>NC_052342.1:18401664-19804164 GCF_016432855.1 Salvelinus namaycush | reverse complement strand
AACTACTCCCAAACCTACTACCACAAAACCACCAGGTGAAATTAACAGACAATCATCTGTTCTCATTCTTACGATCAGAATCAGAAACGGCTTTCTGTATTTGCACAAATCAATTAATTGGTAACCCAATAATTCCTGATATTAACCCCTTGTCTCCCTTCCACCCCACCCCCTTACCCTCTCTTCTTTGCCTCCCCCCATCCTCCTCTCCCTCTCTCCCCCAATAGTGACGTGCCCTCCCAATGCTGAGTACATAGAGTGTGGCCCAGCCTGCATCCCCAGCTGTAAGGAACCCTCCACCAACTGCACTGGCTCCTGTATCAGTGCGTGTTTCTGTAAGCCAGGCTTTGTGTTCAAAGGCAGACGCTGTGTCCCCATAGAAACATGTGGCTGTCTGGAGGGAGGTGACTACTATGAGGTACGAGACCATCTGGGATTGTTAGTCTGTGGTTAAGAATGTACTTTGTGATAGAATATGACACAATATAATGTGATATACAATATTGTGTATGATATACTATACGGCATACCATACGATATATGATACACGATATACGATGTGATACACAATATGATACGATATCATACGAAACGGTACTTTTATTGTCCAGAATGTCCACTCCTGTGGAAATTGATAGTACTCCTCTCAGCACATCACAAATATACTTTAAAAATGACCAACAACTCAAGGAACACACGCATACGTTCACAGAATGCACAAATAAACTGCAATTTTTTTTTGAATTGGCAAACAACATGTTAATATCTCCTCTCTCCCTGTCTCTGTCCTTTTAGCCAGGAGAGATCATCTTTGGTGACGGCTGCTCCAAGCTGTGTCGTTGTGCTGGAAACTACATCCTGGACTGTGTGGACAACTCCTGCTCTCCCACGGAGGAGTGTCGCAACGGAGCCTGCTATCCTAAAGGTACTGTTAGCTGAGTTATAATACATTGTATTAGCAAAGTTATCATAACTTGTATTAGCTCAGTTATCAAACTTGTATTAGCTTAGTTATCATAACTTGTAATAGCTCATTTATAAGAACTTGAATTAGCTGAGTTTTTATTTGACCTTTATTGAACTAGGCAAGTCAGTTAAAACTTCTTCAGGACTGATGGGTCACCACCAAGCAAACGGAGGTTAATGCGATAAGCATGAGGTTGTAAGTAGCAAGAACATTTCCCAGGACATAGACATATCTGACATTGGCAGAAAGCTTAAATTCTTGTTCATCTAACTGCACTGTCCAATTTACAGTAGCTATTACAGTGAAAGAATACCATGCTATTGTTTGAGGAGAGTGCACAGTTTTGAACATGAAAAGTTATTAAATAACAAAATAGGCACATTTGGACAGTCTTGATACAAAATTTTGAAAAGAAATGCAATGGTTCATTAGATCAGTCTGAAACGTTGCACATACACTGCTGCCATCAAGTGGCCAAAATCTAAATTGCAGCTGGGCTGGAATAATACATTATGGCCTTTCTCTTGCATTTCAAACATGATGGTACAAAAAAATACAAAAAAAATGTTGGTTTTTTCTTTGTATTATCTTTTACCTGATCTAATGTGTTATCTTCTCCTACATTCCTTTCACATTTCCACAAACTTCAAAGTATTTCCTTTCAAATGGTACCAAGAATATGCATTTCCTTGCTTTAGTGCCTGAGCTACAGGCAGTTAGATTTTGGTATGTCATTTTAGGCGAAAATTGAAAAAAAGGGGTCAATACTTAAGAGGTTTTTAAGAACACATTTTTATTTACAATGACGGCGGGTTAACTGCCTTGTTCAGGTAAAGAACGACAGACTTTTACCTTGTCAGCTCGGGGATTCAATCTAGCAACCTTTCGGTTACTGGCCCAACGATCTAAACAATAGGCTACCTGCAGCCCCAGTTTTCATAACTTGTATTAGCTCAGTTATCATAACTTGTATTAGCTCAGTTATCATAACTTGTATTAGCCCAGTTATCATAACTTGTATTAGCTCAGTTATCATAACTTGTATTAGCTCAGTTATCATAACTTGTATTAGCTCCGTTATCTTTACTTGTTTTGGCTCAGTTGTCATTAAATGTGTTTGCTAAGTTATCACAACTTATATTAGCTGAGATATCTTAACTTCTCTTTCATCAGATATCATACCTTGTATTAGCTGAGTTATTATCACTTATATGAAGATGAAAGGGCTTTTCAAATCAATTATATTGGTAAGGAGTTCCATCGTGAAACCCATGGGAACATCCAACCTACAGTAAAGTGGATCGTTCCTAGAGTTTGATTCCTAGCTATGCAAACAGACAGCCTTATTTACAGTATACATCTATTATGTGCGGCTTGGAAAACACTATTTACATTTTGTCAGGCATCATTTGGTGAAGAAAATAACCCACCTATGTGAACACTGAGTCAGTATTATTTCCACCAGCCAATTACTAATTTAACTCCCAACTTTATAATCACTATTCCCCCCAGACACCTCTACCTGTATCGCATCTGGTGACCCTCACTACACCACCTTCGACAAGAAGAAGTACAACTTCATGGGGAACTGCAGCTACCTGATGTCAGAGCCCTGTAACCACACGTCAGTGCCTCACTACGAGGTGCATGCTGACAACGAGAACCGCTTCAACAAACCAACCATCTCCTACCTGAAGGCTGTGCATGTGTACGTGCGTGGGGTGAAGATCTCCATCTTGAAGGGAGGCACCGTGCAGGTGAGAGAGAGAGGGATTGGTGGAGGGATGGGGTTGGGGTAGAGAGAAAAAGAGATGAGGAAGACGATTGAAAATGTTTAAAAACGTAACAATGGAAAGAAATAGTGATAAAATGCAGAGCCCTGCATGTACACATTCAATATACAGTAACATACACAGTCAAGATGAGTTTGTCATTGTATTCTACAAATCTTTATTGTCACCGAAGGGACATTCCTGAGCAGCATTAAATGCATAAAATTCATACAAAACACAGACACAGAACAGCTCATAAAGAGGAAGCTAAAAAACATTAAAATGAAGTGTACCTCACTAACACATGTGTGTGTCCTCTTCTCCTCCTAGTTGAATGGTATCAATGTGAACATCCCACTGACCCCAGCTACAGGCGTGTCTGTTTTGAAGTCTGGTAAACACTACACTGTAGCCATGGACTTTGGTGTGACCGTACGATATGACGGAAACCACTACATGGACATCAAGGTCATCAAGGAGTGAGTCAAAACTGCTTCATACACACACTGAGGAGAACACACACATACACAAACACACACACACACACACACACACACACACACACACACACACACACACACACACACACACACACACTCACACACACTCACAGAGAGAGAGAGAGAGAGAGAGAGAGAGAGAGAGAGAGAGAGAGAGAGAGAGAGAGAGAGAGAGAGAGAGAGAGAGAGAGAGAGAGAGAGAGAGAGAGAGAGAGAGAGAGAGAGAGAGAGAGAGAGAGAGAGAGAGAGACCAAAAATGGGGTCTATGTAGCTTGGTTTCTCTCCTATAGTTTTGGTGACCCCGACATGATATACCATAAAAATGCCCATTTCAACACAACATAAAAAATAAAAAACAAATAGAAAGTTCTCACATTGTAATATTTTTATTTAATAATGTTGTCATTAACATTCTAGAAAAAATGCTTGACTCATCGGTCTATTTGCTCCTGTGTATTTAGCTATAAGGACAAGCTGTGTGGACTGTGTGGAGACTACAACGGAAACTCCAATGATGACTTCAGGAAACCCGACGGGTCTCTGACCACCAACCCCAATGACTTTGGACACAGCTGGGTCACAGATCCCAAGTGAGTCATGCCACCAGTTACACACGCACACACACACACACACACACACGCACACACACACACACACACACACACACACACACACACACACACACACACACACACACACACACACACACACACACACACACACACACACACACACACACACACAAACACACACACATGACTGATTCACCCTGTCTCTGACTCCAGTTGTAACAAGAAGCCCAACACCACCATCCCAGGCTGTACTGATGATGAACTGGACAGGTATGAGAGCTCTGGCTACTGCGGCATGCTACTGGACAAGAACGGACCGTTCGCTGTCTGTCACCCAAAGGTCAACCCCAATGTGAGTAACTACCGTAATGTGTGGTATATAGTGTCTTACCTAATGTGTGATATTACTGTAATGTACGGTATATAGAGTCATATCATATTTAGTTTTTAAGATTAAACAAAAGTTTGTTTAATGTGTGAAATCTCACACCCAAGAAAAACATTTTGTAAATATATAGACATATTTAGTGCAGAAATGTTTAAATACGCTTCATTTAATTCAATTCAAACACCTTTGTCACTTAAGTAACCAAACCTCCAAGCTGTGTGTGCAAGTCGAAGACATGCGTATGTTTATGTGTGTCTATTTCAGAGTTTCTTCAAGGACTGTCTGTTTGACCTGTGCGAGCTGGATGGTGCTCAACCCATCCTGTGTGAGTCCATCGAGTCGTATGTCAACGACTGTCAGGACCGAGGAGTCACCATCGGAACCTGGAGGAACAGCACCTTCTGCCGTGAGTACAGATCAATGTTGGGGTCAATTCCATTTCAATTCCAGTCATTTCAGAAAGTTAACCAAATTCTCATTCCAAGTGTCTCTCACTGAAAAGCATTAAAGAGAATTGGAATTGGTATTTCAAAGTTCTTCCTGAATTGACTGGAATTGAAATGGAATGGACCCCGACCCTGGTACAGATACATGTTATACATGATAATAACAAGCAAGAGACGGATATTGATGATGAAGATGGAAAATGTAGTGATTCATATAATAATAATTATTCATTCACTCACCAAAGACCCTGCTGTTATTAGCACATCAAAGACCAAACAAAACACTCTAACAGTACTGTTCCGTATAATCAACAAAGTCATTATTAAGAGACAGTCATGTTTTAAAGTAGACCTATCTCCTAATGTCTCCTCTTCCCTCCTTCTCTCCAGCTCTGACATGCCCCCCCAACAGTCAGTACGTGCCCTGTGCCGCCCCTTGCCAGCGCACCTGTGCCTCCAGACCCTCCACAGGGTGTGATGCTCCCTGTTCAGAGGGCTGTGTGTGTGACCCTGGTTACGTCCTCAGTGCCGGGAAGTGTGTCAAAGAGAACTCCTGTGGCTGCAAAGACACCAACGGACAGTACTACGAGGTGAGTGTGTTGTGTGTCGGGTGATGGACTTTGTGTGTGTGTGTGTGACGTGTATGTAACCAACCAGCAACCAACCACTGATTAACTATGGTCTCTCCATCCATCTCTCCTCCTTCCCTCCCTCCCTCCAGCCTGGTGAGGAGTGGTACGTGGAGGACTGTAAGCTGAAATGTTATTGTAACGCTCCCTTCGTCACCTGCAATCCTTCTGATTGTCCTCCAATGCACGAGTGTAAGGTCCAGGGAGGAGAGCTGGACTGCTACCCTACAAGTAAGTCCCCTGACATAAACAGTCCGTACAAACACCCACACACACTCAAAATGGTGTTTTGACGTCTGACGTCTTGGATGGTAGGGTAGGTGACCAGGCCATATGACCATATGAGTTGACCAGACAGCACAAAGAGATCTGAGACTTGGCTATAATATCTTTCTCTCTTATGTCTCATGCTGTCTCCCTCTGTCCCTCAGCCCCAACTACAGTCAAACCAACTACTCCCATACCAACTACACCTAAACCAACTACTCCCAAACCTACTACCACAAAACCACCAGGTGAAATTAACAGACAATCATCTGTTCTCATTCTTATGATCAGAATCAGAAACGGCTTTCTGTATTTGCACAAATCAATTAATTGGTAACCCAATAATTCCTGATATTAACCCCTTGTCTCCCTTCCACCCCACCCCCTTACCCTCTCTTCTTTGCCTCCCCCCATCCTCCTCTCCCTCTCTCCCCCAATAGTGACGTGCCCTCCCAATGCTGAGTACATAGAGTGTGGCCCAGCCTGCATCCCCAGCTGTAAGGAACCCTCCACCAACTGCACTGGCTCCTGTATCAGTGCGTGTTTCTGTAAGCCAGGCTTTGTGTTCAAAGGCAGACGCTGTGTCCCCATAGAAACATGTGGCTGTCTGGAGGGAGGTGACTACTATGAGGTACGAGACCATCTGGGATTGTTAGTCTGTGGTTAAGAATGTACTTTGTGACAGAAAATGACACAATATAATGTGATATACAATATTGTGTATGATATACCATACGGCATACCATACGATATATGATACACGATATACGATGTGATACACAATATGATACGATATCATACGATACGGTACTTTTACTGTCCAGAATGTCCACTCCTGTGGAAATTGATAGTACTCCTCTCAGCACATCACAAATATACTTTAAAAATGACCAACAACTCAAGGAACACACGCATACGTTCACAGAATGCACAAATAAACTGCAATTTTTTTTTGAATTGGCAAACAACATGTTAATAATTCCTCTCTCCCTGTCTCTGTCCTTTTAGCCAGGAGAGATCATCTTTGGTGACGGCTGCTCCAAGCTGTGTCGTTGTGCTGGAAACTACATCCTGGACTGTGTGGACAACTCCTGCTCTCCCACGGAGGAGTGTCGCAACGGAGCCTGCTATCCTAAAGGTACTGTTAGCTGAGTTATAATACATTGTATTAGCAAAGTTATCATAACTTGTATTAGCTCAGTTATCAAACTTATCAAATTATTTCCTTTCAAATGGTACCAAGAATATGCATATCCTTGCTCTAGTGCCTGAGCTACAGGCAGTTAGATTTGGGTATGTCATTTTAGGCGAAAATTGAAAAAAAGGGGTCAATACTTAAGAGGTTTTTAAGAACACATTTTTATTTACAATGACGGCGGGTTAACTGCCTTGTTCAGGGAAAGAACGACAGACTTTTACCTTGTCAGCTCGGGGATTCAATCTAGCAACCTTTCGGTTACTGGCCCAACGATCTAACCACTAGCCTACCTGCATCCCCAGTTTTCATAACTTGTATTAGCTCAGCTATCATAACTTGTATTAGCTCCGTTATCTTTACTTGTTTTGGCTCAGTTGTCATTAAATGTGTTTGCTAAGTTATCACAACTTATATTAGCTGAGATATCTTAACTTCTCTTTCATCAGATAGCATTTCTTGTATGAGCTCAGTTATTGTATTAGCTCAGTTGTCATAACTTGTATTAGCTGAGTTATTATAACTTGTATTAGCTCAGCTATCATAACTTGTATTAGCTCAGTTATCATCACTTATATAAAGATGAAAGGCTTTTCAAATCAATTATATTGGTAAGGAGTTCCATCGTGAAACCCATGGGAACATCCAACCTACAGTAAAGTGGATCATTCCTAGAGTTTGATTCCTAGCTATGCAAACAGACAGCCTTATTTACAGTATACATCTATTATGTGCGGCTTGGAAAACACTATTTACATTTTGTCAGGCATCATTTGGTGAAGAAAATAACCCACCTATGTGAACACTGAGTCAGTATTATTTCCACCAGCCAATTACTAATTTAACTCCCAACTTTATAATCACTATTCCCCCCAGACACCTCTACCTGTATCGCATCTGGTGACCCTCACTACACCACCTTCGACAAGAAGAAGTACAACTTCATGGGGAACTGCAGCTACCTGATGTCAGAGCCCTGTAACCACACGTCAGTGCCTCACTACGAGGTGCATGCTGACAACGAGAACCGCTTCAACAAACCAACCATCTCCTACCTGAAGGCTGTGCATGTGTACGTGCGTGGGGTGAAGATCTCCATCTTGAAGGGAGGCACCGTGCAGGTGAGAGAGAGAGGGATTGGTGGAGGGATAGGGTTGGGGTAGAGAGAAAAAGAGATGAGGAAGACGATTGAAAATGTTTAAAAACGTAACAATGGAAAGAAATAGTGATAAAATGCAGAGCCCTGCATGTACACATTCAATATACAGTAACATACACAGTCAAGATCAGTTTGTCATTGTATTCAACAAATCTTTATTGTCACCGAAGGGACATTCCTGAGCAGCATTAAATGCATAAAATTCATACAAAACACAGACACAGAACAGCTTATAAAGAGGAAGCTAAAAAACATTAAAATGAAGTGTACCTCACTAACACATGTGTGTGTCCTCTTCTCCTCCTAGTTGAATGGTATCAATGTGAACATCCCACTGACCCCAGCTACAGGCGTGTCTGTTCTGAAGTCTGGTAAACACTACACTGTAGCCATGGACTTTGGTGTGACCGTACGATATGACGGAAACCACTACATGGACATCAAGGTCATCAAGGAGTGAGTCAAAACTGCTTCATACACACACTGAAGAGAACACACACACACACACACACACACACACACACACACACACACACACACACACACACACACACACACACACACACACACACACACACACACACACACACACACAGAGAGAGAGAGAGAGAGAGAGAGAGAGAGAGAGAGATTTGGTGACCCCGACATGATGTACCATAAAAATAACCATATAAACACAACATAAAAA
This sequence comes from Salvelinus namaycush, assembly GCF_016432855.1. NCBI lineage: Eukaryota > Metazoa > Chordata > Actinopteri > Salmoniformes > Salmonidae > Salvelinus > Salvelinus namaycush. Next base: position 19,795,581 of record NC_052342.1, on the reverse strand, counting down.
ATAAAAAACAAATAGAAAGTTCTCACATTGTAATATTTTTATTTTATAATGTTGTCATTAAAATTCTAGAAAAAATGCTTGACTCATCGGTCTATTTGCTCTTGTGTATTTAGCTATAAGGACAAGCTGTGTGGACTGTGTGGAGACTACAACGGAAACTCCAACGATGACTTCAGGAAACCCGACGGTTCTCTGACCACCAACCCCAATGACTTTGGACACAGCTGGGTCACAGATCCCAAGTGAGTCATGCCACCAGTTACACACGCACACACACACACACACACACACACACACACACACACACACACACACACACACACACACACACACACACACACACACACACACACACACACACACACACACACACACACACACACACACACATGACTGATTCACCCTGTCTCTGACTCCAGTTGTAACAAGAAGCCCAACACCACCATCCCAGGCTGTACTGATGATGAACTGGACAGGTATGAGAGCTCTGGCTACTGCGGCATGCTACTGGACAAGAACGGACCGTTCGCTGTCTGTCACCCCAAGGTCAACCCCAATGTGAGTAACTACCGTAATGTGTGGTATATAGTGTCTTACCTAATGTGTGATATTACTGTAATGTACGGTATATAGAGTCATATCATATTTAGTTTTTAAGATTAAACAAAAGTTTGTTTAATGTGTGAAATCTCACACCCAAGAAAAACATTTTGTAAATTTATAGACATATTTAGTGCAGAAATGTTTAAATACGCTTCATTTAATTCAATTCAAACACCTTTGTCACTTAAGTAACCAAACCTCCAAGCTGTGTGTGCAAGTCGAAGACACGCGTATGTTTATGTGTGTCTATTTCAGAGTTTCTTCAAGGACTGTCTGTTTGACCTGTGCGAGCTGGATGGTGCTCAACCCATCCTGTGTGAGTCCATCGAGTCGTATGTCAACGACTGTCAGGACCGAGGAGTCACCATCGGAACCTGGAGGAACAGCACCTTCTGCCGTGAGTACAGATCAATGTTGGGGTCAATTCCATTTCAATTCCAGTCATTTCAGAAAGTTAACCAAATTCTCATTCCAAGTGTCTCTCACTGAAAAGCATTAAAGAGAATTGGAATTGGTATTTCAAAGTTCTTCCTGAATTGACTGGAATTGAAATGGAATGGACCCCGACCCTGGTACAGATACATGTTATACATGATAATAACAAGCAAGAGACGGATATTGATGATGAAGATGGAAAATGTAGTGATTCATATAATAATAATTATTCATTCACTCACCAAAGACCCTGCTGTTATTAGCACATCAAAGACCAAACAAAACACTCTAACAGTACTGTTCCGTATAATCAACAAAGTCATTATTAAGAGACAGTCATGTTTTAAAGTAGACCTATCTCCTAATGTCTCCTCTTCCCTCCTTCTCTCCAGCTCTGACATGCCCCCCCAACAGTCAGTACGTGCCCTGTGCCGCCCCTTGCCAGCGCACGTGTGCCTCCAGACCCTCCACAGGGTGTGATGCTCCCTGTTCAGAGGGCTGTGTGTGTGACCCTGGTTACGTCCTCAGTGCCGGGAAGTGTGTCAAAGAGAACTCCTGTGGCTGCAAAGACACCAACGGACAGTACTACGAGGTGAGTGTGTTGTGTGTCGGGTGATGGACTTTGTGTGTGTGTGTGACGTGTATGTAACCAACCAGCAACCAACCACTGATTAACTATTGTCTCTCCATCCATCTCTCCTCCTTCCCTCCCTCCCTCCAGCCTGGTGAGGAGTGGTACGTGGAGGACTGTAAGCTGAAATGTTATTGTAACGCTCCCTTCGTCACCTGCAATCCTTCTGATTGCCCTCCAATGCACGAGTGTAAGGTCCAGGGAGGAGAGCTGGACTGCTACCCTACAAGTAAGTCCCCTGACATAAACAGTCCGTACAAACACCCACACACACTCAAAATGGTGTTTTGACGTCTGACGTCTTGGATGGTAGGGTAGGTGACCAGGCTGTGACCATATGAGTTGACCAGACAGCACAAACAGATCTGAGACTTGGCTATAATATCTTTCTCTCTTATGTCTCATGCTGTCTCCCTCTGTCCCTCAGCCCCAACTACAGTCAAACCAACTACTCCCATACCAACTACACCTAAACCAACTACTCCCAAACCTACTACCACAAAACCACCAGGTGAAATTAACAGACAATCATCTGTTCTCATTCTTACGATCAGAATCAGAAACGGCTTTCTGTATTTGCACAAATCAATTAATTGGTAACCCAATAATTCCTGATATTAACCCCTTGTCTCCCTTCCACCCCACCCCCTTACCCTCTCTTCTTTGCCTCCCCCCATCCTCCTCTCCCTCTCTCCCCCAATAGTGACGTGCCCTCCCAATGCTGAGTACATAGAGTGTGGCCCAGCCTGCATCCCCAGCTGTAAGGAACCCTCCACCAACTGCACTGGCTCCTGTATCAGTGCGTGTTTCTGTAAGCCAGGCTTTGTGTTCAAAGGCAGACGCTGTGTCCCCATAGAAACATGTGGCTGTCTGGAGGGAGGTGACTACTATGAGGTACGAGACCATCTGGGATTGTTAGTCTGTGGTTAAGAATGTACTTTGTGATAGAATATGACACAATATAATGTGATATACAATATTGTGTATGATATACTATACGGCATACCATACGATATATGATACACGATATACGATGTGATACACAATATGATACGATATCATACGAAACGGTACTTTTATTGTCCAGAATGTCCACTCCTGTGGAAATTGATAGTACTCCTCTCAGCACATCACAAATATACTTTAAAAATGACCAACAACTCAAGGAACACACGCATACGTTCACAGAATGCACAAATAAACTGCAATTTTTTTTTGAATTGGCAAACAACATGTTAATATCTCCTCTCTCCCTGTCTCTGTCCTTTTAGCCAGGAGAGATCATCTTTGGTGACGGCTGCTCCAAGCTGTGTCGTTGTGCTGGAAACTACATCCTGGACTGTGTGGACAACTCCTGCTCTCCCACGGAGGAGTGTCGCAACGGAGCCTGCTATCCTAAAGGTACTGTTAGCTGAGTTATAATACATTGTATTAGCAAAGTTATCATAACTTGTATTAGCTCAGTTATCAAACTTGTATTAGCTTAGTTATCATAACTTGTAATAGCTCATTTATAAGAACTTGAATTAGCTGAGTTTTTATTTGACCTTTATTGAACTAGGCAAGTCAGTTAAAACTTCTTCAGGACTGATGGGTCACCACCAAGCAAACGGAGGTTAATGCGATAAGCATGAGGTTGTAAGTAGCAAGAACATTTCCCAGGACATAGACATATCTGACATTGGCAGAAAGCTTAAATTCTTGTTCATCTAACTGCACTGTCCAATTTACAGTAGCTATTACAGTGAAAGAATACCATGCTATTGTTTGAGGAGAGTGCACAGTTTTGAACATGAAAAGTTATTAAATAACAAAATAGGCACATTTGGACAGTCTTGATACAAAATTTTGAAAAGAAATGCAATGGTTCATTAGATCAGTCTGAAACGTTGCACATACACTGCTGCCATCAAGTGGCCAAAATCTAAATTGCAGCTGGGCTGGAATAATACATTATGGCCTTTCTCTTGCATTTCAAACATGATGGTACAAAAAAATACAAAAAAAATGTTGGTTTTTTCTTTGTATTATCTTTTACCTGATCTAATGTGTTATCTTCTCCTACATTCCTTTCACATTTCCACAAACTTCAAAGTATTTCCTTTCAAATGGTACCAAGAATATGCATTTCCTTGCTTTAGTGCCTGAGCTACAGGCAGTTAGATTTTGGTATGTCATTTTAGGCGAAAATTGAAAAAAAGGGGTCAATACTTAAGAGGTTTTTAAGAACACATTTTTATTTACAATGACGGCGGGTTAACTGCCTTGTTCAGGTAAAGAACGACAGACTTTTACCTTGTCAGCTCGGGGATTCAATCTAGCAACCTTTCGGTTACTGGCCCAACGATCTAAACAATAGGCTACCTGCAGCCCCAGTTTTCATAACTTGTATTAGCTCAGTTATCATAACTTGTATTAGCTCAGTTATCATAACTTGTATTAGCCCAGTTATCATAACTTGTATTAGCTCAGTTATCATAACTTGTATTAGCTCAGTTTTCATAACTTGTATTAGCTCAGTTATCATAACTTGTATTAGCTAATTTATCAGATCTTGTCTTAGCTCAGTTATTATAACTTGTATTAGCTCAGTTATCATAACTTGTATTAGCTCAGCTATCATAACTTGTATTAGCTCAGTTATCATAACTTGTATTAGCTAATTTATCAGATCTTGTCTTAGCTCAGATATCATAACTTGTATTAGCTAATTTATCAGATCTTGTATTAGCTCAGTTATCATAACTTGTATTAGCTCCGTTATCTTTACTTGTATTGGCTCAGTTGTCATTAAATGTGTTTGCTAAGTTATCACAACTTATATTAGCTGAGATATCTTAACTTCTCTTTCATCAGATAGCATATCTTGTATTAGCTCAGTTATTGTATTAGCTCAGTTGTCATAACTTGTATTAGCTGAGTTATTATAACTTGTATTAGCTCAGTTATCATAACTTGTATTAGCTCAGTTATCATAACTTGTATTAGCTCAGTTATCATCACTTATATAAAGATGAAAGGCTTTTCAAATCAATTATATTGGTAAGGAGTTCCATCGTGAAACCCATGGGAACATCCAACCTACAGTAAAGTGGATCGTTCCTAGAGTTTGATTCCTAGCTATGCAAACAGACAGCCTTATTTACAGTATACATCTATTATGTGCGGCTTGGAAAACACTATTTACATTTTGTCAGGCATCATTTGGTGAAGAAAATAACCCACCTATGTGAACACTGAGTCAGTATTATTTCCACCAGCCAATTACTAATTTAACTCCCAACTTTATAATCACTATTCCCCCCAGACACCTCTACCTGTATCGCATCTGGTGACCCTCACTACACCACCTTCGACAAGAAGAAGTACAACTTCATGGGGAACTGCAGCTACCTGATGTCAGAGCCCTGTAACCACACGTCAGTGCCTCACTACGAGGTGCATGCTGACAACGAGAACCGCTTCAACAAACCAACCATCTCCTACCTGAAGGCTGTGCATGTGTACGTGCGTGGGGTGAAGATCTCCATCTTGAAGGGAGGCACCGTGCAGGTGAGAGAGAGAGGGATTGGTGGAGGGATAGGGTTGGGGTAGAGAGAAAAAGAGATGAGGAAGACGATTGAAAATGTTTAAAAACGTAACAATGGAAAGAAATAGTGATAAAATGCAGAGCCCTGCATGTACACATTCAATATACAGTAACATACACAGTCAAGATCAGTTTGTCATTGTATTCTACGAATCTTTATTGTCACCGAAGGGACATTCCTGAGCAGCATTAAATGCATACAATTCATACAAAACACAGACACAGAACAGCTTATAAAGAGGAAGCTAAAAAACATTAAAATTAAGTGTACCTCACTAACACATGTGTGTGTCCTCTTCTCCTCCTAGTTGAATGGTATCAATGTGAACATCCCACTGAGCCCAGCTACAGGCGTGTCTGTTTTGAAGTCTGGTAAACACTACACTGTAGCCATGGACTTTGGTGTGACCGTACGATATGACGGAAACCACTACATGGACATCAAGGTCATCAAGGAGTGAGTCAAAACTGCTTCATACACACACTGAAGAGAACACACACACACACACACACACACAGAGAGAGAGCGAGAGAGAGAGAGAGAGAGAGAGAGATTTGGTGACCCCGACATGATGTACCATGAAAATAACCATATAAACACAACATAAAAAATAAAAAACAAATAGAAAGTTCTCACATTGTAATATTTTTATTTTATAATGTTGTCATTAAAATTCTAGAAAAAATGCTTGACTCATCGGTCTATTTGCTCCTGTGTATTTAGCTATAAGGACAAGCTGTGTGGACTGTGTGGAGACTACAACGGAAACTCCAACGATGACTTCAGGAAACCCGACGGGTCTCTGACCACCAACCCCAATGACTTTGGACACAGCTGGGTCACAGATCCCAAGTGAGTCATGCCACCAGTTACACACGCACACACACACACACACACACACACACACACACACACACACACACACACACACACACACACACACACACACACACACACACACACACACACACACACACACACACACACACACACACACACACACACACACACACACACACACACACACACACAGACACACACACATACAAACAGACACACACACAGGCACACACACCAAGGCACTCACACACACAAACACACACACATGACTGATTCACCCTGTCTCTGACTCCAGTTGTAACAAGAAGCCCAACACCACCATCCCAGGCTGTACTGATGATGAACTGGACAGGTATGAGAGCTCTGGCTACTGCGGCATGCTACTGGACAAGAACGGACCGTTCGCTGTCTGTCACCCAAAGGTCAACCCCAATGTGAGTAACTACCGTAATGTGTGGTATATAGTGTCTTACCTAATGTGTGATATTACTGTAATGTACGGTATATAGAGTCATATCATATTTAGTTTTTAAGATTAAACAAAAGTTTGTTTAATGTGTGAAATCTCACACCCAAGAAAAACATTTTGTAAATATATAGACATATTTAGTGCAGAAATGTTTAAATACGCTTCATTTAATTCAATTCAAACACCTTTGTCACTTAAGTAACCAAACCTCCAAGCTGTGTGTGCAAGTCGAAGACATGCGTATGTTTATGTGTGTCTATTTCAGAGTTTCTTCAAGGACTGTCTGTTTGACCTGTGCGAGCTGGATGGTGCTCAACCCATCCTGTGTGAGTCCATCGAGTCGTATGTCAACGACTGTCAGGACCGAGGAGTCACCATCGGAACCTGGAGGAACAGCACCTTCTGCCGTGAGTACAGATCAATGTTGGGGTCAATTCCATTTCAATTCCAGTCATTTCAGAAAGTTAACCAAATTCTCATTCCAAGTGTCTCTCACTGAAAAGCATTAAAGAGAATTGGAATTGGTATTTCAAAGTTCTTCCTGAATTGACTGGAATTGAAATGGAATGGACCCCGACCCTGGTACAGATACATGTTATACATGATAATAACAAGCAAGAGACGGATATTGATGATGAAGATGGAAAATGTAGTGATTCATATAATAATAATTATTCATTCACTCACCAAAGACCCTGCTGTTATTAGCACATCAAAGACCAAACAAAACACTCTAACAGTACTGTTCCGTATAATCAACAAAGTCATTATTAAGAGACAGTCATGTTTTAAAGTAGACCTATCTCCTAATGTCTCCTCTTCCCTCCTTCTCTCCAGCTCTGACATGCCCCCCCAACAGTCAGTACGTGCCCTGTGCCGCCCCTTGCCAGCGCACCTGTGCCTCCAGACCCTCCACAGGGTGTGATGCTCCCTGTTCAGAGGGCTGTGTGTGTGACCCTGGTTACGTCCTCAGTGCCGGGAAGTGTGTCAAAGAGAACTCCTGTGGCTGCAAACGACACCAACGGACAGTACTACGAGGTGAGTGTGTTGTGTGTCGGGTGATGGACTTTGTGTGTGTGTGTGTGACGTGTATGTAACCAACCAGCAACCAACCACTGATTAACTATGGTCTCTCCATCCATCTCTCCTCCTTCCCTCCCTCCCTCCAGCCTGGTGAGGAGTGGTACGTGGAGGACTGTAAGCTGAAATGTTATTGTAACGCTCCCTTCGTCACCTGCAATCCTTCTGATTGTCCTCCAATGCACGAGTGTAAGGTCCAGGGAGGAGAGCTGGACTGCTACCCTACAAGTAAGTCCCCTGACATAAACAGTCCGTACAAACACCCACACACACTCAAAATGGTGTTTTGACGTCTGACGTCTTGGATGGTAGGGTAGGTGACCAGGCCATATGACCATATGAGTTGACCAGACAGCACAAAGAGATCTGAGACTTGGCTATAATATCTTTCTCTCTTATGTCTCATGCTGTCTCCCTCTGTCCCTCAGCCCCAACTACAGTCAAACCAACTACTCCCATACCAACTACACCTAAACCAACTACTCCCAAACCTACTACCACAAAACCACCAGGTGAAATTAACAGACAATCATCTGTTCTCATTCTTATGATCAGAATCAGAAACGGCTTTCTGTATTTGCACAAATCAATTAATTGGTAACCCAATAATTCCTGATATTAACCCCTTGTCTCCCTTCCACCCCACCCCCTTACCCTCTCTTCTTTGCCTCCCCCCATCCTCCTCTCCCTCTCTCCCCCAATAGTGACGTGCCCTCCCAATGCTGAGTACATAGAGTGTGGCCCAGCCTGCATCCCCAGCTGTAAGGAACCCTCCACCAACTGCACTGGCTCCTGTATCAGTGCGTGTTTCTGTAAGCCAGGCTTTGTGTTCAAAGGCAGACGCTGTGTCCCCATAGAAACATGTGGCTGTCTGGAGGGAGGTGACTACTATGAGGTACGAGACCATCTGGGATTGTTAGTCTGTGGTTAAGAATGTACTTTGTGACAGAAAATGACACAATATAATGTGATATACAATATTGTGTATGATATACCATACGGCATACCATACGATATATGATACACGATATACGATGTGATACACAATATGATACGATATCATACGATACGGTACTTTTACTGTCCAGAATGTCCACTCCTGTGGAAATTGATAGTACTCCTCTCAGCACATCACAAATATACTTTAAAAATGACCAACAACTCAAGGAACACACGCATACGTTCACAGAATGCACAAATAAACTGCAATTTTTTTTTGAATTGGCAAACAACATGTTAATAATTCCTCTCTCCCTGTCTCTGTCCTTTTAGCCAGGAGAGATCATCTTTGGTGACGGCTGCTCCAAGCTGTGTCGTTGTGCTGGAAACTACATCCTGGACTGTGTGGACAACTCCTGCTCTCCCACGGAGGAGTGTCGCAACGGAGCCTGCTATCCTAAAGGTACTGTTAGCTGAGTTATAATACATTGTATTAGCAAAGTTATCATAACTTGTATTAGCTCAGTTATCAAACTTATCAAATTATTTCCTTTCAAATGGTACCAAGAATATGCATATCCTTGCTCTAGTGCCTGAGCTACAGGCAGTTAGATTTGGGTATGTCATTTTAGGCGAAAATTGAAAAAAAGGGGTCAATACTTAAGAGGTTTTTAAGAACACATTTTTATTTACAATGACGGCGGGTTAACTGCCTTGTTCAGGGAAAGAACGACAGACTTTTACCTTGTCAGCTCGGGGATTCAATCTAGCAACCTTTCGGTTACTGGCCCAACGATCTAACCACTAGCCTACCTGCATCCCCAGTTTTCATAACTTGTATTAGCTCAGCTATCATAACTTGTATTAGCTCCGTTATCTTTACTTGTATTGGCTCAGTTGTCATTAAATGTGTTTGCTAAGTTATCACAACTTATATTAGCTGAGATATCTTAACTTCTCTTTCATCAGATAGCATTTCTTGTATGAGCTCAGTTATTGTATTAGCTCAGTTGTCATAACTTGTATTAGCTGAGTTATTATAACTTGTATTAGCTCAGCTATCATAACTTGTATTAGCTCAGTTATCATCACTTATATAAAGATGAAAGGCTTTTCAAATCAATTATATTGGTAAGGAGTTCCATCGTGAAACCCATGGGAACATCCAACCTACAGTAAAGTGGATCATTCCTAGAGTTTGATTCCTAGCTATGCAAACAAACAGCCTTATTTACAGTATACATCTATTATGTGCGGCTTGGAAAACACTATTTACATTTTGTCAGGCATCATTTGGTGAAGAAAATAACCCACCTATGTGAACACTGAGTCAGTATTATTTCCACCAGCCAATTACTAATTTAACTCCCAACTTTATAATCACTATTCCCCCCAGACACCTCTACCTGTATCGCATCTGGTGACCCTCACTACACCACCTTCGACAAGAAGAAGTACAACTTCATGGGGAACTGCAGCTACCTGATGTCAGAGCCCTGTAACCACACGTCAGTGCCTCACTACGAGGTGCATGCTGACAACGAGAACCGCTTCAACAAACCAACCATCTCCTACCTGAAGGCTGTGCATGTGTACGTGCGTGGGGTGAAGATCTCCATCTTGAAGGGAGGCACCGTGCAGGTGAGAGAGAGAGGGATTGGTGGAGGGATAGGGTTGGGGTAGAGAGAAAAAGAGATGAGGAAGACGATTGAAAATGTTTAAAAACGTAACAATGGAAAGAAATAGTGATAAAATGCAGAGCCCTGCATGTACACATTCAATATACAGTAACATACACAGTCAAGATCAGTTTGTCATTGTATTCAACAAATCTTTATTGTCACCGAAGGGAAATTCCTGAGCAGCATTAAATGCATAAAATTCATACAAAACACAGACACAGAACAGCTTATAAAGAGGAAGCTAAAACACATTAAAATGAAGTGTACCTCACTAACACATGTGTGTGTCCTCTTCTCCTCCTAGTTGAATGGTATCAATGTGAACATCCCACTGACCCCAGCTACAGGCGTGTCTGTTCTGAAGTCTGGTAAACACTACACTGTAGCCATGGACTTTGGTGTGACCGTACGATATGACGGAAACCACTACATGGACATCAAGGTCATCAAGGAGTGAGTCAAAACTGCTTCATACACACACTGAAGAGAACACACACACACACACACACACACACACACACACACACACACACACACACACACACACACACACACACACACACACACACACACACACACACACACACACACACACACACACAGAGAGAGAGAGAGAGAGAGAGAGAGAGAGAGAGAGAGAGAGATTTGGTGACCCCGACATGATGTACCATAAAAATAACCATATAAACACAACATAAAAAATAAAAAACAAATAGAAAGTTCTCACATTGTAATATTTTTATTTTATAATGTTGTCATTAAAATTCTAGAAAAAATGCTTGACTCATCGGTCTATTTGCTCCTGTGTATTTAGCTATAAGGACAAGCTGTGTGGACTGTGTGGAGACTACAACGGAAACTCCAACGATGACTTCAGGAAACCCGACGGTTCTCTGACCACCAACCCCAATGACTTTGGACACAGCTGGGTCACAGATCCCAAGTGAGTCATGCCACCAGTTACACACGCACACACACACACACACACACACACACACACACACACACACACACACACACACACACACACACACACACACACACACACACACACACACACACACACACACACACACACACACACACACACACACACACACATGACTGATTCACCCTGTCTCTGACTCCAGTTGTAACAAGAAGCCCAACACCACCATCCCAGGCTGTACTGATGATGAACTGGACAGGTATGAGAGCTCTGGCTACTGCGGCATGCTACTGGACAAGAACGGACCGTTCGCTGTCTGTCACCCCAAGGTCAACCCCAATGTGAGTAACTACCGTAATGTGTGGTATATAGTGTCTTACCTAATGTGTGATATTACTGTAATGTACGGTATATAGAGTCATATCATATTTAGTTTTTAAGATTAAACAAAAGTTTGTTTAATGTGTGAAATCTCACACCCAAGAAAAACATTTTGTAAATTTATAGACATATTTAGTGCAGAAATGTTTAAATACGCTTCATTTAATTCAATTCAAACACCTTTGTCACCAAACCTCCAAGCTGTGTGTGCAAGTCGAAGACATGCGTATGTTTATGTGTGTCTATTTCAGAGTTTCTTCAAGGACTGTCTGTTTGACCTGTGCGAGCTGGATGGTGCTCAACCCATCCTGTGTGAGTCCATCGAGTCGTATGTCAACGACTGTCAGGACCGAGGAGTCACCATCGGAACCTGGAGGAACAGCACCTTCTGCCGTGAGTACAGATCAATGTTGGGGTCAATTCCATTTCAATTCCAGTCATTTCAGAAAGTTAACCAAATTCTCATTCCAAGTGTCTCTCACTGAAAAGCATTAAAGAGAATTGGAATTGGTATTTCAAAGTTCTTCCTGAATTGACTGGAATTGAAATGGAATGGACCCCGACCCTGGTACAGATACATGTTATACATGATAATAACAAGCAAGAGACGGATATTGATGATGAAGATGGAAAATGTAGTGATTCATATAATAATAATTATTCATTCACTCACCAAAGACCCTGCTGTTATTAGCACATCAAAGACCAAACAAAACACTCTAACAGTACTGTTCCGTATAATCAACAAAGTCATTATTAAGAGACAGTCATGTTTTAAAGTAGACCTATCTCCTAATGTCTCCTCTTCCCTCCTTCTCTCCAGCTCTGACATGCCCCCCCAACAGTCAGTATGTGCCCTGTGCCGCCCCTTGCCAGCGCACCTGTGCCTCCAGACCCTCCACAGGGTGTGATGCTCCCTGTTCAGAGGGCTGTGTGTGTGACCCTGGTTACGTCCTCAGTGCCGGGAAGTGTGTCAAAGAGAACTCCTGTGGCTGCAAAGACACCAACGGACAGTACTACGAGGTGAGTGTGTTGTGTGTCGGGTGATGGACTTTGTGTGTGTGTGTGACGTGTATGTAACCAACCAGCAACCAACCACTGATTAACTATTGTCTCTCCATCCATCTCTCCTCCTTCCCTCCCTCCCTCCAGCCTGGTGAGGAGTGGTACGTGGAGGACTGTAAGCTGAAATGTTATTGTAACGCTCCCTTCGTCACCTGCAATCCTTCTGATTGCCCTCCAATGCACGAGTGTAAGGTCCAGGGAGGAGAGCTGGACTGCTACCCTACAAGTAAGTCCCCTGACATAAACAGTCCGTACAAACACCCACACACACTCAAAATGGTGTTTTGACGTCTGACGTCTTGGATGGTAGGGTAGGTGACTAGGCTGTGACCATATGAGTTGACCAGACAGCACAAACAGATCTGAGACTTGGCTATAATATCTTTCTCTCTTATGTCTCATGCTGTCTCCCTCTGTCCCTCAGCCCCAACTACAGTCAAACCAACTACTCCCATACCAACTACACCTAAACCAACTACTCCCAAACCTACTACCACAAAACCACCCGGTGAAATTAACAGACAATCATCTGTTCTCATTCTTACGATCAGAATCAGAAACGGCTTTCTGTATTTGCACAAATCAATTAATTGGTAACCCAATAATTCCTGATATTAACCCCTTGTCTCCCTTCCACCCCACCCCCTTACCCTCTCTTCTTTGCCTCCCCCCATCCTCCTCTCCCTCTCTCCCCCAATAGTGACGTGCCCTCCCAATGCTGAGTACATAGAGTGTGGCCCAGCCTGCATCCCCAGCTGTAAGGAACCCTCCACCAACTGCACTGGCTCCTGTATCAGTGCGTGTTTCTGTAAGCCAGGCTTTGTGTTCAAAGGCAGACGCTGTGTCCCCATAGAAACATGTGGCTGTCTGGAGGGAGGTGACTACTATGAGGTACGAGACCATCTGGGATTGTTAGTCTGTGGTTAAGAATGTACTTTGTGACAGAAAATGACACAATATAATGTGATATACAATATTGTGTATGATATACTATACGGCATACCATACGATATATGATACACGATATACGATGTGATACACAATATGATACGATATCATACGAAACGGTACTTTTATTGTCCAGAATGTCCACTCCTGTGGAAATTGATAGTACTCCTCTCAGCACATCACAAATATACTTTAAAAATGACCAACAACTCAAGGAACACACGCATACGTTCACAGAATGCACAAATAAACTGCAATTTTTTTTTGAATTGGCAAACAACATGTTAATATCTCCTCTCTCCCTGTCTCTGTCCTTTTAGCCAGGAGAGATCATCTTTGGTGACGGCTGCTCCAAGCTGTGTCGTTGTGCTGGAAACTACATCCTGGACTGTGTGGACAACTCCTGCTCTCCCACGGAGGAGTGTCGCAACGGAGCCTGCTATCCTAAAGGTACTGTTAGCTGAGTTATAATACATTGTATTAGCAAAGTTATCATAACTTGTATTAGCTCAGTTATCAAACTTGTATTAGCTTAGTTATCATAACTTGTAATAGCTCATTTATAAGAACTTGAATTAGCTGAGTTTTTATTTGACCTTTATTGAACTAGGCAAGTCAGTTAAAACTTCTTCAGGACTGATGGGTCACCACCAAGCAAACGGAGGTTAATGCGATAAGCATGAGGTTGTAAGTAGCAAGAACATTTCCCAGGACATAGACATATCTGACATTGGCAGAAAGCTTAAATTCTTGTTCATCTAACTGCACTGTCCAATTTACAGTAGCTATTACAGTGAAAGAATACCATGCTATTGTTTGAGGAGAGTGCACAGTTTTGAACATGAAAAGTTATTAAATAACAAAATAGGCACATTTGGACAGTCTTGATACAAAATTTTGAAAAGAAATGCAATGGTTCATTGGATCAGTCTGAAACGTTGCACATACACTGCTGCCATCAAGTGGCCAACATCTAAATTGCAGCTGGGCTGGAATAATACATTATGGCCTTTCTCTTGCATTTCAAACATGATGGTACAAAAAAATACAAAAAAAATGTTGGTTTTTTCTTTGTATTATCTTTTACCTGATCTAATGTGTTATCTTCTCCTACATTCCTTTCACATTTCCACAAACTTCAAAGTATTTCCTTTCAAATGGTACCAAGAATATGCATTTCCTTGCTTTAGTGCCTGAGCTACAGGCAGTTAGATTTTGGTATGTCATTTTAGGCGAAAATTGAAAAAAAGGGGTCAATACTTAAGAGGTTTTTAAGAACACATTTTTATTTACAATGACGGCGGGTTAACTGCCTTGTTCAGGTAAAGAACGACAGACTTTTACCTTGTCAGCTCGGGGATTCAATCTAGCAACCTTTCGGTTACTGGCCCAACGATCTAAACAATAGGCTACCTGCAGCCCCAGTTTTCATAACTTGTATTAGCTCAGTTATCATAACTTGTATTAGCTCAGTTATCATAACTTGTATTAGCCCAGTTATCATAACTTGTATTAGCTCAGTTATCATAACTTGTATTAGCTCAGTTTTCATAACTTGTATTAGCTCAGTTATCATAACTTGTATTAGCTAATTTATCAGATCTTGTCTTAGCTCAGTTATTATAACTTGTATTAGCTCAGTTATCATAACTTGTATTAGCTCAGCTATCATAACTTGTATTAGCTCAGTTATCATAACTTGTATTAGCTAATTTATCAGATCTTGTCTTAGCTCAGATATCATAACTTGTATTAGCTAATTTATCAGATCTTGTATTAGCTCAGTTATCATAACTTGTATTAGCTCCGTTATCTTTACTTGTATTGGCTCAGTTGTCATTAAATGTGTTTGCTAAGTTATCACAACTTATATTAGCTGAGATATCTTAACTTCTCTTTCATCAGATAGCATATCTTGTATTAGCTCAGTTATTGTATTAGCTCAGTTGTCATAACTTGTATTAGCTGAGTTATTATAACTTGTATTAGCTCAGTTATCATAACTTGTATTAGCTCAGTTATCATAACTTGTATTAGCTCAGTTATCATCACTTATATAAAGATGAAAGGCTTTTCAAATCAATTATATTGGTAAGGAGTTCCATCGTGAAACCCATGGGAACATCCAACCTACAGTAAAGTGGATCGTTCCTAGAGTTTGATTCCTAGCTATGCAAACAAACAGCCTTATTTACAGTATACATCTATTATGTGCGGCTTGGAAAACACTATTTACATTTTGTCAGGCATCATTTGGTGAAAAAAATAACCCAACTATGTGAACACTGAGTCAGTATTATTTCCACCAGCCAATTACTAATTTAACTCCCAACTTTATAATCACTATTCCCCCCAGACACCTCTACCTGTATCGCATCTGGTGACCCTCACTACACCACCTTCGACAAGAAGAAGTACAACTTCATGGGGAACTGCAGCTACCTGATGTCAGAGCCCTGTAACCACACGTCAGTGCCTCACTACGAGGTGCATGCTGACAACGAGAACCGCTTCAACAAACCAACCATCTCCTACCTGAAGGCTGTGCATGTGTACGTGCGTGGGGTGAAGATCTCCATCTTGAAGGGAGGCACCGTGCAGGTGAGAGAGAGAGGGATTGGTGGA
Organism: Salvelinus namaycush; assembly: GCF_016432855.1. NCBI lineage: Eukaryota > Metazoa > Chordata > Actinopteri > Salmoniformes > Salmonidae > Salvelinus > Salvelinus namaycush. The sequence goes on along the minus strand of NC_052342.1, from coordinate 19,779,365 downwards.
GGGATAGGGTTGGGGTAGAGAGAAAAAGAGATGAGGAAGACGATTGAAAATGTTTAAAAACGTAACAATGGAAAGAAATAGTGATAAAATGCAGAGCCCTGCATGTACACATTCAATATACAGTAACATACACAGTCAAGATCAGTTTGTCATTGTATTCTACGAATCTTTATTGTCACCGAAGGGACATTCCTGAGCAGCATTAAATGCATACAATTCATACAAAACACAGACACAGAACAGCTTATAAAGAGGAAGCTAAAAAACATTAAAATTAAGTGTACCTCACTAACACATGTGTGTGTCCTCTTCTCCTCCTAGTTGAATGGTATCAATGTGAACATCCCACTGAGCCCAGCTACAGGCGTGTCTGTTTTGAAGTCTGGTAAACACTACACTGTAGCCATGGACTTTGGTGTGACCGTACGATATGACGGAAACCACTACATGGACATCAAGGTCATCAAGGAGTGAGTCAAAACTGCTTCATACACACACTGAAGAGAACACACACACACACACACACACACAGAGAGAGAGCGAGAGAGAGAGAGAGAGAGAGATTTGGTGACCCCGACATGATGTACCATGAAAATAACCATATAAACACAACATAAAAAATAAAAAACAAATAGAAAGTTCTCACATTGTAATATTTTTATTTTATAATGTTGTCATTAAAATTCTAGAAAAAATGCTTGACTCATCGGTCTATTTGCTCTTGTGTATTTAGCTATAAGGACAAGCTGTGTGGACTGTGTGGAGACTACAACGGAAACTCCAATGATGACTTCAGGAAACCCGACGGGTCTCTGACCACCAACCCCAATGACTTTGGACACAGCTGGGTCACAGATCCCAAGTGAGTCATGCCACCAGTTACACACGCACACACACACACACACACACACACACACACACACACACACACACACACACACACACACACAAACACACACACACACACACACACACACACACACACACACACACACACACACACACACACACACACACAAACACACACACACACACACACACACACACACACACACACACACACACACACACACACACACACACACACACATACAAACAGACACACACACAGGCACACACACCAAGGCACTCACACACACAAACACACACACATGACTGATTCACCCTGTCTCTGACTCCAGTTGTAACAAGAAGCCCAACACCACCATCCCAGGCTGTACTGATGATGAACTGGACAGGTATGAGAGCTCTGGCTACTGCGGCATGCTACTGGACAAGAACGGACCGTTCGCTGTCTGTCACCCAAAGGTCAACCCCAATGTGAGTAACTACCGTAATGTGTGGTATATAGTGTCTTACCTAATGTGTGATATTACTGTAATGTACGGTATATAGAGTCATATCATATTTAGTTTTTAAGATTAAACAAAAGTTTGTTTAATGTGTGAAATCTCACACCCAAGAAAAACATTTTGTAAATATATAGACATATTTAGTGCAGAAATGTTTAAATACGCTTCATTTAATTCAATTCAAACACCTTTGTCACTTAAGTAACCAAACCTCCAAGCTGTGTGTGCAAGTCGAAGACATGCGTATGTTTATGTGTGTCTATTTCAGAGTTTCTTCAAGGACTGTCTGTTTGACCTGTGCGAGCTGGATGGTGCTCAACCCATCCTGTGTGAGTCCATCGAGTCGTATGTCAACGACTGTCAGGACCGAGGAGTCACCATCGGAACCTGGAGGAACAGCACCTTCTGCCGTGAGTACAGATCAATGTTGGGGTCAATTCCATTTCAATTCCAGTCATTTCAGAAAGTTAACCAAATTCTCATTCCAAGTGTCTCTCACTGAAAAGCATTAAAGAGAATTGGAATTGGTATTTCAAAGTTCTTCCTGAATTGACTGGAATTGAAATGGAATGGACCCCGACCCTGGTACAGATACATGTTATACATGATAATAACAAGCAAGAGACGGATATTGATGATGAAGATGGAAAATGTAGTGATTCATATAATAATAATTATTCATTCACTCACCAAAGACCCTGCTGTTATTAGCACATCAAAGACCAAACAAAACACTCTAACAGTACTGTTCCGTATAATCAACAAAGTCATTATTAAGAGACAGTCATGTTTTAAAGTAGACCTATCTCCTAATGTCTCCTCTTCCCTCCTTCTCTCCAGCTCTGACATGCCCCCCCAACAGTCAGTACGTGCCCTGTGCCGCCCCTTGCCAGCGCACCTGTGCCTCCAGACCCTCCACAGGGTGTGATGCTCCCTGTTCAGAGGGCTGTGTGTGTGACCCTGGTTACGTCCTCAGTGCCGGGAAGTGTGTCAAAGAGAACTCCTGTGGCTGCAAACACACCAACGGACAGTACTACGAGGTGAGTGTGTTGTGTGTCGGGTGATGGACTTTGTGTGTGTGTGTGTGACGTGTATGTAACCAACCAGCAACCAACCACTGATTAACTATGGTCTCTCCATCCATCTCTCCTCCTTCCCTCCCTCCCTCCAGCCTGGTGAGGAGTGGTACGTGGAGGACTGTAAGCTGAAATGTTATTGTAACGCTCCCTTCGTCACCTGCAATCCTTCTGATTGTCCTCCAATGCACGAGTGTAAGGTCCAGGGAGGAGAGCTGGACTGCTACCCTACAAGTAAGTCCCCTGACATAAACAGTCCGTACAAACACCCACACACACTCAAAATGGTGTTTTGACGTCTGACGTCTTGGATGGTAGGGTAGGTGACCAGGCCATATGACCATATGAGTTGACCAGACAGCACAAAGAGATCTGAGACTTGGCTATAATATCTTTCTCTCTTATGTCTCATGCTGTCTCCCTCTGTCCCTCAGCCCCAACTACAGTCAAACCAACTACTCCCATACCAACTACACCTAAACCAACTACTCCCAAACCTACTACCACAAAACCACCAGGTGAAATTAACAGACAATCATCTGTTCTCATTCTTATGATCAGAATCAGAAACGGCTTTCTGTATTTGCACAAATCAATTAATTGGTAACCCAATAATTCCTGATATTAACCCCTTGTCTCCCTTCCACCCCACCCCCTTACCCTCTCTTCTTTGCCTCCCCCCATCCTCCTCTCCCTCTCTCCCCCAATAGTGACGTGCCCTCCCAATGCTGAGTACATAGAGTGTGGCCCAGCCTGCATCCCCAGCTGTAAGGAACCCTCCACCAACTGCACTGGCTCCTGTATCAGTGCGTGTTTCTGTAAGCCAGGCTTTGTGTTCAAAGGCAGACGCTGTGTCCCCATAGAAACATGTGGCTGTCTGGAGGGAGGTGACTACTATGAGGTACGAGACCATCTGGGATTGTTAGTCTGTGGTTAAGAATGTACTTTGTGACAGAAAATGACACAATATAATGTGATATACAATATTGTGTATGATATACCATACGGCATACCATACGATATATGATACACGATATACGATGTGATACACAATATGATACGATATCATACGATACGGTACTTTTACTGTCCAGAATGTCCACTCCTGTGGAAATTGATAGTACTCCTCTCAGCACATCACAAATATACTTTAAAAATGACCAACAACTCAAGGAACACACGCATACGTTCACAGAATGCACAAATAAACTGCAATTTTTTTTTGAATTGGCAAACAACATGTTAATAATTCCTCTCTCCCTGTCTCTGTCCTTTTAGCCAGGAGAGATCATCTTTGGTGACGGCTGCTCCAAGCTGTGTCGTTGTGCTGGAAACTACATCCTGGACTGTGTGGACAACTCCTGCTCTCCCACGGAGGAGTGTCGCAACGGAGCCTGCTATCCTAAAGGTACTGTTAGCTGAGTTATAATACATTGTATTAGCAAAGTTATCATAACTTGTATTAGCTCAGTTATCAAACTTATCAAATTATTTCCTTTCAAATGGTACCAAGAATATGCATATCCTTGCTCTAGTGCCTGAGCTACAGGCAGTTAGATTTGGGTATGTCATTTTAGGCGAAAATTGAAAAAAAGGGGTCAATACTTAAGAGGTTTTTAAGAACACATTTTTATTTACAATGACGGCGGGTTCAGGGAAAGAACGACAGACTTTTACCTTGTCAGCTCGGGGATTCAATCTAGCAACCTTTCGGTTACTGGCCCAACGATCTAACCACTAGCCTACCTGCATCCCCAGTTTTCATAACTTGTATTAGCTCAGCTATCATAACTTGTATTAGCTCCGTTATCTTTACTTGTTTTGGCTCAGTTGTCATTAAATGTGTTTGCTAAGTTATCACAACTTATATTAGCTGAGATATCTTAACTTCTCTTTCATCAGATAGCATTTCTTGTATGAGCTCAGTTATTGTATTAGCTCAGTTGTCATAACTTGTATTAGCTGAGTTATTATAACTTGTATTAGCTCAGCTATCATAACTTGTATTAGCTCAGTTATCATCACTTATATAAAGATGAAAGGCTTTTCAAATCAATTATATTGGTAAGGAGTTCCATCGTGAAACCCATGGGAACATCCAACCTACAGTAAAGTGGATCATTCCTAGAGTTTGATTCCTAGCTATGCAAACAAACAGCCTTATTTACAGTATACATCTATTATGTGCGGCTTGGAAAACACTATTTACATTTTGTCAGGCATCATTTGGTGAAGAAAATAACCCAACTATGTGAACACTGAGTCAGTATTATTTCCACCAGCCAATTACTAATTTAACTCCCAACTTTATAATCACTATTCCCCCCAGACACCTCTACCTGTATCGCATCTGGTGACCCTCACTACACCACCTTCGACAAGAAGAAGTACAACTTCATGGGGAACTGCAGCTACCTGATGTCAGAGCCCTGTAACCACACGTCAGTGCCTCACTACGAGGTGCATGCTGACAACGAGAACCGCTTCAACAAACCAACCATCTCCTACCTGAAGGCTGTGCATGTGTACGTGCGTGGGGTGAAGATCTCCATCTTGAAGGGAGGCACCGTGCAGGTGAGAGAGAGAGGGATTGGTGGAGGGATAGGGTTGGGGTAGAGAGAAAAAGAGATGAGGAAGACGATTGAAAATGTTTAAAAACGTAACAATGGAAAGAAATAGTGATAAAATGCAGAGCCCTGCATGTACACATTCAATATACAGTAACATACACAGTCAAGATCAGTTTGTCATTGTATTCAACAAATCTTTATTGTCACCGAAGGGAAATTCCTGAGCAGCATTAAATGCATAAAATTCATACAAAACACAGACACAGAACAGCTTATAAAGAGGAAGCTAAAAAACATTAAAATGAAGTGTACCTCACTAACACATGTGTGTGTCCTCTTCTCCTCCTAGTTGAATGGTATCAATGTGAACATCCCACTGACCCCAGCTACAGGCGTGTCTGTTCTGAAGTCTGGTAAACACTACACTGTAGCCATGGACTTTGGTGTGACCGTACGATATGACGGAAACCACTACATGGACATCAAGGTCATCAAGGAGTGAGTCAAAACTGCTTCATACACACACTGAAGAGAACACACACACACACACACACACACACACACACACACACACACACACACACACACACACACACACACACACACACACACACACACACACACACACACACACACACACACACACACACACACACACACACACACAGAGAGAGAGAGAGAGAGAGAGAGAGAGAGATTTGGTGACCCCGACATGATGTACCATAAAAATAACCATATAAACACAACATAAAAAATAAAAAACAAATAGAAAGTTCTCACATTGTAATATTTTTATTTTATAATGTTGTCATTAAAATTCTAGAAAAAATGCTTGACTCATCGGTCTATTTGCTCTTGTGTATTTAGCTATAAGGACAAGCTGTGTGGACTGTGTGGAGACTACAACGGAAACTCCAACGATGACTTCAGGAAACCCGACGGTTCTCTGACCACCAACCCCAATGACTTTGGACACAGCTGGGTCACAGATCCCAAGTGAGTCATGCCACCAGTTACACACGCACACACACACACACACACACACACACACACACACACACACACACACACACACACACACACACACACACACACACACACACACACACACACACACACACACACACACACACACACACACACATACACACACACACACACACACACACACATGACTGATTCACCCTGTCTCTGACTCCAGTTGTAACAAGAAGCCCAACACCACCATCCCAGGCTGTACTGATGATGAACTGGACAGGTATGAGAGCTCTGGCTACTGCGGCATGCTACTGGACAAGAACGGACCGTTCGCTGTCTGTCACCCCAAGGTCAACCCCAATGTGAGTAACTACCGTAATGTGTGGTATATAGTGTCTTACCTAATGTGTGATATTACTGTAATGTACGGTGTATATAGAGTCATATCATATTTTGTCTTTAAGATTAAACAAAAGTTTGTTTAATGTGTGAAATCTCACACCCAAGAAAAACATTTTGTAAATATATAGACATATTTAGTGAAGAAATGTTTAAATACACTTCATTCAATTCAATTCAAAAACCTTTGTCACTTAATTAATAACCTTTCAGTGATACCCATCCCGGATCCGGGAGCATCCTCATCAAAAAAGCTGACTAGCATAGCCTAGCCTAACGGGACAGGGATATCATATAATATCATTTTCATGAAATCACAAGTCCAATACAGCAAATGAAAGATAAACATCTTGTGAATCCAGCCATCATTTCCGATTTTTAAAATGTTTTACAGCGAAAACACAATATGTATTTATATTAGCTAACCACAATAGCCAAAGACTCAACCGCATATTTTCACCATGTTTCTACCTCATAGGTAGCTATCACAAAACCGACCAAATAGAGATATAATTAGTCACTAACCAAGAAACAACTTCATCAGATGACAGTCTTATAACATGTTATACAATACATTTATGTTTTGTTCTAAAAATGTGCATATTTGAGGTATAAATCATAGTTTTACATTGCAGCTACCATCACAAATAGCACCGAAGCAGCCAGAATAATTACAGAGAGCAACGTGAAATACATAAATACTCATCATAAAACATTTATGAAAAATACATGGTGTACAGCAAATGAAAGATAAACATCTTGTGAATCCAGCCAATATTTCCGATTTTTTAAGTGTTTTACAGCGAAAACACAATATAGAATTATATTAGCTTACCACAATAGCCAAACACACAAATGCATTTATTCATCGCAAAAGGTAGCTATCGCAAAAACCAGCAAAAGATATAAAATTAATCACTAACCTTGAACAACTTCATCAGATGACAGTCTTATAACATCAGGTTATACAATACACTTGTGTTTTGTTTGAAAATGTGCATATTTAGAGCTGCAAACCGTGGTTATACATATTGTAGCAACATTTCCCCAGAATGTCCGGAGCTATTTTGGACACTCACCTAATCTGACCAAAGAACTCATCATAAACTTTACATAAAAATACTTGTTGTATGGCAAATGAAAGATACACTGGTTCTTAATGCAACCGCCGTGTTAGATTTTTAAAAATAACTTTACCATAACATACAGCTTGCGTTATTACGAGACAGCGCTCACCAAAACGGCGGAGAATAGGAATCAACATTTTCCACAGAAATACGAAATAACATCATAAATTGTTCTTACTTTTGCTGAGCTTCCATCAGAATCTTGTACAAGGAGTCCTTGGTCCAGAATAAATCGTTGTTTGGTTTTAGAATGTCCTTTTCTTCTGTCGAATTCGCGCCACAATACTAGCCAAGGTTGATAACGTTCCCACCCTCTCTTGACGCAAAGAATGGAAAACTCCAAAAGTCCCAATAAATGTTGAATAAACTGATAAAACTCGGTTGAAAAAACCTACTTTACGATGTTATTATCACATGTATCAAATAAAATCAGAGCCGGAGATATTCGCCGTGTAAACCGAAAGCTTTTCAGAAGCTAATGTCGAGCTCCGCCTCGCGCCTTGGTAGACAAAGGAAATTCCTGACCTGCCACTCCAAAAGCTCTCATTCGACCTCAGATCAAGCTAGACACCCCATTCCACCTTCCACTGCCTGTTGACATATAGTGGAAGGTGTATGAAGTGCATGTATATCGATAAATATAAGCCAGTTGAATAGGCAGGCCCTGAAACAGAGCCCCATTTTCAGAATTTTCACTTCCTGTCTGGAGGTTTGCTGCCAAATGAGTTCTGTTTTACTCACAGATATAATTCAAACAGTTTTAGAAACTTGAGAGTGTTTTATATCCAATAGTAATAATAATATGCATATTGTATGATCTAGAATAGAGTACGAGGCCGTTTAAATTGGGCACGATTTTTTCCAAAGTGAAAACAGCGCTCCCCTATTGACAAGAATTAAGTAACCAAACCTCCAAGCTTTGTGCGCAAGTCAAAGACGCGCGTATGTTTATGTGTGTCTATTTCAGAGTTTCTTCAAGGACTGTCTGTTTGACCTGTGCGAGCTGGATGGTGCTCAACCCATCCTGTGTGAGTCCATCGAGTCGTATGTCAACGACTGTCAGGACCGAGGAGTCACCATCGGAACCTGGAGGAACAGCACCTTCTGCCGTGAGTACAGATCAATGTTGGGGTCAATTCCATTTCAATTCCAGTCATTTCAGAAAGTTAACCAAATTCTCATTCCAAGTGTCTCTCACTGAAAAGCATTAAAGAGAATTGGAATTGGTATTTCAAAGTTCTTCCTGAATTGACTGGAATTGAAATGGAATGGACCCCAACCCTGGTACAGATACATGTTATACATGATAATAACAAGCAAGAGACGGATATTGATGATGAAGATGGAAAATATAGTGATTCATATAATAATTATTATTCATTCACTCACCAAAGACCCTGCTGTTATTAGCACATCAAAGACCAAACAATACACTCTAACAGTACTGTTCCGTATAATCAACAAAGTAATTATTAAGAGACAGTCATGTTTTAAAGTAGACCTATCTCCTACTGTCTCCTCTTCCCTCCTTCTCTCCAGCTCTGACATGCCCCCCCAACAGTCAGTACATGCCCTGTGCCGCCCCTTGCCAGCGCACCTGTGCCTCCAGACCCTCCACAGGGTGTGATGCTCCCTGTTCAGAGGGCTGTGTGTGTGACCCTGGTTACGTCCTCAGCGCCGGGAAGTGTGTCAAAGAGAACTCCTGTGGCTGCAATGACACCAACGGACAGTACTACGAGGTGAGTGTGTTGTGTGTCCGGTGATGGACTTTGTGTGTGTGTGTGACGTGTATGTAACCAACCAGCAACCAACCACTGATTAACTATTGTCTCTCCATCCATCTCTCCTCCTTCCCTCCCTCCCTCCAGCCTGGTGAGGAGTGGTACGTGGAGGACTGTAAGCTGAAATGTTATTGTAACGCTCCCTTCGTCACCTGCAATCCTTCTGATTGCCCTCCAATGCACGAGTGTAAGGTCCAGGGAGGAGAGCTGGACTGCTACCCTACAAGTAAGTCCCCTGACATAAACAATATACTTCAAAATAAATATGTTTATGATATGCTTGTATATTTACTTTCTTAATCCTCTTGGTTTCTGGAGGAACACAGGTCCTGTACTAAAGTTATTATCTTGGTTCCAGGAGAGACACAGGTCCTGTACTAAAGTTATTATCTTGGTTCCAGGAGAGACACAGGTCCTGTACTAAAGTTATTATCTTGGTTGCTGGAGAGACACAGGGCCTGTACTAAAGTTATTATCTTGGTTCCAGGAGAGACACAGGTCCTGTACTAAAGTTATTATCTTGGTTCCAGGAGAGACACAGGTCCTGTACTAAAGTTATTATCTTGGTTCCAGGAGAGACACAGGTCCTGTACTAAAGTTATTATCTTGGTTCCAGGAGAGACACAGGTCCTGTACTAAAGTTATTATCTTGGTTCCAGGAGAGGCACAGGTCCTGTACTAAAGTTATTATCTTGGTTCCAGGAGAGACACAGGGCCTGTACTAAAGTATTTTCTCGGTTCCAGGAGAGACACAGGGCCTGTACTAAAGTTATTATCTTGGTTCCAGGAGAGACACAGGGCCTGTACTAAAGTTATTATCTTGGTTTCTGGAGGAACATAGGGCCTGTACTAAAGTTATTATCTTGGTTCCAGGAGAGACACAGGGCCTGTACTAAAGTTATTATCTTGGTTCCAGGAGAGACACAGGGCCTGTACTAAAGTTATTATCTTGGTTCCAGGAGAGACACAGGGCCTGTACTAAAGTTATTATCTTGGTTCCAGGAGAGACACAGGGCCTGTACTAAAGTTATTATCTTGGTTCCAGGAGAGACACAGGTCCTGTACTAAAGTTATTATCTTGGTTCCAGGAGAGACACAGGGCCTGTACTAAAGTTATTATCTTGGTTCCAGGAGAGACACAGGGCCTGTACTAAAGTTATTATCTTGGTTCCAGGAGAGACACAGTTCCTGTACTAAAGTTATTATCTTGGTTCCAGGAGAGACACAGGTCCTGTACTAAAGTTATTATCTTGGTTCCAGGAGAGACACAGGTCCTGTACTAAAGTTATTATCTTGGTTCCAGGAGAGACACAGGGCCTGTACTAAAGTTATTATCTTGGTTCCAGGAGAGACACAGGTCCTGTACTAAAGTTATTATCTTGGTTCCAGGAGAGACACAGGGCCTGTACTAAAGTTATTATCTTGGTTCCAGGAGAGACACAGGTCCTGTACTAAAGTTATTATCTTGGTTCCAGGAGAGACACAGGTCCTGTACTAAAGTTATTATCTTGGTTGCTGGAGGAACATAGGGCCTGTGCTAAAGTTAACCTCTTGATTCCTGGAGGAACATAGGGCCTGTAGTAAAGTTATTATCTTAGTTGCTGGAGGAACATAGGGCCTGTACTAAAGTTATTATCTTGGTTGCTGGAGGAACATAGGGCCTGTACTAAAGTTATTATCTTGGTTCCTGGAGGAACATAGGGCCTGTAGTAAAGTTATTATCTTGGTTCCTGGAGGAACATAGGGCCTGTACTAAAGTTATTATCTTGGTTGCTGGAGGAACATAGGGCCTGTACTAAAGTTATTATCTTGGTTGCTGGAGGAACATAGGGCCTGTACTAAAGTTATTATCTTGGTTCCTGGAGGAACATAGGGCCTGTACTAAAGTTATTATCTTGGTTGCTGGAGGAACATAGGGCCTGTACTAAAGTTATTATCTTGGTTGCTGGAGGAACATAGGGCCTGTACTAAAGTTATTATCTTGGTTGCTTTTCATCAGGCCATGACAAGATAATCTGCTTGTATACTTACTGTACTTCTTTTTGTTCTCCTTCTATTATAACGTATCATATCTCAAATCTGTTCTCCAGGCTCTCAGGACTGGAATATCTGTCATCTTTAATACAGGCTTCTGTTATTCTATCTCCTGCTTATAGTCCATGATACCTCCCTCTGTCCCCTCTACCCCAGGCTCTCAGGACTGGAATTTCTGTCATCTTTAATACAGGCTACTGTTATTCTATCTCCTGCTTATAGTCCATGATATCTACCTCTGTCCCCTCTACCCCAGGTTCCCAGGACTGTGTGATCTCTGGAGACCCACACTACAATACATTTGATGATAGGTTCTACAGCTTCATGGGGACCTGCACCTACACCCTGGCCAGGACCTGCAAGAACAACACAGGTAACAGTTCTAACTCTGAGTTCTGGGTTATGTAGTTCTAACTCTGGGTTCTAGGTTCTTTAGTTCTAACCCTGGTTTCTAGGTTCTGTAGTTCTAACTCTGGGTTCTAGGTTCTGTAGTTCTAACTTTGGGCTCTGGGCTCTGTAGTTCTAACTCTGCGTTCTAGGTTCTGTAGTTCTAACTCTGGGCTCTGGGTTCTTTAGGTCTAACTCTGGGCTCTTGGTTCTGTAGTTCTAACTCTGGGCTCTGGGTTCTAGGTTCTGTAGTTCTAACTCTGGGTTGTGTAAATCTAACTCTGAGTTCTAGGTTCTGTAGTTCTAACTCTGGGTTCTGTTGCTCTAACTCTGCGCTCTGGGTTGTGTAGTTCTAACTCTGCGCTCTGGGTTGTGTAGTTCTAACTCTGGGTTCTGGGTTCTAGGTTATGTAGTTCTACTCTGGGTTCTGTACTGTAGTTCTAACTCTGGGGCTCTGGGTTCTAGGTTCTGTAGTTCTAACTCTGGGTTCTGGGTTCTGTAGTTCTAACTCTGAGTTCTAGGTTCTGTAGTTCTAACTCTGGGCTCTGGGTTATGTAGTTCTAACTCTGGGCTCTGGGTTCTTGGTTCTGTAGTTCTAACTCTAGGTCCTGCTGTTTTCTAAGCCCTGTGGTTCTACTTGTGTTCTGCTGTATGTGTTCTAGGTCCGTGGTTCTCTGTGGAGGGTAAGAACGAGGAGCGTGGTCTGGCTGGAGTGTCCTACCTGAAAAAGCTCTACGTCACTGTCGATGGAATCACTGTCACACTAATGAAGAGCAGGAAGACTCTGGTACATGTTAATACATCCATCAGTCAACCCAATGTATTTATACAGCTCTTTATGCATCAGCAGTTGTCCCAAAGTATTTAACCCAGCCTAAACCCAAATAGCACGTTAAAGCAGAAGCACTGACTAGGAAAAACTCCCCAGAATAAATACATGTTATTAAACAGTTAATAACATAGAATTATGACACTTACACAGCATAGAATTAACATGTAATTCTTATACATGTAATAACTGTGTAAGTGTCATAATTCTAAGTTATTAACTGAAATAACACTTTCTCATACATGTTAATGTCATTCACATTCCACCTCACAGATGTGGTGGTATCACTCTGTTTTCTCTTTCTAGTTCTCCATCTCTCCCTTAAGCTAAGGATCAGCGATATTACACCATGATGATTCACCCAAAGCCTTTTCCCCTTCGTAATACACCTTTTATCTCTCTTTCTCTCTCTTTCATTGTCTCTTTTTATCTATTCTCTCCCTCCCTCCCTCCGTCATCATCATCATCATCATCATCGTCGCCTCTTTTACCAGTAACCCTTTAAATCTGTCTTTCAGTAAAACCTCATCTTCACCTCTACTGCTTTTTCTTTCCTAGAATTATGTCTGTCTTAACAGATCTCAAACATCAAAATCCTCTGTCTGTGTAGCTAACTCTCTCTCTCTCTCTCTCTCTCTCTCTCTCTCTCTCTCTCTCTCTCTCTCTCTCTCGACAGGTGAATGGAAAGCGAGTGTCCCTCCCTCACTCCCCCTCTCCGCTCATCTCTCTATCGCTGGCGGGTCAGTACGTCACGCTGCAGACTCCGTTCGGCCTCAAGGTGCGCTGGGACGGAAACCACTACGCCCAGATCTCAGTGCCCAGGTACGCACAGACACAAGAAGTGGGCACAGGAATTAGAATCTAGTATCTTCCTTTTCCCACAAGGCCGATCTCAACCAAATTACGCCCTATTCCCTTTATAGTGTACTACTTTTGTGCCATATCTATGTGATAAATGTATCAATACTATTGCAAATGATTTATCATCATGACTTATGATTTGATATTATTCATATAGAATTTAGAACCATTTCTGTTCTAATAACTATTATGATCTTTGTAGTAATCTGCTGGTTGTTGTGTATCTTGCTATTATGATCTTTGTAGTATGATCTCTTTAGTAATCCACTGGTTTTATGTCTTTGTATCTTGACCTTTGAACTAATTCACTGTGCTGTGTATCTAATCTACTGTGTCGTGTGTCTTGGTCAATACAGCTCCTACTCTGACCAGATGTGTGGTCTGTGCGGCGACTACGACGGTAACCCTAACAACGACTTCACCAAGCCGGATGGATCCCAGGTCACCAGCTCCAAGGACTTTGGAAACAGCTGGAAGACCGAGGAAGATGAGGATGTCACGTGAGTGGGAATTATGAGGGAACTTTCTTTGGGAATATTGACTGATGAAGTCGGGAATATTTCTGCCCCTTAATGTATGTAGTAGAACTTAAGTACACACTTGAGACTGAGTGTACACTTGCAATAGTTTGGGAACTGAAATAGTTTGGGAACTGAGTGTACACTTGTAATATCAATAGTTAGGGAACTGAGTGTACACTTGTAATATCAATAGTTTGAGAACTGAGTGTACACTTGTAATATCAATAGTTTGGGAACTGAGTGTACACTTGTAATATCAATAGTTTGAGAACTGAGTGTACACTTGTAATATCAATAGTTTGGGAACTGAGTGTACACTTGTAATATCAATAGTTTGAGAACTGAGTGTACACTTGTAATATCAATAGTTTGGGAACTGAGTGTACACTTGTAATATCAATAGTTTGGGAACTGAGTGTACACTTGTAATATCAATAGTTTGGGAACTGAGTGTACACTTGTAATATCAATAGTTTGGGAACTAAGTGTGCACTTGTAATATCAATAGTTTGGGAACTGAGTGTACACTTGTAATATCAATAGTTTGGGAACTTAGTGTACACTTGTAATATCAATAGTTTGGGAACTGAGTGTACACTTGTAATATCAATAGTTTGGGAACTTAGTGTACACTTGTAATTTGTAATAGTTTGGGAACTTAGTGTACACTTGTAATATCAATAGTTTGGGAACTAAGTGTACACTTGTAATATCAATAGTTTGGGAACTGAGTGTACACTTGTAATATCAATAGTTTGGGAACTTAGTGTACACTTGTAATATCAATAGTTTGGGAACTGAGTGTACACTTGTAATATCAATAGTTTGGGAACTGAGTGTACACTTGTAATATCAATAGTTTGGGAACTGAGTGTACACTTGTAATTTGCAATAGTTTGGGAACTTAGTGTACACTTGTAATATGCAACATATTTGGAACTGTGTGTACACTTTAAGGGGTAATAAGTGTATTGTGCATTATATTATAAAATGGTATTGTCTTTACATTTTTTTTTTTTTATTAAAATGTTGTTTCCACAGATGCAAACCCGACACCAACCCAGATCCACACTGTGATCCCTCACTGGAGGCAGAAGTTTCCAAACCTGAGAACTGTGGGAAATTAACCGACACCAAAGGACCCTTCAGGTGAGCAAGAACACTAACAACTCTGAATTATTGTAATGTTTGTTTATGTGTCAATTAATCCCATAAGGGATTAACTGACGATTTGACATGAACATTCATTCATACAGAATATTAACTCAGTACTCACCCCATATAGTATGTATAGAGAAAGTGATTTAAGGTTGTATAAGAAGAGTTTATGTCCAAAACGCTATATCCACCAACTTTTCACATTTGTATTTTTTCATCAGAAAGGAATGCTTATTTGAAAATAGTGCAGATTTAATGAATTTAATTAAAAGTTTTGGACTATATATGTGAAATTATACATTTTCACAAATCTTTCACTATCATCAGAAATGACTGCTTATGGGTACCTTCATGTGTGTGTAAAATATTGCTGTTCTCAGATGTTTTATTAATAGATTTTAGATGTATATGAAAATGTGTTTTTTTGCAAAATGCTACATATCCATTGTTTAGCTGGAATGTAATGCTCGTATCCTGTATATTTGACTGTGATATGTGGTTATCTCACATAGCTATCTGAATATGAAGGCACTGTACTGTAAGTCACTCTGGATAGGAACATCTGCTAAATGATTCAAATGTCAAATGTAAATGGTCTACATACATATCTCATGTTACTATATTGAATTATAATTATTGTACTCTTTTTTAATATTGTGGTAACAAATATATCATTTGTACAGCTCTTTGTATAAAATGTAGTTATTTGGCTGTGTAAAACCTTGCAGTATTACTTATTTCTCTCAGAGTGAGGCGGATGTATGGTATTTTGCAAGAAAACATGATTATTTGTCTCTGAAATGAAACCATCAAGTGATAGATTTCAATCAAATTCATGTCTGTCATTGAACAACCCCATGCCATGATTAGATAGTGAAAAAATTCCTTTAAAACAATAAAAGCTAATTCACCAACATTTCTGAAAATGGATATACAGCGTTTTGGAGAGCAGCTCATATAACTCGGTGTATTTACTTTTCTCTCTTATTCTCCCTCTCCTTCACTCTCTTTTCCTTATTTCTTTCTATCTTTCTTTCTTTCTCAAATCCCTGTCTTGTCACACATTTCACACATTCCCTTACTTTCTCTGCATTTTATCCCCTCCGCCCCCAACAGGGAGTGCATGGCGTTGGTGGACCCTAGTCCTTTCTTCCAGAGCTGCGTGTATGACATGTGTCGCTTCGTGGGCCAACAGCAGATGCTGTGTGACCAGCTCCAGGTGTATACCGACGCCTGCCTGAGCGCAGGGATCAAGGTCCACCCCTGGAGGGAGCCAGATTTCTGCCGTGAGTCTCATATATAGACATCACAGACATTTAGTCACACCATAGACCAGGGTTGTGTTAGTAGCGAGAACAATTTTTTGTTTTGAATGGGAGTGAGTCAGGGAGGTTCAGAAGTCAAGGTCCACCCCTGGAGAGAGCCAGACTTCTGATGATTTCTGTCTCACACTGTAGACACCATAGACAGAGACACAGACCACTGAGATCCAATGCACTCTGAGGCTCTGTCTCAGTTGCTTAAAGATGCACTCCAGTCTCCTTTCACCTCATTTGACACCTTATTTACTTAATAAAAGGCACATCTCAATAGGTGATCCAGGTAAGTCATGACATCACAAGTGGGGGGGGGGCTTTCCTCTTTTGTTCTCCAACCATCCTCTATTGTTCCTCAAACAAGGGGGAGGCCGATGACATCACAGTAGACCCAGTAGACCTACTCCTTGAATGGCCAACTCTAGAAGTTTGCAGACGTGTCTAAAAAAACAACACTATTTTGCTCAAAACGTCTTGTTTTAAACTTAAAGCAGCAATCAGCAGTTGAAACAATAACAAAGAGGCGTCCCCGCGCCTGGTTCGGTAAAAAGCTGAAGGATGGGGTTGGAGAAATGTAATCACTCTCAAGTCTCTAGACAGAGCTATGGATACAAGGCTTGAATGATAGTTTTAACCATGGTTTGAGGCTATATAATGTTGTTTATTTCATTTTCTTTGTTTACAAACATTGGCGTAAAACACGTTTATATTTGGGGTTCTGATGGGGGTACGACTAAGCTCATGAGGCATTTATTTATAAGTTATATTCTTCAAGAATCAATGGGTAAATATCATTAATTTATCAAAAGATGTATGTAGCGGGCCTCCCGGGTGGCGCAGTGGTCTAGAGCACTGCATCGCAGTGCTAGCTGCGCCACCAGAGTCTCTGGGTTCGCGCCCAGGCTCTGTCGCAGCCGGCCGCGACCGGGAGGTCCGTGGGGCGAAGCACAATTGGCATAGCGTCGTCCGGGTTAGGGAGGGTTTGGCCGGTAGGGATATCCTTGTCTCATCGCGCTCCAGCGACTCCTGTGGCGCGCCGGGTGCAGTGCGTGCTAACCGTGGGGGCGGGTGCACGGTGTTGCGCTGTGTTAAGAAGCAGTGCGGCTTGGTTGGGTTGTGCTTCGGAGGACGCATGGCTTTCGACCTTCGTCTCTCCCGAGCCCGTACGGGAGTTGTAGCGATGAGACAAGATAGTAATTACTAGCGATTGGATACCACGAAAATTGGGGAGAAAAGGGGATAAAATTAAATAAAAAAAATAAAAAAAGATGTATGTAGCAACTGCAGATTACCCCTTTAAGTGTGTGTGCATTATTGTATTTATACTTGGAATATTTATTTTCAACAGCAAAAGTTAAAAACTAGTGCTTATTTAAAAACGATCCTGTCCTCGTCTCCTCCCCTTCGTCTGCACTGATTGGAAATGACTTGGCAGGTCACACCGTCAAACTACCTTCGGAGTCTGCTGGAGCTTTTCCATAGGAGAAGCAGAATCTGATTTCTCAGGCTGGCACACAGGCCAAAGTCCCACAGTTGCCGTGCAAATATGTTTGTCAATCGATCCCAATATTACAGTCATTCCTTGATCATGTTTGGAACTGTTAGGTGCTTTATGATTCAGAAGACCTTCCTGTACTGACCCGTTTCTGCTCTCCCTCCTCTACCTCTACAGCCCTGGCCTGTCCTCCCAACAGTTCTTACTCCATGTGTGTGAGCTCCTGTCCAGAGACATGTCTGGGTGTCAGCGGCCCCCCTGGCTGCTCCGAGGTGTGTGTGGAGGGGTGTGAGTGTGACCTTGGCTTTATCCTCAGTGACGACAAGTGTGTTCCTGTTAAAGACTGTGGCTGTGTCAACTCCTCTGGAGACTACCATCCTGTGAGTAACCCTCCTGTGTTTCACCTTAGTGAATGTTTAATACTGTTTAATTATGTCAAATCTCAATGTGACCTCTGGTTAAATAAAGGATAAAACAATGAATATATACTTACGTTGGCTTTATGTTTCGTATTGAGCATCAAGCTTTCATAATGACTCCATTAGTCCCCAATACAAGTAGAAATGTCACTATGTTGCATTGTACACTCATGTTAAATCATCTGAATGAAAATACAAGACAGTACTACTGAACTGTAGACTCACCAGGATGTGTGTGTTTCAGGTGGGAGACGCCTGGTACCTGGAGGGCTGTAAGGAGAAGTGTGTGTGTCTGGGTGGAGGGGTGCTACAGTGTCACAACACCACCTGTACCCCGGCAGAGAGCTGCGGCCTGCAGGACGGGGAGTTAGGATGTTACCCACTGGGTACTATACAGTTATATGAATTACAACACTATATGAAATACAACACACATGAATTACAACACGCATCAATTACAACACGCATCAATTACAACACACATGAATTACAACACGCATCAATTACAACACACATGAATTACAACACACATGAATTACAACACACATGAATTACAACACACATGAATTACAACACGCATCAATTACAACACGCATCAATTACAACACACATCAATTACAACACACATCAATTACAACACGCATCAATTACAACACGCATCAATTACAACACACATGAATTACAACACGCATGAATTACAACACACATTAGTTACAACGCGCATGAATTACAACACACATCAATTACAACACACATCAATTACAACACACATCAATTACAACACACATCAATTACAACACACATCAATTACAACACACATGAATTACAACACACATGAATTACAACAAATTTAACAACATCACAACCATAAATGAATTCAATACGATAAACTATAACTAAACTTTACCCTCCATCTCTCCTTCCTCTACCCACAGAAACAGGTATCTGCACTGTACAGGGCGACCCTCACTACACCTCTTTCGATAAAAAGGTGCATAACTTCATGGGTTCCTGTTCCTACACTCTCACCAAGCCGTGCAATGAGTCCTCCGGCTTGCCGTACTTCACTGTCGACACCCAGAACGAGCACCGAGGCAGCAACAAGAAGGTGTCGTACGTCCGAGCCGTCATGGTCAAGGTCTACGGGATGACCGTCATCTTGGGAAAGGGACGCAAAATACAGGTGAGGAGGATTATGGGTAGATTAGCGCTACAGTTTGATTTCATCACAAATTTTAAATTAGTTTATTTATATTATTATTTATTTATATATGGATTATGCTGCCAAAGTGTCAGAAAAAGGCTTCGCAGTGTAGAAGATGGAAGGTGGTAAAGAAAACCAAAATATATCAAAAATAATATTCAACGCTGCACTGTATCGTCAGTTTTTAGCGTCAAGACGTTTAATCAAACTGGTTGCTCTCTGCCCCTCTCCCAGGTCAACGGTACCCTGGTGACCCCTCCCGTGACTCTGACCAATGGGGTGAAGATCTACTTGAGCGGGAAGTTTGTTGTGTTGGAGACGACCTTTGGCCTGCGGGTGAGGTTCGATGGTAACCACCACGCTGACGTCACTCTGCCCTCCTTCTACAACGGACTGCTCTGTGGACTTTGTGGTAAGAAGGGTTCATCAACAGATAATCAATATTGACAGACAGGGAAACCTGATTGACAGACAGGGAAACCTGCAGTAGTACACCATACAAGCCCTTGGGATGAGAAAATAATGATACAAAACATCCTAATTGACTAGATAGGGATTCTGTAATTATTTGGTGATTGTCTATCTAATAGGAAACTTCAATGACCAACCTGGTGACGACAACATCAAGCCAGATGGTAAACCAGCCGTCAACACCAACGAACTGGGAGAGAGCTGGCAGGTCCCCGACGACCGCCCTGAGTGAGTCTCACACCTGTTTCCGTTTCTTTAACATTCATGAATTGAATGGTTTTATTTATCCTGTATTTTTCAGGAAGTACTCTAGTCTGACCTCGGATACCAGAGCCAGACTTTTACATTCATCCAAGATTCCACTGTTTTGTATCAAACGTGACCTACTACAGGTCTGTCTCCATGGAGATTTAATATCACTCCTCGACAGTGACGTCTTTGACGTTCATCCCTTTCTTTAATCCCTCCATCCCTCTGTCCCTGTCAGCTGTACCCACGGTGGAGGAGAGGAGGAGTGTGATCCCAAGGTGGAGGCAGAGGCTGTGAAACCTACCAGCTGTGGGATGATCAGTGACCCTAACGGTGAGACACACACACACACACTCACAGACACAGACACACACACACACACACACACACACACACACACACACACACACACACACACACACACACACACACACTCACAGACACACACACACACACACACACACACACACAGACACACACACACACACACACACACACACACACAGACACACACACACACACACACACACACACACACACACACACACACACACACACACTCACAGACACAGACACAGACACACACACACACACACACACACACACACACACACACACAGACACACACACACACACACACACAGACACACACACACACACACACACACACACACACACACACACACACACACACACAGACACACACACACACACACACACAGACACAGACACACACACACACACACACACACACACACACACACACACACACACACACAGACACAGACACAGACACAGACACACACACACACACACAGACACACACACACACACACACACACACACACACACACACACACACACACAGACACACACAGACACACACACACACACACACACACACACACACACACACACACACACACACACACACACACACACACACACACACTCACAGACACAGACAAAGACACACACACATACAGTGCATTCGGAAAGTATTCAGACCCCTTGACTATTTCTACATTTTGTTGCGTTACAGCCTTATTCTAAAATGTATTAAATCGTTTTTTCCCCCCTCATCAATCTACACAAAGTACCCCATAATGATAAAGAAAAAACAGGTGTTTAGACATTTTTACAAATGTATTACAAATAAAAAACTGAAATATCACATTTACATAAGTATTCAGAATCTTTACTCAGTACTTTGTTCAAGCACCATTGGCAGCGATTACAGCCTTGAGTCTTCTTGGGTATGACGCTACAAGCTTGGCACAACTGTATTTGGGGAGTTTCTACGATTGTTCTCTGCAGATCCTCTCAAGCTCTGTCAGGTTGGATGGGGAGCGTCGCTGCACAGCTATTTTGAGGTCTCTCCATACATGTTTTATCGGGTTCAAGTCCATGCTCTGGCTGGGCCACTCAAGGACATTCAGAGACTTGTCCCGAAGCCAGTCCTGCATTGTCTTGGTTGTGTGCTTAGGGTCGTTGTCCTGTTGGAAGGTGAACCTTCGCCCTGGTCTGAGGTCCTGAGCGCTCTGGAGCAGGTTTTCATCAAGGATCTCTCTGTACTTTGCTCCGTTCATCTTTCCTTCGATCCTGACTAGTCTCCCAGTACCTGTTGCTGGAAAACATCCCCACAGCATGATGTTGCCACCACCATGCCACCGTAGGGATGGTGCCACGTTTCCTCCAGATGTGACGCTTGGCATTCAGGCCAAAAAGACTTCAATCTTGGTTTCATCAGACCAGAGAATCTTGTTTCTCCCTCTTCACTAAAACCATTTATCACCAATCATTCTCTGTGGTTGTCCCAGGTATCTTCAAGCCATGCCACGCGGTGGTTCCCCCCAACATCTACCAGGAGAACTGTGTGTATGACCAGTGTGCTACAGGAGGGGAGACGGTGGCTCTGTGCCAGGCTATAGAGAGCTACGCTGACCTGTGTGCCTTGGCTGGAGTACCCATCGCATGGAGGAACAACACCTTCTGTCGTAAGTCACACACACACACACACACACCTGTCGTAAGTCACACACACACCTGTCGTACGTCACACACACACACACACACCTGTCGTAAGTCACACACACACACACACACAGACACACACACACACACACACACCTGTCGTAAGTCACACACACACCTGTCGTATGTCACACACACACACACCTGTCGTAAGTCACACACACACCTGTCGTACGTCACACACACACACACACACACACACACACACACACACACACACACACACACACACACACACACACACACACACACACACACACCTGCCGTAAGTCACACCAAGAAACAATCTTTACAACTTTACCTTCTGTTGTAACACACCTGTGTCTTCTCTATGTAAAACACTAGGCTGTGCATCGACTAAGAAACCTGTCAATATACTGTAACATACTGTATCTGTATGTTACTGTATCTGTATGTTACTGTATCTCTATATTACTGTATCTGTATGTTACTGTATCTGTATGGTACTGTATCTGTATGGTACTGTAATTCTATATTACTGTAACTCTATGTTACTGTATCTGTATGTTACTGTATCTGTACGTTACTGTAATTCTATATTACTGTATCTGTATGTTACTGTATCTGTACGTTACTGTATCTGTATGTTACCGTACCCCCCCCCCCCCCGCCCCCCCTTTATTGAGATGAACCAACATGTCCTCCATCTCTCCCCCAGCTCTGAAGTGTCTCCCAGGTAGCCACTACGAGCCCTGTGGTAGCGCCTGTCCCTCCAGCTGTCAGAACCCTACTTTCAACTCCACCTGTAACCAGCCCTGTGTAGAGGGGTGTGTGTGTGACCTCGGACTGCTCCTCAGCGGAGACAAGTGTGTCCCACCCAGCCAGTGTGGCTGCACCGACGAGGATAACAACTATAGACCGGTAAGCAAGAGAGTCACCGTTTTATCGTTGCTTTCACAGAAGTCAATACGATGCCTGGAACTCGTGGGAATAACATTAGCTAGAGTTCAAGTCATCTCATAAACCGTTTGAAATAGTTTTAGTTTGAGTCTCTGTTTGCAAAAGCACAGCTCAGCTTTTAGCACTCTACATTTGGTAGACTATGTTTAAGGCTAGCTCGTATTGCTGTGGCAGATTTGTATGTCTGTGCGTGTCCTAGGTGGGAGACAGTTGGTTCACTGAGCTGGACTGTTCGGAGCGTTGTAGGTGTAACCCTGGCAACAACATGACCTGTGAGCCGTGGCAGTGTAGCCCCGCCCAGGAATGTAAGGTGTTGGAGGGAGAGCTGGGATGTGTCTCAACAGGTAAATACCACACCCACTGTAGACATATAACATCCTTCAAATATCATGTCACAATTTCATTATCAGGCTCAGTTGTCTTTGTTCTATATTTCACAACTGTTACAGGGACAACAAAAATATCATTGATAGTTTTTAGCCCATCAAACGCAGCAACACTGTGACTTCACTATCTCTGTCCTTTCTATAGGTTTGGGTGTGTGTCATGTGTCTGGAGATCCTCACTACTACACCTTCGACGCTGTCATGCACACCTTTATGGGTACCTGTACCTACACCCTGGTAGAGGTGAGTACTGCCATCCTCTCCTCCCTCCCTTTAACATCTCCCTCCATCCCCATCTCTCTGTCTCTCTCTCCCTCCATCCATCCCTCCCTCCCCATCTCTCTCCCACGCTCCCTCTGTGTAACCGATCTCTCCCTCCATCCCCCCATCTCTGTATGTCAGGTGTGTAACTCCACCAAGGTAACTCCGTTCACCATCGTGGCGAAGAATGAGGAGCACGGCCAACCAGAGGCGTCTTACGTGCACTCTGTTACAGTCTACCTTCCCAACGCCAACGTCACGCTACAGAAGAGCCGCAGAGTTCTGGTGAGATGGAGCGATTGAAGGAGGGAGGGAGTCCTTGGGGAGTATATATTACTGTTAGCTGTGAATCAGATTTCCCCAAAAAGTACAGCAGTTCTCTGCTTTGTCAAATTGTTTCAGTCAGATAGTAGAGTCACCGTTATGGTAATTATTGGTCATTATTCATCGTCAACAATCACTATCCTCTCTATGAAGCTGACAGGGGAGAGAGTGGAGACACGGGAGACAGGGGAGACAGAGGTGACAGGGGAGACAGGGAAGACAGGGAAGACAGGGGAGACAGGGAAGACAGGGAAGACAGGGGAGACAGAGGTGACAGGGAAGACAGGGAAGACAGGGAAGACAGGGAAGACAGGGGAGGCAGAGGAGACAGGGGAGGCAGAGGTGACAGGGGAGACAGGGAAGACAGGGAAGACAGGGGAGACAGGGGAGGCAGAGGAGACAGGGGAGGCAGAGGAGACAGGGAAGACAGGGAAGACAGGGAAGACAGGGGAGGCAGAGGAGACAGGGGAGGCAGAGGTGACAGGGGAGACAGGGAAGACAGGGAAGACAGGGAAGACAGGGAAGACAGGGGAGGCAGAGGAGACAGGGGAGGCAGGGGAGGCAGAGGAGACAGGGAAGACAGGGAAGACAGGGAAGACAGGGGAGGCAGAGGAGACAGGGGAGGCAGAGGAGACACGGGAGACAGAGGTGACAGGGAAGACAGGGGAGACAGGGGTGACAGGGAAGACAGGGGAGACAGGGGTGACAGGGAAGACAGGGGAGACAGGGAAGACAGGGAAGACGGGGGAGACAGGGGTGACAGGGAAGACAGGGGAGACAGGGAAGACAGGGAAGACGGGGGAGACAGGGGTGACAGGGAAGACAGGGGAGACACGTAAGACAGGGGAGACAGGGGTGACAGGGAAGACAGGGGAGACACGTAAGACAGGGGAGACAGGGGTGACAAGGAAGACAGGGGTGACAGGGGAGACAGGGGAGGCAGAGGAGACACGGGAGGCAGAGGAGACACGGGAGACAGGGGAGACAGTGGAGATGGGAGACAAGTGAGACAGGGGAGAAAGGGGAGACAGTGGAGACGGGGGAGACGGAGGAGGCAGGGGAGACAGGGGGGGCGGGGGAGACGGGGGAGGCAGAGGAGACAGGGGAGGCAGAGGAGACAGGGAAGACAGGGAAGACAGGGAAGACAGGGGAGGCAGAGGAGACAGGGAAGACAGGGAAGACAGGGAAGACAGGGGAGGCAGAGGAGACAGGGGAGGCAGAGGAGACAGGGGAGACAGAGGTGACAGGGAAGACAGGGGAGACAGGGAAGACAGGGGGGGCAGGGGAGACGGGGGAGACAGGGGAGACAGGGGGGGCAGGGGAGACGGGGGAGGCAGGGGAGACGGGGGAGGCAGGGGAGACAGGGGAGGCAGGGGAGACGGGGGAGACGAGGGAGACAGGGGAGGCAGGGGAGACAGGAGAGGCAGGGGAGACAGGGGAGGCAGGGGAGACGGGGGAGACGAGGGAGACAGGGGAGGCAGGGGAGACAGGAGAGGCAAGGGGGTTTGCCTGTACTAAAATATTGTTTCTAGGGGGTGCTAATGGAGGTTGCCTATTCTAGTGAGGACTTCAGCACCGGCAAGCCCCTCCCTTGAACCGTCCATGGAAGCTGTGATGGCCTAGTTTGATAAACAATAACCCAGAAGCCTTATAATTTATTATTGATTACCACTAATAACCTCCTTCTCCCTTCACTCCCCCACCCCTCTATGTCTCCGTCCCCCCTCTATCTTTCTCCCTCCCCCCTCTCTCCTCTCCAGTTGAACGGGCACAGGGTGCGCACTCCTCTGTCCATCGATGTGGCCGGGGCCAGGGTCTTGAGTAGTGGTGTCTACATTCTACTGGACACTAACTTTGGACTGAAGGTGAAGTTTGATGGAGTCCATCACCTGGAGATCACCGTCCCTGGAGAATACTTCAACAAGGTACATCCAACTGGACCCAACTATTAGAATGTTACTGTATGATGATGGTACACATAATATAACTAATAATGATGGTCAAATAAAGCTTCTTTCACACAAACATGTATTTTGCAGTCTCAAAATATGAACATCATAAAATATGCACATCTTCAGATCAAAATGATACAGTGAAATGCTTATTACGAGCTGCACCAACAATGCAGAGTTTTAAAAAAGTAAGCAATGTGCTAAATAAACAAAGTAAAATAGTAACACAATAAAATAACAATAACGAGGCTATGGGTAGCGGTACAGAGTCAATGTGCAGGGGTACGTTTCAGTCAAGGTAATTGAGGTAATATGTACATGTAGATAGGGGTGAAGAGACCATGTCTAGATAATAAACAGAGAGTAGCAGCAGCATATGTGAAGAGTGTGAAGGAATGTGTGTGTGTGTGTGTGTGTGTGTGTGTGTGTGTGTGTGTGTGTGTGTGTGTGTGTGTGTGTGTGTGTGTGTGTGTGTGTGTGTGTGTGTGTGTGTGTGTGTGTGTGTGTGTGTGTGTGTGTGTGTGTGTGTGTGTTGGAGTGTCAGTGTCAGTGTCAGTGTAGTATGTGTGAGTGTGTGTCCAATGAGTGTACATGGAGCCTGAGCAAGATAAAATAATAAAACAATAATAATAAATAAGGGGGTCAATGCTAATAGTCCGGGCAGCCATGTGATTAACTGTTCAGCAGTCATATGGCTTGGGGGTAGAAGCTGGAGTGACATGGACACCAGGGATATGAGGGATAGTCATTTAGACAGGTTACCTTGGTGTTGTTGGGCACAGGGACTATGGTGGTCTGTTTGAAACATGTAGGTATTACAGTCTAGGTCAGGGAGAGGTTGAAAATGTAGGTGAAAACACTTGCCAGCTGGTCAGCGCATGCTCTGAGTACGTGTCCTGGTAATCTGTCCTGGTAATCTGTCCTGCTAATCTGTCCTGGTAATCTGTCTGGTAATCTGTCTGGTAATCTGTCTGGTAATCTGTCTGGTAATCTGTCCTGGTAATCTGTCTGGTAATCTGTCCCGGTAATCTGTCTGGTAATCTGTCTGGTAATCTGTCCCGGTAATCTGTCTGGTAATCTGTCTTGGTAATCTGTCTGGTAATCTGTCTGGTAATCTGTCTGGTAATCTGTCTGGTAATCTGTCCTGGTAATCTGTCTGGTAATTTGTCCTGGTAATCTGTCCTGGTAATCTGTCTGGTAATCTGTCCTGGTAATCTGGCTGGTAATCTGGCTGGTAATCTGGCTGGTAATCTGTCCTAGTAATCTGTTCTGGTAATCTGTCTGGTCATCTGTCTGGCAATCTGTCTGGTAATCTGTCTGGTAATCTGTCTGGTAATCTGTCCTGGTAATCTGTCTGGTAATTTGTCCTGGTAATCTGTCCTGGTAATCTGTCTGGTAATCTGTCTGGTAATCTGTCTGGTAATCTGTCCTGGTAATCTGTTCTGGTAATCTGTCTGGTCATCTGTCTGGCAATCTGTCTGGTAATCTGTCTGGTAATCTGTCTGATAATCTTCTACATTATCTCTCTCTCTCACACTCTCTCTCTCTCTACATCTCGCCAGGTGTGTGGTATGTGTGGTAACTTCAACATGAACACGTCTGATGACAACCTGAAACCAGATGGAAAGCCGGCCAAGGACGTGATAGAACTGGGCAACAGCTGGAAGTCAGAGGGAGACTCAGACCCAGGGTCAGTCACCTTGGACCTCTTACCTTAGACCTTTCACCTTTGACCTTATTCATGTGCTACACCTGAAGGAAAAGGATTCATATACAAGAACAAAGTCACTTTCCCCCACATTGCTGATATGCAGATATCCATCTCTGTAGATGTTCTCTCTTTCCTTTCTCTATCACATACATGGAACTCTATTCCACATCAAGTAACTGATGCAAGCAGTAAAATTACATTTAAAAAACAGATAAAAATACACCTATTGGAACAGCGGGAACTGTGAAGCAACATAAACATAGACACAGACACACACACACGATAACACACGCACTATACACACACGAGCACATGGATTTTTGGTTGTAGATATGTGGTAGTGGAGTAGTGGCCTGAGGACACACACTTAATGTGTTGTAATGTTTTTATTTTATTTACTTGGCCAATATACCACTGCTAAGGGCTGTTCTTAAGCACGACGCAACGTGGAGTCCCTGGATACAGCCTTTAGCCGTGATATATTGGCCGTGTACCACAAACCTCCGAGGTGCCTTATTGCTGCTATAAACTGGTTACCAACGTAATTAGAGCAGTAAAAATAAATGTTTTGTCATACCCATGGTATACGGTCTGATATACCACGGCTGTCAGCCAATCAGCATTCAGGGCCCGAACCACTGGGTGGTTCGAGCCCTGAATGCTGATTGGCTGACAGCGTTGTCCCTAAGAACAGCCCTTAGCCGTGGTATATTGGCCATATACCACACCCCCTTGTGCCTTATTGCTTAAATACATACCTCTCTCCTTTCATCTATCTAACCCATTTGTCTCTCTTTCTCTTCATCCCTCCAGATGCTCGCCAGATGAGCGTCCCAGCATCCACCCCAACTGCACGACAGAAGAAGAGAACCAGTACGAGACCCTGTGTTCTTCTGTTGTCCTCGGAGACAAGTTCAAGCCCTGCCACTCTTTACTGTCCCCAGAGGCTTTCCTGGGGAACTGCGTGTATGACATGTGTGAATACGACGGCATGCAGGCCACACTGTGTGATAACGTGGAAGCATACGCCCAAGCCTGTCAGTCAGCCGGGGTCACCATCAGCTGGAGGAACAACACATTCTGTCGTAAGTGGGGAGGGAGAGGAGGGAGAGAGGAGGGAGGAGAGGAGGGAGGGGAGGTGGAGAGGGAGGAGAGTAGGGAAGGGAGGGTAGGTGGAGAGAGAGGGAGAGGGGGGAGGGGAAGAGGGAGGAGGGGAGAGAGGGGAGGGAGGGGAGTGAGGAGGGAGGGGATGGGATATGAGAGGTGGAGAGAGAGGAGGGAGGAGAGGAGGGAGGTGGAGAGAGAGAGGGGAGAGAGGGGGAGGGAGGAGAGGAGGGAGGGGAGGGGGGGTGGAGAGGGGAAGAGGAGGGAGGGGAGAGAGGGGAGCTGGAGAGAGAGGGGGCGGGAGAGGAGGGAGGGGAGAGGGGAGAGGGGAGGAGAGAAGGGAGGTGGAGAGGGGAAGAGGGAGGAGAGGAGGGAGTGGAGGGGAGGTGGAGAGGGGAAGAGGGAGGAGAGGAGGGAGGGGAGGGAGAGGGAGGAGAGGAGGGAGGGCAGGGGAGAGGGGAGGTGGAGAGAGAGGGGGAGGGAGGAGAGGAGAGAGGGGAGGTGGAGAGAGAGGGGGAGGGAGGAGAGGAGGGAGGGGAGGGGAGGTGGAGAAGGGAAGAGGAGGGAGGGGAAGAGGGAGGGGAGAGGGAGGAGAGGGGGGAGGGGAGGGGAGGGGAGAGGTGAGGTGGAGAAAGAGGAGGGAGGAGAGGAGAGAGGGGAGGGGAGAGAGAGGGGGAGGGAGGTGGGAGGGAGAGAGGGATGAAGAAAGTAAGAAAGAGAGGGTGAAGAGAGTAATAGAAAACGAGTGAAATCATCCCATACAGTATATTATGTACCAAGAACATATTGAACCAACGTCATGTGTTGTGTTCTGGTTGGCTTCTAACCTCTCTCTCCCCCGTCCTCTCCCTCTCCCTCTCCCAGCCCTGCCATGCCCCCCCAATAGCCACTATTCTGACTGCTCGGCCCCCTGCCCCCCCACCTGCTCTGACCTGTTCCCCACGCTCTGCCACCTGCCCTCCACCACCTGCGTCGAGGGGTGCCAGTGTAACGCAGGGTTTGTCCTCAGTGATGTGCAGTGTGTTCCTCTGGCCAAGTGTGGCTGTGTGGACAGAGTGGGAGAGTACCATGATGTGAGTCTGATTGGTACACACACACACACTCACACACACACTCACACACTCACACACACAGGCTTCTTCTCATCAGATGAAATTATCTCTGTCTGATGTTACCTTTGTCTGATATTACCTCTGTCTGATGTTACCTCTGTCTGATGTTACCTCTGTCTGATATTACCTCTGTCTGATATCTGATGTTACCTCTGTCTGATGTTACCTCTGTCTGATATCTGATGTTACCTCTGTCTGATATCTGATATTATCTCTGTCTGACATTACCTCTGTCTGATATTACCTCTGTCTGATATTACCTCTGTCTGATATTACCTCTGTCTGATATCTGATATTACCTCTGTCTGATATCTGATATTACCTCTGTCTGATATTACCTCTAGCTGATATTACCTCTGTCTGATATTACCTCTGTCTGATATTACCTCTGTCTGATGTTACCTCTGTCTGATATCTGATATTACCTCTGTCTGATATTACCTCTGTCTGATATCTGATATTACCTCTATTTGATGTTACCTCTGTCTGATATTACCTCTGTCTGATGTTACCTCTGTCTGATATTACCTCTGTCTGATATTACCTCTAGCTAATACGTCATCAAGTGAGCCTACTAAAAGTTTAAGATAGAATTTATTAATTTGGGGGGGAAATGCGGGGGGGGGGGGGGGGGGGGCAAAAGATCCTGTCATCATCGTTTTTGTTACTGACACACTCCTAGAATCAACAGTCAGTCATAATCCTGACGTGTGTGTTCCAGGTGGGTGACTCGTGGTTGACTGACCACTGTGATGGCCAGTGTACCTGTAACCTGGGAGGCTCCATTACCTGCTCAGACGTTAAATGTCCCGGCAATTCTGTCTGCATTCTGGACAAATATGGAGAACTCTACTGCAAACCTGAGAGTAAGTCTCAATTTCACTCCCAATATTGGCAATATTACCTCCAATTCCACTAGTAGTACTAGTAGATACTATTACAGATACTAATACTCAATACTCACAAACCTTGGCCTTATAACAGACTATATTATCTTGCTGTATGATTTTAGGCTAAAGTTTCTACCTGCTCATACAGCTTTCTCTTTCCCTTTTCCCCCCCCCACCCCCCTCTCCAGAGTTCGACAGGTGTAATATCCACGGTGACCCCCACTACCGTACGTTCGATGGGCTCACCCACCACTTCCAGGGCCCCTACACCTACACCCTGACCCAGGGTCATGACCTCCCCAACTCACTGGTCGATCTGCAGGTGCGGGGGAAGAACGTCCGTCGTGGTGGCAGCAGGAAGTTCTCCTACCTGGATGAGGTGTATGTAGATGTCTACGGAGTCAGCATCCGCTTCCTGCAGAAGAAAGTAGTACTGGTGAGTTGATTGGAAGAACATACTGTATTTAGAGTGAATGGAAGAACATACTGTATTTCGAGTGAATGGAAGAACATACTGTATTTAGAGTGAATGGAAGAACATACTGTATTTCGAGTGAATGGAAGAACATACTGTATTTAGAGTGAATGGAAGAACATACTGTATTTACAGTGAATGGAAGAACATACTGTATTTAGAGTGAATGGAAGAACATACTGTATTTAGAGTGAATGGAAGAACATACTGTATTTCGAGTGAATGGAAGAACATACTGTATTTAGAGTGAATGGAAGAACATACTGTATTTAGAGTGAATGGAAGAACATACTGTATTTAGAGTGAATGGAAGAGGAGATGAATCTCACTGTGTTGTGAGTGCAGCCATTCATTTGCATGGGGTTGTTATTACATAGAAACATGATGTTTTCCACATGGTGGTTTGATAGCGCTAGTGGATCATATCCGATGCATATGAAGGTTTAAAACGGTTCGGATCATCTGTAGAGCCACAACACCAATAGAAGACTTTATCAATGCATTATAAAAAAACACTTCTATTCCACTTCCGTTCTCTCTGTAGGTGAACGGTGAACGTGTGGCTCCTCCTCTCAGTCCTAGAGGCGGCCTGACCATCACGAGGAATTCTAAGAACGTCCAGCTGGTCGCCGACTTCGGCATGACCGTACGCTTCGACGGCAAGCAGCACGGAGGTGAGAGACTAGAAAGGGAATGCACCAGTTAGTCAGTCACTCCTCACTCACTCACTCACTCATTCCCTCCCTCTTTCTCCCCTCCCTCCCTCCCTCCCTCTTTAACAGAGGTGATCCTACCCAGTACGTACAGGGACAGGGTGAGGGGTCTGTGCGGGAACTATGACGGGGTCTCCAGGAATGAGTACATGAAACCAGATGGAACCGTGACGCGGAACCTTGAAGAGTTCGGAAACAGCTGGAGGGTGACTGACAGGCAGGGGGCGGAGCTAGTGACATCAGAACTCCCCAAGATGGTGCACCTGCACAGGTGAGAGGGAATCACTGGATTATGTATAAACTTAATGTAAACACAATTCATTCATTAGCTTGTTTGTTGGTTCATTAATTCATACATTCATAATCTACTGTATTTATAAACACAGCCAACAGTGTGTTTACATGATTGAGTGTACATACAGTGCATTCGGAAAGTATTCAGACCCCTTAACTTTTACCACATTTGGTTACGTTACAGCCTTATTCTAATATTGATTACATTCTTTTATTTCCTCATCAATCTAAACACAATACCCCATAGTGACAAAGCAAAAACAGGGTTTTAGAAATATTTGCAATTTTATAATTTAAAAAAAACTGAAATATCAGTCTTACCTCAACCTCTCCTCCCCCTCTTCACCCTCCCTAGACGTGATGTGGAGACCGACCCAGAGACAGGCTTTGAGACAGCAGGTTGTACTGACGCTCAGCTGGCTGATTTCAATGGTATTAAACAGTGTGGAGCCATATCAGACCCTACAGGACCCTTCGCTGCCTGCCATGCACCACTACTGCCCAACAGCTTCCAGGAGTGAGTAGAGACAGAGAGTAGAGACAGAAAGAGAGAGTGAAAAAGAGTGAGAGAGAGTGAAAAAGAGTGAGAGGGAAAGGAAAACAGAAAGACAGAGAGACAAAGAGAGAGAGAGAGGAAAAAGAGTGAGAGAGAGATAGGGAAAGGAAAACACAGAGAGAGAGAGAGAGAGAGAGAGAGAGAGAGAGAGAGAGAGAGAGAGAGAGAGAGAGAGAGAGAGAGAGAGAGAGAGAGAGAGAGAGAGAGAGAGAGAGAGAGAGAGAGAGAGAGAGAGAGAGAGAGAGAGAGAGAGAGAGAGAGAGAGAGAGAGAGAGAGAGAGAGAGAGAGAGAGAGAGAGAGAGAGTGAGTGAGTGGGGGGGCTCGGTTACAGGTACACACAAGTTTGACCCTGTTTATCAAGAGTGTATAGATGTATTTGAACTATATTGTGGACTCACCGTCTCATGTGTGTTCTTCCAGGGACTGTTTGTTTGACCTGTGTGCGGATCAGGAAACCGCCTCCCTGCGTTGTGACAGTTATGAGGTGTACGCCCTGGCCTGCCAAGAGGCTGGAGTCAAACTGGGCAACTGGAGACAACAGCTGGGCTGTGGTAAGATACAGACAGACAGACAGACAGACAGACAGACAGACAGACAGACAGACAGACAGACAGACAGACAGACAGACAGACAGACAGACAGACAGACAGACAGACAGACAGACAGACATACGCAAACATACAGACACTCACTTGTTCCCTCACCCTCTCTCTCCCTTCCCTCTCTCTCCCCATTCCAGTCCTGAGCTGTGTAGCCAACAGTGCCTACTCTGAGTGTATGACCCCTTGCCCTGCCTCCTGCGCTGACCTGGCCGCGCCCTCTGAGTGTGACTTCACTGCCTGTGTTGAGGGGTGCCAGTGTTCCCCAGGATTCACCATGAGCGGAGGCATCTGTGTTCCCTACAGCGAGTGTGGCTGCACCTACCTGGATAGATACTACCCTGTGAGTTAATATATTAAAATAGAGTAGAATATAGTAAAAATGCAGTAAAACTTAGTACAGAAGGATACAGCGAGTGTGGTTACACCTACCTGGACCAGTACTACCTGGTGGGTTCATTAAGCAATAAGGCCCGAGGAAGTGTGGTATATGGCCATTATACCACGGCTAAGGGCTGTTCTTACGCACTGTGTAATGCGAAGTGCCTGCATACAGCCATTAGCCGTGGTATAATGGCCACATACCACAAACCCCCCTTGGTGCCTTATTGCTATTATAAACCGGTTACCAACGTCATTAGAAAAGGAAAAAGTTATGTTTTGTCATACCCATGGTCTACAGTCTGATATACCACGGCTTTCAGCCAATCAGTATTCAGGCCTCAAACCACCCGGTTTATAATATACAATAAGAGATTAATACTGTAGTGCAGTCAGTTGTTGAGATGAGACACAAAATCTGATGACTAAAGTGAATTTAAGAACTGGTGTTGAGACAGGATTGTATGATGTATAACTGTCTCTTTCCCCATCCTTTTCTCTCTCTCTCCCCACATATCGACCTCCATCCCTCCATCCCTCCATTCCTCCATGCCTCTATCCCTCCATCCCTCCATGCCTCCATCCCTCCATGCCTCCATCCCTCCATCCCTCCATGCCTCCATCCCTCCATTCCTCCATGCCTCCATCCCTCCATTCCTCCATCCCTCCATTCCTCCATTCCTCCATCCCTGCATCCCTCCATGCCTCCATCCCTCCATGCCTCCATCCCTCCATTCCTCCATTCCTCCATGCCTCCATTCCTCCATGCCTCCATGCCTCCATCCCTCCATGCCTCCATCCCTCCATGCCTCCATCCCTCCATTCCTCCATTCCTCCATGCCTCCATTCCCTTCCTCCCCAGCTTAAAGAGAAGTTTGTGACAGAGGACTGTGCCCTGTCCTGTGAGAGTACGCCCTCGGGCGCCGTGTGCCAACCCAAGGGCTGTTCCGACACACACGTCTGTACTATCTTCAACTTGACACGTGACTGCTACAAAAGTACGTGTGTTGCTACTGATCATGCGTTCGTGCCCAAGTAGTTACAATAAGAACAACGTGAGTGTGCAAAATGGACTGCAATGCCTTCGATAACAGACTTACCCCTCCACGTTCTCTCTCTCCCCTCTCTCGCTCTCGGTCTCTCCCCCTCCCCTCCCTCTCTCTCTTTGTTCCCCTCCCTCTATATCTCCCCTCCCCCTTCTCAGAGAGCCCGTGTCTGAATGACCCCTGTCTGAACAACGGTGCATGCTCTGAGATTACAGTAGACTTATTCAGCTGTCAGTGTCTAGAGGGTTTCGAGGGCAACATGTGTGAGATTGAGAAGACGGATACCAGCGGAGGCCTGGGTACGTGACTGACTGGAGCTAATACTATATTCTACTGTACTTTACTGTACTGTATTATACTGTACTATACTCAGTGGTGTAAAGTACTTTGGTAAAAAATACTTTAAAGTACTACTTAAGTCGTTTTTGGGGGTATCTGTACTTTACTATTTATATTTTTGACTACTTTTACTTTTACTTCACCACATTTCCAAATAAAATAATATACTTTCTACTCCATACATTTTCCCTGACACCTAAAAGTACTCGTTACATTTTGAATTCTTAGCAGGACAGGAAAATAGTCCAATTCACACACTTATCAAGATCATCCCTGGTCATCCATACTGCCTCTGATCTGGAGGACTCACTAAACACAAATGCTTTGTTTGTAAATAATGTCTGAGTATTGGAGTGTGTCCCTGGCCATCCATACATTTTAAAAACAAGAAAATGGTGCCATCTGGTTTGCTTAATATAAGGAATTTGAAATGATTTATACTTTTATTTTTTACTTTTGATACTTAAGTATATTTCAGCAATTCCGTTTTCTTTTGATACTTTCTATTAAGATATCTATACTTTTACTCAAGTATGACAATGGGTACTTTTCCCACCACTGACTATACTGTACTCTACTATACACTACTCTACTATACAGTTCTCTACTATACTGTACTATACTGTACTCTACTATACTGTACTCTACTATACAGCACTCTACTATACTGTACTATACTGTACTCAACTATACTGTACTCTACTGTACTATACTGTACTATACTATACTGTACTCTACTATACAGTACTCTACTATACTGTGCTATACTGTACTCTGCTATACTGTACTCTACTATACAGTACTCTACTATACTCTACTATACTGTACTCCACTATACAGTACTCTACTATACTCTACTATACTGTACTCTACTATACTGTACTCTACTATACAGTACTCTACTATACTGTACTATACTGTACTCTACTATACTGTACTCTACTATACTGTACTCTACTATACTGTACTCTACTATACAGTACTATACTGTACTCTACTATGCTGTACTCTACTATACTGTACTATACTGTACTCTACTATACTGTACTCTACTATACAGTACTCTACTGTACTCTACTATACAGTACTATACTGTACTCTACTATACTGTACTATACTGTACTCTACTATACTGTACTCTACTATACAGTACTCTACTGTACTCTACTATACAGTACTATACTGTACTCTACTATACTGTACTCTACTATACAGTACTCTGCTATACTGTACTATACTGTACTCTACTATACTGTACTATACTGTACTCTACTATACTGTACTCTACTATACAGTACTCTACTGTACTCTACTATACAGTACTATACTGTACTCTACTATACTGTACTCTACTATACAGTACTCTGCTATACTGTACTATACTGTACTCTACTATACTGTACTCTACTATGTTAATACTTGTTGAGACATATAGCGATGTTTCAACTGTCTTCTTCTTCATTGTCCCCCAGATAAGAACACGATCATATTCATCGCAGTCCTGGTGCCTCTGGGAATTATCATCATAGCACTGATATGTGTGTTATGCTACAAATGCTGTAGAAAGTAAGTACTGTTCAACAACCACTAAAACACAACATGGGACTGTTTATCTCAGTCCTGAGTCCTATCTACAAAGTCAACATGGGACTGTTTATCTCAGTCCTGAGTCCTATCTACACAGTCAATATGGGACTGTTTATCTCAGTCCTGAGTCCTATCTACAGTCAACATGGGACTGTTTATCTCAGTCCTGAGTCCTATCTACAGTCAACATGGGACTGTTTATCTCAGTCCTGAGTCCTATTTACACAGTCAACATGGGACTGTTAATCTCAGTCCTGAGTCCCATCTACAGTCAACATGGGACTGTTTATCTCAGTCCTGAGTCCTATCTACAGTCAACATGGGACTGTTTATCTCAGTCCTGAGTCCTATCTACAGTCAACATGGGACTGTTTATCTCAGTCCTGAGTCCTATTTACACAGTCAACATGGGACTGTTTATCTCATTCCTGAGTCCTATGTACACAGTCAACATGGGACTGTTTATCTCATTCCTGAGTCCTATGTACACGGTCAACATGGGACTGTTTATCTCAGTCCTGAGTCCTATCTACAGTCAACATGGGACTGTTTATCTCAGTCCTGAGTCCTATCTACACAGTCAACATGGGACTGTTTATCTCAGTCCTGAGTCCTATCTACACAGTCAACATGGGACTGTTTATCTCAGTCCTGAGTCCTATCTACAAAGTCAACATGGGACTGTTTATCTCAGTCCTGAGTCCTATCTACACAGTCAACATGGGACTGTTTATCTCAGTCCTGAGTCCTATCTACACAGTCAACATGGGACTGTTTATCTCAGTCCTGAGTCCTATCTACACAGTCAACATGGGACTGTTTATGTCAGTCCTGAGTCCTATCTACAGTCAACATGGGACTGTTTATCTCAGTCCTGAGTCCTATCTACACGGTCAACATGGGACTTTTTATCTCAGTCCTGAGTCCTATCTACAAAGTCAACATGGGACTGTTTATCTCAGTCCTGAGTCCTATCTACAGTCAACATGGGACTGTTTATCTCAGTCCTGAGTCCTATCTACAGTCAACATGAAATAACCAAAGATCAAATTGATCTTAATCCTGACAGTTGGTTTTATTCCTCAGAATACAAGACAGAAAAGGCCTGTTAGTACAGTATATTTTTTCCATTGTGAATGGATGGTAACTCTGAACCATTTTGTGTTTACAGGAACAAAGAAAATAAGTATTATTGTGACAGCACAGATTCAAGTAAGTGCCTGTCTCAAACTTGCTTAAAATGTATATATATATTTTTACTTTCACTTACATTCATTTTTAACTTACTTAGCTACTATTATAGTAATATTATACTTATTAGCTACTATTATAGTAATATTATACTTCTTAGCTCATATTATCCCAGTTAAACCAGACCAAGGATTTAGAAGGGGAGGATTAGGTGAACATAAAATAGAATAAATAGAACAGATATTCCCTATTCAGACCTAGGATGCTATAATGGGTGGACTGGTGGCCATTTTGACTGAGTAAATTATTTAAAGTCGATTATTTTAACACAGAACATGGGAAGCCAGCGAAAGAGAAAAGCACGAGAAAAACACCTGTCCCACCTATTCAGCTGATTTATTGCAGAGGCAAGTGAAACGTGTGTTGATGTGTTATAACTATATAACCTTAATATACCCACTGCATTTTTTGTCATTTAGCAGACGCTCTTATCCTGAGAAACTTGCAGAGCAACATTTTAATACTTTTCTTGTACTGGTCCTCCGTGGGAATCGAACCCACATCCCTGGCATTGCAAGCTACCAACTGAGCCACACGGGACCATACTAACCTTAACCTTTGTTCCTAAATTTAAACCTTTATTCATTTTCACCCCTATGCCTAAACTTAAAGAGGCTTGAAAACAACCTAGTTCTTTTTTAAACCTCCAGTTTCAGACTCGACGTGGCTCATACATGATAATGAACCATCTGCTGTCCTCTCCCAGTGGAAAAAGGCACAGAATCCTTACATTCTAACCTGGCATCATTTAGTGGAGGAGATACACGCTAGCCTAGTGTGCACTCTGAAGCGAGTGGGATTGCCTGTTTACATGCGCTAACAATTTGTTATTTTGATAACAGCGAAAATACATTGAATACATCGATCAAATCCATGCATCGTAAGTTTGACAAAACATTTGAAATTAGAGGATAGACCTCTGTAGTTGGTTCATTTCTTTTTCAATCGGCTGCATTTCTCTGGAAACCAAGCAGAACATGACTATTGGCATATACATTACTCTTACAGAATTTCCACGTGGGTGAGGATATTGAAAATGTAATCAAAGCCTGTTGGATGATAGTTTGTTTTTAACCAGGACAGAATAATTTATAACTGACTTTTTCCGACATAACATAGGTACAGCAGATCCCCTTATTGTATGGGACACTTTTAAATGTTCCTTTCGAGGCAATGCAATTCAATACTCATCTTTGAAACAAAAGCAATTTAGGTCAAAATAATTCATATTAACAAAGGAAGTAGAGGGACTGACAGTACAGATAGATAGCAATAAATACTGTACCATAGAGGCACAGAATACATTAGAGGAAAAACTAAAAGAAATGGAGGAACTTATTCAAGAAAGATCAAGTGTAATATATTTTACAAATAAAGCAATCTGGATGGAATATAGGGGAAAATGCACCACATATTTCTTTTTATCTTCAACATAGAAATACTATCGAAAATAATTTACTGCAACCTCCCAAGTGGCACAGTGGTCTAAGGCGTCACTACAGACCCGGGTTCGAGCCCAAGCTGTGTCACAGCCGGCCGTGACCGGGACACCCATGAGGCGGCGCACAATTGGCCCAGCGTCGTCTGGGTTAGGGGAGGGTTTGATTCACTAAACAATATTTTGAAAGAGGAAGCAAGGTACGTCAGCATCAGTCTCCTCCACCTCCAACAACCAAAGATAATTGTAAGGATTTTTTTCCTATTAATAATGTAAAATTAACAGCTGTACAGAAAGACTCATGTGAAGCCAAAATTACAGAGGAGGAACTTACTCAGATACTCAACAAGAAGGTCTGATTTCATCATTACTGAAACAGGACCCAAGTGGTAAATAAAGATTTAGTCCATTTTTTAAAAATCTATCAAAATGCATAGCTGGAATAGAATTAAAAAGGTATTGTTGGATATTATTCAGCCTAATCAGACAGGTTTTTTACATGGTCTTTTTACATGGACAATTACATGATAACGCTTAGTGCTTTCAGAACTACTGGCTAAAAAATATACAACATTTATGGAGAGCCTCTTTAAGTTTTGTTCTTTTCTTTTCTTTTTCCCCTCTCTCTCTCTCTCTCTCTCTGTCTCATCTCTCCTTTTCCTTCTCCCTCTCTTTCCCTCCCTCTCTCATAATTCTATCAATTTAATTTCTACTAGGCACCCAGTACCACTTGCATCTTAAGGACAGCAATGTCAAATACGACAACTTCGGCAACCATGAGAAGAACGCAAGCAACAATGTGACTCCCATGTAGCTGGAGAGAGAGAGAAAAGAGAACTCAAGAGTTTCATGTTTACTGGCAGATGAGGTCGGAGGTCACACACAAACACAAGCTAGACCCTAACAGTGGCATGATACTCAATAATAATACATGTCATTTAGCAGATGCGTGCATACAACTATAGAACTTTTCTTTTGCAAATGGGTGGCCCCAGGAATCAAACCCACTTTCCTGGCATTGTAAGAGCCATGCTCTACCAACTGATCTACAGAGGACCACTCTGTAAATCCAATAAAATGCTGACAAGTTTACTTTAAAATGCATTTTAAAATGCACACAAATTCATAACAGTCCGTAACGTCAATGTTAAATATCTGTCCCGATATTATTTGTAGAATTTGTGAATATTGTCATTATATTACCTGCTTTTATTAACGTTATCATGCTTTTGTTGTTGTAATTTGATAATGTGTGAAATATTACATGTCAGAAAAGATCCAAGGAAAAGTGAAATTATTAAATGCCTCAAGTGCCTGAGATGTTGTTGATTGAATTAAATTATGTTGCTGCAAGCATAAAATATTCTTATTTTTTACACACACACACACGCACACGCACACACACACACACACACACACACACACACACACACACACACACACACACACACACACACACACACACACACACACACACACACACACACACACACACGAACGGCATGTATACAAGCCCAATCCCTCCAATTGACTTTATTCATTCAGCAAGTGCAACATACTAGGAGTGACCAAAAACAAAACAAATTACAGAGCCCCTTTGGGGTCATGGTGGTGTCACGCCCTGACTGTAGAGAGCTTTTTATGTCTCTATTTTGGTTTGGTCAGGGTGTGATTTGGGTGAACATTCTATGTTCATTGTTCTATGTTTTGTATTTCTTTGTGTTTGGCCGGGTGTGGTTCTCAATCAGAGGCAGCTGTCTATCATTGTCTCTGATTGAGAATCATACACAGGCAGCTTTTTCCCACCTGTGTTTTGTGGGTAGTTGTTTTCTGTTTTGTGTCTGCACCAGACAGAACTGTTTCGTGGTGTTACATTTTGTTATTTTGTGTCAGTGTTCAGTTTAAATAAATAATCATGAACACTTTCCACGCTGCGCTT
Organism: Salvelinus namaycush; assembly: GCF_016432855.1. Taxonomy (NCBI): domain Eukaryota; kingdom Metazoa; phylum Chordata; class Actinopteri; order Salmoniformes; family Salmonidae; genus Salvelinus; species Salvelinus namaycush. Next base: position 19,737,824 of record NC_052342.1, on the reverse strand, counting down.
TGGTCTCATTCCGACGACGAACGTTACACCCCTGTGCTTCATGGTTGGGATGGTGTTCTTCGGCTTGCAAGCCTCCCCCTTTTTCCTCCAAACATGACGATGGTCATTATGGCCAAACAGTTCTAATTTTTATTGTTGTTTCATCAGACCAGAGGACATTTCTCCAAAAAGTACGATCTTTGTCCCCATGTGCAGTTGCAAACCGTAGTCTGGCTTTTTTATGGTGGTTTTGGAGCAGTGGCTTCTTCCTTGCTGAGCGGCCTTTCAGGTTATGTCGATATAGGACTCGTTTTACTGTGGATATAGATACTTTTGTACCTGTTTCCTACAGCATCTTCACAAGGTCCTTTGCTGTTGTTCTGGGATTGATTTGCACTTTTCGCACCAAAGTACGTTAATCTCTAGGAGACAGAACGCGTCTCCTTCCTAATCGGTATGACGGCTGTGTGGTCCCATGGTGTTTTTACTTGCGTACTATTGTTAGTACAGATGAACGTGGTACCTTCAGTCATTTGGAAATTGCTCCCAAGGATGAACCAGACTTGTGGAGGTCTTGGCTGATTTCTTTTGATTTTCCCATGATGTCAAGCAAAGAGACACTGAGTTTGAAGGTAGGCCTTGAAATACATCCACAGGTACACCTCCAATTTACTCAAATGATGTCAATTAGCCTATCAGAAGCTTCTAAAGCCATTACATCATTTTCTGGAATTTTCTAATCAAATCAAATCAAATTTTATTTGTCACATACACATGGTTAGCAGATGTTAATGCGAGTGTAGCGAAATGCTTGTGCTTCTAGTTCCGACAATGCAGTAATAACCAACAAGTAATCTAACCTAACAATTCCACAACTACTACCTTATACACACAAGTGTAAAGGGATAAAGAATATGTACATAAAGATATATGAATGAGTGATGGTACAGAACGGCATAGGCAAGATGCAGTAGATGGTATAGTGTACAGTCTATACATATGAGATGAGTAATGTAGGGTATGTAAACATAAAGGGGCATAGTTTAAAGTGGCTAGTGATACATGTATTACATAAAGATGGCAAGATGCAGTAGATGATATAGAGTACAGTATATACATATACATATGAGATGAGTAATGTAGGGTATGTAAACATTATATTAAGTGGCATTGTTTAAAGTGGCTAGTGATACATTTTTACATAATTTCCATCAATTCCCATTATTAAAGTGGCTGGAGTTGAGTCAGTATGTTGGCAGCGGCCACCTGTACTGACCTCGCCTTCTGGATGATAGCGGGGTGAACAGGCAGTGGCTCGGGTGGTTGTTGTCCTTGATGATCTTTATGGCCTTCCTGTGACATCGGGGGGTGTAGGTGTCCTGGAGGGCAGGTAGTTTGCCCCCGGTGATGCGTTGTGCAGACTTCACTACCCTCTGGAGAGCCTTGCGGTTGTGGGCGGAGCAGTTGCCGTACCAGGCGGTGATACAGCCCGACAGGATGCTCTCGATTGTGCATCTGTAGAAGTTTGTGAGTGCTTTTGGTGACAAGCCGAATTTCTTCAGCCTCCTGAGGTTGAAGAGGCGCTGCTGCGCCTTCTTCACAATGCTGTCTGTGTGAGTGGACCAATTCAGTTTGTCCGTGATGTGTACACAGAGGAACTTAAAACTTTCCACCTTCTCCACTACTGTCCCGTCGATGTGGATAGGGGGGTGCTCCCTCTGCTGTTTCCTGAAGTCCACAATCATCTCCTTTGTTTTGTTGACGTTGAGTGTGAGGTTATTTTCCTGACACCACACTCCGAGGGCCCTCACCTCCTCCCTGTAGGCCGTCTCGTCGTTGTTGGTAATCAAGCCTACCACTGTAGTGTCGTCCGCAAACTTGATGATTGAGTTGGAGGCGTGCATGGCCACGCAGTCGTGGGGGAACAGGGAGTACAGGAGAGGGCTCAGAACGCACCCTTGTGGGGCCCCAGTGTTGAGGATCAGCGGGGTGGAGATGTTGTTACCTACCCTCACCACCTGGGGGCGGCCCGTCAGGAAGTCCAGGACCCAGTTGCACAGGGCGGGGTCGAGACCCAGGGTCTCGTGCTTGATGACGAGTTTGGAGGGTACTATGGTGTTAAATGCTGAGCTGTAGTCGATGAACAGCATTCTCACATTTTCCAAGCTGTTTATTTTCCAAGCTGTTTAAAGGCACTGTCAACTTAGTGTATGTAAACTTCTGACCCACTGGAATTGTGATTAAGTGAAGTAATCTGTCTGTAAACAATTATTGGAAAAATTACTTGTGTCATGCACAAAGTAGATGTCCTAACCGACTTGCCAAAACTATAGTTTGTTAACAAGAAATTTGTGGAGTGGTTGAAAAATGAGTTTTAATGACTCCAACCTAAGTGTATGTAAACTTCTGACTTCAACTGTATATATATGTATGAAGTGGGTAGAACAGTATGTAAACATTATTAAAGTAATAACGCCAGCTGGGCTGATGCGACTTAACACCCTAATCCCTCTCTACCTGTATCTGCCTGGCGGGTAAGAATGATATCTGTCTTCCAGTAAAATGATATTACATTACATTAAAGTCATTTAGCAGACGCTCTTATCCAGAGCGACTTACAAATTTACCTTTTTTTTTTTTTTTTTTTTTTTAACTAGGCAAGTCAGTTAAGAACAAATTCTTATTTTTCAATGACGGCCTAGGAACAGTGGGTTAACTGCCTGTTCAGGGGCAGAACGACAGATTTGTACCTTGTCAGCTCGGGGATTTGAACTTGCAACCTTTCGGTTACTAGTCCAACGCTCTAACCACTAGGCTACCCTGCCGCCCATATATATATATGTGATATGATTTATTCGGTCAAAGTCCACTTTCAAGACCAAATGCATCTACTGTGTGTATGACCAACAGTAGTACCATGATGTCACGCCCTGGCCTTAGTTATCTTTGTTTTCTTTATTATTTTAGTTAGGTCAGGGTGTGACATGGGGAATGTATGTGTTTTTTGGATTGTCTAGGGGTTTTGTACGTTTAATGGGTCAATGTTTTGTCTAGGTGTTTGTATGTCTATGGCTGCCTAGATTGGTTCTCAATTAGAGGCAGCTGTGGTTCATTGTCTCTGATTGAGAGCCATATTTAAGGCAGCCATAGGCATTTGTGGGTAATTGTCTATGTAGAACGTTTGTAGTTTGTATTGCACTTACGTTTGTAGCTTCACGGTCGTTTGTTGTTTTGTTTCGTTATAGTGTTCGTTTCGTGTTTCTCTCGTCTCTAATAAAAAGAGCATGTATTTTTCACACGCTGCGCCTTGGTCCACTCAATATCCTCAAGACGATCGTGACACATGAACACAAGAGGCAGGTGAGAGAAACAGGTAAGTCACTTTTTTTGTGTTTAGGAGATAAATTCTGGGTATTTTCAGATATTGAATAATTATAGACGCTGTATATTATAAGATGCTAATATAGATAGTCACGTTGGTACGAATGATTCAGGAGATAGGCGCAGGAATGCGTAATAGTTTTTTTTATTACACCCAAATCACGGCGTGCCGTGTAAAGGCACAGGAACAAAGACCAAACAAACACTATACGAAACACAGGGTCGAAACCCAAATAAAAGAGCGAGGAGTACCTCGAATAAATAACACAAGCGTACAATGATTAGCACACTGGACGACACCCGTAATCATCTGAGCAATCCACAATGGCACTAAAGCCAAAACACACATCACAGGTACTCAAACGCACCAACGGACATTGTAACAATTATCGACAGGGCACACTTATGCAATTACTAATCACTGGGAATAGGGCCAGGTGTGGGTAATGAAACTTCCGGAGGGATCCGTGACATGAACAGTAGAAAAAGAAAGCTGTCAAACCTCAGTCAAACCAAAAGTTATAGCTACTCAATGTTAATAATTAATTGACTTATAAACAACTGTTACAAACTTCCAGAATATACATTGTTTAAATACTATTTCAGACATTGAATCAAAATGATTGAAAACTATGACATTAAAACCCACCTCAATCAAAACAAAGCAAGTGCACCTACAGTTACAGTATTATACCTTAATAGGTTTTGAATCTAAGAGTTCTGTGAAATGATTGATCACATTGCATGAGGTTGATGTTGGTTCAATACGTTTCTTATGAGTTACAAGGAAACAATTGGAGAATTCCAGTAACGTGTAATCACTATCGCAGTCTGTGGAACTGACCCTTGATCCTATAAACACTGGCAGACAACTTGACTGCATGGCTCAATTGTTATTGTTCTTGTGAAATAGTACATCTCTCTCTCTTCCCCTCTCTTTGTCTTTATCACTCTCTCACCCTTACTACCTCATTTCTCTCTCTGTCTCTGTCTCTATTTCTCTCTCCCTCTCTCCCTCCCTCCTCTCCATAGACCATAATGCAGCAGCCTAATAACCACAGCAGCCGGTCTCCTAAGGAGAAGGACCTTCACCTGATGATGATAATGTCGTCTATTGCTGTCTCACATGACACACTATTCCCTATATAGTATAGTGCACTACTTTTGACTAGAGCCCACTCTTTTCCATTAAGTGCACTACTTGTAACCAGAGCTACATTGTGACAAGACCGGCTTTGTAGTAAACACTAGGATTTGACAGTATAATCAGCCTACTAGTGTGTGGATGTATTCTGTGTTTTCTAACCCTGTCTTTACTCCCACTGATGGTGATACAGGACAAGAGCCTGGAGACTGTGGAGGCTACCCACTCAGCACCCTGGAATAAACCACATTCCTCTAACATGTGTACCAGTCTTTAGCTAACATTCCTCTAACCTGGGTACCAGTCTGTAGCTAACATTCCTCTAAACTGGGTAGCAGTCTGTAGCTAACATTCCTCTAGCCTGGGTACCAGTCTGTAGCTGACATTCCTCTAGCCTGGGTACCAGTTGTTTGCTCTCTGGCACAGGAGTGTAATATTAGCTTAACAGACTGGTACCCAGGCTACCAGTCTGTTCAGCTAACATTCCTCTAGCATGGCTACCAGTCTGTTCAGCTAACATTCCTCTAGCATGGCTACCAGTCTGTTCAGCTAACATTCCTCTAGCATGGCTACCAGTCTGTTCAGCTAACATTCCTCTAGCATGGCTACCAGTCTGTTCAGCTAATGTTCCTCTAGCCTGGGTACCAGTCTGTAGCTAACATTCCTCTAGCCTGGGTACCAGTCTGTTCAGCAAACATTCCTCTAGCCTGGGTACCAGTCTGTTCAGCTAACATTCCTCTAGCCTGGGTACCAGTCTGTAGCTAACATTCCTCTAGCCTGGGTACCAGTCTTTAGCTGACATTCCTCTAGCCTGGGTACCAGTTGTTTGCTCTCTGGCACAGGAGTGTAATATTAGCTTAACAGACTGGTACCCAGGCTACTAGGGTTTCTTTGCACTTTTAAAATGTTCAACTAAAAATTACGCCAAAATAAATCTATAAAAAATAACATGTGTTATAAATTACCATAATTTATATAACGGGTGGGTCTAATCCTGAATACCGATTGGTTAAAACTTTGGTAACAGTGAATATGTCGGTAACTCGTTGTATAAAAGTCGGTGTTTGGAGGATCTATTGGACTTGGTCTGGGGCCTAAGAACACCGTGCCAATATCTTCCTAACACCTGTTTCTCGGGTATTATCACCATTTAACATAATGTTATTGTGTTACTATGTGATAATGTGTATTTCTCCCTGTCATTACAGCTGATCCAGGTAGTGACTAACTATGGGAACGAACACGCAGGACAGCTGTCTGCCATCACTGTGTTTATGCTTTTCCCTGTCTCCCTGGCTTGTATATTCACCTTAATACAGGTATTTGTGAATAGGCTATACGTTACATTTACATTTGAGTCATTCCAAAGATGCACTTATCCTGAGCGGCTTACTGTGTGTGAGTGTATATGCGTCCTAAATGGAACCATGTTCCCTATAGTGCGCTCCTTTTGACCACAGCTCTATTGTCCCTGGTCAAAATGAGTGTACACTAAAGGGAAAAGTAATCTTCTTTACACTCGAGGTTTAGGTCAGGGTCAAAGACACCAAGGTTTCTGGCCGTAGGCTTTACATTGGTGGGCAAATGACCTGGGTTATTTCCAAACTGGGTTCTATCAAGGTGAGGGGCCAAGTAAAACAACCTCTATAAAATGTGTCCACTGTATGTCAGAGTGTGTATATGCGTCCCAAATATGTATATGGGCCCTGGTCAAAAGGAGTGCACTCTAAAGGGAAAAGGGTGCTGTTTGGGACTCAGACTGTGTGTGATCCTGTCCTAATCCAACAAACTCTTCTTCCTGGTTTCTCTCTGTAAACAGGTGACTCCCTGATGGCCCTGACCTATGTCATATCCTCTTCCTGTAACGGCCTCACCGCTGCCCAGCTCCTGTACTACTGGAACAGCAGCTCCACACTGAAGAAGATAGAGTAGACTGGACACTAAGGCAGTCTGTAATGGGAACCTAGTTTTGAAGTAGCGCACTATATAAAGACTGGTGTGCCATTCAAGATGCAGACAATGACAGAGATTATATTTTGACAAGTGTGTATGGATCTACAATGACAGAGATTATATAGACAAGTGTTTATGGATCTAAAATGGCACCCTATACCTATGTAGTTCACTACTTATGACAGGACTATTGGCTCTTGTCAAAAGTAACACCCCATTCCCTATATAGTGCACTACTTTGAACTCTACTAGTGCACTATATATGGGGTGTCATTTACCCAATACGATGACTCTGCAGTGCCCTACTATAGTCTAGCCATGGACCAAATCAACTTCTATTCCCACTACCCAAACCAAGCTTTTGCCCAGTTAGAAGTTAGAATAGTTCACAGAAATCTCCTAGGTTTTGTATCAGTGTTTTAGCTCAGGGAAGGAAGGCTTGACCCTCTTGTTAGTCCATCTTAAACAATGATTCTACTAGATGGAAGTGACGACACACTCAATGCAATCTGTTTCTTTATACCTCCCCAGCAATGCATTCCATTGTTCCAGTTATATTACATGGGTTGTTCTCGGAACAGACTCTAGAATGAGAACATTCTAGAACACAACCAGGAAGTTGGTTTATAGCTGTAATCAAGGGGTCAAGCAAGTACACTGTGAAATTCTGTCAGTATGTTTGAGAAAAATGTTAGATTTTCTTTAGATAGGTTAGGTAGTTTGCGCATTGTGGCTTGAGTGCGAGCAAAGAGGTCTTGGCGGAAGTTGCCCGTAGACGCTGATCTTAGGCCAGTTCCCTCGGGGGGATGTCAGCAAGCAATCAAAAGAACTGTACTGAACCAAACGGTTATTAGTCCAAAATGCAGTTGCACCTTTTCATTTTTTCTGTTTGTTTCTTTGTCAGTAGGATCAGTAGTTAAATAATTAAAATTTGATTCAGATTAAAACTGGGAGCAGAAATGTGGGAGCATTGTAGTGTGATGTTGAAGTCCAACTTCTCTGTATAGTTTCAGTTTACCTGTTGCGGGTTGCACGGTTCTGAAGATGGTAAGAAAGTTGATTTTAAATGTGAACATTTAATAAAATATGTTTTGTTTTTGTTGGGACTGCTCCAGCGTGTCTGTCGTTGTGTCTTATATCTAGAAGGATATTTATCTAAAATCCAGGCTGCATCACATCCGGTCGTGATTGGGAGTCCCATAAGGCGGCACGCAATTGGCCCAGCGTCGTCCGGGGTGGGCGGTCATTGTAAATAAGAATTTGTTCTTAACTGACTTGCCTAGTTCAAGGTTAATTTTTTTTTTTAAGAATCTAGTGTCACCAGTAGATGGAGACAAACTTTCACCAATTATTACATACACAATCTTAGTTCTCTCAAAGTAGAGGCGTGAAGTTCTTGTTCTCTGTTGATGCCTAGACTCACTACTTTTTAGCTTTTAATCGGTGAGTAATAAATATGTTATATAGATGAATTTGTCTCTACTTATACTCTCTTACAACAAAAAATCCCACAAACTTTATTATTACGTTTCTCCCTTTCTCTTGTGACATCATCCATCCTCTTTTTCTCATGCCCTCTTAACCATAACATTTTAATCTGTCTGTCCATCAATCAATCGCCGCCTTTTCACTTTACCCTCCCATTGATTTGTCCTCCCCCTTCTCTCTCTTTTTTCCAGTCCCTGACAGCAAATCCTCCAACTGACCCTGTGTGTCTGTGTGTGGTTCCAACAGCCCCTTGACTCTCTGTCCTCCATCACACTGACATCATCAAGAACCCCGGCAACCAAAAAGTCCCACAATTCTGATCAAATTTAAGACAACAGAGGTTTCTTAAAAACCAACACAAAACTCAATTTTTTGAGATCGACGTTTTCCAACAGTGAATTCAACTTGACAGAGTGGTTGTTGCGGAGGATTATCTGTGAAATACACTATTTCTACAGTAAGCTACTCCACACCAAATCAGTTGTGATTCCTTATACTGAATCTCTCTCAATTCAAAGGGCTTTATTGGCATGGGAAACAAATGTTTCCACTCTCCCTCCCTCTCTCTCCTTATCTCTCTCTCCCCTCTCCCTCGCGCTCTCAGCAAGGTACTTTCTCTCTTCATCCCTTTTCTCATCAGTTTCCCTCATGCTTTGTGTATCACTCACTTACCTGCTTTATTCCTGTCTTTCTATTACAGAATGAAAGAAAGAGAGAGAAAGGAGGAGCCAAGCCACATGAGGGCAAATAGAGTAGAGAAATGGGTGTCTTGGAAAGAGAGAGAAACGCTGGTTGTAGCATGCCAAAGAGTAGCAGAAGCAGGAGGGAGATCGACAGAGGCATTTAAGAACAAGAGTTTGGAGAAAATTAGAAAATAAAATGAACTTTTCATTGAAAGAGAGAGAGAGGGCCACGGCAGGCATATCTGATTGTGATTGTGTAGCTGAATGGCGGAGATGCCGAGCTTCAACTTCGCTAGGCCGTACCAGCTGTTAGATGGATTCATCTTGGGGGGTCTGACAGCTTCAGAAGAGGACAGTTTCATAACACTGTGCTTGAGACATGTCTATGGTTCACATACACACACTGTGTCAGCCTATCTTTATCTACCTGCTGATCGCTAGGCCTGCATTTCCCATCTCCCCCTATCTGGCCATCTGTGGATGACCCTATCTCTGGCAGAACACACCATTGCCCCACCTCAGCGGGGGTGTTTTGGTGAATGCCTTAGCTAGCTGATAAGAGTAAAGCCCATTCATCTCTTCCAATGGTTTAGTCACAGAATTAAGATCAAGTGTAGCAATATTTTCCTCTCCCTTGTTTATCCTATAATCATAAAAATGTAGGTTTGCACCATCAGTGTTTCAGTATGAACACACGCAAACAAAAACACATATGAATGCACTAAAACAAAAAAATAGCTTGTCTCCACCAACCATTCTCCTCTCTCTCCCCCCTCTCAATTCAATTAAAGGGCTTTCTTGGCATGGGAAACATATGTTAAAAGTGCCAAAGAAAGTGAAGTAGATAAACAAACGTGAAACAATAAAAAGTAACAGTAAACATTACACTCACAGAAGATCCAAAAGAAGAAAAGAACCAAAGCGAGTGACAGCTATAGGGGAGGAAATCAGGAAGGTGATCAAATCAAAGTTTATTTGTCACGTGCGCCGAATACAACAGGTGTAGACCTTACAGTGAAATGCTTACTTACAGGCTCTAACCAATAGTGCAAAAAAGGTATTAGGTGAACAATAGGTAGGTAAAGAAATAAAACAACAGTAAAGGTGATGGAGTCCAGGTGAGTCTCCTGAAGCGCAGGTGCGCGTAACGACGGTGGCAGGTATGAGTAAACTGGCAACAACAAGCACCAGAGAGGAGGAGCGGGAGTAGACGTGACAGTACCCCCTCCCTGACGTACGGCTCCAGCTGCAGGACGCCGACCAGAGGGATGGTCCCGAGGACCAGACCAATCGCTTCTGCTAAGGCGCAGGAACCTGTAGAGCCAGCTGAGCTGCGGGAACCTGTAGAAACCAACTGAGGCGTGGGAGCTAGTTGAACCAGCTGAGGTATGGGAGCCCGACGAGCCGGCTGAGCCATGGGAGCCTGACGAGCTGGCCGAGGTATGGGATCCCGACGAGCTGGCCGAGGTATGGGATCCCGACGAGCCGGCTGAGGTATGGGATCCCGACGAGCCGGCTGAGGTATGGGATCCCGACAAGCCAACCAAGGCTTGAGAACCTGTCAAGAACCTCTCGAGCCAGCTGAGGCAGGGGAGCCTGACGAGCTAGCTGAGGCATCCCCGGTAGCTTCGGGGATGAAAGCCTGACGAGCCAACCAAGGCTTGAGAACCTGTCGAGCCAGCTGAGGCATGGAAGCCTGATGAGCCAGCTGAGGCAACCTCGGGTTGCTTCGGCAGCCACCCTTGGATCCGACGTCACCAGTCAAAAAGGAAAAAAAATCCCTGTTGCTTCCCTTTGGTGAGGTATTATTCTGTAACAAGTACGCTAGAAGTCGGGAAGCAAGTACAGGGAGTGAATTTAATAATAAATGGAACAAAACAAGCAACACAAGTAGCGTACAGACATATAACACAGGAACAGAATCAATAACGCCTGGGGAAAGAACCCAAGGGAGTTACAGATATAGGGGAGGAAATCAGGAAGGTGATGGAGTCCAGGTGAGTCTCATGAAGAGCAGGCGCGCGTAACAATGGTGGCAGTTGTGTGTAATGATGAGTAAACTGGCGACAACGAGCGCCAGAGAGGAGCGGGAGTAGACGTGACAAAACTTTACATCTTTTTGCAGAATTCTGCATGCAGAGTCTCAATTTGGTGTTTGTTCCATTTTGTAAATTCTTGGTTGGTGAGCGGACCCTAGACCTCACAACCATAAAGAGCAATGGGTTCTATATCTGATTCAAGTATTTTTTGACAGATCCTAATTGGTATGTCGAATTTTATGTTCCTTTTAATGGCATTGAAGGCCCTCTTGCCTTGTCTCTCAGCTCGATCACAGCTTTTTGGAAGTTACCTGTGGCGCTGATGTTTAGGCCGAGGTATCTATAGTTTTTTGTGTGCTCTAGGGCAATGGTGTCTAGATAGAATTTGTATTTGTGGTCCTGGCAACTGGATCTTTTTTGGAACACCATTATTTTTGTCTTACTGAGATTTACTGTCAGGGCCCAGGTCTGACAGAATCTGTGCAGAAGATCTAGGTGCTGCTATACGCCCTCCTTGGTTGGGGACAGAAGATCAGCAGCAAACAGTAGACATTTGACTCCAGATTCTAGTAGGGTGAGGCCGGGTGCTGCAGACTGTTCTAGTGCCCTCGCCAATTCGTTGATATATATGTTGAAGACGGTGGGGCTTAAGCTGCATCCCTGTCTCACCCCATGACCCTGTGGGAAGAAATATGTGTGTTTTTGCCCATTTTTAACCGCACACTTGTTTGTGTACATGGATTATATAATGTCAGATGTTTTTCAACCGACACCACTTTATATCAATTTGTATAGCAGACCCTCAAGCCAAATTGAGTCAAGCTTTTTTGACATCAACAAAGCATGAAGACTTTGCCTTTGTTTTGGTTTCTTTGTTTGTCAATTAGGGTGTACAGGGTGAATACGTGGTCTGTCGTACGATAATATGGTAAAAAGACAATTTGACATTTGCTCAGTACATTGTTTTCACTGAAGAAATGTATGAGTCTGGTGTTAATGATAATGCAGAAGATTTTCCCAAGGTTGCTGTTGATGCGTATCCCACAGTAGTTATTGGGGTCAAATTTGTCTTCACTTTTGTGGATTGGGGTGATCAGTCCTTGTTTCCAAATATTGGGCAAGATGCCAGAGCCAAGGATGATGTTAAAGAGTTTAAGTATAGCCAATTGGAATTTGTGGTCTGTATATTTTATCATTTCATTGAGGATACCATCAACACCACAGGCCTTTTTGGGTTGGCGGCTTTGTATTTTGTCCTGTAGTTCATTCAATGTAATTGGAGAATCCAGTGGGTTCTGGTAGTCTTTAATAATTGATTCTATGGTTTGTTTTTGATCATGTATATGTTTTTGCTGTTTGTTCTTTGTTATAGGGTCAAAAAGATTGGAGAAGTGGTTTACCCATACATCTCTGTTTTGGATAGATAACTCTTTGTGTTGTTGTTTGTTAAGAGTTTTCCAATTTTCCCAGATGTGGTTAGATTCTATGGATTTTTCAATTACATTGATCTGACTTCTGACGTGCTGTTCCTTCTTTTTCCATAATGTATTTCTGTATTGTTTTAGTGATTCACCATAGTGAAGGTGTAGGCTCAGGTTTTCTGGGTCTCTATGTTTTTGATTAGATAGGTTTCTCAATTTCTTTCTTAGGTTTTTGCATTTTTCATTCTGTTTGACATTTTTAGATTTGATAGGGAAGCTGAAAGGTCAAATATACTGTTTAGGTTTTCTACTGCCAAGTTTACACCTTCACTATTACAGTGGAACATTCTGTCCAGGAAGTTGTCTAAAAGGGAATGAATTTGTTGTTGCCTAATTGTTTTTTGGTAATTTTCCACACTACTTTTGGTAGGTTTCTCTCTCTCTCAGACCAGTCTACCTCAGGACGTGTCTCTACTAGCTCATCAATGTTACCTCTCCCTCCCTCTCTCTCTCTCTCTCTCAGACCGGTCTACCTCAGGGCATCAAATCAAATCAAGCTTTATTTATGCAGCACATTTCAGACATGGAATGCAACACAGTGTGCTTTACATGAAACAATTTATGAAAATAAAAGCTGAACTATTTACTACACAACAAACATAAGATTAAAAACTAAAGAATGACATAAACTGAACAACTAAAAAGCACCCTAAGGAAAAGCAAAGATAAAACGATGTGTTTTAAGATCTCTTTTAAATATGTCCACAGCTTCAGCCCTCCTCAGATTCTCTGACAGGCTATTCCAGAGGCTGGGGGCATATTAACTAAAGGCTGCCTCTCCATGCCTCTTGGTCCTAGGCTTTGGGATAGTTAAAAGGCCAGTGCCAGAGGACCTGAGGGACCTACTGGGTACATAACTTAAAAGCATGTCTGACATGTATTGGGGTGCACAATCGTGGATTGATTTAAAAACCAATAGAAGAATGTTTAAATTAATTTTAAAACTCCCAGGCAGCCAGTGCAGAGACCTTAAAACCGGTGTAATGTGTGCTCTCCGTCTGGTCTTGGTCAGTACCCGTGCTGCAGCATTCTGTATGTTTTGCAGTTGACCAATGGCTATTTTGGGTAGACCAGAAATGAGACCATTACAGTAGTCAAGCCTGCTTGTAATAAAAGCATGGATGAGTCTCTCTGTATCAGCCTGAGAGAGAAACAGACGCACCTTGGAAATGTTCAGGTGGTAAAAAGCTATTTTGGTCACATTCCTAATGTGTGATTGAAAATGTAGTTCTGAATCTAAAATAACACCTATGATTTTTTTACCTGGTGTTTTATCTTTATTGCCCATGAATTAAAAAGTGTGGCTAGATTCTATCTCTGTGCTTTGGCTCCAACAAAGAGTACCTCGGTCTTGTCTTGATTTAGCTGGAAGAATCACTAATACTGTCTAATAATTTACCAGTTGAGCTAAAATCCTCTGGTGACACAGAAATGTAAAGTTGTGTATCGTCTGCATAGCAGTGAAAATCAATGCCGTGCTTTCTGATAACACTGCCAACAGGTAACATACATAAACTGAACAGTACCGGACCCAAAATGTAACCCTGTGGAACGCCACATGTGATATGTATTTTCTCTGAGTTATGTTCACCAAGAGTGACAAAAATCTCTCGACCGGTTAAATAGGTCCCAAACCAATTTAGAACAGGACCGGCATGTCTCTACTACCTCATTAAGGTTAACGCTCTATGTTTCTCCCTCTTTCTCTCGCTCTCTCTCAGACCTGTCTACCTCAAGGCTTGTCTCTACTATTTGGTTTGATTTGATTTACTAGCTCTTTAAGGTTATCTCTCTCAGACCTGTCTACCTCAGGGCTTGTCTCTACTAGCTCTTTAAGGTGACCTGTCTCTCAGACCTGTCTACCTCAGGGCTTGTCTCTACTAGCTCTTTAAGATTATCTCTCTCAGATCGGTCTACCTTATGGCTTGTCTCTACTAGCTCTTTAAGGTTACCTGTCTCTCAGACCTGTCTACCTCAGGGCTTGTCTCTACTATTTGGTTTGATTTGATTTACTAGCTCTTTAAGATTATCTCTCTCAGATCGGTCTACCTTATGGCTTGTCTCTACTAGCTCTTTAAGGTGACCTGTCTCTCAGACCTGTCTACCTCAGGGCTTGTCTCTACTATTTGGTTTGATTTGATTTACTAGCTCTTTAAGGTTATCTCTCTCAGACCTGTCTACCTCAGAGCTTGTCTCTACTAGCTCTTTAAGGTTACCTGTCACTCCCTTGACAAACATTTCCTCTATTAGCAGCACTATACCCCTGTCTAATGTGTCCCATCTGTCATTGTTGTGTGTGTGTGTGTGTGTGTGTGTGTGTGTGTGTGTGTGTGTGTGTGTGTGTGTGTGTGTGTGTGTGTGTGTGTGTGTGTGTGTGTGTGTGTGTGTGTGTGTGTGTGTGTGTGTGTGTGTGTGTGTGTGTGTTTTCGTGTGTGTGTTTTCGTGTGTGTGTGTGTGTGTTTCATGTGTGTGACTCAGACCTACACTACCTAGGAAACTTCAGCAAAACTTTTTTTGACCTGTCTGCCAGGGTGTACATACCACCCATTGTCTTAACAGAGAGTTGAGAATAGGACACAACATCATGATGTTTGCCAACTTGTGGTTTTTGGTTGGTTATTATCAAATAATAAACAACATTAGTGACGCTTGTTAAATTACAGATGGTATACCAGTAGTTCATTTAGTATTTTAGTCAGCAAATATCTCAAACCACACACTCAACAGGTGATTTTTTTACATAGTGGTTGGCTACTAGATTTCATCACATTCATACGATTATATATTTCAACATATCCATCCATATAGGTCATGAACCGTCATTCTGATTTCTATGTAAAATAGCCTTTTGAGTGACTAAAATATCACCCATAATATTTGTTTTGGATAGAAATGCTTAAAATTGGAGAAAAAGTTTGAAAGACAGGCTGAGTGGACGGGGAGGGTATATTCATGAGCTCGCCTTGACTGACAGCTCTTTGAAACGCCTATGTCAAGCAACTTGGATGCAGTGAGCAGTGTTGCAGTAAAAACATCTCAAGCAAACTTGATGATACACAAAGCAACTCAAACAACATTGAAATTGTATCAAAAATGTTTTATACATCTTCCGTTTGGCATGTCTGTTGTGATGCAGTTCACAGCAGCACTGACTGATGTGTTGACTTCACAACTGTGTCTGACTAGTCACTTTTTATTATTATTATTATTATACCTTTATTTCAACAAGGAACACAGACTGAGACCAAGGTCTCTTTTACAGCTGGGCCCTGCGTATACATGTTTACACATACAGTTTAGGTACAATGATTAAGAAACTACACAAGACAAACAAAACAATCACAGATAACACAAAAAAATACAGCAGCAGATTACATTTACACATAGGTTATTCCCCTAACAGCACAAGAACTTGCATTACCCGAAACAGTTACAAGCAATACAAAAATAAAAATCCTCCAATAAATATTTAAAATGGGCAACAGGGGGACAAGAGTCTCAAGTTTAAGCTTAGTCTGCAGGCTATTCCATAAGCAAGGAGCGTAACAGGAAAAGGCAGCCATACCCAACTCTGTGGAAATCGCATGGGCCTCAAGTGTAATCCATGCTTGAGACCTGGTTTTAGGAATTATAATTCTAATGTTGATGAGTGATGATAAATAAGAAGGACGTTTATTCAGAAGTGCTTTATAGACAAACACGAGAGCATGTTGTTCTCGTCTCACGGACAGCGAAGTCCAACCCACATTTTAATATAAAACACAGTGGTGAGTTCTGTAGCTAGCACCCATAATAAACCTAAGTGCGCAATGATAAGTAGCATTCAGCGATTTAAGTGTGGATGCCGTAGCATGCATGTAGATAATAGCCCAATAATCTATAAGAGACATACAAGTAGCTTGCACAATTTGTCTTCTATTTGTAGAGGATAAACATGTCCTGTTTCTATAGAGGAAGCCTATCTTGATTTTTATCTCATCTTGGCTGTGAGTGTGAAGCTGTTTGAAACAATTGAGACAAGGAGGGATGATGACATGTGATGTTTGACTGCAGACTGGAGCCAGACTCACAGACAGTCTTGTCTTATCGTTTCTGAGTTCCTTGAATTAACTATTAATACTACTATGCTAGCCCGGCAAGTAGGCCTCCTTCACACACACACGCATACACTCATGACAAATCAGCAGAGATTTTGGTTGGCAGGGAAGGGTGGCGTCTTTGACAGCAACTGTTGAGAGATGTGGGAGGAAGGGAACACACAAACATACCTCCCTACCACAGAGAAAACTGTCACTGTGTTAACATATTAACTTGTTGGGCTGGTTCATCCAGACCTGTATTTCACTTTCACAACCACTGATGATGACTGGTGATTGGCCGACCTTTGTTTAGACTCCATTTTGCAAGATGGTGTGTATTGTGTATTGTGTAACCATGGAAACGTGAAGATACCTGTGTAACTTTGACTCAAATTCCACTTAATCTTCTTGCCGACTCTGAATAGCTCTACCCAAACCCCTGGACAGGCACGTGCACCAACAGGGCTCTACCTGTGCAGAGCACGTGCCCCTTTGCCCTTACAGTCTCCAAAGTGCCCTTTTTGGTGGTGATATCATTCTTTTAATTTTTTTTGATTGTTCTCAACCCACTGTCGTCGTTAAATTATCATCTATACTTCAGAACCAAAGAGTGGCTCGTCTTGATTGACTCTTCATATCCTGATTAGTGAACAGAAAGAACTTGTTTAATTTCTTTCAGTTTTACAAGGCAAAATCAGAGTAGGCCTAAATGTATGATCCATATAAAATACTGTTTAGAAATCTACTACTGACTCATCTACGCCAGAACAATATGGCTACCTGGCGATTTGATTGATCATTTTCATATTTCAGATAGGCCTAGTTTGGGTGGCTACTAGCTATGTCTAAAGATAAACTGCTGTAACATCGCACTGCCTTCAATATTATGGGATGGAGATGTAACATATTCTGGCGAATTTATTACGATATTTGTGAGGAAGAACAGGGCTACCCGGCTGGCAAGTAGCACTCTACGAGTAGGCCTGCCCTCCAAAGTGATGGCGTTGTGCAGACAGAACATGCGTTTCCATCCGACCCTGTGACCCCACTACAACAAGTAGGTAGAATAATCGTGCTTGCTCTGGACTCCAGAGTAGTGACATCATATATCCCTAGTTGATGTCGGATGCTAACATGGATTACTTTCAGCTCCAAATGCAGGCGTAGAACGCAGTTTATTTCTGTAGCCTATCTTGCGTTTTGAAAATGCGTCACCGTTTATGGCTGTAATGTCAGACTAAATACAGCAATTGTGAGCGCACGTTCGAGTGTGCGCATGTGTGTGCGCGGGTGGTTGCAAGTTTTATTGGCCTACGGCTTCTTTTTGGGGTTTCCAGGGCAAACGGTTTGACAACCACCGGGATACATGATAGTTGCAACAAATGGAGTTGGGTTGGATATTAGTCATGGTAGGCTACAGCATTTCTTACAATATTCTATTATGGAATTGTGTTGGTCGTTGTTAACCAGTGCAGCATTTATTCCAGTTCAAAATAGTTTAGCAAAATACTTTACTCATCAGATTGTGCTGATTTCCCCTCTTGTAGTAATTGCTCAACAAGTCTGTGACAGCGGTTGCGGAAGAAATAACATGTGTGTGCCCTTTTGTTGTTGTTGAGCACATGACCCCCATGCCCTGACAAAACAAGACTTTTGGAGGAATATGTCACCCATTTCTATGGTCAAATCTATTGGATATCACGTCACTCACTCCTCCACTAATTATAGACCTGACAGGGCAGACAAGTACCCATAGAAGTTATACTGATGTATGTCACAAAACTGCATATTATTACGAATTAATCACTGATCAGGGTTTCCGGGTAGCCTCCCTCCTCGAGCTACTCTGTGACTCGGGGTGTTCAGCTACGAGCGTGTGAGGGTGAGTGAAAAATGCGGCGGATCCGACGTTCACTGACATTGCAGCCGTTCGCTCTCTCCTTCGTGGCAGCCGACCACAGCGGCGCTGCGCCAGAAGCAGACACCCACCCACTTGCTCACCTGCGAGCAAACAACGCAACAAGCAGGTCTTTCAACGACCTGTGGAGAAGGGAGTGGTTGGTTGGTAGTCACACAGTCAGACGTTGATGGGCTGTGGGCTTAAGGGTTTTTTAACCTGTATTTCTGTAGTTAACCTCTCCATGACCATTGATAGGCCTCTATACCGCAGTTGTTAGGCCCATATCTATAAAAAAATATATATCTTGTTTAAAATGGGCACATTTTATGTTCATAATATGTGTGAGGGGTTGTGTCTAGTTGGAATACTGTTGCCCAACATATAGCCACTTTTATTGTCCAAATAAGCTTCTGCATAAAACTCAAATAGTGGTTTTGGTCAATTAAAGGCCACATAAAAATACGCATAAAACAAGACGTAAGAAGTTGTGCAATTACTATTGGATGTGGTAACTTTAATTTAAAGCATTACTTTTCTGTGACAATCAAATCCTTGCCTAGTCCTAGGTAAACTATGTGTGTGCGCGCGGAGCGGGCGCGGTTACGGAAAGGGTGCGCTCTGGCCTGCTCTGCGTGCGAGAGAGGAGTGGTTTCTTGGCTCACCAAG
This sequence comes from Salvelinus namaycush, assembly GCF_016432855.1. NCBI lineage: Eukaryota > Metazoa > Chordata > Actinopteri > Salmoniformes > Salmonidae > Salvelinus > Salvelinus namaycush. The sequence continues at coordinate 19,719,031 of NC_052342.1, read as the reverse complement.
GAATGCAGGTAAATAATACGCACGAGAAGTTTCCATGACAACTTTTGATGTGGTGAGGTTTCCTATAGCAGTGCTTACGAAATAGAAATAGGGTTTCTCTTTCTCTTTAGATAACCCGCAATCTCCTACTTTGAGTGCTGCTCATTGACACACTTAAAGGGACTCAATGAGGCCAGTTGCTGCGTGTTCATTAGGATAACTAAAAGGATAAATTACATAACAGCAAGCGTTTAGGGTTAGGATCCTAGGATAAGAGGAAAGTTAGTTGAAATGTTGTTGACAGTTACTGAACATGAACATCTACTGAACATCTTACATAATACTAAACATCTTACAAACCATCTATTTGGGGCTAAATTATTATATGAGGAAATGTGTCAGACAGCACCAGACAACAACTTGCTTGACAACTTAACACCAGACACCAGACAACTTAAGGCAAATGTCAACTTGCAGATAAAAAATAACTGAGGGTATTTGAACCCGACCACCTGAGTCATAGAGGAGACTGTTGTTTGCTTCTGATGACTACAACTTCTCGTAACTCTTTAAAAGTCGCACCACCAGCATCTCCCACGCACTTGTTTAGCCCCGGCTCACCAAATCCATGGCAACCACTTGTTGAAGCCTCACTGCCCTTTGCTAAGAGATTGGATGAATTCTACCAGAAATCCTCCTTCCTAAATACACACCACCCCTACAAGACCCTTACAACAACCTCACCAAAACCAACCCCCATCTGAATGCACAGGGTGCACAAGCTGGCCCTTATCTAACTTCTGCCATACAGGGGCACTTTATAAGGACTTTGTCCAATTATAGGCTATAGATCACTAAAGTAATGTTGTCAAACGTATAGGCCCATATTTGACCATTTAAAAAGTTCTATAGCTATACAGTTCCACCACTCATGTCAAAGAATTGGAGCAATAAAATGTTCTCTCCACACACAATCTATTAACGTTTCTCTTTATCTTTCTTATTTTGGAATAAACCAATGTTTTTCAACTATCCAAATGCTTGGAGCAAATTAATATTCCGAGGTGTGCATGTGGTTATGGGCCAGGGCTAGTGTAGTGGCGGCCAATTTACGTGCTTCTTGTCCAGTTTCACAGCCCTAAATTGCCATGGAAACGACAGGCCATGTTGGTAGAGCTGATTCCTGAATGTCAGATTGTCATAGAGGGAAAGAGAAAGAGAAAGAGAGAGAGACGTAAAACACCAAATAATGAAAACTCGCTAATTATCAAAATCCAGAAAAGAGCCCTTAAATTCTGCAACCAACTAAAAGGAAGCGATTCCCAAACCTTCCATAACAAAGACATCACCTACAGAGAAATTAACCTGGAGAAGAGCCCCCTAAGCAAGCTGGTCCTGGTGCGCTGTTCACAAACACAAACAAACCCCACAGAGCCCCAGGACAGCAACACAATTAGACCCAACCAAATCATGAGAAAACAGAAAGATAATTACTTGACACAGGAAAGAATTTACAAAAAAACAGAGCAAACTAGAATGCTATTTGGCCCTAAACAGAGAGTACACAGTGGCAGAATACCTGACCACTGTGACTGACCCAAAATGAAGGAAATCTTTGACTATGTACAGACTCAATGAGCATATCCTTGCTATTGAGAAAGGCCACCTAAGGCAGACCTGGCTCTGAAGAGAAGACAGGCTATGTGCACACTGTCCACAAAATGAGGTGGAAACTGAGCTGCCCTTCCTAACCTCCTGCAAAATGTATGACCATATTAGAGACACATATTTCCCTCAGATTACACAGACCCACAAAGAATTCGAAAACAAATCCAATTTTGATAAACTCCCATATCCATTGGGAGAAATTCCACAGTGTGCCATCACAGCTGCAATATTTGTGATCTGTTGCCGCAAGAAAATGGCAACCAGTAAAGAACAAACACCATTGTAAATACAACCTATATTTATGTTTATTTATTTTACCTTTTGTACTTTAACTATTTGCACATCATTACAACACTGTTTAATAGACATATGGCATTTGAAATGCCTATTATTTTGGAACTTTTGTGAGTGTAATGTTTACTGTAAATTTGATTTATTTCAGTTGCTTTGGCAATGTAAACAAATGTTTCCCATGCCAATAAAGCCCTTAAATTGAATTGAGAGAGAGCGAGCGAAAGAGGGGAGGGGGTAGTGTAGGGCTTACTCCCCCCTTCAACGCACTCCACTCATCTCTTCCCTTAGCTTCTCTCCCATCCTCCCCTCTACTCTGCGATTAGCCTGCGCAGGCTCTTCAATTTCCATGAGAATTGCGACAGGCGGTGAAAGGGTTAAGCCTGAGCCAGAGAAAAAGGGGCGACGAAGCCCCCCGAATGCAACGCTAATTTTCTGCTCCGCGGGGGAGCGAGAGAAAGGGAACAAAGCTCTCTGGGGGAGTCTGCGAAGACTCCGCGGCTTTACTATGTGCACCTGCGAGCTCAAAAGCTACTGACAATGTGCCTCCGAAACGGACAATTACGAGCGGGCCAGCCACCCGCTTTATCTCAGGAGAGGGGAGGGAGGGGGGTTTAAAAGAAGTAAATGATCGACCCTAAATCACTCTACACCACTCCCCCCTCTCCTCGCGCCTCTCCTGCACCCCGGACGCCTCTGTTCTTCTACCATCTCCCAAAACTTTTTGTCTGACTCCCTCGAAAGTTTTATTTTAAGCATCCCCAAGCATAACGGTGTCCACCTGTGGTGCCACTGTTTAAACGTAAACCCAGCTCGTTTTGATTGAGCGCGTGATGTCAGGCCTGCGATTGTTATTTTGTGTAATGATTTCCACGGACAGATGAGGTATAACTCAAACAGCTGAGCTGCCATAGCTGAATAGGAGCAAATGAAAAATGTGTTGTAAAACATTAGCAGTCACCTTTATAACAAAAGCTTAAAAACGTAGGTCTATTGGCTTGCTTTAACTATTGGATTAAGTTAGTATCCCGCACTTGAATTTATTTAAGCCTGTATTATGCCATTTATTTCTGAACTTTGCCCGACAAAATAGGCCATCTCAATCGAATTATAAATCCGGCTCCAAATGATTCCCATAGCAAAACCTTATTTGAATCGACCTCTCAATCTGACGTGTGTAATCTGTGTATTATGCTAACTGGCACAATTTAAGTCTATTCTGTGTCAGACATTTCCCATATAGAATAGCCTATGGTGCGTTATCTTTGTGAAAAGACTCAATTGGAATAAACGGAATAGGCCTACAAGAGTGCATTTCCAAAAGTCAGTGAACACAATGTTATATAGCTTAGAAAATAAGTCATGGCTTAATGTTCCAAGAAACTGCTGAAAGCCTGCAACAAGAAATATATTTGTAGACCAGAGTTGTAATTTTTATTAATACTTGTCATCCTTGCCACATGTGAACATGAGTTTAAAAAAAAAATGTAAAAATGTAAACCTTAGTATCAGGGCCTTAAGAATATTTATACACTATGCACATCAAAAGTTGCAAGCCTTTTTCCTCACTATATACACACACACAACCAGGATTGACCTATATAGAAAATGGAATAAAGTTCAGTTTAACACACTTGGATTGCAATGTAAACAGTCGTGTTTAATTATTCATTTAAATTACAATTAACCCTACCTCGACTTAAAAGTTATTAGGTACTAATTTCCATTTCAATGCAAGCAAGTTCATGTTTGGATTGCAAAATACTAGGAGACTGTCAAAACATGACCAGTTCTACCCATCTGTTAGAATGGTTCTACCACTTTCATAGCCTAGGTCACCCACTTGCAAACAGACATTTTTCACTATATATAAAATAAACTTTAAGCAGCACTGGTTGACTAAATTATCATAAATGTGGGTTAGCAGGGGCTGTCAAATGAAGGAACATTAACCATAACTAAGTCTTGTTCAAGCAACTTGAGAAAACATGGCAACTCCTTTTGTAGAATAATAGGAAAATATTACACGGTATCTGAAAATACCTCAAGCAGACAACTGACAGCTCAAATACAAACATGAGAAGTTAGATAACAGAAGTTTAATGTAAAATAAAAATATTTTAATTCTCCACCTTTAGTTGCCCGGGCAGTGTCATAACAGTGCTTGGTTGAACAAGTCTAAAAAGTAGAAATCCATACACAGTTGCCAAACTAGAGAACATGAATGTGTATTTGGTAAAAAATTTCTAGCTAAACCTTTGAGCTGAAGTAAACAATTAAATGGAATGCAGCATTTGTATAACAGTTAAGAGTGTTCTAAGAACACAGTTAAAACCTGCAGAATACAGAGGATATTTGAACAGTAAGCAGTGTAGCAACTTGGGACTTTGCCAGCAGTGTAACTCCAAACATTTACAAAAAAAAGGGTCAAAATAGTTGACTAACAAACAATAATGGTGCATTAAAACTCATTGCAGGAACAAGGCGTAATGTTAACTTTAAACCATGCTGTTATGTTAAACATTTTATACTCAAACTACACTAAAATGAGGTTGTGGTTTGGACAGTTGCTGCTACTAAACAGGAGTTAAAATAATTTCATATACTGTTTTCCCATTGTATTCAGTGAACTCATGAGATTGGACAACAAGACTATACCATGTCATCCTATGGTATCAGATTGGCTTTAAAAACAAGAGCACATAACAAAGAGGCCATACATACATATAAACAAAATAAGTCACTTCATTCAAGTTGTGCATTTCTCCATCTAGTTCACTTCACTAGCAGGCATCTAGTTGATTTGAGATGGTCTGTTCTGAGAGAGGCCCCATTGGGCCACACACACCCCCAGTTCTGGAATCAGAATCTTTTCAAGCCTTGTGGCAGGTCATGTGATTTGTATGTCACTGGCCCTTGGAGGACCTTGATTGGCTAACCCAGTTCCCAGTGTGTTGTGTTCCTGTGGTGGGGCCCCTCCATTGTGGGTTTTGTGTTTGCATCCCAAATGGCATCCTATTCCCTCTATAGTGCACTACTTCTGACCAGGGCCCATAGTGCTCGGATCCAATTTGTGCATGATGGGTAATAGGGTGCCATTTGAGAGAAGTCGTGTCTCCATCCCTGTTGGTTTAGGTCGTGATGATTACCCATCAACCCAAGGGGCCGACGCTACCGTGCCAGTAGGAGAATACAATGGAACGTTGTGAACATTATAGAGTCTTGAAACATACATAGAGCCTGGGAGTTTCTGAACCAAGATTGTGGATGTCAAGGTCAGTTTTGTCAAAGAGGAAAAAAACATAATATGTACACACACACAAACGTTGTCATCATGGAGAGAAGTAAAGATCATATGTATAATACAGCAGTCCTTCATAGTTCACAGAGAAGGGACAGGTCTCCATCCAAACAGTGGCTGGGAGACTGAACAAACCACCCAGTCTTGGGACGGAATGGGGCAGACGAAGGGATTCTAGTTAAAATTGCAGAGGTAGAAAAATAATCTTTCCTATAAAGTCACTGCTGTTTTTAATGCAACACGGAACCATAATGAGTGTGTCTAAGGCTGTGGTTTTCAGTTCCGGGGGTGCGTTTTAACTTGTGTCCGGGCACACCCAACATCAATTCCAGTCACTACCCCCACCGGTCCCTAGATATGACTGAGGGGAACGGTCCCACTGAGATAGTGTTGCTGGACGCTGTAGCCTCCTCTCTGGGCGGCCGGGTCACTGGCGTCCCCCCCGGGGATGTACATACTGATCATATCCCTCAGGTCCCCTTGGAGAGGCCCGCGGTGGTGGTTAGGTCCACCAGTCGGGGAGTGTGATACTGGCTCTGGCTTCACCATGGACATGACCGGGCTGGGCTGCTGGGAGCTGCTGCTGTAGGACATGGGGCTGGGGAGGAGAGATAGGTACAGTTAGCGACTGAACAATATCAATGTTGTGCCATGCAATGTCAAAGTGTGACATGCTACAGTGTCAAATGCTACGGTGTGACATTTTTGGCCCATGCAACTGAAGTCACCCAATTCAGGTAGAATTGTAGCATATATTGAACAACCCATTACACTATTCTATGCATCTGAAATGTCCTAATAATATCAACTTCAGTAGCGCTATTCTTTACATAAAATAATCTCAAACCGCTTTCAAGCAACAAAAAACTATTTAGAAAGCATTAATCGTCTGGAAGGATCTGTAGCATAGCACCCTCTTGAAATAGCCTCAAACTCAATATGGTGTAATTTGCAGTTCAGTGGGTTTCATTTTAAATAGCTGTTTTGTAATAAAAGGGCATATTGATTGAAAGACCAACCCATATGAATAAAAATGATGATGCGTAACAGACTTGATTGATGTGACCAACATGAAAGAACTGCCAGTCACCCGAAGGGAGAGCCCTATACACGTGATGGAATTCACCATGTTTACAAAAGGCATGAGTGTTGGGCGTGGGGCTGGGGACAGCTAGGGCAGGCCCAGACTGGTTAGGCCACCAACATGACTACCGCACTGTAAAGTGAACGACAGATATTCTCCTTTAGGTTCACTACAGCTAATCGGAATTCACCATAAACCAACTAAACTTCAGACGAGAACATTTTAAAATATCGTAAGACTGAAAAGGAGTTGTTTAAAAGTATACTTTTTTGTTATATTTTCTCTAGAAGAGGCCTGGAAGAAGGCACTGAAGCAGACTAGAGGATTGAGGGTGAAGGACCACACACACAAAGCTTTTCTCATAGTGGGCCTCTTCACATGCTCATTCCACAGGCCTGAAAACAAGTCAACAACCTACATTACACTCAAACGAATAACCTGTTTAATATTGAATAAAGTTATTAAGACAAAAGGTAGCATATTTTAATAAATTGTTACAATTACAGTTCTAACTTACGGGTTTAAGGCCTATACAGGTCCTTTGGCAAAATAATCTAAATTATAATATCATAAAATATGTGCAGTAAATTTATAATTTCTGAACCAAAAAAAACAACAAAGTCATCTTCTGAAAAAATATATAATTAGCAAAAAGAAAACAAAAAGTTATGGCTCTGTGCTGGGTGGGTGACTGTTGTCGAGAGTCATGACACGGGTTATAATGAATCTTCATTTCTGACAGGCCAGCAGATCCAGTTTGGCAACTAACAGATGATCAGATCCACTTGTGTGAGTGTGTTGGCCCATGTGAATATTGACTAAACTATAGTAACTCAACTAATTAGAAGGGATAAACAAATAAATACCATTATTCTAATTGTCGAATATATATTTTAAAACAATAACGAAATAGGATAGGTAAAGCCTACAAGTATTGACATAGGCCTAGTGCAATTGACAACGCAGTAAAAAGCAAATGTTAAAGGGTTTAATAATTGATCTTGGCTTTCAGAATATCAGCCACAACGTATTATTGTGCTGTTGTAATTAAGGCCTAAAGTGGCCTATACCCGATACCATTTTATTGGATTAAACAATTAGTTTTGATGATTGGAACATTGATTCGTCATCTTCAATAGCTGTAGCCTTCCACTGTTTGACTTCGAGAAAGTGAGTGCCTTGGTTACCATTACTGATATTAAATCTTCCATTCAGATGATACTTTATATAGAGGCCATTTAAAGCAGGATACAAACTTTCAAGCAAGTGTTGAAGTAGACCAAGGTTTACGAAGGTGACCTCTTCAAGCTTACAATACTTAATAGACCAAATAATCGAATGAAAAATTCTCAATTTAGTGGAGCTGACGGGCATAATGGAAAACAAGTACACGCATCAACCGTTTCATTTAAAAGGTTAAAAAATTACCCAAACGGGAATGACGTGTAGTCTAAGCGCATGTGACGCTACATGTTGTTCCTCGAGTCATTTACAAGAAGAACATGTGGAAGAATGGAACAGAACATAGCCTACCTGTAGGTGTTGGCTCCATTCATATACGTCTGTGCTGCAGTCATGGCCTGGGGATACTGGAGCGCGGACAGGTCATAGCGGTGCAGCTGCTGAGTGTAGCCGAGGGCCTCGTTCTGCATCCCAGCGTAACCTCCCGCTGGGCCCCATCCGTAGCTCTCCATTCTGGCGCTCCCACCTTGGCCCTGCGCGGCCGCTGCGGCCAGCAGATTCCCGGCGGAGAGAGGGTACTTCGCCATCTGGTTGTCCTTCTTGAGCAGGGGCTTGGTCTTGCGCCGTGGCTTGTACTTGTAGTCGGGATAATCCTTCATGTGCACTGCCCTGAGGCGCTTGGCTTCGTCGATGAAGGGTCGCTTCTCGGCGTCTGTCAGCAGCTTCCACTCCGCGCCCAACCGCTTGCTGATCTCAGAGTTGTGCATCTTGGGGTTCTCCTGGGCCATCTTGCGGCGCTGCCCCCTGGACCACACCATGAAGGCATTCATGGGCCTTTTGACCTTGTCCATTGGGTCCCCGCCCGGAGGGCACACGGATTTGGACCCCAGGTGAGAGTTGCCAATGTTTCCAGTGACCGGGGACATGCCCTGGGTCGTTTGGTGCTGCTGCTGCTGTTGTTGCCCAGCAGGCTTCAGCTCGTGTTCCATCATGCTATACATTGTTTGGAACTTTTTAAAAAGTGTCTCAGTTCAAATAAAAAAATGGATAAGTAAACTAAACAGTCACAGCCTCTGTCGCCTGTTACAGGCGAAGCCGAACGCACCAAGTGTTCCAAATCAACTAATTAACTAATAAGAACACTGAAGACACACCCGCTTCGAACCACAGGGATTAAATTACGAGTTGGTATGTAAAGTGGTCATTACCTCAATCATGGGAGAGAAAAGTAAACTCGAAATGTTTGCGCTGTTTAAAGAAAACACTCCTTCAGTCAGTAGGTTCTCGGCGCAGTTGCAGACAACCACTTGTAGCGCTTCGATTCTCTCAAACTGAAGAGACCTGCGTGATGACAAAAAGTTCTTCCCTTTCACTCGTCGGGTTTTTCCGAGATAATTGTATTCCAAGAGTCGGGACCAATCCACGGGCGCGATGGGCTTCCCCCGTGCGCGCGCTCATTTGCATCACCATAGGTGGGTCCGGCGCGAGCTGCATGTGCTGCAAGAGCGGGCACTTGTTGATGAGCAAAAGAAAGCGTGTGAGAGAGACCGGGTGCTTTTCAATGAGAAAACGGAATAATCCCGATACACCCATTTAAAAGTGTGTTTTTAGCTCCAATTATTATAATGAAACGTTTAAAAATCATTCGATGGCATTGGTAGTTTGGCACACAGCGTACGCATGGATCGGTGTGTATAAAATGGGTCTACTTGCTGTGCTTCCATGATTAGGAGTAAAACACATAACATGTAAACGTATTATAAAACATTAATATATTTTAACACATTTCATCGATGTATTTCTTTCATGATAATGTCAAGACAATTTAAGGCGATTGGATAGAAGGCTACTTCTGTAGCACTTGTAACCACAACAACAAAGTCCACAACAACAGCAAACTAATTTTACCAAACGAATCGACACAGTGTGTTGTGTCAGAGTGTGTCTGCTGCTTTTCTAGACGTCTGACCTCGTTCAAACGATTGTTAGCCTATAAAGACGTTTGCGGCTTCTATACATGGTATTGATACGATTACAATGGCGCAAAGAATTCCTGTGGGGTTCCATGAGAATGAGGTCTGTTGGTTCAGCCAAATAGACGCTTTTCTAATGCTGGAGATCCAATAGAATACCGGTAGGTCAATGTTTCCCAAACCTACCAGGGGCATTCTGGCTCTCTATCAACCCAGTACCTAACTTCATTCTTCCTTTCATACTATTCTTTTTGAAAGGAAAAAGACCAGTCATCATTCAAGTGATGTCTAGCAGATAGATGGGGCTTTGCTCCTCTCCAAGCTCCATCAAAAGGTCAGATAAGGACAAATCATTTCCCACTGGGCACAGAAGTTAGTTCAACTTAATTTCAACATGTAAACAAAGTTCATTCAAACACTGGTTGGAATCACTTGATATCATACAAGTGGAAATCTTTGTATAATATAGACAGACAGTGTATACATAATAAATTGGTTCTTTCATTTTATTAATATGTTCAAAGCACTTTTAAAGTGATTTTCATTTGGCTACTTTGAAACAGGTAATGGTGTGGTCAGGTCACAATAACATCTTTAGTTGCTCTGTGAGGTTTCTAGCATGCAGGTGACACACAGATATGTGTGTGTGTGTGTGTGTGTGTGACACTAGCTCTGGCCCACAGGAAGTTTCCAGGCCAGCTCTCAGGTTAGAAAGGAGCCCCCCCCCACCCTCCCAATAGGTGAGCCAGTTTCTGTGAGAGTGACCTGTTTGACACCTGACTGACAGACATTATAAATCTCTCTCTCTCCCTCTCTCGCTCTGTCTCGCTGTGTTTGGGTCTCAGTGTGTGCTTGAGGGGCAGGTGTGTTAAAGGGTGTTTTGGGTAGCAGGTGTGTGTGAGAGGGAGAGAGTGTGTTAGATGCAGGTCTTTGTCACGTAAGAGTGTGTGTTTGTGTGTGTGTTCTGTATAGGCGTATAGAGTGCAGGTGTGCTGAGTGGGACAGTTTCTGACAGAGACATCTGACTGACAAGATAAAACAGATTCTGTGAGAGTGACCTGGTTGACACCTGATTGACACACATTATAAATCTCTCTGTCAATTCAATTTCAATTTAAGGGCTTTATTGGCATGGGAAACATATGTTAACATTGCCAAAGCAAGTGAACTAGATAATAAACAAAAGTTAACAATAAACATTACACTCACAAAAGTTCCAAAAGAATAAAGACATTACAAATGTCATATTATGTACAAATAGATAAAGTACAAAAGGGAAAATAAATAAACATGGGTTGTATTTACAATGGTGTTTGTTCTTCACTGGTTGCCCTTTTCTTGTGTCTCTCAATTCAATTTCAATTTAAGGACTTTATTGGCATGGGAAACATATGTCAACATTGCCAAAGCAAGTGAAGTAGATAATAAACAAAAGTGAAATAAACAATAAAAATTAACAGTAAACATTACACTCACAGAAGTTCCAAAATAATAAAGAAATGTCAAATCTCTCTCTCTCGCTCTGTCTCGCCGTGTTTGGGTCTCAGTGTGTGCTTGAGGGGCAGGTGCGTTGAAGGGTGTTTTGCATCGCAGGTGTGTGTAAGTGTGTGAGAGGGAGAGAGTGTGTTAGATGCAGGTGTTAGATGCAGGTGTTTGTCATGTAAGAGTGTGTGTTTGTGTATGTTCTGTTTAGGCCCCTAGAGTGCAGGTGTGCTGAGTGGGGGAGAAAAGCCTTAGAGAGTGAGTGCATGTGAGTGTATGTGTGTGTTTGCGTGTGTGTGAGAGAAAGTGTGTGTGTATGTGTTTTCTGGTGAGGCCAGGTGTTGGTCTCTGTTGGTGACTGACAGTAACGCCCAGACACCAATCAAACCAGGGATTGTGGGGCTCCACTCTGCCGTTTCCGTTTCCAAGACAACCCCCTTTGGAATCTTTTCCAACACTCCCTCCCTTTCTCCTCTCTTCCCTTCACTCCCTCTCTCTCTCTCTTTTTTTACATTCAGTTTTGCAGTCTGTTTTTTCCCTTTTTCTTCTACAAAAACAACTCTCCTACTGAGGACCTCTGTCCCAGTCTCTCTCTCTCACACACACACACACAGTTTAAATCCGCAGCAGCAAGTTGCAACAAGGTTTTCCATTCCTACTGCTTGACAAAAGCACAGCCACTCACACCATTGTCCGGGGCTTTCCTTAAATACTAATGGACTGATGCGGCAGCACCTGTGCTATTGTACTGTCTGTTTACTATTAGAGCTTACTAATCACTTAAATGTGGGGTTCGTTCACATTTCTACACATGTGCCTTGGGATATGAGTATAGATTATACGGCCTATATTCTGTCTGTGACCGTTGTTGTTGGGAAATCAAAGACGAATCTGAAATAAATAGGATCACATTTCTGAGTGATTTCTGTCATGATTTTAGTGGTTTGTAGTAGAGGTCTTCTCGAGTCCAAAAAGTTGGACCCGGAACCGAACGGATCTGAGAATAGTCAGACCCGAACCAGAATAGACTCGGTGACAACCAGACCCCACTCGTACCCTAATGAGTCCATGTCTAGACCAGACCCGATTGGACCCAAGTTGCTCTTCTGGTTAACAAATTGGCCCTTATATGTTGGCTGGGCTTTCTATGCGTCAATAAAATCCCCCTTTAGCGTAAAATGAATATATATACAGTACCATTAAAAAGTTTGGACACACCTACTCATTCAAGGCTTTTTCTTTATTTTTACTCTTTTCTACATTGTAGAAAAATAGTGAAGACATCAAAGTTATGAAATAACTCATATGGAATCATGTAGTAACCAAAAAAAGTGTTAAACAAATCAAAACATATTTTATATTTTAGTTTCTTCAAAGTAGCCACCCTTTGCCTTGATGACAGCTTTGCACACGCTTGGCATTCTCTCAACCAGCTTCACCTGGAATGCTTTTTCAACAGTCTTGAAGGAGTTCCCACATATGGTGAGCACTTGTTGACTGCTTTTCCTTCACTCTGCGGTCCAACTCAATCCTAAACCATCTCAATTGGGTTGAGGTCGGGTGATCAATTCAAATCAAACTTTATTTGTCACATGCACCGAATACAACAAGTGTAGACCTTACCCTGAAATGATTACTTACAAGCTCTTAACCAACAGTGCAGTTCAAGAAGAGTTAAGAAAATATTTACCAAATACACTAAAGTAAAAAATAGTAACACAATAACATAACAATAATGATGCTATATAGAAGGGGTACCGGTACCGAGTCAGTGTGCGGGGGTACAGGTTAGTTGAGGTAATTTGTACATGTAGGTAAGGGCGAAGTGACTATGAATAGATAATTTGACCCATATCAGACCCATATCTATCCTGCCCTGCCTTTCTAAAGTCTTCGAAAGCCAAGTTAACAAGCAGATCACCGACCATTTTGAATCCCACTGTACCTTCTCCACTATGCAATCTGGTTTCCGAGCTGGTCATGGGTGCACCTCAGCCACGCTCAAGGTCCTAAACTAAATCATAACCTCCATCAATAAAAGACAGTACTGTGCAGCCATCTTCATCGACCTGGCCAAGGCTTTCGACTCTGTCAATCACTGCATTCTTATCGGCAGACTCAATAGCCTTGGTTTCTCAAATGACTGCCTCGCCTGGTTCACCAACGACTTCTCAGATAGAGTTCAGTGTGTCAAATCGGAGGGCCTGTTGACCGGACCTCTGGCTGTCTCTATGGGGGTGCCACAAGGTTCAATTATTGGGCAGACTCTTTTCTCTGTATATATCAATGATGTCACTCTTGCTGCTGGTGATTCTCTAATCCACCTCTACGCAGGCAACACCATTCTGTATACTTGTGGCCCTTCTTTGGACACTATGCTAACAAACCTCCAGACGAGCTTCAATGCCATAGAACACTCCTTCAGTGGCCTCCAACTGCTCTTAATTAAATACAAGTAAAACGAAATGCATGATCTTCAACCGATCACTGCCCGCACCCGCCTGCCCATCTAGCATCACTACTCTGGACGGTTCTGACTTAGAATATGTGGACAACTACAAATACCTAGGTGTCTGGTTAGACTGTAAACTCTCCTTCCAGACTCACATTAAGCATCTCCAATCCAAAATGAAATCTAGAATCGGCTTCCTATTTCGCAACAAAGCCTCCTTCACTTATGCTGCTAAACATACCCTCGTAAAACTGACTATCCTACCAATCCTTGACTTCGGCGATGTAATTTACAAAATAGCCTCCAACACTCTACTCAGCAAATTGGATGTAGTCTCTCACAGTGCCATCCATTTTGTCACCAAAGCCCCATATACTACCCACCACTGCGACCTGTATGCTCTCGTTGGCTGGCCCTCGCTTCATATTCGTCGCCAAACCCACTGGCTCCAGGTCATCTATAAGTCTTTGCTAGGTAAAGCCCGCCTTATCTCAGCTCACTGGTCACCATAGCAACACCTGTAGCACGCGCTCCAGCAGGTATATTTCACTGGTCATCCCCAAAGCCAACTCCTCATTTGGCCACCTTTCCTTCCAGTTCTCTGCTGCCAATGACTGGAACGAATTGCAAAAATCACTGAAGCTGGAAAGTTAAATCTCCCTCAATAACTTTAAGCAACAGCTGTCAGAGCAGCTTACTTATCATTGTACCTGTATATAGCCCATATATAAATAGCCCACCCAACTACCTCATCCCCATATTGTTATTTATTTATTTGCTCCTTTGCACCCCAGTATTTCTACTTGCACATCATCTTCTGCACATCTATCATCACTCCAGTGTTCATGCTAAATTGTAATTATTTCACCATTATGGCCTATTTTTTTCCTTACCTCCCTAATCTTACTACATTTGCACACACTATATATAGATTTTCTGTTGTGTTATTGACTCTACGTTTGTTTATTCCATGTGTAACTGTGTTGTTTGTGTTGTACTGCTTTGCTTTTTCTTGGCCAGGTCGCAGTTGTAAATGAGAACCTGTTCTCAACTGGCCTACCTGGTTAAATAAAGGTTAAATAAAAAATGTAAAAACATTTGCTGCGGAGAGCGTGATCACACAGTCTTCCGGTACAGCTGGTGCTCTCATGCATGTTTCAGTGTTATTTGCCTCGAAGCTAGCATAGAAGTAGTGTAGCTCGTCCGGTAGGCTCGTGTCACTGGGCAGCTCTCGGCTGTGCTTCCCTTTGTAGTCTGTAATGGTTTGCAGGCACTGCCACATCCGATGAGCGTTTGACGCTTTGCCTGTTTGATGGTTTGTTTTTGCAGCAATTCAACCATGAAGGCCTGATTCATGCAGTCTCCTCTGAACAGTTGATGTTGAGATGTGTCTGTTTCTTGAAATCTGTGAAGCATTTATTTGGGCTGGAATCTGAGGTGCAGTTAAGTCTAATAAACTTATCCTGTGCAGCGGAGGTAACTCTGGGTCTTTCTTTCCTGTGTCGGTCCTCATGAGAGCCAGTTTCAACATAGCGCTTGATGGTTTATGCAACTGCACTTGAACAAATGTTCAAAGTTATTAAACTGTTCTGCCTTGACTGACCTTCATGTCTTAAAGTAATGATGAGCTGTCGTTTCTCTTTGCTTATTTGAGCTGTTCTTGCCATAATATGGACTTGGACTTAACGAAATAGGGCTATCTTCTGTATACCACCCTTACTTTGAAGTCACAACACAACTGATTGGCTCAAACGCATTAAGAAGGAAAGACATTCCACAAATTAACTTTTAACAAGGCACATCTGTTAATTGAAATTCATTCCAGGTGACTACTTCATGAAGCTGGTTGAGAGAATGCCAAGAGTGTGCAAAGCTGTCATCTAGGCAAAGGGTGGCTACTTTGTTTAACACTTTTTTTGGTTACTAAATTATTCCATATGTGTTATTTTATAGTTTTGATGTCTTCACTATTATTTTACAATGTAGAAAATAGTAAAAATAAAGAAAAACCGTTGAATAAGTAGTTGTTTCCAAACTTTTGACTGGTGCTATATATATCTGCTATGGGCTATGCAGAGCCTTGGTCAGGTCCATTTGAGTCTATCAGCTGGAGTTAAATAGACCGAGAACCGAAAGAATCAAACCAACCCGGACTAGAGGGAAAAGTTTGAATTTTGGTCCTGGTTCGGGTCTCGGTATTTGGGTTCGGGTGAAGCCGTGAAGACCTCTAGTTTGTAGCCTATGATGTTACTTGGGCTACAATATAGGCTTATATAAGGCTAAAGTAACCTTTCCTTTAATTATTTTAATTATTTTAAACACTCTTGAAACTCAAGTCGATACTTGCAATAGCCTACATTCAGGAACTTTCATTCAGGAACTTTCAAAAGCAACACACAAGACCAAAGCGGATGTAATAGTATTAGTTATGTCAATAGACAAATGTACGAGGATTAGTTTGGTGTTATAATATCAAGCCTTCCTTCTTTTCTTTCCTCCATGTGATAGTTTCGGGGTCATTATCTATAATTATCTTCACACCTCCGCTTCTCTCTCTCTCTCTCTCAATTCAATTCGAAGGACTTTATTGGCATGGGAAACATATGTTTACATTGCCAAAGCAAGTGAAATAGATAATAAATAGAAATGAAATAAACAATAAAAAGTTAACAGTAAACATTACACTCAAATGTCGCCCCGGACGTTTAGAGACGCATCTGCCATCCTCAAGGCAGGTGTTGATGAGCGATACCTGCCAATAATGTCGGCTGTCGCCTACTGTGGATGACAGTAGACGGTAGCAGTGGCCGCTGTGCAGCCCGAATACTGGTTGCCGCATTGGGTGCATTTGCATTGGAAACAAATTCGCAGCAGCCTTATACACGACAATGCGCCATCGCTACATGATATTTAACGGTGAATAAAATAAAGAGCGCGTTTAACCAGTGTGGAGTTTCGAATCTTGTACGTCATAACTAATATGTCAACCCTGAGGGAGGGATGGGGAGAAGTGTTTTCACCTCGGATAATGAGAGCGCTATCAGGAGAAATTCGCTGAATTGTTGGGGAATAAAATAAATATGGGAATTACCACACTGCTATAAGTGCCTGATAATCAGGTGTTAACAGCCTGATTATCAACTTTTGGAGTTTGTAGAAAAAAAATAAAATAATGTCTTGGTAAAACAAGTTTTAACCTACACTCATGTTGTCAGCATGACTTGCCTAGTTAAATAAAGGTAAAAAAAAAAAAAAAATAGGCCATAAGTGGAGAAATAATTACAATTTAGCATTAACACTGGAGTGATAGATGTGCAGATGATGATGTGCAAGAAGGAATACTGGGGTGCAAAAGTGCAAATAAATAAATAACAATATGGGGATGAGGTAGTTGGGTGGGCTATTTACAGATGGGCTGTGTACAGGTGCAGTGATCGGTAAGCTGCTCTGACAGCTGATGCTTAAAGTTAGTGAGGGAGATATAAGTCTCCAGCTTCAGTGATTTTTGCAAATCATTCCAGTCATTGGCAGCAGAGAACTGGAAGGAAAGGCAGCCAAATTAGGTGTTGGATTTGGGGATGACCAGTGAAATATACCTGCTGGAGCACGTGCTACGGGTGGGTGTTGCTATGGTGACCAGTGAGCTGAGATAAGGCGGGGCTTTACCTAGCAAAGACTTATAGATGACCTGGAGCCAGTGGGTTTGGCGACGAATATGAAGCGAGGGCCAGCCAACGAGAGCATACAGGTCGCAGTGGTGGGTAGTATATGGGGCTTTGGTGACAAAATGGATGGCACTGTGAGAGACTACATCCAATTTGCTGAGTAGAGTGTTGGAGGCTATTTTGTAAATTACATCGCCGAAGTCAAGGATTGGTAGGATAGTCAGTTTTACGAGGGTATGTTTAGCTTAATGTGAGTCTGGAAGGAGAGTTTACAGTCTAACCAGACACCTAGGTATTTGTAGTTGTCCACATATTCTAAGTCAGAACCATCCAGAGCAGTGATGCTAGTCGGGCGGGTGCGGGCAGCGATCGGTTGAAGATCATGCATTTCGTTTTACTTGCATTTAAGAGCAGTTGGAGGCCACAGAAGGAGTGTTGTATGGCATTTGTTAACACAGTGTCCAAAGAAGGGCCAGACGTATACAGAATGGTGTTGCCTGCGTAGAGGTGGATCAGAGAATCACCAGCAGCAAGAGCAACATCATTAATATATACAGAGAAAAGAGTCCCCCGAGAATTGAGCCGTGTGGCACCCCCATAGAGACTGCCAGAGGTCCGGACAACAGGCCCTCCGATTTGACACACTGAACTCTATCTGATAAGTCGTTGGTGAACCAGGCTAGGCAGTCATTTGAGAAACCAATGCTATTGAGTCTGCCGATAAGAATGCAGTGATTGACAGAGTCGAAAGCCTTGGCCAGGTCGATGAAGACGGCTGCACAGTACTGTCTTTTATTGATGGCGGTAATGATTTAGTTTAGGACCTTGAGCGTGGCTGAGGTGCACCCATGACCAGCTCGGAAACCAGATTGCATAGTGTAGAAGGTACGGTGGGATTCAAAATGGTCGGTGATCTGTTTGTTAACTTGGCTTTCGAAAACTTTAGAAAGGCAAGGCAGGATAGATATGGGTCTGTAACAGTTTGGGTCTAGAGTGTCTCCCCCTTTGAAGAGGGGGATGACCGCGGCAGCTTTCCAATCTTTAGCGATCTCAGACGATACGAAAGAGCGGTTGAACAGGCTAGTAATAGGGCTTGCAACAATTGCGGCAGATGATTTTAGAAAGAGAGGATCCAGATTGTCTAGCCCAGCTGATTTGTAGGGTTCCAGATTTGCGGCTCTTTCAGAACATCAGCTATCTGGATTTGGGTGAAGGAGAAGTGGGGGGGCTTGGGCAAGTTGCTGCGAGGGGTGCAGAGCTGTTGGCCGGGGTAGTGGTAGCCAGGTGGAAGGCATGGCCAGTCGTAGAAAAATACTTATTGAAATTCTCGATTATCGTAGATTTATCGGTGGTGACAGTGTTTCCTAGCCTCAGTGCAGTGGGCAGCTGGGAGGAGGTGGTCTTATTCTCCATGTACTTTACAGTGTCCCAAAACTTTGTGGAATTTGTGCTACAGGATGCAAATTTATGCTTGAAAAAGCTAGCCTTTGCTTTCCTAACTGACTGTATATTTTGGTTCCTAACTTCCCTGAGAAGTTGCATATCTCGGGGGCTATTCGATGCTAATGCAGTACGCCACAGGATAATTTTGTGCTGGTCAATGGCAGTCAAGTCTGGAGTGAACCAAGGGCTATATCTGTTCTTAGTTATACATTTTTTGAATGGGGCATGCTTATTTAAGATGGCAAGGAAAGCACTTTTAAAGAATAACCAGGCATCCTCTACTGACGGGATGAGGTCAATATCTTTCCAGGATACCCGGGCCAGGTTGATTAGAAAGGTTTGCTCGCTGAAGTGTTTTATTGAGCATTTGACAGTGATGAGGGGTGGTCGTTTGACCGCGGACCCATTACGGACGCAGGCAATGAGGCAGTGATCGTTGAGATCCTGGTTGAAGACAGCAGAGGTGTATTTAGAGGGCAGGTTGGTCAGGATAATATCTTTGAGGGTGCCCGTGTTTACGGATTTAGGGTTGTACCTGGTGGGTTCCTTGATAATTTGTTTGAGATTGAGGGCATCTAGCTTAGATTGTAGGAAGTCCGGGGTGTTAAGCATATCCCAGTTTAGGTCACCTAACAGTACGAACTCTGAAGATGAATTGGGGGCAATCAATTCATATATGGTGTCCAGGGCACAGCTGGGGGCTGAGGGGGGTCTATAACAAGCGGCAACAGTGAGAGACTTACTATTATTTTTTATTTATTGAATATTCGAAACATACAATATATTTGCAGTGAAGCCGCTCAACAACTACATCATACCAGTCATCCAATAGATTCAGAGCGACACACAGAAGCATCCAGGGTCAATGCCCGATCTACCACCAGGCCAAAAAACGTGAACCCGAACCCTCCAAGATCCCCCCACAGTTCCCCAATAGCTGTCCCTCAACCATTCGAGACCCCTCCCACAGACCCCCCCAGGAAAAAAAATATAAAATAACATTAATTCCATTCCCCACCCCCAAGAACCCCACAATGCACCAACAACCAAGAGAATGAACTAAAGAGAAAAAAGGAAAAGACAGAAGAAAACAGCAAACAACAATGCAAAAATAAATACATATAATAATAATACACTTAAGACAAAGGACATTAAGGACAGCTAAAATCATAACAGCAATGTTTACTTTATATGTTTGTGTGCATGTCTGGCACTATTACATGTATGTGTGTGTTCTTGTATGTGTTCATTTGAATGAGAGTGTGTGTATATGCATGTGTACAAACACCTGCACAAAATCAGCCTCAGGCCAACCGGCATTAGTTGTAAAAACACTGCCACTTAGTGTCATTCAAATGTACTTTTTATTATGTTTAATTTTAACTTAAAAAAAAAAAGTTTTACTTTTATCTCTGACCATCATTCTATCTCCCACACAGCAACTCCACTCCCACTTGTCTCCAATTCCGCATCCCAACCCTCAGCTTCCCTCAGCCCATCCCATCTATCTCTGCTGGCCACCCACTTCGGGTTTCTACACAACACATATCTTTCAACTATGCTGTGATGTTTAACGTACAATTTCAATCTATCTAATCAAATAGAATCCACAGATTGCGAGTTGAAGATAAATACTTTTACTAAGAGTATTAGTATATTAGTAATTGACTGATCCGGTCTCCCCAGATCTCCTAACAGTACTATTTTTAGGGTCAATTTTAGATCAATGCAATGCATTTCAGCCATTCCTGAACCTGAGACCAGAAACAGGCTACCTGAGGGCAATACCAAAAATAAATGGTCTATTGATTCTGTATCCTCACAACAAAAGCTTCAATGATTTTATGCCCCAAATATTCAACATTTTGTTGGTGGCAAGAATTCTACATAATAATTTTAGCTGAAAAGTACGAAGTCTTGAATCTTGCGTTGTTTTATATATCACCTCGTACCATGGAATCGGTACATCAAAAATCTCTTCCCAACCATTTTGCAATCTGTATGGCACAGTTGTCAACATCCTGTTCCTCAAATGAAAGTGGTATACTTTCCTATTTCAGCTATTTTTATTCCTCCGCCAGTTTTTATCCTTTATATTGGGCAGACAGACCAGTTCCCTACCTCCTCCCGCTGCCACCCGCCTCCTCCATTTTTGGAGCAATGCTGTAATCAATTGGTTGTACTCTTGGATTGAGCAGACCTTTCCGTACAATTCTGATAACTCCATGAAGGACATAACTCTACCATTCCAATTTACAATATCATTTTCGAACAAAATACCCTTTTCAAACATCTTTCCCATAAATACAGGTATTTTATCAACCAGCACATTTGAGTTCAGCCATAATATTTGTTGTATTATTTGTTCTATCTTTTCAGGGGGATGAAATTGAAATTGTAGCCAGCTCTGTAATGCTTGTTTGAAAAAGAGAGATACTTGAAAAAAGTATCATTTTCAATTAATCGAAAATGAGACATGACAATCTGCACAAAGGCAAAAAGGCCATTTTTAAACAATGGATGAGCTTTTTTTTTAGTAATCTACTTGAGAACCATTTTGGGGTAAAATAAAACTTTTGAATGAGTGAAGCTTTTAGAGAGAGGTTTAGTGCTTTTATATTTAATAATCTCAACCCACCCAATTCATATTCATTATATAGATAGGCACGTTTTATTTTGTCTGGTTTAGCATCCCAGATAAAGCGAAATATTTTTTGCTCATATGATTTAAAAAACGAATCATCAGGAGTAGGCAGCGCCATAAGTAAGTGAGTAAACTGAGATATGACTAAGGAGTTAATCAGGGCAATTTTTCCATAAATAGACAGGTATTTACCTTTCCATGGTTGCAGGATCTTGTCTATTTTTACAAGTTTTCTATTGAAATTCATTGTGGAGAGCTTATTTATATCTTTTGTGATATGAATACAGAGTATGTCTACTTCACTATCATCCCATTTTATAGGTAAACTGCAGGGTAATGTAAAAGTTGTATTTTTTAAGGATCCAATATGTAATATTGTACACTTATCATAATTAGATTTTAGTCCAGCGAGTACAGAAAAGTTATCTAGATCTTCAATGAGACATTGCAGGGATCTAGCTTGCGGACTTAATATAAAACTTGAGTCATCGGCATACATGGACACCTTGGTTTTTAAGCCTTGGATTTTTAATCCTCTAATGTTGTTATTGGATCTGATTTTAATAGCTAGCATTTCGATGGCCATATCGAATAGATATGGTGACAGCGGACACCCTTGTTTAACTCCTCTTGACAATTCAAAACTCTCTGAGAAGTAGCCGTTATTTACTATTTTACACATGGGGTTGCTATACATTATTTTTACCCATTTTATAAGAGAATTACCGAAATTGAAAAAATCCAGGCATTTATAAATACAATCCAGTCTTACATGATCAAAATCCGCTGTAAATACCATTCCTGGCTTCTTATATGTTTCATGATGTTCTATTATTTCTAGTAGTTGTCGTATATGATCTCCAATGTATCGTCCATGTAAAAAACCTGTCTGATCAGGATGAACAATACCTGGTAAAACCCTTTTAATTCTGAGTGCTATGCATTTTGCTTGTATTTTCGCATCACAACATTGACGTGTAAGGGGCCTCCAGTTTTTTAGATAGACTGGGTCTTTATGTTTGCCATCTGGGTCTTGTTTTAATAATAGAGAAATCAAACCTTCGTGCTGAGTACCTGACAAACTACCATTTCTATAGGAGTAGTTAAAACAATCTAACAATGGAGCTTTTAGTATACTTGATATACCTCTACCGGTAGGCCATCAAGCCCTGGGGTTTTTCCAGACTGAAAGGATATAATAGCCTCAAGAAGTTATTCCTCTGTAATTTGGCCTTCGCACTGATCTTTCTGTACATTTGTTAAGTTTCCATTTTTTATATTATTTGGAAAGAATTCCTTACCATAATCTTCATTCAGTGGGAAAGGATGAGACGGAGAAGAGAACATCTGCCTAAAAGAATTAGCTTCCTCTTTTAAAATATCATTCGGAGAATCATAGATGACTCCGTCTTCAGTAATGAGTTTATGCAAATTCTTTTTGTTAGTGTTCCTGCATTGGAGATTCATGAAAAATGTTGTGCATTTTTCTCCATATTCCATCCAGTTTGCTTTATTTTTGTAATAGAT
The DNA here is from genome assembly GCF_016432855.1 of Salvelinus namaycush. Taxonomy (NCBI): domain Eukaryota; kingdom Metazoa; phylum Chordata; class Actinopteri; order Salmoniformes; family Salmonidae; genus Salvelinus; species Salvelinus namaycush. The sequence goes on along the minus strand of NC_052342.1, from coordinate 19,696,340 downwards.
TACATTAGATCGTTCTTGAATAAGTTCCTCAAGTTCTTTTTGTTTTTCCTCTAACTTATTTTCTTTTTGTTTTTCCTCTAACTTATTTTGTATTTCTGTAGTATCGTTTTTATTGCTATCTACCTGTACTATTAGTTCATGGATTTCCCTTGTTAGTCTTGTCTCTTTAGCCAGAAACTGCTTTATTATTATTGATGAATATTGAATTGAATGACCCCTGAGGGTACATTTAAAGGTATCCCAAACAATAAGGGGATTTGCTGAACCTATTTACACTGGAGAATTCAGTTATAAATTATTTTGTCTTTGTTAAAAATAAGTTATCCTCCAGTAAACTTTGATTACATTTCCAATATCCCCATCCATGTGGAAAATCTATAAGAGTTATGTGAAGGCCAATTAGATGATGATCCGATCGCATTCTGTCTACTATTAAAACTTTTTAAACCTTTGATACAAGAGAGAAAGATACAAGAAAGTAGCCAAGACGACTAGCTTGATTAAGTCTCCATGTATATCTCACTAGGTCGGGGTTTTTTAGTCTCCAAATATCCACTATTTCTAATGTGTCCATCATATTTGTTATTTCCTTAAGGGCACGGGGATGATAGTTTGTAGAGTGATTACCTTTACGGTCCATTGAGGTACTTAACACTGTGTTATAGTGTCCTACCATAATGATTAGATCATTTGTTGCCTGTAAGTTCAATAATTTGGTATAAATGTTTTCGAAGAAGTGTGGATCATCCTGATTTGGACCATATAGATTAATGAGACAAATCTCTTTTTTGTCCACTTTCATATTCAAAAGGATCCACCTTCCTTGTGAATCATTCCTGACTATTTGCACATTCAGATCGAAATTTTTGTTGATTAATATCATCACACCCTTTGAGTTCCTTTGTCCATGACAGAAAATTATTTCACCACCCCATTCCTTTTTCCATGCATCTTCATCTAAGGATGTAGAGTGAGTTTCCTGTAAACAGTATATGTTATATTCCTTTTCTTTTAGCCATGTAAAGACTGATCTTCTTTTTTTATAATCTGCTAAACCATTAAAATTATAACTGGCTATACTTATTTCACCCCTTACCATAACTAGATACTATTCTCAGTCTAAATTGACCATAATTAGTGCTTGTAAAGTTACTGCCATCAGAGGTATTATGAAGGTAAAAACTATAGCTTTCAAATGTCTGATATTTAGAATTCAAGAAATAGGTTCTAGCAATATTTGTTTTATTCCCTTACCTGTGAGCCAATGCCACAGATGTTAGAAAATTGAGATAAGAGAGAGACTTATTTCTGGAAAGGTGGGTTTTTAAAAGCAGTAGCTCGAACTGTTTGGGCATAGACCTGGATAGTATGACAGAACTCTGCAGTCTGTCTCTGCAGTAGATTGCAACTCCGCCCCCTTTGGCAGTTCTATCTTGAAGGAAAATGTTGTAGTTGGGGATGGAAATTTCAGAATTTTTGGTGGCCTTCCTAAACCAGGATTCAGACACGGCTAGCACATCAGGGTTGGTGGAGTGTGCTAAAGCAGTGAATAAAACAAACTCAGGGAGGAGGCTTCTTATGTTAACATGCATGAAACCAAGGCTTTTACAGTTACAGAAGTCAACAAACGAGAGCGCCAAGGGAATCGGTGTGATGCTGGGGGCTACAGGGCCTGGGTTAACCTCTACATCACCAGAGGTGGAGCAGGATAAGGGTACGGTTAAAGGCTATAAGAACTGGTCATCTAGTGCGCTGGGAAAAGAGAATAAAAAGAGCAGATTTCTGGGCGTTGTGGAATAGATTCAGGGCATAATGTACAGACAAAGTATGGTAGGATGTGTGTACAGTGGAGGGAAACCTAGGCGTTGAGTGACGATGAGAGAGATTGCATCTCTGGAGGCACCAGTTAAGCCAGGTGAGGTCTCTGCATGTGTGTGGGGTGGGACAAAAGAGCTATCTAAGGCATGTTTGGCGGGACTGTGGGCTCTACAGTGAAATAAAACAATAAGTTCTAAACGAGACAGCAGTAGACAAGGCATATTGACATTAGAGAGAGGCATAAAGCAATCACGGTGTGGGTGTTGATCGGGAGACCTAAGACAACAACGGGTAAATGGCGATGAATGGGCAGAGAGGGTCAGTTAGGTACGCATAGGACCTGAGTTCGAGACTGGGGCTGACAGATAAACAAAGAGGTACCACGTTAGTAAATAGTCCAACAGGCATCAGTTGTGTAGCCGAGTGATCATAGGGTCCAATAGCAGCAATAGCTGAGTCAGGGAGCCGTTCGGTAGTCGCTACTACGCTAGGCGGGCGGGAGACAACGGCGTTCAGAAAGCTAGCGGGCCGGGGCATTGCGGCGACATCGCAATGGAAAAGCCTGTTGAAACCACATCGGACGATTACGTCGGCAGACCAGTCGTGATGGATTGGTGGGGCTCCGTGTCGACAATAAAGGGTCCAGGCCAATTGGCAAAAGAGGTATTGTAGCCCAAGAAGTTAGCTGGTATATAGGCCTAGCTCAAGGCTAGCTCAAGGCTAACTGGTGCTTGCTTCGGGACAGAGGCGTTAGCTAACAGTAGCCACTTGATTGCAGCTAGCTAGCTGCGATGATCCGGTGTAGTTGTCCAGAGCTTGCGGCAGGAATCCGGTGATGTGGTAGAGAGAAGCAGTCCGATATGCTCTGGGTTGATATCGCGCTGTGCAGACTGGCAGGTATTGTCCGAACTAAGGCTGGCTGGTGTCCGAGCTAAAAGTGAAGGCCGCTAGCCGTGGCTAACAAAGACCGATAGCTAGTAACTAGTTAGATGGCTAGCTCCTGATGGAGGTTCCAGTTATAAGGAATAAAAATAACAGATCCGTACCACATTGGCTGAGGCGGGTTGCAGGAACGTATATTTAGTTCGTAGATAGAAAGTGAGATTAAAATATATACACAGGATAAGACAAAGACAAACACACATCCGACTACTACGCCATCTTGGAAAAAAGGTTAATGATTAATTCATATTAAGCTATAATCTAATTCATAACACCCTGCCACCCTTTACCGAAGTTGATGTCCCTGACACCCTTTACCGAAGTGGATGTCCCTGACACCCTTTACCGAAGTTGATGTCCCTGACACCCTTTACCGAAGTGGATGTCCCTGACACCCTTTACCGAAGTGGATGTCCCTGACACCCTTTACCGAAGTTGATGTCCCTGACACCCTTTACCGAAGTGGATGTCCCTGACACCCTTTACCGAATATGGTGTCAGTCACTTAATGTGCATTTGAGAAGCCTAGCATGACATCATGGCCACTGAGTCCCACTCAGGGCAGTGTGTATCTAAACCCTATTTTAGAGTTTATTGTCAGAGTCATTTGCACCAGACCAAATCATGAGGATTCAAATGCTATGGTAATCACCCCGATAACATTGAGCTTGATGGAAAGGAAATGAGAATGAACAGAAATTAAGTGAGACGAAATCAACTAAAAAACGGGGGTTAAAAAAGGAAAGAAAGATAGATTAGAGAGGGGCAGAGAAAGACAGATAGATTAGAGAGGGGCAGAGAAAGAATGAAAGAAAGACAGACAGAAACAAAGGAGGGAATAAGTTGAAGAAGTGAAGGAAGAAAGGAGATAGAAAAGTTGGAGGAGAGAGAGAAGTCTGGCTAAAGAAAAGAAGAGAAGGGTGGTGGGTTTTGGTGGCGAAGGAGGTGGAGGAATGGAAAGGAGGGCGGGGTTGTTCCTCAGTCTTCTCTGACAGGCCCATTGAATGCACCTCTCTCCCTCCTCTCTCCCTCCTCTCTTCTCATGCTAATGGTGCCTTCAGTCTCCCATCCATCCGTCACAGCCCAGAAAGACCTTGGCAGGCCCTTTACGAGCCTCCCCCTCGCATAATCCTCTGTCACACAATCGAGCAGCCAGCGGGGGGGAGAGGGAGGTGGAGGTTGGGGTTATAGCCAGCACAGACCCAGGGTAGTGAAAGTGGTTGGGGTTGGACGGTGGGCCACCTACACTGTGACTGAGTGAACACGTATAATAACACATAGAAACATAACTTGTTGTGATGAGGTGTCGGCCACAGGGGGTTTGGAATGGGCTAGGGGATAGACCTGTTTGTTTGGGAAGGGGACAAACAGAGAGGTATGGTCTATGGTGGAGTAAGTGAGGGGAGTGCTGGGAAGTTGGCGGACAGTGTATGAGGGACAGATGGAGGGAAATGGTTTGTGTGGTGTATGGGTGTGTATGGGTGCATGTGTGTTGAGGAATATTGAATAAAGATGCCTTTGGGCTTGAATAGCTGCTACTATAATTGAGGTTATATACGGTGAGAGAGATGCTGGTAGATTAACCGACCAACAGGCTTACTCTAAACAAAATACACTATACATACATTATGTGGACACCCTTTCAAATTAGTGGATTTGGCAGGTTCAGCCACACCCGTTGCTGACAGGTGTATAAAATTGAGCGCACAGCCATGCAATCTCCATAGACAATCATTGGCAGAAGTATGGCCTTACTGAAGAGCTCAGTGACTCAGTGACTCACGTCATAGGATGCCACCTTTCCAACAAGTCAGTTCACCAAATTTCTGCCCTGCTAGAGCTGCCCCAGTCAACTGTAAGTGCTGTTATTGTGAAGTGGGAACGTCTAGGAGCAACAACGGCTCAGCTGCGAAGTGGTAGGTCACACAAGCTCACAGAACAGGACCGGAGAGTGCTGAAGTGCTTAGAGTGTAAAAATCGTCTGTCCTTGGTTGTAACACTGCTTCTGGAAGCAACGTCAGCAAAAAAACTGTTCGATGCAAGCTTCATTAAATGGGTTTCCATGGCCGAGCAGCCACACACAAGCCTAAGATCACCATGAACAATGCCAAGCGTCAGCTGGAGTGGTGTAAAGTTTGCCGCCATTGGACTCTGGAGCAGTGTAAACTTGTTCTCTGGGGTGTTAAATCACGCTCTACCATATGTCAGTCCGACGGAGGAATCTGGGTTTGGCGGAAGCCAGGAGAACGCTACCTGCCCCAATGCATAGTGCCAACTGTAAAGTTTGGTGGATGAGGAATAATGGTCTGAGGCTTATTTCATGGTTCGGGCTAAGCCCCTTAGTTCCAGTGAAGGGAAATCTTAACGCTACAGAATACAATGACATTCTAGATGATTCTGTGCGTCCAACTTTGTGGCAACAGCTTGGGGAAGGCCCTTTCCCGTTTCAGCATGACAATGCCCCCGTGCACAATAGCGAAGTCCATACAGAAATGGTTTGCGGAGATCGGTGTGGAAGAACATGACTGGCCTGCACAGAGCCCTGACCTCAACCCTATCGAACACCTTTGGGATGAATTGGAATGACGACTGCGAGCCAGGCCTAATTGCCCAACATCAGTGCCCGACCTCTGTAATGCTCTTGTGGCTGAATGGAAGCAAGTCCCAGCAGCAATGTTCCAACATCTAGTTAAAAGCCTTCCCAGAAAAGTGGAGGCTTTTATAGCAGCAAAGGGGGGACAGACGACATATTAATGCCCATGATTTTGGAATGAGATATTCGATGTGCAGGTGTCCACATGTAGTGTAGCAATAATCAAAATGGCAAGGAGGGAATTAAAAGACAAATGGTTAGTAACAAAATGCCTCTGAATGTATCAAGGTCTTTCCCTCTAATACAGAAACACCAACAGAAACAGCAGTAATACATATGGCTTATTGGGGCAAACCAGGATAGTTAAAGTGGATTAACTTTTCCTGAAACGACATCTGGTGGTTATTAAGCTAAACTACACCTCTAAGATCCTCAGACTTCATAGGATAATGTATGAATATAATCTTGTCTCCTTTTGTTTCAAAAGAAATGTATCATAGCAAAGATAGGTGATAGAATGATTGGAAATTCTGCAGATTTTCTCAGCTATTCGATTGGCTGTTACAAGAGACGAGGCCTGTATCAAGACAAATAGATGGTTCATAGTTTAATCTGCTAATTAAAAAAAAACATCTGTCTTGATTTCTGATACAATTTAAAACACTGCAGTTGTTTCCCACCCTGCTCAAGCCAGCTGTTATCAGTGGTCTAATGTACTGAAGTAAAAAATACTTTAAAGTACTACCTGTCGTTTTTTGGTGTATCTGTACTTTACTATTTATATTTGACAACTTTTTTATTTTACTTCACTACATTCCTAAAGAAAATAATGAACATTTTACTCTATACATTTTCCCTGACACCCAAAAGTACTCATTACATTTTCAATGCTTAGCAGGACAGGAAAATGGTCCAATTCACACACTTATCCAGAGAACATTCCTGGTCATCCCTACTGCCTCTGATCTGGCTGACTCCCTAAACACAAGTATGAGAATTGAGTACTTTTTCCACCACTGGTGGTTATCAAGGAACTATAGTAGCCTAGACAAAATTACTAGTGCCTAATAAGATGTTTTTCTGTTACAAAGACATGTCACCACAAGCCACACTTGAAACAGATACAGTTGCTTCAAGATAATAGCTTTAGTTGTACCAAGGAATCATGGCAAAGTTCCAGTGACATTCAGGCATAAGGGAAATGCAGATACTAGCTAGTAGTAACGTTTATGCTTTTTATGCTGTGTATGTGTTATGAAGTCTAATTGAAAGAGAGCGACTCTCGGTTGAGGCTGATCTGTGACCCACTAGCACCTCCCCTGGTTAGAGGGGAATAAGGCAACCTCAGAGTTACACACAAGGATACTTTATTGACACACAGATGAAACACACATGGAAAGGTAGTGGAAGTCCAGAGACGAGTCCAGCTGTTGTTGTGCAGGACAGAGATGAGCTTGCTGCTCTCTCTGTGGCTGCTTGAAGGAGACAGAGGGGGAGGCAGGAATTGGGGATCTGGGACCCAAGATGACTGTCTGTGATTGGCTAACCACACTGTCTGGCGCAGCAGTCTAAGGCACTGCATCTCAGTGCAAGAGGCATCACTACTGGCCGTGATTGGGAATCCCATAGGTTGGCGCACAATTGGCCCAGCGTCGTCCGAGTTTGGCCGGTGTAGTCCGTCATTGTAAATAAGAATTTGTTCTTAAATGACTTGCATAGTTAAGTGTGATAAGGCCACTGGCAACCATGACTCCTAGCAACCTATCATTTGGCTAGGGACAGAGGTGTGAAGGGACAGTTTACGAGCCATAGCCTAGCCTGCTCTGTGTCCCTGAGAGAGGAGAATGAGATTCTACCCCTCTAACCAGGGACTGATTTAGACCTGGGACACTTCATCAGGTAGAGCAGAAAACCAACAGTAGTCCGGACCTCGTAGCGTAAGATTTGAACACCCCTGAACTAGAGCAACTTGAAACAGACCAACTGTACTTTAAGTAAGCTGCATTTAGGCACGCAGCCCAATTCTGACATATTGTTTTCCACAAATTGGTATTTTGACCAATCAGATCAGCTCTGAAAAGTATCTCATGTGATTGATCAAAAGACCATTTAGTGGGGGAAAAATCTGAATTGGGCTGCTTGTCTAAACACAGCTCTAGTAGCAGCACCAGGGGGTGATGGCAGTGGCCAATTCACAAGACACCAGGAACATAATTTCAGGGGTTCCGACTAGTTAGTAGACAGCAGATTAGAACTAACGCGGCAGGTTAGAATAACGACAGGTTAGGAGAATTAACATGGTAGGTTAGGAAAATTTGGTTAAGGTTAGAATTAACGCAGCGGGTTAGGAGAATTAACATGGTAGGTTTGGAGAATTAGGTTAATAAGGTTAGGAGAATTTACACGGCAGGTTAAGAATATTTACGCGGCAGGTTAGGAGAATTAACATGGTAGGTCAGGAAAATCTGGTTAAGGTTAGAATTAACACAGCAGGTTAGGAGAATTAATGCGGTAGGTTAGAATTAACGTGGTAGGAGAAATGACACGTCAGGTTAGAACTAACGCAGCAGGTTAGGATAATTAACGTAGCAGGTTAGGATAACTAACGTGATAGGTTAAGAGAACTTACGGTTAGGAAGAGTTAGATAAAATACTTTACTAACCTGCTAGGAAAAGTCACTACCGCCTATTGCTGTTCTCCATCTAGTCCCAACCTCATGCCAGTTTTAGTTGGGCAGCCTGACTGGGTTTATAGTTGCCGCCTTGTGGTGATTTTAAACAGCACCAGTTTTTGTAACCCGTCACCTCTATCAATTAAGATTTATCAAGATCGTCGCAATGGTAGGATGTTTTTTAGGACTTCGAGATGTCTAAATGCGTGATAGATACAATTATTAACTCTATAACTTCATTGTTGGAAAAGGACCCGTATGTAAGCTTATCACTGTCTATTACGCCTATTGTCTACAAAGCATGTGACAACTTAAGTACATATGAATGCAACTTGAACCATGATTTACTTGATTTCAAACAGTACCAGTTTGTAACCCACTCTTCGAGGCCATCTAAAGACTGAAGTGAAATACTAGGCTTACCTTATGACTGCTTCATCGTAGGCAGCACCACTGAATTATTTCAGTTTAAGTTGAACTGGATGGGACTTCCTATGGATTGAGGGATCACAACTCCATCAAGGTCATTAGGATCAGCCAATGATTTATACTCGTAAGTAAACATCCCATAACTGCAGGTGGCAGTCACCAACATTTGCTTTATACCGGTTCGAACACTGGCAGTAGGCACCCTTTCAGTCACCAACTCAGTGGCACTGTACCTCAAGACAGTTGGCCTCAATGGAGCTGTCCATGCTCACGGACACAATAACAGGGCCAATGTCTCTGGCTTACCCTAAATATGTGAAAGCAGATTTGAACATAAACCAACTACAAACACCAGGAGAATTATTCAAAATAGACTAAATTTAACAACCTAATGTGTGAAAATGGACACGAATGCAATTGCAACCATAGTTCTTGTTAAAAAGGAGAAATACCTTTATTTTATTTAAGACCATTAAAATAAATACTATACAGAACCCAATGTAGAAAATTGGGTACACGGCTTCTGTCTCAAAAATGTTAACAATATCACATTTCCTTTAATAAATTCAGTTAAAAAATAGCACTGACAAAGCAATAACTCTGCACATTCCTTTCCCCCACCCACCCAGTGAGGCAATTTTATAAAACGGAAAAAATAAAAAGACAATCGCCATCATTTGTAGGTTGGTCCTTCGTATAAAGACCTCTCCAACAGTTTGGTGAGGTAGGTTACAAAAGTGACACCCTTTCAAATCTAATCTTTCTGGAAAGAAAATCATAAACTAAAGAAAATAGCCTGTGAAACGTAAAATCCTCACAACCGGGTTTGTGACAATTGGAAACAAGGCATAGATGGATCTCTGTAGGGCTGCAGAACCCTTCCAACCGCGATTCCTGGAAAATCTGGGAATTTTTGGGAAAAGTTGGAATGTCACATTTTCTGCCTTGAGCAGCAGTCGCCCTGCCACCCCACCAATACACGACAGGCTTCAAACTAAAAATAATGCTACCTCAACTTCGGACTATACAAAAGGATAAAGAAAGTATAAACAAGAGAATCACACAGCAGAGATCAGGATCAAGGAAACATTTCATACTCATTCATGATCACATCTCACATTTTATTTGTTATTTGTTGAAGATGCTCCTTGAACACCGTTTAAAACCCACCCCAAGACGAGCTGGATACATTGTAGTCTTTTCGGAAGTACTATTCTGGTACGTAATAACTTCTCCAAGAACCCCCCCCAAAGGGCAATAGTAATTTTATAGTCACACTTAACTATTAACACCCACTGACTGGAGAGCAATGAAGCACGTCACAATAGTGAGGTGCGTCCAAAATTGCACCCTGTAGCCTACATAGTGCAGTATATAGGGAATAGGGTACAGTGTCAGATGCAGCCAGAGTCACCCTAACTAAAAGCTAGTCACTTCCCAACATTATACACAAATGCCATTAAGTTGCATCAATTGGGGGTAAAGAGTAGACAACCACAACTAAGGTGGTCAGGTCAGTCCATTAAGTTAAATAGAGGGCACAGACGGCAGGTAGCCTAGTGGTTAAGAGCGTTACCAGCAACCTTTAGATTACTGGTCCAAAACCAAGAGACAACTGGGGGAAAAAAATGCCCTTGAGCAAGGCACTTAACAGAAATTGCTCCTGTAAGACACTCTGGATAAGAGCATCTGCTAAATAACTAAAATGCACAAAAGCCATTACGGCTAAGATGCATGTGTGCCCTCTATCAAACTCTATGGGGAGTCAACTTATCACCCAGTATCAGTCCTTAGTGCTTGGGCACCCAATAATTTAGAACCATCTCAGGGTGTCAGGGGTTGTTCCAAAGAGGAACAACCCCATCGACAATGCATTTCTGACTTTGGAAAGTGGTGTGGGTGGGGTAGAACTTAAGCTATACTATACTTAACTGACCAGAATACCGTAAAGGGCTATGAGGACAAGACAAAAACCCCAGTGTAAGAGTAAAATCATTTGTATTGAGTTTGAATACCAGTTGGTATTCAATCACAAGGATAGGAATCAAAGGTGAAATAGGATCGGATTTCCGGTCAAGAGGGGGAGGGCTCCAGGATCTGAGTGATCGTCGTTTTAACCGATTGGAGGGGGCTATTGGGTTTGGGGTTTTGTTGAAGCCAAGGGGATTGAGAGAGGACAGAAGGTTTGGGGCGGGGCAGAAGGAAATCTTCCAGAATCTAGATGAGGTCAGCCACATTCATGGGCATCTCCTCAACAGTGGTGTTGTAGAACGTCTCGATGTCCCTCAGCGTGCGCTTGTCCTCCTCAGTCACCATGTTGATGGCAACTCCCTTGCGGCCAAAACGACCCCCTCGACCAATCCTGACCGGAGAGAATGGAGGGTTTAGGTTGGATATTTAGTTGCATCTCTTTTGGTTGACATGTTGAAATGGACCTGCTTCATATAGAGGAGCTGCTTGGTGCTACTGGACAAGAGATCAGTTCAACCCATTATCTGGAACCATTGACAGTTCACATTTAGCCATTTGTTTTCCCCAATTCTGTAAGTCTAACCAGTGTACTCCACTAAATGGATTGTAAGAGAACATGGAAAGGAATCACAACTTCCATCAAATACACTGTATTCAGCCAGTGTGGAATCTGATCATGAGTTCCAGAGCCCTGAGGTCCAGAACACACCAGCCAACAGAACGCTGAGTGGTAGAACTAGAACACTCAGGGGGTTCCAGAGTCAGTTGACACGCATGGATTTCATCATTATACAGCTCTAGAAACCTACGCTTACTTTCATGTTTGCAGATGCACAACTGAGCATTCTAATAAATGAGCACTGATGATTATCAAGTGCATTTCAGTGGCTTGGAAATACAATGACATTGAAAAATAGTTAGGAAAACCTTTGATCATTTAAGCACACCATTAGAAAGTCTTTTGACAATTGGCTAGGGCGCAACATTGACATCAGTCTAAAGTAAAACTGGCATGCTGGCAAAGTTGTTACATAAGTAATATTTGACTACTTTAGCAATGGCAGTGTAATTCAGACTAGTCGTTGGCCTCTGTCAGAATGCCTGAGGGTGTCAGAACTTTAAGGCCAACACTACACTGTCGCTTGAGCACGTTCATAATGGTATGAAGCAATAAGAGGTGCCACCTACAAAGTCAGATATATGTTGGCACAAACATACACCACCCTGGTGTCAATATATTGCTCTGCATGGATCATAATGTTCAATTCTAACACTGCCTTCTAGGAATTGCACTTTTAGTCACCTGTGGATGTAGTTCTCCCTATTGGTGGGCAGATCATAGTTGATGACCAGGGACACCTGCTGGACATCAATACCTCTGGCCTGGAGCGGGACAGAGACCAAGGGAATAATCACTCATTAGCGCTGTACTTCGACTGGTGACAAAGCATAAGAGGACGCACATGTTTGGTATAGTCAGTCAACAAGGAAACAGACATTACATTAGAGAACAGTTGTAAACCGCTAATAAGTCATGAGTTGGGACTCTGAACCTAGTCACTGGAGAGCAGACTAAATTTACTACCTAAGACCAAGCTGGCAGGAAAGTTCTGGGCCCAAATTAACAGGGAGTGGGTGGGGGCAACCATTAGTGGGACACCATTAACAGGAAGGGACTTACCAGCAGGTCAGTGGTGATGAGAACCCTGCTGGAGCCTGAACGGAACTCCCTCATGATCAAGTCCCTCTCCTTCTGGTCCATGTCGCCGTGCTGGAAGAGATAAGACATGAGCTACAAGTCATACGAATGCATAAGACATTGGTATGAGAGATTCCTTTGGACCCAGGGTCCAGTTTGGATATTGTAGACTATCATTGGCGTGGTAATGCCACGATGGCCTTTTGACTGGGTTGTCAAAATGCTATACACAATGTGAAAATAATAAATCTGTGCCCATAGCATGAACCAGCCTATTCCTCACTGAACAGAGCTGACTGGGATGAACATGGACTGTTTCTCTTCCCCTGCCAGATATAAGATTCAGTGCCATTAGAGGACACCGCCTTGCCCAGTTGACAGGGGGGGGGGGGGGGGGGGGTGAAGTCAGATCGTATAAATATTATTCCGACCCCATTGACTTGCCGCGCACACTAATTGTATGGGACAACCCCACATTGACAGCTACATTAACCTGATGAGGACCAGAGGGCGCTGTTTTCACTTTGGGGAAAATCGTACCCAATTTAAACGGCCTCGTACTCAATTCTTGCTCGTACAATATGCATATTATTATTACTATTGGATAGAAAACTCTAGTTTCTAAAACCGTTTGAATTTTGTCTGTGGGTAAAACAGAACTCATTTGGCAGCACACTTTGTGACCAGGAAGTGGAAAGTCTGAAATCTATGTTCTGTTCAAGTGACTGCCTATAAATGGGCATGATACGTATGACTATACGTGCACGTCATACACCTTCACCCGGATGTCAAGAGGAAGTGAGAGGAAAAATGAGTTGATTATCTCTGTCTGACGTTGAATAAGCCCTCTTGGAACAACGTGTCCCCCATTTTCTGTTTTCTGCAAGGCGCGTGGAGGGACCTGTTATTGCCTACTGGAAAGCAGTCGTTATGGGGCGAATATGATCTCCGGCTTTGATTTTATTTGATACATGTTACAATATCATCCTAAAGTATGTTTTTTCAATATAGTTTCATTAGATTATTGAAATTTATTCGGGACGTTAGGCGTGTTGCGTTGTTTGACTTTGTTGACGTTGGAGAGCTTAGCGCAGCATGGCCAGTGTGCTTGCTAATTCAAGAGGGAAAAAGAACGTTCTGAATCCAAACAGACGGTTCTGGACAAAGGACCCCTTGTACAACATTCTGATAGAAGATCAGCAAAAGTAGGAACCATTTTGTGATGCTATTTCATATATATCTGTCGAACTGTGTACTAGTAGCTTTGCGCTCAGGTTTTGGTTATTCCCTTACCATAACTAAGTCTTATGTCGTAATGAAGATATTTTTAGAATTCTAACACTGCGATTGCATTAAGAACTAATGGATCTATCGTTTCCTATACAACATGTATTTTTTTGTAATGTTTATGAATAGCTATTTGGTCAGAATAGGTGAGAGTCTAATAGAAATATCCGCACATTCTGGGAAAAAGATGCTACGTTAGCACGTTATGCTACGTTGTATAACCACGGATTTCAGCTCTAAATATGCACATTTTCGAACAAAACATAAGTGTATGTATAACCTGATGTTATAGGACTGTCATCTGAGGAAGGCTTATGAAGGTTAGTGAAATGTAATATCTTTTGCTGGTTTATTCGCTAACGCTAACGTGCCTATTGCTATCGCTAACGTGCCTTGATGAATGAATGCGGTAGTGTGGTAGGCTATTGTAGTAAGCTAATATAATGCTATATTGTGTTTGCTGTAAAACACTTAAGAAATCGGAAATATTGGCTGGAATCACAAGATGCCTGTCTTTCATTTGCTATACACCATGTATTTTTCAGAAATGTTTTATGATGAGTATTTCGGTATGTCACGTTGGTGTCTAATTATTCTGGCTGCTTTCGGTGCAATTTCTGATTGTAGCCGCAATGTAAACTATGATTTATACCTGAAATATGCACATTTTTCAAACAAAACATAGATTTATTGTATAACATGTTATAAGACTGTCATCTGATGAAGTTGTTTCTTGGTTTCTTTGGTTTGTTCTAGGTTAGTTTGGTTGATTTTGTGCATGCTACCTGTGCTGTGAAAAATGTCTGCTTTTTTCTATTTGTTGGTGAGCTAACATAAATATATATTGTGTTTTCCCTGTAAAACATTTTTTTTTAAATCGGACATGTTGGCTGGATTCACAAGATGTGTATCTTTCATTAGCTGTATTGGACTTGTTAATGTGTGAACGTTAAATATTTCTAAAAATATATTTTGAATTTCGCGCTCTGCCTTTTCAGTGGAATGTGGGAGGAGTTCCGCTAGCGGAACGCAGGGGCTAAACAGGTTAAGGAAATCAGACTACACTTATGAACATCACTTTGATTGCCTTGTGCCTGGGTCACAAATCTAAGAGTCAATTTAAGCTTGATCTGAAAAGATGTTGGAGATGCCGTATGGAGGGTGTGACGCAATTGTGGAGCCTCCGGAGGCACGCAGAGACCAAATTGCGCTCTGTACCGCATTGCGCCTCCCAAATATTGTAACAAGGCCGAGGACTCCATATAGTTCCGCATTGACATGATTGGTTGACGATAGGTGGGGGCAAGAGGTCCTGTATAAACAAGCTCCCTTGACAACAGCGCCGTGAAGCTAAAGCAGGAATGCCCTGACTTCTGCAGAGGCTGTATCACCGTAAATTCTGCATGGCCAATGCAGATGTTGAATTGACCATGCAGTGCCTCAATCTAAAATTACCATAAATGAAACCGTTAGTTTCAATTCTCCAGCATTTAGTCTGTAGCGTAAGGTCCAAGTTAAATTCATGCCATGGCTGAAGCCCAAGAAATCTCAAGTTCAAAGGGGGTTCCTTACTCTGCTAGAGATTTCATAGCAACAGCTAGAGTAGTCAGGTCAGTCCATAGAAGTGAATATAGAAGTGAATAGAGGGCACATACGACATTACAGCAGCGATGCATGTGGTGCCCTCTATCCAACCTTATGGGTTAGTCAAAAGAGTCCTCGTCTTACCAGAGCTGACACAGTAAAATCCCTGGCATGCATCTTCTCAGTGAGCCAGTCCACCTTCCTCCTAGTATTGATGAAGATCACAGCCTGGGTGATTGTCAGGGTCTCATAGAGATCACACAGGGTGTCAAGCTTCCACTCCTGGTAGAGGGGAGACATTAAGAATGGGTTAGAAGATGACTAGGCAGTCAAGGATGTGAGTTGTCACTCACATTGATAACCTTCCACAATATGGATATGGTCTGAACAGAAGCATCTTTAGTATCATTTAGTTTAGCCTTGCAAGTTTAGGTACAAATGGCCAAATAGAAGTATAGAACACATCAATGCAGACGATTTATCCACCAATATTTTCACTCATACTCCGAAGTATCTATGAGCCAAAATCTCACAAGTGGAAAGCCTTTGGCAGGATAGTAAATCATGAAGTTGTGCCATTCGCAGCTTTAGTCAGATCACACCCAGGGAGCCTGAGGCCACGCTAACAACCAGCTGACAGAATGCCAACTGGCCACCGGGAGGCCCAAGGGGTTATGGGATCAGTTGACGTGCATCAGTTTCATCAACCCCCCCCATTTGATTACAGCAGCCATTTTGAAAGTTTGGCTAAGATTCTGCTACATTACTGAATAGTAACACTTCAGAATTGAAGGCAGCACAGCCATAGGATGTACTCAACTATCTCGTCAGAAAACAGGCCAAATCGATTCTAGCGAGATATTGGACCAAATGCAACCCCATCTTAGATCTGTGCCTAAGGGCAACGCACACCTCTTTCTCCACATTGATGTAGAACTGTCGGATACCCTCCAGGGTAAGCTCCTCCTTCTTGACCAGGATGCGGATTGGCTCACGCATGAACTTCTTGGTGACCTCCAGGACATCCTGGGGCATGGTGGCAGACAGCAGCACCACCTAGAGGGGTGGCAGAGGTTAAAGGGCATGTTTAACTACTTGATGTAACAGGAAAAATAAAGGGTTGTTAGATGTGTTTAAGTCAATGGCCTTTTGTCAATTGTATTTGCTTTACGCCTAAGTCTTCGCCTCCCTTTGAAAAAGGTCAAAGGTAATCGAGGAGCGGGAGAGTCAATTCACTAGGCGCCTTTGTCAAGAGGGCGTCTCCCAAAAGTGATTTAAAACAAATCAAGCAAGACATTTTAGATTAAAACTAAGTAGAATATTTTCAGGCGCATGGTGGGGAGAACTCTTCCATTCACCTACTAACAAATAGACACTACCACAGTTTAGAGGTCGACCGATTAATCGGAATGGCCGAGTTCAAGTTTTCATAACAATCGGTAATCGGTATTTTTGGTCACCGATTTGGCCATATTTTTTTTACACCTTTATTTAACAAAGCAAGTTAGTTAAGAACAATTCTTATTTTCAATGACGGCCTAGAACGGTGGGTTAACTGCCCTGTTCATGGGCAGAACGACAGATTTTTACCTTGTCAGCTCGGGGATTCAATCTTGCAACCTTACGGTTAACTAGTCCAACGCTCTAACCACCTGCCTCTCATTGCACTCCACGAGGAGCCTGCCTGTTACGCGAATGCAGTAAGAAGCCAAGGTAAGTTGCTAGCTAGCATTAAACCGATCTTATAAAAATACAATCATAATCACTAGTCAACTTTTTAGGGATAGGGGGCAGCATTTTCACTTTGGATGAATAGCGTGCCCAAAGTGAACTGCCTCCTACTCTGTCCCAGATGCTAATATATGCATATTATTATTGGATAGAAAACACTGAAGTTTCTAAAACTGTTTGAATCATGTCTGTGAGTATAACAGAACTCATATGGCAGGCAAAAACAAACAGGAAGTGGGAATTCTGAGACAGTTTGATTTTCAACTCATCGCCTATTGAAATGCCAGTGGGATATGGATCTGTTTGCACTTCCTACGCCTTCCACTAGATGTCAACAGTCTGTAGAACATTGAATGAAGCTTCTGTGATGTTAGGGTGGATGGGGGCTGTTTGAGTCAGTGGTCTGGCAGAGAACCAGGTCCTGGTCACGCGCATTCCACATGATAGCGACTTGCGTTCCATTATTTCTACAGACACAAAAGGAATTCTCCGGTTGGAACGTTATTGAATATTTAGGATAACAACATCCTGAAGATTGATTCTATAGTTAGTTTGACAAATTTATTTGACCTGTAATAACTTTTTGAAGTTTATCTTTAATTCTATGTAAATCATGCATCTTTCAAAGTTTATGACTTGGAGGCATTTCTGAACACGACGCCAATAAACAGATTTTTGGATATAAACATGCACATTAACGAACAAAACATACATGTATTGTGTAACATGATGTCCTATGAGTGTCATCTGATGATCAAAGGTTAGTGAATAATTTTCTCTATTTGTAAAAAAGTTTTGAATTTCCAGCAGAATGTTGTCGAGGGGTTCCGCTGGCGGAACCTGTCCTAGAAAGGCTAACTACACATGATTGATGATATTACTAGTTTATCTAGCGTGTCCTGCGTTGCATATAATCGATGCGGTGCGCATTTGCGAAAAAGGACTTTCGTTGCTCCAACGTGTACCTAACCACAAATATCCATGCCTTCCTTAAAATCAAAACACAAGTATATATTTTTAAACCTGCATATTTAGTTAATATTGCCTGCTAACATGAATTTCTTTGTGTCACTTCTCTTGCAACAGAGTCCGGGTATAGGCAGCAGTTTGGGCCGCCTGGCTCGTTGCGAACTGAGTGAAGACTATTTCTTCCTAACAAAGACAGCCAACTTTGCCAAACGGGGGATGATTTACAAAAGCGCATTTGCGAAAAAAGCACAATAGTCGCACGACTGCACCTAACCATAAACATCAATGCTTTTCTTTAGACGAATACACAGAAGTATATATTTTTAAACCCGCATATTTAGCTAAAAGAAATCCAGGTTAGCAGGCAATATTAACCATGTGAAATCATGTCACTTCTCTTGCGTTCATTGCACACAGACTCAGGGTATATGCAACAGTTTGGGCCGCCTGGCTCGTTGCGAACTAATTTGCCAGAATTTTACATAATTATGACATAACATTGAAGGTTGTGCAATGTAACAGGAATATTTAGACTTCTGGATGCCACCCGTTAGATAAAATACAGAACGTTCCTTATTTCACTGAAAGAATAAACCTTTTGTTTGAGATAGTTTCCAGATTCTACCATTTTAATGACCTATGGCTCGTATTTCTGTGTGTTATGTTAAAATTAAGTCTATGATTTGATAGAGCAGACTGACTGAGAAATGGTAGGCTCCAGCAGGCTAGTAAGCATTCATTCAAACCCTTCCGTGCGTTTGCCAGCAGCAAACATGGTGCACGCTAATAGCGTTTCAAACGTCACTCGCTCTGAGACTTGGAGTAGTTGTTCGCCTTGCTCTGCATGGGTAACGCTGCTACGAGGGTGGCTCGTAGTACTTTCTTCTCCAACACTTTGTTTTTGCATTATTTAAACCAAATTGGAGATATCATTATTTATTTGGGGCTAAATTTATTTTATTGATGTATTATATTAAGTTAAAATACGTGTTCATTCAGTATTGTTGTAATTGTCATTATTACAAATAAAATAATCAGCCGGTTAAATCGGTACCGACATAGAAAAATCATAATCGGTCGACCTCTACCACAGTTTCTGGGTCTCGGACCAGCAAGGGCGGAGAATGGACCTTCACACGAGAAAATTACATCAAACAAATATCCCCTTGAAGTCAACAACAGTTCAACCTCAGGGAAGAGGTAATGCCAACCACACGCACAGGAGTGACTGGTGTTCTGAAAAGTTGTAAACTGAAAGTTGGGCAACCGGTGACTAAGTTGTAAACTGCTAATAAGTTATGGGTTGGGACTGAGGCAGTCACTGGAGAGCAGTTAAACTGAATCAAGTTCATAACAAAAAGCAAAGTACACAGCAATGCAGTTAAGCCTGTCCTACAGACCAGTTAGCTAAAATATGTAATAAGTAACTTATGCAATCTAACTAAATGTCCTTAAGACAATGCACTTTAGCAATGACTACCATGGCAAATATTTCAAGCTAGAGGAAACAGATACAGGAAAGTCAAAAAAAGTTAATTCCAATCAGATTCGAGCTACTACAGATGGGTGTAATAGTGCTGGTGGGTTGGGGTTAGTACAAGTCAGAATGACATACCTGCGTGCTGGTGGGGAGCTTCTGGAAGATCTCGTAGATCTGGTCCTTGAAACCACGACTCAACATCTCATCAGCCTCATCCAGCACAAACATCTTGATGTTCTTGGAGGCTGCATGGAGGCAAGGTGGAGTGATGCAACATTGAAAATACATCTACAAGTAGTCACTTCATTCTTTCTTCACTGGTATTATCACTACTACATTCATTGCAGAAGGGATAAAATGAGGGCAAATGCCCAGTGAACAATCTGATTCAATGCATTTACTATGTACAAACCAGGTTGAGTCATTGAAAAATACTGTATTCAGCCAGTGTGGAATCTGATCATGAGTTCCAGAGCCCTGAGGTCCAGAACACACCAGCCAACAGAACGCTGAGTGGTAGAACTAGAACACTCAGGGGGTTCCAGAGTCAGTTGACACGCATGGATTTCATCATTATACAGCTCTAGAAACCTACCCCGCCAATCAAAGGTATTATGAACTGCACACCTGGGTGCTACTAAGGAACAAAATGTGCAACAAACCATTGATGTTACCGCTACACTATTTATTGGTCAACTACTACATGTGGTGAATTGGATAACGCGTATTAAATTACTTTTTTTTCTTTCTTTTTTTCACTCCAGGCAGATATTCACCCATTGATGGTCAATGAACCGTTTAACCCCTACTTACCCAGGTATTTGCGGTTCAACATATCAAACACGCGACCAGGGGTCCCCACCACTATGTGAGGAGCCTCAGCCTGCAGCTTGGTGACCTCGTTACGGACGTTGGTCCCTCCAATACAGGCATGGCAGGAGGCTCCCATGTAGTCACCCAGTGCCAGGATGACCTTCTGGATCTATTGAGGGGAGGAGGAGTTATTATAGTAATGTTCAAATTAACAATCAGGGGAGAAATATAGAATGGTTTCAGACTATAGCGGGGTTGTGTTCTTTACTCAAGACAACACTGTAGTTTGTAAGACTGCCACCTGTTACCCACATCAAAACCTCTCAACTGTATATGTTGGAAGCACATCAGATATACATCTGTGCCCATAGCATGAACCAGCCTATTCCTCACTGAACAGAGCTGGCTGGGATGAACATGGACTGTTTCTCTTCCCCTGCCAGATATAAGACTCAGTGCCATTAGAGGACACTGCCTTGCCCAGTTGACAGGGGGGTTAATGAGGTCAACAAATAAAAAGTCCCAAGTTTGGAATTGTGACATTTCAGGGTTGACCCAGGGTTAGCAGAATGTCAGCTGTTAACATTTCAAAACTACCGACACCTCTGGCTTCAGTGGCAGCTACTTAAACCCAGGCCAAACCAAAGTTAGCTTTGTGGCATGTTTTAAAAGCAGTCAATGATAAGCCAGAATCTAAACCCACTAAAGTTACTTCAAATGCAATTCTTGGATATAGGACCACAGGACAAGAAATGCAACGGTTTCATGCTAGAGATGTGAACATTACCCATTTGTTTTTAATTCCTTTTATTGTCCAGCTCATCCCCTCTCCTCCCTTGTCAACACACCTGCTGAGCCAACTCTCTGGTGGGAGCCAGGACCAGGGCTTGTGTGCCCTTCAGCTCCATGTCAATCTGCTGCAGGATGGATATGGCAAAGGTCGCAGTCTTCCCAGTACCAGACTGAGCCTGTGCAATCACATCATAACCTGGAGACAGACAAGAATGCCAAGCTCAATATATAAATAAAGTTCATACACACTACGGCTGATTTAGTGGTAGGTTTCCTATACCGTTACTCTTTGGGTGTTATCCAATGCTTTTCCCTAGAATGTTACATCAAAACACAAACTAGACCAGAAAGCACCTCCAACCAATACCAGTTTGCTTTCAGAATTGTTTCAATAAGGCAGTAAATATCAGCTACTTAGACCAAAATGAACTAAATGTGACTAGTTTATGTCATTTGTGCCCATAGCATGAACCAGCCTATTCCTCACTGAACAGAGCTGGCTGGGATGAACATGGACTGATTCTCTTCCCCTGACAGATATAAGATTCAGTGCCATTAGAGGACACCGCCTTGCCCAGTTGACAGGGGGCATGAAGTCAACATGCAGAAGGAAAGACTTAAACGGAAGGTACTAAAAGTGCTTAAGTGACTGTTATTCGTCTTTTCAAGCAGACGAGCTAAGAAAAATGCCGATTTCAGTCACTAAGGTGAAATGGCTAGTTCCTTGTTGGAATAATCCCACAAGGTTTAGATGTAGTATTTTACCATTATGCCTTGCATCTGAAAAGTGGGTGTGGTTGAGTACTCACCCTTGATACAAGGGAGGATGGCCCTCTGCTGGATAGCGGAGGGTTTCTCAAAACCATAGGCATAGATTCCCCTGAGCAGCTTCTCACCCAGGTTCATCTCATCAAAACTGTCCACGATCTCATTCCAGTTGCTCTGTAGGTTGAGGGCAGAATATAGACATCCACATTATATTTTAGTAAGTTAGCAGACAATCTTATCCAGTTTTAGTTGACAGTGCATTCAAACTAGGTAAAAACCAGCCATCCTTTAGCAACTCCACATCTAACTTCATACATTGGAGATTTTGGAAACCAATTAGCAAGGTAGGCCTCATTACACAATATCTTGACCATCTGAGTATGTACAGTGTTTGCATTTAATTAGGCAGATTTCACACATTATCGAGTTATAACTGGAGCTATTGCGTATCTAGCTAGTCTTTCACATCCAATGTAGAAGTTGTCACACAGAAGCAATACACACCTCAATGATCCCATCTGGCTCCATGCCCTCTGGGCCATTGTCTCTGGGAGGTCTGAAATTGAACAGCAGTAGATGGTCATTATTAACAAACACCAAAGCGATAATGACACTAGGGAAATACTATGCTTCACAATCTAAAGCTGGCATATTGTAGCTTTAAAAAACGTCGAGAAATATCGTTAGGCTACACTAGACAAGCGGGTACGTCCCAGTAATAAACTGTTTTTGGTGATGACAGTACTATAACATATTTTTTTTTTTTTTTTAGAATAAGTCAACTAAACTTCTCATAAGCGTTAATACTATTGCCGAACAGCAGAATTGCACACTGGAGATTGTTCTGTAGATAACGTCGAGGGGGGCGCGGCATTTTCCGAGGAAAAATTGCACCATGGTCTACATAGCCGCCATTTCAAGATGGTCGTTTTTCACGGCCTGAATGCTGGTGATAGCTAGAGGGATAACAGCAAGCGTAAACGACTGAATATACAAAATTAGTTAAATAAATCAGAAAATAAAACATTTAGTCTGTTTTTGAACGTCCGAGTAATGCATTTTCCTACTGAAAGTAAGCCCCATGAAAACGATTGGTAGGTACCAGGTTTACATATACGTGTCAAACTAGGATTAGCTTGCTAGCTAGCCAACTAGGCCCAAAGTAGAGCCTTTTTTCGATGTATTTGGCAGCTTAATCTATATCACATCTCGACCATTTTTTAAATACACTAGTCGTGTACGGTGTGCTAAGTAGGTCAGAAAAAAAAGATAGCAATCGTAAATCAATCCATCTTTATCATAAGGCCTGCCATTGTCTCGCAAGTACCGTTAACTACGACGACCATGTGCGTGAAATTTCCCCCTGCACTCGCCATCCAGCTGACCTGTAATTTGTCACCATGTTGCCCTGAACAATATAAATAGGTCGTCGTATGTTCAAAAGTAGGGTTTATCAATACTAGATTAACACATCAGGCGGTATTCCGGAAAGGCCTAGACCAGGCTTGAAAAGCCTCACTCAAGTGTATGCGGAGAAACCGGCACCGCCGCACTGAAAATTAGCAAGTTGGGCTAACGATCTGGCAGGGGTTTTCAAATCAAACCTACCCCATGTTTCTCAATTCACCAGCTTTTAATACCATTGACAATAAAGCGCTGTCTTTCAACGTTACAGATAAGTCAAAAGTTCTCAAAAAGCCGGGTCGATGGACCTTTAAACGAGCTAACGTTCACTAAATTAACATTAACTGGCTAGCCCGTAATATGCTAGCGACTGTAAACAAACAATTTTGCTTCAAACATTGCATACGTTTTCAGATCACATGCGTTACAAATTTCATATTTTTCTATTTAAAATGACAACTTAAACAATATTACGCAATACATTGCCAACTATATGCGTTCATTCCTTACCTATCTTCATACTCAGCCGACATTATCACAAAGGATGAGAATGTGGTAGGAACCTTATATATACGTCAACGTGATGAGCAAACTAGCGATTTCATTGCAGCAGTTCTATGTCAATCAATTGTGACTCCACCCACTATGACATATCATTGGCTAATTCATACGTCATTAAATAAGTGATTGACAGCATAATCGCGTTTATTTGCACACAAGCAGGCGGGATATGGTGCATAACCCTCCCATTGCATGTAGCTATTGGGTAAAAGCAGTCTTAATGTCGGTTTTCATTGGGTATTTCCTTTGCAACATTGAGCGCGCTCGGACACTGATCTTAGAACAGCGTTTTTGGTCCTGTTAGAAAATCTCATTCAAGAATAAGAATTCTAAAACCGATCCAGGGCTAGTTCATGTGAAACAAACCATATGACCAGAGCCCTGCACAAGTCTGCACGTCAACATATCTTCATTTCACAAATTTAAGTAATAATTATGCCGCGTTCAAGTGCTAGTCGGAACTAGGACATTTGGAAATGTTCGACTTGATAACTGGTTGTAGTTATACACGTGCCGCGTTCAACGAATCAACAAGTCGAAAATGTCCTACAAGTTCCGACTAACATTTGAAAGCGGCATTAGAAGACGTCTCCTATTTTCGCAACGTATACTGCTTCAGTTTATGTGGGATAACATGATTAATTTAAGCATCATCACTTACCTAGACTACCCTCTGTTTTTAGTCATGGAGATAAAACGAATCGAATGATGACTAACGTCGTTTGCTTTGGTAATGTTCACCATAAAACAACATCTGAGAGATGTGATGGGCAACCTCTGCTCCACTCTACCCTGGGTTCAAATAGCACACTTTTGAGGAGTAACATTGGATGTTCAGCTATCATCATGGTCAAGTCATATTGACAAAATTCCTGTGAAGATGGGAAGAGGTAGGTCTGTTATAAAAACACGTTACACGTTTTTGACACAAAGATCAACTGACTAGTTATTCAGAATTAGTCAGTTGATCTTTGTGTCAAAAACGTGTAACGTGTTTTTATAACAGACCTACCTCTTCCCATCTTCACAGGAATTTTGTCAATATGACTTGACCATGATGATAACTGAACATCCAATGTTACTCCTCAAAAGTGTGCTATTTGAACCCAGGGTAGAGTGGAGCAGAGGTTGCCCATCACATCTCTCAGATGTTGAAAAGGGCAACCAGTGAAGAACAAACACCATTGTAAATAAACTAGTCAGTTGATCTTTACAATATTAGAGACACATACTTCCCTCAGATTACACAGATCCACAAAGAATTCGAAAAACAAACCCAATTTTGATAAATTCCCATATCTACTGGGTGAAATACCACAGTGTGCCACCACAGCAGCAAGATTTGTGACCTGTTGCCACAAGAAAAGGTCAACCAGTGAAGAACAAACACCATTGTAAATACAACTCATATTTATGTTTTTTTATTTTCCCTTTTGTACTTTCACTATTTGCACATCGTTACAACACTGTGTATATACATAATATGACATTTGAAATGTCTTTATTCTTTTGGAACTTCTGTGAGTGTTAACTGTTAATTTTTATTGTTTATTTCACTTTTGTTTATTATCTACTTCACTTGCTTTGGCAATGTTAACATATGTTTCCCATGCCAATGAAGTCCTTAAATTGAATTGAATAGAATAGATATTGTCCCATCTTCATGACTGTCCGGTGTCATGACGTTGGCCTGGGGGTAGGTTTATGACAGTCATAAATACCTCTTTCCCCCTTTTTCTCTCTCCCTACTATAACTGATGTGACATAAGTAAACCCATTGGTTAATATAGAGATTCTGGGAACATCAGAAGTTGGGGGGGGAAATGAACTATATTCTGGTAATCCGACCAACTGAACATATGCGGTGGTACTTAAGGTATATTATGTCAGTTCGGTTCCCCTCTGACACATTCTCATCAATGATAGAATGACATAAACTCTACTGTGGAAAGTCTAAACGTCAGAGGTATCGGATTCACATGGAATTGTTGTTTAATTCAAATGTTTGAATATGAAATTATTTGTGAAGAGATTAAATGTAATTTTAGCTTCCAAATGAGAGATTTGGGTTTTCATAAGTTTGGCTTCTGCTCAACCAGGGGCCCGCCCCTGTGAAGAGACATGGGTTATAAACTTTTCAGACACACCCCTCTCCCTCCACTATAAAAGCCATTGACAAAAATATAACTTCCTGTTCCGGGTACATTTAGGATGACGATCCAATGTCAGAATGGTTCAGATAATAACTACAGAACTAAGCCAACATCAGCATGGACTTTGGTTTCAAATGGTATGAACTTTGAACTCGTATTCACTACAGAAGTGATACCTCCTAGCCGTTGAGTTAGCAACAGCTGCTACAAACGCAGGTTAGGAAGGACAGTCAGAGTATCCCGTCTACTACACATCGACGTTACTCCAACGTATCCAGTGACCACCAGAGACATTCTTCAAAGGACAGAGGACTCGGTTTGGCAAGACGGTCTTCCATCTACCACCAACCTACTGAAGCGCAGCTCAGAGTAAATATTTATTGCATTTTCCTTTTCTAAATGGGCGGTAATTTAGAATGCATAAGATACTATATTTACGATGGCACAGCTTCGGCCCTGTTCCAGTCTCCCGCTCTTTCACTAAAACTCAGCCCCTTCCCTTTGTGTAACAAGCTGTCATATCTATTCCGCCCGCTAGGGACGTTTTTCTTTATGACGGCAATTTGTGATCAAGTTATGATTTAATTGTGTATGTGTGATTCTGTGTAATTAGTTAGGTATTTAGTAAATAAATAATTAAACCCAATTTTGTATTGCTGATTCAACTTGTTAGCCAGGATTCTTGCAGATAACCAAGGATTTACCACTTTCAGATGAGACTGAATAAAATGACGATTAATGTGACTGCTATGGATGTAAAATATTACTAAATCTTTAAGAGTTTATTCGGAAGATAACAGCTCTATAAATATTCTTTCGTGGTGTCCCTCTAGTTAATTATATTTACATTATTAGTTCAATCGGTTAATATTAATTACGGAGAAATTATTTTATAGAATAGCATGTCATAGCAATTAATCTGGCATAGTCAAAGACACGACACCGGTAATATAGTCAATTTTTGCAAAGCAGCACGTCTGAACTGCACACACAGAATTAACATCAACATGCATGATAGTCTTTCATGGTCGAGGAGAAATTGACTACTTCTCTTCTAGACTTTTTAAGAAACATTTGTGTGTTGAAAATGCCTAACCACTTTTGTAATCTATTTGCATAAACTACAAACAGACATACTGTACATACCCCAGACACGCCACTATGGGTTTCTTCACGGTACCCAAACCAAAAACAGAATTAATGAGTTGCTCAGTTATGTATTGAGCCATGTCATTGTGGAATGCTCTGCCACCAGAGGTTAGTCAGTTATGTATTGAGCCATGTCATTGTGGAATGCTCTGCCACCAGAGGTTAGTCAGTTATGTATTGAGCCATGTCATTGTGGAATGCTCTGCCACCAGAGGTTAGTCAGTTATGTATTGAGCCATGTCATTGTGGAATGCTCTGCCACCAGAGGTTAGTCAGTTATGTATTGAGCCATGTCATTGTGGAATGACATCACCAGAGGTTAGTCAGGCAAAAACTCAAGTTTAGCATTTAAAAAAACATATTGTATCACAGCGCATATAAGAATATGAAAGTGTGTAAATAGTATTTTTGTTGTCTTTCATATATATTTAAAACTCTTATTTTATTTTTAATGTAAGCTAAGGACCCTGGGACTAAACACCTCCCTCTGCAACTGGATCCTTGACTTCCTGACGGGCCGCCCCCAGGTGGTAAGGGTAGGTAACAACACATCTGCCACGCTGATCCTCAACACTGTTAACTCATGACTACATGGCCAAGCACGACTTTAACACCATCATTAAGTTTGCCGATGACACAACAGTGAGACAGCCTATAGGGAGGAGGTCAGAGACCTGGCCGTGTGGTGACAAGACGACCTCTCCCTCAACGTGATCAAGACAAAAGAGCTGATTGTGGACTACAGGAAAAGGAGGACCGAGCACGGCCCCATTCTCATCGACGGGGACGTAGTTGAGCAGGTTGAGAGCTTCAAGTTCCTTGGTGTCCACATCACCAACAAATTATCATGGTCCAAACACACCAAGACAGTCGTGAAGAGGGCACTACAAAGCCTATTCCCCCTCAGGAGACTGAAAAGATTTGGCATGGGTTCTCAGATCCTCAAAGTTCTACAGCTGCACCAGAGAGCATCCTGAATGATTGCATTACCGCCTGGTACGGCAACTGCTTGGCATCCGACATTGTTACAGCAACATTTTGGAATAAATATAAAAAGGTATGCATTAATGGCTTTGTTTTCCCCAAATACAGTGGTGTAAAGTACTTAAGTAAAAATACTTTAAAGTACATTTACATTTAAGTCATTTAGCAGACGCTCTTATCCAGAGCGACTTACATTTTTAACCTTTATTTAACTAGGCAAGTCAGTTAAGAACAAACTCTTATTTTCAATGACGGCCTAGGAACAGTGGGTTAACTGCCTTGTTCAGGGGCAGAACGACAGATTTGTACCTTGTCAGCTCGGGGATTTGAACTTGCAACCTTTCGGTTACTAGCCCAACGCTCTAACCACTAGGCTACCCTGCCGCTTAAGTACTACTTAAGTCATTTTTGGGGGTATCTGTACTTTACTATTTATATTCTTGACAACTTTTACTCCACTACATTCCTAAAGAAAAGAATGTAAACTCAGCAAAAAAGAAATGTCCTCTCACTGTCAACTGCGTTTATTTTCAGCAAACTTAACATGTGTAAATATTTGTATAAACATAACAAGATCCAACCACTGAGACATAAACTGAACAAGTTCCACAGACATGTGACTAACAGAAATGGAATAATGTGTCCCTGAAAAGGGGGGGTCAAAATCAAAAGTAACAGTCAGTATCTGGTGTGGCCACTAGCTGCATTAATTACTGCAGTGCATCTCCTCCTCATGGACTGCACCAGATTTGCCAGTTCTTGCTGTGAGATGTTACCCCACTCTTCCCCACAAGACACCTGCAAGTTCCCGGACATTTCTGGGGGGAATGGCCCTAGCCCTCACCCTCCGATCCAACAGGTCCCAGACGTGCTCAATGGGATTGAGATCCGAGCTCTTCGCTGGCCATGGCAGAACACTGACATTCCTGTCTTGCAGGAAATCACACACAGAACGAGCAGTATGGCTGGTGGCATTATCATGCTGGAGGGTCATGTCAGGATGAGCCTGCAGGAAGGGTACCACATGAGGGAGGAGGATGTCTTCCCTGTAACGCACAGCATTGAGATTGCCTGCTATGACAACAAGCTCAGTCCGATGATGCTGTGACACACCGCCCCAGACCATGATGGACCTTCCAACTCCAAATCGATCCCGCTCCAGAGTATAGGCCTCGGTGTAAAACTCATTCCTTCGACGATAAACGCAACTCCGACCATCACCCCTGGTGAAACAAAACCGCAACTCGTCAGTGAAGAGCACTTTTTGCCAGTCCTGTCTGGTCCAGCGACGGTGGGTTTGTGTCCATAGGCAACAATGTTGCCGGTGATGTCTGGTGAGGACCTGCCTTACAACAGGCCTACAAGCCCTCTCTCCAGCCTCTCTCAGCCTATTGAGAACAGTCTGAGCACTGATGGAGGGATTGTGCGTTCCTGGTGTAACTCGGGCAGTTGTTGTCATCCTGTACCTGTCCCGCAGGTGTGATGTTCGAATGTACCGATCCTGTGCAGGTGTTGTTACACGTGGTTTGATACTGCGAGGACGATCAGCTGTCCGTCCTGTCTCCCAGTAGCACTGTCTTAGGCATCTCACAGTACAAACATTGTAATTTATTGCCCTGGCCACATCTGCATTCCTCATGCCTAAGGCACCTTCACGCAGATGAGCAGGGACCCTGGGCATCTTTCTTTTGGTGTTTTTCAGTCTCAGTAGAAAGGCCTCTTTAGTGTTCTAAGTTTTCATAACTGTGACCTTAATTGCCTACCGTCTGTAAGCTGTTAGTGTCTTAACGACCGTTCCACAGGTGCATGTTCATTAGCTGTTTAATGAAATTTACTTTTTATTCCTTATATTTTCCCTGACACAAAAGTACTAGTTACATTTTGAATGCTTGGCAGAACAGGAAAATTGTATGACTCACGCACTTATCAAGAGAAAACACCCGGTCATCCCTACTGCCTCTGATCTGGCAGACTCACTAAACACAAATGCTTAGTTTGTAAATGATGTCGGAGCGTTGAAGTGTGCCCCTGGCTATCCGTAATTTATTTATTTTTTAATCAAGAAAATCATGCTGTCTGGTTTGCTTAATATAGGGAATTTGAAATGTATACTTTTGATACTTAAGTATATTTTAGCAATTACATTTACTTTTGATACTTAACTCAAAGTATTAGTTTTTAAATGTACTTAAGTACTATTTTACTGGGTGACTTTCACTTGAGTCATTTTCTTAAGGTATCGTTACTTTTACTCAAGTATGATAATTGGGTACTTTTTCCACCACTGCCAAATATTGCATCTTCTTAAAAATCATGAAAAACCATCCTATTCCTCAATTTAAATCGATTCACATTATACATGACAGAAATAGTTAACTTTCATTCATCTCTTCTTTGCCCTGTTTGTTTATTCTTATCATCATTGTCAGTTGCCACTATTGCCACCTAATCTTGTTGAATTACCACTTGTGTTATCCTTGATGATTTTCTTAAATTCTATGTGGAGGCGTCACCGGCTGGAGCACCCTTATGTATGTTTTTTTTTTTTTTTTTTAATTGTCTAATAAATTCAATAAATGCTTTAAAAGATAAAACAGTCAATTATGTTTTATCTGACTTCTGCTCAAAACACACACAAAAAAACTTTTTGATACCTATCAACAATGTGCTTTCAGTTACTAAAAGAAAAGAGGGAAATATGAAGTAATAGCACTGTGAAGAATATGTGCTTCCCTGGTCAAAAGTGATGCACTATAAAAGGGGCAGGCTGCTATTTGGGATCCAAAGTTGTTTGTAGCCGACATGGTCCAACCCATATGACGTCAACATGAACTGGTCAGATAGTTTTTATTTGAATCAAAATATGAAACATAATCATCACTGCCCTCAAAACACCATGAACAATAAGCATTAGCAACATGTTTATTTTTTTTACTGACGAGAGAGAGGAACAAAAAACAAGAACTTAAGTAAAGAAGCTAGAATAACCACGTTTCCACTCCAATCTTGTCTGTTTGGGGGGCTCCTGCGTCGATAAGGTGATAAATCTGTTGAGAGAAACAGAGAGTCTCCCAAGTCCAAATAAAATGTATTAAAAAAAAAAAAATGTAAAATACAGTTTCACTGTCAGAGAATAGCAGACATGTTTTACGTCCCAAAAGGAACCCTATTACCTATACCTTGTACTGCATTTGATCAAGGCCCATAAGGCTATGGTCAAAAGTAGTACACTACATAGGGAACAGTGTGCCATTTAGGACGCACCCTTAGAATTGGCCTCTGTCAACCACAAGGCAACAACCATGAACATTAAAAACTAGGGGGGGGCTCAAGGGAGAAAAACAAAGAGGGCAGAAAACACATGGGGAGAAAATATAAAAATGCCCTCCTGACTTATAGTAGTAAAGTCTCTGGATGTCGTTGCCAAGAGGAAAAAATGTTCCTTTGAAATGTAACACTTTTTTCCTTTCTTTAAGTCACTAGCTTGTTAACCATAGCTCGTTAGAACCATCCCTCACTTCCTCGTTAGAATCTGCCGCTTCTTCGCTAAGAATCCTCAGAGGGCGTGGTGTCACAGCGAGAGCTTGCAGTGACACAGTTCTTTGTACATGAGTCTTCTCAGTTTGGGCATATCCTGCTGGCCGAAGCTGAACGGCTGCCCCAGGGCCAGAGTCTTGCAGTACTGGAAGGAACACGGAGAGAGAGGTTAGAAATTGTGCAGGGTTGCCCAAACTGGTGCAGGTTTTGTTTTTTTCCCTAGCACTACACAGCTGATTTAAATAAATCAAAGCTTGATGATGAGTTGGTTATTTGAATCAGCTGTGTAGTGCTAGGGCAAAAAAATAAATAAAATAAAAAAGTGCACCCAGGGATGTCCTGAGGACAGAGTTTGGGAAACCCTGCCCTAGTGTAGGGAACAAAGGCCCCCAAAGCAGTGTCCAGGCTTTCTGGCACCAAATTGTTCCAGCTAGCCATCAGAGGGTAAGGTTAAGCGGTTATCATATCAAACCTATTAAATCCTAGTGTTTTGGATCTTTGTTATTTCTATATTCTTATTTATTTATTTTTTATTTTAGTTCTGTCCTTAAGCTGTTCTTGTCTATTAGTGTTCTGTATTGTTTCATGTGGACCCCAGGAAGAGTGGCTGCTGCATTTGCAAAAGCTAAATGGTGATCCTAATACAATCCTGATTTAAAGGAGTGTCTAGGTCTTGGGGCTAGGGCTTGATTTGGAATTCAGCACAAGGGTGTGACGTACATGGACAGCTATGAACCATGGCTCTAGATCCAAGAATGAACATCTAGGATTATAATTAGGACCCACCTGAAGAACGAACGCTCCGCAGTCACTGTCATTGTTCTGGCGACCAACATTCTGAAACACACATCGAAATGTTTTGGTAAAACAACATATTCCCCGACACAGTCAAACAATCAACTGGTTGTTAATTCCTGAGAAATCTTGACATACCATTTTGAAATAGCCTTTCCACCCTGTGAGGAAATCTCTCTGGTCTTTCTTGACAGCCTCCGCCTGCAGGTACTTTGCAATATGCTGAGGAGGTGGTGGAAAAGAGCAGATCATTTATAGAGACCAGTTCTTGAAGTGGGCTGATGCTGTCCGCAACTTCACATTTAACTGCTTTAATACTGTCTCCTAAATATAAAATACCTAACACCCAAAATGAGTACTGTCAACTATTTCAGTCCCACTTCAAAACAGACTAAATCAATATAGATGATTTTTAGGACTTGTTCTAATCTGACAGTCATAAGTGGCAGTCAGGCACTCACCTTCGGGCAGCGTCGGTTAAGTGTGCGTTGGGAATCGAAGTAGGTGATGGCCCTACGGGGGATGTCCACGCTGACCAGGGACCAGTGGACCTCCAGGTGGATGGGGATCAACAGCAGGTCCTTCTGGAATATGTCCACCTGATAGAGTAGAGTGAGAGCCTTATGATGAATAACAACACGTAATATGCGCTAGTTTCATCTGAGAGGAGGAAGAGAGAAAGGGTTGAAGTGAAAGTGTTGTCTGTCTTGGTTTGCTCTTGGGGAAGGGGGGGGAAGGGGGTGTTATAAGGCTTGGGTTTCTGTTCGGCACTTTAACAAAATACATTTGTAAAGACGACTACACACTAGTACAACCAGTGCAAATCAACGTGCGGTAGGAAACAACGCTACGGCAGACGGCAAAAGTTGAAATATTTTAACTCTGGCGGCAAGTCCCGTCTACTGTGGCGGCTGACGGTATTTACCACCAGCCTCAAACGGCATTCACCGTCATGCTCTAATAGAAAACATTGAAATCCGGTTTACTGTCTAGCTTGTACCATCTAAACGCACCATTAGGGTTAGCTAAAATGGGTGCCATGCCTGGTGAGTATGCAGGCCATGGAAGAACTGGGACATTTCCAGCTTCCAGGAATTGTGTACAGATCGTTGCGACATGGGGCCGTGCATTATCATGCTGAAACATGAGGTGATGGCTGCGGATGAATGGCACAACAATGAGCCTCAGGGTCTCCTCACGGTATCTCTGTGCATTCAAATTGCCTTCGATAAAATGCAAATTGTGTTCTCCGTAGCTTATGCCCGCCCATACCATAACCCCACTATGGGGTACTACATTGACATCTGCAAACTGCTCACCCACACATAATCTTCAGTTGTGAGGCCGGTTGGACGTACTGCCAAATTCACCAAAACGACATTGGAGGCGGCTTATGGTAGAGAAATTAACATTAAATTCTCTGGCAACAGCTCTGTTGGACATTCCAACAGTCAGCATGCCAATTGCACGCTCCCTCAAAACTTGGAGACATCTGTCGCATTGTGTGACAGAAGTGCACATTTTAGAGTGGCCTTTTAATGTCCCCAGCACAAGGTGCACCTGTGTAATGATCATGCGGTTTAATCAGCTTCTTAATATGCCACACCTGTCAGGTGGATGGATTATCTTGGCAAAGGAATAACACTAACAGGGATGTAAATACATTTGTGCACAAAATAAGAGAAATAAGCTTTTTGTGTGTATTGAACATATATGGGATCTTTTATTTCAGCTCATGAAACATGGGACCAACACTTTAAAATGTTGCATTGATAATTTTGTTCAGTATATTTTTGTTCAGTGAGGTATGCTACAATTTCAATGAAAAATGAATTTACAAAGGATCATGAAAAGCCAGCGTAAGGGGAAAAATAAAACATTTATGGGATAAATAGGGTTTCTTACGTTCTTTGTCCATCGTTTGACTCCATCGTAGCCTTTCGTCCTCAACTTGTCGTAAAAGAAACTGTTGAAGAAGTGAACCTGAGAGGGAGAAAGACGGATGGTACAGGTATTCTCATTCACTGAATATAGTGCCTTCAGAAAGTATTAATACCCCTTGACTTAATCCACATATTGTATTTATTTTCTCACCCATCTACCACAATGACAAAGTGAAAGTGTTTTTGAAATTTTCACAAATGTATTGAGAATGAAATACAGAGCCCATTTACATAAAGTACAAGTCAAAAGTTTGAACACACCTACTCATTCAAGGATTTCTATTTTCTACATTGTAGAATAGTGAAGACATCAAAACTAGGAAATAACACATGGAATCATGTAGTAACCAAAGTGTTAAATCAAAATATATTTTATAAATTGGGATTCTTAAAAGTAGCCACCCATTGCCTTGACAGCTTTGCACACTTGGCATTCTCTCAACCAGCTTCACCTGGAATGCTTTTTCAACAGTATTGAAGGAGTTCCCACATATGCGGAGCACTTGGTGGCTGCTTTTCCTTCGCTCTGCAATCCAACTCATCCCTAACAATTGGAACCAAAAATCTAAAATTTGGACTCAAACCAAAAGGACAGATTTTCACCGGTCTAATGTCAACTGCTTGTGTTTCTTGGCCCAAGCAAGTCTCTTCTTATTGGTGTCCTTTAGTAGTGGTTTCTTTGCAGCAATTCGACCATGAAGGACTGATTCACACAGTCTCATATGGACAGTTGATGTTGAGATGTGTGTTACTTGAACTCTGTGAAGCATTTATTTGGGCTGCAATCCGAGGTGCAGTTAATTCTAATGAACTCATCCTCTGCAGCCCAGGTAACTCTGGGTCTTCCTTTCCTGTTGCGGGCCTCATGAGAGCCAGTTTCATTATAACACTAGATGGTTTTTGCGACTGCACTTGAAGAAACGTTCAAAGTTCTTAAATGTCTGGATTGACCGACCATCATGTCTTAAAGTCATGATGGACTGTCGTTTCTCTTTGCTTATTTGAGCTGTTCTTGCCATAATATGGACTTGTTCTTTTACCAAATACAGCTATCTTCTGTATACCACCCTTACTTTGAAGTCACAACAACTGATTGGCTCAAATGAGTTAAGGAAAGAAAATCCACAAATTAACTTTTAAGGCACACCTGTCAATTGAAATGCATTCCAGGTGACTACCTCATGAAGCTGGTTGAGAGAATGCCAAGGGTGTGCAAAGCTGTCATCAAGACAAAGGGTGGCTACTTTGAAGAACCTGAATTTAAAAATATATGTTTTACACTTTTTTGGTTGTGATGTCTTCACTACTATTCTACAACGTAGAAAATAGTAAAAATAAAGAAAAAAACTTGGAACGAGTAGGTGTGACCAAACTTTTGAATGGTACTATAAGTATTCACACCCCTTTGCTATGACACTCCAAATTGAGCACAGGGGCATCCAATTCCCTTTGATCATCCTTGCAATGTCACTACAACTTGAGAGTCTACCTGTGGCCAATTCAAATTGTTTGGACATGATTTAGAAAAACACACCTGTCTATATAAGGTCCCACAGTTGACAGTGCATGTCAGAGCAGAAACTATACCATGAAGTCCAAGAAACTGTCCATAGATCTTCGGGATACAATTGTGATGAGGCATCTGGGGAAGGGTATAAAACAATTTCTAGAGTATTGTAAGTTTCCAAGAGCACAGTGGTCTCCATCACTGGGAAAGTAAAAAAAAAAAGATGGACCTAGCCAGACTAAAGATGGCCATCTGACCAAACGTGCAAGAGTGACCTTGGTCGGGGAGGTGACCAAGAACTAAATTACCACTGATTGTAGATCTACAGAGTTTTAGAGTTCCTTGGCTCAGATGGGAGAACCTTCCAGTAGGAAAACCATCTCTACAGCACTTCACCAATCTGGGATTTATGGGAGAATGGCAAGACTGAAGTCACTCCTGAGAAAAAGCCACATGACAGCAAGCCTGGAGTTTGCATAAAGGCACGTGAAAGACAAAAGAGTGTGGTCTGAAGAGACAAAAAAGTGGAACTCTTTGGCCTGAATGCAGAGCAAAACCAGCCACAACTCATCACCCATCTAACACCATCCCTCCCATGAAGCATGGTGGTGGCCAATGTTCCCTCTAAGCTGCCACAGAAGAAATATCAGACTTAGTATGCAAGACATTTTGTTATAAGCAGAATGCATCGAAGTAGGATTCCATTGCATTGACTCAGCACAGCTAAGCGCCTACTTTACACAGACCGCTGCGGAATAACCGTTCAGAGCTACAGTATTCCCATTTGCAAATAGACCATTGCCATATATAGATCTGTGCCATTTATTTGAACTGGACTGTGTTTACAGCATGAGTGGTGGTGAGTAGACGCACTTGTTTTGAGATCAAAGCGAAAGCTACATTTAGCCACGTGTGCACAATTCATATCCTTTGCTAGTTAGTGAGTTATTAGCCCAGTCATAGACCATTTGTAGTAAGCAACATTTCTAGACATCTTTGAAAAGCTAGTCAGGTGAAGAGCTTTTTTTGTCTTAAAGGGGCAGTGTTGTATTTTGAGACAGGCTTGAATAAGCTAAGTAGCCAATAGGCAGAGGGTAGCATAATTTGCCTGATTCCCTGTAATAACGGTATGGGAATAATAATGTATTTTATTTTGTAAAGTGGTTTCTTGCATCAAACACCATTTTCAGTCACCTTGTCTGAAGGACAAGTGGATGAGCAGGTTAATGTCAAGCACTGCATGACTTTTTCAAAAGTCTCATGGAATGTAGGTCTACATTGAACACCACACATTGGCTGCTACTGTAGGCGGAATGATAGACCACCTATTTCCATGTTACATTTTTATGGGATGCATTTTCTCAATTGTTTTTCATGGTAGGCCACTCTGGTAGGCCTACATTATGATCAAATAGCCAAAGTAGCCTACTTGACTACTGTCTGAAACTAACTTAAAGCGGGTAAAGACTGTGTTCACAGTAAACACGCGCTGGAAGTTCCACAGAGGTTTGCGCTCAGCAGACTTAATTTGCTCAGTGCTGGAAGAAAATTGAGGGAACATTGGTGGCAGCATCATGCTATGGGGAAGCTTTTGAGCGGCAGGGACTGGGAGACTGGTAAGGATGGAAGGAACAATGAATGGAGTCAAATACAGGCAAATCCTTGATGAGAACCTGCTTCAGAGTGCAAATGCCAAAGCAACGCTAGAATGGCTTCAGAACAAGAAATGTGAAAGTCCTTGAATGGCCCAGCCAAAACCCAGACTTGAATCACGTTGAAAATCTGTGGAGAGACTTGAATATTGCTGTTCACCGCCGCTCCCCATCTAACGTAAAGCTTGAGAAAATCTGCAAGGAAGAATGGGAGAAAATCCCCAAATCCAGATGTGCAAAGCCGATACAGACATCCAACACGACTCAGTTGTAAACGCCGCCAAAGGTGC
Source organism: Salvelinus namaycush (assembly GCF_016432855.1). Taxonomy (NCBI): domain Eukaryota; kingdom Metazoa; phylum Chordata; class Actinopteri; order Salmoniformes; family Salmonidae; genus Salvelinus; species Salvelinus namaycush. The sequence continues at coordinate 19,658,817 of NC_052342.1, read as the reverse complement.
TTCTACAAAGTTAATACTTATGCAAATGTGGTAATTTATTGAAAATTAAGTATATAGAACTATCAAAAAACATGTTTTCACTGTCATTATGCGGTATTGTGTGTAGATGGGTAAAAAAATCTAGTTAAACAATTTTGAATTCGGGCTGTAACAACAAAATGTGGAATAAGTCAGGGGGTATGAATACTTACTGAAGGCACTGTATATGGTTTTTCTGTGGGGGGGAAAAAACATTATGGATTTTGTGGAAGTATGTTGTAAATGTTTTCCTACCTTCTCGGGCACCGAGTCCATCACAAGGTCACCATACATGTTCATGACCTGAAGAAACATTTTATCACCACAATGCACAATGCCTTTCTTTTAAACTGTTTAAAGGCCCAGTGCTGTCAAACATGATGTTCCTGTGCTCTATCTACACACACACTTACAGTATGGAATAATACCGTGATTTTTTTTTACCCTTTTAGTGTAAAAGCAGTTTGGGGAGAAAAAAAAAAAGGGAAAAAAAAGAATTGTACATTTCTGTGGGATGGAGTTTTGGCCTACCTGGTGACATCACCAGGCAGTAAATGCATTAATAGATCAATATGAGAGTTCCAAACCTCTCTGCCAACCGCTAGTTTCCCCTCCCCACTCAGACCACTCCCAGACAGTTGTAGCAAAACTCTTGCTTGAGAAATTGCTATTTGTTTCTTTTGGACTATTTTAATCAAAACACGATCACAGTAACCATGTTTTCATCCAGTTTTTATGCAAGTAAAGTTATACTGTATAAAAAAAAAAACACAACAGCTGTGATGGAAACAGGTAGTTTCGGTACAATTTTAAAAACGCAGACATAATTTGTTAGTTCGACATGGTGGGATCTTTTTGTGACGGTAAAATTAATTATGCGAGAAATGGTGGTCTAAATGCCTTTATGGGCAAATATAGATTATAATAACCATCATATAGAAGTAAACTTGGAGTCACACAATGATATATATGGTGTGTGTGGTCCTCCCACTGTCCATGTTATCTGGAATCCTTGGGACGTCCCTATCCCATTGAAGTTGAAATAAAAAAAAATGTAAAAGGGACACTTCTGGATTTGGGCAATGAGGCCCTTTATCTACTTCCCCAAAGTCAGATGAACTCTTGAATACAATTTGTATGTCTTGGTGTCCAGCATGAAGGAAGTGAAAGGTAGTTTCATGAACCAATGATAACTAGCGTTAACCTAGACTACAAGTCATTGCGCTATCTGCTAGCATGCAGATACCATAGACCTCCAGTCATTGCGCTAACATTATTTAGCAATTGAGATAGTTAGCGTAATTACAAAAATGGTATCCACTAGTTCACCCGACTCTGGGGAAGTAGAAAAAGGGCCTCATTACCAAAATCCTGACCTATCCCTTTAAGGTAAGGGTTAAGGTGGAGATGAAGGTTAGGGTTTAGAGTCAGGATGTCCCAAGGATTCCGAATAGTACTGCCCTTCCTCGCACTACGACTACAAAAACCATGCATTTTGTTAAGAACAGATTAAATAAATTAAGAACTTCACAGGGTGGTGATAGTCAGCGGTGATGAGCTGACGCTCTTTTAAAAACAATAAAAGGATCAATGCTTGGCTGCCATTTGCCCAAAAAATATTCTTGCTCTTATCCATAATAACCTCATCGTGTAGACCAGGGCTTTCCCAAACTCGGTCCTGAGGCCCCCCCTGGGTGCACGTTTTGGATTTGACCTAGCACTACACAGCTGATTAAAATAAAAGCTTGATGAGTTGGTAATTTTGTGTTGTGCTTGGGCAAAAACAAAGATTTGTACCCAGGAGGGTCCCTGGGACCGAGTTTGGGAAGACAAGTCTACCCACACAGCATTCTGAGCTGTTAGTTATAGAGTGCATGTGCCATGACCAAAATAGGCACATTGTGTTAAATAGCCAAAGGAAGAGTTGAAAATACAATGGAAACACATTGAACTTTAGATTTTTATTCTGCATTTTCTTTTTAAAATAAAAAGTACATTTTCAACAAGTCCATTTGGTGGAAAAACACTACTGGTAAAAAAAAATGCATATTTTCTTAATGCGAATACTGAAATATGCATAAAAATCTGACGCCAATTGGATGGAAACCTAACCAGTAAATACATATACCAACAAGAAGCCATGGATTACAGGCAACAACCGCATGGAGCAAAAGGGTAGAGCTGCCGCTTTCAAGGAGCGGGACTCTAACTCGGAAGCTACATCATCTAACAGGCAATACAGGACTAAGATTAAATCGCATTACACCGGCTCCAACGCTCGTCAGATGTGGCAGGGCTTGCAAACTATTACAGACTACAAAGGGAAGCACAGCCGCGAGCTGCCCAGTGACACGAGCCTACCAGACAAACTAAATTACTTCTATGCTCGCTTTGAGGCAAGCAACACTGAAACATGCATGAGAGCATCAGCTTTTCCGGACGACTGTGTGATAACACTCTCCGTAGCCGATGTGAGTAAGACCTTTAAACAGTTCAACATTCACAAGGCCAGATGGATTACCAGGATGTGTACTCCAAGCATGCGCTGGCCAACTGGCAAGTGTCTTCACTGACATTTTCAACCTGTCTCTGATAGAGTCTGTAATACCAACATGTTTCAAGCAGACCACCATAGTGCCTGTGCCCAAGAACACAAAGGTAACCTGCCTAAATGACTACCGACCCGTAGCACTCACATCTGTAGCCATGAAGTGCTTTGAAAGGCTGGTCATGGCTCACATCAATACCATTATCCCAGAAACCCTAGACCCACTCTAATTTTCATATTGCCCCAACAGATGATGCTATCTCTATTGCACTCCACACCGCCCTTTCCCACCTGGATAAAAGGAACACCTATGTGAGAATGCTATTCATTGACTACAGCCCAGCATTCAACACCATAATGCCCTCAAAGCTCATCACTAAGCTAAGGACCCTGGACTTCCTGACGGGCCGCCCCCAGGTGGTGAGGGTAGGAAACAACATCTCCACCCCACTGATCCTCAACACTGGGGCCCCACAAGGGTGCGTTCTCAGTAGAGGTCGACCGATTAATCGGAATGGCCGATTAATTAGCGCCGATTTCAAGTTTTCATAACAATCGGTAATCAGTATTTTTGGACACCGATTTGCCGTTTTATTTATTTTTTACACCTTTATTTAACTAGGCAAGTCAGTTAAGAACACATTCTTATTTTCAATGACGGCCTAGGAACGGTGGGTTAACTGCCTTGTTCAGGGGCAGAACGACAGATTTTTACTTTGTCAGCTCGGGGATTCGTTTTTGCAACCTTCCGGTTACTAGTCGAACACTCTAACCACCTGCCTTACATTGCACTCCACGAGGAGCCTGCGTGGCAGGCTGACTACCTGTTAGGCGAGGGCAGCAAGAAGCCAAGGTAAGTTGCTAGCTAGCATTAAATTTATCTTATAAAAAACAATCAATCATAATCACTAGTTAACTACACATGGTTGATGATATTACTAGTTTATCTAGCGTGTCCTGCGTTGCATAAAATCGATGTGGTGCCTGTTAATTTCTCATTGAATCACAGCCTACTTCGACAAACGGGTGATGATTTAACAAGCGCATTTGCGAAAAAAGCACTGTCTTTGCACCAATGTACCTAACCATAAACATCAATGTCTTTCTTCAAAATTAATACACAAGTATATATTTTTAAACCTGCATATTTAGTTAATATTGCCTGCTAACATGAAGTTCTTATAACTAGGGAAATTGTCACTTCTCTGGCGTTCCGTGCAAGCAGTCAGGGTATATGCAGCAGTTTGGGCCGCCTGGCTCATTGCGAACTGTGTGAAGTCCATTTATTCCTAACAAAGGCCGTAATTAATTTGCCAGAATTGTACATAATTATGACATAACATTCAAGGTTGTACAATGTAACAGCAATATTTAGACTTAGGGATGCCATCCTTTAGATAAAATACGGAACGGTTCCGTATTTCACTGAAAGAATAAACTGTTTTGTTTTCGAAATGATAGTTTCCGGATTCTACCATTTTAATGACCAAAGGCTCGTATTCGTGTGTTATTATGTTATAATTAAGTCTATGATTTGACAGAGCAGTCTGACTGAGCGATCGTAGGCACCAGCAGGCTCGTAAGCATTCATTCAAACAGCACTTTTGTGCGTTTGCCAACAGCTCTTCGCAATGCTTCAAGCATTGCGCCGTTTATGACTTCAAGCCCATCAACTTCCGAGATTAGGCTGGTGTAACCGATGTGAAATGGCTAGCTAGTCAGCGGGGTGCGCGCTAATAGCGTTTCAAACGTCACTCGCTCTGAGACTTGGAGTAGTTGTTCCCCTTGCTCTGCATGGGTAACGCTGCTTCGAGGGTGGCTGTTGTCGATGTGTTCCTGGTTCGAGCACAGGTAGGAGCGAGGAGAGGGACGGAAGCTATATTGTTACACTGGCAATACTAAAGTGCATATAAGAACATCCAATAGTCAAAAGGTATATGAAATACAAATCCTATAAATAACTACAACCTAAAACTTCTTACCTGGGAATATTGAAGAGTCCTGTTAAAAAGAACCACCAGCTTTCATATGTTCTCATGTTCTGAACAAGGAACTTAAACGTTAGCTTCCTTACATGGCACATTTTTACTTTTATCTCCAACACTTTGTTTTTGCATTATTTAAACCAAATTGAACATGTTTCATTTTATTTGAGGCTAAATTGATTTTATTGATGTATTATATTAAGTTAAAATAAGTGTTCATTCAGTAATGTTGTAATTGTCATTATTACAAATACATTTTTATTTATTTAAAAAAAAATATATATATATTTTTTTAAATCGACCGATTAATCGGTATCGGCTTTTCTGGTCCTCCAATAACTCGGTATCGGCGTTGAAAAATCATAATAGGTCGACCTCTAGTACAGGTGCATCAAAGCTGGGACCGAGAGACTGAAAAACAGCTTCCATCTCAAGGCCATCAGACTGATAAACAGCCATCACTAACATTGAGTGGCTGCTGCTGCCAACATACTGACTCATCTCTAGCCACTTTAATAATTAAATTGGATGTAATAAATGTATCACTAGCCACTTTTAAACAATGCCACGTTATATAATCTTTACATACCCTACATTACTCATCTAATTTTTTTTCCTTTATTTAACCAGGTAGGCTAGTTGAGAACAAGTTCTCATTTGCAACTGCGACCTGGCCAAGATAAAGCAAAGCAGTTCGACACATACAACAACAGAGTTACAGATGGAATAAACAAACATACAATCAATAATACAGTAGAAAAATCTATATACAGCATGTGCAAATGAGGTAGGATAAGAAAGGTAAAGCAATAAATAGGCCATAGAGGCAAAATAATTACAATTTAGCATTAACACTGGAGTGATAGATCTGCAGATGATGATGTGCAAGTAGAGATACTGGGGTGCAAAAGAGCAAAAAGATAAATAACAATATGGGGATGAGGTAGTTGGGTGGGCTATTTACAGACTGGCTGTGTACAGGTACAGTGATCGGTAAGCAGCTCTGACAGCTGATGCTTAAAGCTAGTGAGATTGATATAACTCTCCAGCTTCAGTGATTTTTGCAATTCGTTCCAGTCATTGGCAGCAGAGAACTGTAAGGAAAGGCAGCCAAATGAGGTGTTGGATTTGGGGATGACCGGTGAAATATACCTGCTGGAGCGCGTGCTACGGGTGGGTGACCAGTGAGCTGAGATAAGGCGGGGTTTTACCTAGCAAAGACGTACAGATAACCTGGAGCCAGTGGGTTTGGCGATGAATATGTAGCGAGGGCCAGCCAACGAGCGCATACAGGTCACAGTGGTGGGTAGTATATGGGGCTTTGGTGACAAAACGGATGGCACTGTGATTGCATACTGCATGTAGTCTGAGTAGAATGTTGGAGGCTATTTTGTAAATGACATGGCCGAAGTTAGGGATCGGTAGGATAGTCCTTTTTACGAGGGTATGTTTGACAGCATGAGTGAAGGAGGCTTTGTTGCAAAATAGAAAGCCAATTCTAGATTTAATTTGGGATTGGATATGTTTAATGTGAGTCTGGATGGAGAGTTTACAGTCTAACCAGACACATAGAATATGTGGACAACTACAAATACCTAAGTCAGAACCGTCCAGAGTAGTGATGCTGGACGGGCAGGCAGGTGCGAGCAGCGATCGGTTGAAGAGCATGCATTTAGTTTTACTTGCATTGAAGCTCATCTGGGGGTTAGTCAACACAGTGTCCAACGAAGGGCCAGAGGTATACAGAATGATGTCGTCTGCGTAGAGGTGGATCAGAGAATCACCAGCAGCAAGAGCGACATCATTGATGTATACAGAGAAGAGAGTCGGCCCGAGAATTGAACCCGGTGGCACCCCCATAGAGACTGCCAGAAGTGCGGACAACAGGCCCTCCGATTTGACACACTGAACTCTATCAGAGAAGTAGTTGGTGAACCAAGCGATGCAATCATTAGAGAAACCAAGGCTGTTGAGTCTGCCAATAAGAATGTTGTGATTGACAGAGTCGAAAGCCTTAGCCAAGTCGATGAATACGGCTGCACAGTAATGTCTCTTATCGATGGCGGTTATGATATCGTCTAAAACCTTGAGCGTGGCTGAGGTGCACCCATGACCAGCTCGGAAACCAGATTGCATAGCGGAGAAGGTACGGTGAGATTCAAAATGGTCGGTAATCTGTTAATTTGGCTTTCAAAGACCTTAGAAAGGCAGGGTAGAATAGATATAGGTCTGTAGCAGTTTGGGTCTAGAGTGTCTCCCCCTTTGAAGAGGGGGATGACCGCGGCAGCTTTCCAATCTATGGGAATCTCAGACGATACGAAAGAGAGGTTGAACAGGCTAGTAATAGGGGTTGCAATAATTTCGTCAGATAATTTTAGAAAGAGAGGGTCCAGATTGTCTAGCCTGGCTGATTTGTAGGGGTCCAGATTTTGCCGCTCTTTCAGAACATCAGATATCTGGATTTGGGTGAAGGAGAAGTGGGGGAGGTTAGGGCTGTTGACCGGGGTAGGGGTAGCTAGGTGGAAGGCATGGCCAGCTGTAGAAAAATGCTTATTGAATTTTTTTATTGATTTAAAATCGGTAGTGACAGTGTTTCCTAGCCTCAGTGCAGTGGCCAGCTGGGAGGAAGTGCTCTTATTCTCCATGGACTTTACAGTGTCTCAAAACTTTTTTGAGTTTGTACTACAGGATGCAAATTTCTGTTTGAAAAAGCTAGCTGTATATATTGGTTCCTAACTTCCCTGAAAAGTTGCATATCACGGGGGCTATTCGATGTTAATGCAGAACGCCACAGGATGTTTTTGTGCTGGTCAAGGGCAGACAGGTCTGGAGTGAACCAAGAGCTATATCTATTCCTAGTTCAAAATGTTTTGAATGGGGCATGCTTATTTAAGATGGTGAGGAAAGCACTTTTAAAGAATAACCAGGCATCCTCTACTGACGGGATGAGGTCAATGTCCTTCCAGGATACCCCGGCCAGGTCGATTAGAAAGGCCTGTTCGCTGAAGTGTTTTAGGGAGCGTTTGACAGTGATGAGGGGTGGTCGATTGACCGCAGACCCATTACGGATGCAGGCAATGAGGCTGTGATCGCTGAGATCTTGGTTGAAAACAGTAGAGGTGTATTTGGAGGGCGCGTTAGTTAGGATGATATCTATGAGGGTGCCCATGTTTACGGATTTGGGGTTGTACCTGGTAGGTTCATTGATAATTTGTGTGAGATTGAGGGCATCAAGCTTAGATTGTAGGATGGCCGGGCTGTTAAGTATGTCCCAGTTTAAGTCACCTAGCAGCACGAGTTCAGAAGATAGATGGGGGGCAATCAATTCACATATGGTGTCCAGGGCACTGGGGGCAGAGGGTGGTCTACAGCAAGTGGTAACAGCGAGAGACTTTTTTCTGGAAAGGTGAATTTTTAGAAGTAGAAGCTCGAATTGACAGAACTCTGCAGGCTATCACCGCCCCCTTTGGCAGTTCTATCTTGGCGGAAAATGTATGTGTGTGTATACACATGTATATACTGTACTCTATACCATCGAACAGCATAGGCAAGAAGCAGTAGGCCATCGCTCATCCATATATATTTTATGTACATATTCTTATTCATTCCTTTACACTTGTGTGTATAAGTTAGATGTTGTGAAATTGTTAGATTACTTGTTAGATATTACTGCATGGTCGGAAATAGAAGCACAAGCATTTCGCTACACTCGCATTAACATCTGCTAACCATGTGTATGTGACAAATAAAATTTGATTCATAGACTGTTCTCTCTGCTCCCGCAAGGCAAGTGGTACCAGAGCCCCAAGTCTTGGTCCAAAAGGCTTCTAAACAGCTTCTACCCCAAAGAGATAAGACTCCTGAACAGCTAATCAAATGGCTACCCAGACTATTTGCATTGCCTGCCCCCCCCCCCTGCATTTGCTGCTACACTCTATTAATCTATGCATAGTCACTAACTCTACCTACATGCACATTAGCTCAATTACCTCAACTAACCTTTGCCCCCGCACATTGACTCTGTACCGGTACCCCGTATTTAGCCTCGCTTTTGTTATTTTACTGCTGCTCTTTAATTATGTGTTACTTTTATTTTTTACTCAATTCTTTTTTACTTAACTTATTTTTCTTAAAACTGCATGGTTGGTTAAGGGCTTGTAAGTAAGCATTTCACTGTAAGGTCTACAGCTGTTGTATTCGGCGCGTGTGATAAATACAATTTGAGGTACTTAAATTGTTACCAAGAAATGATTTGATATTGAGATAAAAATGGTTGCACTGGACCTTGAAGAATAACAGCTCTTTGCAAACAAGGCACAATCCTAACTTGACATGCAAACAAGTACAAATTTTGCATAAGTCATGCAAAGATGTCATTGCAAAGTATGCAAAATGTATGCAAAAAATTCAGGTGCAGATATTAAGTTAGAATCCAGTCTGTTGTATTTGGTCGGGGGTCCCACCTTAGGGCATACAGTTGTTTTATTAATTGTTATAAGCATGCAACAGGCCATATAATGCTTTATAGAGTGTTTAGTACAGGGTCCCACCCACCTGGTCATTGAGCCAATTCTGTCCGTACAGCGTGCTGAGATCATCCATGGTGAGGACATGACGCTTGTAGTTGACGCGGAACCCTCGCACCATGGCCGTGCCGGACGACCTCTGGTAGGACTGGATTAGGTGTTGCACCACCGCTTTCCTGTTGGACATGGAAACATCAGACGAGGAATATAAAACGTTCAAAACCTTTTCTGTATTATACTGGCCGCCACCTTGTATTTTTGGGAAATATGACATGGAACTGTATCAGTGAAGGATAACTTGAACCATAAAAAATATATATATAAAAAAAAATATATATATATACACACACAGTTGAAGTCGGAAGTTTTACATACACCTTTGCCAAATAAATTTAAACTCAGTTTTTCACAATTCCTGACATTTAATCCAAGTAAAAATTCCCTGTCTTAGGTCAGTTAGGATCAACACTTTATTTTAAGAATGTGTCATCTCAGAATAATAGTAGAGAGAATGATTTATTTCAGCTTTTATTTCTTTCATCACATTCCCAGTGGGTCAGAAGTTTACATACTCAATTAGTATTTGGTAGCATTGCCTTTAAATTGTTTAATATGGGTCAAACATTTTGGGTAGCCTTCCACAAGCTTCCCACATTAGGTTGGATGAATTTTGGACCATTCCTCCTGACAGAGCTGGTGTAACTGAGTCAGGTTTGTAGGCCTCCAAGCATTTTCATTTACAAATTTCTAAGATGGCGGTCAGGGCTTTGTAATGGCCACTCCAATACCTTGACTTTGTTGTCCTTAAGCCATTTTGCCACAACTTTGGAAGTATGCTTGGGGGTCATTGTACATTTGGAAGACTCATTTTCGACCAAGCTTTACCCTTCTGATTGATGTCTTGAGATGTTGCTTCAATATATCCACATAATTTTCCTGAAGTGCACCAGTCCCTCCTGCAGCAAAGCACCCCCACAACATGATGCTGCCACCCCCGTGCGTCACTTTTGGGATGGTGTTCTTCGGCTTGCAAGCGTCCCCCTTTTTCCTCCAAACATAACGATGCTCATTATGGCCAAACAGGTTTATTTTTATTTCATCAGACCAGAGGACATTTCTCCAAAAAGCACAACCTTTGTGCCCATGTGCATTTTTAAACCGTAGTCTGGCTTTTTCATGGCGGTTTTTGAGCAGTGGCTTCTTCCTTGCTGAGCGGCATTTCAGGTTATGTCGATATAGGACTCGTTTTACTGTGGATATCGATACTTTTGTATCTGTTTCCTCAAGCATCTTCACAAGGTCCTTTGCTGTTATTCTGGGATTGATTTGCACCATTCGCACCAAAGTACATTCATCTCTAGGAGATAGAACGCGTCTCCTTCCTGAGCGGTATGACGGCTGCGTGGTCCCATTGTGTTTATACTTGCGTACTATTGTTTGTACAGATGAACGTGGTACCTTCAGACATTTGGAAATTGCTCCCAAGGGTGAACCAGACTTGTGGAGGGCCACCATTTTTCTTCTGAGGTCTTGGCTGATTTTCTTTTGATTTTCCCATGATGTCAAGCACTGAGCACTGAGTTTGAAGGTAGGCCTTGAAATATCTCCAATTGACTCAAATTATGTCAATTAGCCCGTCTGAAGCTTCTAAAGCCATGACATAATTTTCTGGAATTTTCCAAGCTGTTCAAAGGCAGTCAACTTAGTGTATGTAAACTTCTGACCCACTGGAATTGTGATACAGTGAATCATAAGTGAAATAATCTGTCTGTAAACAATTGTTGGAAAAATTACTTGTGTCATGCACAAAGTAGATGTTAACAAACTATAGTTTTGTCAAGTCGGTTAGGACAAGAAATTTGTGGAGTGGTTGAAAAACGAGTTTTAATGACTCCAACCTAAGTGTATGTAAACTTCCGACTTCTACTGTGTGTATGTGTATATATATATTTATTAAAAGTTTACACTTGGTAACAGCTGGGTCATATTCAATAGTGCACACTGTAGCAAGAATTTTTTCTACAACTATTCCCTCAGTTTCATTCCGTTTTTTTCTGTTTGGTGCCTAAACCCTGGTGATGATGAACGGACAGAACTGGCTCAATGACCAAGTGGGTGGGACCCTGTACTAAACATTCTCCAAAGCATTATAATGCCTGTTGCATTACAGATGGTTTAAGTCACCATCTTCAGTTCATAAGATTTGTGCCTTGTCATAACACAAAGACAAACTTGCATCAACATACTGAGAACTTGGGTGATGCTGGTAACATGTTGGTGGTTTCCTTTCCCTTTGGTTCAAATAGCTTAACAAATAAGAAGAGGTAAAAATACCATATTTGGGAGTCTGAAATCATAGAATTAGAATCATTCAGATTCTATGTCTGAAATAAAGAGTGCTGCGTAGAAGGAATGCGTGACTACTCTCTGTAAGGACAGATTTATTTACATTCCACCTGGCCTCGGCCAAGAGAACCAGGCTTTTTAAGGCCAACATTTAAAAGGCTCCTTACCGATCCCAAGTAGACATCAGTTAGTATAAATATTAGGCTACATTGCGTTTCTTTTTTGGGTTGGTGTCGCTCTCTGTGTATGTGTCCCTGCACAGTACAGGAAATGATGTTTCATTGGGGTTTGTACGTGTGTACCGTGTGTGAACGTGTCCATGCGCAGGTGTGCGTGTATTGCTTTGCATGTCTGTGTGTGTTTGCATGTGTATGGGTCAGACGGACCTGTGAGGCTGTGAGAAGTTGTCATTGAAGATGTCCTGTAGTTTCTCCACCACGTCGTCAGCGTGGATGGGGATCAGACTGCCATACTTCTGGAGAGACTCGTCCAGGATCCCTGAGAGAATGGGAAAACAGAATGTTGGGAGAGTAATAGTGAATCACACAGAGGATTCTACTACGGAATCACAGACAGTAGATTCTACTATGGGATGGGATTTTTTTTTAATCAGACAGTAGAGGATTCTACTATCACCGGAGTTGATGCAACGCTTCCTTGAAGTGAACTGACCACCTGCACTGACTCTCCCTACCTTAATACACTCGCCCCCCATTTCCCCCTTCCCCAAAGCATGTGTAAATATTGGACTAGAAATTGAGCCTTACTGTATTATCCTTCAGCTAACATGTTTATTCTATTCTACTGAACCGTTTACTTTATGTTCATATTCTTATCTTTTATTATTTCTTACTGTAGTTGCATTGTGGAGAAGGTACCTTCAAGTAAGCTTGTCATTGGATGGTGTATACTGTACATACGACTAAGAAAGCTTGGAACTTCCTTTTACATTTTCATCATCGGTTCGATATGTAAAACCATGGCTGGGGTCCAAACACTTAAAAGACACACCCCCGTCCACTTACCCCCGCCTTGTGCCCTTGCGGGAATCCCCGTCGCCATCTTGGAGGGCGGTCCAAATGATCAGCCAAGCAAGGGAAGTTTGCAACGTAAGCCCCTCAGCCCTCATTTTTAGTCGGCTTTGCGAGTGTACAATTATGTTCATTCCGGGCCTGAAACTCCCCATAATTCAATTCGCGACGATTGTACATCCGCTAAGAAAAGTCAGCGAAAACTTAAAAACAACATCAATGGAGAAGCCAACATAAAAGTGTAAGTAAAAACAAATGCAAATAAGTTACAAATTGTGCTACTAATGCACATGACGGCACAAACATGTCTTGTAAACGTAAATGTTTTTGTTTGGTTATCATTTGGAAATTTTAGAAATAAAAAAATGTCCTTCATAAGTTCCAGCTAGGCAGGCTAACATTAGTTAGCTAATTAATTTGCTAGCTATCATACAGTAGGCGTATATGAATAATTATACATTTAATATAAGTAGACAATCACTCATAATTGACTGCAGCGCATATAAAGCACCCACAAGCTACCGGTGGCTGAAAACACAATCATCGCGGGATGAACGAATGGCGAATTTCCCACCAAGGGTGGTCCATTTAAAAATCATTCCTTCCTTTGTCGCCCTGCAACTGTATACACGTCAGACGTCATCAAAAGTGTCCACTTAACTTGAGGGCTGAGTGGATAGGGTGTGTCTTTTAAGTGTTTGGACCGCAGGCCATGTCATCCAACAAGCTTAATTTCTCCAACTCTTAACAAAATATGACATGAATTGATGTACAGTGTATTTCCCAGAAATGTCTGCATAACATGTTTGTAAGAGTGTCTTAGTAATTTCATAACATAACCAATTTAACCAGAAAAGGTAATTTTCCGGAAGAACAATTATATATTTTAGTTTACCATGCACGCAGCTCATGTGTTCTTCAGTGAGGGCGACCTCCACAGGTTTCTCTCGGACGATAGAGTAGGAAGCCTCTGGTTCCCCCAGAACTCCCATCTGGATGGACGGGTAGTCTCCTGAGTAACCATTCAACCGGTCGTCTGCAGGGATGACAACTTTAGTCAAAAAACTTTAGTCAAAACAGGTGTAGATGAACAGTGAAATGCTTAGTTACGGGCCCTTCCCAACAACGCAGAGAGAATTGCTAACATTATGATGATTGTCATCTTACATCCAGGTTAGTATGAGTTTAGGAATAATTAAAACATTACGGCAATTATCGTGGAGATTAAACCGTTTAAGATTTGTAAAAATCAAGGCACTCATTGTCAGACGCTTTAAGCAATACACTTGTTTTCCTCTCCTAAGTTAATGGTACCCGTTAATGTGTATAAAATAAGTGGAATGTTTTATGTATTGCTACATCTAAGTGTGTTGTTTATCAAAGAAACTGTCAACCCTTCAGTTTCTCAAAAACAACTTCCCCATCTAGGGAGCTCACCTCGTTCAGACCCACTGAGCCTCTCGTCCTCTGACAGAGGGCTGAGGCCCGGGTCTGCTCCCCTCCTGTGCCGGTTGGCGTACTGACTGTACTGGGGCCACTTCCTCGCCCTCCTGTGCCCCAGGGTGCCGACCCACAGGGCCCGCTGACGCCAGGTCTTCCAATGCTGAGTAAGGCGGGACCGAAGGCCGGAATGGGAGCGGAGCTTCCGCCAGCGCCTTAGCCTGCGCTGCCGGAGCACATTGAGCCTGGACTGGATAGGGTTGCTGGGAAACTCCCTGGCTTTATTTTCGGCCTGGTTGTTGTCATTGTCGTCGTCATCATCATCCTCCAGTGGTGCTTGCAGCTGGTGATGATGATTCTGCTCTTGTAGTGATGTGGTGGGAACCATGTGTGGGACCTCCCATTCAACCTCAGCCTCCTCTCCATCTTCCTCCTCTTCATCTTCCTGCTCCTCCTCATCCCAGCCTTCACCTTCTTCAAAATCCACTTCTTCCTCATCTTCTTCCTCATCCCCATCTTCCTCCATCTCCTCCCGCTCCAACTCCTCCATGTACTCAGCATCCCAGGCCTCCCTTTCTTTCTGGTCCAGTTTCAGGTGCATGGGGCTGGGCATCTGGTGGGTGGAGGTGGGGTCCATCCCCAGGTGACCCCCAGAGATCCCTACACCACCACCTCCACTGTCTTCCTGGCCCACAGCTAGGCCCAGCTCTCCCTGCCAGCGGTTCTGTGCTAGGCTGCTACCACTGTCCCTCATGGTCCACGGGCAACCCACGACCTGCGCCAGCTCGTCGCCTGTGGAATGAGTGAGGGGAGATAGAGACAACGGAAGAATGGCACATGACTGGTTAGTGTTTGTTTTTTTGCAGTAGGTAAAGGTATTCTGGTACTAATAAGCAAATCTATATAAAATGAAGTGTCTTGCATGTGTGCACGCTTATTCTGCAACCATATTTTTTATTTCTGCAATTATTTGGCCAAATGTGTGTGTTAGCTAGATAAGCTGTCCATGTCACATTAGGTAGTTGTCAACAGCTCAATATAAGTTCCAACAATTTGCATTGACTCATTTACATCCTTGGCCGTGAAAAAGCCATACGTGCAGTTAGGTGACGTTACTTTAACTAATCATTATTGCTGTGAACTGGAAACAGAATGTGTAATTATTGCGCTAGCTAGGCAGTGATGGTTTACACTCCTACTGAAGACGCAAAAAGAATACATATTTTACAAATTTGCATTACAGGACTGCTCATTAGGTAGTAAAACATCAGCTGGCAAGGTGGCTACAGCTAGCGTATGCAGCTAGTTTTTTAGCCATTAGCTGCTAAGCTAACTAGCTAACGTTAGCTAGCTAATGAGAAGATGGAAACATGTTTAGGTTGTTTCGACATGACCTACTTAAGCTAATTTTAGGTTAACTATCACAATATTTGTGTTACATACACAATGTGGAAGCAACTGCATTCGTGATAGCAAGTTAGCTACATAACAAATTAGGTGTAAAACGGTGCTGTTAGCAAGACTAGCTAGTTATGTCGCTGCTAACGCAAGCTAACTAGCCAACATAAAAAAAAACAAAATACAGCCGGTCGGCCTAACGTATGTGTTAGAGATAACGCTAACCCGTACTCACCGTTAAACTGCAGTTTTGTGCAAATGTATGACTTATATACAGTTAAGCGTTTGCGCAGTGTTTTCAATTATATTTGGGATCAAAACTGACACAAATGTTCTAGTAAACCTCATTCAATGAAGCAGACAGGTGTAGTTGAAGCAATCGTCAGTCACCCCCAGTTACTTTGATCCTTTTCCGGACTTCCGGTTTCAAGAAAATAACATCACTTTTAGTACAGATGATTTGCTGTTATACGGCACAATGCATAATAAGGGACATAACTTTAATTACATTTGGGACGTTTTAAAATGGGTTAAAAAGCAGTAGCAGTTTAGCAATGCGATTTTATAATAACAACCCTGCCAATTGACAACACAAAATCGGTCGCACGGCATATGCGTCATTTTTGACCTAGCGCCTTGACGTGACATCCGAGCAGAGCAGGGCAGTGTACAGGTAAGAAAATCAGATTTTTTTTGTCTTTTCGACCATTTTGCTTTTTATCAATTTGGGAAGGAATTTGTCGTTCTGAATTTATATAATCTGTAGATGTGCGTCATAACAGAATATAATACATTATACGTAGTGTAATTATATTCAGCTGTGAGCGCTTTTGAAGTGTGCTGTGTTTTGAAAGTGTTTGTTTATTTGCCTGTCAGTGTCAACAAAATGACACGTTTATCTAGTCTAGGTTTGTGACAGTCAATGTTAAGATGGTGACAGTTATTTGTTGATAGAGCAAATTGATCGTTTTAGAATGTCTACGTGATGTTGTGCATGGTTTTCTCAGATATTGAAATGTGACACTTGCTCTATAGATGATTTTCTGAAAAATACGTTTGAACTGCACAAACCCTGGCTGCGACCTCTGCACATTCTCAAGAATGTTATCTAAAATATTTTCTAGTAGACTACATCAAGAGATTGGATGACTCAGGGATTGCTTGCATCAATACAACTCTCCACCCATCCCCTGTTATTTCCACTCTTTCTTCTAGGGAAGCATAAAGTGCCTTAGACCGAATGAGTGTCCCCAACTACACAGAGGAAAGTATGAGCAGAGGATGGAGCAGTTCCGCTGGACGTACACAGGAGGAAAGTGTCCTTCAACTGGAAAGACATGGTCATGTTCCTTGAGGGAGAGGACTGCTAGCATTGAAAGTACGCTATGCAGTAAAGGAAGGCTAACCTATATCATAGCCTTTTATGTGTAAATAGGTTATGTAAAGAAACACTGACAATGGTGACTGACTGACTGTTAGACTTATTCTTAGAGGAGTATCTACCATGGTGGATAAATGAAGATATCACATAAAGGCTGTTTACCATTAAAAAAAGGTTGGTCACAGTTCCGGTCTACGTAAGGAGTGGCTTTCCCATACGCACCAATGCAATAGCAGCCGGGTCTGGTCTAGTTAGTTCATTGACTGTATATGAACCAGAAAAATATCTCGCTTCCTCTTCAGTCACAGGTATCTACCACAAATCACGTGACAATATTTTTGCCCACAATTCCAGAACAACACGTGCTCCGGACGTTAAAGAACGAGCGTATCTTTGCTTGGCAGCCCGGCGAAGACCTGTCCACGGAGTAGATGTGTGTCACGTTCAGACGCTGTAAACAGATGTTCCGGTACGACTTCCTGACACGCGATGACATCATGGGGAAGCCGTGGAGGACAGTGGTGCTGAATGACTGGGCATGTGTGACTGGCCCCTGGGTGCCAACTATTTGAATCCTTAACAAATGGGTGAGTTTAGATGGATCGATGGGCTAAGAGGAGCGAAAGAGAGAGATGGGGATACAGAAATTGCCTGGGCATGTACAGCTGGTCACTGGGGGAAAAGTTCCTTCCCAACAAATGGGTGAGTTTGGATAGATGGGAGGAGAAAGGATGCATGAATTTTGTTTTCTTTATCTAATCTGCAGGGACCAGTCAAAACAGTAGTGTTACGGTAGTGTCTCAAAGACTTGGTTAGACATCATCAAATCAAATTGTATTAGTCACATGTGCCGAATACAACACGTGTAGACCTTACAGTGAAATGCTTACTTACAAGCCCCTAACCAACAATGCAGTTTAAAAAATCATAATAAGAAGAAAAAAGAACAAGGAATAAAGAGCAGCGGTAAAATAACAATAGTGAGGCTATATACAGGGGGTACCGGTACAGGGTCAATGTGCGGGGGCACTGGTTAGTCGAGGTAATTGAGGTGATATGTACATATAGGTAGAGTTATTAAATTGACTATGCATATATAATAACAGAGAGTAGCAGCGGTGTAAAATAGGTGGGGGGGGGGGGGGATGCAAATAGTCTGGGAAGCCATTTGATTAGATGTTCAGGAATCTAATGGCTTGGGGGTAGAAGCTGTTTAGAAGCCTCTTGGACCTAGACTTGGCACTCCGGTACCGCTTTTGAAGAAGCATCATATGGAGTAATGCATGTCTTTATCTTCTCAAGAGACATGATATGAGAGATTATTACAGTGTAAGCATGGCTTTGTTCTGGTTCAGATGTTTGGTGGGACAGTAGCCAACTCCGGATCCCAGAGACATAGCCAGTTTGTACAGGATACAGAGGACATGACAGTAGACAAACAATCAGCATACACATTCATTCATATCTACCTTCTCCCTTTGAAATGTATTGGAAGCCATGTAAACACGTCTAAACAGTGATTTCATAGTGGCAGGTTATTGCTGTTCAGTGTGTTATGCATGTATGCACTTTTCCCTGGATGCTGCTAACTGCTAGAATGCTGCACCTAAAAGGCAACTTCCAGTTGTTACCACACTACCACACAATGTTACATTTAAGCAGACACACTTATCCAGAGTGACCTACAGTAGGGAGTGCATACATTTGTCATAATTTTTTCAAACTGGTCCCCCGTTGGGGATTTGAACCCACAAGCCTGGCGTTGCAAGCATCATGCTCTACCAACTAGGCATTGACCCAAATGTTCTCCATAAAAACAAACAGAGAAAAAAAACCTAAAAGGTAGACAGTAGAGAAACAGATTGCACATCGCCCATAGATAAACAGGTATGGAGACAATACGACTACAGGCTATTTATTTCTCTACTTCAATAAACATATATCCAGTGACACAAAACTGTTGAAATACAATGACACGCCAGTTCAATACAACTTCTGGTGTCCGAAGTCCTGTAAGCTGCACCTGTTGTTGTTCCCCTCCAATACCAGAGCTATGAGGACCACAGCCAAGTACGATCCTAGTACACAGGTGGGTGGGACACAAACACTGGTTATTTCGTATTTGTAATAAAAATAAATACACTGACTTATATAAAAACGTAAATACATTGGAAACCTAACCTGGCACCATTTTGTTTTCTTCAGCAACTCAGCCATGATTCATAGAGTTAAACAACTTGAGTGTCAATGAGGATTCACTAGTAGCTAGTCTTTACTGTGAATAAACCATACTATAGTGATAAAACCTCTCCTATCCATGAATTCATAATCAACACCCCTGATTTTGAGGCTGCTAAGTTCTGGGAAGGGAGCCTGTCATGGTCTGTACTCTGATTAAAAAAGGATTGTGGATGTGATTGGTTGCGTAACCAGCAGGGCTATTGTGATCAGATTGCAGATACACTTAAAAACTAGACGATTGCTTCTCCGATTACTTTTGAATTCGGAAGAGATGTTTTGGGGGAAAAAAGGTGCATTGTGACACTTTTCTGTTTTCTCGGTGGCATTTGGTTTGGCTTTGAAAACGGTGCCAGTTTGGGTCTGTTCCACCTGAGCTTTCGAACCGCGCGCGGGTAAGGGACCACTGTGATGACACGGCAGGTTTGTTTGATGGATCCTTTTTGTCTTCTTCTGGGGCCTCTTGGGGGAAGGGTAGTCCAGAGGTAGCTGGGAGTTGTCGGGTTGCATTGCTGAGTGTTTGGGTAGTCCAAATATTACGTTGCTGATTGTTGTTTTGGACAGCTGACTAGTGGCTGTAACGGATTGCATCTGGGGAGTAACCTACCCAATAAGGTACAATTATTTCAAAATGTTGCAAGTGTACATTTGTGTGGTACTGATCCTGTGACTATTAGTACTGTTTTGGAGGAAGGGCATAGCCCCCCCCCCTTAGCAACTACCATTCTCTTACCAACTATATTATTTACGTATTTATTTGTATTTATGTATTGTATGTCTCGTTTTGCTCTATATGGAAAGAACACGTTGAATTATTTGTAATGAACATCTGCATCTTTGAAAATTACAATAAAAACATTGAAAATAATGTGGGGCACTCTCTTTCAGTGTTAGCTTGTGATGTTATATATCAAATCTTTCCAACCTATATTGATTGTGATTTATGTCTTTGACAGGTCAGAGACCCCAAGACTGCTGGTGATGCCAGGAGTGATGGTAGGAGATATGGGGGAAAAACTGTGTCAGAACGGACTGGACAATGAATAGGTTCAAAACCATTTGTTTTTATAGAAAAAAAACGATGCCTTTCATCACACCATCCTATTCTTTGGCATTCAGTCAAAATGAGAAACATTCATGTTATTATATTACTAAAGAGTCATATTCATTGTGAACTTTGGTGGTGACACTTCAAGACCACCAGAGGGCAGTATAATCCTACTTTATATGACTTAGAACGTCCACAATGTTATCTGGAACAGAACTTTCAACCATGAGAATGTTCTCTCCCAGGGTGTGCATAACATTCTCTCCCAGGGTGTGCATAACATTCTCTCCCAGGGTGTGCATAACATTCTCTCCCAGGGTGTGCATAACATTCTCTCCCAGGGTGTGCAGTTTCTACAGTACAAATGCTTAGAAATAAGCTATACAGTGTACAAAACATTAGGAACACCTTCCTAATATTGAATTGCACCCCCCCCCCCCCCCCCCTTTGCCCTCAGAACAGCCTCTTGTTGTCGGGGCATGGACTCTACGAGATGTCGAACGTGTTCCACAGGGATACTGGCCCATGTTGATTCCAATGCTTCCCACAGTTGTGTCAAGTTGGTTGAATGACCTTTGGGTGATACACACCAGAAACTGTTGAGCTTGAAAAACCCAGCAGGTTGCAGTTCTTGACACCTACTACCATACCCCGTTCAAAGGCTCTTAAATCTTTTGTCTCGCCAATTCACCCTCTGAATGGCACACATACACAATCCATGTCTTAATTGTCTCGATGCTTAAAAATCCTTCTTTAACCGGTCTCCTCCCCTTCATCTACACTGATTTGAAGTGTATTTAACAAGTGACATCAATAAGGGATCATAGATTTCACCTTGATTGACCTGGTCACTCTGTCACGGAAACAGTATTCCTAAAATGGGCTCAAAGGTTATTGGCAACTACCTAAGATATTCTTTGTTTCACCGATCAGGTTTGCAGTGTTTCACAATGGCCAAGTCCCTCTGGAAATATGCTCAATAAGATCACTGATGTCACCCTGAGGGATACTCCGTCATACCTTTTTAAGGTGAGGAAACCCACCTGCATGCACACACACTCACACACACACACACACACAGACTCCTTTCACACATACTTTTCCTCTCTGGAAAAAGGAAAGGATGAGGAAGTAGAAGTACATTTTTTACAACTAACTGCGTGTCCACGACTATGATCAAATATCTACTATTGTGTCTCAGAACCTAATAGTTTGTCATTGTAAAGTTTTAGCCAGAATTCCAACACCAACCTTCTGTAGGACTTGGCTGGGCTCTACTTATTCGTGGTGGGATGTCAAATGAAAACATATAAACAAACATTCTGGTTTGAAGTCTTCAGGCCTCCACGCCTGATCTCACAGGAAGAATCTTTCCTCTGTTTTTGTTCCAAACAAACATGGATGGGTTTGACCCGTGAAAAGAAAAATGTCTGTCTGTGTTTGCACACACAAACACACACACACACACACACAGACATGCACACATGCACTCGCACACACACAAACACACACACAGACAGACACACACACTGAGATGACACTGCATGTGCTCAAACACGTAAAAAGAAAAAGAGCGGGCCCCTCTGGGTTGACCTGAATGATGGGAACTTGGCCTTAAGAGGCTTCTGAGAAAACACCTAATGACTAGGGGAGGAGGGAGCCCTTAATCGCTCTGCGGTTAGGATTGGATCCCCAGAAAGGCCTGTATTCATTACAGAAAACCGTAACAAAATGCAGTAAAAAGTTTTGCAACGGAAAATGAAAATGAGTGTTTTGTTTTATTGGACAAGTTCAGTGTGTCCCCTACTTGTTTCAGTCCGTGTTCTTCTGTTTGGTGCCTAATGAATACGACCCTGGTCAAAATTGGCACTTTTTTACTGCTAGTTTAATGGGTAACAAGGAGCCTAGAAAAAGGGGGTGAGGAGAGTAGGAGGAAATGTTTGGAAAATTCCTCTGTACCCTTGAGACATGTAAAGGAGTCAGTCTTAACAGGACTACTCTAAACAACCTGAAACTGTTCATGTTGGTGAAAGTCAACAGAAAATGATTCACATTGATGTTAAACTTGTACATAAACTTGGAGAACTGGACTGTCTTAATCAGTTGATAGTAATTAAGTGGGATTTCCTTCTTCAATCAGTTAGTTGTTTTTTTTTAACAAGTGAATGCTGATACTCTTGAGAAGAGTTTTACCCCCTTGCATTATTCAAGGTTTATTCAAGGGCTCCACAAATAAATTCTGAAAGATATGAAAACTGGTCCGTCCACTCTCCCTCCCGTCCATCCTCCCCCCCCCGTCCATCCTCCCTCCCGTCCACTCTCCCGTCCGTCCGTCTTCCCGTCCGTCCGTCCACCCTCCCCCCGTCCTTCCACCCTCTCTCCCTCCCTCCCATCCACCCTCCCGTCTGTCCACCCTCCCGTCTGTCCACCCTCCCATCCGTCCACCCTCCCTCCCGTCCACTCTCCCGTCCGTCCACCCTCCCTCCCTCCCGTCCACTCTCCCGCCCGCCCGTCCGTCCACCCTCTCTCCCTCCCTCCTGTCCACTCTCCCTCCCTCCCATCCTTCCACCCACCCTCCTGTCCGTCCACTCTCCCTCCCTCCCTCCCTCCCGTCCACTCTCCCTCCCTCCTGTCCGTCCACTCTCCCTCCCTCCTGTCCGTCCACTCTCCCTCCCTCCCGTCCACACTCCCTCCCGTCCACCCTCCCTCCCTCCCCCTTCCTCCTGTCCACCCTCTCTCCCTCTCGTCCGTCCACCCTCTCCCTCCCTCCTCTGTATGACCCCCTAACAAGTGTTTCCCTGGGTGCCCTGTCCAGGGGCTGAGTCTCCATCTCCAGAATGGATGTTGTAAACCTGAAGCTTGCCATGACTGTAGCTATTCACTTCTCCGCCACCCGTCGTCAGTTTGGTCCCAAAGACGACCAGGAAATCCCAGTTGGTTACTCTTGGTGGACAAAATTAGTGCCAGGAGTTTTTCCGGAGACATTCCTTGGGCTATAAATCCTTTATCATTTCACTGAAGGTTACATAAATCTTCTGTGGAGCCAAGAAGGACTAGTGGTCTCTAAGGGGTCAGCCAACAGGGATCAGAATACATGATAAATAATATATAACAAACTAGTTGTTATAGCAGGGTTTGGAAAGCCAGCAATGCAAATCAATGTAATATTTTCCCAGAGACAATTGTTTCCCCCCAATTACTTTGCAATGCACCACTGTAAATCCATCTTCATGGCCTTTTGGAGTTCCAGATCGGTATGATGATGAAGGACAGAGCAACCGACAGGGAGGAAAGGAACGGGAGTGGAGGAAGGGAAAGAGGGTTAGGCAGTGATCCCAATACTTGGGAGAGAGAGAGAGGGAGGGAGAGACACAATCGGGTCCTCTCTCCTCCCCTCCTCCTCAAAACCCATTGGAGTAGAAGGTCAGAGGGGCGAGACCTCTGGCTTTCTTGTCCAATGGGTTTTCAGAAGGGGAAGAGGAGAGGACGCGAGGGGCATGCATTTGAAGTGTAGGTGTGTGTGCGCAGTATATATAGTTAGGATCACCACTTTATTTTAAGAATGTGAAATGTCAAAATAGTGGAGAGAATTATTTATTTTAGCTTTTATTTCTTTCATCACATTCCCAGTGGGTCAGAAGTTTACATACACTCAATTAGTATTTGTTAGCATTGCCTTTCATTTGTTTAACTTGGGTCAAACGTTTCGGGTAGCCTTCCACAAGTTTCCCACAATAAGTTGGGTGAATTTTGGCCCTTTCCTCCTGACAGAGCTGGTGTAACTGAGTCAGGTTTGTAGGCCTCCTTGCTCGCACACACTATTTCAGTTCTGCCCACAAATGTTCTATAGGATTGAGGTCAGGGCTTTGTGATGGCCACTCCATTACCTTGACTTTGTTGTACTTAAGCCATTTTGCCACAACTTTGGAAGTATGCTTGGGGTGATTGTCCATTTGGAAGATCCATTTGTGACCAAGCTTTAACTTCCTGACTGATGTCTTGAGATGTTGCTTCAATATATCCACTTAATTTTCCTTCCTCATAATGCCATATATTTTGTGAAGTGCACCAGTCCCTCCTGCAGCAAAGCACCCCCACAACATGATGCTGCCACCCCCATGCTTCACGGTTGGGATGGTGTTCTTCGGCTTGCAAGCCTCCCCCAGAGGACATTTCTCCAAAAAGTACGATCTTTGTCCCCATGTGCAGTTGCAAACCGTAGTTTGGCTTTTTTTATGGCGGTTTTTGAGCAGTGGCTTCCATAACCTGCCTTTCAGGTTATGTCAATATAGGACTCGTTTTACTGTGGATATAGATACTTTTGTACCTGTTTCCTCCAGCATCTTCACAAGGTCCTTTGCTGTTGTTCTGTGACTGATTTGCACTTTTCGCACCAAAGTACGTTCATCTCTAGGAGACCGAAAATACCAGTCATACCAGAGCGGTATGACAGCTGCGTGGTCCCATGTTGTTTATACTTGCATACTATTGTTTGTACAGATGAACGTGGTACCTTCAGGCGTTTGGAAATTGCTCCCAAGGATGAACCAGACTTGTGGAGGACCACAATTTTTTTTCTGAGGTCTTGGCTGATTTCTTTTGATTTTCCCATGATGTAAAGCAAAGAGGCACTGAGTTTGAAGGTAGGCCTTGAAATACATCCACAAGTACACCTCCAATTGACGTCACCTCCAACTTAGTGTATGTAAACTTCTGACCCGCTGGAATTGTGATACAGTGAATCATAAGTGAAATAATCTGTCTGTAAACAATTGTTGGAAAAATTACTTGTGTCATGCACAAAGTAGATGTCCTAACCGACTTGCCAAAACTATAGTTTGTTAACAAGAAATATGTGGAGTGGTTGAAAAACTAGTTTTAATGACTCCAACCTAAGTGTATGTAAACTTCTGACTTCAACTGTATCTGATCATTGTCCATGTAGTGAGGATTGAGTCTCCACTGGAGTCTGTCAACTCCCTGGAAGACTTTGACCTCCTTCTGGAGACTAGGTTCACTGCCACATCCACAGAGCAGTGCATGGACTCCACAGGTACACACATGCACACACACACACATACACACACACACACACATGGCACCATAATAATAGCTGGAACGGAGCATATGGAATGGCATTGAACACCTGGAAACCATGCGTTTCATGTATTTGATACGGTTCCACTGATTCCGCTCCAGTCATTAACACGAGCCCGTCCTCTCCCATTAAGGTGTCACCAACCTGTACGTGACACCCTTAGCTCTGTGCCTATGAGCAGTCAGTTCTATAAGCCGTCCACTGTTCTGGTTCTGGTGGAAAGCTATTGTCATGATGCCAGATGTAACAGCCACACTCCAGCTGCCACACCTGGTAGAGGGTAAGCAAAGCCACGCCAACCCTCTGAATGACCCCAGACACTGGCTAGGCCCCAGACCCCTGTTCAATTGTAGAGGGCTGTAATAAAATTGTCAATTAAAAAGCAACTAAACAAATGCAAATAGAATGTGTTGAATCGAAAACACGCACACACACACACCGGCTCCATGCTGTGTTTTCCCTGCTATGTTCTGCATGCAGCTGTGTGAGTGAATGAATGCCCTTCCAAGGTAAAGCCATCCAGACAGCCCATGTCTCAGAGAGGGAACAGATGATGTGAACCTTGGCTAGAGCCTCACTTTCCTCATATGCCACACACACACACACACACACACACACACACACACACACACACACACACACACACACACACACACACACACACACACACACACCAAGCCCTTTCTCCCCCATCTGCAAAACATCTGGTCGGTTTATTGACATCATACCACAGAGGGTGACTCAGCCTGCGGGTCGCCTAGCAACACAGGTCAGCTCTGGCATCTAATTGGCTGGATTGGAAAGAGGAAGGGTAAAAATAAAGGCTCCCATTTTGTGTACCGGATCGGTCACAGCCTGTCACCATTGTAATGTTTATGTTGTCACAGTAAAGGCCAAGCACGTGTGTCTGTGTCATAAGAGGGAGTAGGAGGTGGAGGAGTAGAATTCAAGTGTGTGTGTGCTTGTGTTCGGCTTGGGCAGTATAGCGTATGTAACCGACGTGAAATGGCTAGCTAGTTAGCGGTGGTGCGCGCTAATAGCCTTTCAATCGGTGACGTCACTTGCTCTGAGACCTTGAAGTAGTGGTTCCCCTTGCTCTGCAAGGGCCGCGGCTTTTGTGGAGCGATGGGTAACGATGCTTCGTGGGTGACTGTTGTTGATGTGTGCAGAGGGTCCCTGGTTCGCGCCCGGGGCGTGGGGACGGACGAAAGTTATACTGTTACATTGGTGCCGTGACCTGGATTCGAACCGGGGTTGCTGAGGGAAAGGGGGGTGAGTGTAACGGATGTGAAATGGCTAGCTAGTTAGCGGTGGTGCACGCTAATAGCCTTTCAATCGGTGACGTCACTTGCTCTGAGACCTTGAAGTAGTGGTTCCCCTTGCAAAATCAAACTTCTCTTGGTAACCGCAGAGAATCACTTCCTGGATCAAGAGCCTTGCTGTCTAACATTTGTTTTGTGCGTGCAACAAACTGTAAGTAGCATTTTTGAGTTACTTGTATAACTTTATGGATGTCTGTCCTGCAAATAGTTTGTCAGAGACTATAACATTTTTGCAATGCGCTAATTAGCATTTAGCTAGCAATCGCTATGGGATTTTACATGTACTCGTTAGAATTGCTAACCTTCGGATTACAGAGGCTCAGTGGGGTTTGAAAATAGCTCCCCTTGTATTCAGTGCCGGTATTACCGACTATGCTCCCTAAAGGAGTATCTCATTCTCAATGCTTTGATGGCAATGCTTTGATTTTGTTTTTGTTATTGTTATTTCTCTTTCCTTTTTCTTTATTTTTATTAAAGTGGTTTATAAGGTTTCCTAGTAACTAACGTTGTCCAAAAAACTAAATCTACTCTAAAGCTATAATTATTTCCTTATCTGACCCTTCAAAGTTCATATGGTCTCTGGTTAGTGTTTGTGGTGTTTGTGTGTCTAAACCCTACAACCATATCCTCCTGATAATCGATCCAGATCATATGTTTGTCCTTATCATCATGTTATACACTCCTCTGCATGCCTTGGCCCTAGAAGCTGTGAAAACAGATGCACACAGACGCGCGCACACACACAAATGCGCACACACACAAATGCGCACACACACACACACACAGACGCACACATACAGACGCGCACACACACAGATGCGCACACACACACAGACAGACAAACATACACACACACACAGACACCTGCACTCGCTCAACCCCCGCTCCTCATGAAGCTATCCAAACACAACCCAGTATTATTATAGTCAGAAGGATTCAGGTCAGTCACTCACTACCTCTAACGTATGTGGGCCTTTTGTATAGGGAATCATTTACCCTGGAAAATCTTTGATACTCTGTGTGTGTGTGTATGTGTGTGTGTGTGTGTGTCTGCATTCGTTCTATGGCTTCCTTTTGTGTGAAAGCCTCCCTGTCTGTTTGAAGTCCCGCGAGGAGGCTTTGGCCCAGCCAGGGATTTCCACCACAGAACCACCGATTTCAACATGTTTCCAGGTTGACTGAAGGCTTCTCTCTTACTGTTATCAGACAGAGTGTTTGAGCTTGATGATGTATGACTTTGACAGACTGGGACTGTGTTGTCCAAGACCTCTCCCATGCTATAAGTATACTACAAATACCATCACAAAAATTATAGTGTATTTAAGCAATAAGTCACCAAGGGGGTTCACCCAATCAGCACTCAGGGCTCGACCCACCCAGTTTACAATGTATTCTTTATCACTGGAGGCTTCTAAGAGAATGTTGTTTAAACATTTTCTTGATGTTGTGTGACCTTTGGTTCCTCACAAACTGGAGCATGGTTTCCACAGGGTTGTTTTAAAGGGATACTTCAGGATTTTGGATATATGTATATACTTCACCCAGAGTCAGATGAACTTGTGGATACCATTTTTATGTCTCTGTGTCCAGTATGAAGGAAGTTAAAGGTAGTTTCATAAGCCAATGCTTACTATCATTAGTTTCTGCTAGCATGCTAATGAGCCTCATTGCCAAAATCCCGAAGTATCCCTTTCATCGTTTTCCTGTGACTTGCTAAAATATGAACTGGACTAATAAAGTCTTAATGATACTGTACACATTGGAACCATTCCTTGATTCTCTTCCCAAAGTTGTACTGTAAATATAACCTGATGAAATCTCTGAAGCTAAATTAATTTCCCAAATAATAGGTACATATTGTGTCTAAACTCAGCAAAAAAAGAAACATCCTCTTACTGTCAACTGCGTTTATTTTCAGCAAACTTAACGTGTAAATATTTGTATGAACATAACAAGATTCAACAACTGAAACATAAACTGAACAAGTTCCACAGACATGTGACCTAAAAGAAATGGAATAATGTGTCCCTGAACAAAGGGGGGGTCTAACAGTCAGTAACTGGTGTGGCCACCAGCTGCATTAAGTACTGCAGTGTATCTCCTCCTCATGGACTGCACCAGATTTGCCAGTTCTTGCTGTGAGATGTTACCCTACTCTTCCACCAAGGCACCTGCAAGTTCCCGGACATTTCTGGGGGGAATGGCCCTAGCCCTCACCCTCCGATCCAACAGGTCCCAGATGTGCTCAATAGGATTGAGATCTGGGCTCTTCGCTGGCCATGGCAGAACACTGACATTCCTGTCTTGCAGGAAATCACGCACAGAATGAGCAGTATGGCTGGTGGCATTGTCATGCTGGAGCGTCATGTCAGGATGAGCCTGCAGGATTAGTACCACATGAGGGAGGAGAATGTCTTCCCTGTAACGCACAGCATTGAGATTGCCTGCAATGACAACAAGCTCAGTCCGATGATGCTGTTACACACCGCCCCAGACCATGATGGACCCTCCACCTCCAAATTGATCCCGCTCCAGAGTATAGACCTCAGTGTAACGGTCATTCCTTTGACGATAAACGCGAATCCGACCATCACCCCTGGTGAGACAAAACCGCGACTCGTCAGTGAAGAGCACTTTTTGCCAGTCCTGTCTGGTCCAGCGACGGTGGGTTTGTGACCATAGGCGATGTTGTTGCCACTGATGTCTGGTGCAGGGACCCTGTCTTTTGGTGTTTTTCAGAGTCAGTAGAAAGGCCTCTTTAGTGTCCTAAGTTTCCATAACTGTGACCTTAATTGCCTACCGTCTGTAAGCTGTTAGTGTCTTAACGACCGTTCCACAGGTGCATGTTCATTAATTGTTTATGGTTCATTGAACAAGCATGGGAAACGGTGTTTAAACCCTTTACAATGAAGATCTGTGAAGGTATTTGGATTTTTACGAATTATCTTTGAAAGACAGGTTCCTGAAAAGGGGCCGAGTTTAAAACCTCATGAAATCTCCGAAGCCAAACTAATTTCCCCTTTTAATAGGTACATATAGTAAATATAACCTGATGTAAAAAATATATACAGTATATATATATTTAACCTTTATTTAACTAGGCAAGTCAGTTAAGAACAAATTCTTATTTACAATGACGGCTTACCCCGGCCAAACCCTAACCTGGACGACGCTGGGCCAATTGTGCACCACCCTATGGGACTCCCAATCACGGCCAGCTGTGATACAGCCTGGAATCGAACCAGGGTCTGTAGTGACGCCTCTAGCACTAAGACGCAGTGCCTTAGACCGCTGTGCCACTCGGGAACCCTGATGAAATATTTGTTTTTAGCAGAAAGGGCAAATTCACTTCCTCCATTACTTCATACTGTACACTGAGTATACAAAACATTAAGAACACCGAATAATTTTTCTTCTCTATATTCCCACCTCAGTGCTGTTGGCAGTGTATAAATGGCTGGTGTGTTTCCTTACGAGAGAGAGTCAGAGGAAGCTGGCCCAGGAGAGAAGGCTTCTGGCAAGGCTGACTTCGAGGCTCGCAGGTAAATAGTACACATACACACCATCACAACTGATGCTGTAGCGGTCATGAAATGTTGTGTTAATGGTAATAATATATGTCTGAAATTAGTTTGGAATTAGAATGAACCGTTATCATGCACCGTTCTCAGAACAGGGGCAGTGGAAAAAAATACATGTCATTTATGCACTTAAATAGCGAATGGAGAATGCTTTTCACGTGGTTCATTTTCATGCCAGCCAGGTAGACTATACTCCTGTTGTAAAGATAAACAATGTGCTTAATATTAAGAAAGTTGATAAATATATATATATATATATATATATATATATATACATTAGTTAGCCTATAGAAATCTGATGAGAACCTCCTCTTTTTAATAGAGGCCATCACTCTGTTTTCTCACGCAATTGCATAGCCTATAGAAATGTTGCACAACATGAGCTCATGGGCTCTCATGAAGTATTTGATTAGATTTTCGATTACATTTGCATTGTTGTCAGAGTGATTAGATTGACAATAGAGTGCTGAGTACCAGGCAGTTAGCAAGTTTGGTAGGCTACTAATGACCATCAGCAGTATCAGAGCTTGGAGAAGCCTAATTACCATAACTAAATGGTCACGTGGAATTTGACTGTGGTCATGACTCGTGACTGCCGGTGTGGCGGTAATACGGTCACCGTAACAGCCCTAATCACAACATGACGCCACCCCACAGCACTATGAATGAGCTAATGGTTCTATGGCGTAATAACCCAAAACAGATGGTTAAATCTATGTTAAGACTGCTAAGGTAATGTGTAAGAATGTAAATACAAACACACCTTTCTCAAGCACGTGTCATTACGTGTAGAGGGTATTTGGTGTGCGTGCGTGTTTCAAAAGCCAGCTGAGCCTTATTCTATCTAAACTTGAAGACTAAAATCACTGTCTGTGATCACTTCTGGAGGAATTTAAATATCAACACACCCTTGTCGTCACGTCATTAGGAATAGAGAGCATTTTGGGTGTGTGTGCTTGTTTCATCCTTTAGTTCAACAAAACGTTAGTTGGGCCTTATTCAATGTCAACTATACTCCCGGGTGGCGCAGTGGTCTAGAGCACTGCATCGCAGTGCTAGCTGCGCCACCAGAGTCTCTGGGTTCACGCCCAGGCTCTGTCGCAGCCGGCCGCGACCGGGAGGTCCGTGGGGCGACGCACAATTGGCCTAGCGTCGTCCGGGTTAGGGAGGGTTTGGCCGGTAGGGATATCCTTGTCTCAGCTTCTGGGTTGGAGGCGCGCTGTGTTAAGAAGCAGTGCGGCTTGGTTCATAAGGTGAATGCACCAATTTGTAAGTCGCTCTGGATAAGAGCGTCTGCTAAATGACTTAAATGTAAATGTAAACTAGGCTGGTGCTGTTGTCAACGGACGGATGTGTCTGCACCTAACTCTGACTTTTATTTGAAATCACGCACTCATGTCAATAGGAAATCGGCAAGGAAATTGGACACAGATTTAAATTTTAGTTATCATTCCAAAAATAATACGGAATGCAGGCCTTTTATCTGCTGGAAAGTGTTTTGATATTGTGTGTGTGTGTGTGAGAAAATGAGGACACTCTACAATGTACCATAGAGAATACAGTTATTCTGTTAAATATATAGCCACAGAATTTTTATTTATTTAACCAGGTAGGCCAGTTGAGAACAAGTTCTCATTTACAACTGCGACCTGGCCATGATAAAGCAAAGCAGTGCGACAAAAAACAACAACACAGAGTTACACGTGGGATAAACAAAAGTACAGTCAATAACACTACAGAAAAATCTATTTACAGTGTGTGCAAATTTAGAAGATTAGAGAGGTAAAGCAATAAATAGGCCAAAGAGGCAAAATAATTATAATTTAGCATTAACACTGGAGTGATAGATGTGCAGATGATGATGTGCAAGAAGGAATACTGGGGTGCAAAAGTGCAAATAAATAAATAACAATATGGGAATGAGGTAGTTGGGTGGGCTATTTACAGATTGGCTGTGTACAGGTACAATGATCGGTAAGCAGCTCTGACAGCTGATGCTTAAAGCTAGTGAGGGAGATATAACTCTCCAGCTTCAGTGATTTTTGCAATTCGTTCCAGTCATTGGCAGCAGAGAACTGTAAGGAAAGGCGGCCAAATGAGGTGTTGGCTTTGGGGATGACCAGTGAATATACCTGCTGGAGCGCGTGCTACGGGTGGGTGTTGCTATGGTGACCAGTGAGCTGAGATAAGGCAGGGCTTTACATAGCAAAGACTTAAAGATGACCTGGAGCCAGTGGGTTTGGCGACGAATATGAAGCGAGGGCCAGCCAACGAGAACATACAGGTCGCAGTGGTGGGTAATATATGGGGCTTTGGTGACAAAACGGATGGCACTATGATAGACTACATCCAGTTTGCTGAGTAGAGTGTTGGGGGCTATTTTGTAAATGACATCGCCGAAGTCAGGGATCGGTAGGATTTTACGAGGGTATGTTTGACAGCATGAGTGAAGGAGGCTTTGTTGCGAAATAGGAAGCCGATTCTAGATTTAATTTTGAATTGGAGATGCTTAATGTGAGTCTGGAAGAAGAGTTTACAGTCTAACCAGACATCTAGGTAGTTGTTCTAAGTCAGAACCATCCAGAGTAGTGATGCTACATGGGCGGGCGGGTGCCGGCAGCAATCGGTTGAAGAGCATGCATTTAGTTTTACCAGCATTTAAGGGCAGTTGGAGGCCACGGAAGGAGTGTTGTATGGCATTGAAGCTCATTTGGAGGTTTGTTAACACAATGTCCGAAGATGGGCCAGATGTATACAGAATGGTGTCGTCTGCGTAGAGGTGGATCAGAGAATCACCAGCAGCAAGAGCAACATCATTAATATATACATAGAAAAGAGTCAGCCCAAGAATTGAACCCTGGCCAGGTCGATGAAGACGGCTGCACAGTACTGTCTTTTATCGATGGCGGTTATGATTTAGTTTAGGACCTTGAGCGTGGCTGAGGTGCACCCATGACCAGCTCGGAAACCAGATTGCATAGCGGAGAAGGTACGGTGGGATTCAGAATGGTCGGTGATCTGTTTATTGACTTGGCTTTCGAAGAATTTAGAGAGGCAGGGCAGGATGGATATAGGTCTATAACAGTTTGAGTCTAGAGTGTCTCCCCTTTGAAGAGGGGGATGACTGCGGCAGCTTTCCAATCTTTGGGGATCTCAGACGATACGAAAGAACGGTTGAACAGGCTAGTAATAGGGGTTGAAACAATTTCGGCGGATAATTTTAGAAAGAGGTCGAGATTGTCTAGCCCAGCTGATTTGTAGGGATACAGATTTTGCAGCTTTCAGAACATCAGCTGTCTGCATTTGGATGAAGGAGAAGTGGGGGAGGGGGGGCTTGGGCAAGTTGCTGCAGGGGGTGCAGAGCTGTTGGTAGGGGTAGCCAAGTGGAAAGCATGGCCAGCCGTAGAAAAAAGCTTATTGAAATGATCGATTATCGTAGATTTATCAATGGTGACAGTGTTTCCTAGCCTCAGTGCAGTGGGCAGCTGCGAGGAGGTGTTCTTATTCTCCATAGACTTTTCAGTGTCCCAAAACTTTTTGGAATTAGTGCTACAGGATGCAAATTTCTGTTTGAAAAAGCTAGCCTTAGCTTTCCTAACTGACTGTGTATATTGGTTCCTGACTTCCCTGAAAAGTTGCATATTGCGGGGGCTATTCGATGCTAATGCAGAACGCCACAGGGTGTTTTTGTGCTGGTCAAGGGCAGACAGGTCTGGATTGAACCAAGGGTTATATCTGTTCTTAGTTCAACATTTTTTGAATGAGGCATGTTTATTTAAGATGGTGAGGAAAGCACTTTTAAAGAGCAACCAGGCATCCTCTACTGACGGGATGAAGTCAATATCCTTCAAGGATACCTGGGCCAGAACGATTAGAAAGGCCTGTTCACTGAAGTGTTTTAGGGAGCTTTTGACAGTGATGAGGGGTGGTCGTTTGACCGCGGACCCATTATGGGCGCAGGCAGTGATCGCTGAGATCCTGATTG
Organism: Salvelinus namaycush; assembly: GCF_016432855.1. Taxonomy (NCBI): domain Eukaryota; kingdom Metazoa; phylum Chordata; class Actinopteri; order Salmoniformes; family Salmonidae; genus Salvelinus; species Salvelinus namaycush. The sequence continues at coordinate 19,624,872 of NC_052342.1, read as the reverse complement.
AAGACAGCAGAGGTGTATTTATAGGGCAAGTTGGTCAGGATGATATCTATGAGGGTGCCCATGGTTACGGATTTATTGTTGTACCTGGTGGGTTCCTTGATAATTTGTGTGAGATTGAGGGCATCTAGCTTAGATTGTAGGATGGCCGGGGTGCTAAGCATATCCCAGTTTAGGTCACCTAACAGTACGAACTCTGAAGATAGATGGGGGCAATCAATTCACATATGGTGTCCAAGGCACAGCTGGGGGATGAGGGGGGGTCTATAACAAGCAGCAATGGTGAGAGACTTGTAGTTACAGAAATATGGATGAACACCAATGTATTTAAATGTCTTCAAGACAGGACCTTCCTTTTTTCATATATCTTCTCTGCCTCCTGAAGAATGAGGGTTTAGGAGGTTTGTGTTGGGGATAGACACGGTTATTGAAACATCTTAACGGACGTTAGTATTCGATTACTGGGGAGAGTATTCATTTTTGAGAATAAAAAAAAACAACATTCAGCCAGACTGAATGTTTATAAGAAATACTATTTAAAGAAAGACGCACCGGTAGCTTAGACATGTTTGCGTCCTGTCTTTCTGCAGTCGGTTCAATTGCCAATGAGAACAGGAGGGGGAGGACATTCCTGTCTTGTAGGCTGTTGTTTCATATGAATGGAGTTGTTGTTGTAGACAAGGCCGCCTCTAACGTGGCTGGCTACTGTAGCTAGCTAGCTTCTTTAAAACGATTGCGGTCAAGACCGGCACTACCAGATGGTACGATCGATAAACTGTGGCAGAAACAAGTTTGTCTAATTAGCGCGAGTCGGTTTGACTATGTTCTCTCTCTTTCTCCGTGCATCACATAGACTGTCACACACACTGGCCCCTGCTCCACTCTTGCCCCTCCCCCACCCCTCTGTTGAAACAAGCAGTGGCTCTCTCTCAAGTCGTGTGAGCAAGTCTCCATTTGAAGTTTAAAAATACATATTATTTATTTAAAACACATGTATTTTGATTATCCGGATATCTGAAAAAATATGATATTATGATATGATATATGGTAGAAGGCTGTGTATGTGGGGTGTGTGGTAGAAGGCTGTGTGTGTGGGGATGTGGTAGAAGGCTGTGTATGTGGGGTGTGTGGTAGGAGGCTGTGTGTGTGGGGTGTGTGGTAGAAGGCTGTGTGTGTGGGGTGTGTGGTAGAAGGCTGTATGTGGGGTGTGTGGTAGAAGGCTGTGTGTGTGGGGTGTGTGGTAGGAGGCTGTGTGTGTGGGGTGTGTGGTAGAAGGCTGTGTGTGTGGGGTGTGTGGTAGGAGGCTGTGTGTGTGGGGTGTGTGGTAGAAAGCTGTGTGTGGGGATGTGGTAGAAGGCTGTGTGTGTGGGGTGTGTGGTAGGAGGCTGTGTGTGTGGGGTGTGTGGTAGAAAGCTGTGTGTGGGGTGTGTGGTAGAAGGCTGTGTGTGTGGGGATGTGGGGTGTGTGGTAGGAGGCTGTGTGTGTGGGGATGTGGGGTGTGTGGTAGGAGGCTGTGTGTGTGGGGTGTGTGGTAGAAGGCTGTGTGTGTGGGGATGTGGCGTGTGTGGTAGGAGGCTGTGTGTGTGGGGTGTGTGGTAGAAGGCTGTGTGTGTGGGGATGTGGCGTGTGTGGTAGGAGGCTGTGTGTGTGGGGTGTGTGGTAGGAGGCTGTGTGTGGGGTGTGTGGTAGAAGGCTGTGTGTGTGGGGGGTGTGGTAGAAAGCTGTGTGTGTGGGGTGTGGTAGAAAGCTGTGTGGGGATGTGGGGTGTGTGGTAGAAGGCTGTGTGTGGGGGGGGGGGGGGGGTGGTAGAAGGCTGTGTGGGGGGGATGTGGGGTGTGTGGTAGAAGGCTGTATGTGGGGTGTGTGGTAGAAAGCTGTGTGTGTGGGGTGTGTGGTAGAAGGCTGTGTGTGTGGGGATGTGGGGTGTGTGGTAGGAGGCTGTGTGTGTGTGGTAGAAGGCTGTGTGTGTGGAGATGTGGGGTGTGTGGTAGAAGGCTGTGTGTGTGGGGTGTGTGGTAGAAGGCTGTGTGTGGGGATGTGGGGTGTGTGGTAGAAGGCTGTGTGTGTGGGGGGTGTGGTAGAAGGCTGTGTGTGTGGGGTGTGTGGTAGAAGGCTGTGTGTGTGTGTGGTGTGTGGTAGAAGGCTGTGTGTGTGGGGGGGGTGGTAGAAGGCTGTGTGTGTGGGGGGTGTGGTAGAAGGCTGTGTGTGTGGGGGGTGTGGTAGAAGGCTGTGTGTGTGGGGGGTGTGGTAGAAGGCTGTGTGTGTGGGGGGTGTGGTAGAAGGCTGTGTGTGTGGGGATGTGTGGTGTGTGGTAGAAGGCTGTGTGTGTGGAGATGTGGGGTGTGTGGTAGGAGGCTGTGTGGGTGGGGTGTGTGGTAGAAGGCTGTGTGTGTGGTAGAAGGCTGTGTGTGTGAGGTGTGTGGTAGAAGGCTGTGTGTGTGGTAGAAGGCTGTGTGTGTGAGGTGTGTGGTAGAAGGCTGTGTGTGTGGTAGAAGGCTGTGTGTGTGAGGTGTGTGGTAGAAGGCTGTGTGTGTGGTAGAAGGCTGTGTGTGTAGGGTGTGTGGTAGAAGGCTGTGTGTGTGTGGGGATGTGTGGTAGAAGGCTGTGTGTGTCCAATGTAACAGTATAACTTTAGACTGTCCCCTCGACACGGGCGTGAACCAGGGACCCTCTGCACACATCAACAACGGTCGCCCACGAAGCATCGTTACCCATCGCTCCACAAAGGCCGCGGCAACCAGGCAACCACAACACATTTGTCTGTTCTTGCTCATTTGGCTAGCTAAGATACTAACCTGCCAATACCTGAACACACTTTCAATGTATTCAGCATCCATTTACTGATCTGATTAAAACACAATGTCTATGTATTCATCATCATTAAAACATCTTATTAAAACACACAGTCCTTTCAGTGCTCCTATGTATGACTAACAGTAGGCTTAACAGTCATCCATTGATTTAATTATACACTCCGTCTGTAACAGCCTCTTTATCCGTTAACTCAGACAGTGTTCTTGTGTTTGAAGGGTCTGTGGAGACTAACGACAATGGCTCAGACACTGAGTTTATATATACACACACACACACACACACACACACACACACACACACACACACACACACACACACACACACACACACACACACACACACACACACAGAGTATGTTTTACTATCCTTGTGGGGACCTAAAATGTATTATTTACCCTAACCCTAACTCCTAAGCCTAAAATAACCTTTGTCCTCATGGGGACATGGGAAATGACCCTACGAGAGAGAATGTTCCTTGTTTTACTATCCTTGTGGGGACTTTTGGGTATTTCCGGTAACCATGAGGATAGTAATACAACCCCCCCCCCCCCCTCCATGCGGCTATATACTGTAAAAGGAGGGGTGGGGGGGGAGCTTTTTACTTTTAAAGGAGGGGTGGGGAAGCTTTTCACTGGGACACAGAGAGGAGAGTTTGAGGCTGCTGTCATCTTCCAGTAACACACTAACACTTCCAGTAACACAGCCAGGAGGGGTGCGGGGAGTTAAGTGTGTGTGAGTAATGCATTACCCTTGCTAACACACACATTAAGGAGGAAAGAAGTGTGTGTGTGTGTGTGTGTGTGTGAGCGAGGATAATGCATTACTCACACACACACACACATTAAGGAGGAAAGAGGTGTGTGTGTGTGTGTGTGTGTGTGTGTGTGTGTGTGTGTGTGTGTGTGTGTGTGTGTGTGTGTGTGTGTGTGTGTGTGTGTGTGTGTGTGTGTGTGTGTGTGTGTGTGAGCGAGGATAATGCATTACTCACACACACACACACACACAACACACGCACACACTTAACGTGCATGTGTGAATAATGCATTATCCTCGACTATCACACGGAAGGTGTGTGTGTGTGTGTGTGACCTGTAACATCACTGTTTTGCTAGGAGTCCACCTGTCTTTCTGGCCCCAGAAAAGGGATGTTCTGTTTTCCCTCTGTGAAGATTCAGAGATATAGACAGTCCACAACACATGGAGATGCATGATAATAAACCAGTTCTGGACACAGTGGGATAAATATGCCCTCCAGGCTGGGCTGAGTAGTAGAATCATTCAGAACAATTTTAAGCAAGTCGAAGTCAAGTTGATAATTCATCAATATCTTTATCATCATCGTGACCTTATAGCAGTACAACAGAACAGTCACAATAGTATGAGCTGTTGCGTTCTGTAGTTAGGGATAGGAGTTTTCCTGACCTCATAACTTGACCAGGAAAAACTCTTGGCCCTGGTCATGGTCAGTAGGAATAGTATTAGCAGGAGCCGGTGTTAACACGATGCTGTTGTAAACTTAATGGACATTCGCAGGTGCAACTTTTATGATGTCGTAGTTTCACAGCAGACGTTTAACTACAGTAGTGTTGCTTTATGTCGTTGACGTAATGGCATTTCTCTCCAACCTCACGCATGTGTGAGTCGGACTGCCTCTGCTCCCTATGCAGACTGTGTAGACTGTGCAAACTGTGTGTTCGTGGGCATAAAGTTTCGTTCCTCCAAGTGAACCCATAGCGCCACCATTTCAGTTCAAAATTTGTGTCCGTAGATTATAAACCCATTTATTTTTTAATTGCGTTAACACGATCCAGAGAGGCATAACAAATGCCCAGCGATGTAGATCACCATGGCAACAGCTACCCAAACCCATACTAACTAATGCTGCAGTGGTGATGTCAGTGAGATGGTGGATCTGTCCCAAATGGCCCCCCATTCCCTATGTAGTGCACCACGTTTGATTAGTGCCCATAGGGCTCTGATCAAAAGTAGTGTAGTATGTAGGAAATAGAGTGTTATTTGGGACGCAGACATGGTGTGAGTGACTGTTACCATGACAATAACAAGACATGCTGCATCAATCAACGCCCTGCCTAAAGGTGTTGCCGAAGCAACACAGCGCTGGTGATTGAACCCAGACGCACAGGGGAATTCCAGAACTTCCCAGAAGTTCTTATGGAATGGGGCGGGAAGCATTGAATATACACTCTGAATAGGGGTCAAACTCATCCACAACGAAGAGGAAAGAATCCATGGATGACTAGTGATATAGTTAATATTAAGGCAGTTGGATTTGACACGCAGGCCTTATAACACCATTATAAGCATGGTTTGATACATGCATAGCTTTCTCATAGTGCAGTTCAGGTTAGACGGGAGAAGAAAACAACATGTTGTATGGGTACTGAGCTAAAAGGTAGAGCTGCCGCTTTCAAGGAGCGGGACTCGAACCCAGAAGCGTATAAGAAATCCCACTATGCCTTCCAACTGGTCAAATGGTCAAAGACTCCAGTCACCCTGTTCATAGACTGTTCTCTCTGCTACCACATGGCAAGCGGTACCGGAGCGCCAAGTCTAGGTCCAAAAGGTTTCTTAACAGCTTCTAACCCCAAGCCATGAGACTCCTGAACAGCTAATCAAATGCCTACCCAGACTGCTCTTTTACGATGCTGCTACTCTCTGTTTATTATCTATGCATAGTCACTTTAACTCTACCTATATGTACATACCTCAATTACCTCAACTAACCAGTGCCCCCGCACATTGACTCTGTACCGGTACCCCCTGTATATAACCTCACTATTGTTATTTTACTGCTGCTCTTTAATTATTTGTTACTTTTATTTTCTATTATTTACTTAACACTTATTTTTCTTAAAACTGCATTGTTGGTTAAGGGCTTGTAAGCATTTCACCTGTTGTATTCGGCAAATAAGATTTGATTTGAAGTAATTTTAATAACGTCTTGGGTTAAATGGGCGGCGGGTAGCGGTTACGTGGTGTTGTACCAGTTACCAAAAGGCCACTGGTTCGAATACCCGAGCCGACAAGGTGAAAAATGTCTATGTGCCATTGAGCAAGGCACTTAACCCTAATTTGCTCCAGAGGCACCGTACTACAATGGTTGACTGACCCTGTAAAACAACACATTTCAATGCATCTATTTGGTGTATGTGACAATAAAATCAATATTTTTAATTGTTCTTATTATAAAGGTACAAATCATACAGACCAAAGAATGGCAACCCCTAGTCAAACTGTTATCATAACCCCCTGGAGGGTAGTCAAACTGTTATCATAACCTCCTGGAGGGTAGTCAAACTGTTATCATAACCCCCTGGAGGGTAGTCAAACTGTTATCATAACCCCCTGGAGGGTAGTCAAACTGTTATCATAACCCCCTGGAGGGTAGTCAAACTGTTATCATAACCCCCTGGAGGGTAGTCAAACTGTTATCATAACCCCCTGGAGGGTGGTCAAACTGTTATCATAACCCCCTGGAGGGTAGTCAAACTGTTATCATAACCTCCTGGAGGGTAGTCAAACTGTTATCATAACCCCCTGGAGGGTAGTCAAACTGTTATCGTAACCCCCTGGAGGGTAGTCAAACTGTTATCGTAACCCCCTGGAGGGTAGTCAAACTGTTATCATAACCCCCTGGAGGGTAGTCAAACTGTTATCATAACCCCCTGGAGGGTAGTCGAACTGTTATCATAACCCCTTGGAGGGTAGTCAAACTGTTATCGTAACCCCTTGGAGGGTAGTCAAACTGTTATCATAACCCCCTGGAGGGTAGTCAAACTGTTATCATAACCCCCTGGAGGGTAGTCAAACTGTTATCATAACCCCTTGGAGGGTAGTCAAACTGTTATCATAGTAACAGAGATCTGACTTCTGCCATAATCTACTCCTAGTCACCTTCCGTCTCTTCAGTATGAATCACTAACAAACCAGACAGGCTTAGTAAGTCACAACAACCACAGACATTACAAGCAAAGCATTACGTGTATAGCTGTGTTAAGCTGGGTTAATACAGTTTCTGGAAAGAGATTGTTATGAACGGAGGAGTTTCTGAGAAGAGCTGGTTGAGTAATGCTGCTGACTAGATGCAGTATTTATAAAAACACTGAGGTTTATGTTTTGTGACACAAAGTATATTCATATACACACACACACACACACACACACACACACACACACACACACACACACACACACACACACACACACACACACACACTACTACGTTTGCACATGTTTTTAATGTAAACTAGTGGTGATTAGTCATAGGTGAGTGTACAGCTAGATAAGATTTAACAGCTGGACTACTATGATATTATATAACATCTATCTCGCTCTGTTTCTCTGTCTATCTCTCTCTCGGTCTCTCTCGCTCTCTCTCACACATTTCCTATTCATTCCATCATCTCTCTCTCACTCTCTGTCTCTCTCACTCTACTCCGTCTCTCTCTCTCTCTCTCACACATTTCCTATTCATTCCATCATCTCTCTCTGTCTCTCTCTCACATTTCCTATTCATTCCATCATCTCTCTCTGTCATCTCTCTTAATTCCATTCCATCATCTCGCTCTCTCTGTCTCTCTCACACATTTCCTATTCATTCCATCATCTCTCTCTGTCTCTCTCCTGTGTTCTAGATGTGTAAGAAGCTGTGGTCTACGGTGATGGAGGGGAACAAGGTTCTAGAGCATCCATCCTGGTGGGCAGAGTTCACCTCAGACAAGCCTGTGGTGGGTTTTCCTCTGACCCAAGCTGTAGGGTTCTAGATCGCAGTTCTAGAGTCCCTGGTTCCCCGGACCCACCCATTGATTAATATATACACTAGATGACTGTTGAAGCCATGGTACCTCCATTTTGGAAGCTATAGAAATGAAGTCGTTGTGACGCCTCCTGGTTCGCGACGAAGCTACAGACACCTTAATGCTTTAAGTATAACTTTCAAATGATGTTATGTGAGATTAACATAAACATGTTCAATTAAAAATATATAAAAACAGTTTATTTAAAGTATACATTTTAATTACTTTATTGAAAATGCAAATATATTGAAAATGAAATACAGAAATGTCTAATGTACATAAGTATTCACACCTCTGAGTCAATACAATACAATACACATAATAATTCACATTTCCTGTTGCTGCAGGATTATTTTTCTGCTGTAGCAAACTGGCTCAAATTAAGATCCTACATCTGTATGGCCCTCAATTTACTATGGTAAAATTGGGGTAATTGTGGGAAACTGCCTATGAAGGGAAGTAGCAACACATTTGCCACACTGATCCTCAACACTGGAGCTCCCCAGGGGTGCGTGCTCAGTCCCCTCCTGTACTCCCTGTTCACCCATGACTGCATGGCCAGGCATGACTCCAACACCATCATTAAGTTTGCAGACGACACAACAGTGATAGGCCTGATCACCGACAACGACGAGACAGCCTATAGGGAGGAGGTCAGAGACCTGGCCGGGTGGTGCCAGACTAAGGAGATGATTGTGGACTACAGGGAAAGGAGGACCGAGCACGCCACCATTCTCATCGACGGGGCTGTAGTGGAGCAGGTTGAGAGCTTCAAGTTCCTTGGTGTCCACATCAACAACAAACTAGAATGGTCCAAACACACCAAGACAGTCGTGAAGAGGGCACGACAAAGCCTATTCCCCCTCAGGAAACTAAAAAGATTTGGCATGGGTCCTGAGATCCTCAAAAGGTTCTACAGCTGCAACATCGAGAGCATCCTGACTGGTTGCATCACTGCCTGGTACGGCAATTGCTCGGCCTCTGACCGCAAGGCACTACAGAGGGTAGTGCGTATGGCCCAGTACATCACTGGGGCTAAGCTGCCTGCCATCCAGGACCTCTACACCAGGCGGTGTCAGAGGATGGCCATAAAAATTGTGAAAGACCCCAGTCATAGACTGTTCTCTCTACTACCGCATGGCAAGCGGTACCGGAGTGCCAAGTCTCGGACAAAAAGGCTTCTCAACGGTTTTTACCCCCAAGCCATAAGACTCCTGAACAGGTAATCAAATGGCTAACCGGACTATTTGCATTGTGTGCCCCCCCAACCCCTCTTTTTACGCTGCTGCTACTCTCTGTTTATCATCTATGCATAGTCACTTTAACTATACATTCATGTACATACTACCTCAATTGGGCCGACCAACCAGTGCTCCCGCACATTGGCTAACCGGGCTATCTGCATTGTGTCCCACCCACCACCCGCCAACCCCTCTTTTACGCTACTGCTACTCTGTTCATCATATATGCATAGTCACTTAACCATATCTACATGTACATACTACCTCAATCAGCCTGACTAACCTGTGTCTGTATGTGGCCTCGCTACTTTTATAGCCTCGCTACTGTATATAGCCTGTCTTTTTACTGTTGTTTTATTTCTTTACTTACCTATTGTTCACCTAATGCCTTTTTTGCACTATTGGTTAGAGCCTGTAAGTAAGCATTTCACTGTACGGTCTACACCTGTTGTATTCAGCGCACGTGCCAAATAAACTTTGATTTGATTTGAAAGAGTTTATATTCATTACATTATATTTCATAATTGGAACTGATTTACCATGATAGGATGCCAGCTAACCCCACATAAATTAGATTATAGATAACTACATGAATTAAGATTTCAATCAAATGTATTTATAAAGCCCTTTTTACCTCAGCAGATGTCACAAAGTGCTGTACAGAAAGATATTTGAGCTTATTTTGATTGCCAAATGATTCCATGGTTGTCTAATGTGTATATAGTTGTACTGTGTTTCACATGTAATGCTGTATATATTTTTAGCAAATTTTGTAAAATACTGACTGAATAAAGGGTTTGTAATATAAACATGAAATAAAGATTTTGACTAATACAAATACATGGATTGCATTGATGGATTATTTATTTCAGTGAAGCACATACTTAGTTAATTTTATATTCACATCTTAAGTAACCATGCTTGCTTGATGAGTAGCACCCTTGCCTGAGACCTGAAGACTTGCGTTAGCTCCCCAAGCTAATGTCGAGGTTTTAGCTCAGCTGGCTAACACTGTTGCGGTTTACTGGAGACCCGGATTTGAAGTCTAGGTGATCACATTAGCATTTATTACAATAATATGACATTTTAATAATGTTAGTCCTTTTATATACTCTTTTTTTCTCGTTCCTATCAGTTGAGCTTCATGTTTGGCAATCAGCATCCGTTCCAATCAAAATCTGATTAAATCCTTATGAACACACTAACCTCCCAAAATGTCCTGATATTGTTTTCTTCAGCAGGGGCTCTAGTAAAAAAAATAACTTCTGAGGTTCTAAAACGATCCATCTCTTAAAGGGATACTTCAGGATTTTGGCAAGGATGCCCTTTATCTAGTTTTGTTAGCACATTGACTGGAATTCTATGGCTGCCCACAGACTCATAGACTTCCAGTCTTTGCACTAGTGCTAGTTAGCAATTTTCTTCAAACTGCATGCAGAGACAAAAAAATCTGGGGAAGTAGATAAAAGTCTGGGGAAGTAGATAAAAGGCCTCATTCTGAGGTATCCCCTTTAAGAAAGGGTGGAATCCATCTATGTGTCAGATTTTTTCAAACCCTAAAGATCCATTCTTCTAAACACACCATCTTGGCAAAGAAATAGGTCACATGTTATTTGGATAGTCACTCTATAAGAAGATACTTATAAGAGGGGGAAAAGAGGTTTAGTTCATCCATCTCTGGATCGGAACGAAGTTTGAAAACCCCAAAGATCCTGGTGTGTGTAACGATGTGTGCTGAGAGTCGGGAAGCAAGTTCAGGGAGTGAGTGTTTTAATGAATAAACACAACATAATACATAATAAGAAACACGGACAACGCACAGAACTGACACAGGAACAGAAATAATAACGTCTGGGGAAGGAACCTAAGGGAGTGACATATATAGGGAAGGTAATCAGGGAAGTGATGGAGTCCAGGTGAGTCTGATGACGCGCAGGTGCGCGTAACGATGGTGACAGGTGTGCGCCATAACGAGCAGCCTGGTGACCTAGAGGCCGGAGAGGGAGCACATGTGACAGTGTGACACAGTTTTGTGTTTGACCTGGTGACCTAGAGGCCGGAGCAGCCTGGTGACCTAGAGGCCGGAGCAGCCTGGTGACCTAGAGGCTGGAGAGGGAGCACATGTGACAGTGTGACACAGTTTTGTGTTTGACCTGGTGACCTAGAGGCCGGAGCAGCCTGGTGACCTAGAGGCCGGAGCAGCCTGGTGACCTAGAGGCTGGAGAGGGAGCACATGTGACAGTGTGACACAGTTTTGTGTTTGACCTGGTGACCTAGAGGCCGGAGCAGCCTGGTGACCTAGAGGCCGGAGAGGGAGCACTTGTGACAGTGTGACACAGTTTTGTGTTTGTATTTGCCTGGCAACACATGCACACACACACATGCACACTCACACGTTGTCTGGGAAGGAAATATTCATTAATCAACACCACAACCCTTGTCCTCCCAACATCCGGTCCTTAAAATGAAGCTTTGGACATATGTTGTCTCAGATTTTACAGTGTGTGTGGTGTGTGTGGACGTGTTTAACTATTCTTGGGACCAGAAGTCCCCTCACGAATAGTAAACAAACAAACATTTGACCAACTGGGGACATTTTGACAGTTCCGACGAGGTCAAAGGCTATTTTTAGGGGGTTTAGGGTTAAGGTTAGAATTAGTGTTAGGGTTAGAATTACATTTAGAGTTAGGGTCAGAAGCTAGGGTTAGGTTTAGGTGTTTGGATTAAGGAGGGTTAAGATTAGGGTAAGGGTAAGAGTACGGGTTAGGGGTTAGGGAAAATAGGATTTTGAATGGGACAGAATTGTGTGTCCCCACAAGGTTAGCTGTACAAGACTGTGTGTGTGTGTGTGTGTGTGTGTATGTGTGCGTGCGTGTGTGCGTCAGTGTGTTGTAACTTTAACTTAATCTCAGAACTAATTGCTCAAAAATGTTTGTGTTACCGTTTCAGATAAGGGTTTGAGGGATGTTTATGTTGGAAGTCACTACGATATTTCAACATCATAAATTGCATGTAGACTTAAGTAATTCATTTCTTGGAGACCAATCAAACCACTTCTGACCTACTGGTGAATCCAAGATGGCAGACTTGTTGAAATTCATAATTTCCTCCTTGGGAGGGACATGGACAGGACCTATGAATTAGAAGTGCTTGGCAGTGCAAACAGTCTAGACACTTGTCTCTATTGTGGATGACCATTGGCACCTGAATGTGTGTGTTTGGACAGATTATTTTTGCTATATTTCTTTAAGTTGGACCATCTTCAGTCTACAGATGTAGGATCTTAATTTGATCATTATTTTGTTGCTGAGAATTTTCCTGCAACGCAGTTAATGCAGATGAGCTTGATGATTTACATAAATTCACAGCTTACAAGGTCATATTAACAGTAGTATTCCACTTCTCATGTAGCATCAACAATGTAGAAAATAGCAAAAAAATAAAAACCCTGGAATGAGTAGGTGTGTCCAAACTTTTGACTGGTACTGTATGTAGCTGTGGTTGTCTTGTCTGGGCCAGCCGTGTTTTCTCCTTCATGTCTCCCTGCTTTATTTCTATGTCTGTACCATCACTCATTCTCTCCTTCCCTCCCTCCGGCCGTTCTCCCTCTCTTGTATGTCCGTGCCGTCAATCTCTTATTTCAGTTTTCTCCTTCCCTCGCTGTCTTCTGTTTTATGGCTGTAGCGTTACTATTTCGTTCTCTCTTTCACTCTTTCCGTCTCCCTCTCTTCTTTCTGTCACTCTTTCTGTCTCCCTCTCTTCTTTCTGTAACTCTTTCTGTCTCCCTCTCTTCTTCCTGTCAATCTTTCTGTCTCCCTCTCTTCTTTCTGTCACTCTTTCTGTCTCCCTCTCTTCTTTCTGTCACTCTTTCTCTCCTTTCTTCTTCATCTCCTTATTTTCCTCCCTCTATATCTCTACCATCTCTCTTTCCCCCTTTCCTTCGACGTCTCACCCTTTCTCTAGGTTCACTTGCTGCGTCTCTATGCGTTACATTCCAGACATTCATTCTAGAATCCCAGGAGATTCTAGGAGGCCAAATTCTAAATTCAAGCTCTTTGTTTTCAGGAGACACAAGTTCATCCCAATGAATTATGAACCCAACATCATAACTCAATCCAAACTGCCAGGTCATTTAAAGTGTCCCTGTGTCTATTACTGCACTGTCAGCAATATTTACAGACGCTTAACTATAAGACAATAATGGTGTTAACTTAAAGCATGCTGAGCATACATCAGCCAAGACTCCAATGTCTTCTTTTATAGCTAAGTGGATGGTTTATAGCTAAATGGATGGTTTATAACTAAATGGATGGTTTATAACTAAATGGATGGTTTATAACTAAATGGATGGTTCATAGCTAAATGGATGGTTTATAGCTAAATGGATGGTTTATAGCTAAATGGATGGTTTATAACTAAATGGATGGTTTATAACTAAATGGATGGTTCATAGCTAAATGGATGGTTTATAGCTAAATGGATGGTTTATAGCTAAATGGATGGTTTATAACTAAATGGATGGTTTATAACTAAATGGATGGTTCGTAGCTAAATGGATGGTTTATAGCTAAATGGATGGTTTATAACTAAATGGATGGTTTATAACTAAATGGATGGTTTATAACTAAATGGATGGTTTATAGCTAAATGGATGGTTCATAGCTAAATGGATGGTTTATAGCTAAATGGATGGTTTATAACTAAATGGATGGTTTATAACTAAATGGATGGTTTATAACTAAATGGATGGTTTATAGCTAAATGGATGGTTCATAGCTAAATGGATGGTTTATAGCTAAATGGATGGTTTATAGCTAAATGGATGGTTTATAGCTAAATGGATGGTTTATAACTAAATGGATGGTTCATAGCTAAATGGATGGTTTATAGCTAAATGGATGGTTTATAACTAAATGGATGGTTCATAGCTAAATGGATGGTTTATAGCTAAATGGATGGTTTATAACTAAATGGATGGTTCATAGCTAAATGGATGGTTTATAGCTAAATGGATGGTTTATAACTAAATGGATGGTTTATAGCTAAATGGATGGTTTATAGCTAAATGGATGGTTCATAGCTAAATGGATGGTTTATAGCTAAATGGATGGTTTATAACTAAATGGATGGTTCATAGCTAAATGGATGGTTTATAGCTAAATGGATGGTTTATAGCTAAATGGATGGTATTTTTTAAAGAGTTTAAAGCTCATAGCTGCAGAGGATAAAGGCAAATTGCAGTCAGAATGGGAGCAAAGGTGAATTTCTATATTGGTTTGAGATTGCACCGGTGGTTTGTGTTTAGGATACTCCTTTAAAACACATGTGGTCTGAAACAGAGAAGGAATGGAGGCACCAGCTGTGTATATATATATATGAGATTCTCTCTCTCTCTCTCTCTCTCTCTCTATATATATATATATATATATAGAGAGAGAGAGAGAGAGAGAGAGAGAATTTTGCTCTGTAATGGCTGGATTGAGGCTACATAGACCTAAACAAACAAACAAACAAACAAACACACACACACACACACACACACACACACACACACACACACACACACACACACACACACACACACACACACACACACACACACACACACACACACACACACACACACACACACACACAATTGAACAGGAGATGCAACACTTCTACTGCGGGAAGGAGCTTTGGCCTCACATCTCTCCTCTCCCAAATACATTCTCTCTGATCCCATTTGGACAATGTCCATTGACTTGACTGATTTTCAAAAGCCAAACAAAATCAGTCCCATATTAGCAAGCTTTTCATTTTAACGTAACATTTCAAATTAAGTTTTCTGCCAACTTTTCCATCAGCGTCATAAAAGATGACAGTATGAGAGTTCAGAGGATTGTCATTTGTTGGGCAGACGATGAAATGAGAAGTGAAGTGATTTTGTTTATTAGATATATGTGTGGTTTAGCGAGCCAAAGTCAACATTATGGTTCTTATCCGATTATAAAGTGTTTCTGTCATAGGCTACATCCCCTAATGGCACCCTATTCCATACATAGTGCACCATATGGGCCCTGGTCAAAAGTAGTGAACTATGTAGGGTATAGGGTGCCATTAGGGACACAAATATAGCATTTAATGTAGTATTTCATATAGTATTTAATATAGCATTTAATGTAGTATTTAATATAGTATTAAATGTAGTTTTTAATATAGCATTTAATATAGCATTTAATGTAGTATTTAATATAGTATTTAATATAGCATTTAATGTAGTATTTAATATAGTATTTAATATAGCATTTAATGTAGTATTTAATATAGTATTTCAACAGGATGGGGCGAAACAAAATGGAGAGAAACAGCTGTCAACCTCCGCTTATGGTATTGACCCAGATTATGTTCAAGTTATAGTTTAAGTAGCCCATTATCATTGATGCTATGACACCATCCTGCCTATCTGGACATTGCCCATAAGTCTAACTAAGTTTTAACTAAGTTAAAATTCATTAAAGGGTACGAGACTCAAACCTTCAAAGTCGATGTTGCAAAAACCACGATCCAACTATCAGAGTATTCTGAAAACCAGCTTTCCTTCGACACTGTCTTGGAATCTAATATCTGGGGTTTAGGAATGCTTCTGTAATGCTTTATTATATATCCATGACCGGGTGATACACTAAATCACATGGCTCCAACAGCCATGTTGGATTGATCAGTTACCCACACAGACTGAGGTTTGAGGTTTGGGCTGGGAAACTGGAGCCCGGCGGCCTCGATCTGTGCCAAGAGCTACAGGAACTGGCCTGAAAGGCTAGTATTACTATGGCCTATATCTTATGTCGTTGTCATAACCACTGAGTAAATCTTCCAATGAACTAACTCAGCAAAACTTAAAGGGTGTGTTCATAAGGCTGAAACATTAGAGTGTTGCAAAGAGACATATAATTTATAGTGACAGACATGTTAGATAATGAATATTATCTGTTCTACATTATGTATTTCTATCTGAACGTTTTTGTAGTGTTCCAACATCAGAACTAGAATGATTTCTATAGCGATTCTATTTCTATGGTTCCAACCTTCTGAAGAAATCCCAGGTTCCTCCTCGTTGATTGAGTCTTTCAAACTAAAGCAGGATGGAGAATAGATAGTTTATTTTTAATACCTTTTACCTAGAAATCCTTTTCTGGAATCACAAAGCTGAAAACCAGACTTGTTCCTTGGCTGTAAGATTACTTTCTCCTGTTCCTAGTTGTGCTAGGTTTTCATGTGTTAGGATGCAACATCCCATTTTTATGATGATAATATTTATAAAGGGTTTCAACAGAGTCCTGCCTGAGCAAGATGGATAAACCATTACCTAAGTATCTTATAGTCAATATTGACAGATGAAAACTAAACCCTGGTCAAAATCATGACATTGTTTTATGAGATTCAAGAGCGATGTCACACTGAGAAGGGCCATCACGAGCACCCACTTGGATATATCCATCACGAGCACCCAACTTGGATATAAGTTGCAATTGAAACTTGTTTTTAAATGTTCTTTCTCTCAGCAATATGGCAAGTTTCTATACTAAGCTCACTTACCAGTAGTAGCTGCATCAAGGATATTAGCCAACAATTCACAGATTCTCTGGCAGACCAGAATATGGGTCAACTCTTCCATGGCAGTAAATCACATCTAAAACTCTTCCAGACTCTCCTTATCATCTCTCTCGAATACAGTTTCCTTTCCAGACGTCCTCCTTTAGGACATTAGACATACATGTATGACCTGTGGCAAGACAAGTAAAACTGTAAGATTTTTTTGTGTGACCCCTAACATAACATACATACAGTGCCTTCAGAAAGTATTCATACCCCTTGACTTATTCAAAATAAAAATGTGTTACAGTCTGAATTCAAAAATGGATTACATCTAAAAAATAAATCTGAGCCATCTATACACAACACCCCATAATGACAAAGTGAAAACATATATTTTTTAATATTTTCAAATTGATTGAAAATGAGATACAGAAATATCTAAATTACATAAGTATTCACAAAGGTGCTTCTTAAATACTCTGTAGAAGCATCTTTGGCAGCGATTACAACAGTGCGTCTTTCTGGGTAAATCTCTAAGAGTTTTCCACACCTGGATTGTGCAACATTTGCCCATTATTCTTTTAAAAATTCTTCAAGCTCTGTCAAATTGGTTGGTGATCATTGCAAGGTTGTCATAACAAAAGGGGTTGAATACTTATTGACTCAAGACATTTCCGTGTGTGCGTGTGTGTTTGAGTGTGTGTGTAGCAGGCAGCCACAATACTCCGATTGTACTAAACAAGGCCTGCAGCAGTAAACATTCCTGGCTTCCTCATCAGCCATCTCCAAGTGCAGCAGAACGTTGTCAAGGGAATCACACATGCACGGACACACACTCCTCACTGGGTCAATGCAAGAACGTCCTATGACCTAGATTCCATTAAAGATGTTCATTTATTTTTATAAAACATTTATTTGTAAAAAAAAACAATCGCTCCCATTCACATAGCCTGTTGGTAAGGAATCCGGATATGTAAACATTCAATATGAAGTTATGATGATTAATATATAACTCACTGCCTGTAAAGTGAGTTTATTTATTCACACTATAAGCACAAGTTGGTATTGTAAACTACTTATGAACTCATAACACCTTTATAAAGGGGACATTAATGTAAAGTGTTACCAACGTGTCGGTTATAGTAGAAGACCGCAAGAATACAGCAACAGATGCAAATCAGACATTTGCTTACATTTTGCCAGCTGAAAAATAATGTATTTCTTTCAACTGACCATTTCTGACCAAAATGTGATCTTTCTTTCAACCTATAACTGACCAAATAACATTCACAGTTGGTTATGGAATGGTTCCGAACCGACAGCATTGGACACAGCTACTCGTATATACAGAAATGATTTCTATTCTAACAGATTTTAAAGGCCATAAAAGCAATGTAACAATTGAAAAATCTATTAATCTAAAACTTGTCTTATCAATGATTGCTTGCTTTCGGAGTAAGTGATTCTCAAAAAAACAGCTCGTATGCTTTGACAAAGACATTTAGATGATACAAAACACACATATAACAATAAAATCAAGTGTTTCATTTCACTGGGACTTTCTGTCCTAAATGCATCTGGACTCGAGTTCTGTGGAGATTTCCCAAACAAGGTTCAGTCAGTCTATCGTTTCCCCGTCAAGGTTCCAACAAACAAACACAGTTTTTCTGTTTGTTGATCGTCTTCTCCTTGGATCTGAATGGTTAAAAAGTCACCCTTTAGGCATAGATCTAGGATCCTATTTTACCCTCCCAAATCCTATCATCAACCATTAGGGGGAGAAACAAACAACTGACCCTAGATCAATGTTTAACTGCAACTATCAGTGTCTAGGTCTCTCAACAAGCGTGTTTGTTTGGTGGTCCATATACTTTTATCAGTCTCCCGGATTCCACACCACAGTTGCCATGGTTACTGCAGGATGACGTCATCGGGCTCGGTGTTGAACAGCAAGGGGCCTGTTCATGAGTGACATTGTAACGTTACAGAACGTTCAGATTATTATTATAATTTAAAAAAAATCTTGAATACACTCGTGGTCATTTTCATCATGATTACTGCATAATGACATCAGGCTGGATGTTGAAGAGGAGGTCGTCGTTGCCCCTCCTGACCTCCAACAGCAGAGTCGTCTCCTGTGTGAGCGCCCCCTGTAGGTCAGTAGTGGTCAGCAGCGGACGGCCGTTCAGCTTCACGATGATGTCGCCGTCTCTGATTCCACCTCTGTGTGGAGAAAAGGGATTTCAAAATATATATATTTTGACATGGTCTGTGGGTATTGCAAAGCATTTTGTTTTTAAATATAAATAACGATGTTAATTTATCGTGGCTTATTCATGAACGTTATTATAAAATGTAACTAAATCTTTTAAGCCAATCAATGGTCATGGTATAGCAGTGTAGACCACCTACTTCTGTGCAGGAGAGTGAGGAACCACTTCATGAACGTAGATCCCACTAGTGACCTCTGGGAAGTCTGGGTTCTGCTGCTTCAGCTCCTCAACCAGGCTAGACACACAGTAAAGTTCGTTTTGGAAATAGTACGATTTTTTGTATTTATTGTAAGCTATAGAGATGTAATATATAGTTTGAGACACGTTTTAGTATTATGATTACGTGTTAGAAAGACTTACGCTGAGGTGATGGTGAGCATCCTTATCCCAATAAACCGTTTCTTCAGTGATCTCACTTCTGTAAAAAAAAAAAAGAGAATCTTTATTTTATTTATACTCATCTGTTCTATTCGTCCCTTTTCTGTTAAAATGTGATCATGCTGTCATGGTTCCACCTGTCAACAGAGGGCGGCAGAGACCGTCCTAGAGGCATTAACGACACTCAGGTGTGTCCAATTTACTCATGATCATTTCCCTCTTAAAAGAGGTGTGTTTTCCGTTGTCCTTTGCAGAAACTTGAATTGTTTACTGTGTGCGGTTGTTTCCTGAGTGAGTTTGCGAGACTTAGTGTTTGTTGTTTTATTCAAGTGTACTGTGATCCTGCGGCTACCGTTTCTCAGTGAAGTATTATGTTTATCCTTAACCGCTGATTCATCGTCTGGTCTCTTCTCTGCACCTGGGTCCAACCTTGCCACGTCACACATGCATGATGCTTCTGTCTGTCTTTCCTGCTGTATGTATGGTGATGGGCCTTGCTCTACTTGTCCAATGATTTGTTAAGGAAGGGGAGGGGTGGGCCTACCTTTGCTCTGCTTGTCCATTGATTCGTTGAGGAAGCGTGTGATCCTATCAGAGGGGATGGCGAAGGAAATCCCAGCAGCCACCTTGAGAGTGTTGATGCCAATCACCTCTCCATCCTGGTGGCAGTCAGACAGATAATGTAACATTGTGTTATGAATAGAAACTGGATTGCTACGGTTACCGATCACCTCACCATCGTGGTGGCATCCTATACAGGGTTAATAGGGGTCCGCACTGGGCTGGCTTCATTTAATTACATAGAATATTAGAATGGGCATTGGAATCCTGGCAACGTGACTCACAAGATCAGTGAACGTTTTGTTACTAGCGTATTATATTTCTATGGCAACGGCTTCTTCAAGATTATCACAGTGAAGGTTGTGACTAATGTTATGGGTGCTGATGTAACGCTTACCAAGTTAACGAGAGGTCCACCTGAATTTCCATACTGAGAAAAGATGGAAACAATGATTATTCAAACAACCAATGGGATGTGTCTCTGATCATGGATGTCCTCTTTAAAATGTCAACACAGACAGCTAGACAGCCTATGAGTTGGTTATAAGTGGAGTGTGCTATAATTACCCTTTAAATAAAGTTTAGATAAAGTTGAATTGAATGTCTCACGTTAATGATGGCGTCTGTCTGTACATAGCCCATGTCAGAGTCTCTGATGCCCAGCTCTTTGCCGTCCCTCTGGGCCGTGCTCACGATCCCCGTGGTAACCGTGTTCTGGAGCGCAAAGGGGCTGCCGATCGCAACCACAAACTCACCGGGTCGAAGGTCGGCCGAGTGGCCAAGCAACAGCACCGAGAGCTTTTTCTAAAGGGAGGAAGTGGGAGAGGATGGGGGCGATAGCGAGAGGGTGGGGGTTGGAAGAGGGAGAAAGAGGAGACAGAAAGGGGGAAGATGGAAAAGGAAAGAAGAGAGAGACGGAGAGAACAGTTAAGTAAAAACATATGCTCACGAGACGGATGGTGTAGGAGGGCGAAAGAGAGAGGGACTTGTGTAGGAATTCTTTAAAGGGAAACTTCCACATGTTTCAACTTCATATTCATCATGTCCAGCACCACCCAACATCAACATATGTAAAAAAGATAGAGGATGATACAGTGCCTTCAGGAAGTATTCACACCCCTTGACTTTTTCCACATTTTGTTGTGTTACAGAATTTAAAATGGATTAAAATGAGATTGTGTCACCCGCCTACACACAATACCCCATGATGTCAAAGTGGAATTATTTTTTAGACATTTGTACAAATTAATTAAACATGAAAAGCTGAAATGACTTTAGTCAATAAGTATTCAACCACTTTATGGCAAGCCTAAATAAGTTCAGGAGTAAGAATTTGCTTAACAAATCACATGATAAGTTGCATGGACTAACATAATTGTTGAATGACTACCTCATCTCTGTACCTCACACATATAATTATCTGTAAGGTCCCTCAGTTGAGCAGTGAATTTTCAAACACAGATTCAACCACAAAGACCAGGGAGATTTTCCAATGTCTCAGAAAGAAGGGCACCTATTGGCAGATGGGTAAAAATAAAAAAGCAGACATTGAATATCCCGTTGAGCATGGTGAAGTTATTAACTACACTTTGGATGGTGTATCAATACACCCCATCTCTCGCCGGAGAGGAAGGAAACCGCTCAGGGATTTCACCATGAGGCCAATGGTGACTGGAGAAAACTGAGGATGAATCAACAACATTGTAGTTACTCCACCATTCTAACCTAAATGACAGAGTGAAAAGAAGGACGCCTGTACAGAATACAAATATTCCAAAACATGCATCCTGTTTGCAACAAGTCACTAAAGTAAAACTGCAAAAAGTGTGGCAAAGCAATTGACTTTTTGTGTTGTATTGGATTTGCCCCAAACATATTACTGAGTACCACTCTGCATATTTTCAAGCATAGTGGTGGCTACATCATGCAGCCACCACTATCATCTACATTAAGCAACTCCAGTGTAGATCTGGCCTTGTGTTTTAGGTTATTGTCCTGCTAAAAGGTAAATTCATCTCCCAGTGTCTGGTGGAAAGCAGACTGAACTAGGTTTTTCCTTTAGGATTTTGCCTGTGCTTAGCTCCATTCTGTTTATTTTTTATCCTGAAAAACATGAACCTGAATATATAACCACCATAGTATTTGGACTGTTCCATTGTAAAAAGTCCAAAAGTCTTTAGGATACAGTGTTAGTCTTCCTCTAACCACAAATATTGGAGTCTTACCACAGACATATTGTTCACAAAGAATAATCAGGTAGAACAGACAACCAGCAGTAGTCCGGACCTCCATGGGGTAAGATTTGAAGAAATTGACCATTCAACAATACAGTGGAATAACTAATATATAATCCACTTCTCTCACCAGTGAGTTGACTTTTATGGTGGCGATGTCGGACTTCTTGTCGATGTCCTTGATGGTCGCCTCGTAGATGTCACCACTGTGCATCTGGACCTTGAGCTGCTGATGACCTGACATGGGCGTGGTGCTGGACACGACGTGGGCATTGGTCACTATCAGGCCCGTCTCTGACATCACAAAGCCTGACCCGCTAGACAGAGGGACGTTCCGGCCGAACAGAGGGTGTCTGGGAGTCAAGAGGTCAAAAGAGGTACACATAGAGCTAGAAATATAGACTTTCTAATGACAAGACGAGAGTTTACTGTGTCATGTGAAGTGCTATTGCCTATGATGAGAGATGACATACGATCTACACTGTTGTGATGAAGTTACTACGTTATACGTGATCATTTTGGTTCAACCGTCATGCGCCCTTTCTTCAACACGAGTAAGACACATACTGACACAACACCAACTGTAGTTGGAAATCCAATTTGAATATTGAAACTATGTTGCAAATGTCAGAGAGACAGACCACAAGATTTTTACAAATCTCCTCTGTTGAGAACTAAATGATATTCTAAAAAGAAATGTGAGATAATGTCTAGATGATTTTTATAGTGGAGATCAAGTTTATACATTACTTGGTTGGGCAGATGAGACAGTTGATTGCGTAGTCAGATGGAACACAGTAAATAGGCATTTTAACGTCAGATTTAGCCGGTGGTAACTTGTGGAATAGACACCGGCTGCAATGTGCTTTCAACCAATCAGCATGCAGGATTAGACACACCCGTTGTATAATGCAGTACAAACACACGTGTCTGCCTACACAAACACACTCGGCGTACCTGAGGAAGAGTTCGATGTGGACCACAGCCGGAGCGATCTTCTCCACCACGTCAGCTATGAAGTTAAACTTATACCTGGGACTGGTGGGGTGTGAAGTACCTATACTAGCGGGAAGAATTACTCATGTTAATAATAGAATCCAGTCACTCCTCCACACCATCACCACTGAAACATCAGATTTTCTAGCTGTTATCTGGTAGCTGCAACCTAATGTGCTGAAAACAGTAGGCTTCAAAGTGGTAACAGTAAGGGCCCAGAGTGGTCCCTAGTTAGGTCATGTGATCAGGAAAACGTCCTGGACAACAACATCAACAGTATCAAAACATATATCTGACGTCAACAAGTGCAGATTCCTCTGAAGTTCCTTTGTGATGCCCTAAACTATTTTATTCTTCCCCTCCACCCCTTCCTAAATGAAACCTCAGTACTTTGGTCTAAAAACATCTGGGAGGTTTTGCTGGGCTGCACTCTTTCAGGGCCATGAAAGAGCCTTGGTGGCGTGTGTGGGGTGCGTGCAGCAGTTAACAAACGTTAATTACAGCGGGTTATTTCCAGTACATGGCAGCCACGCCACCGGCTAGCGTTTTGTTCTCCTCAGCTGACTGCGGTTTCCTGTGTGTGTGTCGGTGTGTGTGTCGGTGTGTGTGTCGGTGTGTGACCGCCTTGGCTTGTACATGTATACACAATCAGGCTATACAGCTGAGTTTAGAGTACAAATAGTCAGCAAACATACACTCTGTCCTGAAACTAGCCTGTGGCATACTAGTGACCTCAATATCAACTCCCAGATTTTCCAGTTACTCTTATTCATCTCATGCAGGTATACTAGGGCCAGGAGTTTGTCCTGACTTGGGGATCGTCATCATGAAAAACACTATCACTAACCAGGGCCCAGAGTTCCTAGTCAGGTCACATGGTCAGGGAAAAACATCTGACTAGATTTTAGAACTATTCTCATTCAACCATTTGCAAATCCAATTTTTGGCTATGGTCATCCTCGTCATTGGCAAACCGTTGGCTAAGGGAGTGTAGAATTAAACATCCAAGCGAAGTGGAATCTCAGAAGAACATATTTCAGCACTAGGCTACAAATTGGTCCTCTATGGTTGGCTAACCAAGCATTAGAAAAACCAAACCAGTGGATGGCACAATCGTGGCAGTAACTGTGGAAAAACCAACTCTGCTATTAGTCTAGCCTGGTTTTCCAGATTTGTTTGTGCCGTCTTGCCAATAACCATATGAGTTGGAAAGACAGTAAAACAAATCTGGGACCAGGCTGCTATTATCCTGTGTGGTGGCCACTAATGATACTGTACATCTACCTCATGCTTTTCTGTGGGATAGAAGAATATATTGTAATTTCAGTGTTTATGTGCACGCATGCATGTGTGCATACTGTAGATGCAATGCTAAGGTAAGGGTTTGAGATAAGTCTGGAAAATGTGGGTTTGGAATGAAGAACAGTTTGAAGATACTAAACATGTACTTAGACTGAAGGCCAATGATAATGGGGAGATCATTTTAGCTTTAGGCCGATGTGGTAGCTGGTCCATCTGAAATAACTCAAGGATGACTTGAGGGCAAACACACATAATTCAACATAAGTTGAATGGGTTCACATGCTGATATAATATTAGACTGAGTGGGATATGCTGTAGACTGAGAAATGAGAGGCAATGGAGATCTGAGAATAGAAACTAAAATGTAAATAGTGATAATCTTCTATTCCTAACTCAACAGGGAATGCTCAGTTTAGTTAGGGAAACCTTGAGTAATTGGCCAATTTGTCAGGAGATTAAGATAAAACGCCACCATCCATAATAATCTGCCTGTGTGAGGTCTCTACAAAGCCTTGATTCTAATTGGCTCATGGATGATTTGGACCAATGAGCAGATAAGAATACAAATCTCATCATCAGTCATCCGTATCCCTCTTATTAAACTCCATATAGTTATGGGTTCAAATAATATTTGAAATCTTTCCAATATCTTTAACGTTTGCTCTGCTCTCCCTGGAGTGCCCGATGGGCAAGGTTTGCAATTTTGGGACTATTCTATTGGTTCCATTGCGCCAGGCAAGCTCAATCAAGCCCAGCTTACATAGTTGAAATTATTTGAAATAGTAGTTGAACCCATCTAGTTGAACAATTCAATGGCAGTCAGCCACATGCTTTTAAGCCCCTGACACAGAATTATGACTTCTGATCAAAGTCAAGACAAATCGGATATGCCATAACTTTCTGTGTCTGCATGAGACTTCCTACTTCGTGTAAAGTCTCTGAAGGGACACAAGCCAACTGTTTCCCTCATTAGTGAGAAAGTACTGTATTATTCGGGTCAGGTCAACCTGAGACGTCATACACTTAGTTGTTTTGAAAAGGGAATTGATGGACAAATTCAATACGGTTTGATTCATTCTGTGTAAAAGACCTGCAGGATATCTCTACCATATTACAATGGAGCCCCCTCAGTTTGCATGTGCTCTGTTGTCTATATTACACAGTACAACTTTGTTGATGTAGCCTGCAGTAAAGCGTGTTACACACCATCCCCAAGGACCTGTGTAGGTCAGAGATGGTATGAAGTCATGTATTGATTCTAGAATGTCTCTCAGGAACTATTTGTAATGTGCTACATTACTTTAATAAAAATAAATACATTCAGAATGGAATGGGAACCAAGGTAACTTCCACCCCTGGGCAGGAAAATGCCTATAAATGGACACAGGAAATGCAAATAAAAGCTAGACAGGAAAACAAACATTAAACTCTGACAAGTGAAGTCATTCATTCAGTGGCTGGTCATTAGTTTTAATCATGTGAGACTAATCTATAGGAAGTCTGTCTGGGTGTAATGATGGAGATTCCCCTAGGCACAGATCAGCTTTCTCTCCCCCAATCCTAACCTAAACCTAACCTATACCCTACATTACTCATCTCATATGTATATACTGTACTCTATACCATCTACTGCATCTTGCCTATGCTGTTCTGTACCATCACTCATTCATATATCTTTATGTACATATTCTTTATCCCTTTACACATGCGTGTATAAGGTAGTAGTTGTGGAATTGTTAGGTTAGATTACTCGTTGGTTATTACTGCATTGTCGGAACTAGAAGCACAAGCATTTCGCTACACTCGCATTAACATCTGCTAACCATGTGTATGTGACAAATATGATTGGATTTGAAACCATTAGGAGGGAAAACCACAAAACTGGCCTCAGATCAGTGTCTATGGGAAACATTTGTTATTTTCCAATGAGGGACATAAAGGACTTGTATGGGTTGACTTTCAGGGTTAACTTTAACGATCCATTCACCCAGACAGTCTGCTGGCTGCCCGTTCTGACAAAGGAGGGGTTGAAGGGTTGTTCCTGCTCTTCCACTAGCCTACTTACAGTAAGCTGTTCCTATATAGTGCACTACTTTTGAGAAGAGCCCTATATGCCCTAACCAAATCTCAGCATTATTGAGTATGTAAAAAAAAAGAAGTGCACTATATGGAAGAGGGTGTAATTTGGGATGAACCCTGTAACTGCACTATGCAAACATCAACCATATCAATTCATCGTCCACATCGCATAAAGTGCATCAAAGTAACTGTGTGTGTGCAAATCAAATCTGATTTGTCACATGTGCGGGAATACAACAGTTGTAGACTTTACCGTGAATTGCTTACTTACAAGCCCTTAACCAACAATGCAGTTCAAGAAATAGAGTTAAGAAAATATTTACTAAATAAACTAAAAAGTAAAAAAATAAAGTAACACAATAAAATAACAATACCGAGGCTATATACAGGGGGTACCAGTACCGAGTCAATGTGCGGGGGTGCAGGTTAGTCGAGGTAATTTGCACATGTAGTTAGGGGTAAAGTGACCATGCATAGATAATAAACAGCGAGTTTCTGCTAATATTGAATTGTATGTTTTGTATGTTGCAACTGTTTGTTGTTGTTGTTGATTTAGTTTATTTTAGACACAAATGACTTACCTTTGTTTTGGTTTATTTTGCATGGTCCCTTCTGGACCGAGTTGATGGCTGGCAGCCCCTGTTGCAGAGCCTTCCTACTCTGCGCCTTAAGCTGACACACGTTCCCATAGGTATTGCCATCACTGCCGCAGACTTTATGCCCCAATTTGCACAGGCAGAACCCCTTGGCGAGACGCTTGCCGGCCGGGTGCTTGCAGTCGAGTCCATCACCGCAGGGTAGGTCGTCTTTGCGTCCGCATGGATCTCCTTCGCCCTGGGCGCATACCAGGCAGCAGTTGCATCGGTCTGGAACGTAACCCATCGGGCAGCTGGGGCTGGGGCAAGTGCTCACGTCGCAGCGCTCCGTGCACTTTGGTTTGGGCTCAGCACGGACGAAGTCCTCGACGCAGAAGAGAACGGTGGCAAACAGAAGGACCTGCATTGTTGGCGATCTGGTGGAGAAAATTAAACCTATAAAATAAAAAATAATGTAAAGTATTTACATTAAGGTCATGTTCGTCACAAAACCGTTACTTGTAATATGGGAAGATTGAACGACGCGCAACGTCTTTATGCATCACTTTCACGGGGCTGTTGAGACACATTTACGCTTGCAGGACAGACATTGGTGTCTTCTTACGACTGAAAAGTTCTCCACTCATATGCATATTCTGATTCAGATTAAATGGGTAACTTTATCCCAAAGGAGTGGAAATTCATCCCAAAGATGCTCGTAATTGTGCGCCTAATCGATGCACTGTTTACAGCTGTAAGTTATTTGTAATGATCCCGGTGACGCTGAGTCTCCATTGAAATGAGTGTCAGTGCAGCAGTGCAGTGTCTTTTCTCCGGGTTTTTGCAGATCCCATATCATTCGTTCGCGTCTGGTCTGGCTCTGCCCCTCCGAAGCGCATAGCTGAGCAAAAGAGGTCTTTGATCATTAAAACGCGCCCCCAGGAGGCGGAGACTGAGCCCATTGACACACACACACCTCATAACCTTTGAGTTTTCATCATATCGAGCATGAAAGTTGTCATCATACCTTGTGATGAATAACTTGAAAATGAACTTTGTCTGTACCTTGCCACCGTAGGCCAAAGCATAATTAATCACAATAATCACTGGACAATATTATGCAGGTTACCGTTTTTTGTCATGCATCTTGTTCTGGAGGCAGCTCTGCAGAGTGGCCACTAGCTGGCACAGCCACAAAATCATAAAATCGGATAAAACCAAAAAGCATATTTTTGTTTTCATATTTTTTTTTTACACTATAGCCAATTTTTACTTTGCAGCTGGCCCATCCAGCAGAAACCGCTCAGTTCTGCCTCCAGTGCAAGATTCATGACAATAAACGTGTCAAAATCTGTGTCAAAATATTGACGTAAATAATTGGGTCTCTGTCAGTAAACATGGGCGTGGATGCACTCAGTAACAGTTGTCGTGTGGCAATTTGTTTTTTCCGTTTCAAAATATTAAGTCATCCATTCGTCTGGATGTGAGCAAGTGCAATGTACATCCTAAATGGCACCCTATTCCCTACACAATGCACCAGTGCACTATAGAGGGAATGGGTGCACTAATAGGTTGGCATTTGGGATGCAAACACATGTTTTTATAAGCACAATTTAAGGACAATTTAAGATGACCAGCCGGTAGCAACATAGTGGTGGTTGTTTCTCACACATACTCTCTCTCCTAGAGGAATGGGCATCAGGCTAGAGCCTAATAAATGTTTGTTTAGGTAAAGAAGAGAGGAAATGGCACACTATTCCCTATATAGCGCACTAGGTTTGACCAGTGCCTGTAGGGAATAGCGTTCCATTTGGGACATACCCATATGCATTTCACCAACCGCGGGTATGTTTATTTGAAAGCTCAACGTCAATCACTCCTGGCACTTTTCGGAAACACTGGACCCCTTGTTCCAGTCACCAACTGAGCTGACCGTTAATGTGGGAAGCAGTACTTGGTGATATTTTCACGATTCTTAAGCATACTTTATATGTGTTATTCTTGGGATTAAAAGATGGAATTGTTGCTGAAATTGTGATATTACCACTTATTACAGAAAAGTAAGACTCAGCATGACTCTTTCTCTTTGTCTGTAACTTTTTCAATAGTCAGTGCTTTCCAGGCATGCTTTATGTACAGAACTTCAGGCAAGCATGTTGTTCATTTGGAAAGTGTTTGGTGCATACAGTGAGTTCTAAAGTATTGGGACGGTGACACTTTGTTGTTTTGGCTCTGTACTCCAGCACATTGGATTACATCAAGCTTGTGACTCTACAAACTTGTTGGATGCATTTGCTGTTTGTTTTGGTTGTGCTTCAGATTAGAAAAATGAATGGTAAATAATGTATTGTGTCATTTTGGAGTCACTTTTATTGTAAATAAGAATAGAATATGTTTCTAAACACTTCTACATTAATGTGGATGCTACGATGATTACGAATGATCAGTGAGAAAGTTACAGACCTACAAATATCATACCCCCAAGACATGCTAACCTCTCTCAATAAGGGGAGGTTAGCAATTTTTTGGGGGGTATGATATTTATGCCTTTTAAATAAACCATATAATATTCTTATTTACAATAAAAGTCACTCCAAATTGACACAATACATTATTTCTATTGGGAACAAAATAATCTTAAACACAACCAAAACAAACAGCAAATGAATCAAACAAGTTAGAGTCACAAGCTTGATGTAATCATTGGTTGCTAGGAATATGGGACCAAATACTACAGTTTTGACTACTTTATTAATGCACATAAACAGAGCATTCGGAAAGTATTCAGACCCTTTGACTTTTTCCACATTTTGTTACATTACAGCCTTATTCTAAAATGGATTAAATAGTTGTTTTTCCTCATCCATCTACACACAACACCCCATAATGACAAAGCAAAAACAAGTCTAGAAGTTAAGTATTCAGACCCTTTACTCAGTACATTGTTGAAGCACCTTTGGCAGCGATTACAGCCTCGAGTCTCCTTGGGTATGACACTACAAGCTTGACACACCTGTATTTGGGGAGTTTCTCCCATTATTCTCTGCAGATCCTCTCAAGCTCTGTCAGGTTGGATGGGGAGCGTTGCTGCACAGCTATTTTCAGATCTCTCCAGAGATGTTCGATCGGGTTCAAGTCCGAGCTCTGGTTGGGCCACTCAAAAACATTCAGAGACTTATCCCGAAGCCACTCCTGCGTTGTCATGGCTGTGTGCTTAGGGTTGTTGTCCTGTTGGAAGGTGAACCTTCGCCCCAGTCTGAGGTCCTGAGCTCACTGGGGCAGGTTTTCATCAAGGACCTCTCTGTACTTTATTCTGTTAATCTTTCCCTCAATCCTGACTAGTCATCCAGTCCCGCTGCTGAAAAACATCCCCACAGCATGATGCTGCCACCACCATGCTTCACCGTAGGGATGGTGCCAGGTTTCCTCCAAACATGACACTTGCCATTCAGGCCAAATAGTTCAATCTTGGATTTATCACACTAGAGAATCTTGTTTCTCATGGTCTGAGAGACTTTAGGTGCCTTTGGCAAACTCCAAGCGGGCTGTCATGTGCCTTTTACTGAGGAGTGCCTTCCGTCTGGCCACTCTACCATAAAGGCCTGATTGGTGGAGTACTGCAGAGATGGTTGTCCTTCTGGAAGGTTCTCCCATCTCCACAGAGGAACTCTGTAGCTCTGTCGGAGTGACCATCAGGTTCTTGGTCACCTCCCTGACCAAGGCCCTTTTCCCCCGATTGCGCAGTTTGGCCGGGCGGCCAACTCTAGGAAGAGTCTTGGTGGTTCCAAACTTCTTCTATTTAAGAATGATGGAGGCCACTGTGCTCTTGGGGACCTTCAATGCTGCATACATTTTTTGGTACCCTTCCCCAGATCTGTGCCTCGACACAATCCTGTCTCAGAGCTCTATGGACAATTCCTTCAACCTCATGGCTTGGTTATTGCTCTGACATGCAGTGTGAACTGTGGGCCCTTATATAGATTTTCCAAATCATGTCCAATCAATTGAATTTACCACAGGTGGACTTTAATCAAGTTGTAGAAACATCTCAAGCATGGTCAATGGAAACAGGATGCATGTTAGTTACATTTCGAGTCTCTTAGCAAAGGGTCTGAATATTTATGTAAATAAGGTATTTCTGTTTATATTTAATACATTTACAAACAGTTATACAAAACCTGTTTTCGCCATGTCATTATGGGGTATTGTGATGTCATTATGGGGTATTGTGATGTCATTATGGGGTATTGTGTGTAGATTGATGAGAAAAAAGGTGGTAAAGTTACAAAATGTGGAAAAAGGGAAGGGGTCTGAATACTTTCCCAGAATGCACTGTAAGTGAATTTGCCCCAATACGTTTGGTCCTCTAAAATGGGGGGACTATGTACAAAAAGTGCTGTAATTTATTAACAGTTCACCCGATGTGGATGAAAATGCCCTCAAATTAAAGCTGAGTCTGCACTTTAACCTCAGTCATTGTATCATTACTTTTAAAAATCACTGTATATGCATGTGTTAGTCCTTTCAGAAAGTATTCATACTCCTTGAGTTATAAAATGTTCAGAAAGTATTCATACCCCTTGAGTTATAAAATGTTCAGAAACTATTCATACCCCTTGAGTTACAAAATGTTGTGTTACAGACTGAATTCAAAATGGATTAAATAGATTTCTTCCCCATTTGGTATTTTGGTATTTTATTAGGATCCCTATTAGCTGTTCGCAAAGCATCTACACACAATACCCCACACCTGTCTATAAAAGACCCACCAGTTGACAGTGAATGTCAGAGAAGAAACTATACCATGAAGTCCAAGAAACTGTCCGTAGATCTCCAAATTGTGATGAGGATTAGATCTGGGGAAGGGTATAAAACAATTTCTAGAGTGTTGTAAGTTTCCACGAGCACAGTGGTCTCCAGCACTGGGAAATGGAAAAAATATGGAATTACCCAGACTCCGCCTAGTGCTGAGCAACTGGGCAAGAAGGACCTTGGTCAGGGAGGTGACCAAGAACCCAATGACCACTCTGACAGAACTACAGAGTTTCTTAGCTAAGATGGCAGAACCTGCCAGAAGGACAACAGTCTACAGCACTTCACCAATCTGGGCTTTATGCGAGAGTGGCCAGACGGAAGACATGACAGCACGCCTGGAGTTTACAAACATTCACATGAAAGACTGTGGTCTGATGAGACAACATTTTAACTGAATGCAAAGCGCTATGTCTGGAGAACCAGGCACAGCTCCTTACCCATCTAACACCATCCCTACCGTGAAACATGGAGGTGGCAGCATCATGCTATGGGGATACTTTTCAGCGGCAGGGACTGGGAGAATGGTAAGGACAGAGAGAACAATGAATGGCAAATCCATGATGAGAACCTGCTTCAGAGTGCAAACAACCTTAGACGGGGGCCAAGATTTACATTCCAACAGGACAATGACCCCAAGCATACAGCCAAAGCAGTGCTGGAATGGCTTCAGAACAAGAATGTGAAAGTCCTTGAGTGGTCCAGCCAAAGCCCAGGCTTGAATCCCATTGAAAATCTGTGGAAAGACTTGAAGATAGATGTGGGGCAGTGGTGAACAGCAAATTTAACAGACTTTGAGAAAATCTGAAGGGAAGAATGGGAGAACATCCCCTAATTCAGATTAGCAAAATTGATACAGCCATACCCAACACGACTCAAAGCTGTAAACACTGCCAAAGGTGCTTCTATAAAGTATTGACTCAGGGGTGTGAATACTTATGTAAATGAGATCTCATTTTCAATACATTTGCAAACATTTCTAAAAACATGTTTTCGCTGTCATTATGGGGTATTGTGTGTAGATGGGTGAGAAAAGTCAAGGGGTATGAATACATTCTGAAGGCACCGTAGCTACCTTAAGATCAATGCAGTAACTGCAAGTCGCTGTGGATAAGAACTTCTGCTAAAATGTAAATGTAGGTAGGATCACTAGAAGTTAAAACTAGGGCCCAGAGTTCTTCCCTTGTCAGGGGGGCACATGATGGCCCCAGTCAGTGGCGATTTTAGCATGTGAATCTTGGTGGGGCAAATCCCCCAAATTCTTTGGGGATACATGCCAGCAAAGCCACAACACAATACATTAATTGCACTATAACGGTGACAAACGGTGCCCACAAACTGTTAGGGCCTACATAAAGCTGTCCCAACAGCAGACTCCCAACACCATACCACTGCTACACCTGGCTATCAGCGGAGCCTTGTCTGGCAGTGAAACAGTTCATTCAGCCTCATTTACTGTCTTAAAAAAAAGATAGCTGTTATGGCTGACTTGCTTAAACAAATGTGATTTCTACTGACAATTGAGATGTACAAACTAAACCATAAGGGGACGACAAGCGGATAAGAGGCAATCCATAATTTCGATTAAGACCTTAACTGAGCGAGCGACGACGGACGTAGTCAATATAACTATTTGTTCAGCACTTTTGAAATGGACAGCGACAGAATTCAGAACATGGGCCGTTCTTACAGTGTTCTCCCTGTACACCAAGTCAGAATCGTAGGATAAATAAAGGGGGCATATAAGCAAACAATGAAAGCCCTTACAATATTCAATGATTACATTTCTCTAAAACAGGTTATAGGCTACATGTGCACCACCAAGTCAGAACAGAATGTGAAATTAAGAGGGGGAAATAGACCAAATTATTAGGGTGAGGCACATGGGCTACTAACAGCTTACTACACAACATACAATATAATAATTTATATTATAACCATCATATTGAAGTAAACTTGGAGTCACGAGATGATATGGTGTGTGGTCCTCCCACTATGACTCAGGAAACCATGCAGTTTATTAGGCTACAGATGAAATAAGTTATGAACTTAACAGGGTGGGGAAAGTGGACGGTGATGGGCTTGATGCTCCTTTCCAATAAATATCAAGCGTCTTATTCTGGTGACTTGATGATCGACGTTTGACAAATGAAAATATTCTCTCTCTTATCCATAATAATCTCATGATGTAGACTACCAGCACAGCCTACCTGCACAGCATCTGCCACCTGTTGGCTAGAATGCACGTGCCCAGATCAGAGGAGGCACATTTTCTATTCAACTCAACAGTTTCTGTGACAAAACTATCAGTAGAGTAAAGAAAAGAAAAATGCCATGGAAACACATTGACTCTTTAGATTTTTATTCATTACATGAAAACCTAAGCGAAAAAGTACATTTTGTGTGCACTACGTCATCACACATTGATTTTTATCTACAACAAGTCCGTTGGGTGGAAACACCACTGATGGGAAAATGCGCATATTTTCTTTATGCGGATAGTTGAATATTCGCATGAAAATCTGTGAGCCGATTGGATGGAAAACGAGCTAATTATACAAAAAAAGGCATTGACGGCTTATCAGAGTGCTGACTTAGGATCAGTTTTGCCTTTTGGATGAGAATAAATACGACTGTATGGACAGATCCTAGATCAGCACTACTACTATGAGACACTTTGTGGATATGGGCCCAGCCGCGCAGTCCAAGTGGTCTTCACTCTCACAGAGCAATTCACTCCAGACTCCACTATAACCTGCAACAGCTGGACCTTCTCCATTATCTTCTCTGACTTTTTATTAGAGATATCTTTCATGATTCATTACTTTCACCATGACTTAACTCATTTCAGGTCATCAACTGAAGACAATTATAGATATTCAGTCATTGCTGTATGATTCTATTCAAAGTGATATTGTTCAGTAAGGCACAGAACACTGATTGGCAAAATCCCATTAACACATCTCAGCAGTTCAAAATGTCAGAATTACATATTTAAACCGAACGAAGGCTTACAACGCCCACTTGGCACAATATCTTTCAACACCCATAACCTCTCTAGCCTGAGTACCAGTCTGTTTGTGCTATCATTGCAACTCCTTGTCACTCAGTGTCATGTTTTGCTTGACAATGAGCATTGGAGTTGGTAAGAGCACAAACAGATCTGGGTCCAGGCTATAATCTCTCCCCTCTTCTCACTAACTTCAAACCAAGATGGCCGTTTGGCGGTGACTTATTTCTTGGTTCCTGGATGGTCACCCTGTTCGTCTTGTACTGTGACATACTGCTGAAGATCTGGTCTGGCGAGAGGTTGATGCGTCGTACATTGAGGTCGGAGGCGAACGCTCGTGCTTTCTGGTAGAAGAAGAGGGACAGTTCCCGATCAACCAGGAAGTTGTGGTAGATGGTAGCCAATCGGGTGCAGAGCTGGAGTTGGGACTTCTTGTTGCCGATGTCCATGGCTGCAGCAAGTGCTAGGTGGTAGTACCCTGCGGCGTCATACGGGTCCTACGGGTCAAAGGTGAAAAGTTAGGGGTTAGAGGTAAGGTTGGTTCGGGTCAGTGGAGAAACCGTTTTGGTTTGATCCATGTAAATCAAGCGTTATATAGCCATAATGAAATGGAAATTCATGTATATGTTTTCTGTATGCCTTTGAGGGTTGGCATCAACTCCATCTTGACACGGAATTTCTCCAAAGGAGTGCAATTCAAAGTTGAACTTTTGGGATCAAATTTCAATTTCTTATAGATATGTATTTAAAACCTGAAAAAACAACAAACAGCCCAGTCATGAATTCCATTGATTGATTGATTAATTTGATTACCTTCAGGTCATAGAATATAATGTCCCCCAGCGTCCGATACACCCTGACATAGTACAGGGTTTCCTCATCAAACTCCAGGGGCGTGGGGCAGAGGGAGAGGGCCTTCAGGTAGTAGTGTTCAGCCAGCTCAAACTGACCCAGACAGTGGTACAGAGTAGCCAGGCGGTGGAACGCCACGCGCTCGTTCAGACCGTTTCCTAGATGAAGTACAACCATGGTTTCATTAGTTAGTATTTCTTCACAGAAAGAGCTATAGCCAGGGTGCACTTGTTTCTACTTCCTGGCACGGATTCTTCTGATGGCAGCTTTTTGTTGTTGTTGTTGTTGTTGTAATAATAAGTGTGATGTGGTTGTTTTTTCCTGCCAAACCTTACTGGAATGCACTGACTGTAATTCACTCTGGATAAGAGCATCTGTGATATGTAAACACATATTTCTATTGGAAGGTCTGACCTCTAGTGGCCATAGCTAGAACACCCAGGCTCTGTTGTGTATCCTACCCAGTTTAACACTGATGTCCAGGGCGGTCTGGGCGTACTCAACAGCCTCTCCATACAGCTTCATCTGCAGCAGCAGCTCCACCAGCTTGTTAGACAGTCTTAGTCTGACCTCTGTACTGCTGGTTTTCACCGCGATGGGCAGGGCACGGTCCTAACACACACACACACACACACACACACACACACACACACACACACACACACACACACACACACACACACACACACACACACACACACACACACACACACACGAGGTGGGTCACACACATACACCACCTCTGTCCTACCCCATAGAAGCAGTGTGTGCGTCTGTGTCCTACCTCATAGAAGCAGACAGCCTTCTCTCTCTCCGTTGAGCTGTTGAAGAAGATGTCCCCTGCTGCCTCCAGCAGCTGTAGGATGAAGTGTGTGTCTCCCGTACTCACACCCACATCTTGGGCCACCTGGGAGGAATACAAGAGGTAACGTGTCAATGTAAGTCTGAGTGAATGCTGTGTGCACTGTGCTATAGAATAGAATAGGTTCTGACCTGTAAATAAAGGTCCACCAGTTCAGTCTGGCCCAGCAGGTGGTATATCTTCCCAGCCTGTAACCAGGCGTAAGCCTCCTTCTCCCTCCGGCCCAGGTCTATGAAGATACCCAGGCTACGCTTGGTGTAGTCTAGAGCAGACCGCCTAGCCCTGGACACAGAGATGGAAAGGATGAGAAATGCTATCATTTGCTGCCAACTAGAGACAGGCACACAGACAAACAGGCACACAGGCACACAGGCACACAGGCACACAGACAGACAGACAGACAGACAGACAGACAGACAGACAGACAGACAGACAGACAGACCTCTCTGTCCCCAGACTAAGGTATAGCTGGCTGATGGTCTCCAACACCTCCCCCTCCTGTCTCCTGTCTCCCCGGGTCACCAGCAGGGCCAGCTGATGTTCGTTGTAGATGATGCACTGGGCCTCATCCGGACACACTGCTCTGTAAAGGTGGCACAAGCGTCGCGTCACGCTCAACTGACCTGGTTAGAGGGGAATACACCATGGAGAGTCGGATTAACAGCATCTTTCTGTTAGCCTACTGAGCTAAAGCCTCGACATTAACCAGAGGAGCTACTTGATAAACATATTTGGGGCAGAAGTGATATATTCGGGTATACTGCAAATGAAATTCATTCCATATGTTCAGTATATAGTAACTTAGTATTTAAACAATCAAATCTTAAATAAATACATTATAGAACTGTAGAATGCATAACCGACATTCCATCCTGTGCATATTTTTTCATGTCATTTTAGCAGGGAAATATACACGTATGAAAGATTCTGCATCTCGGTTTCTCCAACAAAAACTAACCACAGGCTTGAGAGTAATTCCTTTCCTTGGATCCAATACCAACGTTCTCAGAGGGTCCCCATACCTCCGAATGTTGATTCAGCTGATGGGTAGTGGCGAGAATTGTGTTTGAACCTGTATGTGAGCCATGTTTTCTGTAGCATTGTGGTGACCCTAAGAAAGGATGGTTTCAACAAAAAACAAATGAACGTACTGTCTGAGTGGTTTGACTTGATAGCCATGAGTAGAGCCCATTCATAGTAGATCTTTCCTCTGTCCAGCTGTCTCTGGTTCACATAGTACTGTCCCAGCTCCAACAGCACTGTGGTAAAGTTCACCTTGAATAACAAAAGATGACGACGAATGACAAATGTTATAATGTATATTATATAGCTGTTATAAAGGCTTTATGAAAGCATTCATAATGACACCTACAGTAAATTGTAACGATAACAAATATTACATAGAACTAAATAAATAAATAAAATAGTAAAAGTTTTGACATAAAAAAAAGAAAAAGTTGTCCTCCTAATAGGGATGTGTAAAAATAAAAAAGGAATACAATTAACCTCATGTTCTTGTCCCTCCAGCGCTGACAACATCTCAACAGCTTCTGTTAGATGCTGCTCCGCTAACCTCTGAGGATGAAGAGAAAGGACTGCTAATCTATCTGGAATCCTAATTAAAGTAGCAACATTTCGCTAACTTTCCTCAAAATTAACTGGTTTTCTGAGAAATCCCTGTTGGAATATTCACAGATTCTTTCCAAACAGGATTTCTGGAAAACCTGGGAATTTTGTAATCATAATTCATATATCAAATCAAATGTTATTTGTCACATGCGCCAAATACAACAGGTGTAGACTAAACCATGAAATGCTTACTTACGAGCCCATTACAAACAATGCAGAGTTAAAAAGTTTTAAGAAATTGCTAAATAAAAAAAAAGGAAATAGTAACACAATAAAACAACAATATATTTCTGATCACATACCTTAGCCCCAGCCTTCAGACACAATAACCCCAGGTTAGCTTCTGCTACTGCCCAGTTAGCCCTGTCCTCAAACTCCTCACACACATCAATGGCCGTCTGGTAGCTCTCTGCTGCCCTCCTCAGGTCCCCCATGCTTCGCAAGGCTACACCCCTCATGTTGTGGACCAGTCCTTGAGATGAGATTGTACTTCATTAATCTCTAAGGGGAAATTAGTTAGTCATACTTACAGCAGTAGTAAATAAACTATACAAATACTCACATATTTTTATAATAACACAAACAAGCATTACAAGATATCTACAAAAAAATACATATGTAGAGGTAAGTTCAACAGTATAGTATGTGCAAAATAACAACTTAAGTGTACCTTCCTGTGGGGTAGTGCAATGTTCTGGCATGGAGACCAGCACTGAGTCGAGGACGTCTAGAGATACCTCTGGTTGACTGTTACAGATGTGGAGCCATGCTAGCCACACAAGGGCGATGTTTCGTTCAGGAATGCTAGTGGTGCCCGATGATGATGACGGCGCACGATGATGGTCTATGAGAGTGTGCATGGAGCGTACGGCGTGACCTAGCATCCCATGTTCCTGAAACAGCTGGGATAGGCAGAGTGTTAGAGCCTGGCTTAGAGTGTGGTCACCAGTGCCACCGACTCCATCTAATCGCCCAGTGAAGGAGAGCGACCGGCTGAGATATGGAGCCACTTGAGCCGGAATGGCAACGTCCTGCTTCCGGATCCCATAGAGTCTGTCTGTGTTCTCCAGAACCAGCCCCATTCCATTCAGACAATCGGCTAGCCTAGCAGACGGATGGATCGTGGCTCTCCTGGCCGAGCTGACACAGAGGTGGGGGAGGGAGAGCTGGCTGTACAGCCTCCCCAGGCTGAGGTAGCCATGGCTGGGCGCGACGCTCCGGACACCAGGGGGCTCCACCAAGAGAACCAGAAGCCTCTCCAGGAAGGGAACGGTGTCCGCCGCCTCACCTCGCCTCCAGTGGAGCTTGGCCAAAAGGAAGCATGCTCTGGCTTCTGCCATCTTGTTGTGACTAAGCACCGCCTTCTTCAGGATAAACTTCAGAACTTCTGAGTCTTTCTCCACTGTCGAGACGCAGTAAGGGATGCCCATTAGCAGCGCAGCGATCCGCTCCGACAGAGCCAAGTATTTTTCTGTATTTTTCTGCATGAGATAGATCACCGCTAAATTAGCGTAGATGCTAGCTAGCATTAGCATGTCCGTGAAGCCGTCTCGAGGGACGCTAAGGGCCTCCTCGAAGTAGACTCGAGCCTGGGAAAATTTTGATCGTCCTGCGCAGAGTTTTCCCAAAAGGAAACAGAGGCGGCTCTGGGACCAATGGAGACGCTTCTTCCTGGCAGTTTCCCTGGCAACACCTAGATACGCCACCAATTTGTCAACGTCGTCCGAGTGGCCAGTGAAAGTGGCGAGGAGCCGTTCCGGAGTTTGGCCATAAAGGGCGCCAAACTCTGGCTTGTAGTTGCTGCCACCCAGGAAGGATAGAAGAGGAAGGAATTTCTCCTGGTTGGTGGTGGTGCCTTCCTCAACTGGTTGGATGGTGAAGTGAGGCCCGCTGGGTAATGTAGTCTTAGAGGTCTCACTGTGGTCCTCCAGAGTTCCGTTTGTCGTCACAGTTGCATGAGGCACCTTCGATTTCATCTTCCCTTTTAGCAGAATCTCTTCAATCTTCCTCCTCAGTTCTGCTTGTTGGTGAGCGTCCATGTTGCCTTGGGAACCATCTGTAAGACATTAGATGAAGATCATTATTTATGATTTTGTTGACATGTGGGAAGAATCAGAAAAAGGGAATTATTTGAATAGTTTTCCAAGTTGAGAAAAAAATACTCAAACCCAATAGTCCATAAGTACAAAGCAAACAATAAATACCCCTCCTTTGAGTTGGTTCATTTGGAGAATCCGGTTGAGCAATCAGATCTGGAATGAAAGGAATAATTAATGAATCAATATTAAAACAGACTGTCTTTACACAGTAAGCAAGTCTAAGAGAGCAATGCAAAAATAAAAACAAGCTGTTCTTGCTGGCAGCTGTTCATCACCAAGAAAATGCCCCTGAGCATTTCCCAATTTCTGCCTCACCAAGTTTGTAGACGTGTCCAACATCATTCTGGTTGATTTTTTTCAGCAAGGCGATTGTCTCCTCTTTAATCTGATCTTCTTTCAGGTTGAAAAACAACCTCTCTTCTTTCTCTAGGAAAATGTCAGACGCCCTAGAATGGAGTTAATAAAACAAAATGTCTACTAATTTCAGACAAGGTAGATTGATAACACTTTCTAAAAGGAACGTGAGGAGCTACTATGTGGGTTTGAACATATAATTCAACATGGCTCTGAAAGCATTGTCCACAGTGTACCTTTGTATATTTACTGTGATACACCCATAGAGATAAACCAAGTGTGCTATTATTGAGTTGCGCCCCCCTCCTTTCCTCTCAGAACAGCCTCAATTCATCGGGGAACGGGCTGGACTCTACAAGGTGTCGAAAGCACTCCACAGTGATGCTGGCCCATGTTGACTCCAATGCTTCCCACAGTTGTGTCAAGTTAGCTGGATGTCCTTTGGGTGGTGGACCATTCTTGATACACATAGGAAACTGTTGAGTGTGGAAAACTACACTTGAATAGATGATACCATCGAGCTGCATAGTTGCTGGCATACCAATCACCATGTAATTGGTAATTGGTGTTCTATTTAATTCTATGAATATATCACTACTGTATACATGATGACGCAGTTAATCTGATGCAGTTAACCAGACGCAGTTAAACTTCTTAAGTGTAGGGGGCAGTATTTTCGTTTTTGGCTAAAAAACGTACCCATTTGAAACTGCCTATTTCTCAGCCCCCGAAACTAGAATATGCATATAATTGTCAGATTAGGATAGAAAACACTCTAAAGTTTCCAAAACTGTCAAAATTTTGTCTTGTGAGTTTAACAGAACTGATATTGCAGGCTAAAACCTGAGGAAAATCCAATCAGGAAGTGCCTCTGTTTTTGAAACCTCTCTGTTCTTATGCATCCCTATCACCCATTTAAAGGGATATCAACCAGATTACTTTTTCTATGGCTTCCCTAAGGTGTCAACAGCCTTTAGACATAGTTTCAGGCTTTTATTTTGAAAAATGAGCGAGAACGATCACATTGCGTAAGTGGATAGGTGGGGGCTCTCAGAGTGAGTTGTGCGCAACAGAGAAAGGCGGCCATTGTTACTCCCGGTCCTATTGAAAAACCAACACTCCCGGTTGATATATTATCGAATAGATATTTGAAAAACAACCTGAGGATTGATTATAAAAAACGTTTGACATGTTTCTGTGGACATTATGGATATTATCTGGAATTTTTGTCTGCGTTGTCGTGAACGCTTTTTCCTGTGGATTTCTCAGCATAACGCGCAAAACGAACAGAGGTATTTGGATATAAAAATATCTTTATGGAACAAAAGGAACATTTGTTGTCTAACTGGGAGTCTCGTGAGTGAAAACATCCAAAGATCATCAAAGGTAAACTATTAATTTGATTGCTTTTCTGATTTTCGTGATCAAGTTACCTGATGCTAAGTGTACTTAATGTTTTGTCGAGCGATCGATAAATTTACACAAACGCTTGTATTGCTTTCGCTGTAAAGCATGATTTCAAAATCTGAGACGACAGGTGGATTAACAAAAGGCTAAGCTGTGTTTTGCAATATTGCACTTGTGATTTCATGAATATGAATATTTTCTAGTAATATTATTTGACTGTGGCGCTATGCTATTCAGTGTTACTGATGACAATTATCCCGGATCCGGGATGGGTGGTTCAGAAAGGTTAATCAATATATAACTCAGCAGAAGGACACACTTACTCACAAAGGCTATCGGCCGGTCTGACCAGTGTTGTCATCACCAATCCCACTTCTCCTGTCCTCTCCAGTCTGCCAGTGAACCACTCGAAGCACGACACCAACAGGCCCACAATGATGATGCGATCACCCTGCTCCAGGCTTAGCTCGTCTGGCCCACCGGCGTCATACTCAACAGTGGCCACGCAGGAGCCAGTGGCTAGCATGGAGAGAGAGAGAGAGGTGGACAGGAGATATTAATTAGAATTTTAAAGTAAGTTTTGACTCTAGAATTCCTCCACATAACTCTAATTCTATGAGAAAAAGGAACAGTGAAGCCCTTAGAATTAGGATTGTCAAGAGGAATTCAAACAAGGTTCTTCTTACCAAACTGGCAGGGGAAATCACATGCTGGCTTGCCACTG
The DNA here is from genome assembly GCF_016432855.1 of Salvelinus namaycush. Classification (NCBI taxonomy): domain Eukaryota; kingdom Metazoa; phylum Chordata; class Actinopteri; order Salmoniformes; family Salmonidae; genus Salvelinus; species Salvelinus namaycush. The sequence goes on along the minus strand of NC_052342.1, from coordinate 19,582,278 downwards.
CCAACTAAGATGTTCTCCGCACATGATTTGAGGAACCATCTATAGGGCGGAAACAGGAACGAAATATGCGAATAAAAAGGTGAAACTTGGAAAATTAGCAGTATGCTTCTTCTTCTGTATTGACTAAGAATGAAATAGCTAAGTATACACTAGGCAAAGTACTGACTGGTGGAAGGGAATGACGGGCTCCAGGGCTGGTTTGGGTTTGGTCCCCCGGGCTCCATCCCCCAGGGAGAGTACGGTCCACCCCGAGCCCAGGAACGGGGGCTCAAACAGGGCGATGTCCCCCTGCTCCAGGTAGAGGTCTCTACCAGAGGTGGAGCTGTCGAACATCTGGGTGGAGCTGCAGCTGGCGAACAAGGAACCTGACAGAAGGGGAGATTTGTCATACTTTATTTGTGGGTATAACTAAATAACAAATCATTTGTAGCATTGTAATTAAGAGTATAACATGTATAACATATCATAACAGCATAACATGGATACTCAATGTTCATTTGATCTGTATGTGCTGACTTATCAAATGAAGTGCTTCTGTATATTCTGAATACACCATTCTGAATACACCATCTGAATGTGGGTACCAAAAGCTGTCGAAGTCAGATATTTTAATCTGTGAGTCACTGGGCGAGTTACCCTCTTGCATGAGGATGCCTTTGTACATGAGGTTGAGAGTCTCCTCTTGGATAGAGATCTCTATTGCAAAGTACTCCTGGTCCAGAGAACTCAACCAGAAGTCCTGGTCCAACAGCAGGTTCTCCATGCACTGGCCCAGAAAGCCTGGGGAACAGAGGTCAAAGGTCAGATGTCAATATGTCAGAGGTCAGTCAGAACTCCTGGTCTATAAGTAGTTTATGTATTGATTTCAATCGGAGATATAAAATCAGTTACTTTGTTATTTCAGACCCGAACCTGTTCAGGCCCGGGTCGGGTCTCGGGTATATCGGGTCCACCCGAACCTGTTCAGGCCCGGGTCGGGTCTCGGGTATATCAGGTCCACCCGAACCCGTGAAGAACTCTACTTTGTTTGGTATTTATTAGGATCTCCATTAGCCGCTGCAAAAGCATTAACTACTCTTCCTGGGGTCCTCATGAAACAATACATAGTGCAGAACATTATTAGTCAAGGACTGAAATACATACATTTAAAACGTGACACATAGCCTATGTCATGACTGTCCTGTGAGGATCCAAATAGGTCAGATCAGCTTTGCAATAAATAACAATAAATAAAACATTCAGAAATCCTTCTCTAAATTACCTCAAGGAATGTACTTTGTTTTAAGAAGACTTTTCGCGCCAAAAGTCTAACACGTTCAAAAGCAACTACTAGAACAATATTTCTAACATAGAATGTGGGGAATTGTCAGAGGCGACCTAAAAGAACACTAATGTCGGTTTGGTTGTTATTTTGTGATGTCATTAAAAATATTATAAAGGAAACACTGTAACTTGGAAAGTATACATACGACATGTACAAACTTTCCATCCTCTGCGTTGTGCATGCTATATGAAAAATGAGTGTTTTGTTAAGAGAGGGATGTGATTTTAGAAACTAAGAGGAAATTGTTTCTATAACTGTGCACAGTAAGTAGTCACCGCCCCCTTGATTGAGGTCAGAGAGTGTGTCAGCCTGATAGAACCGCCCCTTTTGAACAAACTGTATAAAATGATGGTTTAAGAATTAACATATTAGACCAGAGAGATGTAGATCGGCAGCTTACGTTTAAAAAGTGGTTTGAACTCTGAATCTCAACACAAGGTAGAGACAATAAAGTCACCTCCCGGAAAATCACTGGTACGGCTGATTAGCTGTCCGAAGTAAAGTATCTAGAAAAGCAAATTTAAGTGGGACCATTCTATTACTCTGCCCATACCATCTCACTGGGAAGCATCGACACAGCTTCAAAGAAGCATCTTCCAGAGTGAATGGAAGTAGAATAAACTCTGTAGTTCTGTTCAGGACTACACAACAAGTCACCGTATACCGGACGACTGCAGAGGAGAGCAACAGAGAAACCCCTTTTGGACAATCAGAGCCTTACAAGCGTGCCGCGAAAAGGCCTAAAACCCCTTTCCAAGGCGACCCAGTTTAGAGAGATACACGGCGAACCAAGGCATTTTCATGTAAATACATACATGATTGCTTACTCCAAGCGGGTGTCGGTTCCTGTGCCGGCACCCGCTTGGAGTAAGAAATCAAGTGAGAGTAGTTTCTAAATGTACCAACATTAAGTGTCTCGGTCCCCCTCCCTCTTTCGCCCTCTCCATGTCTTTTGTAACAAGTAGCCCTATTGTTGTCAGTCCACCAGGGACCTGTTTTTAATGTATTAAGTGTGTATGTTTATCCTGTGTTACCATTTAGTTAGCTAGTAAATAAATAATTAAACAAATTTGTGTAGTACGGAATCTTACCGAGTAAGGCTCGGGTTTTTACAGATGAAAATAGGTTACGACTGTTCAGAATGATGATACGATACAAGGTTATGATTAATAAGTTGACTGTTTATAGATGTGATAGGTAAAGACCTTTAGAGTTTAATTCGGGAGATGGTAACTCTTTAAATAACTGCTCTCAGGGTGCCCCAGATCCTAATGAGTTAATTGTTACATGATTCATTTGATCGGGTAACAACATAATTAGTTGATTAGATATATAACAGTCTCCAGATTAATGTTAAAAGTCAAGTCACGACACCTACATATCAGTACATGCACACAATATCTAGGTCTAGTACACAGTACAGTGCAAATTACAATACACTATATAAAAATGTCTGTGTCTCTTCACAGTCCCCTTTGTGCAGTAAGGTGTTCTTTCATCTGTTTTTAAACTAGCTTGAGTTACTTGGGGTTGCAGAGAGTTCCATGTAGTCATGCTTCTATTTAATACTGTGCGTTTCCCAGCCTCTGTTCTGGACCTGGGGACTGTGAAGATACCTCTGGTTGCATGTTTTCTGTTGTACCGATGCGTGTCTGAACTGTGTGCCAACTGCTTGAACAGACAGTTCGGTACCTTCAACACCACACACAAAGACCAATAGTGATGCAGTCAACTTTGAGCCAGGAGAGACTGACATGCATGTTACTGACACTCGTTCTTTGCCACACATGACCACACAGCTGGGCAGTAGTCCAGCTGCGACAAAACTAGGGCCTGTAGGACCTGTCTGGTCGACTGAGATGTCAAGAAGGCAGAGCAACTCCCTATCATGGACAGACCTCTTCCCATTTTAGCAACCATTAAGTCCATATCTTTTGACCATGATAGCTTGCTATCTAGGGTTAGACCCAGCAGTTTAGTCTCCTCAACTTGCTCAATAGCCACAATATTCAATAATAGATCCAGATGAGGTTTAGTGTTGAGCGAGTGATTTGTCCCAAAAACTATGCTTTTCGTTTTTGAGATATTTAGCACCAGCCTATTGCTAGATACCCATTCTATAACTGACTGGAACTATATGTTAAGTGTCTTATTTATTTTACTGTTACAGGCGACATGTATACTGTTGAGTCGTCAGCGTACAGACACACAGGCTTTATTCAAGGTCAGTGGAAGATCATTTGTAAAAACATAAAACAATAATGGCCCTAGCCGGCTGCCCTGCGGTACACCACACTGAATTTGCAGAGGCTTCCATTAACGAAGAGAGAGAGGATTCCATTAACGAAAACCCTCTGTGTTCTATTAGATGGGTAACTCAATCCATAATACAGGCAGAGGATGCAAATCCACTGAAGTCTAACAAAACAACTCTCACAATCTTCTTACTATCAATTTCTTTCAGCCAATCATCAGTAATTTGTGTCAGTGCCAAGCATGTTGAGTGCCCTTTGTTTTCTGTAAAATAACTTGATCAAACACAACTTTTCCCCAGAAGTTTGCTAAGCACTTGCAACAGGCTGATTGGTCGCCGATTTGAACCATTTAAACATATATTTTTTAATTTAACTAGTCAGTTAAGAACAAATTCTTATTTACAATGACGGCCTTCCCCGGCCAATGCCGGACGACGCTGGGCCAATTGTGCGCCGCCCTATGGGACTCCCAATCACGGCCGGGTGTGATACAGCCTGGATTAGAACCAGTGACTGTAGTGACGCCTCTTGCACTGAGATGCAGTGCCTTAGACCGCTGCGCCCCACTCGGGAGGCCATTAAAGGGTGCTCTGCTATATTTGGTTAGAAATGATCTCAGACCCCTCCATGTCTGAGGGCACACAGCATCTTCTAGGCTTTAAATTGAAGATGTGGCAAAGTCACAATGTATTCTGCTACCAACCTCAACAATTGACCATCCAGGTTGTTGGTACCAGGTGATTTGTCCTGATCTATAGATAGCAACAATTCTTCCACCTCTTCCACACCCACTTTGAGGAAGTTGAAACTACAGTGTTTGTCTTTCATTATTTGGTCCATTATGCATGAATATGAAGACTCTGTTTGCATGTCATACCTAAGTTTGCTAATCTTGTCAACAAAACAGTTATTAAAGTGGTTGGCAATATCAAAGGGTTTTGTTATGAACAAGCTATCTGTCTCAATGAAAAGATGGAGCCGAGTTTGCGTTCTTGCATTTAAAGTACTCCAGAGCTTTTAACTTTCATTCATCTTTCTTCCATAGTATAGTTTCTTCTTCTTTTTGTTTAGTTTAGTTACGTGACTTGTCAATTTACTGTATGTTTGCCAGTCTGCTGTGTTGTCAGATTTATTTGCTATTACCTTTGCCTCATCCCTCTCTGCCATACCGTTTTTCAATTCATAATCTATTCATGGGGATTTGACAGATCTAACAGTCAGTTTGTTGATGGGCGCATGCCTGTCAGTAACCGGAAGAAACAGTTTCATAAACGCTTCAAGTGCTTCATCCAGATGTTCCTCAGTACACACATCAGACCAACAAATAATTATTCACATCTTCGACACAGGAATCATTGCAAAACCTCTTGTATGATCGTTTATACAAATGTTTAGGTCCAGTCTTTGGAACTTTAGTTTTTCTAGACATGGCTATTATATTATGATCACTACATCTGATGGGTGTGGATACTGCTTTAGAGCAGATTTATGCAGCATTAGTAAAGATGTGATCAATACACATGCATGATTAAGTTTCTGTTCTGTTAGTAAATACCCTGGTAGGTTGACTGATGACTTGAACCAGATTGCAGGCACTGGTTACATTTTGGAGCTTATTTTTGAGTGGGCAGCTTGATGACAACCAGTCAATATTTAGGTCACCCAGAAAATATACCTTTCTGTTGATATCACATAGATTATCCAACATTTCACACATATAGTCCAAATACTGACTTTTAACACTTGGTGGTCTATAGCAACTTCCTACAAGAATAGGCTTTTGAGGCAGATGAACCTGTAGCCATATTACTTCAACATCACCTGACATGAGATCCTCTCTCCGCCTTACAAGAATATGACTCTGGACATACAGTGCATTCGGAAACTATTCTGCCCATTTTTACACATTTTGTTACATTACAGCCATATTCTACAATATATTTTATTGTTTCCCCCCCCCCTCCTCAATCTACACACAATACCGGATGATGACAAAGCAAAACCAGGTTTAGACATTTTTGCAAATGTATTTAAAAAAAGTGAAATATTACATTTACATAAGTATTCAGACCGTTTACTCAGTACTTTGTTAAAGCAACTGACAGCGATTACAGCCTTGAGTCTTCTTGGGTATGACTCTACAAGCTTGGCACACCTGTATTTGGGGAGTTTCTTCCATTCTTCTCTGCAGATCCTCTCAAGCTCTATCAGGTTGGATGGGGAGCATCGCTGCACAGCTTATTTTCAGGTCTCTCCAGAGATGTTCGATTTGGTTCAAGTCCGGGCTCTGGCTGGGCCACTCAAAAACATTCAGAGACTTATCCCGAAGCCACTCCTGCGTTGTCTTGGCTGTGTGCTTAGGGTTGTTGTCCTGTTGGAAGGTGAACCTTCACCCCAGTCGGAGGTCCTGAGCACTCTAGAGCAGGTTTTCATCAAGGATCTTTCTGTACTTTGCTCCGTTCATCTTCCCCTCCATCATGACTAGTCTTCCAGTCCCTGCCGCTGAAAAACATCCCCACAGCATGATGCTGCCACCACCATGCTTCACCGTAGGGATGGTGCCAGGTTTCCTCAAGACGTGACGCTTGGCATTCAGGCCAAAGTGTTCAATCTTGGTTTCATCAGACCAAATAATCTTGTTTCTCATGGTCTGAGTGTCTATAGGTGCCTTTTGGCAAACTCCAAGCGGGCTGTCATGTGCATTTTACTGAGCAGTGGCTTCCGTCTGGCCACTACCATAAAGGCCTGATTAGTGGAGTGCTGTAGGGATGGTTGTCCTTCTGGAAGGTTCTCCCATTTCCAAAGAGGAGCTATGAGGCTCTGTCAGAATGACCATCGGGTTCTTGGTCACCTCCCTGACAAAGGCCCTTCTCCCCGATTGCTCAGTTTGGCTGGGAGGCCAGCTCTAGGAAGAATCTTGGTGGTTCCAAACTTCCTCCATTTAAGAATGATGAGGCCACTGTGTTCTTGTGGACCTTCAATACTGCAGAATTCTTTGTACCGTTCCCCAGATAACGACACAATCCTGTCTTGGAGCTCATGGCTTGGTTTTTGCTCTGACATGCACTGTCAACTGTGGGACGTTATATAGACAGGTGTGTGCCTTTCCAAATCATGCCCAATCAATTGAATTTACCACAGGTGGACTCCGATCAAGTTGTAGAAACATCTCAAGGATGATCAATGCAAACAGGATGCACTCGAGCACAATTGAGTCTCATAGCAAAGAGTCTGAATACTTATGTAAATGTAATATTTCAGTTTTTTTTTTTTTATACAATTGCAAAACTTTCTAAAAACCTGTTTTCGCTTTGTCATTATGGGATATTGCGTGTAGATTGATGAGGAAAAAAACAATTTAATCAATTTTAGAATAAGGCTGTAATGTAACAAAATGTGGAAAAACGTAACAAAATGTGGAAAAAGTCAAGGGGTCTGAATACTTTCCGAATGCACTGTACATGGCAACACCTCCATATGCATTTCTATCTTTCCTATATATTCTATAACCATGTATGTTAAGTTAGGATTCAGAACTTGCGTATCATTCATGTAAATAAAAACCCCATACTATATCTAGAACTTCTTATACTAGACGACATTACCCATTGTGTAATACGTGGTGAACCTCCATATCTCTTCAAATGTTTTGAATGTGACAAATATGGCGTTTTCTTCACAGTTAATGGAAACAAGCCGAGCTGATAGTTCCTGAAAGTACAGGAGAACAGAGAAGACTTCTAAATGTACATGATTTCTCACAAACTACTGTATAAATCAATGTAATCTGTTAATAAGGTACTAAACTCAATAAGAACAAATACAACCTGATAACACAACCACTTCAAATGCAAAACTGGTGATATGACCATACACAATGCATTCATTCTTTTCACTATAACTTTACAGACTTGCGATAATTCCACAAAAGCTGTGACAAAGCATTGACAAAATGGGGTGTGACTGTGCTGAGTACAGTATCATAGCAAATGCATTTTAGCAGCATATATAGATTACAGGAGTACATATAGATTACAGCTGTACATAAAGATTACATGAAAATTACATAGGTTAACGTTTATTGTCCTGAATCTTTCCCTAGAGGCAGAACTGAGCGATTTCCACTAAATGGGCCAACTGCAAAGTCAAAATTGTCTATATCGTAGTTCATGAAAACAAAAATGATATTTTGTGTCTTAATTTAAGGTTAGGGTTAATATCAGATTTTATGACTTTGTGGCTATGCTATACTTTGTGGCTATGCTAGCTACTGACCACACTGCAGCGATGCCTCCAGGTCAAGATTTCTGACAATAAATGCCAACCTGCGACAAGACTAACCTGGATACATAAAGGTTAATAGAGTGTTATACCATGAAGAGAGCGTTGACCTCCATGCTGTCGGCCTCCAGGAGGCGGAGTTTCCCCCGCAGCACTTCCTGTGACCCCTCGTCTGCAGGAAGCTTGTCCGGCCCCTCCACCATGGCCAACAGCATGGGCAGCGCTGGAAACAAGCACATTAAAATCACCATTACAGTTTATGTCAAGCTGAGTATGGGCAATCCTTCTCTAGTTAATGTTTTGTAGGAGAGAAGAGGTGACAGAGATACTCTGGTGACTTCGTAATAAAACAATAGTGCCATTTATCAAAACACCACGTAGAAGTAATTCACTTCCACATTCCAAAAGTGTAGTTTGAGGTTTGTCATAGTTAAAGACTAAAAACGACTCAGAACAAAAATGTCAATATCCTGACAGGTACAGTACTAATACTGTATCCTCAACTTTGCTTTACTTCCTGTTTCTTTATTAACCAAAGTCCATTTTGGACACAATCATCTCACCACTTACAGAAAAACCACATGATTTCACATGTGGGAAATCACACGATTTCACATGTGAAATTGAATGTGAAATCATGTGTTTTTGGAACACTTGATCACGTTTTCACATGTGTAGTTCCATGTTATCACGTTGCTTTACATGTTGTCTCGTGTTATCATATTAACGTCACATACGATCACGTGATCACATGAAAACGTGTGTTTTTGGAACCCTTAATGTGTGTCCACATGAAATTCATGTTGTTTTTCAGTAATGGACTGGTCTGGTGACACTGATTGACAGTGAATGACCCACAGAGATTAATCAATGACTTCAAAGTGGCTTTCTCAGGCTCTCTCAGGTCCAAGGTACAAGAATCATAGTTCAAATTCACTGTCAAATACATGATTTTTCCATAATGAGAAGTGAATTTCCAGCCTGGTCCCAGATCTGTTTGTGCTGTCTTGCCATTTCCTATGGTCACTGTCACACCAAATGTAACAATAACCATAGGAGTTAGCAAAACAGCACAAACCGATCTGGGAACCAGGCTAGTGAGTTCTAGTTTAATAGCGTACAGGCTACTGCTTTTGTGAGACAAGAGAAGAAAGAGTGCAGAACACACTATAACTGCAGTAAGTTGTTTATGGGTACACTAAAAACCACAGTAGGAATATACAAAATATAAAAACTGTTTCCTACTGAACAAACATGAAACTCATAACTTATATGATTGTAATATGACCCAATGTCAACTCGCCTTTTTAATGGTTGACTGAGTCTGCAGTCATAGCGTGGGTCAAATCACTACAGCAGTGCTCAGTGTGTTGCTCTCAACCTAGTCTGGTCCCAGATCTGTCTCCATTGCTCTCATTATTGAGTGACAGGGAATTGGCATGATAGCACAAACAGGCTGGCACTCAGGCTACTCGCTACCCCTATGTTGATACTGGAAGCATGAGGCTGTATGAAATAGCATGATGGTTCGTAGCAGAATGTGTCATTCAAAACCCACAGTTGAATCTTAGAGCTCATAATGGCAAGAGAGAGTTAAACCCATAAACCATAACTTTACTCCAACTACCACAGCCAAACCCCAAACTCTCTCCCCTTCTTTTGGAAATACTGTGGTTGGAACCTTCATGAAATTCCATTCCGTTAAATTCTGAGTTTCCACAATGAGAAGGAAGTGTCTGATATACATGCATTGGACGATTGAAAATGGAAATCCCCCTTTCACTGAAAGGTGTCATATATCTGGGTCTGTATTAATACAGTGTTTCAGGGTATGATCTAGGATCAGTTTAGGCCTGTAGATCATAATGAATAAGACTACATGGACCGGTGGGAACTGATTCTAGATCAACCCTGTAGAGTAGATACACAGTTATTAGTTAGTCACCTGTTGGGAAGCCGTCTTCGGATGTGCCTGCTCCTCTGGAGCTGGAGCGCTCTGCAATAAACAGACATGTTCATTTAATACTGAACACAGTGTGTATGCTACTTTGACCGATTGTAAGAAGTAGGTAAACAAAATAACCTACAAATTAAAAGGTGACATGCCCAAAAGTTCTTTATGGGCCTTTTGGCTAGTGGTTGACATGTCTTTTATGTGTTTATTATGACAAGAGCAAGAAAACATATGATCCCTAGTCCTGTTTGTGCTGTTTCCTGTGTGTGCTATCGCTTACACACACCACACAGAGGGAGACAGGAGGAATCTGTCACGTTCTGGTTTCATAACAGTGTCCCCAACTAAACAAGAAGGAAGAATTGAGAAAAAGGGGGCAGGGTCACAAAACAGACCACCATAGATAGAACTGAAACAATGAACAAGTTGTCAAATAACCCTCATTTAAACTGAGCTTGTAAGACTAGCACAGACAGTGTCACCAGCAAAGCACCCCCACACAATAACACCTCCTCCATGCTTTACCGTGGGATATACACATGCAGAAATAATCCGTTCACCCACACCGCGTCTCACAAAGACATGGCGGTTGGAACCAAAAATCTAAAATTTTGACTCCAGACCAAAGGACAAATTTCCACCAGTCTAATGTCCATTGCTCGTGTTTCTTGGCCCAAGCAAGTCTTCTTCTTATTGGTGTCCTTTAGTAGTAGTTTCTTTGCAGCAATTCAACCATGAAGGCCTGATTCACACAGTCCTCTGAACAGTTGATGTTGAGATGTGTCTGTTACTTGAACTCTGTGAAGCATTTATTTGGGCTGCAATCTCTGAGGCTAATAACTCGAATTAACTTTTTTTAAGTCTGGGTCTTCCTTTCCTGTGGTGTTCCTCATGAGAGCCAGTTTCATCATAGCGCTTGATGGTTTTTGCGACTGCACTTGAAGAAACATTCAAAGTTCTTGAAATTGTCCGGATTGACTGACCTTCATGTCTTAAAGTAATGAAGGACTGTCGTTTCTCTTTGCTTATTTGAGCTGTTCTTGACATAATATGGACTTAACCCTTTTGGTACAAGACCATCTTCTGTATACCCCCCCACCTTGTCACATCACAACTGATTGGGTCAAACGCATTAAGAAGGAAAGAAATTCCACAAATTAACAAGGCACACCTGTTAATTGAAATGCATTCCAGGTGACTACCTCATGAAGCTGGTTGAGAGAATGCCAAGAGCGTGCAAAGCTGTCATTAAGGCAAAGGGTGGCTATTTGAAGAATCTCAAATATAAAATATATTTTGATTTGTTTAACACTTTTTTGGTTACTACATGATTCCATATGTGTTATTTCATAGTTTTGATGTCTTCACTATTATTCTACAATGTAGAAAATAGTAAAAATAAAGAAAAACCCTTGAACGAGGTGTTCGAAGACTTGACTGGTAGTCCTAAAAACAATATCACTGTATGCTACTACTGCAGAGGCGGATTGTGGATCTGTGTGTCATTTTAATGTCACTTTATGGATCAATGACTCACCCATTTTTCTACTTCTGGTCCCCTTTTTTACCGGATCATGGTTGTGGTCTTCTGCTGAGAGCTCTCTCCGGTAATGGCGCGTGTTAGTGTCCTTACGGTTAACCACCGCCACGGGTTCCACCTCTTGTTCCGCGGTTGACATAATGAATCGAAGTATTTCCTACTTTTTCATGTTGTAGCCCTACTTTAAACTCCCCGAGCGAAGCTGGATATCATGCGCATCTGCACCCTCCTCGCGCCGTGCGCACACTATCCATGGAGTACGTCACAAAAGTTTACTATCACTGTCGAAGAGGGCGTGAGACGTTAAAACCGCTAACTTGGAGATGCCTTGTCGTAGAAGAATATCAATATTGTGTTGTCACTTAATGGTCCATAGAAGCGTTACTTATTCCAAAGTCAGATCTTTGGTGAAAAATCGGTGATTGTCATCCGTTGTTTTGCTTACAGAGGATTTCCCAAATCCATCAGAATTGTCCTGTCCTGTGACGTTTGTGCGAAGAAAGTGCAGCTGACTGCAGGGAACAGGTTAATAATCGCTGACTGAACAAATAAAGTTTATTTTCTTAAATCCACCGCGCTGTTCTGTCAACAGATGAGTTCCCTGCTATGAATATAGGCCATTGGCTGTGGGAAAGTTGAACTGTTTTCTCAATCCGCAGATACATTTTTCCAGAAGTTTGAGTGCTATGTGTCGTATATAAACCTTTTCCACTTATTTGACCTCATCGTGGCATTCATAATTCCTTGCTATTTCAGCTATTTCCTATTGGGAAATTGAAAATGCTACACGCAAGCACGCACGTAGCCTACGTGTACGTACATAAACACACAATTGCTTAGACCTTTAATGTAGTCCTATGTGTAGTCTATTGCATCATTTGACAATTTCCACAGTCAGCTGCTGCGTACACTAAAATAAGTGTCCTTTGCCCAAGCTAACCTCTTGTCACATCCTAGGAAGAGAGTCAGCGCTTCCCTTTCCTCCTCTCTATCAGCCTGGCCTGGAGTTAACACTTAGTCTCGGAGACCAGAGCCCTGTCTATCATATCCAACTGAATGGAAATAATGACTCACTATTTCCATTCGAATCTGTTAGAAAAATAAATCAACCTGGTTCCAAACCCTTTTCGCACTATGAAACACCTAAAGGTGTTTGAACCTAGATTAGACAATAAGCAAACATAAAAGCACAGAATAATAGCTATTGAATAATATGTATTCAACGTCACACACTATTAAAAAAAAGCACTTAAATGTACGTTTTTAAAATGACATTCGTAAGCACGTTTCTTTGGTGAAAAAGTCGAACATTAGGTTCTGTTTTCCCGGGAAATAATCTACTGTCAAAATCGAATACATGATAGATATCAATTATGACGTTAGAGTTCCTTGATAATGGCATTCTACTAAGTGTCCGAATTTCACGGGAAACAGAACCAAATATTACACTGGAATGCATTTATCACCCAAAGACAATGAAATCATTTCAGAACTGAAACATTTATTTTAATAAGAAGACGTGTCTGAGTTACAATGACATCCAAACGTTTCCATTATAATTATTTTGGGGAATTTATTACCAAAACGATTGTTTTTACAAAGAAGGTTTATTTGTTTAAATGTTACTTTTTTCTCTAATTTACAAGCCTAATTTTGCATAGGTCCCAATTCCCTATGGACCCTGATCAAAAGTAGTACACTATGTAGGGAATAGGGTGCCATTTCTCCAATCAAAAGTAGTGCACTATGTAGGGAATAGGGTGCCATTTCTCTAACCAAAAGTAGTGCACTATGTAGAGAATAGGGTGCCATTTGGGACTAACACTTTACTTCTGCCTGTCTTTCCTCCACAGGTATTTAGTATCCAGGAGCATGACCAGGAGTCCGACGGGGCCAAATGCCTCCACTCTGTACCCGACGACCCTGAGGTGAACCTGGGTGGCACCTCCAGTGTCCCGACCACCTCCATGCTCTTCCTCCACCGCGTGTCCATCCTGCAGGACCTCACTGAGGCACCAGACGACCAGGGCTCCCAGGCTTACCAGTGTGGCTTGTGTTGGCTGCCCCTCCCCAGCCTTGCTGCCCACCAGGCCCACCTCCTGGTCAGCTGGACGTACAGCACAGGCTGTAACCGCATCTACAGTGACATGATCAGACTGAATCCGTCTCCTCTTCCTCCATTGGTATCTGAGGAGCCATCGCCATCCTCACCCAGCCCAGTCCACAATGACCAGTGGGACCAGGAGGCTGATAGGGCCCGTCGTCTCAACCCTGTCCCCGACGACCTTGAGGCCAAACTGGGATCGAGGTGAGGCGGCTACACTGACCACCTCCAGGCCCACTTCGTCTGCCAGGTCTGTGTGTTTTGTGAATATAAGCATATATGGACAATAAAGTTGTATTGTATTGAAGGTCTCCAATGAGGACTACCAATGAGGACTACCAGGGCTCTCAGGGCTATCAGGGCTACCAGGGCTCTGAGGGCTACCAGGGCTCTGAGGGCTGCCAGGGCTCTGAGGGCTACCAGGGCTCTGAGGGCTCTGAGGGCTGCCAGGGCTCTGAGGGCTCCGAGGGCTCTGAGGGCTCTGAGGGCTACCAGGTCACTGAGGGCTCTGAGGGCTACCAGGTCTCTGAGGGCTACCAGGGCTCTGAGGGCTACCAGGGCTCTGAGAGCTCTGAGTGCTCTGAGGGCTCTGAGGGCTACCAGGTCTCTGAGGGCTGCCAGGGCTCTGAGGGCTCCGAGGGCTCTGAGGGCTGCCAGGGCTCTGAGGGCTCTGAGGGCTACCAGGGCTCTGAGAGCTCTGAGGGCTCTGAGGGCTACCAGGGCTATGAGGGCTCTGAGGGCTACCAGGGCTCTGAGAGCTCTGAGGGCTCTGAGGGCTACCAGGGCTCTGAGGGCTCTGAGGGCTACCAGGTTTCTGAGGGCTACCAGGGCTCTCAGGGCTACCAGGGCTCTGAGGGCTCAGGGCTACCAGTGTGCCCTGTGTCAGCTGCCCTTTTTTGGTTCTGGTGTGTTTTGCAGTTCGCTTTTGACTTGGTATATACTTAAGCATAAATATTGTCTATGCAGGGTTGGGGTCAATTCCATTTCAATTCAGTCAATTCAGGAAGCAAACTGAAATTCCAATTCTGTTTCCAATGTTTCTCTCATAGAAGGCAATGAGGTAAATTGGAATTGATGTCAAAATTTCAGTTTATTTCCTGTATTGACTGAATTGAAAAGGAATTGACCCCAACCCTGCATCTACACTAGGTAAACTACACCAACCCTGCATCTACACTAGGTAAACTACACCAACCCTGCATCTACACTAGGTAAACTACACCAACCCTGCATCTACACTAGGTAAACTACACCAACCCTGCATCTACACTAGGTAAACTACACCAACCCTGCATCTACACTAGGTAAACTACACCAACCCTGCATCTACACTAGGTAAACTACACCAACCCTGCATCTACACTAGGTAAACTACACCAACCCTGCATCTACACTAGGTAAACTACACCAACCCTGCATCTACACTAGGTAAACTACACCAACCCTGCATCTACACTAGGTAAACTACACCAACCCTGCATCTACACTAGGTAAATACCAACTGAAAGAGGACTGTCAAATAAAAGGTTACCATACAGCTTATTCATGTAAATCGTATCTTACGTTTTTATTCATCAATTAATTTGCTCTGCATTTGATGAATTGAAATACAATTTAAATTAAACATCATTCATCTTTGTGCCTTTGATTTTGTGCACTGCTTCACTAAATAAATGAGTAGTATCTGTCACACGCAAGCGCACACTCACACGCGCACACACACACACGTTGTGACTGACAATGTGTGCGTGAGTGTGTGTATGACAGAGCCACAGTCAATCACACTCTGTCACGCGTGTTGTTTGGTTATCTGACCTAGACACATTTAGCCAGGTAATCACATGATAATACTCTATGACGGATGGACGGAGGGAGGGAGGGAGGGAAGGAGGGATGAAGGAGAGGAGAGCAAGAGGACCCAATCCTGTCATTCACATTACTGAAGGAGAAAGACTGCAGCTCTCTATCTCCTATTTCTTTCTTTAGTTTTTGGTTTTGTACCGGACAGCTGAAGGTAAGGACAACGCAGATCTTTGCACAAAATAGAAGGGGAGATTGGTTGATGACCTATGCCTTGACTGTGTATCCTTAAAGTAGGTGACACCTCTTTTTCCTCAGTGTGATTGGCTAGACTTGCATAGAATTTTTGTGAGTGTGTGACAACTGAGTAACTTTCCAAATTTTTCTCCAGGATGTCTAAGACCCCATCCACCACGTCTGCAGCCTCTGTAACCTCGGCAACGTCTGCAGCCTCTGTAACCTCGGCAACGTCTGCAGCCTCTACAGACAGGTAAGATCAATGTCTACATCTGAGACAGGGGAATTCACAGCAGGGAAAGACAGTGGCAATGTTGGGCAACAATAAAGTTATTGAGAGACATTGTCCCCGTACACACTGATATGTTACCTGAGGTTGACAAAGCGGTTGTGATACACCTGATGTTTTTGATGATGCCCAAAATAAAACAACAATATCAAGTGGTGTCTTCACCACGATACTTGGATCGTTTTTTGTTTGTTTTGTTGTTGCAGAAAATATCTCTGTTTTTATCACAACTGTTGTGCCAAATGCGTTTTACATCAGTTGTAAAACTTTAATGTGTATGCGGGGCCATTGAGTGATGACCTTATTTCTATGCATTCACCCAATGGTGATTATGTTAAGTCAAGGTGGCAAGATGGTAAGTAAGTATCCTTGCACCATCGTTGGCATGTGTGAGCAAGAATGGCTCATAGAACGGCCATCTCCTGTTTCTGTAGTGTGAGGCAGCTTGATGTATAAGTACACCGCCTGGAGTGGACATGACGCTAGTCTATCTCCTGTTTCTGTAACGTGAGGCAGCTTGATGAACAAGTACACCGCCTGGAGTGGACATGACTCTAGTCTATCTCCTGTTTCTGTAGTGTGAGACAGCTTGATGAACAAGTACACCACCTGGAGTGGACATGACGCTAGTCTATCTCCTGTTTCTGTAGTGTGAGGCAGCTTGATGAACAAGTACACCGCCTGGAGTGGACATGACTCTAGTCTATCTCCTGTTTCTGTAACGTGAGGCAGCTTGATGAACAAGTACACCACCTGGAGTGGACATGACTCTAGTCTATCTCCTGTTTCTGTAACGTGAGGCAGCTTGATGAACAAGTACACCGCCTGGAGTGGACATGATGCTAGTCTATCTCCTGTTTCTGTAACGTGAGGCAGCTTGATGAACAAGTACACCACCTGGAGTGGACATGACTCTAGTCTATCTCCTGTTTCTGTAACGTGAGGCAGCTTGATGAACAAGTACACCGCCTGGAGTGGACATGATGCTAGTCTATCTCCTGTTTCTGTAACGTGAGGCAGCTTGATGAACAAGTACACCGCCTGGAGTGGACATGATGCTAGTCTATCTCCTGTTTCTGTAACGTGAGGCAGCTTGATGAACAAGTACACCGCCTGGAGTGGACATGATGCCTGTCTAGCGCACAGCATTACCCCCAATCTATCTGCTTAATGCTGAGTGCCAAGCAGAGACGCATTGTCTCCCATTTTTACAGTCTTTTAGTGTTACTCCCAACCTTCCAATCTCAGGGTCAGGCCACTGAGTCGGTAAGATAGCGCTTGTCAATGTCTCTAATATGAACCCTTGTTGTCTCTTGGCTCCTAGCAAAGGTGGTAAATCCTCCCAGAAGTCCTCGGCCTCGGGTTCGGAGTCGGCTCCCAAGAAGGTGTCTAAGAAAGAGCAGAAGAGACAGGACATGGAGAAGATACACACCACCCTGCTCTGCAGCGTGTTTGGAGCGGTATACACACACACACACCATAACAGCTACTTTACCCTTTGACCCCTAACCCATAATCCTGACCTATAACCCCACACCACTTAGTGAGCGACATGCTAGTGTAACAGCAGTCTGGTGTTTGGTGGGGAGTGAAAAGTCAGGGAAGCTGCTATTTTAGCTGAGCTTCTGATCTTTGCATGCCGATGTGTGTGAGTGCGTGTGAGTGCGTGCCTGCTTATCTGCCAGCATGCTACATCCGTGCCTGCCTGTGTGTACGACTGTGTGTGTGTGTGTGTGTGTGGGAGGGGGGGGGGGGGGGGGGTAGTAATGATCCTTTAAGTTACACACACAGAGTAGTTATCCTCTCACCACTCATTAGGATTAAGGCTAGAAGAT
Organism: Salvelinus namaycush; assembly: GCF_016432855.1. NCBI lineage: Eukaryota > Metazoa > Chordata > Actinopteri > Salmoniformes > Salmonidae > Salvelinus > Salvelinus namaycush. The sequence continues at coordinate 19,564,659 of NC_052342.1, read as the reverse complement.
GCTGGAAGAGCATCGAACAAAAGGGGAAAGTTATACGGTTATTTTAATCATGTTTAGACCAATTGATGTGTGCATGTTTGCTGTTTTATGAACAATTGCTGTTGTCTTACTTTGAAATGTTTCTTGACATTGTGAAACGTAACCCGGGGACATCGATTAAGGAAAGAATCATTCAGATCAGAACTTCAACTAGGTCGTATTGCAGTGTGAGCATGTGGGCTGTGCGGATCAACACAACACGCCACACACGTGTGAACGAGGTTGAAGGTTTTCCCAGAGAAACAGGATGGAACTCTTAATGATTTAATCCACCATGAGAAGGAAACGTCCTTAACTGTGCCTGTCCCCAATCCCTCACTAATTTACCTCACTACAGTACCAGAATGACCTCCTCTTACACAACAGTCTAAATCTCACATTTCCTGTCCTAAACTTCCAGCCATAAGCATCTGTTTTTGTCCCAACGTCTTCAAGGTTGCCCCTATCCACATTATAGTAGATGGGGATCTTTTGTAAGTCCTGCGCTATAATATTACACAAAATGTAAGCCTGGTTTAAGTATTGTCAGACAGTGTTGTTTTCCCCTCACTAAAACACCTCTCCCCTGCTGTCTTCCTTTAGGAGAGAGAGTTGGCTCAAGCTGAGTTGGATGGTGAGTTTTCTTAGCACAGTGATGTTGCATATACAGTAGAATGGTTTATTTCAAGTAGGTTGACCAGTAGCACCACTCATCACATTGAGCTCGTATTACTCAAGTTAGGATTCAGCCAGACATTATATTTGTAAAAGGGGTGTAGCTTTGAGTCATCCATAGAAATAGCATGACTAGAATGGACAAAACGCCCCTCAGACCACGGAACTTTGACAGTACTACTGTCAGGGGTAGACTCAATATGGCCGTCAGCCCAGCCATCACAGAATGTTGACTTAAATGGGAATGTTCTTTCTAGTAATTCGACTTCCATGGTGTCATCATCACCTTCTGACCTCTAACATTTGACGTTTGGGGCAGAGCTGGACTTTGCCTTCAAGGAGTTTGACTACGACTGTGACGGCTACCTGAACTACAAGGACGTGGCAGAGTGCATGAGGACCATGGGCTACATGCCCACTGAGATGGAGCTTCTGGAAATAGTACAACAGATTAAGATGAGGAGTGAGTGTCTTATAACTGTTATATAGCTGTTATGGACCTGTTATAACCTGTTACAGACCTGTTATAACCTGTTACAAACCTGCTATAACCTGTTACAGACCTGTTATAGACCTGTTATAACCTGTTACAGATCTGTTGTAACCTGTTACAGACCTGTTACAGACCTGTTATAGACCCGTTACAGACCTGTTATAGACCTTTTACAGACTGTTTTAACCTGTTAGAGACCTGTTACAGACCTGTTATAACCTGTTACAGACCAGTTATAGACCTGTTACAAACCTGTTATATACCTGTTACAGACCTGCTATAACCTGTTACAGACCTGTTATAACCTGTTATAGACCTGTTATAACATGTTACAGACCTGTCATAACCTGTTATAGACCTGTTATAAATCTGTTACAGACCCGTTACAGACCCATTACAGACCTGTTAGACCCGTTACAGACCTGTTATAACCTGTTACAGACCTGTTATAACCTGTTATAGACCTGTTACAGACCTGTTATAGCCTGTTATAGACCTTTTATAACTTGTTCTAACCTGTTACAGACCTGTTATAGTTCTGCTGGAGATCAAGATGAGGATTGTGTGATATGACTGCTGAAGAGGGAGAAAGAGAGAGATGGAGAAAGACCGAGAGAAAGAGAGAGAGGAGAACAGATACAGACTCATGTCAATGTAGTGACATTACAACTGACAGAAACTGTTTCTCTATCTCATTGACTGAGGTTATTGACTCCACTAAACCCTCCTGTCCTGACTGTTGATTGGTGTGTTGGTCCAGTCCCTATCTGTGTCCTGATTGTTGATTGGTATGTTTCTCTGCAGTGGGCGGTTTGATGGACTTTGATGACTTCTGTGAGCTAATGGGTCCCAGGATAATGGGGGAGACTGTTGACATGCTGGGGCTGAAGGAGCTCAGATCAGCCTTCTCTCAGGTAAGAGATTGAGATTGGAACCAAAGGAAACTACAAATAAAAACACAGGCATTATAACTCAAACTTTCATCTTCCAGCGTTTACATCCTTGCATGACTGAGCTGACCTACTCTTCCTCAAATTCAGATTCAGCCCTCAACCAATATTAACACACCTGTTTACTTAATCACCCCCATCCTCTCGTCCTCAACATCCTCTCCTCACCTCTCCCCTCACTTCTCCTCACCTCACCCCTCCTCTCACCCCTCCTCGCCTCACCACCTCTCCTCTCACCCCTCCTCGCCTCACCCCTCTCCCCTCCTCTCCTCACCCCTCCTCTCACGCCTCCTCGCCTCACCCCTCTCCCCTCCTCACCTCTCCTCTCAGTTTGACCAAGACTGTGATGGGAAAATCAGTCAGGATGAGATGAAGGAAGCGGTGAAGTGTTTTCTGGGGGAGAAACTAAAGAAAGGAGAGCTGGAAGATATCCTCAAGGAGATTGACATCAACGGAGATGGAAGCATCGACTTTGACGGTGAGGAGATAATTGTGCACACACACACACACACACACGTGGAGGAAATACTCAAAAACATTCAGGATACACACACAAAAGTACGATCACTTACAGTTCCAGTCAAAAGTTTGGATACACCTACTCATTCAAGGGTTTTTCTTTATTTTTTACTATTTTCTACATTGTAGAATAATAGTGAAGACATCAAAACTATGAAATAACAAATATGGAATCATGTAGTAACCAAAAAAGTGTTAAATATATCCAAATATATTTTTGATTCTTCAAAGTAGCCACCCTTTGCCTTGATGACAGCTTTTCACACTCTGGCATTCTCTCAACCAGCTTCACCTGGGATTATTTTCCAACAGTCTGCTGAGCACTTGTTGGCTGCTTTTCCTTCACTCTGCGGTCCAACTCATCCCAAACCATCTCAGTTGGGTTGAGGCCGAGTGATTGTGGAGGCCAGGTCATCTGATGCAGCACTCCATCACTCTCCTTCTTGGTCAAATAGCCCTTACACAGCATGGAGGTGTGTTGCATCATGGTCCTGTTGAAAAACAAATGATAGTCCCACAAAGCGCAAACCGGATGGGATGGTGTATCGCTGCAGAATGCTGCAGTAGCCATGTTGGTTAAGTCTGCCTTGAAATCTAAGTAAATCACAAACAGTGTCACCAGCAAAGCACCCCCACACCATCAGACCACCTCCTCCTTGCTTCATGGTGGGAACCACACATGCGGAGATCATCCGTTCACCTACTCTGCGTCTCACAAAGACACGGCGGTTGGAACCAAAAATCTCAAATTTGGACTCATCAGAACAAAGGACAGATTTTAACCTGTCTAATGTCCATTGCTCGTGTTTCTTGGCCCAAGCAAGTCTTCTTCTTATTTGTGTCCTTTAGTAGTGGATTCTTTGCGCAATTCAACTATGAAGGCCTGATTCACGCAGTCTCCTCTGAACAGTTGTTGTTGAAATGTGTCTGTTACTTGAACTCTGTGAAGCATTTATTTGGGCTGCAATTTCTGAGGCTGGTAACTCTAATGAACTTTTCCTCTGCAGCAGAGGTAAGTCTGGGTCTTCCTTTCCTGTGGTGTTCCTCATGAGAGCCAGTTTCATCATAGCGCTTGATGGTTTTTACGACTGCACTTGAAGAAACTTTCAAAGTTCTTGAAATTTTCCGGATTGACTGACCTTCATGTCTTAAAGTAATGATGGACTGTCATTTATCTTTGCTTATTTGAGCTGTTCTTGCCCTAATATGGACTTTTACCTATCTTCTGTATACCACCCCTACCTTGTCACAACACAACTGATTGGCTCAAACGCATTAAGAAGGAAAGAAATTCCACAAATTAACTTTTAAGAAAGCACACCTGTTAATTGAAGTGCATTCCAGGTAACTACCCCATGAAGCTGGTTGAGAGAATGCCAAGAGTGTGCAAAGCTGTCATCACGGCGAAGGGTGGTTACTTTGAAGAATCTGAAATATATGTTGATTTGTTTAATACTTTTTTTTGGTTACTACATGATTCGATATGTGTTATTTCCTAGTTTTGATGTCTTCACTATTATTCCACAATGTAGAAAATAGTAAAAATAAAGAAAATCCCTGGAATGAGTAGGTGTGTCCAAACCTTTGACTGGTACACACACACACATTTCTCTAACGCAGTGGTGGCCAAACATGTTGTGGCCTTTCTAATTTCCCTCCCAGAGTTCGTCATGATTCTGTCCATTCGATAAGCGCTGGAAGACCTGAGAGGACGCTATCGTTTTAATGAATCTTGTTAGACTAAGACGAGATAACATTGTATGTGTGCATCTGTGTGTACTACTACACATGTACTACCATTTAAAAGTTTGGGGTCACTTAGAAATGTCCTTGTTTTTGAAAGAAAAGCCATTTTTTTGTCCATTAAAATAACATGAAATTGATCAGAAATAGAGTGTAGACATGGTTGATGTTGTAAATGACTATTGTAGCTGGAAACGGCTGATTTTTAATGGAATATTTACATAGGTGTACAAAGGCCCACTATCAGCAACCATCACTTCTGTGTTCCAATGGCACATTGTGTTAGCTAATCCAAGTTTGTCATTTTAAAAGGCTAATTGATCATTAGAAAACCCTTTTGTAATTATGTTAGCACAGCTGAAAACTGTTGTGCTGATTAAAGAAGCAATACAACTGGCCTTCTTTAGACTTTAGATTCTGGTTAGAGACAGTTTGCGCTGTTCTGTGAAGGGATTAGTACACAGCGTTGTACGAGATCTTCAGTTTCATGGCAATTTCTCGCATGAAATAGCCTTCATTTCTCAGAACAAGAATAGACTGACGAGTTTCAAAATAAAGTTATTTGTTTCTGGCCATTTTGATCCTGTAATCAAACCCACAAATGCTAATGCTCCAGATACTCAACTAGTTTAAAGAAGGCCAGTTTTATTGCTTATTTAATCAGGACAACAGTTTTCAGCTGTGCTAACATAATTGCAAAAGGGTTTTCTAATGATCGATTGGCCTTTTAAAATAATAAACTACACGTGTTTGTGTCAGTATGTATGCTACAAGATCATATCCATGCCTAATGATGTAATGTGTATATCAGATCTAAGGATGAGATGTACTCCTCCCTCCTCTCTTCTCTTCTCACCCCTCCTGCTCCCCATCCTCTCAGTTCTGTTCTCTCCTCTATACCCGGTCACTGAGAAAAGACATGAAGGTGTGCACGTTGGGAAAGAGTATGAACTTTAATGTATTTGGGTTATTTATCAATTTATTGACACTGATGTGATATGACATGTAGATAAGTTACCATATTGCTATTTTAATAAAGAATTTCAATTCCATTATGAGTGACAACTAGACAAAAAAAAAAAAGTTATGTTTTCTTTCTGTCTCAGTATTAACTTTACTTCTGCAAACAACTTGGCAAAGTTGACCCTTTAACTTTATTTCTAAAACATTTTACATACTGTATGCAGTCAACCTCAAGTCTAAATGTCAACGAAAAGAAAACCAATACCCTTAAAGGGATAGTTCAGCAATTTTATATATTTTTGTTTCCTCCCCATGAAAGCAGTGTATTTTAACAAAACCAAAGTGTGGATTAGTCATTACTTGTCTGTAGACTGATTTCAAAGTTAGGAAAAAAATATCTAAATATGTAAAAATTGCTGAATTACCCCTTAACGCCAAGTAGATATTCTGTTCTCAGCTAAACTCCAGCCAAACCATCACTCAAACGGTAACTCAACAATTCAGCAAAATGTCCAACATATCGTGCAGCGTATCTAGAGTCAGGAGTTTTTCCTGATCATGGAAGACTTTGGGCCCTATAATGCAGTACTAGCCTAATACTGTAATACTGTAACAAACTACAGTTTTTCTCACAGTTCACATGGCCAGAAAAATCACCTGGCCCCTAAGGATATCTGCAGAAAGTCTTGTCGTCCGACACAAATTCAACACTTGAAAAATAAATAAATGAAAACCCACTTTTATTTTTTTCCCAACAGATCTAAGTCACATGAGCGGGAAACAGAAATAACAATAGCTTCTTTGCATCATCAACTGACTAGAGGCAATATATTTCTAGAGACAGTTCAGCGATTTTACCTTCAAAGCAGTCTATGGACCAAAGGAATTGCTGAACTATCCCTTTAACTACGTTTTGTAAACCTTCATGACGTCAGACTGAAGTGTACAGGTCTCGGTAAAGGCCTTCATACTGTAACTGTCTTAATTAACAACAGTCTTTGATAAGTTGAGTTACAGTGCATTCGGAGAGTAATCACACACCTTGACTTTTTCCACATTTTGTTACGTTACAGCCTTTGTTTTTTCCCCCTTATCAGTCTGTCATTATATATTATAGTGTGTAAAGCAAAAACAGGTTTAGAAATGTTTGCACATTTATAAAAAATAAAAAACTGAAATATCACATTTAAATAAGTATTCAGACCCTTTACTCAGTACTTTGTTGAAGCACCGTCGGCAGTGATTACAGCCTCAAGTCTTCTTGGGTATGCGGTACAAGCTTGGCACACCTGTATGGTGAGTTTTTCCCATTCCTCTCAAACTCTGTCAGGTTGGATGGGGAGCATCGCTGCACAGCTATTTTCAGGTCTCTCCAGAGATGTTCGATCGGGTTCAAGTCTGGGCTCTGGCTGGGCCACTCAAGGACATTCAGAGACTTGTCCCAAAGCCACTCCTGCATTGTCTTGGTTGTGTGCTTAGGATCATTGTCCTATTGGAAGGTGAACCGTCACCCCAGTCTGAGGTCCTTAGCAGGTTTTCATCAAGGATCTCTCTGTACTTTGCTCCATTCATCTTTCCCTCAATCCTGACTAGTTTCTCAGTCCCTGCTGCTGAAAAACATCCCCACAGCATGATGCTGCCACCACCATGCTTCACCGTAGGGATGGTGCCAGGTTTCCTCCAGACGTGATGCTTGCCATTCAGGCCAAAAAGAGTTCAATCTTAGTTTCATCAGACCAGAGAATCTTGTTTCTCATAGTCCTTTAGGTGCCTTTTGGCAAACTCCAAGTGGGCTGTCATGTGCCTTTTACTGAGGAGTGCCTTCCGTCTGGCCACTCTACCATAAAGGCCTGACTGGTGGAGTGCTGCAGAGATGGTTGTCCTTCTGGAAGGTTCTCCCATCTCCACAGAGGAACTCTGTAGCTGTCGGAGTGATCATCGGGTTCTTGGTCACCTCCCTGACCAAGGCCCTTCTCCCCGATTGCTCAGTTTGGCCAGGCAGCCAGCTCTAGGAAGAGTCTTGGTGGTTCCAAACTTCTTCCATTTAAGAATGATGGAGGCCACGGTGTTCTTGGGGACCTTCAATGCTGCAGAAATGTTTCAGTACCCTTCCCCAGATCTGTGCCTCAACACAATTATGTCTCGGAGCTCTACGGACAATTCCTGCGATCTCATGGCTTGGTTTTTGCTCTGACATGCACTGTCAACTGTGGGACGTTATATAGACAGGTGTGTGCCTTTCCAAACATGTCCAATCAATATAATTGACCACAGGGGGACTCCAATCAAGTTGTAGAAACATGTTAAGGATTATCAATGGAAACAGGATGCACCTGAGCTCAATTTCATATTTCATAGCAAAGGGTCTGAATACTATTGAAATAAGGCATTTATTTTTTTATTTTTAATAAATTAGCAAACATTTATAAAAAGCTGTTTTGCTTTGTCATTATCGGGTATTGTGTGAAAATTGATGATAAAAATATATATTTAATACATTTTAGAATAAGGCTGTAACGTAACAAAATGTGGAAAAGGTCAAGGGGTCTGAATACTTTTCGAATGCACTGTAAATACGTTTTTTGCGTTGATTGTTAATGCAGCTTATGTATCACATACATATTTATTTCCATAATTTGTTTCTAATTAGAGGAACACTAATGTGTTTCCCAAAGCCTTCGTAGCTACATTATCTCTCCACAATCCAGTCAAGGCGCGAAATTTGTCAAATGTAGGACTTTGCTGTTCTACGGAGGGGCTTGAGTCAAGAAAACAAAAGTACCATATGAGCGAAGGCGTCAGGAAACCCATCCCATATCACGGCTAGACATTCAACAGATTATGACAACTCCTCTGTGGGGCAAAGCTTCCAGGGAAGTCGGCACGATGGTGATATTATTGAGCTTTTGATCAGAATGCCATCCCATACTGTGAGCGAGAGTGTGTTTCACTGTGTCCCCCCACTCTCAAGCACAACAAGTCCAAGTCACAAGTCTCCTCTCCTTCCAACTGTCTCCCATTGTAACGGCAACAGGCGTTCTGGTTTCTCATAGCAACATCCGTAGAAATGTCCAGCATCCAACTACACTTAGGTATCCAAAACAAATGTTTATACTTTAGTATATAAATATATATTTTTTTAAACATTTGTTTTGAATAGACCTACCTAGTTGTTCCTGCCATAACCAGCACTCTAGATGCACTGTTGTGCACAGGGTTGATCTAACTACACTTCTTTGGTGAGTTCGAACTCGACCATGATGTCGTGAACCCAGATGTCCCTCTCCTCCTGCGAGGTGTCAACCAGGAAGACGGTCAACTTCCTGTCCCAGGGGTGATGCGCTTCCTGTACGGCCTCCAGCTGAGCCACCAGCGGCTTCTTCTCCACATGGTTCCGGAACAAGATGGAAGCCTCCTCCGACCACTGCCTCGGTTTCACTCCTATTGGTGGAGAAGAAATGTTAGCCAATCAACAAGCTTCATATGAAAAAAGCTATCCTCAGAATTATGTATGAGAAATAGGCAAGTAAAAAAAAATATTTCATGAAATGGGAAAAAAAAGTAAAGTAAAACATTTATATCAAATATCTTTTAAACCAGGGGTGTCAAACTAATTTTGTCCCAGGGGCAGAATTCGATCTTCAACAAGGTCCGGAGGGCCACACTGAAAATGTCCTCGTGGTCATAAATAGCAAAAAAGATAGTCCTCTATCAATCATTTTGGGAATTTTCTATGCTCCCTGACAGTCTAGGTTTAATTTCGGTGATAATTAGGGAGGTATAAAAACGGTTTAAATATAAGTCCATTATCCTTTCTACACAGTTTAAATGTGGTTTTAATCCATTTAAATTAGTTCCCCCGTCCACCAAAAACAACAAAACAGTTCCCCCTCGTGGGTCGGATCCGGCCCGTATGTGTGACACCCCTGCTCTAAACTCATAACTCACACTGAAGTCATTTCTCAGTTCAGTTCCTATCCTGGCCACCAGAGGACTCCCTACTCAAACAATCTGTATGCTCATAATGAATGGACGTATCTAGACATTAACAAGCTCAAGGACCATGTGACACATGTAGAGATGCTTCCAGAGGTATTTGTTCACAACAACAACAACACAGCCATATAAGGGACGTAACTCTTTTTCTAAAATGTGCAGATCAGAAGAACCACTTGTTGCTGATTCTTTTGCAGTCTGGGTGCATTCCGAAGTCTAAGCTATATGGTTGCCTGGGGCAACTCTCCTTAGTTACCTGCGAGTTGTGCGGTGATGCCCTGGAATGGTAGCTGTCGGAACTCCTGTATGAGGGGGCGGAGCTGTGTGCCGCTGACCAGCTCATGTTTACCATAGTCCAGTTCATAGACCGACATCAGACCATTGGTCAACACCCCCTTCACCAGCACACGGTGCCAACTGAGAGGGCACAGAGAGGTCAATTAATCAAGTTAATTCAATCAAGAGGTTTGTTAATTCAAGTTCATCCTTAGCCTGGGTGCCCAATTTAGTACACTGTTAATGAATGCAGTCAGACTATCTTACTAGAAGACCTACCCAAATCCCTCATACACACTCCCGGGCTACAGTGGCCCAACACACTCCCGGGCTACAGTGGCCCAACACACTCCCGGGCTACAGTGGCCCAACACACTCCTGGGCTACAGTGGCCCAACACACTCCCGGGCTACAGTGGCCCAACACACTCCTGGGCTACAGTGGCCCAACACACTCCCAAGACACATTAACCCCCCCCCCCCCCCCCCCCAAAATGCCACCCGCTCCCATCCACTACCAACATACTTACTTGTTCTCTACTTTGGCAGCATATATCTGGTTCTTCTCCCCTTTGAGAGGCTTCTCCTCTGTTTTATTATAGTACAGGATCATCTCTTCCATCAGAACCACCAGCTTGTACATATCTCTCCAAGGTTGCACTACGAAGTGGCCCGGATGACACGCCACCGACACATAGATATCCATGTTATGACCTGCAGCAGAGACAGATTTAGGGAGAGTTTGGACCATATAATTACATATAGAACACTAGAATTGACTTTGGCATCCTAGCAACATGATTAAATATTGGCCATCTTGGTCAGGAAAACTTGGTCAGGTAACTGATCAAATGTTAAAATATTGTATAAAACAATGCATTTGTAGATACAGTCAGATCCCAAATGATTGCAACTTTTTTTTTTGCTCATCTTTAATCAAGGGTGCCAATAATTTGGGAACTCGCTGTATATGTGGACAGTAGGGAATTCTCAAAGGTGCTGACATGGTGTCTGTTCTAAAATATTCCCTACACAGTGAACTATGTAATAATAATAATAATGGCGCCGGAGGGGTGGCTGCCGTTTCATGGGCTCCTAACCAACTGTGCTATTTTCTTTTCCCCCCCCCCTCGCATTGTTTGTAACTTATTTTATACATTAAGTTGCTGCTACCGTCTCTTAAGACCGAAAAGAGCTTCTGGACATCAGAACAGCGATTACTCACCTCGAACTGGACAAAGATTTTTTCTTTAATGAGCCCGACGGGAAGGATATACTGCTTTCCGGAAAACAGTTTGCGTGAAGAAAAGGCGGAGATACAGAGGGAGAAGGTCGGGACGCCTTGTTAGGATTTGTAGGCGAGTGAGTAAATCACCATTACCATCGGTTCTATTGGCGAACATGCAATCACTGGAAAACAAACTCAAAGATCTACTGTCGAGACTATCCTACCAACGGGACATTAAAAACAAATATTTTGTGCGTCACCGAGTCGTGGCTGAGCGACGACGCGGATAATATAGAGCTGGCTGGGTTTTCCGTGCATCGGCAGGACAGAGCAGCTACGTCTGGTAAGACGAGGGGCGGGGTGTGTGTCTATTTGTCAATAACTGCTGGTGCACAATGTATAATATTAAAGAAGTCTCGAGGTATTGCTCGGCTGAGGTAGAGTACCTCATGATAAGCTGTAGAACACACTATATTATTCGTATCCGTATATTTAGCACCACAGACCGATGCTGGCACTAAGAGCGCACTCAACCGACTCTATCAGGCCATAAGCAAACAAGAAAATGCTCACCCAGAAGCGGCACTCCTAGTGGCCGGGGCTTTAATAGAGACAAACAAATCTGTTTTACCTCATTTCTACCAGCATGTCACATGTGCAACCAGGTCTTGAAAATTCAAGACCACCTTTTCTCCACACACAGAGACACTTACAAAGCTCTCCCTCACCATCCATTTGGCAAGTCTGACCATAATTATATCCTCCTGATTCCTGCATACAAGCAAAAACTAAAGCAGGAAGAACCAGTGACTCACTCAATACGGAAGTGGTAAGATGACGCGGATGCTACTCTCCAGGACAGTTTTGCTAGCACAGACTGGAATATGTTCCGTGATTCATCCAATGGCATTGAGGAGTACACCACCTCAGTCACCGGCTTCATCAATAAGTGCATTGACGACTTCATCCCAACAGTGACCGTACATACATTTCTCAACCAGAAGCAATGGATTACAGGCAACATCTGCACCGAAATAAAGGCTAGATCCTGCCGATTTCAAGGAGCGTGACACTAATCCGGATGCTTATAAGAAGTCCCGCTATTCCTTTAGACAAACCATCAAACAGGCAAAGCCAGACAGATTACCAGGGCATGTACTCAGAGCACGCGTGGACCATCTGGCAAGTGTCTTCACTGACATTTTCAATCTCTCCCTGACCAAGTCTGTAATACCCACATATTTCAAGCAGACCACCATAGTCCCTGTGCCCCAGAATCTGAAGGTAACCTGCCTAAATGACTACCGCCCCGTAGCACTCACGTCAGTAGCTATGAAGTGCTTTGAAAGGCTGGTCATGGCTCACATCAACACCATCATCCCGGAAACCCTAGACCCACTCCAATTCGCATACCGCCACAACAGATCCACAGGTGACGTAATCTCAATCCCACGCCGCACTGCCCTTTCCCACCTGGACAAAAGGAACACCTATGTGAAAATGCTGTTAACGTCTTATGGATGAGGGGTAGTATTGAGTAGCTTGGATGAATAAGGTGCCCAGAGTAAACTGCCTGCTACTCAGGCCCAGAAGCTAAGATAAGCATATTATTAGTAGATTTGGATAGAAAACACTGACGTTTCTAAAACTGTTTGAATGATGTCTGTGAGTATAACAGAACTCATATGGCAGGCAAAACCTGAGAAAAAATCCAACCAGGAAGTGGGAAATCTGAGGTTTGTAGGTTTTCAAGTCTTTGCCTATCCAATATACAGTGGGAATTTGGTCCGATTGCACTTCCTAAGGCTTCCACTAGATGTCATCAGTCTTTAGAACCTTGTTTCAGGCTTCTACTGTGAAGGGGGAGAGAATAAGAGCCGTTTCAATCAGGTGTCTGGCAGAATGCCATGAGCTCAGTCAGGCGCGCGCCCGTGAGAGCCAGGTTAGATGGGGAATGTCGTTGCACAGCTATTTTAAGGTCTCTCTAAAGATGTTCGATCGGGTTCAAGTCCGAGCTCTGGCTGTGCCACTCAAGGACATTCAGAGACTTGTCTCGAAGCGACTCCTGTGTTGTCTTGGCTGTGTGCTTAGGGTCGTTGTCCTGTTGAAAGGTGAACCCTGTTGGAAGGTGAGCGCTCTAGAGCAGGTTTTCATCAAGGATCTCTGTACTTTGCTCCATTCATCTTTTCCTCGATCCTGACTAGTCTCCCAGTCCCTGCCACTGAAAAACATCCCCACAGCATGATGCTGCAAACCACCATACTTCAACGTAGAGATGGTGCCAGGTTTCCTCCAGACGCGAGGCTTGGCATTCAGGCCAAAAAGACTTCAATCTTGGTTTCAGACCAGAGAATCTTTTTTCTCATGGTCTGAGAGTCTTTAGGCGCCTTTTGGCAAACTCCAAGCGGGCTGCCTTTTACTAAAGAGTGGCTTCGTCTGGCCATTCTACTATAAAGGCCTGATTGGTGGAGTGCTGCAGAGATGGTTGTCCTTCTGGAAGATTCTACCATATCCACAGAGGAACTCTGGAGCTCTATCAGAGTGATCATCGGGTTCCTGACCAAGGCTCTTCTCCCCCGACTGCTCAGTTTTCCATGAGGCCAGCTCTAGAAAGAGTCTTAGTGGTTCCAAACTTCTTCCATTTAAGAATGATGGACGCTCAGTTTCAATACTCATAGCAAAGGGTCTGAATACTAATGTAAACAAGGAATTTCTGTTTTTTATTTTTTTAAATATTCAATTTGTCATTATGGGGTATTGTGTGTAAATTGATCAATTGTTTTTAATCTATTTTAAAATAAGGTTGTAACGTAACAAATTGTGGAAAAAGTCAAGGGGTCTGAATACTTTCCGAGTGCACTGTATGGTACTGACCTGCAGGTGGTAGTTCCAGCAGCAAGGGTAGCTTGATAGGTGTGGTGGATGAGGGAGGTGGGGGAGTCCCCGGTGGGGTGCTTGTACCCCCCGTCGGCCTTGGTTCCGAGCGGGCACATCTCAGCTGGGGCTTGGTACCGTTGGAGCTGGGTGTGATGGTGGTTGTGGAGGTCTTGGGGGTAGAGGTAAGGGTGGCAGTGGAGGTACAGGTGGAGGTCTTGGAAGGGCTGTGATAAGAGAAGATGAAATATATACTATTGTCAAAGAGCCACTCAAGTGTATTTTTCCTAACCCCAACCCCACAAGAAAGCGGAGTTCGCACAACGGCAGGAGATTCCACACTGTGTAGGATTCAGGAACTGACTTGTTGAAATGGACTCCCAGCCCTACCAGTGGTCCCCTCTGTGTTTGAAGAGATCCGAGGCAGCCATTTGGCGGTTGAGACTCCTCGCGGGGTCCTGGAAGTTCTTGTCGGGGAACAGGTAGACATGGGCTACACTGCGCTTGGTCTCATCCAGCTTGGCGATCTGTGGCGGGAGGTCGGGGAGTGGATAAGAAGCCCAATATTTCAATACACAATAAACATATTTATCATACAAAACAGCCCAATCTCAGAGTGACGTTTCCAATGTTAACTCAGCAAAGATGTACCAGCTGAATACACACATTCAATACAGTGGAGTGTCCATTTCTACTCTGAGCCCTCAACCCCTCCCTTCCATTAAGATGTACTTCAGTACTTTCCCATCATCCAGGATTTATCCATGCTCTTATGTACATATCATGCTCTTCTGTGCTTCTTATCAGACAGCACCTGGAGTTATTGGGAATACACATTCCTACAGTATACCACTAAATAATTACACTTCTCATATACAAAGAGCTTAAACCAAAAACTACTTTCAATCTCGAAAGATATAAAAATGGTATATTCATACTAAGAGGATATAATGACAAAAAACAAAGATATAAAACAGTAAAGATGCAAAGATATAAAACAGTAATATACGGTGCATTCGGAAAGTATTCAGACCCCTTGATTTCCCCCCAAATTTTGTTACGTTACAGCCCTATTCTAAAATGGATTAAACATTTATTTTGTTATTCAGCAATCTACACACAATACCGCACAATGACAAAAAACAGACCCTTTGCTATGAGACTTGAAATTGAGCTCAGGTGCATCCTGTTTCCATTGATCATCCTTGAGATGTTTCAACAACTTGATTGGAGTCCACCTGTGGTAAATTCAATTGATTGGACATGATTTGGAAAGGCACACACCTGTCTATATAAGGTCCCACAGTTGACAGTGCATGTCAGAGCAAAAACCAACCCATGAGGTTGAAGGAATTGTTCGTAGAGCTCCGAGACAGGATTGTGTCGAGGCACAGATCTGGGGAAGGGTGCTAAAACATTGCTGCAGCTTTGAAGGTCCCCAAGAACACATTGGCCTCCATCATTCTTAAATGGAAGAAGTTCGGAACCACCAAGACTCTTCCTAGAGCTGGCCGCCCGGCCAAACTGAGAACCCGATGGTCACTCAGAGAGCTACAGAGTTTCTCTGTGGTGATGGGAGAACCTTCCAGAAGGACAACAATCTCTGCAGCACTCCACCAATCAGGCCTTTATGGTAGTGGCCAGTTGGAAGCCACTCCTCAGTAAAAGGCACATGACAGCCCGCTTGGAGTTTGCCAAAAGGCACCTAAAGGACTCTCAGACCATGAGAAACAAGATTCTCTGGTCTGATGAAACCAAGATTGAATTCTTTAGCCTGAATGCCAAGAGTCATGTCTGGAGGAAACTTGGCACAGAGATCCTTGATCAAAACCTGCTTCAGAGTGCTCAGGACCTCAGACTGGGGCAAAGGTTCACCTTCCAACAGGACAACACAGGAGTGGCTTTGAGAGAAGTCTCTGAATGTCCTTGAGTGACCCAGCCAGAGTCCGGACTTGAACCCGATCGAATATCACTGGAGAGACCTGAAAATAGCTGTGTAGCAAAGTTCCCCATCCAACCTGACAGAGCTTGAGAGGATCTGCAAAGAAGAATGGAAGAAACTCCCCAAATGCAGGTGTGCCAATCTTGTAGCGTCATACACAAGAAGACTCGAGGCTAAGACACTGCCAAAGGTGCTTCAACAATGTACTAAGTAAAGCGTCTGAATACTTATGTAAAAATTATTGTTTTTTTATGTTTCATAAATGTGCAAAAATGTCTAAACTTGTTTTTGCTTTGTCATTATGGGGTATTGTGAGTAGATTGATGAGGAAAAACAACTATTTCATCAACTTTAGAATAAAGCTGCAATGTAGCAAAATGTGGAAAAAGTCAATGGGTCTGAATTCTGTGTTAATGCACTGTAAAACAGTAAAGATATAAAACAGTAATATAAAATCTCAATGTTAATTAAGAAGAATTCCGCTTTAAGTTTACGATGGTGACATACACAGGAGTATGTGTATGCATTTGTATCTCAGTGTGAGTATACAGTATGTGTGTGGGTTGATACATTCTCAGAATTGATATTGGAAGTTGTCACAAACTCACAAAAAAGATGAGTTCTATGCAAAGCCTAGTCAATCACACTGAGGAAAAAGAGGTGTAATACATTACCTTCACTCTGCAGTCTGTGGAGTTGAGCACGGCGTCTCGGAACCACTGAACAGCGTCTGGAGTCCAGGAGCCCACACCCCTCACAGTCAGGTCAGCCAGACAACACTTCACCACCTAGAGAGAGACTACTGCACGTCAGACTACATTACCCAGGCAACACTTCAACGCCTAGCAGGACTGACTACATTACCTATACACAGACCCCCCACACACACAACATCCCTCCATGCATCCATCCATCCATGTTCTGACCTGTGGTGGGATGGCAATCAAGTCCCGTAGGAAAGGAGGTGGGACTTCCCTCAGCTCAATCACCTCCACTGAGGCCTGCACCCCCAGGTCTGTGAAGAGGATGTCCAACACACGACTACCATGTAGGTTAGTGATCTATAGGAGAAACAGGGGAATTGTGGAGGGTGAAAGAATACAGGGAGAGAGCGTGGAGAAAGTGTGAGAACATAACATATGACCTGGTTGTCTAGGATGTGCTAGCATTGTGTGCTACAGATGTGGGATCTTAATTTGATCACTCTTATGTTGCTAAGAATTCTTCTGCACCGCAGGAGCTTGATGATTTACATACATTCACTGAAAACCCACACTAACACACAGTTATATTAAAAGTATTGCACTTTTCATGTAGCTTAATTTTGGCCAGTAATAGCCTAACCACAGACCAAGCAACGTTATGGATTATGGTTTCTGTACAGCACTTTGATATATCAGCTGATGTAAGAAGGGCTATATAAATACATTTGATTGATTTGATTTGACTAAACGTTCAAATCCTGTTGCTGCAGGATTACTTTGACATGGCAATACTGGTCAAATTAAGATCCTCCATCTGTATACATTTTGTACAATATTTGGTGTAGAATTGAGCTAGTTAACTTCCATCCAGGTAAGTCACCTTCTGCTCCACCTCTTCATTGTGGGTCAAACTGAAGCTGGATGGTATGACCTTTAGGCAGAACTGTAGCTGAGACATGCAGTATCTATCACTGCCACAAACTATTGACTGTATAGGCAATAGAATCCATCTCACCTCCACGCGAGACCATTTGCCTTTGTAGCGTGCCAGACAGCTTTTCCCACAGAACGGTCTGGACACCAGGAACTCTGACGTCACCTGCCACACAGAAGAGATTATGTTATCAGTATAGGACAGGATTATGTCATCAACGTGAGAAAGACACAGGCAAAAAAACAAACATGAGATCTACGTTGACTCAGACTGTTGAAGCAGAACATCTCAGGTCAGGGTTAATATATTGTATGTAGATTGATGAGGGATTTTTTTTTTTTTTACCAATTTTAGATTAAGGCTGTAACGTAACATGTGGAAAAGTCAAGGGGTCTGAATACCCTCTGAATACACTGTATATGCAATATTATGTAGCCTGGTATATATATATATATATATATATATATATATATATATATATATATATATATATGAGAGTCTGTATTTTGTGCATCTGAACAAACCTGAACACCATCTTAGTGAATGATAACTGGGGACTACGGTAGGTACTATGTTGCCACTGGGTCAATGACAGTCAGTTCCAGTGTCATGTGATGAGATGAACTAAGTAGCCTGTGTCTTAACCCCAGATTATGTTCCTTAATCTCAACTGTGTCTGGCTCTCAGCAGCCTCCTCAGAGGACGAGACAGACAGAAGCTCTCACACGCACACACACACAGTCACACAGACACACGGGTACCTGTGAGTGGAAGTATGCCTCAGCCTTCTCCAGGATCTCAGTGAGTTTGGCCAGACCTCGAGACGGGAGCTGGCAGTAGATGGTCCCGTCTGAACACACACTTCTCACAGCCACGTTCATATAGGCACTGTTCACCTACAGGGGGAGAGAGAGAACCATGGCTGGGTTAGACATGATCCCATTCCACTCAGATTCAAATACTATGGACTGAAAAACAGGGATTAATACAATACTGATGAAAGATGCTCAAGAACGTCTTCGACCCACTGACAGTGGTACTCTCCCCTCCTATGACAGTAACCCACCTGTAGGGGGCTGGCCAGAGTCTTGTCCTGCAGGGCTTTGATACATGCAGCGTTGATGTTGACATCAACATCCTGCGACGTGTCGTACAGGACCACCAATGGGGTCTGCCCTCTCTCTAGGATCTCAGCCAACAGGATCTTGCCGCTGGCCATGGACTCAAACTTCTTCAGGACAGCAGGCTCCTGGTAGAAAGGCTCCAGACCTAGGTAGGAAAACAGACAGACACTTCATTAAGAAGAAGAAACTGAATCCAAACATCTGACTGCAACACTATTGTATACAAATCCACAAGCCTTCTGTAACTTTGTGATTTAAAAAAATATACATATAATTCACTGTCTAAGATTGTGATCAAAACTCACCAGCCAATTGACACTTGGTGGCCTGGAAAGGCAGGTTGAAAAACTTCTCATGCAGCTCAAACACTTTGGCCTTGCTGATGACTTCTGAAAACCCGTGATCCACATAGTAAACCTACAGATTCGCAAAAAACAGTGAAAAAAAAGTGGAGAGAAGTGATTCATTTTCTAAAATGTCAAACCCTAAACTCTCCTCCTATACTTAAACCATTAACATGGCACCATAGATCCATAATATAACATATACCCTACAATATAGAAATCATCAATCATCTTTTTTCATTTCGAAGTTTCAACCAATTGACCTTTGAACTCACCTTGACCTTGTCAGCCATGACCTCTGTGACTTGTGCTCGTAGTACCTCCTCATCCTCCTCCGTCCTGACGGCAGCCAGCTGACCTGAGGTTAGGGAGGCCAGGGGTGTACCACTTTTCTTGTCACCAGTACGGGTGTTGTTGTCCTGGCAACAGTAGAATTCTCTCATCTTGTCCTCCAGAGCCTCCTGGGCTTGGGAGTAACCCTCTCCTATGTACCTGGATGGAGGATACACAGGGAGAGAGGGGAGGGTAAGGAAGCATTTCACAAGAAGGTCTACACCTGTTGTATTTGGCGCATGTGACAAATATAATTTGATATGAGGGGGGTAAGAAGAGAGCGAGAGGAGAATCTTTCATTTCTTTCTATTCATCCAGGTAAGGCTTAGTTAAACAGCACTGAGGGCATATTCTTACTGCACCACAACCAAACGACTCCCATGCCCATCCCACTGGTTCTTACCGGAGTATGACTCCGTTGGTATTAGCAGCCTCCCCCACCAACACAGAGGGGTACTCCTCTCGGGGGATGAGAAGAGGAGGTACAGTCTGGGTACTGAGCCTCCTCCCCACCTCCTCTCTGGCCCTGCACTCCTCCACTGACTCCATCCTGTTGCGGTTCTCCTCCTCCCTGGTCCTCTTGTACAGAATGGCCCGTTTGGGGTTGTCCGGCATGGGGTATTCGATGGTGCAGAAGTCGGAGAGCAGCGAGAGATTCTCCAGGATGTGTTCGGGGAGTTTGGTTTTGTACGTGTCCAAGTAGAGTTTGGGTAAGGCGTGGGCCCATAGACCATTGCTGTATTTGACTAGAAGCTCTCCCAGTTTTTGTCTGAGGTCGGGAGAGAGGGTGGAGGGGGAGGCTGGAGGACTAGGGGAGGAAGAGGGGGTGGTTAGTGGGAGGGGGCTCATGGTAGTGGTAGAGGGGGTGGTAGGGGGCTTTGACTGGGGCTTGATGTCCATGGTTGGGGTGAAGGCGGTGGAGGTGGGGTATTGGACTCTGGTAGGGACAGGGGATGGGGTCTGTGTTGGTTCCTTAGCCGGGTAGAGGAGTAACTCATTGGGGTTGCTGCTGCATGGTTTCTCTACCTGGAACAGGAGGACATATTCTTCAGATAAACAGAGTCTAGAACAACCAGTGGCCATACAGTATGTATCAAGCATCTCAGAGTAGGAGTGCTGATCTAGGATCAGGTCTTTCCTGTTCATGTAACCTTATTCATTGTGATCTAATAGTCAAAACAGATCCTAAATCAGCACGTTTGATACATATATGCCCAGATCTAAAACACACAAAAGGATAATACTGCCATTATAAATCACATAATATTAAAATACTTCACACCATACGTTATGCAGTTGTTTGGACTTACAGGCTATTTGACTTCGAGAGTATCAACTGTTACAACGGGTATAAGGTGCAAATATTTTTGCTCTTGCGAACCAGATGAGGGATGCTTATGACGGTATTACTGAACTCCATGTAAACATAGAAAATGTTTGGCTAGAAAATAAAACGCTATGTAAAATATCAGTATTACACTCAAACCATGTTCTGTTTATTAAGCTATACATTATTCATACAGCTTTTAAAATAAACTGAAATAAAGTATTTAATATATACAGGATCATAATTTGAGCTAGTTTGCTACATCAAAATAATCCTGCAGCAACAGGAAATGTGAATTATTATGTGGATTATAATTAATGGACATTTTTGTAGGGGTTGGTACATTTTTTGTAAAGATATATCAAGTCTGAAATTTCAAAGTGGAAATTACAAACTTCAGAAGCCTTTTTAAACCGCAAATACACTACAAGTTTTAATGTCCTACATTGCAGGAAAGTTCTCCTGCAATAGGGTGGTCAAATTATGTTCCTACATCTGTACATTCTGCGCAGATGTGTGTTCAGTGCTCCAGGTCTTACCAAGATAGTGATATTTCAACAGTGTTATTTAATACTGTACAACAGTATAAATACAATACAAGTATGGTACGTACGGTGCAGATGTGTGTCCAGTGCTCCAAGTCTTTGATTGCTTCACTAGGCAGGTCCTGTTTGTACAGTTCTCTGTAGAGCTGAGGCAGCTTGGACACCCAGAAACCATTACTGTACTTGTTCAGCACCTCTCTGATATGCCCTTGCACCTTCTGGGGGTTGTAGTTCCCCCCGGGTGAGGGGTTGTAGTCCTTGGGGTGGTGATGTGGCTTGGGCTTCCCAGAGACAGCATTTTCTTTGAAGTTTGTAGAAGCTGGAGGAGGAAAGAGGGGGACATTTTAGGTGAAATTGGTTAGGCACGATTTGTATGAAATAATACAGGTATAGACATGTTATTGCACAGTTTTTGGGATCATATGGAATATATAAGTCCAGGAGTCTGTCCTGACAAGGCAGCTATAGTCTAGGGCCCAGAGAAAAACTCTGTGTTACATTGCAAGAGACTTTTGGTGCCTCGGGGTAACACTAAAAACGGTCTGCTTTCCTAGACCTGTCTCTTATTACCGAGAATTAAGTCATGAGTTAGCAGCCTAATGCTAATCTCTAGCCTGTAATGTGATTTTTGCTTTGAGACAGGCTGTATTCAAAGGACAGTAATGTGAAGGACTGGAACCAGAGGGGTCAGTCATCTCTTGAAACAGTCATTTACACAGCTGTTTTACTTCTGATGTAAAGACTGATCTCTTTGTGAGGAACTACACCCCAGATGAAAACAGCAACCGATAAAACCCCTGATCTGTGACATACAGTCAGTCTATTGTAGTCCTTAAACGGTCCTACATACTGTTGCTCTGCTGGGCATTTGTGTGTGTGTGTGTGTGTGTGTGTGTGTGTGTGTGTGTGTGTGTGTGTGTGTGTGTGTGTGTGTGTGTGTGTGTGTGTGTGTGTCAGTGTCCCACGTACGGTTGCTCTGGGTGTTCCTGGAGAAATGAGTGTACACTTCCTTCTGGAACAGTGACGGCAGGGTCATCCTTTTGTCTGACCTAAACACACAACAAGAAGAGAGAGAGAGAGTGTTGACTTAGAACCATTTCTACTGTATCCTTCAAATGACAGAGAGTCTAAGGGGCAGACGAAGCGGTCTTCTGGTCAGGCTCCACATCGCGCACCGCTCCCGAGCATACTACTCGCCAATGTCCAGTCTCTTGACAACAAGGTTGATGAAATCCGAGCAAGGGTAGCATTCCAGAGAGACATAAGAGACTGTAACGTTCTTTGCTTCACGGAAACATGGCTCACTCGAGACACGCTATCAGAGTCGGTACAGCCAGCTGGTTTCTTCACGCATCGCGCCAACAGAAACAAGCATCTGGTAAGAAGAGGGGTGGGGGGGTATGCCTTATGATTAACGATACGTGGTGTGATCATAACAACATGCAGAAACTCAAGTCCTTCTGTTCACCTGACTAAGAATTCCTCACAATCAGACAAAACAGACACTTCTGAACCAATGGCGAACAATGGAGGAATAACACAAGGACTTCATTTCCTTTTTGTTTAGTTTCCTGGTTGGATACATAATGGCAGTTTGTGTCCCCATTTCTCAACCAAAAAAAGACTCCGGTGGAAGAAGCCAGCAATATCAGTCAACCCAGTCAGTGCTAGAAGAGACTGCTGTACTCTACTGTACTCTACTGTACCCTGTCCACACTCCATAAACATTAGGCCTGTGCTAGAGTGTAGAGGCCTGAGATATCCTCATAGAAATTGAATAATTCCTCGAACAGTCATCCCCATTCAATTCAATGGGTGAGTGAGCCTTCTCCCCTTCTACTACACTGATTAAACCCTACTTACTACCCATAATTCTCTCCGAAGGGAGCTTTTCCATCCCAGAATTACCTTAGACAATGGGAGCATAACACTCTGTGTCACGACTTCTGCCGAAGTCGTTGCCTCTCCTTGTTCGGGCGGTGTTCGGCGGTCGACGTCACCGGTCTTCTAGCCATCATCGATCCATTTTTCATTTTCCATTGCTTTTGTCTTGTCTTCCCACACACCTGTTTTCAATCCCATCCATTACCTCTTGTGTATTTAACCCTCTGTTTCCCCTCATGTCTTTGTCAGGGATTGTTTCATGTCAACTGTTGTTTATTTGGTGTATAGGTGCGCGACGGGTCCTCGTACCCATGTTTATTTTATGTATGTACATTTTCGTGTTTGGAGCATTGTTAAGTGGACATTTATTAAAAGTCTCCATTTACACTCAGTTTAACTCTCCTGCGCCTGACTTCCCTGCCACCTATACACACGGCTCTGACAGAATCCCTGACCCTTGCTATGAAGTCAGCAGGAGGAGACACTTCGTTCATGGAGCTAGAGGAACGCGTCATGGAACAAGCGGAGGAGATTGACAGTCTGAGCGCTGCCATGGATCGCATTGTCCAGAATATGGATCGCTTGGAGAGACAGGGAGTTTTTCCAGCGCCTCTACCACCACAACCGGTATTTCCGTCGAACGCTTTTCCTCCTCCTGAAGATAACAAAATCCATTTATCCCTACCCACGGGATACAATGGAGATACTGCCAGCTGCCAGGGCTTTCTCCTAAAACTGAACTTATATCTGGCCACGGTCTCTCCATTACCATCTGACCGTGAGAAGAGTTACGCCCTCATCTCATGCCTCACCGGGAAAGCCCTGGAGTGGGCCAGCGCTGTGCGTAGAGAGGAGTATGCGGCGTTGGACCATTTTGAGGAGTTCATCCGCCATTTCCGGAAGGTATTCGACCACCCATCCGAAGGCAGAGCGGCGGGTGAGCTCCTCTATCATCTGAGGCAGGAGACGAGGAGTGCACAGGAGTTCGCCTTGGAGTTTAGGACCTTGGCTGCCGGCGCTGGATGGAGCGACAGGGCCCTGATCGACCATTACCGTTGTAGTCTACGCGAGGACGTCCGTCGGGAGCTGGCCTGTCAAGACACCACCCTCAACTTCGATCAGCTGGTGGACATGTCCATCAGGCTGGACAACATGCTGGCTACTCGTGGACGTCTAGATCGGGGTCTGGTTGTTCCATCCTCCCGCACCCTCTCTCCCGAACCTATGGAATTTGGAGGGATGGTGCGCAGGGAGAACGGAGGGGGTTCCCGCTCGAGCACCATCTATGGTCGCAGAGATCACACTGCTGGTCGGTGCCGGGTTGGTTCCTCTGGGAATAGAGAAGGTAGGCAGGGCACTCTGGCATCACCCCAGGTGAGTAGGCACCATTCTCATCCAGAGCCCTCTGTCGCACTAATGTTTGTCTCTGTCACTTTTCCGGATTTTTCCCTGCATTCCCAGTATAAGGCGCTAGTAGATTCAGGCGCAGCTGGGAATTTCATTAATAAAGATTTAGCTCATAGTTTAGGGATCCCTATTGTTTCTGTGGATATGCCTTTCCTTATTCATGCCTTAGATAGTCGACCATTAGGTTCAGGGTTTATCAGGGAGGTCACCGCACCTTTGTGTATGATAACGCAGGAGGGTCACAAGGAGAAGATTAGTCTTTTCCTTATTGATTCTCCTGCGTATTCTGTGGTGCTAGGCCTACCCTGGTTAACGTGTCATAACCCCACTGTTTCTTGGCCACAGAGGGCTCTCACAGGGTGGTCGCGAGAGTGCTCAGGTAGGTGTTTAGGGGTTTCCGTTGGTGCTACTACGGTGGAAAGTCCAGACCAGGTCTCCACCGTGCGCATTCCCCCTGAATATGCCGATTTGGCTCTCGCCTTCTGTAAAAAGAAGGCGACTCAATTACCACCCCATCGACGGGGGGATTGTGCGATAGATCTCCTGGTAGACGCTGCATATCCCAGGAGTCACGTGTATCCCCTGTCGCAAGCGGAGACGGTGGCTATGGATACATATATCTCTGAATCCCTGCGTCAGGGGTTCATTCAGCCATCCATTTCACCAGCCTCTTCGAGTTTCTTTTTTGTGAAGAAGAAGGATGGCGGTTTACGCCCGTGCATTGATTATCGATGTCTCAATAAAATCACGGTGAAATATAGTTACCCGTTACCTCTGATAAATACAGTTATTGAGTTAAAGAACGGGGCACGCTTCTTCACAAAATTGGATCTCAGGAGTGCGTACAATCTGGTGCGTATTTGGAAGGGTGATGAGTGGAAGACAGCATTTAGCACCACCTCAGGTCATTATGAGTACCTTGTCATGCCATATGGGTTGATGAATGCTCCATCAGTCTTCCAATCATTTGTAGATGAGATCTTCAGGGACCTGCAGGGTGTAGTGGTGTATATCGATGATATTCTGATATACTCCGCTACACGCGCCGAGCATGTGTCCCTGGTTTGCAGGGTGCTTGGTCGCCTGTTGGAGCATGATCTATATGTCAAGGCTGAGAAATGCTTGTTCTTCCAACAATCCATCTCCTTCCTAGGGCATCGGATTTCCACTTCAGGAGTGGAAATGGAGAGCGACCGCATTACAGCCGTGCGTAATTGGCCGACTCCAACCACGGTAAAGGAGGTGCAGCGTTTTTTAGGGTTTGCCAATTACTACCGGAGATTTATCCGGGGTTTTGGTCAGGTGGCTGCTCCCATTACCTCACTGCTAAAGGGGGGCCCGGTGCGCTTGCAGTGGTCGGCTGAGGCGAACAGGGCTTTTGGACACCTGAAGACTCTGTTTACCTCGGTGCCTGTGCTGGCTCATCCGGATCCCTCTTTGCCATTCATAGTGGAGGTGGACGCATCCGAAGCTGGGATAGGAGCAGTGCTCTCTCAGCGTTCGGGTGTGCCACTGAAGCTTCGCCCCTGTGCTTTCTTTTCGAAGAAGCTCAGCTCGGCGGAGCGAAACTATGATGTGGGGGACCGGGAGCTGTTAGCTGTCGTACAAGCCTTGAAGGCGTGGAGGCATTGGCTTGAGGGGGCTAAACACCCTTTTCTCATCTGGACTGACCACCGCAATCTGGAGTACATCCGGCAGGCGAAGAGACTGAATCCTCGCCAGGCAAGGTGGGCCATGTTTTTCACTCGTTTTGTGTTTACCCTTACTTACAGACCAGGCTCCCAGAACGTCAAGGCAGACGCATTTTCTCGGCTGTATGACACAGAGGAGCGGTCCATGGATCCCACTCCCATACTCCCAGCTTCGTGTTTGGTGGCGCCAGTAGTGTGGGAGCTGGACGCGGACATTGAGCGGGCGTCACGTGCAGAGCCCTCTCCTCCTGAGTGTCCAGCTGGTGGTCTGTACGTTCCGTCTGCTGTCCGCGACCGATTGATCTATTGGGCTCACACGTCACCCTCCTCTGGTCATCCTGGGATAGGTCGGACGATGCGCTGTCTTGATGGGAGGTACTGGTGGCCCACTTTAGCCAAGGACGTGAGGATTTATGTTTCCTCCTGCTCGGTGTGCGCCCAGTGCAAGGCTCCTAGACACCTGCCCAGAGGTAAGCTTCAACCTTTACCTGTTCCTCAACGGCCGTGGTCGCACCTGTCGGTGGATTTTTTGACTGATCTTCCACCTTCACAGGGTTACACCACGATCCTGGTCGTTGTGGATCGGTTTTCGAAGTCCTGTCGTCTCCTCCCGTTGCCCGGTCTCCCAACGGCCTTACAAACTGCAGAGGCCCTGTTTACACACGTTTTCCGGCACTATGGGGTGCCTGAGGATATAGTGTCTGATCGGGGTCCCCAGTTCACATCAAGGGTCTGGAAGGCGTTCATGGAACGTCTGGGGATCTCGGTTAGTCTTACCTCAGGTTTTCACCCCAAGAGTAATGGGCAGGTGGAGAGAGTTAACCAGGATGTGGGCAGGTTTTTGCGGTCCTATTGCCAGGACCGGCCGGGGGAGTGGGCGAAGTTCGTGCCCTGGGCAGAGATGGCCCAGAACTCGCTACGTCACTCCTCCACTAACCTCACTCCTTTTCAATGTGTATTAGGGTATCAGCCGGTTCTGGCTCCTTGGCATCAGAGCCAGACCGAGGCTCCTGCGGTGGACAATTGGTTTCGGCGCGCTGAGGAAACCTGGGAGGCAGCCCACGTCCACCTTCAGCGCGCCATAAGACGCCAGAAAATTGGCGCAGACCGTCGCCGCAGTGAGGCCCCGGTGTTCGCACCAGGGGACAGGGTCTGGCTCTCGACCCGAAACCTGCCCCTCCGCCTGCTCTGCCGGAAGCTGGGTCCGCGGTTTGTGGGGCCGTTTAAAGTCCTGAGGAGAGTGAACGAGGTATGTTATAGGTTACAACTGCCCACTAATTACCGTATTAACCCCTCGTTCCATGTGTCTCTCCTCAGGCCGGTGGTGGCTGGCCCGCTCCAGGAGGCTGAAGTGCGTGAAGTTCCTCCGCCTCCTCTTGACATCGAGGGGGTCCAGGCATACTCTGTTCGATCCATTTTGGATTCGAGACGTCGGGCGAGGGGCCTTCAGTACCTCGTGGACTGGGAGGGGTACGGGCCGGAGGAGAGATGCTGGGTTCCGGTGGAGGACGTTTTAGATCCTTCCATGTTAAAAGAATTCCACCGCCTCCATCCGGATCGCCCTGCACCTCGCCCTCCGGGTCGTCCCCGAGGCCGGTGTCGACGCGCTGCTGGAGCCGCGCGCCAGGGGGGGGGTACTGTCACGACTTCTGCCGAAGTCGTTGCCTCTCCTTGTTCGGGCGGTCGACATCACCGGTCTTCTAGCCATCATCGATCCATTTTTCATTTTCCATTGCTTTTGTCTTGTCTTCCCACACACCTGTTTTCAATCCCATCCATTACCTCTTGTGTATTTAACCCTCTGTTTCCCCTCATGTCTTTGTCAGGGATTGTTTCATGTCAACTGTTGTTTATTTGGTGTATAGGTGCGCGACGGGTCCTCGTACCCATGTTTATTTTATGTATGTACATTTTCGTGTTTGGAGCATTGTTAAGTGGACATTTATTAAAAGTCTCCATTTACACTCAGTTTAACTCTCCTGCGCCTGACTTCCCTGCCACCTATACACACGGCTCTGACACTCTGAATAGATCACGCTTATACAACAGAGTCGCTAGGCAGAACAGCACCTGAAACAGGCCTGAAATCCCCAGACATAGATAATTGTGGGCCCGGGACCTCATTTATCATTATTGCATAGAAATTATTCTAAAATACTACTTACGAACGGAACTTAGAATGTTCGTACGCATAATAAAAGTATTAATTATCAAACAAACCTACGAGCATCAAACTCACACCGGTAGTAGATAACCATTGATAAATACCAATTGTTATTAGCTTCAGTGATCGTGCACGACCTTGGCTGTTTGCATTTCGAAACGCCCCTAATTAACCATATAGGGTCAAAATCCTCCCTTTAAAGCCAGTGGGGAATATACAACGCCGTACCATAAAATACAAAGCACAACCAAATAGAACTTAGAAAAAAATACTTCTCTGAGACTGAATAAGAGGTGCTAGTGTCAGAGATTGAGTACAGCCACTCAGTTGTGGCTTGACCAGTAAACATTGCTACAAAGAGAGGACCATTAGGACAATTCAAGTTGCTTTAGCAATGGCAAATTTACTTCAAATGAGTAGGCAACACTCACCAATAAGCCATCCATCCTCAACAGCTCCCTCCTGTAGGTGTATAGGCCAACATTGCTGTTCTGCAGAATGAACGAGTGGTGCATTCCACCTGGCCACTATAGTCTTTCCCGCGTCACATAACCTATCACCTGCACATTATGAGTGGAAGCCTTTTCAGTTCATATAGTTGAACTCATTTTGATCTGGTGCTTTTATGGCGATGTGCGTGCTGTCAATTGTTCCCTTCGTATTTGGGAGCCCTAATGGAAAAGAAACCCCTCTTGACTTCAACCAGTTGTGCGATGGTGTATCGAAATTGTATTTAGCTGGTCGTTTTGCTGATGATTGCATCCAAAACATCGGTTCATCGAGGGCTGTGAGATGCCGATCAACGAGCTCCCGCTGAAAAGTAAAAACCCGAGGGTGGATAGCACTTGAATGTGCACCGGAATGGCATGTGTTTGCCTTTCTAAATCCTTAGAGATTGGTTTGGGAAACTACAGTATATATGATGAGCCAATATGTATTTAGTGCAAAAAAGTCCCACCTGTCTCTAAAAACGGTCTCTAAGAAATCCAACGTGTGCCAAATCTTCAAAACAGAGCAAGATCAGCCATCTCTCATTGGATTTCCCGTTATCTGTCTTTTATTGTATATCAACAATGGTTTTACTTTCACACGTACCTCTACTTTAACAAATGACTGTACTTTATCAAATCAAATGTATTTATATAGCCCTTCTTACATCAGCTGATATATCAAAGTGCTGTACAGAAACCCAGCCTAAAACCCCAAACAGCAAGCAATGCAGGTGGATATATGGATTATTATCGTTATTATTATCGTGACAAATGCACTGATATGGTCAAGACGTGTTGCATGAATTCACAATGGAAATACAATGAAAACGAAAAATTCTTTCATTATTACTCTCCCAATTTCACACATTTTAAACATATATTTTCTCCGAGGCTATGCTTGACAAGCAGTTCCCTTATCCCACCACTTGGCTGTGTCTACGCACGGTCATGGCTGTGCGTACGTTTACCCACACTCTCAAGCGAACGTTCATATTACTACATCTCACACTTTGCGTGGAAATGATCCTACGCTTGGTTCACCCACATATTTGTACCAACACGCGGTTGATAAAAGAGACGCCAGGAGTTTTCATAACCATGTTGAATGACCAGGAAAAACTCCCGTCCATAAATCATAGCCTAGGAGTTTCTTTCCCCTGGTCAGGTCAGGTGAGGTTGTGGTCAGCACACAGGACAACTCCTGGGCCCACTGTACATAACACTGGAATCTACATTTAAATATTATATATTGTAAAATAGGATGGATAGCTACATATACAGTTGAAGTCTGAAGTTTACATACACTTAGGTTGGAGTCATTAAAACTCATTTTTCATCCACTCTACAAATTTCTAGTTAACAAACTATTGTTTGACAAGTCAGATAGGACATCTACTTTGTACATGACACAAGTACTTTTTCCAACATTTGTTTACAGACAGATTATTTCACTTGTAATTCACTGTCTCACAATTCCAGTGTGTCAGAAGTTTACATAAACTAAGTTGACTGTACCTTTAAACAGCTTGGAAAATTCCAGAAAATGAAAGTCATGGCTTTAGAAGCTTCTGATAGGCTAATTGACATCATTTGAGTCAATTGGAGGTGTACCTGTGGATATATTTCAAGGCCTACCTTCAAACTCAGTGCCTCTTTGCTTGACATCGTTGGAAAATCAAAAGAAATCAGCCAAGACCTCAGAAAAAAATTATAGACCTCCACAAGTCTGATTCATCCTTGGGAGAAATTTCCAAACGCCTGAAGGTACCACGTTCATCTGTACAAACAATAGTATGCAAGTATAAACACCATGGAACTACGCAGCCGTCATAACGCACAGGAAGGTGAACGTACTTTGGTGTGACAAATGCAAATCAATCCCAGAACAACAGCAAAGGACCTTGTGAAGATGCTGGAGGAAACAGGTACAAAAGTGTCTATATCCACAGTAAAACGAGTCCTATATCGACATAACCTGAAAGGCCAGCAAGGAAGAAGCCACTGCTCCAAAACCGCCATAAAAAAGCCAGACTACGGTTTGCAACTGCACATGGGGACAAAGATCATACTTTTTGGAGAAATGTCCTCTGGTCTGATGAAACAAAAATGGAACTGTTTGGCCATAATGACCATCGTTATGTTTGTAGGAAAAAGGGGGAGGCTTGGAAGCTGAAGAACACCATCCCAACGTGAAGCACAGGGGTGGCAGCATCATGTTGGAGTGTTTTGCTGCAGGAGGGACTGGTGCACTTCACAAAATAGATGGCATCATGAGGGAGGAAAATTATGTGGATATATTGAAGCAACATCTCAAGGCATCAGTCAGGAAGTTAAAGCTTGGTCACAAATGGGTCTTCCAAATGGACAATGACCCCAAGCATACTTCCAAAGTTGTGGCAAAATGGCTTAAGTACAACAAAGTCAATGTATTTGGAGTGGCCATCACAAAGCCCTGACCTCAATCCTATAGAACATTTGTGTGCAGAACTGAAAAAGAGTGTGTGCGCAAGGAGGCCTACAAACCAGACTCAGTTACACCAGCTCTGTCTGGAGGAATGGGCCAAAATTCACGCAACTTATTGTGGGAAGCTTGTTGAAGGCTACCTGAAACGTTTGACCCAAGTTTAACAATTTAAAGGCAATGCTACCAAATACTAATTCAGTGTATGTTAACTTCTGATCCACTGGCAATGTGATGAAAGAAATAAAAGCTGAAATAAATCATTCTCTACTATTATTCTGCCATTTCACATTCTTAAAATAAAATGGTGATCCTAACTGACCTAAGACAGGGAATTTTTACTAGGATTGAATGTCAGGAATTGTGAAAAACTGAGTTTAAATGTATTTGGCTAATGTGGATGTAAACGTCTGACTTCAACTGTAACTGTTAAATACTTTCTGCCCCAACAGTTAACAGGAAGCCAGATAAACTTTTGAGACCGTCTGTAATCAGGGTCGGGTAGGTAGGTGAGTTTCTAAATGTAATCCGCTACTAGTTACCTGTCAAATTATTTTAGCAGTAACATTACATTTGTATAACCAAATTCAGTAATCTAATTACTTTCAGTTAATGTTGAATGACTTTCCCCTTATGAGGCATTAGAAGAATAAAAAAAGGATTCATAAAACGCATTTGGTGTGTCATCGTAATGGTCTCTGACATCATAGTGGTCTCTGACATCATAGTGGTCTCTGACTTGTGGTCAGACTCGCTCAGGTGGAACAAATTTAAACTTGCACCTTTTTTCCATGCTGAATTGAATGCCATTGAGAAAACAGAAAGATGTCAATGTATTTTTTTTCGCAAACATCCTTTCTGAATTTAAAATGAATCCAAGAAGTAATCATCTAGTTAAAAAAAATATATCTGTAATCTGATTACAATATTTTAGCTGATAACGTAACTGATTACAGGTACTTAAAATATATATATATAATCAGATTACATGTAATCAGTTGCTCTCCAACCCTGGCTGTAATGTGAGTGACCTCACATACACTCAGATGTGTGTGTGGGCATGTGTGTATGCGTGTGTGTGTATCTGTGTGTGTTTGTGGGTGTGTGTATATCTGTGCGTGTGTTTGAGTGTATATCTGTGTGTGTGCATGTGTGTGTGTATCTGTGTGTGTTTGTGGGTGTGTGGAAATCTGTGTGTGTGTTTGAGTGTATATCTGTGTGTGAGTGTGTGTGTCCGTGTATATCTGTGTGTGTGTGTGTGTGTGTGTGCGTACGTACGTGTGTTTGCGTGCGTGTGTGCATGCTGCCTGCCTGCGTGTCTCTTTGCATTTGATTTGAGACGTCAGATGAAAGTGACTGTCCTACTACAGACATGCTGATTCATTGGGCTGCTAATCTGTAGAGTGCATGGAACAGAATCCCCCCCCCTCGCAGCGACGGCAATGCTTGCAACTCAAAGTGATATTTCCTTAAAGCTGGAATCCTTAATGGTGAAACAGCCACATCCATTTGCGTTATTACAACAACAAAGAAGATACTGAAAACAAACCGTTTTTCCCCCTCTGACATCATCGCACGCACGGTAGACGAGAACAATATGTGCTGAAATGTTTTTCACTAATCTGCGCAGCGCTCCTCAGCTCCGCAACAAACAATAACAACCGTGGTGCAGCGGCCAGTGGCACTATTTCCCCCTACTGCAGATTCCACCTTTAACAGAGTAAGAAACTCTAACTATTTCATTTCTAGAGAGTCGTTCTACAAGGACAGAATTTCAAACAGCCCCAACAGAGGATAGCTATTCACAGTACTAGATCAGCAGAGCGAGAAAACGTCAGTCTGTCTTTCTTTTTGACAAGTTCTTCCTCCATTGAACTCCTTTCAGTCATAAGGGAATGATTAGTGCAGTCTAGCCAGTCTAGTTTATGGTTTCCACTAATCACCACTCACCTCTCAGAGTGCACATAGGACTTCCTGGTAGCAGGGGTGTTCTGATTGATTGGTTTGTTCTGGTTGGAGCTCTGATTGCTCTTTCCCTCTGATTGGGTGTTCCTCATGTCCCTCCCCTGTCTGAAGTCTCCATGCTGGCCTCCCAATCCCCGGCCGCCCCCACCTCCTCCTCGCCCCACACCCCTGTGGTCAGGCTGTCTCAGGGAGGTTCTGGGCTTGGCTGGGGAGGAGACAAAGATGGTGGTGGCAGGATGATAAGAAATACACAGCTGTATACACACATAGAAACATGTACAGAACTAACACACACAAATAGGCAAAGCATTCCACGTCATACTCAGAAACGCACGCTCTTCACATCCATCATCTACAACAGGTCAGTTGGCAAGGGGAGAAAATAACACAGTTAGACAAAATCCTCCCTTCCACACCTCTGCAGAACCTAGTACTCACGAATGTGGCAGTCTGCCTCACAACGCAACTCTGACCTGTCTGATTCTGTCTGATATGTTACATCATCCATGCCAGCCCATCCCAGCTGTCATGACGTCACACTCCACACCACACAACACCACACTACTCCACACCATACCACTAAGCCTGACTGTCTCATCCTCCCTTCCACACCTCTGCAGAACCTAATACTCACCAAGTCCTCCACCGCAGCCAGGTCGTCTCCTTATTCCACTGCTTGTACAGATACTTCAGCTTCAGCTAATTACCGAATGTGGCAGTCTGTCTCACAACGCAACTCAATTACACAGTGTCTAGTGACGCGCCATCTGAGGTTAGGCGAGGCGACACTGGAGGTGGCGAGACAGAGACAGATACAGCAGAAGTAGCATCCCAGAGTTTCCTGGTTTTGGATTTCAGAAAGGCACAATATTTCTAGCTGTAATCAGCCTCCATTCAGGAGATGTGAAGGGAGAGAGGGAGAAAGATAGAGAGGAAGAGATAGAAATAAAGAGAGAGAGAGAGACAGACCGACAGAGAGAGGAGGAAGGAAGAGACAGAGGCTGCTGCATTGGCATGCGAATCAGCACCTTACCTCTTGCTTCCAAATGCTCTGTTCACAGCTGCGATTAGTTTCTTTGCTCTATCTTTCTCTGTCTCCTGCTCTCCCGCTCTCTCTGCCTCCCTCCCTCTCTCTCGCTCTCTCTCTCTCTCTCTCTCTCTGCCTGCCTCCCTCCCTCTCTCTCCCCCTCCCTATCTCTCTCTCTCTCTCTCTGCCTGCCTCCCTCCCTCTCTCCCCCTCCCTACCTCCCCCTTCTCTCTACTTCATCCCCCTTCTCTCTCTCCCCCTCTCTTCTTCATCTCTCCCTCCCTCCCCCACCCCCTCTCTCTGCTTCATCTCTCCCCCCCTCTATCTCTGCTTCATCTCTCTCTTCTTCCCTCATCTCTCTCTGCGTCCTCTCTCTCCCTCCCCCCTCTCTCTCCATCTCCCCCCCTCTCTCTCTCTGCCTCCCTCACTCTCTCCCCTTCTTATTCTCTCTCCCCCCTCCCTACCTTCCCCTTCTCTCTCTCTACTCCCTCCCTCCCTCCCTCCCTCCCTCCCTCCCTCCCTCCCTCCCTCCCTCCCTCCCTCCCTCCCTCCCTCCCTCCCTCCCTCCCTCCCTCCCTCCCTCCCTGCTTCATCTCCATCTCCCTGCGTCATCTCTCTCCCCCTCTCTCTCTCTTCATCTCCCTCCATCTCCCCCCTCTCTCTCTGCTTCATCTCTCTCCCCCCTCTCGCTCTCCCTGCCCCTCTCTCTCTGCTTCATTTCCCTCTTCCTCCCCAATCTCTATCTCTCTGTGTCATCCCTCCCCCTCCCTCTCTCTGCTTCATCTCTCTCATCCCCAGGCCCACCTCTGGTACAGTCTGGTCCCTCAGAGGAACAAGGAGCAAAATAGGCCACTACATGTACCTGCCATAGCAGCACGTAAAACTACTGAACAACAACACCACCTGAAAGAATGTACTGAATACTGAAAGAATGTATTGAATACTGAAAGAATGTACTGAATACTGAAAGAATGTACTGAATACTGAAAGAATGTACAGAACACTGAAAGAATGTACAGAACACTGAAAGAATGTATTGAATACTGAAAGAATGTACTGAATACTGAAAGAATGTATTGAATACTGAAAGAATGCACAGAACACTGACAACTTAATAAGGAAATAGTCAAGCTACCTTTCCATGTCATTAACTTTCAACCTGTCAGCATACTCTTGTAAATCCAGTACATACATTGTCCTACATCGCTGTCCCACTGGGCACAGACGTCAATCAATTCAACGTTTAATCCACGTTGGTTCCACGTGGAAACAACGTTGATTCAACCAGCGTGTGCCCAGTGCGGTCCCATCCCAAACGTGTGTAAGTAGTTGAGTTCAGACTTATTCTACAATCAAGCTTAAGTGTCCGTGTAATTTGATAAAAGTTAATTGCATCGTCACCAGTTTCATTCTAAAAGGGAACATTCAATGGAATCAGTATGAGGTGAAATCTCAGTTTCAAAAGGCTTGGATCTCTGCTAATATAATAGCAGGTATATACAGAGACAGTCACACAAGGCTGCCCTGCTCAGATAAGACCCAATATGCCTTTCTACACTGTAGGTTTGGTGGCTATGGAAAAGGCTGAGGCTACGGACCCCCGTAGGTAACCACCCTGTCCCACCGCATCCTGAATCACATTCTGCACGTTTCTGCACCTCTATTTTACACACACATTTTTGTGGTCTCCTTCCCTTCACATGTCTCCCAGTCAATAGTGAATGATACGTCCACGTTTGGACCTCAATCAGTCTCATGGGGATATGCATTTAGAGCTTCTTGAGTTATACAGCGTCGCGTCGAGGTAGCCTACAGCGTTGCGTCGAGGTAGCCTACAGCGTTCCGTCGAGGTAGCCTACAGCGTTGCGTCGAGGTAGCCTACAGCGCTGCGTCGAGGTAGCCTACAGCATTGCGTCGAGGTAGCCTACAGCGTCGCGTCGAGGTAGCCTACAGCGTCCCATCGAGGTAGCCTACAGCGTTGCGTCGAGGTAGCCTACAGCGTTGCGTCGAGGTAGCCTACAGCGTTGCGTCGAGGTAGCCTACAGCGTTGCGTCGAGGTAGCCTACAGCGCTGCGTCGAGGTAGCCTACAGCGTTGCGTCGAGGTAGCCTACAGCGTCCCATCGAGGTAGCCTACAGCGTTGCGTCGAGGTAGCCTACAGCGTTGCGTCGAGGTAGCCTACAGCGTTGAGTCGAGGTAGCCTACAGCGGTGCGTCGAGGTAGCCTACAGCGGTGCGTCGAGGTAGCCTACAGTGTTGCGTCGAGGTAGCCTACAGCGTCCCATCGAGGTAGCCTACAGCGCTGCGTCGAGGTAGCCTACAGCGTTGCGTCGAGGTAGCCTACAGCGTCCCATCGAGGTAGCCTACAGCGCTGCGTCGAGGTAGCCTACAGCGTTCCGTCGAGGTAGCCTACAGCGTTGCGTCGAGGTAGCCTACAGCGCTGCGTCGAGGTAGCCTACAGCGTTGCGTCGAGGTAGCCTACAGCGTCGCGTCGAGGTAGCCTACAGCGTCCCATCGAGGTAGCCTACAGCGTTGCGTCGAGGTAGCCTACAGCGTTGAGTCGAGGTAGCCTACAGCGGTGCGTCGAGGTAGCCTACAGCGGTGCGTCGAGGTAGCCTACAGCGTTGCGTCGAGGTAGCCTACAGCGCAGCGGTGCGTCGAGGTAGCCTACAGCGCAGCGGTGCGTCGAGGTAGCCTACAGCGTTGCGTCGAGGTAGCCTACAGCGCAGCGGTGCGTCGAGGTAGCCTACAGCGTTGCGTCGAGGTAGCCTACAGCGCAGCGGTGCGTCGAGGTAGCCTACAGCGCAGCGGTGCGTCGAGGTAGCCTACAGCGTTGCGTCGAGGTAGCCTACAGCGCAGCGGTGCGTCGAGGTAGCCTACAGCGTTGTTTTAAATGATGTACAGTGAGCAAATTAAAGTAGATGGTGTTAACAAACTGCAAAGCACATATTTTGCTTAGTGGCGCGAACTGTTGCGTTTTGGCCACGCACAATCATCCTAAATGCTCATAAGAAATGAGGTGGTGTTTTTTGTCTTCCAGTAATGTTACACTGCTATTGTATTCGGTTCTGTTATGTAGAAACCCGCACATGCGCAGAAGCGTGGGGACCTTTAGCTGTGGGGAAGAGGGATCAAGAAAAGTCAGCTCCGAAGCCACTCCATATTGAAAAATAATATGGATTAGGCAGTCAGACAAAGACCTCCCCCCACACAGACACACACACACAGACACACACACACACACATACCCCCTACCATTGAGGATGAGAGGGGCGGCCGGTTTGACCCTCATCTGACAGTTGACCATTTGGGGTCGTCCAGTCTTCTTGGAGGTACACTGTCGAGCCACCAGTTTGGCAACGTGGGCCGTCTCGCTGGAGACTGAGGCGAAACACACCATCTGGAGAGGATCGAGAGGAGACACGCAGACGTGCACACACACACCACAGGGCACACTCATTATCTCACACCAGCAGGATGCTAATCGTTCAGGATCATTGCTTTAATTACTTTGACGTCTCATAGAGACATCTTTTGATACTTTTATTATCTTTAGCCAGCCACTGGAGTGTATGTGTGCAGTAAGCGAATTGTGGGGACTAATAGTAAACGAACAAAAATTTGACCAACTGGGGACATTTTGTTAGTCCTGACGAGGTCAAATGCTATATTTCTAGGGGGTTCAGGGTTAAGGTTAGAATTAGTGTTAGAATTACATTTTGAGTTAGGGTCAGAAGCTAGGGTTAGTTTCAGGGTTAGATGCTAGGGTTAGATGCTAGGGTTAGGTTAGGGTAAGAGTAGGGGTTAGCGTTAGGTTTAGGGTTAGGGTTAAGTTTAGGGAAAATAAGATTTTGAATGGGACTGAAATCTGAGTCCCCACAAGGTTAGCTGTACAAGACTGTGTGTGTGTACGTGTGCGTGTTTGTGTGTCTGTGAGTGTTGGTGTGTGTGTGTGTATATATGTGCGTGTTGGTGTGCATGTGTTGTGTGTGTGTGTCCATGTCCGTCTATGTGTTTGTGTGTTTTCTCCTCATGCTGTTTGTCTCCCGGTCCGTCCATCCACCCACCCACCCACCCACCCACCCACCTATCCGTCCAT
Source organism: Salvelinus namaycush (assembly GCF_016432855.1). Taxonomy (NCBI): domain Eukaryota; kingdom Metazoa; phylum Chordata; class Actinopteri; order Salmoniformes; family Salmonidae; genus Salvelinus; species Salvelinus namaycush. Next base: position 19,526,485 of record NC_052342.1, on the reverse strand, counting down.
CCATCCGTCCGTCCGTCCGTCCGTCCGTCCGTCCGTCCGTCCGTCCGTCCGTCCATCCATCCATCCATCCATCCATCCATCCATGAGTTTGTATGTGTATACACTCTCTCCTCACCTCCCCAGTGCGGTTGCGCTCCATGCGAACCACGCTGGGAATGCTGTGCAGCAGGGTATCCAGACTGGCATGACCCATCTGTTTATGAGGGATCTGTTCACCAGTCAGAGCCTTGTATTCAGACTGGAGGCGAGACAAAGACACCCCGGGCCCGCTCTTATTGGCCGCCAGCACCGCCCGTAACATCCTCTTCATCAGCTCCACGTCTGTCATCTATATGGACATAAAACCAGAAAGTAGAAATTCTTGATAACAGTTTTATTAGGATAAAGACAGCTGTTTTATATCAGTTTGATCCATTGACCTATTCAAATAAAGGGTGACTTACATAACTATTATTATTTTATTTGACCAGGTTGTCCTGATAAAGGTGAGGTCAAAATACCTATTTTTCAAGGGAACCCTGGCCAAAATGCCTGGTCTCATAGACTAGACGTGACATAGTAAACGTAAATCCGGGACACCTGGCCAGGAGGGCAGAGAACTGGCACTGTCATAGCACTTTACATTATAACACCGAAAGTGGGACCAACATGGTAATAGCATGGTAGCAAGTTATAGGACAATTAAAAAAGTATGTTACTGTGCTTGTTCTGTAATTAATGGAAACTAATTCCCCTGTCTTTGGGCACAATACAGATGTGTTGTATTAAAAAGGTATTGGTACAAGGCACAGCCCCTTGAGGACATTATCAGATATACTTTGAACAGGGGTGCCTTGTCAGACAGGCTTCCTATCACTGATCTAAGAACAGATTGTCAGGGACAGGAGACTATTGACTATTCGGATCTAATCTTCCAAGATAGTTCGATTGTCTTCTTAGACTTCTATGAATCCTTTAATACAGTGGAACATGAGTTTCTATTTCTCTCCCTTGAGAAATGTGGTTTTGGGGAATTATTTTGTAGTACTATTGAAACTCTTTATAATGAATGGGAACAGTTCCATTAAATTAAAGGATGGCACTTCTCCTAGATTTGATTTGAAAAGAAGAATTTCGCCTTACTTCTTCCTGCTTGCAACCCAACTTCTTAAATGTTCTGTTAAATCCAGCAATATAAAGGGATCTCTATTGCTGACAGAAATATTATCATAAGTCAGCTTGCAGATGACACCACCCTCTTTTTGAAAGATGCTGATCAGATTCCTAGAGCAGTCGACGTGATAAATATTTTTCCCAAAGCATCTGGTCTTTGCCTACACCTTAATAAGTGTAAATTGTATGATGTTAAAGACTGTGTGATACCCTATTGCATATATACTATATGCAATATTCCAGTCAAGGAAAAGGTAACATACCTTGGGATTACCATGTGTAAGGGTCAATAGGAAAGATAAGATGCTCATTAAATTTCATACCTATTATCGAAAAAAACTAAAAGAAGTTGAACCATTGGTTGCAGAGGGATTTATGCTTGAAAGGTTGAGTATTGCTTTCTAAAGCTGAAGGTATCTCCAGACTTAGTTATGCAGCCCAGTCCCTGCATCTTGACAACAAAATAGGTAAAGCAGTTGACCAGATGCTTTTCAACTTCATCTGGAAAAACCGTACACATTATACTAGGAAATCTGTCGTTATGAACACATATGAATATGGTGGACTCAATTTTTGGGGATTTTCCTACTTTCAATAATACTTAAGATAAATTGGGCTAAACATTTCAGAATCCTACTTCAATTTGGAATTGCATCCCTCCTTACATCTTCTCCCATTTTAGTGGCTTCAATTTGATGTTACTTTGTAACTATAATATTGATAAGATTCCTACAAAATGATCTGCTTTTCATAGACAAGTATTATTAGCGTAGTTGTTAATATATAAACATAATTTTCCCCGCATAGGTATTTCATTTGGAACTATATGGATATTTTGTATAGAAACAAGTCTATTTTTTAAGAACTGGTTTAATAATCATATCCCGCTGGTGAGTCAACTTTTTAATGCAGAAGGATTGTTACTCAATATGAGAATTTTTTTACCTCATTACAATATCCCTGTTACACCTAGAGAGTTCGCCATAGTCTTTAATGCTATTCCATCTGGACCTCTCATGTTGTTTAGAGGTGTAACCAGACCTCACCTTCTTGACCTACCCTCGCTTAATCCAGTTGACTCTCCAATAGAAAATATGTTTCCCCTTGCTCCCTCAGAACAACAGATCTATACGTGCTTTATTTCAAAGGGATATTGCATCCATTCCTTATGTCACAAGTTACTGGAATACATTTGTCAATAATATCTATTGGAAAAAAGTCTGGTTATTACCACACAAATACCTGCTTGTTAACAAGATCAAAGAGGTCTCTTTCAGAATGATCCATAAGTATTACCTTGCGAATCATTATCTGAATAAAATGAAAAAATACATTAACATTAACTGTAGTTGTGTTGAGCATCCAGAAACAGTTTTGCATTTATTTTGGCATTGTCTACTTGTAAAGAAATGATGGCAAGATATTCATAGTTTTATAAATGTTGTTATTCTTGATGACTTTTGTTTTTCTATGGGAGAATGTGCTGCTCGGGTTCCTTAACTATAATAATGATAAAGAAAAACCATTTTACCTCATAAATCTAATTGTGCTAATGGCACAATTTGAATTGTGCTAATGGCAGTCATTTCACTTAAGGCCCTTGGAAATGACCTGCATATCTGCAGTTATAAAAAAAAGTCTAATGCAATATATCGATTTACAAATACAAATCAAAAGGTGTTTGTGGAAAGTGATTTACATTTGTGGATTGGTGCTTATTTGTACAGATCATGATACACGAAAACAAAATGCATGCTGTGTGTTCACAATACATTTGATATTGATCCCATACAAGTGTTATGTCTATTGAGCTCCGTACTCTTGCCACTTCATGGGACTCTCAGAGGGCTTTTAAGCATTCACCAAATAGTATCAAAACGAAAAGGTACTATCACAGCAACTATTTAATCTCAGTAATATGATAATTAATTCAAGTAATGCCAGTCAATATAACTCTTACCTTGCTGGGAAGGGAAGGAAAAGAGACGAGAGTGACACGGATAACTTGCTGCTCGTCACACTCCCTGATTGTTGGTCTGTCGCCCTTGCGGTCTTGAGCTGTCCCAGCTCACCCAAAGCTGCACTCTAGCCAAGCGCCTCCCAGCAGGCCCGGTTGGTGGGTTACGGTAGCCTACCTCGTCTGTGATGTGATTGGCCATCTCCGCACAGCCCCACGCCAATTCCATCATAGCGGAGGCGCACACAGGAAACTGTTGTCCAAACTACAATGATTTATTTTTAGTGACACTTATTCTGTGTATAGATCTATTTGGTTTTTTTCAGCGGGTATGCTATCGTCTTAGAGTGAGAAAAAAGAGTAGGCAAAACATTATTCACTGCCACTGTGTGCCACAAAGTAAGCTGCTTATCTCAGTCTCTAGTTCTTATAGAGAGCTGAGAGCTCAACGTTTTGTATATGCGGTGGAATGCTTCAGATGGTACTTCAGATGGAAGGTTGGTTACACTGTTGCATAAAGTGAAGTTGCGCTACAGACTGACCCAGTCAGTCTCTTTTTTTTCCTCCCTCACATTTCTCACATAGATCTGGGCTGCTGCCTTCCCTCCTTCCTGACTACAGTCTCCACAACCAGATGGTTATATAATTGTTGGACTGAAAGGCATGTTAAAACCATCATTCTATGCGGGTTTTGGGATGGGATAAGTACACCTTTTTATTTTATGATTTTAGTCTTATCCTGAGGTTTATGCTCTAAACATAAGCTACCTACAAAAAGTATTTTGTCAGCCCTTTACAAAGTATTTATTTTTGCATTTTAATTTGATGTATTTATCAGGGATCCCCATTAGCTGCCAAGTATTAGGGTTAGGCCAAGGCAGCAGCTACTATTCCTGGGATCCAAACACATTAAGGCGCTTACATCACACATAAAACAAAAGATAAAAACAGTACATCATATAACATTATTACACCACTACACATCTACAATACAACATGTATAATACCACCATACAACAATGTTACAATGTATGTGTGTGTGTGTAGAGTGCGTGTGCTAGCGTGTGTGTGCGTGTGTCTGTTCCTGTGAGTGTGTGTGTGTGTATCTCTTCACAGTCCCCGCTGTTCCATAAGGTGTATTTTTATTTGTGCAGGCGATCTCTAACATTCATAGTTCTCTTTTCATCATAGAGAGCCTTTAACAGCCAACAATCTAAGATAGCCTACCAAGCCATTGAATAAAAGGCTCTGAATATCTTTTCCATCTGACTAATCTATGTTGACTAACACAACTATGCTTGGAGGTAAGCAACACTGAACCATGCATGAGAGCACCAGCTGTTCTGGACGACTGTGTGATATCGCTCTCCGTAGCCAATATGAGTAAGACCTTTAAACAAGTTAACATTCACAAGGCCACAGAGTCAGACAGATTACCAGAACGTGTACTCAGAGCATGCGCTGACCAGCTGGCAAGTGTCTTCGCTGACATTTTCAACCTCTCCCTGACCCAGTCTGTAATACCTACATGTTTCAAGCAGACCACCATAGTCTCTGTGCCCAAGAACGCCAAGGTAAGTAAGCAGCCTTGCACGAGCCTTAACGTGTGCGAGCCGGAGCGGCTCATAGGAGCAGGAGCCTATCTCCTGCTTCTGTAGCGTGAGGCAGCTTGATGTACAAGTAAACCCCCTGAACAGGACGCCAAGGTAACCTGTCTAAATGACTATCGCCCCATAGCACTCACATATGTAGCCATGAAATGCTTTGAAGGGCTGGTCATGGCTCACATCAACACCATTATCCCAGAAACCCTAAACCCACTTCAATTCGCATACCGCCCCAAACAGATCCACAGATGATGCAATCACTATTACACTCCACACTGCCCTTTCCCACCTGAACACCTATGTGAGGATGCTGTTCGTTGACTATAGCTCAGCATTCAACACCATAGTGCCCTCCAAGCTCATCACTAAGTTCAGGACCCTGGGATTGAACACCTCCCTCTGCAACTGGGTCCTGGACTTCCTGACGGGCCGCCACCACCTGAAACAACACATTCACCACCCTGACCCTCAACACAGGGGCCCTCAGAGATGCGTGCATATTCCCCTACCGTACTCCCTCTTCACCCACGACTGTGTGGCCATGCACGACTCCAACACCATCATTAAGTTTGCTGACGACACAACATGGTTGGCCTGATCACCGATGATGATGAGACAGCCTACAGGGAGGTCAGAGACCTGGCAGTGTGGTGCTAGGACAACAACCTCTCTTTCAACGTCAGCAAGACAAAGGATCTGATTGTGGATAATGGGAAATTGAGACCCGAGCACACCCCCATCCACATTGACGGGGCTGTAGTGGAGCGGGTCGAGAGCTTCAAGTTCCTTGGTGTCCACATCACTAAGGAATTATCATGGTCCACACACAGTGGTGAAGAAGGCACGAGAAGGCCTCTTCCCCCTCAGGAGGCTGAAAAGATTTGTCATGGGCCATCAGATCCTCAAAAGGTCCTACAGCTGCACCATTGAGAGCATCTTGGCAACTGGCAACTGCTCGGCTTCTGACCAGGCACTACAGAGGGTAGTGTGCACTGCCCAGTACATCATTGGGGCCGAGCTCCCTGCCATCCAGGACCTCTATACCACCCAAGTCATAGACTGTTCTCTCAGCTACTGCACGGCAATCAGTACTGATGCACCAAGTCTAGAACCAACAGGACCCTGAACAGATTTTACCCCCAAGCCATAAGACTGCTATTTCGGTAACTATTTAATAGTTAGTCCAGGTAGCTATTTAACTATCTGCATTGACCCTTTTTGCACTAACTCTTTTGACTCATCACATACGCTGCTGCTAATGTTTAATATCTATCCTGTTGCGGAATTACCTCCTACCTCTGCATATCGACTCGGTACTTGCCATGTGGATATAGCCAAATTATAGTTACTCGTTGTGTATTTACTCCTTGTGTTAATATTTCTCTATTTTATCTCTCTGCATTGATGGGAAGGGCCGTAAGTAAGCATTTCACTGTAAGTCTACACCTGTTGTTTACAAGAATGTGCCAAAGAATATGTATTTGATTTTTGATACCTGTAAACCCAAATCTCAAATAATGTCCCCATGGGAGAACCATTTGAAGAACCCTTCTGGTTCCAGGTAGAACCCTTTTGGGTGCCATGTAGAGGCCTTTCTACAGATGGTTGTACATGGAACTCAAAAGGGAACAGTTGAATAACCCTTTTGGAACCTTTTTTTCTACTGAGCTCATGTGAATGCAAAAACAGTACGCATATTTTAATCAGTTTTGTTTCTATATAAACGTTTTGCGCATTGCTAGTTGAGCACGTCACTCTAGGTCGTCACTAGTTACCACAATCACAAATAAGAAACTCCACCGATTTATGTAAGGTATCTTCTTAAAATGTTATTTTAAACCTAACCATAGCCACACTGCTAACCTTAAATTAAGACCAAAAAGCTAATATTGTTTAAATTAATTTATACGATTTACCAAATTTAGACTTTGTGGCTGTGTATAACTAGTAACACCCGTCACTCACCATATTCTATTGAATCTGACAATTAATCTTGATGGTTGTAAAGTCGTCTCAAATAAAACTGTGAAGGACCTCGGCGTTACTCTGGACCCTGATCTCTCTTTTGATGAACATATCAAGACTGTTTCAAGGACAGCTTTTTTCCATCTACGTAATATTGCAAAAATCTGAAACTTTCTGTCCAAAAATGATGCAGAAAAATTAATCCATGCTTTTGTTACTTCTAGGTACTAGGTACTACTGGTAGGTACTACTTCTAGGTACTACTGCAATGCTCTATTTTCCGGCTACCCGGATAAAGCACTAAATAAACTTCAGTTAGTGCTAAATACGGCTGCTAGAATCCTGACTAGAACCCAAAAATTTGATCATATTACTCCAGTGCTAGTCTCCCTACACTGGCTTCCTGTTAAGGCAAGGGCTGATTTCAAGGTTTTACTGCTAACCTACAAAGCATTACATGGGCTTGCTCCTACCTATCTTTCCGATTTGGTCCTGTCGTACATACCTACACGTACGCTACGGTCACAAGACGCCGGCCTCCTAATTGTCCCTAGAATTTCTAAGCAAACAGCTGGAGGCAGGGCTTTCTCCTATAGAACTCCATTTTTATGGAATGGTCTGCCTACCCATGTGAGAGACGCAGACTCGGTCTCAACTTTTAAGTCTTTACTGAAGACTCATCTCTTCAGTGGGTCATATGATTGAGTGTAGTCTGGCCCAGGAGTGTGAAGGTGAACGGAAAGGCTCTGGAGCAACGAACCGCCCTTGCTGTCTCTGCCTGGCCGGTTCCCCTCTCTCCACTGGGATTCTCTGCCTCTAACCCTATTACAGGGGCTGAGTCACTGGCTTACTGGTACTCTTTCATGTCGTCCCTAGGAGGGGTGCGTCACTTGAGTGGGTTGAGTCACTGACGTGATCTTCCTGTCTGGGTTGGCGGCCCCCCCTTGGGTTGTGCCGTGGCGGAGATCTTTGTGGGCTATACTCGGCCTTGTCTCAGGATGGTAAGTTGGTGGGTGAAGATATCCCTCTAGTGGTGTGGGGGTTGTGCTTTGGCAAAGTGGGTGGGGTTATATCCTTCCTGTTTGGCCCTGTCCGGGGGTATCATTGGATGGGGCCACAGTGTCTCCTGACCCCTCCTGTCTCAGCCTCCAGTATTTATGCTGCAGTAGTTTATGTGTCGGGGGGCTAGGGTCAGTTTGTTATATCTGGAGTATTTCTCCTGTCTTACCCGGTGTCCTGTGTGAATTTAAGTATGCTCTCTCTAATTCTCTCTTTCTCTCTTTCTTTCTCTCTCTCGGAGGACCTGAGCCCTAGGACCGTGCCTCAGGACTACCTGGCATGATGACTCCTTGCTGTCCCCAGTCCACATGGCCGTGCTGCTGCTCCAGTTTCAACTGTTCTGCCTGCGGCTATGGAACCCCGACCTGTTCACCGGACGTGCTACCTGTCCCAGACCTGCTGTTTTCAACTCTCTAGAGACCGCAGGAGCGGTAGAGATACTCTTAATGATCGGCTATGAAAAGCCCACTGACATTTACTCCTGAGGTGCTGACTTGCGGCACCCTCGACAACTACTGTGATTATTATTATTTGACCATGCTGGTCATTTATGAACATTTGAACATCTTGGCCATGTTCTGTTATAATCTCCACCCGGCACAGCCAGAAGAGGACTGGCCACCCCTCATAGCCTGGTTCCTCTCTAGGTTTCATCCTAGGTTTTGGCCTTTCTAGGGAGTTTTTCCTAGCCACTGTGCTTCTACACCTGCATTGCTTGCTGTTTGGGGTTTTAGGCTGGGTTTCTGTACAGCACTTTGAGATATCATCTGATGTACGAAGGGCTATATAAATAAAGTTGATTTGATTTGAAATTTGATTTGATATGTCGCGCCAAATACTGATTGCAAATGTTTTTGATGTTTGTTCAGGTTGCTAATGATTTCAGAAACTTATTTGTACTTCTAGACATGTCTCACATTTGTATATAAAACGCGAAAAGGAAGTTTAACAACATTTATTTAGAAGTTGAGTTACTTTATATTATATAGCTGACCTGTGTAGGCCTACTCACCACCGTGGATTGTCAGTGCACATAGTTATCCATCAATACAACAGCTGTGGGCGCTTGGAATATATTAGTTTTTTTATGTTTGTGTGATATCGTGTCCTGATGTTAAAAATGTATTAGCCATTGTTATTGGAACTACTGTAATGTAATTCCAATTAATACAAATGTCACTTTTGTCAGAATAACCGGAAGTAGACCATTTATAATAAGAAAAAAGCACCGGAAGTTGTTGTGGGTGGACCGTTCTTATAATAGCTTATTATAGGGTGGACATGGCATTTTGCTAACTGACCCTTGCATGTATATTTTTTTCTTCCGTTTAACCAACAAGTTCTTTTGGAACATCATACCAAACCTAACTTTGTCAATTTGCAGGTAGGTGGTAGAAGTTTGCTAACGTTATCTATCTTCTCAAGATTATTGACTGTCAGGCTAACACTTCGCATCTAGTATAACGTTAGCTAACGTTAGCTATGAATCTAACGTTCGCTAGGTAGCGTTTCTAGCTACAATGAAATGTATTGTTGATTTAACGTTAGCTAGCAAATGATTTTAGTTAACGTTAGCTCGCCACAGTCACTGCTTCTTTCTATGGGAAAACTGTATGAATATAAATTTTTCAGAGTACTTAGCTAGCTAATTTGTTTGCTCGAGCTACCTAACGTTAGCTAACATTACAATCAGATTTTTGACTGACGCGAAACACTCCACAGTTAGCTAGCTAAGTAACCAACTAGCGTTAGCTAACTAAGTTAGATGACAAACGTTAACCACTGAACCTGGCTGGGTAGCTAGCTAGTTTAGCTTGCCAACTCATAATGTTTGTGCTGGATGACACTTTCACCTGATCTTACAGGGCAAGATGACACTGACAACCTCTGAAGTAGATACTCCTGAAAAGGAGGATGATCATTTCTATTGGTGACAGTCAAGTGCTGACATGAGCATAATCAGAAACACATCCTTTCTCACTGACTGAGTGATGTTCTTCTTTCAGTACAGAGGTCCATATCAGGCCCTACTAGTGTCTTGTCAGGTATTGTTATGGCAAGATTATTTTCTGTTTTCCCATAATGATCTAGCTGCTACAGCTGGAGACAACAATGTTATTGTGTACTTGCTGTGATTCGGGAGAAGTACACAAGCTCACTTAGAGTTGTGGTGATTTCTGGATGCTGAAGGCAAAGCATCACTAATAGCTTCCCCTGCCAGAGACCCTTCTCTTTTTCTCTCCTCTCCTGTCTCTGTCACAAACACTTCCTCTCAGAAAAACAGTGAGAGAAGCTAGGAGGAGAGATGGAAAAGCTTACACTGTTTCATACTGTTGTTATTTTGCGGATAAATAAGGCAAGTCAATATGGCTGGAATGCGCAGGCGGCATTCCGTGGCCGTCCTGGCAATGGGGCGGGGTAGCTTGGTGAGTCCTATCTGATATTCTGTCTAAGACTAGACTAATTCCTACATATGAGTTGATTTGATTGAACGGACAAACAGCAACAGTCAGTTATTTTACGTAAGGCTAGTGATTGTCTATAGGCTACTTTTGATTTGATACTTGCGTCAACCATTTTTAGTGGTGCCACATTCGAGAACAGAACTGTATCAAGAGCAGTTCTCTTGTTGATTCTGCTGGCACAGAAATGAAGATAAAATACTAGTTTTACTCACAATGCAGGCTATGCAGCACGGTGCTGAAGATGATGATTTTGGTGATGATGAAATAACATGTTGTGGCTCCATGATCTGTTCACCGCTTCAGCTGAAGAAGTCACGGTTAGGAAGGAAGGGTAGACTATCCCAATGTTAATGGCATTTCCTGGATGTTCCGGTGTTATGACATAAGAGCTCAGTTTCTAGTTCTCTTGTTTCCAGTTTCTGACTAACACCATTCCTGCCATGATCCTGGCTACTCCTCCCAGTTGTCTGCCTTTTGGACTATATCTATCAGGCTAGCTACAGCTAATCTGGTCTCCTCTCACATGGCATTGCCTCCCTGAAGACCCACATATGATGTTTGCCATGTTCCTCCATGGCCCATTTTGACCATTTCTCAAAGATTTCCTCAATGTGGGTAGACGGTGAGCGGTACTGTCTGTGTGTCTACCGGCCGTAATGGTTACAGTCTGCTGAACCATATGACTGGGCGTGTGACTGCTCTGTCCTCAGGCTGTCTGTGGCCTAGCTAGCATGAGTCAGCTGGCTGTGTGTCTATATGGCCTAGCTAGCTAAGAGTCAGCTAGTTGACATTCAGAGGAGGGAACTAGACCTCATGGATATATCATCAATATGTTGTTTGTTTCTAGTACTTGTAGTGGAATAGGCCTATATAAGCCATTTTCCCTCTCAGCCTCTTCCTGGCAGTCTGAACTAATGGGAAATTAGGCCTAGTTATGGGAACTAATGAGCAATTAGGCCTAGTTATTTAACTAGGCAAGTCAGTTAAGAACAAATTCTTATTTACAATGTCGGTCTACCAAAATGCCTCCCGTGGGCACGGGGGCTGGGATTAAAAATACAAATATAGGACAAAACGCACAACCGCTTTACTTTATCTTGGCCAGGTCGCAGTTGTAAATGAGAACTTGTTCTCAACTAGCTTACCTGGTTAAATAAAGGTAAAAAAATAAAAAAATAAAACACTACTTAAAGAGAGACCTAAGACAGCATGGCAACAAGACAGCATGGCAACAAGACAGCATGGCAACAAGACAGCATGGCAACAAGACAGCATGGCAACAAGACAGCATGGCAACAAGACAGCATGGCAACAAGACAGCATGGCAGCAAGACAGCATGGCAGCAAGACAGCATGGCAGCAACACCACACGATGACAACATGGTAGCAGCACAAAACATGATACAAACATTATTGGGCACAGACAACAGCATCAATGGCATGAAGGTAGAGACAAAATGCATCACGCAAAGCAGCCACAACTGTCAATAAGATTGTACATAATTGAGTCTTTGAATGAAGAGATGGAGGTCAAATTGTCCAGGTTGAGTGTTGCAGCTCGTTCCAGTGACTAGCTGCAGAGAACTGAAAAGAGGAGCAACCCAGGGATGTGTGTGCTTTGGGAACCTTTAACAGAATGTGACTGGCAGAATGGGTGTTGTATATGGAGGATGAGGGCTGCAGTAGATATCTCAGATAGGGGGGAGTGAGGCCTAAGAGGGTTTTAAAATAGGCATCAACCAGTGGTCTTGCGACGTGTTTACAGAGATGACCAGTTTACAGAGGATTATAGAGTGCAGTGATGTGTCCTGTAAGGAGCATTGGTGGCAAATCTGATGGCCGAGTTGATGGCATGGAATGTTGTCATCAATAAAAATATGTTTGCATGCTTCACTTTGTTGTTGTGGAAAATCCAATGTTCAAATGTTTTATCTTAGATCTCACCAAGAACTCAGTTGTCATTATTTCTTGTTTGGGGATAAATGACAGATTTCCAGGCACACAGAGAAGTGCAAAGATCACAACAAAATCAAACCGATGTGAGGCTGTAGACTAACACCGGCAGTGTCAACAGCAGTCACAAGGTCCTCTGTCCTAAACTATGTTCTCTCTCTCCACCCCCACCCCCCAGATCTCCGGCAGCCCCCTCCTGAGCAAGATGAGTGCGGACGGGGGAGGCAAGCCTGCCAAGGTGGGCTCGGTGGTGGAGGTGATCGGTAAGGGCCAGCGTGGCACGGTGGCGTATGTGGGCGCCACGCTCTTTGCCACGGGCAAGTGGGTGGGTGTGATCCTGGACGAGCCCAAGGGCAAGAATGATGGCACGGTCCAGGGGAAGAGATACTTCCAGTGTGATGAGAACTGCGGCATCTTTGTGCGCCAGTCCCAGGTAACTAAGCTAACACGCCAAACCCCACACACAGACACTCTCTCTCTAACTGTGACACACATTGTGGAAGAGTAATAGACTGGTGTATTGAACCCGTCTCTCTCTCTATCAGATCCAGCTAGTGGAAGATGGTGCCACCTCTCCAGACATCCCAGAGTCTTCCACTGCCAAGTTCCTGTCCAAGCAGAAAGGTGAGCAGAATAACAAAGCTGTAGCCTTCATTTACATGGCCTCAGATAGCATCAGGGTTGGGGTTCATTTCAATTCAGTCAATTCAGTTAGTAAACTGAAATTCCAATTCTAATTGTCCTGAATGCTTCTCTATGATAATTATTTGTAGAAATTTCTGTTTACTTCCTGAATTGAGATGGAATTCTCCCCAACCCTGGATAGTATGGCACTGATCTTTAGGCTACAATCATAAAGACAACACTAACCAGGTTTCCATCCAACATTTTTATGCGCGTAAAGTACATGTTGGATAAAAAATGTCATGACAGGCCTGATGGAAACAGAAAATGTGTCCGTTAACTTTCCAAATGTCGACAAAACGAAATACTGTAGACATGGTGGGTTCTTTTAGTGTCGGTAAAATTCATTATGTGAGAATTGTCTGCAGAAACTCTTTTTATGCACAAATATTGATATAATAACCATCATATGGAAGTAAAGTTGGAGTCACGCGATGACATGTTGTGTGGTCTTCCCACTACGACTCGTCTGGAAAGCTTGCAGTTCATTAGACTGCAGATGAAATAAGGGAGGAATTTCACAGGGTGGTGAAAGGGCAAGGTTGTGACCTTGTGATGCACCATTCCAATACATATCCATAATAATCTCATCATACCCACACTGTATCTGCCAGTTGTTGGCTAAGGAGCACGTTTCAATACCAGAGTGGGCACATTCACTATATAATGCCATTTTCTTTTGAATGAGAAAACCATCAGTAGAGTTGAAAATGCGATGGAAAACCATTGAACTTTTTTATTCACTTCATGGGAATTAAACCGCAGAAGTCAATGTTATGTGCACTACGTCGTCACGCACAGCCTTTTAATCCCCAACAAGTCCATTTGATGGAAACTCATATTTGGTGGGGAAATGCGCGTATTGTTGTTAAGCAGATATAGAATATTTGCAAGAAAATCTGTTGCCATTTGGATGGAAACCTAGCTACTGTAACACTTTATATTACGGTCCACTTAAAGTATTTCTAAAGGGTTTAGAAGTAGTTTATAAATGTTTGTGTGTGTTTATAATAACATATGATCTGTTCTTTCTGTTATATTACGGTCCACTTAAAGTATTTCTAAAGGGTTTAGAAGTAGTTTATAGATGTTTGTGTGTGTTTATAATAACATATGATCTGTTCTTTCTGTTATATTACGGTCCACTTAAAGTATTTCTAAAGGGTTTGGAAGTAGTTTATAGATGTTTGTGTGTGTTTATAATAACATATGATCTGTTCTTTCTGTTTTTATCTTCAGACATCCCTGAGGTTCCAAAATCAGTCAAACAGGTACAGTAAAAATACTGACCTTTGTTTCGGAGCGATTTCCATCCCTCTCCTTTTCTCTCCCTCCAAGTGACCTACCTGACCTCTTCCCTCTTTTCTACTTCTCTCTATCCCTCTCTCCTGCTCCCCCAAATCCCATTACAGACGCCCATTTCCAAGAAGGTATAGATATTTAAAACTATGCTCACCTACTTTGCCATGGTGGTTGCTTGCTTGTCACGTTTTCTTTTGAATTAGGCTGTTCAGGGTAATATTTTTGGCCTCACAGCTTTTCTGCAGTTTGTCTTTTGGACTTTATACTGCTAATGGATAACATGGGTGTTTCATGTCACCGTACATTTTTGTTGCGTTTTCACTTTGGTTCCATGACACATTTAGGAGCATGATGTTCCATTTTCTGGCTGTTAGGTTCATTTTATATATGTATATATATGTATATATATTTATAGTTTTTTTGTTAAAGTTTCAGACACAAGTGTATTCTTGCTTGCATTGTGATGCGCCTTGTTTTTGCCTCGACTTCACTTGGGATTTTTTTATTTTTAAACTTATTTTAAGTCATATTATATACTTTTTAACATCAACTTCACCCACTTATATATTAACTACAGTACGTCACCTCAGTTTTTAAAAGTAGAGGTTATCAGCGCAAACTTAATATTTGCATAAAGACTTAAAGAAAAATTCCACCCAAAAACAGTTTTTTGGTATTTGTTTGATTAGTCAATAGTTGATATAGTTCCAAAATGTTTTGCATGTCAGCAATGAAGTTTTCAAGATATGCAGCTTTCAAAATACAGAAATACAGCCGGTATGTTGCATCATATGATGCAAAATGCGTCAAACCGGCTGTATTTCTGTATGTCAACAACGAAGCAAATACTAAAATAGTTTTTGGGTGTAGTTTTCCTTTAAGTGACTAAGGGGAATGCAGTAACACACAGCAAGCAGTCCAGTCTGCTGGAGAGTGATATATCAGTGTGTTTTGACTAGTATTAACCCTGTGTGTTTCTGCCTCTCTGCCCTGCTAACTACTGCCCTTCGCCGTCTCTGCTGGGCCTGTTTGTGTGTGTTCTCTATCCTCTCCTCCGCCGCTACTATACCCTCCTCCTCCTCTTCCTCCTCCTCCTCCTCCAGTCCGTCACCCGTCGTAGCACCAAGGTGAGCTTGTTATGAACAGCAGATGGTGTGGTAACAGGGTTCCGTTAAAGAAGAGCCCACCTGTCCATTCCTACTGTAGATCGTGATGTCATTGTGATGTCACAGCAGTACGTTCCGAGGTAGATTAGAGCAATGGAATGTTGATAAGCTCATGAATATGGAAGATGTAGGTATGTGACAGAGTAGGAAAGTAGCTCACCACAGTCTGGGAAGGAATGATGTTTTAGAGTGGGAGATCTCCTGCTTCAGTTTAACGTCATAGACTGAGATAATCAACAGTCAGTATTTTACTTGAGAGTATGTCACACGTCAGTACATGGTGTGTGTATCTGTTTAGGCCTAACTATAGAATGTGAGAGTAGTAGAGTGTATAAAGTTGTTCTAGAAGATTCCCTCAGGAAGAGAGAACAGCAGTAGACAGCTCTTCAACCCCTAACAGTCTACTCTCATACAACAGTGGAACACTCCAGGTCGTCTCTCCTCCGCCAGCTCCCTCCCCTCCCTCCTCATGGTACGTTCCAGGCCTCAAAGCACCTGACTCCCCTGGGAGAGATCAACTCTGGTCCTGGAGGGGTGAACTCTGGTCATTCGGGTTATTGGTCAAAGGTCAAATTCACTGCAATAACTGGAAAAACGACAGCGTAGTTAGTTTTAGTATTTTAAGCAAGTCCCCACAAAATGTGAAGCAGTAACTTACTACTGTAGTAGTGCCTCTAAAACCAGAGTTCACCCTTTTACAGACAGTTCAGTTCACCTGGCCAGTTCCTTGTGCACTGTTGCTACTTTTTAGTGTAGGCCAGATCAGCACAGTAAAGGGTGACTTATATGGCACTGGGTGTGGTATTTGCTCACCACGGCAGGTTTCACTTAGATACAGGTTTACCGGAGTTCACCTGGGCTCTGGGTGGAATGTTTCTGTGTTCAGTTCCGGGAGCAGTCTGTTTTTATGGTCACTGGGATTAACAGGTAATGGTACGGTCTCACAGATGTGGTTCTCTTTTACATGTATTTTACTTGTATTTCTCCCTCTTCCTGTTCTCCTCTCTCGCTCCCCTTTCTCTTTCTATATTTTCTTCGCCTCTCTCTACCTCCACCATTTACCTCCACCCTTTACCTCCACCCTTTACCTCCACCCTCTACCTCCACCCTCTACCTCCACCCTCTACCTCCACCCTCTACCTCCACCCTCTACCTCCACCCTCTCCCTCCACCCTCTACCCTCCACCCTCTACCCTCCACCTCCACCCTCTACCTCCACCCTCTCCCCCTCCCCCACCTCTCTCTACCTCCCCCCTCTCCCACCCCACTCTACCTCCACCCTCTCCCCCCTCCCCCCCCTCTCTCTACCCCCACCTCTCTCTACCTCCACCTCTCTCTACCTCCACCCTCTCCCCCTCTCTCTACCTCCACCCTCTCGCCCCTCTCTCTACCTCCACCCTCTCGCCCCTCTCTCTACCTCCACCCTCTCGCCCCTCTCTCTACCTCCACCCTCTCGCCCCTCTCTCTCCCTCCACCCTCTCTCTCCCTCCACCCTCTCGCCCCTCTCTCTCCCTCCACCCTCTCGCCCCTCTCTCTCCCTCCACCCTCTCGCCCCTCTCTCTCCCTCCACCCTCTCGCCCCTCTCTCTCCCTCCACCCCCTCGCCCCTCTCTCTCCCTCCACCCTCTCCCCCTCCCTCTACCTCTACCTCCACCCCCTCCCTCTACCTCCACCCTCTCCCCCTACCTCCACCCTCTCCCCCTCCCTCTACCTCCACCCTCTACCTCCACCCTCTCGCCCCTCTCTCTACCTCCACCCTCTCCCCTCCCCCTACCTCCGCCGTCTCCCCCTCCCTCTACCTCCACCCTCTCCCCCCTCCCCACCTCTCTCTACCTCCTCCCCCCTCCCCCACCTCTCTCTACCTCCTCCCCCACCTCTCTCTACCTCCCACATCTCTACCTCCCACCTCCCCCCTCTCCCACCTCCCCCCTCTCTCTACCTCTCTACCTCCACCCCCCTCCCCCACCTCTCTCTACCTCCACCTCCCCCACCGCTCTACCCCCACCTCTCTCTACCTCCACCTCCCCCACCGCTCTACCCCCACCTCTCTCTACCTCCTCCACACTCTCCCCCCTCCCCCACCTCTACCTCCCCCCTCTCCCACCTCTCTCTACCTCCCCCCTCTCTCTACCTCCCCACCTCTCTCTACCTCCCCACCTCTCTCTACCTCCCCACCTCTCTCTACCTCCCCACCTCTCTCTACCTCCTACCTCTCTCTACCTCTCTCTACCTCCCCACCTCTCTCTACCTCTCTCTACCTCCCCACCTCTCTCTACCTCCCCACCTCTCTCTACCTCCCCACCTCTCTCTACCTCCCCACCTCTCTCTACCTCCCCACCTCTCTCTACCTCCCCACCTCTCTCTACCTCCCCACCTCTCTCTACCTCTCTCTACCTCCCACCTCTCTCTATGTCCTACCTCTCTCTACCTCCCACCTCTCCAGGCTCCCCGGGCCATCGGTCTGTCCAGCTCTCGGTCCAGGGAGGATGTCAGCGAGGGCAGCCTATCTTCCAAGGGTGCGCTGGGGGCTCCTGTCGTCCCCCTGCCCAGCGGCATCCCCACCACGTCCGGAGCTCAAACCCCCGCCACCCCTAGCAAGGTCAGTCCACAACCCCCTGTGGCCAATCAGATCATCACCTTAGGTTCTGGGGAGTTATTTGGTCGAGCACAGAAAGAAAACACCCCATTATCAGAACATTGATACGTTGTTGGATGTGTTTACTACTGGGCTGGAACAAAGCCTGCAGCCTGATATGTCATGTATAGAGCTGAGACGATAAACCGAAAAAATGATCGACACATACCACTTACTGAGGATGTTTAGATGACATCGTTCATTACGATAATTAGCCTATCCTACAGAAAAGTGAAGTTTGAAATTAAGTTTGCTAATATGGGGTGATTATTGGGATAATGGCGACTGTGCATGAAGATGGCGGCCCCCGTGTACTTACCACACATTCCTTGTTTTGCCAAGTTTGCAGTGTTGTTCATCGATCTCCGTTACTATTTGTATGGTCATTGGCACCGTGTACATGATCCCAAAGCTTTAAGACGCCGGCAATAAAAATAAAATAAAATATTTACTGGCACATTGAACCATGTCGCGCGCCGTAGTTTAAGAACTCTGTGGGTAGTGCTAAAAACAATGATGTCATATCTGAATTCCTCCATCTTTATGGACCGTCGGCCGTTGATGGCTACAACATTCAAACTAGCAGTAGTAGTTTGAAGGGTAACAACAAAAGCTGGTGCACATTATTCTAAACGTATCATTCTATTTGTTGTATTGATTCAGTCAGTTTATTGTGATTATGGCTTTTTGTCCGCATCGCCCAGCTCCACCATGATATCACCTCCATCCATTGTGTTTCCTTCATTCGTTGTCTTTTGACTGTGTTCCATCCATGTTGTCGTTGTAAACAGGCTGAGCCTCCTGCATCAAAGCAGGTAGGGTAACAGTATCTGAACGCATGCTTATCTGGTCTGGGCATGTTGTTTGACTAACAAACCTAGGTTGCCCCAAATGGCACCCTATTCCCTATATAGTGCACTGCTTAATAGGGAATACGGTGCCATTTGGGACGTATCCAGAGATCATAGGGTGCTACTCCTCAGCCTCACTACCACTGCACTTCACCTGCATGCCAACAGAGGGCAGAGTTTCTTTGGTTTAATATTACTGAGTAAAGGAGTTTACTCCAGACACGGTTCTTGGTGGTGGGAACATGTCTTGGAGCTTTTGAGGTGTTTTTTTGGAATGTGGGTTCTAATGTCTCTGGTTGATTTGAGATGTCCACTATCCCCTCTCTCAGTGCCCCCCCCCCCCCCCCCTTTCTCTCTGTCTTCCCTGATGTGTTCACCTTCACACCTTAACCTCTCTGTGTTCCCAGGAGGAAGAGTCTCTGCGTGGCCAGGTGAAGGACCTAGAGGAGAAGCTGGAGACCCTGAAGATGAAGCGGGCGGAGGACAAGGTCTTTGTCTTTATTACCTTGTTATTATATTATGTACAGCACGTTGACTGGCTGTCTCTGTATGAATTGTGCTATACAATATAAAGACATCTAAAGTTGATTATTTTTTATAAATATGTAATAACTTGTATTCTTATTTATTCATATTTACAATGATTATTCAGGTCAAGCTGAAGGAGCTGGAGAAACACAAGATTCAGCTGGAGCAGCTCCAGGAGTGGAAGACCAAGATGCAGGAGCAGCAGACTGACCTGCAGAAACAACTCAAAGAGGCCAAGAAGGTACAGTACACACCAGAAACGTGAATGATTAACCTCTATGGTAGTCACCTTTTTGAAATGAGTACAGAACCTTCACGCTTCTTAAGGGGTTTCTGTCCACTTCTCTTATTAAATCAGAGTACTTGGCAAGACTTCAAGTAACAAACCGGTAGTCATTAACCTAAGATAATTAAAAGGTAATCCCTTATGTAATGTTGTACCAGGTATGGGAGTCTGTTGTCAGGTACCTAGTTTTAGCTTTGGTTAGATTGACATTGCTAATGACATCCACTCTTGTCATTCTGGATTTTTCGCGTATTTCGTCTGACTCTGTTCACACACAAATGTGAGATTTACACTAATGTTCCTCTCTCAGGACGCCCGGGAGGCATTGGAGGCCAAGGACCGCTATATGGAGGAGATGGCAGACACGGCGGACGCCATCGAGATGGCCACCCTGGACAAGGAGATGGCCGAGGAGCGGTCCGAAAGCCTGCAGGTGGAGGTGGAGTCGCTGAAGGAGAAGGTGGAGGAACTCACCATGGACCTAGAGATCATTAAACACGAGGTTGAGGAGAAAGGTTAGAGGTCACTAGTAGTGAGTTGCTATAAAAGGCTGCTCTATTTATGGTATCTCATCCCATACAGAGGGTCAAAGATCATACCCCCAAAACATGCTAACCCTGTTATTGTAATAGTGAGAGGTTAGCATGTCTGGTTAGCATGTCTTGGGTGTATGATCTTTGACACTCATCATTATTCACGATTCATTCAGGTTTATCTGTGATGGTAGCATCCACATTAATGTAGCAGTGTTCAGAAACATTCTTATGATAAAACTGACTCCAATGACACAATACATTATTTACCATTCATTTCTATTGGACTCAAAATAAATTGAAATGCAACCATAACGACATGTAGATGCATCCAACAAGTTTGTATAGTCACAAGCTTGATGTAGTCATTCTGTGCTAGGAATATGGGACCAAATACTAAACTTTTGACTACATTATTTATCATCTTTAGGGGTGTCAATCATTTTGGCCCCTACCTATTTATTGAGAAAAATATATATTGTAAAACAAAATATTTTTGCATACACTATAGGTCAGTATTTAAATGATTTATTTTATACAGTCATAATTGTTCATTTTTATCAAGGGTGTCAATCATTTCGGATCCCACTGTCTTTATATAAAAAATAAAATACCAATCATATATTTGACAAGGACTTCAGTATTGCTTGGCAAAGTTGAAACGAAACCTAACCTAACTCTGTTGCTTCTCCAGGTTCTGATGGAGCTGCCTCTAGTTACCACGTAAAGCAGCTGGAGGAGCAGAACAGCAGGCTGAAAGATGCTCTGGTCAGGTGCGTGTACTTAAAACCATAACACCTTTTTTTTTTTTTTTTTTTTTAAGATGTTTCAGTTTTGACCAAACTGTCTCATCCGTTACCTGATGTTTCATTGAGATCTAGTGCCCCATATGGGTACACTGGGGTGTCTCTTCCCTTCAGGATTTGTTCAAAATGATTTGTCTGTCACTTTTTGGGGCAGTTTCCTGGACACAAATGAAGCCTAGTCCTGGACTAAAAAGCCTGCTCAGTGGAGAATCTCCATTAGAAATGGTTTCTAGTGCAGGACTGCACTTAATCTGGGTCTGGGAAACCAGCCTTAAACGTTTCCCTTTAGTTTGATCTCTAACAGAACTATTTGTTCCCCTCCCTCAGGATGCGTGACCTGTCGTCGTCTGAGAAGCAGGAGCATGTGAAGCTGCAGAAGCAGATGGAGAAGAAGAATGGAGAGCTGGAGACTCTGAGGACCCAGAAGGAGAAACTACAGGAGGAGATGAAGCAGGCTGAGGCCACCATCGATGAGCTGAAGGAGCAGGTCAGTCAGCCAGGCCACCATCGATGAGTTGAAGGAGCAGGTCAGTTAGCCAGGCCACCATCGATGAGCTGAAGGAGCAGGTCAGTCAGCCAGGCCATCATCGATGAGCTGAAGGAGCAGGTCAGTTAGCCAGGCCACCATCGATGAGCTGAAGGAGCAGGTCAGTCAGCCAGGCCATCATCGATGAGCTGAAGGAGCAAGTCAGCCAGGCCATCATCGATGAGCTGAAGAAGGTCAGTCAACCAGTCTGTCAGCCAGTCAGTTATTCAGTCAGCTGGGGGGGGGGTTTAGATTACCATCAACAGGCTCAAAGAATAAGTCAACAAGTTGGTTAGTCAGCCAGTCAGGCCACCATCAATGAGCTCAAATAGCAGGTCAGGCAGTCAGTCAGTTAACCAGACAGCCAGCCAGGACATTATCAACAAGCTAAAAGAACAGGTCGGTCGGGTCAGTGAGTCAGCCAGTCAACTAGGTTACCATCAACAAGCTCAAAGAACAATGCCACTCCGACAGGCCACCATCATTGAGCTCAAAGTACAGGTCAGTCAACCAGTCAGTTAGCCAACGAGTCAGCCAGGCCACTATCAACGAGCTCAAAGAACAAGTCAGTCAGCCAGTCAGTCATTCAGCCAGTCAGTGAACAGGTCAGTCAACCATAGTGTCAGTCAGCCAGTCCGTCAGTCAGCCAACCAGTCAGCCAGGCCACCATTAATGAGCTCAAAGAACAGGTCAGCCAACCAGACAGTCGGTTAGTCAGTCAGTCAGTGACCTCAAAGAACATGTCAGTTGGTCGTTCTGCCAGTCAGTCGGCCCACCATGGATGACCTCAGTGAACAGGTTAGCCAGTCAGTCAGCCCACCATGGATGAGCTCAGTGAACAGGTTAGCCAGTCAGTCAGCCCACCATGGATGAGCTCAGTGAACAGGTTAGTCAGTCAGCCCACCATGGATGAGCTCAGTGAACAGGTTAGTCAGTCGGCCCACCATGGATGAGCTCAGTGAACAGGTTAGCCAGTCAGCCCATCATGGATGAGCTCAGTGAACAGGTTAGTCAGTCGGCCCACCATGGATGAGCTCAGTGAACAGGTTAGCTAGTCAGTCGGCCCATCATGGATGAGCTCAGTGAACAGGTTAGCCAGTCGGCCCACCATGGATGAGCTCAGTGAACAGGTTAGTCAGTCATCCCATCATGGATGAGCTCAGTGAACAGGTTAGCCAGTCAGTCGGCCCACCATGGATGAGCTCAGTGAACAGGTTAGTCAGTCATCCCACCATGGATGAGCTCAGTGAACAGGTTAGTCAGTCATCCCATCATGGATGAGCTCAGTGAACAGGTTAGCTAGTCAGTCGGCCCACCATGGATGAGCTCAGTGAACAGGTTAGTCAGTCATCCCACCATGGATGAGCTCAGTGAACAGGTTAGTCAGTCATCCCATCATGGATGAGCTCAGTGAACAGGTTAGCCAGTCAGTCGGCCCACCATGGATGAGCTCAGTGAACAGGTTAGCCAGTCGGCCCACCATGGATGAGCTCAGTGAACAGGTTAGTCAGTCGGCCCACCATGGATGAGCTCAGTGAACAGGTTAGTCAGTCGGCCCACCATGGATGAGCTCAGTGAACAGGTTAGTCAGTCGGCCCACCATGGATGAGCTCAGTGAACAGGTTAGTCAGTCGGCCCACCATGGATGAGCTCAGTGAACAGGTTAGTCAGTCGGCCCACCATGGATGAGCTCAGTGAACAGGTTAGTCAGTCGGCCCACCATGGATGAGCTCAGTGAACAGGTTAGTCAGTCGGCCCACCATGGATGAGCTCAGTGAACAGGTTAGTCAGTCGGCCCACCATGGATGAGCTCAGTGAACAGGTTAGTCAGTCGGCCCACCATGGATGAGCTCAGTGAACAGGTTAGCCAGTCGGCCCACCATGGATGAGCTCAATGAACAGGTTAGTCAGTCGGCCCACCATGGATGAGCTCAGTGAACAGGTTAGCCAGTCGGCCCACCATGGATGAGCTCAGTGAACAGGTTAGTCAGTCATCCCATCATGGATGAGCTCAGTGAACAGGTTAGTCAGTCATCCCATCATGGATGAGCTCGGTGAACAGGTTAGCCAGTCAGTCATCCCATCATGGATGAGCTCAGTGAACAGGTTAGTCAGTCATCCCATCATGGATGAGCTCGGTGAACAGGTTAGTCAGTCGGCCCACCATGGATGAGCTCAGTGAACAGGTTAGCCAGTCAGTCGGCCCACCATGGATGAGCTCAGTGAACAGGTTAGCCAGTCAGTCGGCCCACCATGGATGAGCTCAGTGAACAGGTTAGCCAGTCAGTCGGCCCACCATGGATGAGCTCAGTGAACAGGTTAGCCAGTCGGCCCACCATGGATGAGCTCAGTGAACAGGTTAGCCAGTCGGCCCACCATGGATGAGCTCAGTGAACAGGTTAGTCAGTCGGCCCACCATGGATGAGCTCAGTGAACAGGTTAGTCAGTCGGCCCACCATGGATGAGCTCAGTGAACAGGTTAGTCAGTCGGCCCATCATGGATGAGCTCAGTGAACAGGTTAGTCAGTCGGCCCACCATGGATGAGCTCAGTGAACAGGTTAGCTAGTCAGTCGGCCCACCATGGATGAGCTCGGTGAACAGGTTAGCTAGTCAGTCGGCCCACCATGGATGAGCTCGGTGAACAGGTTAGCCAGTCAGTCAGCCCACCATGGATGAGCTCAGTGAACAGGTTAGTCAGTCGGCCCACCATGGATGAGCTCGGTGAACAGGTTAGCTAGTCAGTCGGCCCACCATGGATGAGCTCGGTGAACAGGTTAGCTAGTCAGTCGGCCCATCATGGATGAGATCAGTGAACAGGTTAGTCAGTCAGCCCACCATGGATGAGCTCAGTGAACAGGTTAGCCAGTCAGTCGGCCCATCATGAATGAGCTCTGTGAACAGGTTAGCTAGTCAGTCAGCCCACCATGGATGAGCTCAGTGAACAGGTTAGCCAGTCAGTCGGCCCACCATGGATGAGCTCAGTGAACAGGTTAGTCAGTCGGCCCATCATGGATGAGCTCAGTGAACAGGTTAGTCAGTCGGCCCACCATGGATGAGCTCAGTGAACAGGTTAGCCAGTCGGCCCACCATGGATGAGCTCAGTGAACAGGTTAGCCAGTCGGCCCATCATGGATGAGCTCAGTGAACAGGTTAGTCAGTCGGCCCACCATGGATGAGCTCAGTGAACAGGTTAGCCAGTCGGCCCACCATGGATGAGCTCAGTGAACAGGTTAGTCAGTCGGCCCACCATGGATGAGCTCAGTGAACAGGTTAGCCAGTCGGCCCACCATGGATGAGCTCAGTGAACAGGTTAGTCAGTCGGCCCACCATGGATGAGCTCAGTGAACAGGTTAGCTAGTCAGTCGGCCCACCATGGATGAGCTCGGTGAACAGGTTAGCTAGTCAGTCGGCCCACCATGGATGAGCTCGGTGAACAGGTTAGCCAGTCAGTCAGCCCACCATGGATGAGCTCAGTGAACAGGTTAGTCAGTCGGCCCACCATGGATGAGCTCGGTGAACAGGTTAGCTAGTCAGTCGGCCCATCATGGATGAGCTCAGTGAACAGGTTAGTCAGTCAGCCCACCATGGATGAGCTCAGTGAACAGGTTAGCCAGTCAGTCGGCCCATCATGAATGAGCTCTGTGAACAGGTTAGCTAGTCAGTCAGCCCACCATGGATGAGCTCAGTGAACAGGTTAGCCAGTCAGTCGGCCCACCATGGATGAGCTCAGTGAACAGGTTAGCCAGTCAGTCGGCCCACCATGGATGAGCTCAGTGAACAGGTTAGTCAGTCGGCCCATCATGGATGAGCTCAGTGAACAGGTTAGTCAGTCGGCCCACCATGGATGAGCTCAGTGAACAGGTTAGCCAGTCGGCCCACCATGGATGAGCTCAGTGAACAGGTTAGCCAGTCGGCCCATCATGGATGAGCTCAGTGAACAGGTTAGTCAGTCGGCCCACCATGGATGAGCTCAGTGAACAGGTTAGCCAGTCGGCCCACCATGGATGAGCTCAGTGAACAGGTTAGTCAGTCGGCCCATCATGGATGAGCTCAGTGAACAGGTTAGTCAGTCGGCCCACCATGGATGAGCTCAGTGAACAGGTTAGCCAGTCGGCCCACCATGGATGAGCTCAGTGAACAGGTTAGCCAGTCGGCCCATCATGGATGAGCTCAGTGAACAGGTTAGTCAGTCGGCTCACCATGGATGAGCGCAGTGAACAGGTTAGTCAGTCGGCCCACCATGGATGAGCTCAGTGAACAAGTTAGCCAGTCAGTCGGCCCACCATGGATGAGCTCAGTGAACAGGTTAGCCAGTCAGTCGGCCCACCATGGATGAGCTCAGTGAACAGGTTAGCCAGTCAGTCGGCCCACCATGGATGAGCTCAGTGAACAGGTTAGTCAGTCGGCCCACCATGGATGAGCTCAGTGAACAGGTTAGTCAGTCGGCCCACCATGGATGAGCTCAGTGAACAGGTTAGCCAGTCAGTCGGCCCACCATGGATGAGCTCAGTGAACAGGTTAGTCAGTCATCCCATCATGGATGAGCTCAGTGAACAGGTTAGTCAGTCGGCCCACCATGGATGAGCTCAGTGAACAGGTTAGCCAGTCAGTCGGCCCACCATGGATGAGCTCAGTGAACAGGTTAGCCAGTCAGTCGGCCCACCATGGATGAGCTCAGTGAACAGGTTAGTCAGTCGGCCCACCATGGATGAGCTCAGTGAACAGGTTAGTCAGTCGGCCCACCATGGATGAGCTCAGTGAACAGGTTAGTCAGTCGGCCCATCATGGATGAGCTCAGTGAACAGGTTAGTCAGTCATCCCATCATGGATGAGCTCAGTGAACAGGTTAGTCAGTCAGCCCATCATGGATGAGCTCAGTGAACAGGTTAGCCAGTCAGTCGGCCCACCATGGATGAGCTCAGTGAACAGGTTAGTCAGTCGGCCCACCATGGATGAGCTCAGTGAACAGGTTAGCTAGTCAGTCAGCCCACCATGGATGAGCTCAGTGAACAGGTTAGTCAGTCGGCCCACCATGGATGAGCTCAGTGAACAGGTTAGTCAGTCGGCCCATCATGGATGAGCTCAGTGAACAGGTTAGTCAGTCGGCCCACCATGGATGAGCTCAGTGAACAGGTTAGTCAGTCGGCCCACCATGGATGAGCTCAGTGAACAGGTTAGTCAGTCGGCCCACCATGGATGAGCTCAGTGAACAGGTTAGTCAGTCGGCCCACCATGGATGAGCTCAGTGAACAGGTTAGTCAGTCGGCCCACCATGGATGAGCTCAGTGAACAGGTTAGTCAGTCGGCCCACCATGGATGAGCTCAGTGAACAGGTTAGCCAGTCAGTCGGCCCACCATGGATGAGCTCAGTGAACAGGTTAGCCAGTCAGTCGGCCCATCATGGATGAGCTCAGTGAACAGGTTAGTCAGTCGGCCCACCATGGATGAGCTCAGTGAACAGGTTAGTCAGTCGGCCCACCATGGATGAGCTCAGTGAACAGGTTAGTCAGTCGGCCCACCATGGATGAGCTCAGTGAACAGGTTAGTCAGTCGGCCCACCATGGATGAGCTCAGTGAACAGGTTAGCCAGTCAGTCGGCCCACCATGGATGAGCTCAGTGAACAGGTTAGCCAGTCGGCCCACCATGGATGAGCTCAGTGAACAGGTTAGCCAGTCAGTCGGCCCACCATGGATGAGCTCAGTGAACAGGTTAGCCAGTCGGCCCACCATGGATGAGCTCAGTGAACAGGTTAGTCAGTCAGCCCACCATGGATGAGCTCAGTGAACAGGTTAGTCAGTCGGCCCACCATGGATGAGCTCAGTGAACAGGTTAGTCAGTCAGTCAGCCCACCATGGATGAGCTCGGTGAACAGGTTAGCTAGTCAGTCGGCCCACCATGGATGAGCTCAGTGAACAGGTTAGCCAGTCAGTCGGCCCACCATGGATGAGCTCAGTGAACAGGTTAGCCAGTCATCCCACCATGGATGAGCTCAGTGAACAGGTTAGTCAGTCAGCCCACCATGGATGAGCTCAGTGAACAGGTTAGTCAGTCGGCCCACCATGGATGAGCTCAGTGAACAGGTTAGTCAGTCGGCCCACCATGGATGAGCTCAGTGAACAGGTTAGCCAGTCGGCCCACCATGGATGAGCTCAGTGAACAGGTTAGTCAGTCGGCCCACCATGGATGAGCTCAGTGAACAGGTTAGTCAGTCGGCCCACCATGGATGAGCTCAGTGAACAGGTTAGTCAGTCGGCCCATCATGGATGAGCTCAGTGAACAGGTTAGCTAGTCAGTCGGCCCACCATGGATGAGCTCAGTGAACAGGTTAGCTAGTCAGTCGGCCCACCATGGATGAGCTCAGTGAACAGGTTAGTCAGTCATCCCATCATGGATGAGCTCAGTGAACAGGTTAGCCAGTCAGTCGGCCCACCATGGATGAGCTCAGTGAACAGGTTAGCCAGTCAGTCGGCCCACCATGGATGAGCTCAGTGAACAGGTTAGTCAGTCGGCCCACCATGGATGAGCTCAGTGAACAGGTTAGTCAGTCGGCCCACCATGGATGAGCTCAGTGAACAGGTTAGTCAGTCGGCCCACCATGGATGAGCTCAGTGAACAGGTTAGCCAGTTGCTCATATAGAGCAGGGGTCTTCAACTTTTTGAACAGGAACCCCCTCCCTGGCATATCGGCGACCCAGGAACGCCCCCCCCCCCCCCCCCCACCCCCCCCCCCCCTGGCAAACTAGTGACCCAGGGACCATCATACTTTAGCAAAAAAATGACATTTCATGTCTCATCAGGTGAATGATAATGGCAAGGAGAAGTAATCAACATTTTTAAATGAATAGTTTTGGTAGATTGTTTTTCATTATTTTCACCTGCCCACATTATTATTTACATTTTAGTCATTTAGCATTTTAGTCATTTAGCGGACGCTCATATCCAGAGGGACATTTTTATATTATTTCCCCGTGGGAATCGTACCCACATGCCTGGCGTTGCAAGCGCCATGCACTACCAACTGAGCCACACGGGATCTAATTGGACAAGGAAGTGTAAACTCTTAACATAGCCTATTAGCTAAAAAGGTAGCTCCAAACACATTTTTGCTAAGAGCAACTGTTTAGCTGACCAAGAAGGATAGTGATGGAGTGCTGCATCAGATGACCTGACCTCAACCCAATTGAGATGGTTTGGGATGAGTTGGACCGCAGAGGCCAGGAAAGGCAGCCAACAAGTGCTCAGCATATGTGGGAACTCCTTCAAGACTGTTGCAAAAGCATTCCTCATGAAGCTGGTTGAGCGAATGCCAAGTGTTCAAAGCTGTCAAGGCAAAGTGTGGCTACTTTGAAGAATCTAAAATCTGTTTTGATTTAACACTTTTTTTTGTTCTCTACATTATTCCATATGTGTTATTTCCTAGTTTTGATGTCGTCACTATTATTCTACAATGTGGAAAATAAAGAAAAACCCTTGAATGAGTAGGTGTGTCCAACATTTTGACTGGTACTGTGTGTCCTAGGTGGATGGTGTTAGGGTTAAACTGTGTTATATGTGTCCTAGGTGGATGGTGTTAGGGTTAAACTGTGTTATATGTGTCCTAGGTGGATGGTGTTAGGGTTAAACTGTGTTATATGTGTCCTAGGTGGATGCTGCTCTCGGGGCAGAGGAGATGGTAGAGACTCTAACTGAGAGGAATCTGGACCTGGAGGAGAAAGTCAGAGAGCTGAGAGAGACAGTCACTGACCTGGTGAGTTCAATCAACAATACCCCTGTCAACCCTGTTACCATAATGTCAACTTTGATATCCATGTCAATTCCGTTACTTTGTATGCTTTGAGTAGTCAGTGATTTGTTGAGTCAACTCTGTTAGTATGTTTTGAAAAACCAACTCTGTGTCAACTGTTTGCCCTTCATGTGGGTCCACGACATTGGCAAGGAGACTGTTTTAGAGACGGAGAGACACCGTTTGTGTTTGAACCCTATCTGTGCATGACTTTATATCTAAACCCCTGTCCACTCATCACTACACAACTATAGCTGCTCTGACCCTTAACCCGTCAACCCTGACCTCTCCCCTCCAGGAAGCGATCAACGAGATGAATGACGAGCTTCAGGAGAACAGCCGAGAGACAGAGATGGAGCTGAGGGAGCAGTTGGACCTGAACGGGGCCAGGGTGAGAGAGGCCCAGAAGAGAGTGGAGGCTGCTCAGGAGACTGTAGCAGACTATCAGCAGACCATCAACAAGTACCGCCAGCTCACTGCCAGCCTGCAGGTATGTACCGCCAGCTCACTGCCAGCCTGTAGGTATGTACCGCCAGCTCACTGCCAGCCTGCAGGTATGTACCGCCAGCTCACTGCCAGCCTGTAGGTATGTACCGCCAGCTCACTGCCAGCCTGCAGGTATGTACCGCCAGCTCACTGCCAGCCTGTAGGTATGTACCGCCAGCTCACTGCCAGCCTGCAGGTATGTGCCGCCAACCTGCAGGTATGGTTGGAAATCACAACTTCAGAGGAGTGTCAAAGAACATGCAATCAAAAGAATGACACTGAAAAACACTAACAAGCATGTTTAGTAGTTAAAACAATGAAAAGGTGAACTTGTTTGTCACACTTTGGAGTTAAGAACTTCCTGAACACATTCCTTTTCAGCAAAATGGGTAAGTTGTTAGGTGACAGTGGTTTCTTTTGGTTGTTTGTATCTAAAGTGTGTGTGTGTGTGTGTGTGTGTCTAGGATGCCAACAAGGAACTGACCAGTGCTCAGAATGCCAACGCAGAGCAGGTCCAGCAGCCACCAGCTGAGCTGTTTGACTTCAAGATCAAGTTTGCTGAGACCAAGGCCTACGCCAAGGTAAGGAACACAGAGCAGCAGGTTCTGGTGAAGACCCAGCTTGGGGTCCAACTGTCCCATTCAACACTTTGGGAGCATCATACCAGTCTGCGGATGTGCTTTTTGTTCCCAGAGAAACATGCATTGCATTTTAGTGTTAAATGTACAGGTGTGTGCTGTTATTGCAGATAAATAATGTGTGTCCTGTGTGTGTGTGTGTGTGTGTGTCTCCAGGCCATAGAGATGGAGCTGAGGAAGATGGAGGTGGGCCAGGCCAACAGACAGGTGTCTCTCCTCACATCCTTCATGCCCGACTCCTTCCTGCGTCACGGAGGAGACCACGACTGTATCCTGGTGCTGCTGCTCATACCAAGACTCATCTGCAAGGTACAGGGAGAGAGGGGAACAGTAACAGGTTCAACATTTGACGAGGAGTGTGTCTGCTTGTTTTTCAAGATGCCAAATGTATGTTCCCCCCTCCCTCTAGGCTGAGTTGATCAGTAAGCAGGCCCAGGAGAAGTTTGATCTGAACGGTAACCCCGTGGAGAGGACTGGGGTGAAGATGAGAGGACCACCTGGAGAACAGCTCAGCTTCGCCTCAGGACTGGTCTACTCTCTCACCCTGCTGCAGGCCACGCTGCACAAATACCAACAGTAAGGCCAAGTGTGTCTGTCTCTCTCTGCCACTACCTGATAGGAAGGAAAACCATGAAGGAGTTATCTTTTAGATTCTGTATCACTTTCTGTCTTAATTAGGAAGAGTAAGTGTACTGTAAATCTGACATACCCTATGTTACTTTCGAAAGATAGTACCAGCTCATTCGACAGTCTGCTTTCTCTCGTCTGTGGCTGTTGTCAGAGTAGTGTCATTTACTTCATCCATCAAATATTCTCTCCCCCTAGAGCTCTGAACTGCTGCAGTGTGCAGGTGTATACGCAGATGGGGACTCTCTACTCAGAGATGAGTGTCCATGAGCGTTCCCTAGACTTCTTCATTGACCTGCTGCACAAAGACCAGCTGGATGAGACTGTACACGTGGAGCCTCTCACCAAGGCCATCAAGTACTACCAGGCTAGTACCACGCACGGATTCACACACACACTCTTCATATGCACTCGATGGCACACCTGACGGAGAGACGAAAACACTTGACCACACGCTATACTCTCGACAGTGCCGACTCTGTCAACTCAACACTGATGAAACACATTATCAAGCCTCATCAATTTTGTTAAGAATAAATAAAACTCCAGATTGTGTGAGGCCTTGATTGACGTACCGATCTGTTTTATGTTGCAGCAACTATACAGCATCCACCTAGCTGAGCAGACTGAAGACTGCACCGTGCAGCTGGCTGATCACATCAAGGTAAAACTGTCTTGTACTGAAGAAAGTAAACCTCTCTAGGCCCTGTTAAGGTCTTTCCTTTCCTCCCTTCCTTGAGGTAATCAAGATTTCTAACAGGCCCCTAGTCTTTTCTAAGTTCAGTAACAAACATGGTCTAACTAAACTCAATTTGACGTTTTGATCTCTGACCTCTAGGTCATTCAGAGTGTGTTGGATTGTATGGGGGCTGAGGGCCTTCCTACACTACTGACTGTCGCTCTCGCCCTCTGTGTGTGTCGCTCTCGCCCTCTGTGTGTGTCGCTCTCGCCCTCTGTGTGTGTCGCTCTCGCCCTCTGTGTGTGTCGCTCTCGCCCTCTGTGTGTGTCGCTCTCGCCCTCTGTGTGTGTCGCTCTCGCCCTCTGTGTGTGTCGCTCTCGCCCTCTGTGTGTGTCGCTCTCGCCCTCTGTGTGTGTCGCTCTCTCGCCCTCTGTGTGTGTCGCTCTCTCGCCCTCTGTGTGTGTCGCTCTCTCGCCCTCTGTGTGTGTCGCTCTCTCGCCCTCTGTGTGTGTCGCTCTCTCGCCCTCTGTGTGTGTCGCTCTCTCGCCCTCTGTGTGTGTCGCTCTCTCGCCCTCTGTGTGTGTCGCTCTCGCCCTCTGTGTGTGTCGCTCTCTCGTTCTGTGTGTCGTTCTCTCTCTCTCTGTGTCTCTATCTGTGTTTGTCCGTGTGTAGTTCATCCAGAGTGCGTTGGACTGTATCGGTGCTGAGGTGGTGCGTCTCAGGGCTTTCCTTCAGCCGGGACAGGAGGGGCTGGCTCTGAACATCCTTCTGAAGGACCTGGACACCACGTGCAGGTCTGATATAACTATATTTAATAATATTATTTCCATGTACGGTACCGGTCAAAAGTTTAGAAAATAGTAAAAATAAAGAACAACCCTTGAATGAGTAGTTGTGTCTAAACATTTGACTGGTACTGTATAAATCAAATCAAATCAAATCAAATTTTATTAGTCACATACACATGGTTAGCAGATGTTAATGCGAGTGTAGCGAAATGCTTGTGCTTCTAGTTCCGACAATGCAGTAATAACCAACAAGTAATCTAACCTAACAATTCCACAACTACTACCTTACACACACACACAAGTGTAAAGGGATAAAGAATATGTACATAAAGATATATGAATGAGTGGTGGTACAGAACGGCATGGCAGATGCAGTAGATGGTATAGAGTACGGTATATACATATGAGATGAGTACTGTAGGGTATGTAAACATAAAGTGGCATAGTTTAAAGTGGCTAGTGGTACATGTATTACATAAAGATGGCAAGATGCAGTAGATGATATAGAGTACAGTATATACATATGAGATGGGTAATGTAGGGTATGTAAACATTATATTAAGTGGCATTGTTTAAAGTGGCTAGTGGTACATTTTTACATAATTTCCATCAATTCCCATTTTTAAAGTGGCTGGAGTTGAGTCAGTATGTTGGCAGCGGCCGCTAAATGTTAGTGGTGGCTGTTTAACAGTCTGATGGCCTTGAGATAGAAGCTGTTTTTCAGTCTCTCGGTCCCTGCTTTGATGCACCTGTACTGACCTCGCCTTCTGGATGATAGCGGGGTGAACAGGCAGTGGCTTGGGTGGTTGTTGTCCTTGATGATCTTTATGGCCTTCCTGTGACATCGGGTGGTGTAGGTGTCCTGGAGGGCAGGTAGTTTGCCCCCGGTGATGCGTTCTGCAGACCTCACTACCCTCTGGAGAGCCTTACGGTTGTGGGCGGAGCAGTTGCCGTACCAGGCGGTGATACAGCCCGACAGGATGCTCTCGATTGTGCATCTGTAGAAGTTTGTGAGTGCTTTTGGTGACAAGCCGAATTTCTTCAGCCTCCTGAGGTTGAAGAGGCGCTGCTGCGCCTTCTTCACAACGCTGTCTGTGTGGGTGGACCAATTCAGTTTGTCCGTGATGTGTACACCGAGGAACTTAAAACTTTCCACCTTCTCCACTACTGACCCGTCGATGTGGATAGGGGGGTGCTCCCTCTGCTGTTTCCTGAAGTCCACAATCATCTCCTTTGTTTTGTTGACGTTGAGTGTGAGGTTATTTTCCTGACACCACACTCCGAGGGCCCTCACCTCCTCCCTGTAGGCCGTCTCGTCGTTGTTGGTAATCAAGCCTACCACTGTAGTGTCATCCGCAAACTTGATGATTGAGTTGGAGGCGTGCATGGCCACGCAGTCGTGGGTGAACAGGGAGTACAGGAGAGGGCTCAGAACGCACCCTTGTATATATATGTATTCGCAGACCCCTGGATGAATACCCCTGATATAGAGGTTTCTTCCAACCTAGGAAGTTTACCATGCTTGTGTTACTGCTTATGTTTAGGAGGCAACCGCTCCACAGGTGACATGGCTATATGTGTATTCTTCTGTTCTATAAATCAGACTTTTAAGACCTTTGCGACGTATGCGTTTGTAAAAAGTAACATACAATGTTAATTGTTTTGAAATTTGAAAATCATTACTGTATGTCGAATAAATTAGTGTGTGTTTATTTAACAATCAAGGCTATGTAAATATTTTCACTGTGTGTTTATTTCACACACAGTAAATATTTTCAAAGGAAATAAATGATAAAAAGATATACAGTACCAGTCACCAGTTTAGACACATCTACTCATTCAAGGGTTGTTCTTTATTTTTAATATTTTCTACATTGTAGAATAATAGTGAAGACAAACTAAGAAAGAACACATATGGAATCATGTAGTAACCAAAAAAGTTGTTAAAATATATTTTGATTTGAGATTCTTCAAAGTAGCCTTGATGACAGCTTTGCACACTTGCCATTCTCTCAACCAGCTTCCCACATATGCTGAGCACTTGTTGGCTGCTTTTCCTTCACTCTGCGGTCCAACTCATCCCAAACCATCTCAATTGGGTTGAGGTCGGGTGATTGTAGAGGCCAGGTCGTCTGATGCAGCACTCCATCACTCTCCTTCTTGGTCAAATTGCCCTTAGACAGCCTGGAGGTGTGTTGGGTCATTGTCCTGTTGAAAAAGAAATGATAGCCCCACTAAGCACAAACCAGATGGGGTGGCATATACAGTTGAAGTCGGAAGTTTACATACAGTGGGGAGAACAAGTATTTGATACACTGCCAATTTTGCAGGTTTTCCTACTTACAAAGCATGTAGAGGTCTGTAATTTTTATCATAGGTACACTTCAACTGTGAGAGACGGAATCTAAAACAAAAATCCAGAAAATCACATTGTATGATTTTTAAGTAATTAATTTGCATTTTATTGCATGACATAAGTATTTGATCACCTACCAACCAGTAAGAATTCCGGCTCTCACAGACCTGTTCGTTTTTCTTTAAGAAGCCCTCCTGTTCTCCACTCATTACCTGTATTAACTGCACCTGTTTGAACTCGTTACCTGTATAAAAGACACCTGTCCACACACTCAATCAAACAGACTCCAACCTCTCCACAATGGCCAAGACAAGAGAGCTGTGTAAGGACATCAGGGATAAAATTGTAGACCTGCACAAGGCTGGGATGGGCTACAGGACAATAGGCAAGCAGCTTGGTGAGAAGGCAGCAACTGTTGGCGCAATTATTAGAAAATGGAAGAAGTTCAGGATGACGGTCAATCACCCTCGGTCTGGGGCTCCATGCAAGAACTCACCTCGTGGGGCATCAATGATCATGAGGAAGTTGAGGGATCAGCCCAGAACTACACGGCAGGACCTGGTCAATGACCTGAAGAGAGCTGGGACCACCGTTTCAAAGAAAACCATTAGTAACACACTACGCCGTCATGGATTAAAATCCTGCAGCGCACGCAAGGTCCCCCTGCTCAAGCCAGCGCATGTCCAGGCCCGTCTGAAGTTTGCCAATGACCATCTGGATGATCCAGAGGAGGAATGGGAGAAGGTCATGTGGTCTGATGAGACAAAAATATAGCTTTTTGGTCTAAACTCCACTCGCCGTGTTTGGAGGAAGAAGAAGGATGAGTACAACCCCAAGAACACCATCCCAACCGTGAAGCATGGAGGTGGAAACATCATTCTTTGGGGATGCTTTTCTGCAAAGGGGACAGGACGACTGCACCGTATTGAGGGGAGGATGGATGGGGCCATGTATCGCGAGATCTTGGCCAACAACCTCCTTCCCTCAGTAAGAGCATTGAAGATGGGTCGTGGCTGGGTCTTCCAGCATGACAACGACCCGAAACACACAGCCAGGGCAACTAAGGAGTGGCTCCGTAAGAAGCATCTCAAGGTCCTGGAGTGGCCTAGCCAGTCTCCAGACCTGAACCCAAAAGAAAATCTTTGGAGGGAGCTGAAAGTCCGTATTGTCCAGCGACAGCCCCGAAACCTGAAGGATCTGGAGAAGGTCTGTATGGAGGAGTGGGCCAAAATCCCTGCTGTAGTGTGTGCAAACCTGGTCAAGAACTACAGGAAACGTATGATCTCTGTAATTGCAAACAAAGGTTTCTGTACCCAATATTAAGTTCTGCTTTTCTGATGTATCAAATACTTATGTCATGCAATAAAATGCAAATTAATTACTTAAAAATCATACAATGTGATTTTCTGGATTTTTGTTTTAGATTCCGTCTCTCACAGTTGAAGTGTACCTATGATAAAAATTACAGACCTCTACATGCTTTGTAAGTAGGAAAACCTGCAAAATCGGCAGTGTATCAAATACTTGTTCTCCCCACTGTACACCTTAGCCAAATACATTTAAACTCAGTTTCACAAAATTCCTGACATTTAATCTGAGTAAAAAAATCCCTGTTTTAGGTCAGTTAGGATAACCACTTTATTTTAAGAATGTGAAATGTCAGAATAATAGTAGAGAGAATGATTTATTTCAGCTTGTATTACTTTCATCACATTCCCAGTGGGTCAGAAGTCTACATACACTCAATTAGTATTTGGTAGCATTGCCTTTAAATTGTTTAACTTGGGTCAAACATTTCGGGTAGCCTTCTCCATCTTCCCACAATAAGTTGGGTGAATTTTGGCCCATTCCTCCTGACAGAGCTGGTGTAACTGAGTCTGGTTTGTAGGCCTCCTTGCTTGCACACTCTTTTTCAGTTCTGCCCACACATTTTCTATAGGATTGAGGTCAGGGCTTTGTGATGGCCACTCCAATACCTTGACTTTGTTGTCCTTAAGCCATTTTGCCACAACTTTGGAAGAATGTTTGGGGTCAATGTCCATTTGGAAGACCCATGTGCGACCAAGCTTTAACTTCCTGACTGATGTCTTGAGATGTTGCTTCAATATATCCACATAATTTTCCTCCCTCATGATGCCATCTATTTTGTGAAGTGCACCAGTCCCTCCTGCAGCAAAGCACCCCCACAACATGATGCTGCCACCCCCGTGCTTCATGGTTGGGATGGTGTTCTTCTGCTTGCAAGCCTCCCCCTTTTTCCTACAAACATAACGATGGTCATTATGGCCAAACAGTTCTGTTTTTGTTTCATTAGACCAGAGGACATTTCTCCAAAAAGTATGATCTTTGTCCCCATGTGCAGTTGCAAACCGTAGTCTGGCTTTTTTATGGCGGTTTTTGAGCAGTGGCTTCTTCCTTGCTGAGAGGCCTTTCAGGTTATGTTGATATAGGACTCGTTTTACTGTGGATATAGACACTTTTGTACCTGTTTCCTCCAGCATCTTCACAAGGTCCTTTGCTGCTGTTCTGGGATTGATCTGCACTTTTTGCACCAAAGTACGTTCATCTTTAGGAGACAGAACGCATCTCCTTCCTGAGCGGTATGATGGCTGCGTGGTCCCATGGTGTTTATACTTGCGTACTATTGTTTGTACAGATGAACGTGGTACCTTCAGGCATTTGGAAATTTCTCCCAAGGATGAACCAGATTTGTGGAGGTCTACAATTGTTTTTTTGAGATCTTGGCTGATTTCTTTTGATTTTCCAATGATGTCGAGCAAAGAGGCACTGAGTTTGAAGGTAGGCCTTGAAATACATCCACAGGTACACCTCCAATTGACTCAAATTATGTTAATTAGCCTATCGGAAGCTTCCAAGGCCATGACTTAGTTTTCTGGAATTTTCCAAGCTGTTTAAAGGCACAGTCAACTTAGTGTATGTACATTTCTGAACCATTGGTATTGTGATACAGTAAGTGAAATAATCTGTCTGTAAACAATTGTTGGAAAAATTACTTGTCATGCACAAAGTAGATGTTTCTAACTGACTTGCCAAAACTATAGTTTGTTAATTAGAAATTTGTGGAGTGGTTGAAAAATGAGTTTTAATGACTCCAACCTAAGTGTATGTAAACTTCCGACTTTAACTGTAACTGCAAAATGCTGTGGTAGCCATGCTGGTTAAGTGTGCCTTGAATTCTAAATAAATCACAGACAGTGTCACCAGGAAAGCACCATCACACCTCCTCCGTGCTTCACGGTGGGAATCACACATGCGGAGATCATCCGTTCACCTACTCTGCGTCTCACGAAGACACGGCGGTTGGAACCAAAAATCTCAAATTTGGACTCATCGAACTAAGGACAGATTTCCACCAGTCTAATGTCCATTGCTCGTGTTTCTTGGCCCAAGCAAGTCTCTTCTTATTATTGGTGTCCTTCAGTAGTGGTTTCTTTGCAGCAAAATCGACCATGAAGGCCTGATTCACACAGTCTCCTCTGAACAGATGATGTTGAGATGTGTCTGTTACTTGAACTCTGAATCATTTATTTGGGCTGCAATCTGAGGTGCAGTTAACTCTAATGAACTTTTGCTTTGCAGCAGAGGTAACTCTGGGTCTTCCATTCCTGTGGCGGTCCTCATGAGAGCCAGTTTCATCATAGCGCTTGATGGTTTTTGCAACTGCACTTGAAGAAATGTTCAAAGTTCTTGAAATTGTCCGGATTGACTGACTGACTTAGTCTTTTACCAAATAGGGCTATCTTCTGTATACCATCCCTACCTTGTCACAACACAACTGATTGGCTCAAACAGATTAAGGAAATAAGTTCCTTAACACCTGTTAATTGAAATGCATTCCAGATGACTACCTCATGAAGCTTGTTGAGAGAATGGCGAGAGTGCAAAGCTGTCATCAGGGTAAAGGGTGACTACTTTGAAGAATCTCGAATAAAACATTTTGTAACACTTTTCTTTGTTTGCTAAATGATTCCATATATGTTGTTTCATCATTTTGATGTCTTCACTATCATTATACAATGTAGAAAATAGTACAAATAAAGAAATTCTTGAATGAGTAGGTGTGTCCAAACTGTTGACTGGTGCTGTGTGTGTGTGTGTGTATATTATCTATCTCTGTTATTTACCTTCTGCAGTGACATCAAACAGTTCTGTAAGAAGATCAGACGCAGGATGCCAGGGACCGATGTACCAGGGGTGCCAGCTGCTCTGTCTTTTG
Organism: Salvelinus namaycush; assembly: GCF_016432855.1. Classification (NCBI taxonomy): domain Eukaryota; kingdom Metazoa; phylum Chordata; class Actinopteri; order Salmoniformes; family Salmonidae; genus Salvelinus; species Salvelinus namaycush. The sequence goes on along the minus strand of NC_052342.1, from coordinate 19,487,415 downwards.
GATCCCCAGTATGTGACCAGCGCTATGCTTAGGCCTTACGTTTAGGTTGGAGAGTCTTGGCCTTGTTAAGTGTTTCACAGTATCTTTGGAGCCCCAGTATGAACAACATTTTGTAGGTCTTGTGCGTAACCCAAACCCAGTGGCTCTATACATGCGAACATTAGCCAATTTCAAGTCATTGAAGTAGTTGCATGTGATAGAACGCTACATGTTAGCTGTGACCATCAAGTAACCTGGCACACTTAGCCTTATGCTAACCACCAGCTGGCCTTGACTCTTGGCTGGCGTTTGGAGCACAGAGCCTAGTGTTTACACTTATCTCATAAACTACAGTAATGCAACTGTCAACTTTGTGGAGGTGGAAATACTCTGAGAATGTGTGACTGACAGCTCTGTGGACCAATGACAGGTGTCGGAGACGCTGACGGACTGCAGGCGTCAGCTGACACGGGTGGTTGCCGTGCTACAGGAGGTGGCTGCGGCGGGGGCACAGATGGTCGCCCCTCTCGGGGAGCAGGAGGGGCTCAACGCTCTAAAACTGGATGACGTGGCCTTCAAGGCTGTTGAACAGGTACTATATACGGCACACAGCTCCCGGGAGCTAATTCTTCTTGATCAATGTGGACGACCTGTCTGTCACACAATACGGTAACCATAGGCTACTTGTACACTACATGACCAAAAGTATGTGGACACCTGCTCGTCGAACATCTCATTCCAAATCATAATATGGAGTTGGCCGCCCCCTTTGCTGCTACAAAAGCCTCCACTCTTCTGGGAAGGCTTTCCACTTGATATTGGAACATTGTTGCGGGGACTTGCATTAGTGAGGTTGGGCACTGTTGGGCGATTAGACCTGGCTCGCAGTCGCCGTTCCAATTCATCCCAAAGGTGTTTGATGGGATCTCAACAAACTATCTGTATGGACCTTGCTTTGTACACGAGGACATTGTCATGCTGAAACAGGAAAGGGCCATCCTCAAACTGTTGCCACAAAGTTGGAAGCACAGAATTGTCTAGAATGTCATTGTATGCTATAGCGTTAAGATTTCTCTTCACTGGAACAAAGGGGCCTGGCCCAAACCATAAAATACAGCCCCAGACCATTATTCCTCCTCCACCAAACTTTACAGTTGGCACTAGGGTTGAATATTCTATCAGTATTTTACTAATGTTCCATCCTGAGAATAAATCACTTTTCTCCCGGGTAATCCGGTATTTCCCGGTTAAACCGGGAGTGTCAAACCTGACGCTACCTTGGCCTGATGACCCTTATATAATAATAAATGTTATGATCCCTACATTAACGACATTTAATGAGCCCAAAAAATCCCAAATGTTTGTGCCGTTATCCATTTCATACTGTAAATCAAATCAAAGTTTGTCACGTGCGCCGAATACAACACTTACAGTGAAATGCTTACTTACAGGCTCTAACCAATAGTGCAAAAAAGGTGTTAGGTGAACAATAGGTAAGTAAAGAAATAAAACAACAGTAAAAAGACAGGCTATATACAGTAGCGAGGCTATAACAGTAGCGAGGCTACATACAGACACCAGTTAGTCAGGCTGATTTTAGGTAGTATGTACATGTAGATATGGTTAAAGTGACTATGCATATATGATGAACAGAGAGTAGCAGTAGCGTAAAAGAGGGGTTGGTGGGTGGCGGGACACAATGCAGATAGCCCGGTTAGCCAATGTGCGGGAGCACTGGTTGGTCGGCGCAATTGAGGTAGTATGTACATGAATGTATAGTTAAAGTGACTATGCATATATGATAAACAGAGTAGCAGCAGAGTAAAAATAGGGTTTGGGGGGGGTATAAGCCACTGCACATTACACGCGACAGAAAAACAAAAGCCCATAGCTGTAGCTAGCTATATGCTCTCTTGGGTAAATTAATGAAACTAGCTCCAGTAGGCTAATCTTTTTGACTGTGGACTGTATTACTGTATTATATGGACTGGATTTATGGACTTCATTCAAACTATGATAAATCAGAAGAGAACATGCAATTCTGGTCCCACGCATGCAGCCTACAAAGTTACAAGTACAGGCTAGTGAATTTGATTTTAATTTTGAAATATAATAGGGCCTATTCGTATAATTCGTAGGCTGACGTGTATATGTATATATTATATTTCACCTTAATGTTATAAGCCTACCTCCTCTTTCTCTCTCTTGTTGCTTCATTCCTTCGTCGCTTTCAACAGTTAAATGAAATACGTTTTGTTGTCCTTCATCATTCTAATGACGTCCTTGAATAATATAGGACTAAAATTAGATGCAGAATGCTTTCACTTCTCGTCACGAAGATTTGAATGGTTATGGGTCTGAGTAAATAACTGCTCTAGCCTACTGCCATCACGCATTCGTTCTTCTTTCAAACTAACAACATACAGTGATTTTTCTATTGGCTGTTGTAATTAACATTTAGCAAAAAGAGCTACAAAAAATAAATCATTTCCAATGTAACAAATGTTTTACATCAATAAAAGCAGTGTAATTCCACCATATTTAATAGGCTTGAGGTCTACTCGCGAAATAGTCTATTGGTATAAGTAATGCAAAATAAATTCTATCCAACAAGCTATTCTAGTCTAGCTTTTCCCGCATGGGACTCCAAGAGCCAAGGAGAGTATTTATTTATTTATTTATTTTTTTAAGGTGAGTGTCCAGCAGAGCACAGGTGCGTGCGTATTGCGCAAGAAACTGAGGCGATAACCCACCATTAATTAGCTAAATATAAGGCTAATACTGCATTGAATTTATTACCTGAAAGAGTTAGACTAGGACATCCTATATGTAGGGCTATATGTCCATCTAGAACAAGATTCTCTATTTTGGATGTCATTTAAATGGAGTTGATGGCGCTAGAGAGAGACTGCGAGAGAGTGCTCGCGTTTGTGCTGATTTTAAAGAAGAAAAAAAGTGTACTCTTTAAAATAAAAAACCAGGTGACCCCCGAAAGCCAGATGGAGATAGACGCCATTCGGTATTTATGTTACTGTAGTATAGGCTATGCTGCAGCAAATGTAGGCCTACCTGTCACAAGAAAGAAGGTTACCATGATGAGATGATACTGTAGGTCTACATGCATTGTGTACTGCGCTCCGTACTGAGATGGTCTGTCCCCACCCTGAGCGTTGATTCATCATGCAGAGGTCGTTGGTAAGGATCGCTCTTTCTTTTCTTTTCACCTAAAATGACATACCCAAATCTAACTGTCTGTAGCTCAGGCCCAGAGGCAAGGATATGCATATTCTCGGTACCATTTGAAAGGAAACACTTTGAAGTTTGTGGAAATTTGAAAGTAATGTAGGAGAATATAACACATTAGATCTGGTAAAAGATAATACAAAGAAGAAAACATGCATTTTTTTTCATCTTTGAAATTCAAGAGAAAGGCCAGAATATATTATTGCACTTTAGGTGCAATTTTGGCCACTAGATGGCAGCAGTGTATGTGCAAAGTTTTAGACTGATCCAATAAACCATTGCATTACTGTTCAAAATGTTGTATCAAGTCTGCTCAAATGTGCCTAATTGGTTTATTGATACATCTTCGAGTTTATAACTGTGCACTCTCCTCAAACAATAGCATGGTATTATTTCACTGTGATAAAAACTATAAATTTGACAGTGCAGTTAGATTAACAAGAATTTAAGCTTTCTGCCCATATAAGACATTTCTATGTACTGGGAAATGTTCTTGTTCCTTACAATGTCAGGCTAATCACATTAGTGCACGTTAGCTCAATCGTCCCATGGGGGGGACACCGAACCTGTAGAGGTTTAACAGTTCCATTTCACACCATGCTGTTCATATAAATAATTTACCGGTTTCTCGGTTATTTATCCCAGGAAAAGGGAGTAGTTTTGGGCGGTAAATCTCTGTAACCGGGTTCCCGACATTCAACCCTAATTGGCACTATGCATTAGGGCAGGTAGCGTCCTCCTGGCATCCGCCAAACTTAGATTTGTCCGTTGGACTGCCAGATGGTGATTCATCACTCCAGAGAACGCGTTTCCACTGCTCCAGAGTCCAATGGCAGCGAGCTTTACACCACTCCAGCCAACACCATGTGCAATGCCAAGCGATCTTAGGCTTGTGTGTGGCTGCTCGGCCATGGAAACCCATTTCATGAAGCTCCCGACAAATAGTTATTGTGCTGAAGTTGCTTCCAGAGGCAGATTGGAACTCGGTATTGAGTGTTGCAACCAAAAACAGATGATTTTTATGCGCTAATTGCTTAAGCACTCTGTGGTCCTGTTCTGTGAGCTTGTGTGGCCTACCACTTCACAGCTGAGTTGTTGTTGCTCCTAGATGTTCCCACTTCACAATAACAGCACCTAGAGTTGACAAGGTCAGCTCTAGCAGGGAAGAAATTTGATGAACTGACTTGTTTGAGATGTGGCATCCTATGATAGTACCACGCTGAAAGTCACTGAGCTCTTCAGTAAGGCCATTCTACTGCCAATGTTTGTCTATGGAGATTGCATGGCTGTGTGTTCGATTTTATACACATGTCAGCAAGGGGTATGGCTGAAATAGCCAAATCCACTCATTTGAATGGGTGTCCACATACTTTTGTATCTATAGTGTATTAATGACAAATGTCCTTACATATGATAGGTATATTGATGAAGAGTTGGTCCTCTCGGTTAATACTCTCTCTCCCCTTCCTCTCTCTCTCTCTCCTTCATCTCTCTCTCTCTCTCTCTCTTTACTCCATTTCTCTGGTAACTCTCTCTCCCCTCCCTCTCCAGGTGTATGGGTCCCAAGGTCTAAACCCCCATGAGTGTCTGCGTCAGTCCTGCAGCGCTGTCATCTCCACCATGAACAAGATGGCCACTGCCATGCAGGAGGGAGAGTATGATGCTGAGAGACCACAGGGAAAGGTACAGAGAGATCTCCATGCAGGAGGGAGAGTATGATGCTGAAAGACCACAGGGAAAGGTACAGATAGATCTCCATGCAGGAGGGAGAGTATGATGCTGAGAGACCACAAGGAAAGGTACAGATAGATCTCCATGCAGGAGGGAGAGTATGATGCTGAGAGACCACAGGGAAAGGTACAGATAGATCTCCATGCAGGAGGGAGAGTATGATGCTGAAAGACCACAGGGAAAGGTACAGATAGATCTCCATGCAGGAGGGAGAGTATGATGCTGAGAGACCACAAGGAAAGGTACAGATAGATCTCCATGCAGGAGGGAGAGTATGATGCTGAGAGACCACAGGGAAAGGTACAGATAGATCTCCATGCAGGAGGGAGAGTATGATGCTGAGAGACCACAGGGGAAGGTACAGATAGATCTCCATGCAGGAGGGAGAGTATGATGCTGAGAGACCACAGGGGAAGGTACAGATAGATCTCCATGCAGGAGGGAGAGTATGATGCTGAGAGACCACAAGGAAAGGTACAGATAGATCTCCATGCAGGAGGGAGTATGATGCTGAGAGACCACAAGGAAAGGTACAGATAGATCTCCATATAGCAGCTCTATTAGAAGATGCATCTTATCAGTTTGGAGTTAGATGCTTCTCCCTGGGGGGTATGAGACTGGGGGGGCTATGGCTGTAGAATGACTTCCTCCTTTACCAGCCGTTCATAACTAACAATACTATATATTACATCTGGAACATGTCATGAAATAAACTCTAGTATATTTCATGACATTGACATTCTCTCTCTCTCCCCTCTTCTTACCTGTTTCTCCCATCACACTCCCTCCACCTCTCTCCTCCCTCCGTCTACTTCTCTACCTCTCTCCACCCTCCCTCCCTCCTCCAGGCTCCCCCAGTAGAGGCTCGTGCAGCAGCCCTCAGGGCAGAGATCACTGATGCAGAGGGCCTGGGAGTCAAACTGGAAGACAGAGACACTGTCATCAAGGAGCTCAAGAAGTTACTTAAGATCAAGGTAGGGACATGTCTATCTTTCTCTGTTCTTACACACATTCACACATTTTCCTCCACATGCACCCATCTCTCACCTCCCTCCTGTCTCCCTCCCCAGGGAGAGGAGTTGAGTGAAGCTCACGTCCGTCTCAGTCTCCTGGAGAAGAAGCTGGACACGTCGACTAAAGACGCAGACGAACGTGTGGAGAAGATCCAGACCAAACTGGATGAGACCCTGGCCCTGCTCAAGAAGAAAGAGAAGTAAGACGGGGGGGGGGTTGTTGAACTGTTTGGAAGTAGGACGTTATTGTTATAGAATGTGCAGTAAAGAGGACTGGACAGGTGTAAGATTTCCTCTAGCCTATCAGGGGGCTAGGTGGTGCGATCCCCATATTGTTAAACCGGTCAGATCTCCAGTGAGACTAAGGGTTGTTTTTTAACCCCCCCCCCCCACACACACACACACAGGGAGTTTGAGGAGACCATGGACGCCCTGCAGGCAGACATCGACCAGCTGGAGGCAGAGAAGGCGGAGCTGAAGCAGCGTCTCTCCAGCCAATCAAAGAGCACCATCGAGGGCCTCAGGGCCCCGCCTGCCTCGGGCATCGCCTCCATCGTCACGGGATCCGCCGGAGGTGAGGCTCCTGAGTCGTCTGATCCCTCACCTCACACACCTTAGTACACGCCACCTCTTATACCTCGCACGTCATTCATACTATACATACTCCTAATATTTTTATAGTGTTTTGTTGTTCTTTTACCTTTTTTATCTCACAAGGTTTTGTTTTATTTCTCAATTCCTTCTTCCTCCCCACCCCTCTCTCCAGCCGCTCTTGCCCCAGGAGCAGGGGGTCTGTCTGGGCCCATGCAGGTGGTGGACTCCCCTCTCCTCCGCCAGCAGGTGGAGGCTCAGAGACTGGGTATCAAACACCTGAAGAACGAGAACAACAGACTCAAGGTCAGAACACCGCAGGGAACTGACTCGTCTCTTTGTGTGTGTGTCACTTTAAGTCTCATTGTCTCTATTCAGTCCTAATCCAAATATGGATCAATGCTTTCTTTCTTGTTTCCAGAACACTGTCCGTCTGTGTTGTATGTGGTTCATTGAATAGTATAGTTGTCATGGATACATTGTCAGTAGTTGTTGATATTTGTATGTTTCAGGCTCATAGTTAACCGACTGTGTACCTGTCTCTATTGATAACTCTCTGTGTATCTTGTCTCTCCTCCAGGCAGAGAAGATGAGAGCCCAGTTAGCCTCTCTCCCTCCCCTCCACGTCCCCAAGTTACACCTGAGAGAGGCCACCTCTTCCTCCTCTCCCCCTGCTGAGGGGCCTCTCCACGGGGCTCTCTACAGGAAGACGGAGCAGCTCCTGGGGACCCTGCTCAAGATGACTGCCACAGTTAAAGTGGTCGACATCACCGGGAAGACACCAGGTGACTGGGAGGGATGTGTGTTTATGTGGGACAGGAAGACACCAGGTGACTGGGAGGGATGTGTGTTTATGTGGGACAGGAAGACACCAGGTGACTGGGAGGGATGTGTTTATGTGGGACAGGAAGACACCAGGTGACTGGGAGGGATGTGTGTTTATGTGTGACAGGAAGATACCAGGTGACTGGGAGGGATGTGTCTATGTGTGACAGGAAGATACCAGGTGACTGGGAGGGATGTGTGTTTGTGTGACAGGAAGATACCAGGTGACAGGAAGATACCAGGTGATTGGGAGGGATGTGTGTATGTGTGACAGGAAGATACCAGGTGATTGGGAGGGATGTGTGTTTGTGTGTGACAGGAAGATACCAGGTGACAGGAAGATACCAGGTGACTTGGAGGGATGTGTGTTTGTGTGACAGGAAGATACCAGGTGATTGGGAGGGATGTGTGTGTGACAGGAAGATACCAGGTGACTGGGAGGGATGTGTGTTTATGTGACAGGAAGATACCAGGTGACAGGAAGATACCAGGTGATTGGGAGGGATGTGTGTATGTGTGACAGGAAGACACCAGGTGATTGGGAGGGATGTGTGTTTGTGACAGGAAGATACCAGGTGACAGGAAGATACCAGGTGATTGGGAGGGATGTGTGTATGTGTGACAGGAAGATACCAGGTGACTGGGAGGGATGTGTGTTTGTGTGTGACAGGAAGATACCAGGTGATTGGGAGGGATGTGTGCTTATGTGTGACAGGAAGACACCAGGTGACTGGGAGGGATGTGTGCTTATGTGGGACAGGAAGATACCAGGTGACTGGGAGGGATGTGTGCTTATGTGTGACAGGAAGATACCAGGTGACTGGGAGGGATTTGTGTGTGACAGGAAGACACCAGGTGACAGAGGGATGTGTGTTTGTGTGACAGGAAGACACCAGGTGACTGGGAGGGATGTGTGTTTGTGTGACAGGAAGACACCAGGTGACTGGGAGGGATGTGTGTTTGTGTGACGGGAAGACACCAGGTGACTGGGAGGGATGTGTGTTTGTGTGACGGGAAGACACCAGGTGACTGGGAGGGATGTGTGTTTGTGTGACAGGAAGACACCAGGTGACTGGGAGGGATGTGTGTTTGTGTGACAGGAAGACACCAGGTGACTGGGAGGGATGTGTGTTTGTGTGACGGGAAGACACCAGGGCCCAGTTTCCCAAAAGCGTCTTAAGGCTATGTTCATGGTTAGAACCGCCGTAGGAGCATCGTTAAATCTCAGAGCTGTTTCTCAAAACCATCGTTACTAAAGTTGCACTTGAAAAGGCTTGTTATTTAACGACTGCCTCAGACCACTCGCAGAACAGCTCAGTACGTCGTTAGATGCTTCTTTTTTTTGCCCTTCTGAGGCAGAAGATCTCCGCTGAACACAGAATCATGAGGATTATCCATCTCTGTGACCGCTGATCACTTCAGAACCAAGTTGACAATGTCTTTGCAATTGTTACAAACAACTGAAATAAAAAGATGCTTCAAATGAAAATCAAAATGAACGCATTAAAATATCAATGTAATATAGACTACACAGGCCTATATATTTCAATCATATTAAAATCTATTTCACGCCCATTCAATTGAGTTCTATTTTGCTAATTGTAGGTTGTCTGTAATTTTTGCCTCAATATATTCCATGATGTGTAACAATGTGCAAGTCTTGATTTCGGTCATTATTATAGGGTAAGCATTAGAATCAGCTGCCTCAATATTTGCAGCCGTAGTTGGTCATTTCTTTCTAGGAGCTGATCCGTCGTCAGTATTGTGAAATAATTCTAATGTTAAGGTAAGATTTGAATGGAGATGGCTGATCTGACACTATGCCTCAATGATGCACTTAGCGAACGTTCTCTCTGCCGTGGTGTTCTGGGAAACATGTTACATCTTCGGCCGTTGTAGGAGAGATGCATCGTTAAAACACTCGTAAGCCTAAATTCCATCGCTATCGGGAAACAGTGCCCTGGTGTGTGTGTGTGTGAAGGGTTTTGTGTGTGTGTAGCATAGTTTATGTTATGTGTGTTTTCAGTATAGGTAAAGTATTCACATCCCTCAACTTTTTCACATTTGGTTGTTACAAAGTGGGATTAAAATGCATTTAATTGTCATTTTTTTGTCTACGATCTACACAAAATACTTGGTCAAACTGGAAGAAGAATTCTAACATTTGTAAAACATTTATGAAAATTTGAACACTCTCTCTTGATCAGATAAGTTTAACCCCAATTAGGTTAGAATTGTGGAGTAACTACAATGTTGTTGATCCATCCTCAGTTTTCTCCTATTACAGCCATTAAACTCTGTAACTGTTTTAAAGTCACCATTGGCCTCATGGTGAAATCCCTTAGCTGTTTCCTTCCTCTCTGGCAACTGAGTTAGGAAGGATGCCTGTATCTTTGTAGTGACTGGGTGTATTGATACACCATCTAAAGTGTAATTAATAATTAATTAACTTTGACATTAATTAACTTTGACATTAATGGGGTATTGTGCATAGGCCAGTGACACAACTCAAATGTAATCCATTTTAAATTCAGACTGTAAAAACAAAATGTTGAAGGGAGTCGATGGGTGTGAATACTTTCTTAAAGGCACTGTATGTGTCTATTTGAGTTGGTACATAGATAAAGAGTCTTTCTCTTCTACAGTGAGTGCTAGTGCTCAGCTCTTGGACCAGACGGCTCGGCTGCAGAGCCTGAGTGACGCCCTGGACAAACTGAAGGTGACTTGAATTTATATTATCAACCCCTAGTAATAGTCATAGTATTTATCTTCACCTCAGATTTTGTCCACTAATCTGTTTTTCATGGAAATGGACATAACATCAAGTCTCTCTCTCTCTCAGGGTGAAGTGGCGGAGCATGTGGTTTCTCAGCAGCCTGGGGCAAAGGTCTCCTCTGACTTTGCCACCTTTCCCATTTCCTCTTTCGTCAAGGTAACACGCACATGGACATCACAGACTGTCTTAGTTGGCACTCAAACAAATATAAGGAATACATCTCAATGCAACAGATATCTGGTGGATGCATCAACCTGTATTTGTTTTCCTTTGACATCGTATTTTCTCGTCCTCCTGTCTTCTCAGGCGAAGGAGGGAGGCACGGTGTTTGTAGGCCGCGTGGCCATCCCGTGTGCCAAGGGCCAGGAGCAGGTGCACCGTCTTGTCCTATCACAGCAACACCTGCAGCAAGTGCACCGCCTCCTCATAGCCTAAGACGACACCCCATTGGCCTGCGTCCACAAGTGGACAGCAGGCTTCACCAATCGGAGCCCAGCAGACACAATTTTTTTCCTTCTTTTTTTCTTCAGTCTCTCACCTAAAGTTCCAGTCCATTTCCTGTTGTTCCACAGAATCTCTCAGGATACGCTTTGTCACACTACACCACCTAGAAATAGCATTTTAATTGCCATCAGAGGCTTTATGCCCCTTCTAGGATGTCTATTTCTATCATTTTTTCTATGCCAAAGAGACACACACGTGTTCTCATCGAGTACCTAATAATACTGTACAACTTATTTTCTATTGCACTTCAAGTCCTAAATGATTTTTTTTCATCTCCTTTTGTTCTACTGTGGTGGTTTATTATTCGCCTACCTGCGTATACCAGCAGTCAGCAGCACTTTAATGTGTGCTTACCCTGTTTGGGGATTTTGTTCAATTGACTATTGTTATTCATTTATGACAGGCTATTTCAAACCTAGGGTGTGTCTGAAATTACACCCTATTCCATATATAGTCAATAAGAAGAGGGTGGAATGAAGTCCCATAGCCAGTTGACACATGTAACTTTTCTCACTGTAAAACTTATGTTCATTTGGAGTTGATATCTATTTGCATGTCATTTCATTAAGATAGGAAGCTAATTTAATGTTTTTTTTATTTTTAGTGTCAGTCCACTACTAGGACCTTTATAGATTTAAGAGAGATAGCAGTAAGTGAACTTGTTACTCAGTATTTGAATTGTTTCACTGTGTTGTCTCTCTCATTTTCAGTTAGCCATTACACTATGAAGGTCTATCCACCATATGTACCTCGTGTCAAGACCTTTCACATTAGTCACTATTCATGGTAACTGATGAAGAATGCATGCAAGTATATCTGGGTGGAAGTAAAGATATCATTTAAAGGTTTTTGGCTAGTGGTTAAGGTTATATGCAGACGGTCTCTAAAGCCGTGATACTTTAACTACAAGTTTCTGTCAGACCGGGTGTTCAGTGCAGATTGCAGAACATTTACCAAATGCAAATGTTGAAGTAGTTCAGACCACACAGCGGACTGGAGTCTGTCCATGGATACAAACGACTATACTGTACCTAACGACTAATGTGTCCAAAACAGAACAATAAAGATCTTTTCAAAGTCATCCATTTTGTCAGATTAAATGATATTCACAATATAGCCTATTCATGTATGAATATAGAAGTTAAAGCTTTTTATTTGTACTGTGACCGAATTTAAACGATAAGCATTTTATTTGCATAGCACCACTGATAAACAAAGGGTCCATTTCCCAGACAGGTTAGGCCTGGTCCTGGACTAAGATGTACTTTCAATAGAGATTCTCCACTGAGCAGGCTTTTTAGTCCAGGACTAGGCTTGATGTGTGTCCAGGAAACTGGTCCTTAGAATTGTAATAAAAATGCATTTGATATGTTCATCACAGTCTGATCAGGAGAAGGAAATGGATGAGACTTTCAGCAAAGACAAAACCCCCTCCTATGATCCCAAGAGGATTAAGTCAAGTTGGCTACTCAATCACAAACCAAAGTGCTTTACATACAGTATCCCTATCCAGGATGAGAAGTCTGAATAAGAACACTAAACACAACAATCGGTGGGATTTTTATTGTGTACATGTAAAAATGCTCCAGTGAATCCTAACCATATACAACCAACCCCTCACAGTGGTGAGAAAATACTAAAGATATAGACTGACACTTTCAGATACAGTGGGGCAAGAAAGTATTTAGTCAGCCACCAATTGTGCAAGTTCTCCCACTTAAAAAGATGAGAGGCCTGTAATTTTCATCATAGGTACACTTCAACTATGACAGACAAAATGAGAAGAAAAAAAATCCAGAAAATCACATTGTATGAATTTATTTGCAAATTATGGTGGAAAATAAGTATTTGGTCAATAACAAAAGTTTCTCAATACTTTGTTATATACCCTTGGTTGGCAATGACAGAGGTCAAATGTTTTCTGTAAGTCTTCACAAGGTTTTCACACACTGTTGCTGGTATTTTGGCCCATTCCTCCATGCAGATCTCTAGAGCAGTGATGTTTTGGGGCTGTTGCTGGGCAACACGGACTTTCAACTCCCTCCAAAGATTTTCTATGGGGTTCAGATCTGGAGACTGGCTAGGCCACTCCAGGACCTTGAAATGCTTCTTACGAAGCCACTCCTTCGTTGCCCGGGCGGTGTGTTTGGGATCATTGTCATGCTGAAAGACCCAGCCACGTTTCATATTCAATGCCCTTGCTGATGGTAGGCTTTGTTACTTTGGTCCCAGCTCTCTGCAGGTCATTCACTAGGCCCCCCCGTGTGGTTCTGGGATTTTTGCTCACCGTTCTTGTGATCATTTTGACCCCACGGGGTGAGATCTTGCGTGGAGCCCCAGATCGAGGGAGATTATCAGTGGTCTTGTATGTCTTCCATTTCCTAATAATTGCTCCCACAGTTGATTTCTTCAAACCAAGCTGCTTACCTATTGCAGATTCAGTCTTCCCAGCCTGGTGCAGGTCTACAATTTTGTTTCTGGTGTCCTTTGACAGCTCTTTGGTCTTGGCCATAGTGGAGTTTGGAGTGTGACTGTTTGAGGTTGTGGACAGGTGTCTTTTATACTGATAACAAGTTCAAACAGGTGCCATTAATACAGGTAACGAGTCTGTGAGAGCCAGAAATCTTGCTTGTTTGTAGGTGACCAAATACTTATTTTCCACCATAATTTGCAAATAAATTCATTAAAAATCCTACAATGTGATTTTCTGGAGAATTTTTTTTCGCATTTTGTCTGTCATAGTTGAAGTGTACCTATGATGAAAATTGCAGGCCTCTCTCATCTTTTTAAGTGGGAGAACTTGCACAATTGGTGGCTGACTAAATACTTTTTTGCCCCACTGTATATATTTGAAAACACAGAACAGCCCTTCTACTTAAAAAGCAATAAATGTTTTTTTCTTCTAAAAACATTGTTTTCAAGAGTAAAAGACAGAATATGAAAGACAACCCATGAAATTTGATTTTTTTAAAGACTGCTGCCCATACCCAATCAAGTTCTGAGATAAGAGATCGGTACAGCAAGTAGCATTAGTTTGAACACTGTATACAGGGCCCAGAGTTGTTCCTGCTCACATCACATGGTCCAGTAAAACCTGACCCAATGTGCCACTGCCTCCACTCTCCTTGGGGCCAAGAGTTTCCCACTGCCCCTTGACCCCATCGTGACCTGACCAGGAGAAAAACTGGGCCCTAGTTTTGAACAGTTTGTACCGTCCACAGCAAAGAGCTATCCAGAACTACAGTATAATGGCTTTGCAGAACTATAGTAGAAGGGCTATCCAGCACTACAGTATAACAGCTATCCAGAACTACAGTAGAAGAGCTTTCCAGAACTACAGTAGAAGAGCTATCAAGAACTATAGTATAATGGCTTTCCAGAACTACAGTAGAAGGGCTATCCGGAAATACAGTAGAAGGGCCATCCAGAACTACAGTAGAAGGGCTATCCGGAAATACAGTAGAAGGGCTATCCAGAACTACAGTAGAAGGGCTATCCAGAACTACAGTAGAAGAGCTATTCAGAACTACAGTAGAAGAGCTATTCAGAACTACAGTAGAAGAGCTATTCAGAACTACAGTAGAAGAGCCATCCAGAACTACAGTAGAAGAGCTATTCAGAACTACAGTAGAAGAGCCATCCAGAACTACAGTAGAAGAGCTATTCAGAACTACAGTAGAAGAGCCATCCAGAACTACAGTAGAAAAGCTATTCAGAACTACAGTAGAAGAGCCATCCAGAACTACAGTAGAAGAGCTATTCAGAACTACAGTAGAAGGGCTATCCAGAACTACAGTAGAAGGGCTATCCGGAAACACAGAAGGGCCATCCAGAACTATAGTAGAAGAGCTATCCGGAAATACAATAGAAGGGCTATCCAGATATACAGTAGAAGGGCTATCCGGAAATACAGTATACAGGCTTTCCAGAACTACAGTAGAAAAGCTATTCAGAACGACAGTAGAAGAGCCATCCAGAACTACAGTAGAAGAGCCATCCAGAACTACAGTAGAAGGGCTATCCGGAAATACAGCATAAGGGCTTTCCAGAACTACAGTATAAGGGCTTTCCGGAAATACAGTATAAGGGCTTTCCAGAACAACAGTAGAAGAGCCATCCAGAACTACAGTAGAAGAGCCATCCAGAACTACAGTAGAAGGGCCATCCAGAACCACAGTAGAAGAGCCACCCAGAACTACAGTAGAAGAGCCATCCAGAACTACAGTAGAAGGGCTATCCAGAACTACAGTAGAAGGGCCACCCAGAACTACAGTAGAAGAGCTATTCAGAACTACAGTAGAAGAGCTATTCAGAACTACAGTAGAAGAGCTATTCAGAACTACAGTAGAAGAGCTATTCAGAACTACAGTAGAAGAGCTATTCAGAACGACAGTATAAGGACTTTCCAGAACTACAGTAGAAGGGCTATCCGGAAATACAGTAGAAGGGCCATCCAGAACTACAGTAGAAGGGCTATCCGGAAATACAGTAGAAGGGCTATCCAGAACTACAGTAGAAGGGCTATCCAGAACTACAGTAGAAGAGCTATTCAGAACTACAGTAGAAGAGCTATTCAGAACTACAGTAGAAGAGCCATCCAGAACTACAGTAGAAGAGCTATTCAGAACTACAGTAGAAGAGCCATCCAGAACTACAGTAGAAGAGCTATTCAGAACTACAGTAGAAGGGCTATCCAGAACTACAGTAGAAGGGCTATCCGGAAACACAGAAGGGCCATCCAGAACTATAGTAGAAGAGCTATCCGGAAATACAATAGAAGGGCTATCCAGATATACAGTAGAAGGGCTATCCGGAAATACAGTATACAGGCTTTCCAGAACTACAGTAGAAAAGCTATTCAGAACGACAGTAGAAGAGCCATCCAGAACTACAGTAGAAGGGCTATCCGGAAATACAGCATAAGGGCTTTCCAGAACTACAGTATAAGGGCTTTCCGGGAAATACAGTATAAGGGCTTTCCAGAACAACAGTAGAAGAGCCATCCAGAACTACAGTAGAAGAGCCATCCAGAACTACAGTAGAAGGGCCATCCAGAACTACAGTAGAAGAGCCACCCAGAACTACAGTAGAAGAGCCATCCAGAACTACAGTAGAAGGGCTATCCAGAACTACAGTAGAAGGGCCACCCAGAACTACAGTAGAAAAGCTATTCAGAACTACAGTAGAAGAGCCATCCAGAACTACAGTAGAAGGGCTATCCGGAAATACAGCATAAGGGCTTTCCAGAACTACAGTATAAGGGCTTTCCGGAAATACAGTATAAGGGCTTTCCAGAACAACAGTAGAAGAGCCATCCAGAACTACAGTAGAAGAGCCATCCAGAACTACAGTAGAAGGGCCATCCAGAACTACAGTAGAAGAGCCACCCAGAACTACAGTAGAAGAGCCATCCAGAACTACAGTAGAAGGGCTATCCAGAACTACAGTAGAAGGGCCACCCAGAACTACAGTAGAAGAGCTATTCAGAACTACAGTAGAAGAGCTATTCAGAACTACAGTAGAAGAGCTATTCAGAACGACAGTATAAGGACTTTCCAGAACTACAGTAGAAGGGCTATCCGGAAATACAGTAGAAGGGCCATCCAGAACTACAGTAGAAGGGCTATCCGGAAATACAGTAGAAGGGCTATCCAGAACTACAGTAGAAGGGCTATCCAGAACTACAGTAGAAGAGCTATTCAGAACTACAGTAGAAGAGCTATTCAGAACTACAGTAGAAGAGCCATCCAGAACTACAGTAGAAGAGCTATTCAGAACTACAGTAGAAGAGCCATCCAGAACTACAGTAGAAGAGCTATTCAGAACTACAGTAGAAGGGCTATCCAGAACTACAGTAGAAGGGCTATCCGGAAACACAGAAGGGCCATCCAGAACTATAGTAGAAGAGCTATCCGGAAATACAATAGAAGGGCTATCCAGATATACAGTAGAAGGGCTATCCGGAAATACAGTATACAGGCTTTCCAGAACTACAGTAGAAAAGCTATTCAGAACGACAGTAGAAGAGCCATCCAGAACTACAGTAGAAGAGCTATTCAGAACTACAGTAGAAGAGCTATTCAGAACTACAGTAGAAGAGCTATTCAGAACTACAGTAGAAGAGCTATTCAGAACTACAGTAGAAGAGCTATTCAGAACGACAGTATAAGGACTTTCCAGAACTACAGTAGAAGGGCTATCCGGAAATACAGTAGAAGGGCCATCCAGAACTACAGTAGAAGGGCTATCCGGAAATACAGTAGAAGGGCTATCCAGAACTACAGTAGAAGGGCTATCCAGAACTACAGTAGAAGAGCTATTCAGAACTACAGTAGAAGAGCTATTCAGAACTACAGTAGAAGAGCCATCCAGAACTACAGTAGAAGAGCTATTCAGAACTACAGTAGAAGAGCCATCCAGAACTACAGTAGAAGAGCTATTCAGAACTACAGTAGAAGAGCTATTCAGAACTACAGTAGAAGGGCTATCCAGAACTACAGTAGAAGGGCTATCCGGAAACACAGAAGGGCCATCCAGAACTATAGTAGAAGAGCTATCCGGAAATACAATAGAAGGGCTATCCAGATATACAGTAGAAGGGCTATCCGGAAATACAGTATACAGGCTTTCCAGAACTACAGTAGAAAAGCTATTCAGAACGACAGTAGAAGAGCCATCCAGAACTACAGTAGAAGAGCCATCCAGAACTACAGTAGAAGGGCTATCCGGAAATACAGCATAAGGGCTTTCCAGAACTACAGTATAAGGGCTTTCCGGAAATACAGTATAAGGGCTTTCCAGAACAACAGTAGAAGAGCCATCCAGAACTACAGTAGAAGAGCCATCCAGAACTACAGTAGAAGAGCCATCCAGAACTACAGTAGAAGGGCTATCCAGAACTACAGTAGAAGGGCCACCCAGAACTACAGTAGAAGAGCTATTCAGAACTACAGTAGAAGAGCTATTCAGAACTACAGTAGAAGAGCTATTCAGAACTACAGTAGAAGAGCTATTCAGAACGACAGTATAATGACTTTCCAGAACTACAGTAGAAGAGCCATCCAGAACTACAGTAGAAGAGCTATTCAGAACTACAGTAGAAGAGCTATTCAGAACTACAGTAGAAAGGCTATTCAGAACGACAGTATAAGGACTTTCCAGAACGACAGTAGAAGAGCCATCCAGAACTACAGTAGAAGGGCCATCCAGAACTACAGTAGAAGGGCTATCCAGTCAGTATCTGTGGTACTTGTGGAGTCTCTGGTGTCTGTATGGGGCGTAGTGCTTCTTGGAGTTGGCCATGCCTGGTCTAGAGATATGAACGATTGAACCACTGACATACATTGTGACAAACTTGACTGCTGCTGGCTCACAGCCTGCATGGTCTCCCACTGGTCATCACAGACAAGTACAGCCAATTGATTATTGGTTATTGATTAGCCCCCCAATAGTTGGGAGTGTCGGCCTGCCCTAGAGCAGTGTTTCCCAAACTTCCCAATTTCAACTGTGTAAACATTGATTGAAGTCACAGTTTGACTAAATCGAGTTATCATAATGATTAGGATCATGTGGTCATGTTCATTTCTGGAAGTAGGCTAATGGTCTGGCTAATGGTCTCCAATCAGCTCCAATTGTTGCAAACCCCCACTAAGTTAACACAACATTACTAGGTCAAAAGGCTATCTTGCAGCTCATTGCACCTTATTCAGACTATGTCGTTAGCTACCAAATATTGTGATAACTGTTTGATAGACATCTCAGTTAGCTCCAATAGTGAAAGAACGTGCACTAACGCACTGGACCAGAGCTATCAGCCAGGTCAAAATTAAGAAATGCAGCTAGACAGGTGGGTGAAATCAGACCTGTCTTGACCAGGACGCTCCCCCCTTGGCCCTGGTCTGAATAATCTATTGTCCAAATTATCAAATTATTAGCTGGCTTCTAGCGATCGTTAGCTAGCTAGAAAACCTATTATTTCAGTTCCTGTAGCAAAAATGTTTTAAAATGCTGACAAATTGATTTTCCAGAGCGGTTTGGATAGATAGCTACGCAATTTTGGATGTGATTAATCTTACTCTGCCACAACAATCCTCGTCTTTGATTTATAGAAAATATGACTAGTCATTTGCATGCTAATTGGCTAATTAATTGCAAAATCAATGTGCACCTGTATTGCTAGCCGGTAACGTTAGTTTAGCTAGGCTAGCTAGCTAGCGAGCAAGAGAGGGAATTCGATTCCACCTGCATTGAGAGAAACCTATCAACATAGAAGTATTTTCAACTTGCATTAGAGTCTAACATTAGAAAAATGGGTTCTCTAAAGTTTGATGAAATACTGAGAATTTTTAGGGTGAAAAGGCACCAACATGTGGCTAATGTTTGAGTCCGATGATTTCCTTTCGTAAACCATTCACTGCATGAGATTGGGATTTGCTATGTGATTGTGAATTTGGCCGAGAGCGGGTCTATTTGGGAAGAGTTGGACTGCAGAGTGAAGGAAAAGCAGCTAACAAGTGCTCAGCATATGTGGGAACTCCTTCAAGACTGTTGGAAAAGCATTCTAGGTGAAGCTGGTTGCGAGAATGCCAAGAGTGTGCAAAGCTGTCATCAAGGCAAAGGGTGGCTACTTTGAAGAATCTCAAATATAACATATATTTGTATTTGTTTAACACTGGTTACTACATGATTCCATATGTGTTATTTAATCGTTTTGATGTCTTCACTATTATTCTACAATTTAGAAAATAGTAAAAATAAAGAAGAGTAGGTGTGTCCAAACTTTTGGGGACTGCTGAGGGGAGGACAGCTCCTAATAATGTCTGGAAAGGAGCTAATGGAATGGCATCAAACACATGGAACCCATGTGTGTGATGTATTTGATACCATTCCTCTCTTTCCGCTCCAGTCATTACCACGAGCCTGTCCTCCCCAACCTCCTGTGATGCGTGCGTAACCTCCTGTGATGCGTGCGTGCACGCCTGTGTCTCTGTGTGTGTGTGTGTGTGTGTGTGTGTGTGTGTGTGTGTTTAGGCCTACCTGCAGGTAATTATTTATGCGGTGCTGCAGTAACAGTATGTCTCTAGTCTTCTGTAGTTCTAACACAGTCTCTGCCTGGGATGCCTTAAGGTCCCTCAGCTCTCTGGAAGACTTCTCCAGCTTCCTATCAACCCCGAGGAAGCGCAGGCCCTCACGACCCTCCTGCTGTAGCCTGAAGGCCTACGAGAGGGATTACGAGATGCATAACAAAAGAGAAAGTGAATCATGTTAACAGGAACCCTTCTGTTGTTATAATGTCGTTATTTAAATGATCTGAGAAGGGACCAACCTTTGTCTGTGTGATGGCTTCACAGAGGTCCTCAACACTCATGTCAAACTCCTGAGAACGTGAGCAAAAGAAGGGCAGAAAGACATTAGAAACTGAGAACAATGTGATTCTAATTAATGTAATTATTATTATAATGTATTATTATTTGTATTTATTGTTCATATTAATGTTTGTGACAGTCATGACCTCTGACCTTTGTGACTGAGTCCCTCTTGCAGTGATGTCACTTCCTGTCTGTACTGTAACTCTTCCTGCTCCATGCAATCATGCTTATCTCTTATCGACTCAACAGATTCTGTCAACGTGAATAGAATACAACAGACTGACAATAAAATGTTTTTATTGCATTTGTAATGGGGAAATTTGATCATGAATATGATACGACATATTTAGATACTCAAGAGGTTAGATTCTTACCCCTCTCTCTCTCCTGTTGTTCTTCAATCCCAGGGATGGGCAACTTTAATGGGGGTGGGAGCCACAAAATATCTGAACTCATCATGAGAGGCTGCAGTGGTCTGCCCACCCACATCCACACCCACAAATGCAGTGAGAGCCGGCCTTAACCTTTTGGTGGTCGTAAGCAAAATGTTGTTTTGGGGCCTCCCCCCACCTTGCGAGCAAAACATTTGGGGCCCCTCTTTTGACAGAAGAGAGAAACATTTGCTTAGAGTTTTAGAGTTAATTTCCTGCAATTCTACATTTTGCCATGACATTCTTGCGAACCACCAGTTGCCCATCCCTGCTCTATCCTCTATTTGTCATAACCTTTCTTTCACCTCCTCCAGACTCCCTCTCTCCTCCTCCAGCCTCCCTCTCTTCTCCTCCAGCCTTCCTCTCTCCTCCTCCAGCCTCCCTCTCTTCTCCTCCAGCCTCCCTCTCTTCTCCTCCAGCCTCCCTCTCTCCTCCAGCCTTCCTCTCTCCTCCTCCAGCCTCCCTCTCTTCTCCTCCAGCCTCCCTCTCTCCTCCTCCAGCCTTCCTCTCCCCTCCTCCAGCCTTCCTCTCTCATCCTCCAGCCTCCCTCTCTTCTCCTCCAGCCTCCCTTTCTCCTCCTCCAGCCTCCCTCTCTCCTCACTCTGCACTCGTAGCATCTCCTCAAGCTGTTGAATATCCATCCTACAGTTCTCCTCTTTCTCTCCCTCTGTTTTTCCAGCTCCCTCGCTCAGTCCACCTTCTCAAATCAAATCAAATGTTATTTGTCACATGCGCCGAATTAAACAGGTTGTGAAAAGTTTACTTACAAGCCCTTACCCAACAATGCAGTTTTAAGATTTTTTTTTTACTAAATAAA
This sequence comes from Salvelinus namaycush, assembly GCF_016432855.1. Lineage (NCBI taxonomy): Eukaryota > Metazoa > Chordata > Actinopteri > Salmoniformes > Salmonidae > Salvelinus > Salvelinus namaycush. The sequence goes on along the minus strand of NC_052342.1, from coordinate 19,466,137 downwards.
CTGAAGTAAAAATAAAAAAATTACAAAATAAATGTATTTATGTACAGTATATACAGTTGAAGTCGGAAGTTTACATACACCTTAGCCAAATATATTTCAACTCAGTTTTTCACAATTCCTGACATTTAATACTAGTAAAAAATCCCTGTCTTAGTTCAGTTAGGATCACCACTTTATTTTAAGAATGTGAAACGTCAGAATAATAGAAGAGAGAATAATTTATTTCAGCTTTTATTTCTTTCACATTCCCAGTGGGTCAGAAGTTTACATACACTCAATTAGTATTTGGTAGCATTGCCTTTAAATTGTTTAACTTGGGTCAAATGTTTCGGGTAGCCTTCCACAAGCTTCCCACAATAAGTTGCTCCTGACAGAGCTGACAGAGCTGGTGTAACTGAGTCAGGTTTGTAGGTCTCCTTGCTCGCACACTCTTTTTCAGTTCTGCCCACAAATGTTCTATAGGATTGAGGTCAGGGCTTTGTGATGGCCACTCCAAAACCTTGACTTTGTTGTCCTTAAGCCATTTTGCCACAACTTTGGAAATATGCTTGGGGTCATTGTCCATTTGGAAGACCCATTTGTGACCAAGCTTTAACTTCCTGACCGATGTCTTGAGATGTTGCTTCAATATATCCACATAATTTTCGTCCCTCATGATGCCATCTATTTTGTGAAGTGCACCAGTCCCTCCTGCAGCAAAGCACCCCCACAACATGATGCTGCCACCCCCGTGAGTCACTTTTGGGATGGTGTGCTTTGGCTTGCAAGCCTCCGCCCTTTTCCTCCAAACATAACGATGGTCATTATGGCCAAGCAGTTCTATTTTTGTTTCATCAGACCAGTGGACATTTCTCCAAAAAGTACGATCTTTGTCTCCATGTGTAGTTGCAAACCGTAGTCTGGCTTTTTTATGGCGGTTTTGGAGTAGTGGCTTCTTCCTTGCTGAGCGGCCTTTCAGGTTATGTCGATATAGGACTTGTATTTACTGTGGATATAGATACTTTTGTACCTGTTTCCTCCAGCATCTTCACAAGGTCCTTTGTTGTTGTTCTGGGATTTATTTGCACTTTTCGCACCAAAGTACATTAATCTCTAGGAGACAGAACGCGTCTACTTCCTGAGCGGTATGACTGCTGCTTGGTCCCATGGTGTTTATACTTGCATACTATTGTTTGTACAGATGAACGTGGTACCTTCAGGTGTTTGGAAAGGATGAACCAGACTTGTGGAGGTCTACAATTTTTTTTCCTGAGGTCTTGGCTGATTTCTTTTCATTTTCCCATGATGTCAAACAAAGAGGCACTGAGTTTGAAGGTAGGCCTTGAAACATCCACAGGTACACCTCCAATTGACTCAAATTATGTCAATTAGCATATCAGAAGCTTCTAAAGCCATGACATACTTTTCAATAATTTTCCAAGCTGTTTAAGGGCACAGTCAACTTAGTGTATGTAAACTTCTGACCCACTGGAATTGTGATACAGTGAATTATAAATGCAATAATCTGTCTCTAAACAATTGTTGGAAAAATGACTTGTGTCATGCACAAAGTAGATTCTACTCTACTCAGTTCCAGGAGAGTGTCAGATCTGGAAGGAGAGAGAAGTTTACTGAAGGTCAGTTATGATACACTGCCAGAGAGGTGAGTATTAGTGGAAGACATTGCTTTGAGACAATGGGTTGTATGTATGTGAAACTTTTTTAATGATTAACTATGGAATGATTAACTATGGACCACTCCACAAATTTCCTGTTAACAAACTATAGTTTTGGCAAGTCGGTAACCGACCCCCCCTCTCATTCCCCCTCTCCTCCTCCTCTCCTGCCTCCTCTCCTCCCCCTGTCCTTCCTCCTCTCCTCCTCCTCTCGTTCCCCCTCTCCTTCCTCCTCTCTTCCCCCTCTCATTCCCCCTCTCCTTCCTCCTCTCCCATCTTCTTCCCCCTTTCCTTCCCCCTCTCCTCCTCCTCTCCCTTCTCTTCTCCTTCCCCCTTTCCATCGCCCTCTCCTTCTTCCTCTCCTTCTCCCTCTCCTCACTCCTCGCCTTCCTCCTCTCTTCCTCCTCTCCTCACCCTCACCTTCCCCCTTCTCCTCTTCTCCTCCTCCTATCCTTCACCATTTCCTTCCCCCTCAACTTCCTTCTCTCCTTCTTCCACTCCTTCAACCTCTCCTTCTGCCTCTCCTTTCCCCTCTCCTCCTCTCCTTCCCCCTCTTCTTCCTCCTCTCCTTCCTTCTCTCCTTCTTCCCCTCCTTCCCCCTCTCCTTCCCCCTCTTCTTCCCCCTCTCCTTCTGTCTCTCCTTTCCCCTCTCCTCCTGTCCTTCCCACTCTTCTTCCCCCTCTCATTCTGTCTCTCCTTTCCCCTCTCCTCCTCTTCTTCCTCCTCTCCTTCCTCATCTCCTTCTTCCCCTCCTTCACCCTCTCCTTCCCCATCTCCTTCGGTCTCTCCTTTCCCTTCTCCTCCTCTCCTTCTCCCTCTCTTTCCCCTTCTCCTTCCTCCTCAGGGACTGGGCAGCTCCAACTCTGTCACTCTCACCTGCTCGATGTCTATCACACTGGACCTGTTGGATCCAAGAGGAAAGAAGAGAGAGAAATAATGGAGGAAGCAGTAGGATTCTGGTAAGGTAAGATCATGCAGGCCACACAGCAAAACATCCTTACCCATTGGGCACACACTAGTTGAATCAACGTTGTTTCCACATAATTTCAACATAATTACGTTGAACCAACGTGGAATAGACGTTGAATTGACATCTGTGCCAAGTAGGTACCTATGGCTTTGTTAGCATACTGTTAGGAGATTGAGATGGTTTCATAAAACGACTAGCCTGGTTGCCATTATTTCTGCTCTCTTGCCAACTCCTTATGGAATTGTCAAGCCAACCAAACATGTTACAAATGCTTAGCTTGACAATGGAGTAGGAAAAAGCACAAACAGATCTGTGACCAGGCTATAACAATATCACTTAGAATCTAGCATGAATCAGCATTAGAATGAAACAATGTATACCACAAACAGATCTGTGACCAGGCTATAACAATATCACTTAGAATTGAGCATGGATCAGCATTAGAATGAAACAATGTATACCACAAACAGATCTGGGACCAGGCTGTAATAATACCACCTTGAATTTAACATGAATAAGCATTAGAATTAAGCAATTTATTGAGCATGAATTCTAAGTGGTATGCTGCTGTAGATATTGGGACGTAGTAGTCTGCTTTTACACTCACAGACCTGAAGAGCACATGTCTATTTTGTGGTTGTAGAGGAGGGGTGGGAGGGAGAGAAGAACGCTGGATGAATGAATGTTAGACACTTGCTTCTCTACTCAACATTATTTGACCCTGCTGGTCATCTATGAACGTTTGAACATCTTGAAGAACGATCTGGCCTTAATGGCAATGTAGTCTTAAAATCTCCACCTGATACAGCCAGAAGAGCATATTACCTATGCTACACTGACATTTCAGGCCTGGACATTGCATTGAATTCAATTGACACAGATCATCAATCACAGCACAGTGTCAATATGGTAGCTAGCAGTGTACCTGTTTCTTCACAGTGTCAGCATGGTACGTAGCAGTGTACTTGTTTCTTCACAGTGTCAGTATGGTAGCTAGCAGTGTACCTGTTTCTACACAGTGTCAGCATGGTACGTAGCAGTGTACTTGTTTCTTCACAGTGTCAGTATGGTAGCTAGCAGTGTACCTGTTTCTTCACAGTGTCAGCATGGTACGTAGCAGTGTACTTGTTTCTTCACAGTGTCAGTATGGTAGCTAGCAGTGTACCTGTTTCTACACAGTGTCAGCATGGTACGTAGCAGTGTACTTGTTTCTTCACAGTGTCAGTATGGTAGCTAGCAGTGTACTTGTTTCTTCACAGTGTCAGCATGGTAGCTAGCAGTGTACCTGTTTCTTCACAGTGTCAGTATGGTTGCTAGCAGTGTACCTGTTTCTTCACAGTGGAAACAAAACATTTGCAATTACAGAAGAAGTGTTCTTGATGAAGTTGATGCTGTTGAAAGTTATGATGGCAATACCAATGATGATAATGAAGTGATAGAGGGTTATATTTTGTCCCGTCACTGTCTTCCAGGCACTATAAGTCTCTCTGTCTCAGCTACTGTGGTAGAGCCCTATAGGACTAATCCTATTGGATCCCACCTCTCTCTCTTGCTCTTTCACTGTCTCTCACTCTTTATCTTTCTCCTTCTCCTACTTGGTGTACAGCCTCCAGCCTATCTCAGTTTTTGTCCCAAATGGCACCCTATTCCCTACTTAGTGCACTCCTTTTGACCAGGGCCCTACAGTATATAGGGAATAGGGTGCCATTTGCGCCTGGTCTCAGTGTCCCACCTGTTCCCGTACTAACCCTAGCCAGCCTCAGACCTCACCACACGTCACTGAGGGATACAGGACATGAGATAATGATATGATTGGTTTGTATAGTCGCATTACCCCACTGTTTCCTAAACTCTGTCCTCCGGACCCCAAGGGGTGCACGTTTTGGTTTTTGCCCAAACTAGTCGATCAGTTAAATCAGCTGTGTAGTGCTAGTGCAAAAACCTAAACGTGCACCCCTTGGGGTCCGGAGGACTGAGTTTTGGAAACCCTGCATTACCCTTTCTCTTCTGCTCCAAAAATATGGATTGACAGAGTGGTTTTTAGGCAAAAATAAATCACAAAAGTTGATTTGAGAATTTCACCTTGTGGTACCCCACCTAGAAAATCACATTGAAGACTTGCACGCTATCCTTTATCTCTTTCTTGTAACTCGTCTGATGCCATCAAGGAAATACTGTAGAAAAACAGTCACATTCTGTTGTGCCAATGGAACTGAACCGGTAACAGTGGATAATCAAGAAGCAAGATGCTTATCATAAGAACTCAGTCTGCTAAGTTTTACGATCTGTTTGATCTTGAGAACATTACCGACATGGCTTTACTCTCTCTCAATGTCATGAGTTCTGTGGTCCGTCCATCCACTGCACCCACACACGTCTGGTCGCTCCAACAGAACAGCTCCAGGAGTCTCTTGTGCTTCTTACACATCCTGTCCTCCAGGTTCTCCGCAGGTTTGATCAGCTTGTGGACCTTCAGCATAGCAACTCGCTGATGAGGCTGTAGGTGAATCTCACAGTAAGAGGTCAGACACACCAGGCAGGACTTCAGGGCCTTTAGCGTCTTCTTCATGCAGACGTCGTAGGGAACACTTCTAGATTTGACACCAGATTAAATCTGTTCAGTCTTTTCATCCTGATCTTTTCAGACATTTCTTTAGCGAATTAGTTCTCTAGGATATCAGGGCATCTTTACACACCCTCTTACATTTGGGACAACGTCACTGCTTTCCCTAGTGTCTCTTAATACAGGCCAGACAGAAACTGTGGCCAGATGGGATGGAAACTGGCTCAGTGAAGACATCTAGACAGAGAGCACTGGAACTGCTCTTCAGATAATAGACCACTGGGAGAAGTCATGTCTTCAGGTAGAAAAATGTAAAGAATGGAACACAGTTTCAGAGTGACAGCCTAAAACAAAGCAGAGTCTGACATGCATTTCCAAAAACTCCGTAATTTGAACACGACAAATATCTGAAACGTTTTCTAATCCTATATAAAACACTATGGATAAATATCTAAAATGTGTTCTAATGCTAAAAAAAACAACAAAGTATATAAAATAATTAACTCAAACTCAATCATAGCTCACACTAGTTTTATGACAAACCATGACCTTAAAACACTATTCATTAGTGCACACGGAAGACGTTTTGCAAGAAAACTAACGTTTCTTATTGGTCAAGTTCACGCTAGTCCCTTCCCATTTACTTCCTTGTGAATACAGCCCTAGTGCCTTATCAGCTGCCTGTGAATGAATCACAGATGAATTAATCACCCAGCGGTCCAGAGTCTCATCTTGAATCACCCTCTGAACTATGGGAAACCAGCGTCCAGTGACAGACAACCCAATGTTTTAGATTAAAGCTGATAGAAATGAACTGAATAGCAGAAATTCTCCTACATCCCTATGTGATGTCACTTACCTTGGCTGACAGGAGGATGACCTCTCAGGTGGCAGAGTATTACAGAACATTTATTATGGTTAATGCAAATTCAAACAACTAAAAGTAGATATTCAATTCCTTATAGTTACAGTAGGTCATAGGGTATGATGTGTGTGTGTAGCAATTTTTGTGATCAGGTTTGCATCCTGCTCTGTCTGTATTTTCTCTCAGGTGTCCTCCTTCTCTTCCCCCTGACACCTAGCTATGAAAGATTTTCAAACGCACTGTAAAGTCCCCTGGCAGCCCTCGTCTGATCAGTTCCCTGACGAAGCTGGAATAAACACAGGGGTTACATCATTTAGTACATTTGTTATTGCTACTTTCCCTCTCCTCTTCACGCTCCTTCCCCCTCATTCCCTTTACTTTCCATCTTTATTCAATATCCTTATTTGTTTAACAATCTTACACTTAAATCCCGTTGAGGTTTTTACTCATCCTGTAATCATTTTGGGAGATTCACTATTCATAATTTATTATAAAATTATATGTTTGACAGTGACTCTCACCTGCTTGAAGATCTCCGATTCGGTTAGCTTTGTCGTCGAGGTCAATTTCATCCTGAGTACAAACGTATATCCTGTAGAGACCCAATGAGTCAATAATACGAACAAGCATGAAACTGACAGACAGACAGACAGACAAACACATATTGTACTGTATGTAACAAGGAAGGGACGTGACAGGGTTGACCTCTATTACCAGTTTTGATATTAAGCACAGTAAATCACACTTACCAGGTCCACTATTAGTTGTTGACTGTACAGCGGTTTGAGGTGTAGTGCTCATCTGTTGAGTTATTAGTTGTGTAGTTGATGTCAGATTAGAGGCTTTGGTTGTCGTAGTAGAAGCTGTAGTTGTGGTTGTCGTATTAGAAGCTGGGGTTGTCGTAGTAGAAGCTGTAGTTGTGGTTGTCGTAGTAGGAGCTGTGGTTGTCGTATTAGGAGCTGTAGATGTGGTTGTTGTATTAGAAGCTGTGGTTGTGGTTGTTGTATTAGAAGCTGGGGTTGTCGTAGTAGAAGCTGTAGTTGTGGTTGTCGTAGTAGAAGCTGTAGTTGTGGTTGTTGTATTAGAAGCTGTGGTTGTCGTAGTAGAAGCTGTAGTTGTGGTTGTCGTATTAGAAGCTGTGGTTGTGGTTGTCGCATTAGAAGCTGTGGTTGTCGTAGTAGAAGCTGTAGTTGTGGTTGTCGTATTAGAAGCTGTGGTTGTCGTAGTAGAAGCTGTAGTTGTGGTTGTCGTATTAGAAGCTGTGGTTGTCGTAGTAGAAGCTGTAGTTGTGGTTGTCGTATTAGAAGCTGTGGTTGTCGTAGTAGAAGCTGTAGTTGTGGTTGTCGTATTAGAAGCTGTGGTTGTCGTAGTAGAAGCTGTAGTTGTGGTTGTCGTATTAGAAGCTGTAGTTGTGGTTGTTGTATTAGAAGCTGTGGTTGTCGTATTAGAAGCTGTAGTTGTGGTTGTTGTAATAGAAGCTGTAGTTGTGGTTGTCGCATTAGAAGCTGTGGTTGTCGTAGTAGAAGCTGTAGTTGTGGTTGTCGTATTAGAAGCTGTAGTTGTGGTTGTCGTATTAGAAGCTGTAGTTGTGGTTGTCGCATTAGAAGCTGTGGTTGTCGTAGTAGAAGCTGTAGTTGTGGTTGTCGTATTAGAAGCTGTAGTTGTGGTTGTTGTATTAGAAGCTGTGGTTGTCGTATTAGAAGCTGTAGTTGTGGTTGTCGTAATAGAAGCTGTAGTTGTGGTTGTTGTATTAGAAGCTGTAGTTGTGGTTGTCGTATTAGAAGCTGTAGTTGTGGTTGTCGTAGTAGAAGCTGTAGTTGTGGTTGTCGTAGTAGAAGCTGTAGTTGTGGTTGTCGTATTAGAAGCTGTGGTTGTGGTTGTCGTAGTAGAAGCTGTAGTTGTGGTTGTCGCATTAGAAGGTGTGGTTGTCGTAGTAGAAGCTGTAGTTGTGGTTGTCGTAGTAGAAGCTGTAGTTGTGGTTGTCGTATTAGAAGCTGTGGTTGTGGTTGTCGTAGTAGAAGCTGTAGTTGTGGTTGTCGCATTAGAAGGTGTGGTTGTCGTAGTAGAAGCTGTAGTTGTGGTTGTCGTAGTAGAAGCTGTAGTTGTGGTTGTCGTAGTAGAAGCTGTAGTTGTGGTTGTCGTAGTAGAAGCTGTAGTTGTGGTTGTCGTAGTAGAAGCTGTGGTTGTGGTTGTCGTAGTAGAAGCTGTAGTTGTGGTTGTCGCATTAGAAGGTGTGGTTGTCGTAGTAGAAGCTGTAGTTGTGGTTGTCGTAGTAGAAGCTGTAGTTGTGGTTGTCGTATTAGAAGCTGTGGTTGTCGTAGTAGAAGCTGTAGTTGTGGTTGTCGCATTAGAAGCTGTGGTTGTGGTTGTCGCATTAGAAGCTGTGGTTGTTGGAGTAGAAGCTGTAGTTGTTGGAGTAGAAGTTGTAGTTGTGGTTGTTGTATTAGAAGCTGGGGTTGTTGTATTAGAAGCTGTAGTTGTGGTTGTCGCATTAGAAGCTGTGGTTGTGGTTGTCGCATTAGAAGCTGTGGTTGTTGGAGTAGAAGTTGTAGTTATGGTTGTTGTATTAGAAGCGGTGGTTGTTGGAGTAGGAGCTGTGGTTGTTGTTGTCATAGTAGGAGCTGTGGTTGTTGTTGTCATAGTAGGAGCTGTGGTTGTTGTTGTCATAGTAGGAGCTGTAGTTGTGGTTGTTGGAGTAGGAGCTGTGGTTGTGGTTGTCGTAGTAGAAGCTGTAGTTGTGGTTGTCATAGTAGGAGCTGTGGTTGTTGGAGTAGGAGCTGTGGTTGGAGCACTTGTAGTGTTGACAACTGAGGACAGTCGGTTTACTGTCATGCTAGGCACTGCAATCCAAAATAACCTGGAGGTCTGCATAAATGTTGTCCTTGAAGAGGAAGACAGATAATCGTACCAATATTGGACTGCACAAGTAGCCTACATGCACCTAATTGTTATAAATCTTGTATGTAAAAACATCCTGAAAATGGATATACAGTACTGTAATTGAAAATGGATATACAGTACTGTAATTGTAAATGGATATACAGTACTGTAATTGAAAATGGATATACAGTACTGTAATTGTAAATGGATATACAGTACTGTAATTGTAAATGGATATACAGTACTGTAATTGAAAATGGATATACAGTACTGTAATTGAAAATGGATATACAGTACTGTAATTGTAAATGGATATACAGTACTGTAATTGAAAATGGAAATACAGTACTGTAATTGTAAATGGATATACAGTACTGTAATTGTAAATGGATATACAGTACTGTAATTGTAAATGGATATACAGTACTGTAATTGTAAATGGATATACAGTACTGTAATTGTAAATGGATATACAGTACTGTAATTGTAAATGGATATACAGTACTGTAATTGTAAATGGATATACAGTACTGTAATTGAAAATGGATATACAGTACTGTAATTGTAAATGGATATACAGTACTGTAATTGTAAATGGATATACAGTACTGTAATTGAAAATGGATATACAGTACTGTAATTGTAAATGGATATACAGTACTGTAATTGTAAATGGATATACAGTACTGTAATTGTAAATGGATATACTGTACTGTAATTGAAAATGGATATACAGTGCTGTAATTGTAAATGGATATACAGTACTGTAATTGAAAATGGATATACAGTACTGTAATTGTAAATGGATATACAGTACTGTAATTGTAAATGGATATACAGTACTGTAATTGTTTCAATATCCGTGACACTTTTGGAAACATTTCGTAAAATATTCCAACAGAAAAATAGTGTAAAAAAGATTTGTGTTCTGTGTAATTTTCCCCAAATTCCCACATTTTCCAGGAAACCTGTTTGTAAGGTTTCCAGGTTTATGAATTCAGGAGGAAATAAGCAGGAAATCCGGGAATCTTCCAAATTTGGGAAAGTTACCCTTATTTTTCAACTCTAGCAGACTCACTTGATGTTGCTCAAGGAGGCTGAGGATGGTGCTGTCCAGGTGACTGTTACTGATGATTTAGCCTGGTTGTTGCTTTGACTCACCCCAGAGACCTAACAGTAAAACAGCAGGTAAAGTCAGTCAATAGAGAACAATGACTTTGGTACACAATGATGTAAGGTAAGGCACTGATCATTGCTTTTTGATGGTTCTAGCTATACTAGGTAAAGGTAACAAACTCTTGTCTAGGGTTGGAAAATTACGGTAATTTGCCCAAAATTCCCAGGTTTTCCAGAAATCTCAGTTGGAGGATCTCCAGAATCAGGAGGGTACAGTAGGATCAGGGATTGAATCCTCCAACTAGGAAAGTTTCAGGAATTTTACAACCCTAACAGTAACTCACTGCGATCCCATTGCACGGCACAAGAACGATCCCAGTCCCACTGCCGAGAGAGAACGTTCCCACAGCGGTGTTCTGTCCTTCCTCATGGGCCTCCAGGAGAAACCCTTTATAGGTGATGGTTCCTGACATATTCACTGAGAGAGAGAGTGAGTGGGTGAGAGAGTGAGTGAGAGAGAGAGTGAGAGAGAGAGTGAGAGAGAGACGGAAAGAGAGACGGAGAGAGAGAGAGAGAGTGGGAGAGAGAGTGAGAGTGAGAGAGAGTGAGAGAGAGAGTGAGAGAGAGAGAGAGAGTGAGAGTGGGAGTGAGAGACAGAGAGAGTGAATGAGAGAGTGGGCGAGAGCGAGCGAGAGAGAGAGAGAATGAGAGAGAGAGAGAGAGAGTTGGCGAGAGCGAGCGAGAGAGAGAGAGAGAGAGAGAGAGAGAGAGAGAGAGAGTGGGCGAGAGCGAGCGAGAGAGAGCGAAAAATAGAGTGAGAGAGAAAAAGAGAGAGAAATTTAGTGCTGAAATGCTGAACGACATGTCCTTGGACTAAGTCAATCTTATATTGTCAGGTCAGCTGTGCTCGAATATGCTGTGTGAAATTTAACATCTGACTTGGGACGGACTGCCATAGCGCAATTCTGGTAAATCTTTAGCCTTGTCTAAATTTTAAGTACATTTTTCTTGCAAAAGGAACATTATTTGCAGGGGACCCCAAGGAATGAAATTGGTTGTGTATTAGAAATTCCCGGTCCCAGTCCATCCTTGCATCTCAGCCAATACAGCATGGATCGGGTAAGCCCAATAGTGTGTTTCCACCATCTTGGTGACTCACCTTGGATGGTGTCTCCTGGCTGGTAGGTGGTCTGGTTGACAGTGACAGTGTATGGTGAGGAAGAGCTCTGCCCTGTGCTGCCATGAAAACTATTACCAGGTAGCATTGAGCCACACTGAGAAGCAATGGAAGATCCTCCCCTACTGAAACCCTCCACTTGTAAAGCAGTCAGAGAGAGGAGAAGGCAGAGAAAACCCACCATTTCTCTGTATAGCAGATCTACATTCTGTATGTGAGGGAGAGTGAACGAGAGCGAGAGACAGAGAGATTATCATATTATCTGAACAAAACATGGCAAAAACGACCGTATCAACATGCACTGCGCCCAGCACGCCACAGGAGTTGCTAGTGCGCGATGAGACAAGGACATCCCTGCCGGCCAAACCCTCCCCTAACCCGGACGACGCTGGGCCAAACCCTCCCCTAACCCGGACGACGCTGTGCCAAACCCTCCCCTAACCCGGACGAGGCTGGGCCAAACCCTCCCCTAACCCGGACGATGCTGGGCCAAACCCTCCCCTAACCCGGACGATGCTGGGCCAAACCCTCCACTAACCCGGACGACGCTGGGCCAAACCCTCTCCTAACCCGTACGACGCTGGGCCAAACCCTTCCCTAACCCGGACGACGCTGGGCCAAACCCTCCCCTAACTGGACGACGCTGGGCCAAACCCTCCCCTAACCCGGACGACGCTGGGCCAAACCCTCCCCTAACCCGGACGACGGTGGGCCAAACCCTCCCCTAACCGGACGACGCTGGGCCAAACCCTCCCCTAACCCGGACGACGCTGGGCCAAACCCTCCCCTAACCGGACGACGCTGGGCCAAACCCTCCCCTAACCGGACGACGTTGGGCCAAACCCTCCCCTAACCCGGACGACGGTGGGCCAAACCCTCCCCTAACCCGGACGACGCTGGGCCAAACCCTCCCCTAACCCGGACGACGCTGGGCCAAACCCTCCCCTAACCCGGACGACGCTGGGCCAAACCCTCCCCTAACCCGGACGACGTTGGGCCAAACCCTCCCCTAACCCAGACGACGCTGGGCCAAACCCTCCCCTAACCGGACGACGCTGGGCCAAACCCTCCCCTAACCCGGACGACGCTGGGCCAATTGTGCGCTGCCCCATGGGTCTCCCGGTCGCGGCCGGCTGCGACAGAGCCTGGACTCAAACCCAGAATCTCTAGTGGCACAGCTAGCACTGTGATGCAGAGCCTTAGACCACCGCGCCACTCGGGAGGCCCTAAGAATTATAATTTAATTGTAATAATTATTATAATTTAATTGTAAATATTTTTTATTTTATTAAAACCCTAACTTCTTAAAGCATTGTTGGTTAAGGGCTTATAAGTAAGCATTTCACTGAGTTGTATTCGGCGCATGTGACAAATAAAATTTGATTTGATTTTAATTCAGACCTTACTGAGGACAGTGATTTGTTGGTCTTAAAAACATAGGCATGTGAAATATTTAGTAGTAAAAAAACAAACCAAGGCTTACTGTGCTAATTTCACTTGAGATCGACGAGTACAAAATTTAACTGTTTCAAGGACTTGATATTCCACTGAGTTGAATCAAAGTCTGGCAGTCCCCACATCATCGTCTACACACACACACACACACACACACACACACACACACACACACACACACACACACACACACACACACACACACACACACACACACACACACACACACACACACACACACACACACACACACACACACACACACTTGCTTGACATGTTTTTGAGTGTCCCATGGCAAGGTTCCATAGCTGTGACATGACAATAAATGTTCATGTTAAAATGTTACAGTAGACTGATTTCAAAAACTTGAATGTGAAACTGTTGCCGTAGATGGTTGTTTGTCTAATATAATTTTAATTTAGTTGTTTTAAGACTTTTAGGTAATATAGGGGGGTCTACAGTAAATTATTATATATGGATCATAAGTCATGAACTACGAAGCATTAAAAGCTACATTATTTCCACATATATTTGGTTATGTAGCTATTTGTTTACATTCGACATTCATTACGCAGGAAGAATTCCAGTCTGACTCTGAATCAAGTCTGGTTGGTTTTACATTCCTAACCTCAACCATTAGTGGAGTAGAGGCAGAACTGACCCAAGATCAGTGGCTAGGTGCAACTTCAACATGCTCCCCATTGACTGATTCTGTTGGAGGGTGTAGAGTAGGCTTAAACATTAAACATCACTGTGTTTTAAGGACTCAAACACACATTTTGCCTGAAAATGTGCACATTTACTGAAAATGACTTCAATTTGAATTAATAACTTTTTGTTATATAAATATGTAATAATCCTTATTATTGTAATTAAACAGCAGGGAGCAGGTCTGGAACCCTCGACCTTCTAGCCCGAGGTCCGTCGCGCTATCGACTATGCCGCAAAAGCATGCTCGTCGATGATGAACCCAGGGTCGTTACAGTAGATACAAATATTTCACCTCAAACTAGGTATGAATTAATATTAAATATCAATAAACTAACAACTGCAATGCTGTTAATATGCAACAACTTGTTAGGGTTAGGGCCAGGTTTGGAGGTTTTAGGTCAAGGTGAATGTTAGTTATGTTTGGGGGGACAGGGACAAGTTGTGGTAAGGTTAGGACCAGGGTTAAGGTTAAGGTTAGTGAATAGTCAGTTGAACAATTTCTTGATAGTTAGTTTATAAACAATTTGTAGCAGGACTTACCAAATAAAAATTCTATATAATTACTTAAAGATTAGAATATGGTGTCAGAGAGTTTCATGGACAACAAGATTAGTATCTTGTACTTTGAACATTGAAATTCATATGTTGTGTTCCATGCCTTTATGGAAAATCATATATTGACATTGACTAAACAAACTACAAGTCGAGAAGCTATGATTTACATGTTGCTAAGGCAACAACTTGACGTGATAGATTAACAGCCTCCATCCATAAAGTATAGTGATGAAGAGACTAAAGAGACACACGCAGGCAGACCTTGGAGAGAGGAAGACACTGCACTAAAACAAGAGTGACTGAGATATCCTACTATTGAATGACAGGTGAGTGAAACTTTTTACCGTAATAACTCAAAATAATGACCTTCTTTTTATTTTTCGCCTGTATGTGTATCTCCCTATTTCTAATGTCATTGAATAGTGGTTTATTTTGAATGCACCGCTAACTGATACAATCAATTTCCACTAGCATTGCTACATTCTCCAAACACGCTAAGCAGGAGATTTGTGACGTTGCTAAATAACCAGCTAACAAATGAAAACATTTCTTGTCCAAAATGTTAATTTATAAAGTATTCCATCATTATTTGTCTTGTTTTGGCTAGTGATCTGTTTGTATTTGCTAGTGATGACTGTAAGCCAGTGTTGGGTTCCATAGGACATGAGCCTATCTGCTGTTTCTGTGGCGTGAGGCAGCTTGATGTACAATACACCCGCCTTTACAGGATGCCAGTCTATCACAGGACCTTAGCCCCAATTCCTCTCCATAAAGGAATATTCCACTCAAAAACTATATTTTGGTATTTGATTCATTAGTCCACAAAATGATTAACATGTCAGCAATCAAGTTTCCAAGTTATAGAACTTTCAAAATACACAAAGTGTCACAGTAAGATGCGATTTGACACGGCAACGCAAGTCTGCATGTGTCATGCAACACATTTTACAAGCCCACAACAAAAAATCACAAATGAAATGTTTCCTTATCGGTTCAAGAGGCCTAATGTGGCATCTGCAACCATCAGCACTCTCATACATGTGGATCAAAACCAAGGACTGTATGTTGTGCGTGTGTTTGTTTGTGTGTGTGTGTGTGTGTGTGTGTGTGTGTGTGTGTGTGTGTGTGTGTGTGTGTGTGTGTGTGTGTGTGTGTGTGTGTGTGTGTGTGTGTGTGTGTGTGTGTGTGTGTGTGTGTGTGTGTGTGTATATGTGTGTGTGTACACAACTATGCTACTGTTCAGTATGTGGATGTGTGTACATCACAATAGCAGATTAAAAGTCACCATGATCCAATCTTGCCAGCTGAACCTGTTAGAGTATGATACTGGGTGTGTGGAAAGATGTCTCTGATAGTGTTGTCAGAAAGTGATATCAGACAGGCATGTTCCTAATGATTGCCTGACAACACTAGGGTGGGACAGTAAAATACATGACAGTGTATGTGAACATTTTTAAAATATATAGTATTTCATAATACACACATAACTAAGTTCAAAGTATTTCACTTTATTTATCTGGCTTGTTAATGAAAATAGGACATCCATATCTTAACCTTCTGTCATCTCCAGACAAATGTAATGTTTTCAATTTCATCCCTTGAAACTAAAGCTGGTATGTAATGTCTTGATTCACCAAAACTAGTATCTAACCCTTTGGGTAACTTGACACAATCAAGATTGAATTCAAAAGACTGCCTGCCCTCCATCCACTGTGTGAGGCTCAACTCAGCTCAATCCAAAAAACAAAGCAAGAATAATGTTATTTGAGTTGGACAGGTGTGAATGACACACCTGGAATGAATCATAGAATAGGTTTAAAAATGATTAAATGTCATTTGGCGTTGGATGTGGATTATATTTAGACCTAAATTGTATCTATTGGTAACTCATTTTATGATATTATTCTTATTTTCCTTTCTTTGCAAATAGTCTTGTCTATAGTTTCCAAGCATATTTTATACACAAGGAAGTGAATAGAAGGAATTGGGTCCAGGAAGATGGGTCTTTAAAGAAAGGGTGACTTGACATAGCTAATGTCGGAGGATGAAGGTTAGGCTCAACAACGTAATTGTTTCCATTGAGTGTTGTCGCCGGTTCACCCCTCCTCCGGGAAACCTATGTCACGCCAACCAGCATGCCATTGTGAAACCACCCCCAAAAAGACGGAGGAGAGAGGCAGGTTTCTCACTCCTCTGTCCCTCCTCCCATTGCGAGTGCTGTTTTAAATAGCGGGAGAGTGAGCTCAGGTGGCGACATCGCCGCAAGGACACCTGTTGAGAACATCTACTTCTCAGCGCAGCGCACCTGTCACTTACATTAGCTTCTAGAACAACTTGTTCAAGGAGAACCACAGAAATATAAATATAAGAAATATTCCAAGTCACAAAAGTACAGGTAACATTTCCATCTATTTTATGTAATGATGTGGATATTGTAAAACAAAAACTATTTCTTCATTTATTGTTGTTTTACATCTCTCTGGTGAAGGGCATTTTCAACTCTGGAATAGGGTTTTTTGTTGTATTTTGCAGCTGGTTAGTCTCCACTATCAGATCAGATATTATGAACTTTTACTCCTTGGATACAGATGTTTTTCATTGCTTTTGTCACATGATTTAATTTAATTACGATATCTAAAAAAGTCCTTATTACATTTTTAAATGCTCCACAGGACAGGAAAATAGTCCAATTCACACACTTATCAAGAGAACATCACTAGTCATCCCTACTGCCTCTGATCTGGCGGACTCACTAAACAGGAATGCTTTCTTTGTAAATTATGTCTGAGTGTTGCAATGTGTCCCTGGCTATCTGTAAATTTAAAAAACAATAACATCGTTCCATCTGGATTGCATGATATAAGGAATATGAAATTATTTATATTTGTACTTCTACTTTTGATACTTAAGTATATTTTAGCAGTTACATTGACATTTGATACTTAAGTATACTTAACTATATTTAAAGCCAAATACTTTTAGACTTTTACTCAAGTAGTATTTTACTGGGTGACTTTCACTTTTATTTGAGTAATTCTCTGTTAATAAGGTATCTTTACTTTGAATCAAGTATGACATTTGGGTACTTTTTCCACCACTGCTTACTACGTGGATCTCTGTTACTCTAACAGGAATGGACAATATCAGCAGACTGATGTTCGCAGTTGTCATGGCAATGGCTTACATGGCGATGGGAGCCGAGGCACAGAACACCACAATGGATCCGAACTCCACAATGGCATCCAATGTAACAACGGCACCTGTTGTCAACACCACCGCCACAGCTCCCACAGTGAGTTACCTAGGCTACATGTTTCACTCGGTCTCCCAGAGTCTCTGACAAGAAAAAGGAACCACACAATCTCTCTCTCTCTCTCTCTCTCTCTCTCTCTCTCTCTCTCTCTCTCTCTCTCTCTCTCTCTCTCTCTCTCTCTCTCTCTCTCTCTCTCTCTCTCTCTCTCTCTCTCTCTCTCTCTCTCTCTCTCTCTCTCTCTCTCTCTCTCTCTCTCTCTCTCTCTTCCTCTCTTTCTCTTTAAAATCAACTGTTGTTTTAAGTGCATTTGTAGGATCTCAACAATAAACCGCACACACTGCCATGGAAACAGAAAGTAGATTAAGCAAAAGAGTGTATGTTACATTACCCTGCAGTTTACCCATAAATATAATCCATGACAGTGTGGAAAACCTCTCTCTAGTATTTCATAAAACACACAGAACTAGGTTCATTAACAAGCTAGAGATATAGATAGAGAAACTTAGAAAGAAAGAAAATAGAAAAACTTATTGCGGATCAGTGGGACACGAAAAGCATACCATGCGATTATCTGAGGACAGCGCCCCGCATACAAAAGCATAACAAACATTTTCCAAACAAGCAGAGGCGTCACGAAAGTCGGAAATAGCGATAAAATAAATCACTTACCTTTGATGTTCTTCCTCTGTTTGCAATCCAAAGGGTCCCTGCTACATCACAAATGGTCGTTTTGTTCGATAAAGTCCTTTATATCCCAAAAAAGTCAGTTTAGTTGGCATGCTTGATTCAGTAATCCACCGGTTTTCCTCGTTCAAAATGCATACAAATTAATCGCAAAAGTTACCAATAAACTTCGTACAAACAAGTCGAACAACATCTCTAATTAATCCTCAGGTACCCTAATATGTAAATAAATGATACAATTTAAGACGGAGAATAGTATGTTCATTACCGGAGATAAATAACAAAGTGCGCGCCCTCACCGACGCCCGCCACAATACTACAGCCAAAATGGGAGCCACCTAGAAAAACTACAAATTCTAGCTCATTTTTCAAAAACAAGCTTGAAACTCTTTCTAAAGACTGTTGACATCTACTGGAAGCCATAGGAACTGCTATCCGGGAGGCATTCCATTGATTTTCCCATAGACAGCCATTATAATGAGTGGTGAGCTAAAAAAAAAAAGAATCTCAGATGGATTCTCCTCGGGTTTTTGCCTGCCATATCAGTTCTATTATACTCACAGACATTATTTTAACCGTTATAGAAACTTTAGAGTGTTTTCTTTCCAATACTACCAATTATATGCATATCGTAGCTTCTGGGCCTGAGTAACAGGCAGTTTACTTTGGGCACCTCAGTCATCCTAACTTCCGAATACTGCCCCCTATCCCTAAGAAGTTTTTAAGAAAGGTGCCTGTTTTGGAGTTTAAAGTGAACTCATGTACGACACTATCTCATATAGGATTTCTATTGGACTTTTAAAAGTCAAAATGCTTTATAACAATGCAGAAAACAATGTAGAAAACATAATTTAAAAAAGTTATTATGTTGTGTTCTGATGATGTAGTTAAACTAAGCTTCTGAGGTAAGTTATGTTCTTCAAGAATCAATGGGTATATATTAATAATTTAAAAGTGAAAAATGTATTTCGCAATTGCAGATTTCCCCTTTAAAGTTCAGAACTGTACTGTATGTACCAATTGTAGATTGCTCCTTTAAAGTAAAACGAATGACAAACATGACAGCAACTAATGATGCATTCTTCAACAGGTAGAGATCTTGACGGCGGAATGTGGAAACTCTCAGCTCTGTGCTTCTGAACCGTCAGAGTGTAATCCGGCCCTGGCTGGTTCCTGTTTCTTCATCTCCACCCAGCAGACCTCGGGACAGAATATCTCCTTCCAGCTACGAGGAGTGTCCAGCGGCTACATCGCTGTAGGCTTGTCCACAGACAACAAACAGGTATGGAAACCTGCCTTTAGAATAAGTATACATGTTACAATACCCAGGACAAGGGAGTTGGGGTTGGTGGGAGAAGTCATTTTAACTTGAGGAAATTCAGGATTTACATTTTATTAATGAATTAGGAAGAAATAGCCAAAATGAATACTGTTAAAATGATGATTTATTTCTATTTATTTGATTTCATCCTCTCTCTCTCTACAGGGAGGGAACGACACCACCTATGTGTGTGCAAACAACAACGGCAAAGTGAAGTTCTTCACCGCTCTCCTCGACAACACAGTTCTGACCATCATCAGCACAGTGAGTTGGACCAATCAGAACACAGTGTTTAATTTTCGACTTCCTGTAACAGATTTTAGCTTGACAGTTTGAATTCCGGCAAATTCCGGAAGTGACCTGATATGTAATCAATGAGTTTTATGAATTGAACAAGATACTGATAGCCAAAATCAGAGGATTCATGATTTTGAATTACATACTTTTCTGAGCGGTCATTGAAGTTGAATTTGACTCCAATTCTCACTCGTATTCCCTGCATATACACTTGGGTGCCATTTGGGACAGTGCCTGGGAGAATAACAGGGTACCTGACTAATACTACACTGTAGGCTTACTGACATTTGACTAATGTTATTTGTGGTTAAAACCGTTGTGTTGGGTAGCTGCCTGTGAACTCTGTGAAGGGCTCAGTCAACGGTCAGATCATCCAGTGCACCTTCTCTGCTACTGTCCCCAAAGCTACTGTCACCCGGAGCCCCAACACCAGCTTCTACCTCTCCATCTCCAACGGGACTTTTATGAACGGTGAGACACTCATCCATACACACTCCTGGTGAAGTTTCCCCCAGGTACAGATCTAGGATCAGCTTCAACTTCACCCTACACCTCCAAACACCCTGTGGACACTGCATCTCTTCTTTCTGGTTTGTCTCTAACTCTCTCTCTCTCTCTCTCTCTCTCTCTCTTTCTCTCTCCCTCTTGTCATTTTCTCCTTCCTCATAAACAGATACCCTAGGTTCTCCTAAGAATTTTCTGTTCAGTAAAGAAGCTGTGGACCTGGCCGACCCCAACGCTAAAGTGACCAACTCTTTAAACTCTGCTCCCTCCGGCCACGCCTTCGGCCTGTCTCAAGGTAATAAACCATAAGAGGCACCACAAACACTTCATAATAATAACTGATATAATGATTAAGTATTAATAACCTATTACAAACTTTTTCATTTTTAATTCATAAGCATTAAAAGCATTTCAAGGCATGAGCACTTTTATCATTTATAAATCGTTAACATTTATAAATAAATAATTTACAAAGTATTTATAAAGATTTATGACCATTTATAACGTTGTAATTCATGGAAGCTATTATAATGTGTTACCATAGTACCTAATCTCATATAATCCCTTCTCTCTCTCTCTCTCTCTACTACTTCTCTCTCTCTACTACTTCTTTCTCAAATTTCAAATTTTTTCAAATTCAAGCTGCTTTATTGGCATGAAAAACATTGTGTCAATATTGCCAAAGCAACAATGTATACAATATACATTGTAATACAATACAATTGTAATACAATACAATTAAAACAATGACAAATAATAATATAGAATGGCAGTAAATAATAATACAAAATTAAATATAAAAATAGTAACAATAAAATGGTAATAATAGTCAATAGTCGAATGTAATGTATGGTGTAATTTAATTTAAATTTAATTAAACTCTCTCTCTACTACTTCTCTCTCTCTCTGTCTCTCTCTGTCTCTCTCTCTACTTCTCTCTCTCTCTCTCTACTACTTCTCTCTCTCTCTCTGTCTCTCTTTCACTCTCTCTCTCTCTACTACTTCTCTCTCTTTCTCTCTACTACTTCTCTCTCTCTCTCTCTCTCTACTACTTCTCTCTCTCTACAACTTCTCTCTCTCTGTCTCTCTTTCACTCTCTCTCTCTCTCTACTTCTCTCTCTCTACTACTTCTCTCTCTCTACTACTTCAATCTCTCTCTCTACTTCTCTCTCTCTCTCTCTCTACTACTTCTCTCTCTCTCTCTCTCTCTCTCTCTCTCTCTCTCTCTCTCTCTCTCTCTCTCTCTCTCTCACTCTCTCTCTGTCTCTCTGTCTCTCTCTGTCTCTCTCTCACTCTCTGTCTCTCTCCCTACTTCTCTCTCTCTACTACCTCTCTCTCTCTCTCTGTATCTCTCTATCTCTCTGTGTCTCTCTCTCACTCTCTGTCTCTCTCTCTACTTCTCTCTCTCTCTACTACTTCTCTCTCTCTCTGTCTCTCTCTCTACTTCTCTCTCTCTCTCTCTACTACTTCTCTCTCTCTGTCTCTCTCTCTCTACTTCTCTATCTCTACTACTTCTCTCTCTCTGTCTCTCCTCCATAGCTCTTCTGATCCTGCTAGGTGTGATGATGCTGTAATGCAGGTCTGAAGGTGAAGCACCATGCACTCAGGAATCCTGTCTCCTTACCTTTACTCACCTTGGCCAGGCTGCATCCTAAATGGCACCCTATTCCCTAAATACTACTGTACTTTCACTATGTAGGGAATAGGGTGCCATTTTGGAGTCACTCTGGTACCAGAACAAAGGACCATGACAGATCTGAAGTTATATGCTTATAAATCCAGTCATATTTTTTTACATACTTAATGAAACACCTTCTAGTTGGGGGTAGTAAGACATTAACGAACAGAATGGACACAGTGATAATAGGCCAAGTACTAACATATTCAACGTCAATTCCACGTTCAACCAGTGTGTGCCCAGTGGGCCATAGATGAAGTCACAAGGGCTGCGTTTAGACAGGCAGACAATTTCTGATCTCTTTTTATCTGATCTTTTTTCAGAGCTTATCTGATTGGTCAAAAGACCAATTAGTTTAAAAAACACAGAATTTGGCTGCCTGTCTAAACGCAGCAAAGGTGGCAGAAATGGGAATTTGTGGGTTTATATTGTGTGTATATATTGTGCGTGTGTGTGAAGGCGTGCATAATGACGAAGCCACCGGATGGTGAACTGTTCTTCCTGATTACCTTTTTAAATTATATACAATCATGGAAATATTTTATCAGACCATTTATAAAATAAAAAATGTTATTTACAATAAAATGTATGTTTGAATATCTTTCATGGGTATATATATATTTTATCTACTGACACAAAAAATTAGAACATTTAACATACTGTAATATAGACTCAAAACCTGACACAGGCTCAGCTAGGGCAACAGGTAGCTTAGTGGTTATGAGTGTTTGTCACATCTACTCCTGCTCCTCCCCTCCGGCATGCGACGTCGCCGGAATACTGACCACCGGTCCTGGGAATCATCATTACGCACACCTGTCACTCATCATTACGCACACCTGGCACTCATCATTACGCACACCTGTCACTCATCATTACGCACACCCGGCACTCTTCATTACGCACACCTGGCACTCATCTTTACGCACACCTGGCACTCATCGGTATGATTCACACCTGGACCTCATTACCTCCCCTTTATAGGTCCCTTACGTTTGTTCATTCCTCAGTTGGTATTGCACCTGTGTTCATGTGACCTCGCTTCTGTTACGCTGTCTTGTTTCATGTTTGTTGTTTTCATTAAACGTTTTACCTGCACCTGCTTCTCGATTCACAGCGTTTATCATTACAGTGTTGGGCCAGTAACTGAAAAGTTGCTGGTTCTATTCCCTGAGCCGACTATAGCGTCTTGTTTTTGTGTGGTTTAGGCCAAGACTCTTACAGTAGATGTGAGCAGAGCATGTTGAGTATCTGATACATACCTCTTAGGTCTCAGGATGGGGCTTGAGCCGGTGTATTAGTGGGGGTTGAGTCTGTTGCTCTGCTCACGGCCTGGATATATGTGCAGCTGTCATGTTGAGATCTCTGCTGCAGGGGTGGGGTGCATGGGGGCATTGGTCTGATCTGGGTATAGGGTGTGGCAGGGTTTGTTAGGGTGGGTCTCAGCTCTCTCTTTCTCTCTTGCTCTTTCATGTTATGTCGCTCTTTATCTCTCTCTCTCTCTACCTCGCTCTTTCTGTCACGCCCTGACCTTAGAGATCCTTTTTATGTCTCTATTTTGGTCAGGGCATGAGTTGGGGTGGGCATTCTATGTTTTGTGTTTCTATGATTTTCTATTTCTATGTTGTGGCCGGGTATGGTTCTCAATCAGGGACAGCTGTCTATCGTTGTCTCTGATTGGGAACCATACTTAGGTAGCCTTTTTTCCCACCTGTCTTTGTGGGAAGTTGACTTTGTTTAGGGCACATAGCCTTTGAGCTTGACGGTTTGTTTTGTATGGTTTATTGTTTTTTGTCGGCGTCATTCTTAAATAAAGTAAAATGTACGCTCACCACACTGCACCTTGGTCTGCTCCTTTCAACAGCCGTGACACTTTCACGGTCTCTTGCTCTTTCACGGTCCGTTGCTCTTTCTCCTTCTCTTCCTTGGTGTACAGCCTCCAGCTTGTCTCAGTTTTTGTCCCAAATGGCACCCTATTCCCTACTTAGTGTGCTCCTTTTGACCAGGGCCCTACAGTATATAGGGAATAGGGTGCCATTTGGGCCTGGTTTCAGTGTCCCACCTGTTCCTGTACTAACCCTAGCCAGCCTCAGACCTCACCACACGTCACTGAGGGATACAGGACATGAGATAATGATATGATTGGTTTGTATAGTCACACAACCCTCTCTGTTCTGCTCCAAAAACATTGATTGACAGAATGGTTTGTGAGGCAAAAATAAAACACAACATAACTATATTTAAAAGAGCATCCATCATTTAATGTGATTCTTACAGATAATTAATTTCTATAACCCAGATCAGGTAACTATGATTAACTGTGTTTCAATAAAGAGGCTCTGCTTTTCTACATTTAAGTAAACCAATTTTGTTTTCCATTGTCCTCTTTAGGGCACATTCAAAAGGACATGGATTGTCCATGGCTGTCAAGACTTCCGCCGAAGTTGGTGCCTCTCCTTGTTCGGGCGGCGTTCGGCGGTCGTCGCCACCGGCTTTCTAGCTGCCACCGGTTCTCATTATGTTTTGTGCGTGATTGTTCCTGGTTTGTGTTAGTCTTTTGTGTTAGTTTGTTATCCCTGCGTGGATTTATTGGCTGTTTACTTTTCAGAGTAAATTACGTTATTTTACTCAGTTCTGTGTCCTGCGCCTGACTCCGTCCTCACCTCTGACACTTGACAATGGCAAAGTACGTTTCATATTGTGATGTCATCGTCCAAAGTCCTGCCTCCACTGACAACACCAACAGGACATATAATGAGCGGCGATTTGTTGTTTCCACTGTCAATCAAATCGTTGTTGAACAAGGTAACACTTTCTCAGTGAACTGGTTTCACGTGAACAAATAAATAGGTGACCTGCCCGTGAAATAAAACATCTCCTCATCGTAATCCACAAACATCCCCACTTTACACAGTCCACAGACTATCTGTACTCACTTCCACTCCTCAAACATATTGTCCAATAGCCCTCCTCGGGGCTCGGCATGACAACGCTCTTCCTGTTGATGAACTCCCTGGCCACGCCAAGCTCCCAAGCCGTCTCATCTCCGACCTGGACCTATAACTCACTCACTGCGATCCCATTGTACAGCACAAGAACAATCCCAGTCCCACTGTTATAGGTGAAGGTACCTGACAGAGTCACTCACAGAGAGAGAGAGGGAGAAAAAGAGAAAGAGAGAGAGAGAGAGAGAGAGATTGTGTGGTTCCTTTTCTAATCTGAGACTCTGGGAGACCGAGTGAGACGTGTACTGAAACGCTGAAACATGTACTTGGACTAAGTGATGATTCTACGCCTCACAGAAATCTTATATTGTCAGGTCAGCTGTGATGGAATATGCTACGTGAAAAGTTAACATTTGAGCAGGGACGGACTGCCAAAGGGCAATTCTGGTAAATGGTCTGTCTTAAGACCTGTCAGATATTTTAGTTATTTTTCTCGCAAAATGAACATTAGGAATAAAATGGGTTGTGTTATTAGAAATTCCCAGGCAGATTACTGTCCCCAGTTCATCCCTGCATCTCAGCCAATACAGTACTGATCGGGGAAGTCCAATAGTGTGTTTCAAGCATCTTGGTGACTCACCTATGATGGTGTCTCCAGGAGATAGAAGAACACAGAGAAAACCCACCATTTCTCTGTATAGCAGGTCTATATTGTGGGTGTGAAGGAGAGTGACACATATAAAGGTTGGGGGAAACCCATCTCTAACATGGCATCTTAAACCCTAGTTCAGACCTTACGGAGGACAATGATTTGTTAGTATTAATAACATAGGCATGTGAAATATTGAGTAGTGAAAGTAAATCATAAAATTACTAACCATGGCTCACCGGGTTGATTTCACGTTTCGATAGAGGACGTGATATTCCACCGATTTGAATCAAAGCTTGGCAGTCCCGCATCATCGTCCGCACGCACGCACGCACGCACGCACGCACGCACGCACGCACGCACGCACGCACGCACGCACGCACGCACGCACGCACGCACGCACGCACGCACGCACGCACGCACGCACGCACGCACGCACGCACGCACGCACGCACGCACGCACGCACGCACGCACGCACGCACGCACGCACGCACGCACGCACGCACGCACGCACGCACGCACGCACGCACGCACGCACGCACACACACACACACACACACACACACACACACACACACACACACACACACACACACACACACACACACACACTTGTTTGACATGTTTCTGATTGCACCTTAGCCGTGACAAGACAATAAATAATCAAGTTAATAATCAAGTTACAGTCGATTGACTTCAGAAACTTCAATTTTAAACTGTTGCGTTAGATTGTTGTTTGTCTAACAGAAGTTTCATTCAGTTGTTTTAAGACATACAGGTAATATCAGGGGGCTAAAGTAAAGTTTTATATATGGGTCATAAGTCATGAATTATTAAAAGCTACATTTTTCCCCAGTGACTTATCCAGAGTAGATTCTGTCTCTCACAGTTGAAGTGTACCTATGATAAAAAATTACAGACCTCTACATGCTTTGTAAGTAGGAAAACCTGCAAAATCGGCAGTGCATCAAATACTTGTTCTCCCCACTGTATATATATATACACAGTACCAGTCAAAAGTTTGGACACACCTACTCATTCAAGACTTTATCTTTATTTTTACTATTTTCTACATTGTAGAATAATAGTGAAGACATTAAACTAGGTGTGTCCAAACTTTTGACTGGTACTGTACATATATTTCACTTAAAACTAGTTTGGGTGCAATATTCAATATCAATAAACTAACAACTGCAACTCTGCTGATAGGCAACAACTTGGTTTGGGGTTAAAGTTAGAAAATTGGTTAGGGGCCAGGGATAGGTTATGGGTGAGGGCTTGAGTTAAGGTTAGTGGGTAGTTAGTTTAACAATATCTTGATGGTTAGTTTCATTACAGAATATTTATTATTGTTAATGCAATTTCAGTCAACTGAAAGCAGATATAAATTTCATTTGTTATAGTTTATTTATTTATTAGAAATTTTGTAGGATGAAATCTCTTGAGATTCACATTCTCATTTTCAAGGAAATCCACATATTTTCCATAAAACAACTACAAACAAACAATACTTAGCTAATAACAAAACATATAAACCCAACATGTAAAGTGCTGGTCCCATGTTTCATGAGCTGAAATAAAAGACAGCAGACATTTTCCATACAAACATAAAGTGTATTTCTTTCAAATTTTGTTCACAAATTTGTTTTCATCCCAGTTTTGAACATTTCTCATTTGCCAAATTAACCCATCCACCTGTGGGTTTGTACAACCAAAGACTTTCTGACTTTCTGCATTATCTGTCAGAAACTGTCTCAGGGACGCTCATTTGCGTGCTTGTCTTCCTCACCAGGGTCTTGTCTTCCTCACCAGGGTCTTAACATGACTGCAGTTTGGAGTGCTAACCAACTTCAGTGGGCAAATGCTCACCTTTGATGGCCACTGGCACGCTGGAGAAATGTGCTCTTCATGGATGAATCCTGGTTCCAATTGTACCTGCCAGATGACATCGTTTGCCATCACCTCATGTTTCAGCATGATAATGCAAGACCCCATGTCGCAAGGATCTGTACACAATTCCTGGAAGCTGAAAATGTGCCAGTACTTCCATGTCCTGCATACTCACGAGCCATATCACCAATTGAGCATGTTTGGGATGCTCTGGATTGACGTATACGACAGCGTGTTCCAGTTCACGCCAATATCCAGTAACTTCGCACATCCATTGAAGAGGAGAGGGACAACATTCCACAGGCCACAATCAACAGCCTGATCAATTCTATGCGAAGGAGATGTGTCGCGCTGCATGAAGCAAATGGTGGTCACTGGTTTTCTGATCCACGCCCGTACATTACATTTTTTAAGGTATCTGTGACCAACATATGCATTTCTGTATTCCAAGTCATGTGAAATCCATAGACTAGGGCACATTTATTTATTTAAATTGCCTGATTTCATTATATGAACTGTAAATCAGTAAATCTTTGAAATTGTTGCATGTTGCGTTTATATTTTTGTTCAGCATATAATTACTCCTGTCTAAATAAAATCATTGCTCTTTAATTAGCTATATGTATCGGCCTCACAGCCTTCGCCAGAGCAAAAGCTCAAAAGAGTGCCTATTGAATTTGAAATAAAATCATTCAAAATAATTCACCAGGGAGCATGACTTAGCCACAGAAGATCATTAGCTTCTTTTAAGACAAGTAGCTGTGGACTGTTTGACATCACAAGTGTATATGCTTATGCCTATTTGGGAAGACTGCATTTTGGGTAGTGTGTGTGGCAATGGGTCTAGCTGACTGAGTTGCGGCTGTCAGTGAAAAACATCTAAAATATGTGTGAATTTGATCATTTAAAATGTTGCATCAAGAAGAAGGGGAGGGGTGTGTGGCAAATACAGTATATGGTGCGTCTCTCTCCAGAATGCAGCCATATGTAGGAAAGTGCCCATTTGGCAATGTCTGATTTCTGATTGTCTTAACTCACCACGTACACCAATAATAAGATTAGCTTCTCAGTCATTTTTTTCTTCACCTCACACAAGTCAATGAAGTCCGTTTCTTTTAACATCCATTGCGAATGATAGTTCCTCAGTATTTGAAAAATCTTTCCAACACTCTCGGCCTCGATAATCACCAAGACTCTGTGTGAAAGAGCAAATATCATGATCTGATGATCCCACATATCCAGCTTTCTGTCAAAAGTTTACTGGCGCAGGAAACACTGAGGAATAGGCTAGTTGATACAACGTTGCAAGTTTGCAAGCAACATCTTTTTGCTGGACCCTGCGATGATTTGATACAATGTTGCTCAAGTAAAGACAGATAGAAAGGGAGGCAGACAAGCGAAGTAGATAGATTAATATGATTGAAAGAACCTGCATTTTCATCAGGATATTTTCTACTGTTTTTATTTGTCGGCTTTAGGCCTATTTATTTTACTTTGTTGATGATTGGCCTAAAGGCTATCTCTGAGTTCCAAGCACTCATTTCTTCAGCCGCCAATGGATCACAGTAAATCAATCACAATGGATCACAGTAAATCAATCACAATGGATCACAGTAAATCAATGTGTCCATATGGGACAGGCTGGTGCTCTCGCCATAGTTGTATTTGAACTTTTTGATTTTTCAAAGATAATTCATAACAATCTAAATAACTTCACAGATCTTCATTGGAAAGGGTTTAAACACTGTTTCCCATGCTTGTTCAATGAACCATAAAAAGTTAATGAACATGGAACGGTCGTTAAGACACTCACAGCTTACAGACGGTAGGCAATTAAGGTCCCAGCTATGAAAGCTTAGGTCACTAAAGAGGCCTTTCTGCTGACTCTGAAAAACACCAACTGAAAGATGCCCAGGGTCCTTGCTCATCTGCGTGAACGTGCCTTAGGCATGCTGCAAGGAGGCATGAGGACTGCAGATGTGGCTAGGGCAATACATTGCAATGTCCGGACTGTGACAGGCCTAAGACAGCGCTACAGGGAGACAGAACGGACAGCTGATCGTCCTCGCAGTGGCAGACCACGTGTAACAACACCTGCACAGGATTGGTACATTCGAACATCACACCTGTCGGACAGGTACAGGATGGCAACAACAACTGCCCGAGTTACACCAGGAACGCACAATCCCTCTATCAGTGCTCAGACTGTCCTCAATAGGCTGAGAGAGGCTGGACTGAGGGCTTGTAGGCTTGTTGTAAGGCAGGTCCTCACCAGACATCACCGGCAACAACGTCGCCTGCGGGCACAAACCCACCGTCGCTGGACCAGACAGGACTGGCAAAAAGTGCTCTTCACTGACGAGTCGCGGTTTTGTCTCACCAGGGGTGATGGTCGGATTCGCGTTTATCGTCGAAGGAATGAGCGTTACACTGAGGCCTGTACTCTGGAGTGGGATCGATTTGGAGGTGGAAGGTCCGTCATGGTCTGGGGTGGTGTGTCACAGCATCATCGGACTGAGCTTGTTGTCATTGGAGACAATCTCAACGCTGTGCGTTACAGGGAAGACATCCTCCTCCCTCATGTGGTACCCTTCCTGCAGGCTCATCTTGACATGACCCTCCAGCATGACAATGTCGCCAGCCATACTGCTCGTTCTGTGTGTGATTTCCTGCAAGTCAGGAATGTCAGTGTTCTGGCCAGCGAAGAGCCAGGATCT
The DNA here is from genome assembly GCF_016432855.1 of Salvelinus namaycush. Classification (NCBI taxonomy): domain Eukaryota; kingdom Metazoa; phylum Chordata; class Actinopteri; order Salmoniformes; family Salmonidae; genus Salvelinus; species Salvelinus namaycush. The sequence continues at coordinate 19,436,251 of NC_052342.1, read as the reverse complement.
CAATCCCATTGAGCACGTCTGAGACCTGTTGGATCGGAGGGTGAGGGCTAGGGCCATTCCCCCCAGAAATGTCAGGGAACTTGCAGGTGACTTGGTGGAAGAGTGGGGTAACATCTCACAGCAAGAACTGGCAAATCTGGTGCAGTCCACGAGGAGGAGATGCACTGCAGTACTTAATGCAGCTGGTGGCCACACCAGATACTGACTGTTACTCTTGATTTGGACCCCCCCTTTGTTCAGGGACACATTATTCTATTTCTGTTAGTCGCATATCTGTGGAACTTGTTAATTTTATGTCTCAGTTGTTGAATCATGTTATGTTCATACAAATATTTACACATGTTAAGTTTGCTGAAAATAAACGCAGTTGACAGTGAGAGGACATTTCTTTTTTTGCTGAGTTTATATCCCCTGAACTCAGCTCACTCTCCAGATCCCAATCACCTGGATGTCGTTTACACACACTATTTAGTTCAGTTCTTTGCACCCCATCATTGTGAGGTGTTGTTTGTTTTGTTACATGTTCTATTTGGAGCTCTGTTTATTTCCGTATTAGTCCTCCCGTGTATTGTAGTTTTTGGCCATCCTCACTAACGACATCTTTTTGCCTGTTCCCTGCCTGTACTTTTGCCTATCAGATTTCCTGTCATCAACCTCTTGCCTGATCTCCCGGACTACGTTATTAGCCTTTTCCCTTCCTGTACTGTTACCTTTTTGAACTCCCTGTGTATGACCTTCTGCCTGTCCCTGAACCCAGCTACCTGCCTCCTCCCGTGGTCCTTTGCTAATAAACACCTGCTGCGCCCTGCGCTTGAAACCATCACTCTGTCTCTCATCGTATTCATTGCACACACGCAATTAAAGCGGAATAATGTGCTTTATTTTAAGATGTTTTTTGGCCACTTTAGTTGGAATACAAACCTTATCAAAACATATAGGCCTATGAGCTAGGCTACATGAGGTGTGCGACTATGATTTGAAAAAGTTAAACAAAATAATAATGTGCTGTTTGCCTTAAGAAGGGCGTCATTCACAAGAGATAGGCTAATATTGCCATCCATCACACTATTCTTGACTTTACACATATTTAATCATGACTTTACATATACTAAATAATATATGGTGGAATTAGTTTTGATTTAGAATGGACCATTATCATGCACCTGTCGAAAAACAGGGGATGTGGAAAAACACATGTAATCTATGCACTTAAATAGTGTATGGAGGTTGCTTTTCACGTGGTTCATTTTCATGCCCGTCAGGTAGGATATACTCTTGTCGTAAAGAGAAGCAATGTGCTTAGTATTAGGAAAGTTGATAAACAAATATAGTAGGCCTAGCTTATAGAAAGCTGATGGGATCCTCCTCTTTTTAATAGAGGCCATCACTCTCTTCTCACTCAATTGCATAGCCTATAGAAATGTTGCACTACATGGAAAGGTCCCGGGCTGCAAGCTGGTCTTTAACCTCCTCCGATAATCTTTGAAGGAACGTGTTGATAAGGGCTTCTGGATTCCAGGCACTCTCAGCCGCCAAGGGGAGCGGTTCGAGGGGAGCGAAGAAGGCTGCAGCTTGAAGATGAGGGAGCACTGGGAGAAAATAGCCCGGCAGGTTACAGAATCTCCAGCGTAGCGCTCCGGAGGAGGTAAGCGAGGTTCTCGAGGACACCGAGTTAGGCTGGGAAGAGAGGCTGTTGGTGACGGGGTAACTGAGAGTCTGGGAGATTACTTTTGTGGCTTGCTGCCTAGTTGGGAATCCGTGGAATTGCTCCAGCAAGGTATTGAATGCCTGGTCATGGCGTTCTGCCAGTGTCTGAAGTCCCTACATAAGGCTTTGCAGTAACTCCTCGTGTCTTCCAATGGTGGCTCCTTGGGAGGAGACAGCGTTGCGGAGATGGTCCGAGTCTGCTGGGTCGGTCATGGCCAGTTCGTACTATCACGACTCAGGCTAAGACCCAGATGCAGACACAGGAGGAGGATAGTACGATGGGGCAGGCAAAAGTTAAGTCAAGGCAGGCAAAGGATCGTAATCCTAATCAGAGTCAGGCAGATACAGGACAGTAGGCAGGATCAGGGTCAGGACCGGCAGAAAGGTCAGAACTGGGAAGACTAGGAAAAACAAAAACTAGAGCACAGGAAACACAGGAACACGCTGCTAGGACTTGACGGGACAAGACGAACTGGCCACAGACAAACAGAAAACATATGTATAATAACACAGGGCATAATGGGGAGAGATGGTAGACAGCTGGTGGGGGGTGGAGACAAGCACAAAGACAGGTGAAACGGATCAGGGTGTGCCAATGCGTGTGTATCTGAACACGCCAGCATGTGCTGTCTCTGCCTGGCCGGTTCCCCTCTCTCCACTGGGATTCTCTGCCTCTAACCCTATTACGGGCTGAGTCACTGGCTTACTGGTGCTCCTCCATGCCGTCCCTAGGAGGGGTGCGTCACTTGAGTGGGTTGAGTCAATGACGTGATCTGGCACCCCCCTTGGGTTGTGCCGTCGTGGAGATCTTTGTGAGCTATACTCGGCCTTGTCTCAGGATGGTAAGTTGGTGGTTGAAGATATCCCTCTAGTGGTGTGGGGGCTGTGCTTTGGCAAAGTGGGTGGGGTTAAATCCTTCCTGTTTGGCCCTGTCCGGGGGTATCATCGGATGGGGCGACAGTGTCTCCTGACCCCTCCTGTCTCAGCCTCCAGTATTTATGCTGCAGTAGTTTACGTGTCGGGGGGCTAGGGTCAGTCTGTTATATCTGGAATATTTCTCCTGTCTTATCCGGTGTCCTGTGTGAATTTAAGTATGCTCTCTCTAATTCTCTCTTTATTTCTCCCTTTCTTTCTCTCATCTCTGTTTCTTTCTTTCTTTCTCTCTCTCGGAGGACCTGAGCCCTAGGACTAGACAAAACAGACCTGCAGTTTTCAACTCTCTGGAGACAGCAGGAGCAGTAGAGATACTCTGAATGATCAGCTATGAAGAAGCCTCATAGCCGGGTTCCTCTCTAGGTTTCTTCCTAGGTTCTGGCCTTTCTAGGGAGTTTTTCCTAGCCACCGTGCTTCTACACCTGCATTGCTTGCTGTTTGGGGGTTTTAGTCTGGGTTTCTGTACAGCACTTTGAGATATCAGCTGATGTAAGAAGGGCTTCATAAATACATTTGATTTGATTTGTGACGAAGGCCGTGAGGTCTCTGCTTGCTAGGTGGAGGTGTAACTGAAGATAATCCTGACTTATGTTGAGCTTCGTGAAGACCCTGGAGCCGTGAATTGTGCGGTCAGCTCCTCAGCTGTAGGGAAGGGGTACTTATCCGGGACAACAACCTTTTTCACAGTGTGGAAATCCACACAGGTTCGGATTCCACCTGACTTTTTGGTTGTAATGATCAAGTTTTAAAAGTCCATAGCTTTGAGATAAGTGTTAAAACTTTCAAGCCAGTTATTCCACGGTGAGGAATGGTGCTGACGGTGTTAAGCTGAATTCAGCCATCTTAGTGGCCAACATTTGATCTAACTTAGCTGTAGAAGAACGCTCATCTGCACGGTGTCACCCTGCACATCACTCTGATGTTTAATGACATGTGCCACTCATTCTGACAACACATTCATGCGTAAAGCAGCAGACTGTCGTAAAACATAACAAGGTAAAGTACGACATACAGCACATCGTACCATACATAACATGTAGGTCAATCTGTTAGGACGCCACAGACGTTTTCGTGAGAGGACCGATTTCCGGGATGTCTCACGGTCTAACAAACACCACTCTAGCTCTGCCACATTTCACCGCAGATGCGGAAGTGTGACACTGGCGGATGTGGTGGATTGAAATTCATCCAATACAGTATCTCTAGCTTAAATTGACCGATTTTGATTGTAATGTTTTTGCTATGTAACTTGCATTGATGCACCAGTGCCTCACCCAGCATAATAACACATTATGACACGGTCATAACCATGTCATTATATGTCATAATAGCTGACACAATGTGTCATAACCTGTCATAATATGGTCATGACAGATATATTTGCACCTGTTGAGACATATATTGCGTTATGTTATGGCTGGTTATGACACCTTCATAAGAGTGTCAAAACCCACATTTATTCTAATGTATTTTTTTCCTGCCAAGAAGTTTCCTTTCATTTAAAAGTTTGTTTCTTAAAACCTTTGTTGTTGTTGTAATGAATTCTTTACAATCATGTTTTTTTCATAATATTTTAAATAACTTAAACACACGCTATGAGACTGTCATTAAGCATTATGACCATCCTGTGTCACTTCACATGGATTAAGAAAATGCTCCAATTCCTCCTCGCCGCCAAGGCATCCCAGAAGTACCCAACGTCTCCGTGGCTGAGAGGACTCGAGGCTACCCGAGTTCCCCCGAGAGTCTCCGAAGTCTGCTGATTTACCTCTTCCTGAGCCGATGCAACTAGGCAGAGCGAAGCCGTCCACAGCCGAACATCTACACCAGCTTCACACAAAGACTTGCCTGTATTACGGGACTACTAGTAATTTCGCACTGTCAAGGCTCAGGATAAGATGCAGACAGTTTTGAAGTAACAAAAGTTTATTACAAAACAGGGTGTGCGGGCAAACGACAGGTCAAGGGCAGGCATTGAAGGTTGATTCAACCAGTGTGTGCCCAGTGGGCCATAGATGAAGTCACATGGTCTGAGTTTAGACAGGCAGACAATCTCTGATCTTTTTGCAGCTAATCTTTTTTCAGAGCTTATCTGATTGGTCAAAAGACCAATTAGTGAGAAAAAAACCACAGTATTGGGCTGCCTGTCTAAACGCAGTCAAGGTGGCACAAGGTCTGATCAGGGGGGGCATATATAGGGTGTGACCAGGGTTTGTTTGACACTGACCTGTAGGGCGTGGAGGTGTTCCTCTGTGTGTGGCAGCCGCGCCAGCTCAGTGCTTCTCCTCTGAAGCGCAGTGATTTCCTGCTCCAGTTCCTTGATTAACTCTTCAGATTGCCTCTCTGCTGCTTTCTGCTTCTCCTCAATCACCTTGATGAGCTTAGCCTGGCGTCTCTCGACGGTGCGCACCAGAGCAGTGAAGACCTCCACTTCATCCTCCATCCTCTCTTTCTATCTGATCTGATGAAATTAAATACATTTAAAAAAAATGGTTGGTCTGAGAGTTGAACCTTGTGTAACCAAACCTAGAAAATCACATTGAAGACTTGCACACTATCCTATCTCTTTCTTGTAACTTGTCTGATACCATCAAGGAAATACTATAGAAAAACAGTCACATTCTGTTGTGCCAATGGAACTGAACCGGTAACAATAGATCAACAAGATACAAGATTATTATCATAAGAACCACAGAGCTCACAATATAGACCACTGGGAAAAGCCATGTCTTCAAGTTGAAAAATGTAAAGAATGGAACACTGTTTCAGAGTGACGGCTAAAGCAGAGTTTTTGAAAGGCAATTCCACTGTAAATGAAATAAAAAACATCCTAATATGAACACTGGACAAATATTTTCTAATCTAATATAAAACACTATGGACAAATATCTGAAGGTCTTCTAATCTAATATAAAACACTATTGACAAATATCTAAAACGTTTCTAATTGAATATAAAACACTATGAATAAATATATAAAATGTCTTCTAATCTAATATAAAACACTATGGACAAATATCTAAAATGTCTTCTAATCTGTTATAAAACACTATGGACAAATATCTAAAATGTCTTCTAATCTGTTATAAAACACTATGGACAAATATCTAAAATGTCTTCTAATCTGTTATAAAACACTATGGACAAATATCTAAGACGTCTTCTAATCCTAAATAAAACAGAGAAAATATATAAAGTAATTAACTCAAACTCATTCATAGTTCACATGCATGCGGCTGCTTTAGCGACAAACCATGACTTTAACCCTTGTGTGGTCTTAACATGCTGTGAACTCCCCTTGTCCTAAGGGTAAAAAATGAACCGCCTTCACTAAACCCCTAAAATAAAGCAGCTTAATTGAATTTTAAATCTTTTTTTCATGAAGAAACAACCTGTCATTCATCACAAACTTTGTGAATATCTGGGTTTTCCCTCTTCACAATGCAGAAAGACTGCATTTAGTCAGTGGACACCACTAATCTTTATTTCAACTAGAGGTCGACCGATTATGATTTTTCAACGCCGATACCGATTATTGGCAGGACCAAAAAAGCCGATACGGATTAATCGGTTGATTTTTTTGAATGTATTTGTAATAATGACAATTACAACAATACTGAATTAACATTTATTTTAACTTAATATAAAACATCAATAAAATCAATTTAGCCTCGAATAAATAATGAAACATGTTCAATTTGGTTTAAATAATGCAAAAACAAAGTGTTGGAGAAGAAAGTAAAAGTGCAATATGTGCCATGTAAGAAAGCTAATGTTTAAGTTCCTTGCTCAGAACATGAGAACATATGAAAGCTGGTGGTTCCTTTTAACATGAGTCTTCAATATTCCCAGGTAAGAAGTTTTAGGTTGTAGTCATTATAGGAATTATAGGACTATTTCTCTCTATACGATTTGTATTTCATATACCTTTGACTATTGGATGTTCTTATAGGCACTTTAGTATTGCCAGTGTAACAATATAGCTTCCGTCCCTCTCCTCGCTCCTACCTGGGCTCGAACCAGGAACACATCGACAACAGCCACCCTCGAAGCAGCGTTACCAATCGCTCCACAAAAGCCGCGGCCCTTGCAGAGCAAGGGGAATAACTACTCCAAGTCTCAGAGCGAGTGACGTTTGAAACGCTATTAGCGCGCACCCCGCTAACTAGCTAGCCATTTCACATCGGTTACAGCAGCCTAATCTTGGGAGTTGATAGGCTTGAAGTCATAAACAGCGCAATGCTTGAAGCATTGCGAAGAGCTGCTGGCAAACACACGAAAGTGCTGTTTGAATTAATGCTTACGAGCCTACTGGTGCCTACCATCGCTCAGTCAGACTGCTCTGTCAAATCATAGACTTAATCATAACATAATAACACACAGAAATACGAGCCTTTGGTCATTAAAATGGTAGAATCCGGAAACTATCATTTCGAAAACAAAACAGTTCATTCTTTCAGTGAAATAGGGAACCTGTCATTATTGTTTTCTTTACTAAAGTAGAGGTTTATTATTATTATTATTATTATTGCTAAAGGTATTGCTGTCAGAAGGTGGGTGTAGCTGGTGCATGAAGTCAGGCGCAGGAGAGCAGAATAAGTGAGCAACATACTTTACTCAAAAATAAAGGCACAAGGTAACAATACACTTGACCAACAATAAAAGGTAATCAATTACGCACGGGTATAAACAGCACCCGTCGAAAACCTGCCATAACGTACCGAAGGAACATAGAAACAATCACGCACAACAACATGGGGGAAACAGAGGGTTAAATACATGAACATGTAATTGGGGAATGAAACCAGGTGTGTAGAAAACAAAGACAAAACAAATGGAAAATGAAAGGTGGATTAGCGATGGCTAGAAGACCTGTGACGTCGACCGCCGAACGCCGCCCGAACAAGGAGAGGGACCGACTTCGGTAGAAGTCGTGACAATTGCATAGGTGTAAACATGAATTTTTTAGCAAGAGATAGCATTTGGATAGCCTAACAAAGTAGCAGAAATGTGCAGAAAGTAGTTAGAATGCATTTATTAAAGTGAAACAATAACAGTCGTGAACGTTTTGGACATCATGGTAATATATTATTATATGCTACACAATGAGGAATTCATCTACAAAATACTAGTCTTCTCCTAATTTTTGAACCATTGCCCCCACCCACAAGGTGTATAAACAACAACAAAAAATAAGAATAAAATAAGATAATAGATACAAAACAAAAAGGTAAAGAACATAAATCAATCAACTCTAATTAGCACATGTTCTCACAGTATTTGTTTTACAGTCCTTCATTTGGGGCAGAATTGGCATCTCCTCCTCTTGCCTGCCCCAGCTGCAGCCTCAGGTGAATCAGGAAAAGATTCAGCCCCCTGAATAGCTTTCACAAGCGCTGCAGAGGCTGCTGTGCGGGGGAGATGCTCCCTTCTTTGAATGTGTGGGGTTGCAAGTGCCTTTCCCAGCTGCTCCAGGAACACCCTCCTCTTGTTCCGCTTATCAGGCATCCAGGTAGGGTTGATCTTGTTCCATATCACAAAAGCATTGTATGAGGACACATCAATGATGTTATGGAAGATAACCGGGGCCAGCGGGCAGTCATCCTCCTGCAGCTATAACTTCCAATTACCTTGTCCAGGTTTTCCACGCCTCTTTTGTTGTGGTTGCAGTCCAGGATGATGGCTGGCTTCCTGTCCTCATAATCACTGACCTCAGCCGTTTTGTGCAGTGTGCTCAGGAGGACCAAATTCTTGTTCCTCTTTGGGAGGTAAGAAACTAAAGTGGTGGTGGGGGTGAAGGCAAACTTCCATGAGAAGGCCTCTCTCCCCATTGTTGTGAGGAGTGCAGGGGGCTCAGGCTTGTTCTTTCTAACTGTGCCAACCATGGTGATCTTCCTCTTCAGGAGCTGCTGGCTAAGTTCAATCAGTAGCACACATAATTTAAATTTCTCATTGTGTGTGTGTGTCTTTGTGTTTTTTGTGGTGTGTAAATGATTTTATAACTGCCGGGTCAAAAATGACCCTAAGACAACCTTTGTACACTGGTGGTGTACAGCTTTCATGGAAATATGAACAAATGCGATGTTTAACTTTTTCTAATATTGGGGTCACTCTAGGAAAAGACATCAAATTTCAAGTAGAAAAATATTATTTTGGGGGTTTTCTCTGCTGTTAAACAAAGTGACGGGTCATTTTTGCCCCTAAAGACAACACAAGGGTTGACTTTAAAACTCATTCATTAGTGCACACGGAAGAAGATTTGCTAGAAAATGAACGTTTCTTATTGGTCACGTTAGTTAGTTGGGACGTTAGTTGGGACATTAGTCCCTCCCCGTTTGCTTTGTGGTGGTTAATTTCTTTACTATCAAATGAGGAGAGACAAACTTATCACACAAGTCAGAGTTATACTTCAACAAAATCTTTAATAATAAGAGCTTTGCAATAGCAATGACTGGTCAACCATTCACCATTTCTAATGATCCGTTGAGAGTGGCAAGACAAAAGTACAAAGGTCTTTTATAGCCTAGATACACCCCTTTCAACCTACATGACGAACAACAGATACATAGAATGTGTCACAAGGTTAAGACTCCAAACTGGAACCATCTCTCCCTGGTACGGTTATAGAGCAGAAACATTAACTCATGTTCTCTGGAATGCTCTTTAGGTTTTATCACCCAAAGACATTGCCAATCTCCTCTGTCATTGTTATCTCATAGAGGCCCATCCTCAGTAGAACACACACACACAATAGTTAACAGAATACTATATTCTTTCGAACAAAACAACCATTTGATGCAATAAAAGCATTATAACATAATCTTGCAATCTTTATCAGCTGCCTGTGAGCGAATCACAGACACCCAGCGGTCCAGAGTCTCATCATGAATCATACACTATGGGAAACCAGAATCCAGTGACAGACAACCCAATGTTTTAGATTAAAGCTGATAGCAATTAACTGAATAGCAGAAATTCTATCTCCTGTGATGTCACTTACCTTGGCTGACAGGAGGTTGACCTCTCAGGTGGCAGTGTCGAGTTAATCAGGTTCCGCTGTGTGTCAATCAAATGCTGAGGTAAAGTTTAGCACCTCCCCTTTCTACAGTGCTGTATGTGTAACGCTCGTCGTTAGGTGGAAGAGAGGAGGACCAAAGCGCAGCGTGGTAAGTGTTCATGTCTTTTTAATAAGCAACACGGAACACTGGAACAAAACAATAAACGAAGAATAACGAACGAAAACAGTACTGTGTGGCGAACAAACACTGACACGGCAACAAACACCCACAAACCAAAAGTGAAACCAGGCTGCCTAAGTATGATTCTCAATCAGGGACAACGATTGACAGCTGCCTCTGATTGAGAATCATACCAGGACGAACACAAAACCCCAACATAGAAAAACACACACAGACAGCCCACCCCGACTCACGCCCAGACCATACTAAATAAAGACAAAACAAAGGAAATAAAGGTCAGAACGTGACAGTATGTCTGATATTGTGTCTGTCTCCCCATCTTTTAACCCTCTCCACGCCAGAAAGATCTGACACATAGACATTCAGAAGAACAAAACCTTTTATTTTCAAAAGATGCAACATAAGTTTGATTTGTCAAAATCTTATTCCGATCTATAATAAACACTTTGAGGTCAAATATAGTCATTAACCTGTACGGTTTCATTTCATAGGTAGTACAGGATATTTATAATGGTTAATGCAAATTCCAACAACTAAAAGTAGATAGATATTTAATTCCTTATCGTTACAGTACTGTAGGTCATGTGGTAAGAGTGTAATCTGCAAGATAATCTATTGTAAAATATGTGTGTAAGATATCTTTGTGATCAGGTTTGCATCCTGTTCTGTCGGTGTTTTCTCTCCACTGTCCTCCTCCTCATCCCCCTGTCAACTAGCTCTGAAAAATTCTCAATCACAGTGTAAAGTCCCCTGGCAGCCCTCGTCTGACCGGTTCCTCACGGAGCAGGAATTAACACAGGGGTTACATCATTTAATACATTTCTTATTGCTACTTTCCTCACGTTCCTTCCTACTCCTTCACTTCACTTTCCAACTTTATACATCTGTTAAAGCAACCAATACATTTAAATCCCTTTGAGTGAGATTTTTCCTTTGCCATGACTGTGCAAAGCTGTCATCAAGGCAATGGGTGGCTACTTTGAAGAATCACAAATATAACATGTATTTTGATTTGTTCAACACTTGGTTACTACATGAATCCATATGTGTTATTTCATAGTTTTGATGTCTTCACTATTATTCTACAATGTAGAAAATAGTACAAAATAAAGAAAAGCCCTTAAATGAGTAGGTGTGTCCAAACTCATGACTGGGTACTGTATGTTTGACAGTGACTTTCACCTGCTTCAAGATCTCAGATTCGGTTAACTCAAACTTATATCCTGTAGAGACACAATGAGTCAATCATACGAACAAGCGTGAAACAAACAAACAGATTGACAGACAGACAGACAGACTGACAGACAAACACAGTATTTAAAAAGGAAAGGATGTGACAGGGTTGGCCTTTTTGACCAATTACATGAAATATTAAATTAAGTAAATCACACTTACCAGGTCCACTATTAGTTGTTGACTGTCCAGTGGTTTTAGGTGTAGTGCTCGTCTGTTGAGTGATTGGTTGTATAGTTGTTGGTAGTTCAGGGATTCGTTGTGTAATTGTTGTCAGAGTAGAGGCTTTGGTTATTGTAGTAGGAGCTGTAGTTGTTGTAGTAGGAGCTGTAGTATTGGTTGTTGTACTAGGAGCTGTAGTTGTATTAGGAGCTGTAGTTGTTGTATTAGGAGTAGTAGTTGTTGTACTAGAAGCTGTAGTTGTTGTAGTAGGAGCTGTAGTTGTTGTAGTAGGAGCTGTAGTTGTTGTATTAGGAGTAGTAGTTGTTGTACTAGAAGCTGTAGTTGTTGTAGTAGGAGCTGTAGTTGTTGTAGTAGGAGCTGTTTCTTCCTACAGAAAAATCATGCCAAAAACAAATGCATTGCGTGTTATTTTCCCTAAATTCCCATATTTTCCAGAAATCCTGTTTGTAACGTTCACAGGATTCTGGAATCAGGAGGAAATAAGCAGGATTCCTGGAAAATCCGGCAATTTTGGTAAAGTTACCGGCATTTGGCAATTGTAGCAGAGACTCACTTGACTACAATGTTGCCCAAGGAGGCTGAGGCTGGTGCTGTCCAGGTGACTGTTACTGATGATTTAGCCTGGTTGTTGCTTTGACTCACCCCAGAGACCTAACAGTAAAACAGCAGGTAAAGTCAGTCAATAGAGAACAATGACTTTGGTACAAAATCATTTAAGGAAAAGTCACTGATTACGGTAACTTACCCCAAATTCCCAGGTTTTCCAGAAATCATGTTTTAAAAGATTCCAGGAATAACCAGGAATCCCGGGATCAAGCAGATTTTTAGGAAAGCCAGGAGTATTTCCTCACTGTGTAGCCTGACCAGTAAAATCTCTCCTATTAGTGGGCTCAAGTCAGTTTCCTTTGACATATTGATGAGTCAATATAATCCAATAAGTCAGTAGGTAAATTGATAACAGTGAAGAATATGGCTAGAATGTGCTGTGCTGTATTGTATATAGGGTTGAAATCCCAGTTGGAGGATCTCCCGAATCAGGAAGTTACAGTGAGCAGGAATTGAATCCTTTATAGGTGATGGATCCTGACAGAGTCACAGAGTGAGAGAGTGAGAGAGAAAACACAATTGTAAATACAACCCATATTTATGTTTATTTATTTTCCCTTTTGTACTTTAAACATTTGCACATCGTTACAGCACTGTATATATACATAATATGACATTTGTAATGTCTTTATTATTTTGGAACTTCTGTGAATGTAATGTTTACTGTTCATTTTTATTGTTTATTTCACTTTTGTATATAATCTACTTCACTTGCTTTGGCAATGTTAATATATGTTTCCCTTGCCAATAAAGCCCATTGAATAGAGAGAGAGAGAGAGAGAGAGAGAGAGAGAGAGAGAGAGAGAGAGAGAGAGAGAGAGAGAGAGAGAGAGAGAGAGAGAGAGAGAGAGAGAGAGAGAGAGAGAGAGAGAGGGAGGGAGAGGGAGAGGGGGAGGGGGAGAGGGAGAGAGAGAGAGAGAGAGAGAGAGAGAGAGAGAGAGAGAGAGAGAGGGAGAGGGAGAGGGAGAGGGAGAGGGGGAGGGGGAGAGGGAGAGGGAGAGAGAGAGAGAGAGAGAGAGAGAGAGAGACAGAGACAGAGACAGAGACAGAGACAGAGACAGAGACAGAGAGACAGAGAGAGATAGAGACAGAGAGAGATAGAGACAGAGAGAGTAAGAAAGAGAGAGTAAGAAAGAGAGAGTAAGAAAGAGAGAGAGAGAAAGAGGGAGAGAGAGAGAGAGACAGAGAGACAGAGAGACAGAGAGACAGAGAGACAGAGAGACAGAGAGACAGAGAGACAGAGAGACAGAGAGACAGAGAGACAGAGAGACAGAGAGACAGAGAGACAGAGAGACAGATTGTGTGGTTCCTTTTCTAATCTGAGACTCTGGGAGACCGAGTGAGACGTGTACTGAAACGCTGAAACATGTACTTGGACTAAGTGATGATTCTACGCCTCACAGAGATCTTATATTGTCAGGTCAGCTGTGATGGAATATGCTACGTGAAAAGTTAACATTTGAGCAGGGACGGACTGCCAAAGGGCAATTCTGGTAAATGGTCTGTCTTAAGACCTGTCAGATATTTTAGTTATTTTTTTTTGCAAAATGAACATTAGGAATAAAATGGGTTGTGTTATTAGAAATTCACAGGCAGATTACTGTCCCCAGTTCATCCCTGCATCTCAGCCAATACAGTACTGATCGGGGAAGTCCAATAGTGTGTTTCAAGCATCTTGGTGACTCACCTATGATGGTGTCTCCAGGAGATAGAAGAACACAGAGAAAACCCACCATTTCTCTGTATAGCAGGTCTATATTGTGGGTGTGAAGGAGAGTGACACATATAAAGGTTGGGGGAAACCCATCTCCAACATGACATCTTTAACCCTAGTTCAGACCTTACTGAGGACAACGATTTGTTAGTATTAATAACATAGGCATGTGAAATATTGAGTAGTGAAAGTAAATCATAAAATAACTAACCATGGCTCACCGGGTTGATTTCACGTTTCGATAGAGGACGTGATATTCCACCGATTTGAATCAAAGCTTGGCAGTCCCGCATCATCGTCTGCACACACACACACACACACACACACACACACACACACACACACACACACACACACACACACACACACACACACACACACACACACACACACACACACACACACACACACACACACACACACACACACTTGTTTGACATGTTTCTGATTGCACTTTAGCCGTGACAAGACAATAAATAATCAAGTTAAACTCTTACAGTCGATTGACTTCAGAAACTTCAATTTTAAACTGTTGCGTTAGATTGTTGTTTGTCTAACAGAAGTTTCATTCAGTTGTTTTAAGACATACAGGTAATATCGGGGGGCTAATGTAAAGTATTATATATGGGTCATAAGTCATGAATTATTAAAAGCTACATTTTTCCGGTAAAGTTACCGTCATTTGGCAATTGTAGCAGAGACTCACTTGACTACGATGTTGCCCAAGGAGGCTGAGGCTGGTGCTGTCCAGGTGACTGTTACTGATGATTTAGCCTGGTTGTTGCTTTGACTCACCCCAGAGACCTAACAGTAAAACAGCAGGTAAAGTCAGTCAATAGAGAACAATGACTTTGGTACAAAATCATTTAAGGAAAAGTCACTGATTACGGTAACTTACCCCAAATTCCCAGGTTTTCCAGAAATCATGTTTTAAAAGATTCCAGGAATAACCAGGAATCCCGGGATCAAGCAGATTTTTAGGAAAGCCAGGAGTATTTCCTCACTGTGTAGCCTGACCAGTAAAATCTCTCCTATTAGTGGGCTCAAGTCAGTTTCCTTTGACATATTGATGAGTCAATATAATCCAATAAGTCAGTAGGTAAATTGATAACAGTGAAGAATATGGCTAGAATGTGCTGTGCTGTATTGTATATAGGGTTGAAATCCCAGTTGGAGGATCTCCCGAATCAGGAAGTTACAGTGAGCAGGAATTGAATCCTTTATAGGTGATGGATCCTGACAGAGTCACAGAGTGAGAGAGTGAGAGAGAAAACACAATTGTAAATACAACCCATATTTATGTTTATTTATTTTCCCTTTTGTACTTTAAACATTTGCACATCGTTACAGCACTGTATATATACATAATATGACATTTGTAATGTCTTTATTATTTTGGAACTTCTGTGAATGTAATGTTTACTGTTCATTTTTATTGTTTATTTCACTTTTGTATATAATCTACTTCACTTGCTTTGGCAATGTTAATATATGTTTCCCTTGCCAATAAAGCCCATTGAATAGAGAGAGAGAGAGAGAGAGAGAGAGAGAGAGAGAGAGAGAGAGAGAGAGAGAGAGAGGGAGAGGGAGAGGGGGAGGGGGAGAGAGAGAGAGAGAGAGAGAGAGAGAGAGAGAGAGAGAGAGAGAGAGAGAGAGAGAGAGAGAGAGAGAGAGAGAGAGAGACAGAGACAGAGACAGAGACAGAGACAGAGACAGAGACAGAGACAGAGAGACAGAGACAGAGACAGAGAGAGATAGAGACAGAGACAGAGAGAGATAGAGACAGAGAGAGATAGAGACAGAGAGAGTAAGAAAGAGAGAGTAAGAAAGAGAGAGTAAGAAAGAGAGAGTAAGAAAGAGAGAGAGAGAAAGAGGGAGAGAGAGAGAGAGAGAGACAGAGAGACAGAGAGACAGAGAGACAGAGAGACAGAGAGACAGAGAGACAGAGAGACAGAGAGACAGATTGTGTGGTTCCTTTTCTAATCTGAGACTCTGGGAGACCGAGTGAGACCTGTACTGAAACGCTGGACAACATGTACTTGGACTAAGTGATGATTCTACGCCTCACAGAGATCTTATATTGTCAGGTCAGCTGTGATGGAATATGCTACGTGAAAAGTTAACATTTGAGCAGGGACGGACTGCCAAAGGGCAATTCTGGTAAATGGTCTGTCTTAAGACCTGTCAGATATTTTAGTTATTTTTCTCGCAAAATGAACATTAGGAATAAAATGGGTTGTATTATTAGAAATTCCCAGGCAGATTACTGTCCCCAGTTCATCCCTGCATCTCAGCCAATACAGTACTGATCGGGGAAGTCCAATAGTGTGTTTCAAGCATCTTGGTGACTCACCTATGATGGTGTCTCCAGGAGATAGAAGAACACAGAGAAAACCCACCATTTCTCTGTATAGCAGGTCTATATTGTGGGTGTGAAGGAGAGTGACACATATAAAGGTTGGGGGAAACCCATCTCCAACATGACATCTTAAACCCTAGTTCAGACCTTACTGAGGACAACGATTTGTTAGTATTAATAACATAGGCATGTGAAATATTGAGTAGTGAAAGTAAATCATAAAATAACTAACCATGGCTCACCGGGTTGATTTCACGTTTCGATAGAGGACGTGATATTCCACCGATTTGAATCAAAGCTTGGCAGTCCCGCATCATCGTCTGCGCGCACGCACACACACACACACACACACACACACACACACACACACACACACACACACACACACACACACACACACACACACACACACACACACACACACACTTGTTTGACATTTTTCTGATTGCACTTTAGCCGTGACAAGACAATAAATAATCAAGTTAAACTCTTACAGTCGATTGACTTCAGAAACTTCAATTTTAAACTGTTGCGTTAGATTGTTGTTTGTCTAACAGAAGTTTCATTCAGTTGTTTTAAGACATACAGGTAATATCAGGGGGCTAAAGTAAAGTTTTATATATGGGTCATAAGTCATGAATTATTAAAAGCTACATTTTCTTCCACATATTTTCGGCTATGTAGCTATTTGTTTACTTTCGACATGCATTACGCAGGAAGAATTCCAGTCTGACTCTGAATCAAGTCTGGTTGGTTTTACATTCCTAACCTCAACCATTAGTGGGGTAGAGGTAAAACTGGCATTTACATTTAAGTCCAGAGTGACTTATCCAGAGTGACTTACAGGCGCAATTAGGGTTAAGTGCCTTGCTCAAGTGCACATTGACAGATTTTTCACCTAGTTGGCTTGGGGATTCGAACCAGCGTCCTTTCGGTTACTGGCCCGATGCTCTTAAACACTAGGGTACCTGCCGCCCAAGATCAGCAGCTAGACTCAACTTCAACCTGCTCCCATTCACTGATTCTGTTGGAGTGTGTAGAACAGGCTTTAACATTAAACATTGCTGTGTTTTAAGGACTCAAAATAAACTTTTACCTGAAAATGTGCACATTTATTGAAATGATTCACTTTTTGTTCAATAAATAAATATGTGATAATCGTTCATTTATAATTTTATATATATATGTGTATACATATACACAGTACCAGTCAAAAGTTTGGACACACCTACTCATTCAAGACGTAATCTTTATTTTTTACTATTTTCTACATTGTAGAATAATAGTGAAGACATTAAACTAGGTGTGTCCAAACTTTTGACTGGTACTGTATATATATTTCACTTAAAACTAGTTTGTGTGCAATATTCAATATCAATAAACTAACAACTGCAACTCTGCTGAGAGGCAACAACTTGGTTTGGGGTTAAAGTTAGAAAATTGGTTAGGGGCCAGGGATAGGTTATGGGTGAGGGCTTGAGTTAAGGTTAGTGGGTAGTTAGTTTAACAATATCTTGATGGTTAGTTTCATTACAGAATATTTATTATTGTTAATGCAATTTCAGTCAACTGAAAGCAGATATAAATTTAATTTGTTATAGTTTATTTATTTATTAGAAATTTTGTAGGATGAAATCTCTTGAGATTCCCATTCTCATTTTCAAGGAAATCCACAAATTTTCATAAAACAACTACAAACAAACAATACTTAGCTAATAACAAAACATATAAACCCAACATGTAAAGTGCTGGTCCCATGTTTCATGAGCTGAAATAAAAGACAGCAGACATTTTCCATACAAACATAAAGTGTATTTCTTTCACATTTTGTTCACAAATTTGTTTTCATCCCAGTTTTGAACATTTCTCATTTTCCAAATTAACCCATCCACCTGTGGGTTTGTACAACCAAAGACTTTCTGACTTTCTGCATTATCTGTCAGAAACTGTCTCAGGGACGCTCATTTGCTTGCTTGTCTTCCTCACCAGGGTCTTGTCTTCCTCACCAGGGTCTTAACATGACTGCAGTTTGGAGTGGTAACCAACTTCAGTGGGCAAATGCTCACCTTTGATGGCCACTGGCACGCTGGAGAAATGTGCTCTTCATGGATGAATCCTGGTTCCAATTGTACCTGGCAGATGACATCGTTTGCCATCACCTCATGTTTCAGCATGATAATGCAAGACCCCATGTCGCAAGGATCTGTACACAATTCCTGGAAGCTGAAAATGTGCCAGTACTTCCATGTCCTGCATACTCACGAGCCATATCACCAATTGAGCATGTTTGGGATGCTCTGGATTGACGTATACGACAGCTTGTTCTTTTTCTGACAGTGAGTGAAATCACACCCCTCTGCAAACACACCTTCTCCAATGTTGGTTACAAGACAGTACTTATCTAAATTAGGTAAGAGAATATCATGTTACCATTGGTGTATTAAAATGAGAGAGTTAGGGTGATGTCACCCTATCCCTTAATAATCTCGCCTCCTCATACAAAGTGTTTGACATGGGGGAGGGGACCAGTAACTTTATGATCAAACTTTATCCATGTAGAAGAAACAGTTTTCTATCCAATAGTAATAATAATATGCATATTGTACGAGCAAGAATTGAGTACGAGGCCGTTTAAATTGGATACGATTTTCCCCCAAAGTGAAAACAGCCCTCTGGTCCTCATCAGGTTAATAATCTCGCCTCCTCAAACAAAGTGTTTGACATGGGGGAGGGGACCAGTAACTTTATGATCAAACTTTATCCATGTAGAAGAAACAGTCATTCTTCATACTTTGATCTGGTTACATCCAAATATCATCCCATCATGAAAAACACTTGAACTGTTCATGACCGTTAACAGCTTTGATGAACTGGGGTCTGGTGTTGTCATAAAGCAGTGTTTGGACTGAGGTTTGAGCTCAGTGTTGAGACCAGGTTTGAGCTTCTGCTCAACG
The DNA here is from genome assembly GCF_016432855.1 of Salvelinus namaycush. NCBI lineage: Eukaryota > Metazoa > Chordata > Actinopteri > Salmoniformes > Salmonidae > Salvelinus > Salvelinus namaycush. The sequence continues at coordinate 19,417,363 of NC_052342.1, read as the reverse complement.
CTGACGTCCTTCTTCCCAGAGATGGTCTGCCTGTACAAGCACCACCTGGACTGGACACAACTCGCAAAACCTATATTTTAGATGAGGGAGAGGCCATGAACATCACAAGCCCTCCAACAAAGCCAAGAACAGGACAGAAACAGGCTCTCCGAATATAGAATCCCTTGTTCATGTGTGGTACGGACGGCCCAGTCCATCACTGGGGGCGAGTTCACAGTTATCCAGAACATTTATACAAGGCTGTGTATGAGGCCCGCAACATCATCAAGGTATCCAACCACCTCAGCCATAGACTGTTCTTCTTGCTACTGTCAATGGCTGTCTACCTGCGCACTTGGACTATCTGCACTGCCTCTATGCACATTCGCATTACTCTCTCTTAACCCTCACACACGTACCCACACACAACACAAACTCCCACACACACAATCACACACTCAACCACTATACATTGCTGCTACTTTTTACATTCATCCAGCTGCTCAGCCACTTTACCCCTGATTGTATACATATAACTTTTTCTATCACCGCCGTCGTTATTGATATTGTTTTTTACTTAGTGTATATTATTTTGTTCTTTCTCAACTGGCACTGAGACCTTTTCCCTTCTATTTCTTGATATTGATATTTTTCTGTTGGTAATTTTTCTATATTTTATATTGATACTTCCCTTTTGAGGAAGAGCTGGAAAGGAAGCATTTCACTGTACCGTTTACACCTTCTGTATCTTGTGTACGTGATAAATAAACGTTGGTTTGATTTGATATGGAGTGTGTTTACAAGAGACCATCATTTGAAGAACAGCATGTTAAGATATAGGCCATGGACTAGATGAAGTGTTTTTTTACCTGGAGTTTTTCCTGATTGTAGGCTCTTACTTTCAACACTTGTTTACTACACTACCTTACTCACTCTGTTTTTAGTACATGTCCTCACATGTGAGTCCTTAAATGGATGGGTGGGGTTAAGGCGTAAGATGGTGTGAACACCTGCTGACTCTTCTTCACCTGGGCTAACTGATACCGAGACAGGGCCTCACTCTCACCACCTGCTGACTCTTCTTCACCTGGGCTAACTGATACAGAGACAGGGCCTCACTCTCACCACCTGCTGACTCTTCTTCACCTGGGCTAACTGATACCGAGACAGGGCCTCACTCTCACCACCTGATGACTCTTCTTCACCTGGGCTAACTGATACAGAGACAGGGCCTCACTCTCACCACCTGCTGACTCTTCTTCACCTGGGCTAACTGATACAGAGACAGGGCGTCACTCTCACCACCTGCTGACTCTTCTTCACCTGGGCTAACTGATACAGAGACAGGGCCTCACTCTCACCACCTGCTGACTCTTATTTCACCTGGGCTAACTGATACAGAGACAGGGCGTCACTCTCACCACCTGCTGACTCTTCTTCACCTGGGCTAACTGATACAGAGACAGGGCGTCACTCTCACCACCTGCTGAGTCTTCTTCACCTGGGCTAACTGATACAGAGACAGGGCCTCACTCTCACCACCTGCTGACTCTTCTTCACCTGGGCTAACTGATACAGAGACAGGGCCTCACTCTCACCACCTGCTGAGTCTTCTTCACCTGGGCTAACTGATACAGAGACAGGGCGTCACTCTCACCACCTGCTGAGTCTTCTTCACCTGGGCTAACTGATACAGAGACAGGGCCTCACTCTCACCACCTGCTGAGTCTTCTTCACCTGGGCTAACTGATACAGAGACAGGGCCTCACTCTCACCACCTGCTGAGTCTCCTTTACCTGGGCTAACTGATACAGAGACAGGGCGTCACTCTCACCACCTGCTGACTCTTCTTCACCTGGGCTAACTGATACAGAGACAGGGCCTCACTCTCACCACCTGCTGAGTCTCCTTCACCTGGGCTAACTGATACAGAGACAGGGCCTCACTCTCACCACCTGCTGAGTCTTCTTCACCTGGGCTAACTGATACAGAGACAGGGCGTCACTCTCACCACCTGCTGACTCTTCTTCACCTGGGCTAACTGATACAGAGACAGGGCCTCACTCTCACCACCTGCTGACTCTTATTTCACCTGGGCTAACTGATACAGAGACAGGGCGTCACTCTCACCACCTGCTGACTCTTCTTCACCTGGGCTAACTGATACAGAGACAGGGCGTCACTCTCACCACCTGCTGAGTCTTCTTCACCTGGGCTAACTGATACAGAGACAGGGCGTCACTCTCACCACCTGCTGAGTCTTCTTCACCTGGGCTAACTGATACAGAGACAGGGCCTCACTCTCACCACCTGCTGACTCTTCTTCACCTGGGCTAACTGATACAGAGACAGGGCCTCACTCTCACCACCTGCTGACTCTTCTTCACCTGGGCTAACTGATACAGAGACAGGGTGTCACTCTCACCACCTGCTGACTCTTCTTCACCTGGGCTAACTGATACAGAGACAGGGCCTCACTCTCACCACCTGCTGACTCTTCTTCACCTGGGCTAACTGATACAGAGACAGGGCGTCACTCTCACCACCTGCTGAGTCTTCTTCACCTGGGCTAACTGACACAGAGACAGGGCGTCACTCTCACCACCTGCTGACTCTTCTTCACCTGGGCTAACTGATACAGAGACAGGGCCTCACTCTCCCCACCTGCTGAGTCTTCTTCACCTGGGCTAACTGATACAGAGACAGGGCCTCACTCTCACCACATGCTGACTCTTCTTCACCTGGGCTAACTGATACAGAGACAGGGCCTCACTCTCACCACCTGCTGACTCTTCTTCACCTGGGCTAACTGATACAGAGACAGGGCCTCACTCTCACCACCTGCTGACTCTTCTTCACCTGGGCTAACTGATACAGAGACAGGGCGTCACTCTCACCACCTGCTGACTCTTCTTCACCTGGGCTAACTGATACAGAGACAGGGCCTCACTCTCACCACCTGCTGACTCTTCTTCACCTGGGCTAACTGATACAGAGACAGGGCGTCACTCTCACCACCTGCTGAGTCTTCTTCACCTGGGCTAACTGATACAGAGACAGGGCCTCACTCTCACCACCTGCTGAGTCTTCTTCACCTGGGCTAACTGATACAGAGACAGGGCCTCACTCTCACCACCTGCTGAGTCTCCTTCACCTGGGCTAACTGATACAGAGACAGGGCCTCACTCTCACCACCTGCTGACTCTTCTTCACCTGGGCTAACTGATACAGAGACAGGGCCTCACTCTCACCACCTGCTGACTCTTATTTCACCTGGGCTAACTGATACAGAGACAGGGCGTCACTCTCACCACCTGCTGACTCTTCTTCACCTGGGCTAACTGATACAGAGACAGGGCGTCACTCTCACCACCTGCTGAGTCTTCTTCACCTGGGCTAACTGATACAGAGACAGGGCCTCACTCTCACCACCTGCTGACTCTTCTTCACCTGGGCTAACTGATACAGAGACAGGGCCTCACTCTCACCACCTGCTGACTCTTATTTCACCTGGGCTAACTGATACAGAGACAGGGCCTCACTCTCACCACCTGCTGAGTCTTCTTCACCTGGGCTAACTGATACAGAGACAGGGCGTCACTCTCACCACCTGCTGACTCTTCTTCACCTGGGCTAACTGATACAGAGACAGGGCGTCACTCTCACCACCTGCTGAGTCTTCTTCACCTGGGCTAACTGATACAGAGACAGGGCCTCACTCTCACCACCTGCTGAGTCTTCTTCACCTGGGCTAACTGATACAGAGACAGGGCCTCACTCTCACCACCTGCTGACTCTTCTTCACCTGGGCTAACTGATACAGAGACAGGGCGTCACTCTCACCACCTGCTGAGTCTTCTTCACCTGGGCTAACTGATACAGAGACAGGGCCTCACTCTCACCACCTGCTGACTCTTCTTCACCTGGGCTAACTGATACAGAGACAGGGCCTCACTCTCCCCACCTGCTGAGTCTTCTTCACCTGGGCTAACTGATACAGAGACAGGGCCTCACTCTCACCACATGCTGACTCTTCTTCACCTGGGCTAACTGATACAGAGACAGGGCCTCACTCTCACCACCTGCTGACTCTTCTTCACCTGGGCTAACTGATACAGAGACAGGGCCTCACTCTCACCACCTGCTGACTCTTCTTCACCTGGGCTAACTGATACAGAGACAGGGCGTCACTCTCACCACCTGCTGACTCTTCTTCACCTGGGCTAACTGATACAGAGACAGGGCCTCACTCTCACCACCTGCTGACTCTTCTTCACCTGGGCTAACTGATACAAAGACAGGGCGTCACTCTCACCACCTGCTGAGTCTTCTTCACCTGGGCTAACTGATACAGAGACAGGGCCTCACTCTCACCACCTGCTGAGTCTTCTTCACCTGGGCTAACTGATACAGAGACAGGGCCTCACTCTCACCACCTGCTGAGTCACCTTCACCTGGGCTAACTGATACAGAGACAGGGCCTCACTCTCACCACCTGCTGACTCTTCTTCACCTGGGCTAACTGATACAGAGACAGGGCCTCACTCTCACCACCTGCTGACTCTTCTTCACCTGGGCTAACTGATACAGAGACAGGGCATCACTCTCACCACCTGCTGACTCTTCTTCACCTGGGCTAACTGATACAGAGACAGGGCCTCACTCTCACCACCTGCTGAGTCTCCTTCACCTGGGCTAACTGATACAGAGACAGGGCCTCACTCTCACCACCTGCTGAGTCTCCTTCACCTGGGCTAACTGATACAGAGACAGGGCCTCACTCTCACCACCTGCTGAGTCTCCTTCACCTGGGCTAACTGATACAGAGACAGGGCGTCACTCTCACCACCTGCTGAGTCTTCTTCACCTGGGCTAACTGATACAGAGACAGGGCCTCACTCTCACCACCTGCTGAGTCTCCTTCACCTGGGCTAACTGATACAGAGACAGGGCGTCACTCTCACCACCTGCTGAGTCTCCTTCACCTGGGCTAACTGATACAGAGACAGGGCCTCACTCTCACCACCTGCTGAGTCTTCTTCACCTGGGCTAACTGATACAGAGACAGGGCCTCACTCTCACCACCTGCTGAGTCTTCTTCACCTGGGCTAACTGATACAGAGAAAGGGCCTCACTCTCACCACCTGCTGAGTCTCCTTCACCTGGGCTAACTGATACAGAGACAGGGCCTCACTCTCACCACCTGCTGAGTCTCCTTCTACTGGGCTAACTGATACAGAGACAGGGCGTCACTCTCACCACCTGCTGAGTCTTCTTCACCTGGGCTAACTGATACAGAGACAGGGCGTCACTCTCACCACCTGCTGAGTCTTCTTCACCTGGGCTAACTGATACAGAGACAGGGCGTCACTCTCACCACCTGCTGAGTCTTCTTCACCTGGGCTAACTGATACAGAGACAGGGCGTCACTCTCACCACCTGCTGAGTCTTCTTCACCTGGGCTAACTGATACAGAGACAGGGCCTCACTCTCACCACCTGCTGAGTCTTCTTCACCTGGGCTAACTGATACAGAGACAGGGCCTCACTCTCACCACCTGCTGACTCTTCTTCACCTGGGCTAACTGATACAGAGACAGGGCGTCACTCTCACCACCTGCTGAGTCTTCTTCACCTGGGCTAACTGATACAGAGACAGGGCCTCACTCTCACCACCTGCTGACTCTTCTTCACCTGGGCTAACTGATACAGAGACAGGGCCTCACTCTCCCCACCTGCTGAGTCTTCTTCACCTGGGCTAACTGATACAGAGACAGGGCCTCACTCTCACCACATGCTGACTCTTCTTCACCTGGGCTAACTGATACAGAGACAGGGCCTCACTCTCACCACCTGCTGACTCTTCTTCACCTGGGCTAACTGATACAGAGACAGGGCCTCACTCTCACCACCTGCTGACTCTTCTTCACCTGGGCTAACTGATACAGAGACAGGGCCTCACTCTCACCACCTGCTGACTCTTCTTCACCTGGGCTAACTGATACAAAGACAGGGCGTCACTCTCACCACCTGCTGAGTCTTCTTCACCTGGGCTAACTGATACAGAGACAGGGCCTCACTCTCACCACCTGCTGAGTCTTCTTCACCTGGGCTAACTGATACAGAGACAGGGCCTCACTCTCACCACCTGCTGAGTCACCTTCACCTGGGCTAACTGATACAGAGACAGGGCCTCACTCTCACCACCTGCTGACTCTTCTTCACCTGGGCTAACTGATACAGAGACAGGGCCTCACTCTCACCACCTGCTGACTCTTCTTCACCTGGGCTAACTGATACAGAGACAGGGCATCACTCTCACCACCTGCTGACTCTTCTTCACCTGGGCTAACTGATACAGAGACAGGGCCTCACTCTCACCACCTGCTGAGTCTCCTTCACCTGGGCTAACTGATACAGAGACAGGGCCTCACTCTCACCACCTGCTGAGTCTCCTTCACCTGGGCTAACTGATACAGAGACAGGGCCTCACTCTCACCACCTGCTGAGTCTCCTTCACCTGGGCTAACTGATACAGAGACAGGGCGTCACTCTCACCACCTGCTGAGTCTTCTTCACCTGGGCTAACTGATACAGAGACAGGGCCTCACTCTCACCACCTGCTGAGTCTCCTTCACCTGGGCTAACTGATACAGAGACAGGGCGTCACTCTCACCACCTGCTGAGTCTCCTTCACCTGGGCTAACTGATACAGAGACAGGGCCTCACTCTCACCACCTGCTGAGTCTTCTTCACCTGGGCTAACTGATACAGAGACAGGGCCTCACTCTCACCACCTGCTGAGTCTTCTTCACCTGGGCTAACTGATACAGAGAAAGGGCCTCACTCTCACCACCTGCTGAGTCTCCTTCACCTGGGCTAACTGATACAGAGACAGGGCCTCACTCTCACCACCTGCTGAGTCTCCTTCTACTGGGCTAACTGATACAGAGACAGGGCGTCACTCTCACCACCTGCTGAGTCTTCTTCACCTGGGCTAACTGATACAGAGACAGGGCGTCACTCTCACCACCTGCTGAGTCTTCTTCACCTGGGCTAACTGATACAGAGACAGGGCGTCACTCTCACCACCTGCTGAGTCTTCTTCACCTGGGCTAACTGATACAGAGACAGGGCGTCACTCTCACCACCTGCTGAGTCTTCTTCACCTGGGCTAACTGATACAGAGACAGGGCCTCACTCTCACCACCTGCTGACTCTTCTTCACCTGGGCTAACTGATACAGAGACAGGGCCTCACTCTCACCACCTGCTGACTCTTCTTCACCTGGGCTAACTGATACAGAGACAGGGTGTCACTCTCACCACCTGCTGACTCTTCTTCACCTGGGCTAACTGATACAGAGACAGGGCCTCACTCTCACCACCTGCTGACTCTTCTTCACCTGGGCTAACTGATACAGAGACAGGGCGTCACTCTCACCACCTGCTGAGTCTTCTTCACCTGGGCTAACTGATACAGAGACAGGGCGTCACTCTCACCACCTGCTGAGTCTTCTTCACCTGGGCTAACTGATACAGAGACAGGGCCTCACTCTCCCCACCTGCTGAGTCTTCTTCACCTGGGCTAACTGATACAGAGACAGGGCCTCACTCTCACCACATGCTGACTCTTCTTCACCTGGGCTAACTGATACAGAGACAGGGCCTCACTCTCACCACCTGCTGACTCTTCTTCACCTGGGCTAACTGATACAGAGACAGGGCCTCACTCTCACCACCTGCTGACTCTTCTTCACCTGGGCTAACTGATACAGAGACAGGGCGTCACTCTCACCACCTGCTGACTCTTCTTCACCTGGGCTAACTGATACAGAGACAGGGCCTCACTCTCACCACCTGCTGACTCTTCTTCACCTGGGCTAACTGATACAGAGACAGGGCGTCACTCTCACCACCTGCTGAGTCTTCTTCACCTGGGCTAACTGATACAGAGACAGGGCCTCACTCTCACCACCTGCTGAGTCTTCTTCACCTGGGCTAACTGATACAGAGACAGGGCCTCACTCTCACCACCTGCTGAGTCTCCTTCACCTGGGCTAACTGATACAGAGACAGGGCCTCACTCTCACCACCTGCTGACTCTTCTTCACCTGGGCTAACTGATACAGAGACAGGGCCTCACTCTCACCACCTGCTGACTCTTCTTCACCTGGGCTAACTGATACAGAGACAGGGCCTCACTCTCACCACCTGCTGACTCTTATTTCACCTGGGCTAACTGATACAGAGACAGGGCGTCACGCTCACCACCTGCTGACTCTTCTTCACCTGGGCTAACTGATACAGAGACAGGGCGTCACTCTCACCACCTGCTGAGTCTCCTTCACCTGGGCTAACTGATACAGAGACAGGGCCTCACTCTCACCACCTGCTGACTCTTCTTCACCTGGGCTAACTGATACAGAGACAGGGCCTCACTCTCACCACCTGCTGACTCTTCTTCACCTGGGCTAACTGATACAGAGACAGGGCGTCACTCTCACCACCTGCTGAGTCTTCTTCACCTGGGCTAACTGATACAGAGACAGGGCCTCACTCTCACCACCTGCTGACTCTTCTTCACCTGGGCTAACTGATACAGAGACAGGGCCTCACTCTCACCACCTGCTGACTCTTCTTCACCTGGGCTAACTGATACAGAGACAGGGTGTCACTCTCACCACCTGCTGACTCTTCTTCACCTGGGCTAACTGATACAGAGACAGGGCCTCACTCTCACCACCTGCTGACTCTTCTTCACCTGGGCTAACTGATACAGAGACAGGGCGTCACTCTCACCACCTGCTGAGTCTTCTTCACCTGGGCTAACTGATACAGAGACAGGGCGTCACTCTCACCACCTGCTGAGTCTTCTTCACCTGGGCTAACTGATACAGAGACAGGGCCTCACTCTCCCCACCTGCTGAGTCTTCTTCACCTGGGCTAACTGATACAGAGACAGGGCCTCACTCTCACCACATGCTGACTCTTCTTCACCTGGGCTAACTGATACAGAGACAGGGCCTCACTCTCACCACCTGCTGACTCTTCTTCACCTGGGCTAACTGATACAGAGACAGGGCCTCACTCTCACCACCTGCTGACTCTTCTTCACCTGGGCTAACTGATACAGAGACAGGGCGTCACTCTCACCACCTGCTGACTCTTCTTCACCTGGGCTAACTGATACAGAGACAGGGCCTCACTCTCACCACCTGCTGACTCTTCTTCACCTGGGCTAACTGATACAGAGACAGGGCGTCACTCTCACCACCTGCTGAGTCTTCTTCACCTGGGCTAACTGATACAGAGACAGGGCCTCACTCTCACCACCTGCTGAGTCTTCTTCACCTGGGCTAACTGATACAGAGACAGGGCCTCACTCTCACCACCTGCTGAGTCTCCTTCACCTGGGCTAACTGATACAGAGACAGGGCCTCACTCTCACCACCTGCTGACTCTTCTTCACCTGGGCTAACTGATACAGAGACAGGGCGTCACTCTCACCACCTGCTGACTCTTCTTCACCTGGGCTAACTGATACAGAGACAGGGCCTCACTCTCACCACCTGCTGACTCTTCTTCACCTGGGCTAACTGATACAGAGACAGGGCGTCACTCTCACCACCTGCTGAGTCTTCTTCACCTGGGCTAACTGATACAGAGACAGGGCCTCACTCTCACCACCTGCTGAGTCTTCTTCACCTGGGCTAACTGATACAGAGACAGGGCCTCACTCTCACCACCTGCTGAGTCTCCTTCACCTGGGCTAACTGATACAGAGACAGGGCCTCACTCTCACCACCTGCTGACTCTTCTTCACCTGGGCTAACTGATACAGAGACAGGGCCTCACTCTCACCACCTGCTGACTCTTCTTCACCTGGGCTAACTGATACAGAGACAGGGCCTCACTCTCACCACCTGCTGACTCTTATTTCACCTGGGCTAACTGATACAGAGACAGGGCGTCACGCTCACCACCTGCTGACTCTTCTTCACCTGGGCTAACTGATACAGAGACAGGGCGTCACTCTCACCACCTGCTGAGTCTTCTTCACCTGGGCTAACTGATACAGAGACAGGGCCTCACTCTCACCACCTGCTGACTCTTCTTCACCTGGGCTAACTGATACAGAGACAGGGCCTCACTCTCACCACCTGCTGAGTCTTCTTCACCTGGGCTAACTGATACAGAGACAGGGCGTCACTCTCACCACCTGCTGAGTCTTCTTCACCTGGGCTAACTGATACAGAGACAGGGCCTCACTCTCACCACCTGCTGAGTCTTCTTCACCTGGGCTAACTGATACAGAGACAGGGCCTCACTCTCACCACCTGCTGAGTCTCCTTTACCTGGGCTAACTGATACAGAGACAGGGCGTCACTCTCACCACCTGCTGACTCTTCTTCACCTGGGCTAACTGATACAGAGACAGGGCCTCACTCTCACCACCTGCTGACTCTTATTTCACCTGGGCTAACTGATACAGAGACAGGGCCTCACTCTCACCACCTGCTGAGTCTTCTTCACCTGGGCTAACTGATACAGAGACAGGGCGTCACTCTCACCACCTGCTGACTCTTCTTCACCTGGGCTAACTGATACAGAGACAGGGCGTCACTCTCACCACCTGCTGAGTCTTCTTCACCTGGGCTAACTGATACAGAGACAGGGCCTCAAACTCACCACCTGCTGAGTCTTCTTCACCTGGGCTAACTGATACAGAGACAGGGCCTCACTCTCACCACCTGCTGACTCTTCTTCACCTGGGCTAACTGATACAGAGACAGGGCGTCACTCTCACCACCTGCTGAGTCTTCTTCACCTGGGCTAACTGATACAGAGACAGGGCCTCACTCTCACCACCTGCTGACTCTTCTTCACCTGGGCTAACTGATACAGAGACAGGGCCTCACTCTCCCCACCTGCTGAGTCTTCTTCACCTGGGCTAACTGATACAGAGACAGGGCCTCACTCTCACCACATGCTGACTCTTCTTCACCTGGGCTAACTGATACAGAGACAGGGCCTCACTCTCACCACCTGCTGACTCTTCTTCACCTGGGCTAACTGATACAGAGACAGGGCCTCACTCTCACCACCTGCTGACTCTTCTTCACCTGGGCTAACTGATACAGAGACAGGGCGTCACTCTCACCACCTGCTTACTCTTCTTCACCTGGGCTAACTGATACAGAGACAGGGCCTCACTCTCACCACCTGCTGACTCTTCTTCACCTGGGCTAACTGATACAAAGACAGGGCGTCACTCTCACCACCTGCTGAGTCTCCTTCACCTGGGCTAACTGATACAGAGACAGGGCCTCACTCTCACCACCTGCTGAGTCTCCTTCACCTGGGCTAACTGATACAGAGACAGGGCGTCACTCTCACCACCTGCTGAGTCTTCTTCACCTGGGCTAACTGATACAGAGACAGGGCCTCACTCTCACCACCTGCTGAGTCTTCTTCACCTGGGCTAACTGATACAGAGACAGGGCCTCACTCTCACCACCTGCTGAGTCTCCTTCACCTGGGCTAACTGATACAGAGACAGGGCCTCACTCTCACCACCTGCTGAGTCTCCTTCACCTGGGCTAACTGATACAGAGACAGGGCCTCACTCTCACCACCTGCTGAGTCTCCTTCTACTGGGCTAACTGATACAGAGACAGGGCGTCACTCTCACCACCTGCTGAGTCTTCTTCACCTGGGCTAACTGATACAGAGACAGGGCGTCACTCTCACCACCTGCTGAGTCTTCTTCACCTGGGCTAACTGATACAGAGACAGGGCCTCACTCTCACCACCTCCTGTGTCTTCTTCACTTGATCACAGTGCAAGTTAAATGGGAATGGAAACACTAGGATTTAGACCGCCAGCTAACTGTAACTGTAAATCGGCATATTAGCATTGTTGTGTCACTGGCAGGAGAGAACATTTTGAAACCACTCAAAATGGCTGAATTTACCAAGAGTAGCTCCGAGTCTGAGTTTACGGCAGAGGATGAAATAATGTTAGTTATTTATACAAGGCTGTGTATGAGGCCCGCAACATCATCAAGGTATCCAACCACCTCAGCCATAGACTGTTCTTCTTGCTACTGTCAATGGCTGTCTACCTGCGCACTTGGACTATCTGCACTGCCTCTATGCACATTCGCATTACTCTCTCTTAACCCTCACACACGTACCCACACACAACACAAACTCCCACACACACAATCACACACTCAACCACTATACATTGCTGCTACGTTTTACATTCATCCAGCTGCTCAGCCACTTTACCCCTGATTGTATACATATAACTTTTTCTATCACCGCAGTCGTTATTGATATTGTTTTTTACTTAGTGTATATTATTTTGTTCTTTCTCAACTGGCATTGAGACTTTTTCCCTTCTATTTCTTGATATTGATACTTTTCTGTTGACAATTTTTCTATATTTTATATTGATACTTCCCTTTTGAGGAAGAGCTGGAAAGGAAGCATTTCATTGTACCATTTACACCTTCTGTATCTTGTGTACGTGACAAATAAACGTTGGTTTGATTTGATATAGAGTGTGTTTACAAGAGACCATCATTTGAAGAACAGCATGTTAAGATATAGGCCATGGACTAGATGAAGTGTTTTTTTACCTGGAGTTTTTCCTGATTGTAGGCTCTTACTTTCAACACTTGTTTACTACACTACCTTACTCACTCTGTTTTTAGTACATGTCCTCACATGTGAGTCCTTAAATAGATGGGTGGGGTTAAGGCGTAAGATGGTGTGATCAATGCTGAATGAGCATACTCATAGAAGAGCTCTTGAGCAAGTGTGAAACACTTTCGAGGGTATTTTCTCAGATTATTTCATAAGTGGGATAACACGTTTATCAACTTTAAAAGCAGTATAACTTTCCTATGTTTCCTCCAACTACAGTGTATGATATACCATGTTGAAGCTATGAGTCTGTACTTTTATAAATATAATCAGATGTTGCTTACTGGCTTGATAGTGTTGTAATGTGGTTTATTCTTCATGTTGAACTGTGTAGTTACTGTAACTGCCAGAGACTGAGTGTACATTCCAAATGGCACCCTAACAACTTTATAGCGAATAGGGTGCCATTTGGGATGCCAGCTGAAACAGAAGCTTATGCAGATCAGTTGAGGAGCTCACAGAAGCCTGAACGCTGAGGAAGACAACAGGAACCATTTTGGTAAGACATTTTCTATTATTCTATAAGATATTATACATTAAAAGTGCCTGCACTTATCAGAATGTAAATGTGCGGAAACAGTGAACATTGTCACTTACAGGTACTGTAGGCCTACTGTATTGATAGAAAAATCTCACTTAAAAAACATGAGATTTTTAACTGCTTACTGTTTAGGCTACCTTCAGTATTTCAATTTGTATTTTTGATTAGTATTTAAATGTATAATTTAAATGAATAATCATTTATAATTTCTTTAGAATTTGATTCATATTTTTTTCTCCCATGTATTAGAGGGAATAGCAATACAACCATGGAACTTGGGGTGTTTCTCATCATCATTTTTTCAGGTTAGTATCTATCTCCTGTATGGTTTTCACCTGGATTTGGTACTATGCAGCAAATTTGAAATGACATTTTTTTTTTACATTGGGTAAAAGTAGAGCTATAAAATGTTCTATCATACACTGCACAGTTGATGAGCAATGGGAAATTAATTATGCTTTGAAAGTTGATGAACTTGTAACCCCACCTTTGAGAAAATGATCTGTGAATATTTTGGTACAGTACACCTACTGGAGAGCTCTTCTTTGTCTACACCCATTCAGCATTGTTCACACACTCTTAAGCCTTAGCCCCACACATCTCTTTAAGGATTCACAGTCTAGTAAACTACCAAAGACTAAACATGGTGAAAGTAGTAGCAAAAATACACTTTATCTGGTCCTTGGCCTATATATATTTTTTTTTATTTAATTAAATTTATTTCACCTTTATTTAACCAGGTAGGCTAGTTGAGAACAAGTTCTCATTTGCAACTGCGACCTGGCCAAGATAAAGCAAAGCAATTCGACACATACAACAACACAGAGTTACACATGGAATAAACAAAACATACAGTCAATAATACAGTAGAAAAATAAGTCTATATAAAATGTGAGCAAATGAGGTGAGATAAGGGAGGTAAAGGCAAAAAAGACCATGGTGGCGAGGTAAATACAATACAGCAAGTAAAACACTGGAATGGTAGATTTGCAGTGGAAGAATGTGCAAAGTAGAAATATAAATAATGGGGTGCAAAGGAGCAAAATAAATAAATAAATAAATACAGTAGGGAAAGAGGTAGTTGTTTGGGCTAAATTATAGATGGGCTATGTACAGGTGCAGTAATCTGTGAGCTGCTCTGACAGCTGGTGCTTAAAGCTAGTGAGGGAGAAAAGTGTTTCCATCTTCAGAGATTTTTGCAGTTCGTTCCAGTCATTGGCAGCAGAGAACTGGAGGGAAAGATGACCAAAGGAGGAATTGGCTTTGGGGGTGACCAGTGAGATATACATGCTGGAGTGCGTGCTACGAGTGGGTGCTGCTATGGTGACCAGTGAGCTGAGATAAGGCGGGGCTTTACCTAGCAGAGACTTGTAGATAACCTGTAGCCAGTGGGTTTGGCGACGAGTATATAGCGAGGGCCAACCAACGAGAGCATACAGGTCGCAATGGTGGGTAGTGTATGGGGCTTTGGTGACAAAACGGATGGCACTGTGATAGACTGCATCCAGCTTGTTGAGTAGAGTGTTGGAGGCTATTTTATAGATGACATCACTGAAGTCGAGGATCGGTAGGATGGTCAGTTTTACGAGGGTATGTTTGGCAGCATGAGTGAAGGATGCTTTGTTGCAATATAGGAATATAGGAAGCCAATTCTAGATTTCATTTTGGATTGGAGATAATTTATGTGAGTCTGGAAGGTAAGTTTACAGTCTAACCAGACACCTAGGTATTTGTAGTTGTCCACGTATTCTAAGTCAGAGCCGTCCAGAGTAGTGATGCTGGACGGGCGAGCAGGTGCGGGCAGTGATCGGTTGAATAGCATGCATTTAGTTTTACTTGCGTTTAAGATCAGTTGGAGGCCACGGAAGGAGAGTTGTATGGCATTGAAGCTCGTCTGGAGGTTAGTTAACACAGTGTCCAACGAGGGCCCAGAAGTATACAGAATGGTGTCGTCTGCATAGAGGTGTATCAGAGAATCACCAGCAAGAGCAACATCATTGATGTAAACAGAGAAGAGAGTCGACCCGAGGATTGATCCCTGTGGCACCCCCATAGAGACTGCCAGAGGTCCGGACAACATGCCCTCCGATTTGACACACTGAACTCTATCAGAGCAGTAGTTGGTAAACCAGGTGTAAAAGGTACAGTGAAATGGTCATTTGCATAGTGGATTGTTTTGTTTGGACATGTAGCTAGCTAGCTAACCACAATCCCAACTAACGCTGCGTTCAAAACAATTAGTAATTGGAAAAAACTATTTGAACGGTCATCCAACTCTGGAACTTGGGCCTCTTTCTAGGGCTCTGACTTTCCGAACAGAAATTCACTGATGTCATGATTTGAACTCTTATTTTTCCCCAGTTGTTTTGAACGTGGCAATACTACCATGCATGAACCTGCAAATAGCTAAAGCTAACCAACTAGGTTCAATTTTAGCTAGCCAACATTAGGCTATAACTAGCAATCCAAATGGCTTTCTGAGATAGAAATAATATTACTAAACAGAACATTCACAAAATGTTAGCTAGCGAGCCAGCCAGCTAACATTAGCTAGCTAGCTAACAGTATGCTTTAACTTGCTACATACTGAGCAGCTCATGTAATAGATAAGACCATGCTACATGGCAGACATATCCAAACTAATTTCTCGGCATGTCCAGCCCATCCATTATCTCAGCCAATCATTGATAGCAGGAATGTTCCTGTATTTTTCTGTGTCAAAAACAACTAGGCTCATAACTTACCAATTTTATTTGTATTTACCTATGGCATACACGTTTATTATTAAGGCACAGGAAAGTTCACATGTTCCAGAAGGCATTTTCTGCCAAAAGCCCAATGGGACAGTCTAAATGTTTTTGTGTTTTTTTTGTGCAGGACGATGATGTGTGGTGACCTTGAGGGTAAAAATTGTCCGATGTTTTAGAAATGCCTGGGCCAATATCTGGTGCATGGGCTAAAAGTATTGTTAAGCTACCTAATAATTGTAATATTTTTTCCAAGTAATAGGCAGACTCTGCTCTGTAACAAGCACAACTGCAGATCCTAATATGACAACCGCAACTGAGGCACCTGCTACAACAACCATAGCTGTAGGTGCATCTCTTGCTCCAACAGCCACGGACGGAGCTCCTATTACAACAACAATAACTGAAGCTCCTACTGCAACAACAACTGAAGCTCCTACTGCAACAACCACAGATCCATTTACAACAACACCAGCTCTTGCTACTGCAACCACAACCCCAGCTCCTACTACAACAACCATAACAATAGCTCCTACTACAACAACCATAACTGCAGCTCCTACTACAACAACCATAACTGCAGCTCCTACTACAACAACCATAACTGCAGCTCCTACTACAACAACCATAACAATAGCTCCTACTACAACAACCACAACTGCAGCTCCTACTACAACAACCACAACTGCAGCTCCAACTACGACAACCACAACCCCAGCTCCTACTACAACAACCATAACAATAGCTCCTACTACAACAACCATAACTGCAGCTCCTATTACAACAACCATAACTGCAGCTCCTACTACAACAACCATAACAATAGCTCCTACTACAACAACCACAACTGCAGCTCCTACTACAACAACCACAACTGCAGCTCCAACTACGACAACCACAACTGCAGCTCCTACTACAACAACCACAACTGCAGCTCCTACTACAACAACCACAACTGCAGCTCCTACTACAACAACCACAGTTGTAGGTGCATCTCTTGCTCCAACAGCCACGGACGGAGCTCCTATTACAACAACAATAACTGAGGCCCCTACTACAACAACAACTGCAGCTCCTACTACAACAACCACAACCCCAGCTCCTACTACAACAACCACCACCGCAGCTCCTACTACAACAACCATAACAATAGCTCCTACTACAACAACCATAACTGCAGCTCCTACTACAACAACCACAACTGCAGCTCCTACTACAACAACCACAACTGCAGCTCCTACTACAACAACCACAACTGCAGCTCCTACTACAACAACCACAACTGCAGCTCCTACTACAACAACCACAACTGCAGCTCCTACTACAACAACTACAGTTCCTGATATAACAACCACAACCACAGTTCCTGCTACGACAACCACAGTTCCTGATATAACAACCACAACCACAGCTCCTGCTACGACAACCACAGCTGCAGCTCCTACTACAACAACCACAACCACAGTTCCTGATATAACAACCACAACCACAGCTCCTGCTACGACAACCACAGTTCCTGATATAACAACCACAACCACAGCTCCTGCTACGACAACCACAGTTCCTGATATAACAACCACAGCTCCTGCTACGACAACCATAGTTATAGGTGCATCTCTTGCTCCAACAGCCACGGACGGAGCTCCTATTACAACAACTACTGCTCCCACTACAACAACTGTGGGTCCTACTATGACAACCACAGCACCTTATACATCAACCACAGCACCTTATACATCAACCACAGCACCTTATACAACAACCACAGCACCTTATACAACAACCACAGCACCTTATACATCAACCACAGCACCTTATACAACAACCACAGCACCTTATACAACAACCACATCATCTTATACAACAACCACAGCACCTTATACATCAACCACAGCACCTTATACAACAACCACAGCACCTTATACAACAACCACAGCACCTTATACAACAACCACAGCATCTTATACAACAACCACAGCACCTTATACATCAACCACAGCACCTTATACATCAACCACAGCACCTTATACATCAACCACAGCACCTTATACATCAACCACAGCACCTTATACAACAACCACAGCACCTTATACAACAACCACAGCACCTTATACAACAACCACAGCACCTTATACAACAACCACAGCACCTTATACATCAACCACAGCACATTATACAACAACCACAGCACCTTATTCAACAACCACAGCTCCTAATACAACAACTACAGATCCCAATACAACTACTACTGCTCCTAATACAACAACTACAGATCCCAATACAACTACTACTGCTCCTAATACAACAACCACAGCACCTTATTCAACAACCACAGCTCCTAATACAACAACTACAGATCCCAATACAACAACCACAGCTCCTAATACAACAACTACAGCTCCTGCTACAACAACTGCAACTCCTGCTACAACAACCACTACTGAGCTACCAGAAACTACACAAATGAGCACTATAACTTCACCTGCAGGAGAGTTCACCATCCATAGAAGCTCGGGTAAGTGTGATTTACTTTACTTAATATCTAATGAAATTGGTAATCGTGGTCAACCCTGTCAAGTCTCTTTTTTTTCTAATAGTACGGTACGTGTCTGTCTGTCTGTCTGTCTGTCTGTTTGTTTTGCTTCATGTTTGTTCGTATTATTGACTCATTGTGTCTCTACAGGATATAAGTTGGTACTGAGGTGTAAATTCACCATGACAACAGACCTAAACGAATCTGAAATCTTGAACCAGGTGAGAGTCACTGTCAAATGTATCATATAATAATTAATTATTATTAATCTCCAAAAATGATTATAGAATGAGGAATAACCTCACTCAAAGGGATTTGAGTGTAAGGTTGCTTTAACAAATAAGGATACTGAGTAAAGTGGGAAGGAGCGTGAAGAGGATAGGAATGTAGTATTAACCCATTTACTAAATTATGTAACCCCTGTGTTTATTCCAGTTTCGTCAGGAACTGATCAGCCGAGGGCTGCCAGAGAACGTTACACTGCGTTTGAGAATCATTTCAGGACAGAATGCAAACCTGATCAGAAAGATAATTACACACCTTGATAACGATGGCCTGTTGGGGTGAGGTTTATGACCCCCATGTCATATCACTTAATCCGGCATAGCAAAGACACGACAACAGATACCTTACAATAGATTGTCCTCAGTATTACATTATTCCCACATGACCTACGGTAACTGGACCTAATGTATTAGCAACTAAATATCTTCAGTGCCTTCAGAAAATTCACACCCCTTAACTTTTCCCACATGTTGTTGTTTTACAAAGTGTCATTAAAAATGATTGAATTGTATTGTTTTATAAATGATCTACACAAAATACTCTGTTATGTGGGGGAAAAAAGTGGAAGTGGAAAAAACATTCTAACATTTGTAAAATAAATATGATGTATTAATCAACAGTTAGTTACTATGTCCTCATTGTGAAAGTCATCTAACTCAGAAACTTCAAGGACCCAAACACTTGTAACTGAACTCAAGGTCACTGATAATAATTTTTTTGTGGTATCATTTACTAGGCTAAATAATTTGGAAAATGAGAGAGTTAACAGACTACGGCAGGGTAAAGGCTAACGGAAAACAACACGGTCATTGAGGTGAGAATCACCACAGGTCAACATACATGAACTTCTGTACTTGAACTCAACAAACACAACAGTACACACATTCACCAGACTTTTGAGGATGAGATGGTCTTATCAACTGAGAGGGAAAATATAACAGAATCCACCAAAATTGCACCGAAATTATAGGTTCATCCAAGGGCACAAAGTGGGGGGGACATTATACATTTTATTTTGAATCATTATTATTTTTTTCAATAATTTTTATCCAGTTGGATAAACACTCCAAACAGCCTACCTGACCGCTCGGAGGAGTCTGCATGGTCCTAAAGCAATCGTTTTGAATAACATTCCAATTATAAAACTGGTGGGGACAAAAATGCAATTTCAGAATGTGGGGGGGCATGTCCATCCCTAGTGAAAGTTGCGTCCCTGGGTTCATCCACCAGGAGTTGCCATTCCCTAGGCTATCAGTTCACATCCAAATGTGGACAATGCAGCAACAGTATTAATCAGGATATGTAATTAAGACTAACAGAAATACAATAATCAGTTACTGACACGGCATCATGCAAAAGAGAGACCTGAAGAGACCTCTCTGGAGAGACCTGAAAATAGCTGTGCAGTGATTGCTTCCAAAGGTGCTTCATCAAAGTACTGAGTAAAGGGTCTACATACATATGTAAATTGGATATTTCAGATTTTTATTTGTAATAACTTTGCAAACATTTCTAAAAAGCTGTTTTTGCTTTGTCATTATTTGGAATTGTGTGTAGATAGACGAGGGAAAACACTATTTCATCAATTTTAGAATAAGGCTATAATGTAACAAAATATGGAAAAGTCAAGAGGTCTGAATATTTTCCACTCAGTGACTCCCCTTGTGGGCTCACGATACAACATCTGCGATCAGGTTTATGAGTGCTGTCTGTAGTTTTTCCAGCTTCCTCCTCCTATTCCCCCAGACACCTAGCTCTGAACGGTTGTCAGTCGCAGTGTGAAGTCCCCTGTCAGCCCCTGTCTGATTAGATCCTCACGAAGCTGGAACAAACACACAGGGTTACGCAGATTAGTTTATTTGTCAATACTACTTTTCTCCTCTTCTCATTTTGCTTTATCCCCCATCTTTACGTCAGTGTCCTTCCTCATTCAATATAATTTAATTGTATGAGCAACCTTACAATTTCAAAATTACAATTTGACATAGACACTAACCTCCTTTAAGACTTGCTCCTTGATTTCAGATTCAGTTAGCTCTGTCTTCGAGGTAAATTTCACCCTCAGTCCAACCACATATCCTGTAGAGACACAATGAGTCAACATTACAAACAAACATGAAACAAACAAACAGACTGTCAGACAGACAGACTGACAGACAGAGAGAGAGACAGACAAACAAACAGTGTATGTTAAAAGGAAGGGACATGACAGGGTTGACCTCAATGACCAATTTCATTAGTTATGAAGCACAGTAAATCACACTTACCGGGTCCACTGTTCGTGTCTGACAGTCCGGCGGTTGGAGGTATAGTGCTCAATATTTGAGTGATTGGTTGTGTAGTTGTTGGTAGTTCAGTGTTTGATTGTGTAGTTGTGATTTCAGTAGTTGCAGGTGCAGTTGTAGTTGTTGTGGGTGCTGCAGTGGTTGTTGTGGGAGAAGCTGTGGTTGTTGTAGGGGTGGATGTGGTTGTTGTAATAGCAGCTATAGATGTCGTTGGTGCTGCTGCGATTGTTGTGGAGCCGGCAGTGGTTGTTCTGGGGAAACCTGAGGTTGTTGTTGTTGCAGCAGTGGATGTTGTTGTTGCAGCAGGGGATGTTGTGGGAGCGGCTGTGGTTGTTGTAGGGGCAGCTGTGGTTGTTGTGAGAGCAGCTGTGGTTGTTGTGAGAGCAGCTGTAGTTGACTGAGCAACAGTTATTGTTGTCATAGTAGCAGCTGTAGTTGTTGTCAGGGAAGATGTGTTTGTTATGGATGCAGCTGTGGTTGTTGTGGCTGTAAGTGTGCTTGTTGTGGTAACAGCTGTAGTTTTGGTAGAAGCTGTGGTTGTGGTAGCAGCTGTGGTTGTTGTGGGGATGATTGTAGTTGTTGTAACAGCAGCTGTAGATGTCGTTGGTGCTGCTGTGGTTGTTGTAGGAGCAAATGTGGTTGTCGTGGGAGGAGCTGTGGTTTTTGTGGGAGGTGTGGTTGTGGTGGGGAAAGCTATGGTTGTTGTCGGGGTGGCAGTGGATGTTCTGGGGAAACCTGTGGTTGTTGTGGCTGCAGCCGTGGTTGTTGTTGGTGCAACTGTGGTTGTTGTGGGGACGCCTGCGGTTGATGTTGCCACTGTTGTTGTTAACGTAGCATCAGCTGTGGTTGTTGTAGTAGGAGATGCAGTTGTGGTTGTTGTAGTAAGATCTGCAGTTGTGGTTGTTATAGTAGGAGCTGCAGTTGTAGTAGGATCCGCAGTTATGGTTGTTGTGGTTGTTGTAGTAGGAGCTGCAGTTGTGGTTGTTGTAGTAGGATCCGCAGTTGTGGTTGTCGTAATAGGATCTGCAGTTGTTGTTGTTGTAGTAAGAGATGAAGTTGTAGTATGATCTGTATTTATGGTTGATATAGTAGGATCTGCAGTTGTAGCTGTTAAAATATGAACTGCAGTTGTGGTTGTCGTAGTAGGAGCTGCAGTTGTGGTTGTTGTAGTAGAAGCTGCAGTTGTGGTTGTTGTAGTAGGAGCTGCAGTTGTGGTTGTTGTAGTAGAAGCTGCAGTTGTGGTTGTTGTAGTATGAGCTTCAGTTGTGGTTGTTGTAGTAGGAGCTGCAGTTATGGTTGTTGTAGTAGGAGCTGTAGTTGTGGTTGTTGTAGTAGGAGCTGCAGTTGTGGTTGTTGTAGTAGGAGCTGCAGTTGCAGTAGGAGCATCAGTTATAGTTGTTGTAATAGGACCTTCAGTTGTGGTTGTCGTATTTGGAGTTGCATTTGTGGTTAACATGGTAGGAGCTGCAGTTGTAGTTGTTGTAATAGGAGCTTCAGCTGTGGTTGTTGTAGTAGGAGCTGTAGTTGTGGTTGTTATAGTAGGAGCTGCAGTTGTGGTTGTTGTAGTAGGAGCTGTAGTTGTGGTTGTTGTAGTAGGAGCTGCAGTTGTGGTTGTTGTAGTAGGAGCTGTAGTTGTAGATGTTGTAGTAGGATCTTCAGTTGAGGTTGTCGTGGTGGGAGCTGCAGTTGTAGATGTTGTAGTAAGAGATGAAGTTGTAGTATGATATGTATTTAGGGTTGATATAGTAGGAGCTGCAGTTGTAGCTGTTAAATTACGAACTGCAATTGTGGTTGTTAAAGTAGGAACTGCAGTTGCAGTAGGAGCATCAGTTATAGTTGTTGTAATAGGAGCTTCAGTTGTGGTTGTCGTAGTTGGACTTGCATTTGTAGTTGTTGTAATAGGAGCTTCAGTTGTGGTTGTCGTAGTTGGAGTTGCATTTGTAGTTGTTGTAATAGGAGCTTCAGTTGTGGTTGTTGTAGTAGGAGCTGCAGTTGTGGTTGTTGTAGAAGGAGCTGTAGTTGTGGTTGTCGTAGTAGGACCTTCAGTTGTGGTTGTCGTATTTGGAGTTGCATTTGTGGTTAACATGGTAGGAGCTGCAGTTGTAGTTGTTGTAATAGGAGCTTCAGTTGTGGTTGTCGTAGTATGAGCTTCAATTGTGGTTGTCGTAGTCCGAGCTGCAGTTGTGGTTTTCAATGGAGCAACTGTGGTTGTTGTGGAAGCAGATGTTTTAGTTGTTGGTGCAGCTGTTGTTGTTGTCGCCGTAGTTGTTGTTGTCGTTGGTGCTGCTTTGGTAGTTGAGGCAACAGCAGTGGTTGTTGTGGGAACAGTTGTGGTTGTTGTGGGGACGCCTGCGGTTGATGTTGCCTCTATTGTTGTTAACGTAGCATCAGCTGTGGTTGTTTTAGTAGTAGATGCAGTTGTGGTTGTTGTAGTAAGAGCTGAAGTTGTATTATGATCTGTATTTATGGTTGATGTAGTAGGAGCTGCAGTTGTAGCTGTTAAATTACGAACTGCAGTTGTGGTTGTTGTAGTAGGAGCTGCATTTGTGGTTGTCATAGTAAGAGCTTCAGTTGTGTTTGTCGTAGTAGGAGCTGCAGTTGTGGATGTTGTAGTAAGAGCTGAAGTTGAAGTAGGATCTGTATTTGTGGTTGTTGTAGTAGGATGTGCAGTTGTCGTTGTTATAGTAGGATCTGCAGTTGTGGTTGTCGTGGTGGGAGCTGCAGTTGTTGTTGTTGTAGTAAGAGCTGAAGTTGTAGTATGATCTGTATTTATGGTTGATGTAGTAGGAGCTGCAGTTGTAGCTGTTAAATTATGAACTGCAGTTGTGGTTGTTAAAGTAGGACCTGCAGTTGCAGTAGGAGCATCAGTTTTAGTTGTTGTAATAGGAGCTTCAGTTGTGGTTGTCGTAGTAGGAGTTGCATTTGTAGTTGTTGTAATAGGAGCTGCAGTTGTGGTTGTTGTAGTAGGAGATGTAGTTATGGTTGTTGTAGTATGAGCTTCAGTTGTGGTTGTCGAAGTTGGAGTTGCATTTGTGGTTAACATGGTAGGACCTGCATTTGTAGTTGTTGTAGTAGGATCTGCAGTTGTGGTTGTTATAGTAGGATCTGGACCTGTGGTTGTCGTAATATGATCTGCAGTTGTGGTTGTTGTAGTAGGAGCTGCAGTTGTAGTTGTCGTGGTGGGAGCTGCAGTTGTGGCTGTTGTAGTAGGAGCTGCAGTTGTGGTTGTTGTAGTAGGAGCTGCAGTTGTTGTTGTTGTAGTAAGAGCTGAAGTTGTGGTTGTTGTAGTAGGAGCTTCAGTTGTGGTTGTCGAAGTTGGAGTTGCATTTGTGGTTAACATGGTAGGAGCTGCATTTGTAGTTGTTGTAATAGGAGCTTCAGCTGTGGTTGTTGTAGTAGGATCTGCAGTTGTGGTTGTTGTAGTAGGAGCTGCAGTTGTAGTTGTCGTGGTGGGAGCTGCAGTTGTGGTTGTTGTAGTAGGAGCTGCAGTTGTGGTTGTTGTAGTAAGAGCTGAAGTTGTGGTTGTTGTAGTAGGAGCTTCAGTTGTGGTTGTCGAAGTTGGAGTTGCATTTGTGGTTAACATGGTAGGAGCTGCATTTGTAGTTGTTGTAATAGGAGCTTCAGCTGTGGTTGTTGTAGTAGGATCTGCAGTTGTGGTTGTTGTAGTAGGATCTGGACTTGTGGTTGTCGTAATATGATCTGCAGTTGTCGTTGTTGTAATAGGATCTTCAGTTGTGGTTGTCGTGGTGGGAGCTGCAGTTGTTGTTGTTGTAGTAAGAGATTAAGTTGTAGTATGATCTGTATTTATGGTTGATATAGTAGGATCTGCAGTTGTATCTGTTAAATTATGAACTGCAGTTATAGTTGTTGTAATAGGAGCTTCAGTTGTGGTTGTCGTAGTTGGAGTTGCATTTGTAGTTGTTGTAACAGGAGCTTCAGTTGTCGTTGTCGTAGTAGGATCTGCAGTTGTAGTTGTTGTAATAGGAGCTTCAGTTGTCGTTGTTATAGTAGGATCTGCAGTTGTAGTATGATCTGTATTTATGGTTGATGTAGTAGGAGCTGCAGTTGTAGCTGTTAAATTACGAACTGCAGTTGTGGTTGTTAAGGTAGGAACTGCAGTTGCAGTAGGAGCATCAGTTATAGTTGTTGTAATAGGAGCTTCAGTTGTGGTTGTCGTAGTAGGAGCTGTAGTTGTGGTTGTTGTAGTAAGAGCTGCAGTTGTGGTTGTCATGGTGGGAGCTGCAGTTGTTGTTGTTGTAGTAGCAGTTTGGGTTGTTATAGTACGAACTGCAGTTGTGGTTGTCACAGTAGGAGCTGCAGTTGTGATTATTGTAGTTGGAGCTGAAGTTGTGTTTGTTACAGTATGAGCTTCAACTGTGGTTGTCTTAGTCGGAGCTGCAGTTGTGGTTTTCAATGGAGCAACTGTGGTTGTTTTGGAAGCAGATGTTTCAGTTGTTGGCACAGCTGTAGTTGTTGTCGCCACAGTTGTTGTTGTCGTTGGAGCTGCTTTGGTAGTTGTAGCAGAAACAGTGGTTGTTGACGTAGCATCAGATGTGGCTGTCGCAGTAGGATCTGCATTCTTGGGTGTTGTTGTAGGAGCTGCATTTGTGGTTGTTGTCGTAGGAGCTGGTTCAGTAGTAAGTTGGGTAGATGTTGTGAGTTCTATGGTCGGCTCTTTTGTGGTTGTGAGTACTGTAACTGTCTGTGTTGCTGTTGTAGTAGGAGCTTCAGTTATAGTTGTTGTCATAGGAATTGCATTTGTGGTTGTTGTAGTAGGAGCTGCAGTTGTGGTTAGTGTAGCACGATCTTCAATTATGGTTGTCGTGGTAATACCTGGTTCAGTAGTTAGTTGTCTATTTGTTGTTAGTTCTGTGGTTGGCTGTGTTGTGGTTTTGAGATCTGATGTAGGTTGTGTTATGGTTATGAGTTCAGTAGTTGAATTTTCAGTTGTAAGTTCACTGGTTGTTTGTGTAGCTGCTAGCTCATTGGCTGGTTGTATTATGGTTGTGAGTTCAGTTGTTGCAGGTTTGGTTGTTGTCTGTGTAGTTGTTGGTACTGTGTAACACAAACAAATGTCATTCCATCACATTCTCAGCAGGATGTACAAATCACCACACTATAGTCTGGTTACACCAGTCTCAGCGCTGCATTCACACTGATCTAGTGATCATGAAAGAATAAGCTGGAAATCCAGAATCCTCCAAACATGATTTCTTTCAAACCTGAGAAAGTGATGTGAACTTTGCATCCCTACACTGAGTGAGGCATTCAGTCTGGTTTAACTGGACTAAACTACTGTAACAGGAGAAGGACCATGTAGCTCACATTCGTGGCTGAAAAAATAACAGGAGATAAAAGCAACATGTGTGCCCCACCTACCTCAGGATTCCTCCCTTTTCAGACATTATTTCCCTGTTTTTGTGGGGTGTAAATTCACTTGCCACATAATTGTCACTAGAACGATTTATTTCAAAAGAAAAGCAATGCACATTTCAACTGTTGCTTGTACAAAGTATATTTTTCTGTTGATATTAGAATTTTGCAAACGTCTTTTATTGACCGCTCAAACTTATGCCAGCCTCCTTTAAAATGTCAACAATCTAACATTTGGTTTTTGATAAGCATCTATTTCAAAGCAGATCGTTGGGCAGGGATTAAGTGCAAAGGGCCCAATTCAGATTTAGGAAATGTACGCCTTTCCTATGCACACCTTTCTTATCCAGATTACTTGTTAGATATTACTGCACGGTCGGAACTAGAAGCACAAGCATTTCACGACACTCACATTAATGTCTGCTCACCGTGTGTATGTGACCAACACAATTTGATTTGATTTGATTACACTTCTCAGTAGTTGGTATTCAGACTTCTCTTATGCAGGTGTGCAACGGGCTTTGCAGAGATGGTTCTCTTGCGCGCATTGAATCATTTGAATTCAACTGTTGAAAACCCTCCCACTTGCTGGCTACCAGACTTTCTCGTGGACTTTTCATTCAATAGGGTTTTCAGTACATTTATCTGAAGCCATCCCTTTAAATTTGGTGTACCTTTAATTGGAATGTTCTCAACAGACACTAGAACATACAGTATGTAGAGAATGGTCCAGAATATTAGGGATCAATTAAAGAAATCCATGTAAACATAATCGTCTCCTTTTCAGCACCAACTTGTAGATAAAAAATGATCTGATCTTGTATATAATTTTGTGTTTGTAAAGTATTTATGACTAGTAAAAAAAAACAGGGTTGAAGACTCTTTATGCTCGAAATATATTGGTAATCAAAATTAGAGTTGTTTGATTCATCCGGAAAGTCATATTAAATTGTTCAATTCATAAAATATTGGAAGGTGAGAAAAGTGTACAATAGAGGTTGAACAGAGGTCCTAGTTGCAGTTGTGGTTGTTGTAGTAGGAGCTGCAGTTGTGGTTGTTGTCGTTGGATCTGCAGTTGTGGCTGTTATAGTTGCAGTTGTTGTTATTGTAGTAGGAGCTGCATTGACAACGGTCTACCAACAGTCCAGTCGTGGTGAACCGTGCGCCTGGTTCCAGGTTTAACTGCTGGGTATGGTCCAGTCGTGGTGAACCGTGCACCTGGTTCCAGGTTTAACTGCTGGGTATGATCCAGTCGTGGTGAACCGTGCGCCTGGTTCCAGGTTTAACTACTGGGTATGGTCCAGTCGTGGTGAACCGTGCGCCTGGTTCCAGGTTTAACTGCTGGGTATGGTCCAGTCGTGGTGAACCGTGCGTCTGGTTCCAGGTTTAACTGCTGGGTATGGTCCAGTCGTGGTGAACCGTGCGCCTGGTTCCAGGTTTAACTGCTGGGTATGATCCAGTCGTGGTGAACCGTGCGCCTGGTTCCAGGTTTAACTGCTGGGTATGGTCCAGTCGTGGTGAACCGTGCGCCTGGTTCCAGGTTTAACTGCTGGGTATGGTCCAGTCGTGGTGAACCGTGCGCCTGGTTCCAGGTTTAACTGCTGGGTATGATCCAGTCGTGGTGAACCGTGCACCTGGTTCCAGGTTTAACTGCTGGGTATGGTCCAGTCGTGGTGAACCGTGCGCCTGGTTCCAGGTTTTAACTGCTGCGTATGGTCCAGTCGTGGTGAACCGTGCGCCTGGTTCCAGGTTTAACTGCTGGGTATGGTCCAGTCGTGGTGAACCGTGCGCCTGGTTCCAGGTTTAACTGCTGGGTATGGTCCAGTCGTGGTGAACCGTGCGCCTGGTTTCAGGTTTAACTGCTGGGTATGGTCCAGTCGTGGTGAACCGTGCGCCTGGTTTCAGGTTTAACTGCTGGGTATGGTCCAGTCGTGGTGAACCGTGTGCCTGGTTCCAGGTTTTAACTGCTGGGTATGGTCCAGTCGTGATGAACCGTGCGCCTGGTTCCAGGTTTAACTGCTGGGTATGATCCAGTCGTGGTGAACCGTGTGCCTGGTTCCAGGTTTAACTGCTGGGTATGGTCAAGTCGTGGTGAACCGTGCGCCTGGTTCCAGGTTTAACTGCTGGGTATGGTCCAGTCGTGGTGAACCGTGCGCCTGGTTCCAGGTTTTAACTGCTGGGTATGGTCCAGTCGTGGTGAACCGTGCGCCTGGTTCCAGGTTTAACTGCTGGGTATGGTCCAGTCGTGGTGAACCGTGCGCCTGGTTCCAGGTTTAACTGCTGGGTATGGTCCAGTCGTGGTGAACCGTGCGCCTGGTTCCAGGTTTAACTGCTGGGTATGGTCCAGTCGTGGTGAACCGTGCGCCTGGTTCCAGGTTTAACTGCTGGGTATGGTCCAGTCGTGGTGAACCGTGCGCCTGGTTCCAGGTTTAACTGCTGGGTATGGTCCAGTCGTGGTGAACCGTGCGCCTGGTTCCAGGTTTAACTGCTGGGTATGGTCCAGTCGTGGTGAACCGTGCGCCTGGTTCCAGGTTTAACTGCTGGGTATGATCCAGTCGTGGTGAACCGTGCGCCTGGTTCCAGGTTTAACTGCTGGGTATGGTCCAGTCGTGGTGAACCGTGCGCCTGGTTCCAGGTTTAACTGCTGGGTATGGTCTGTGTTCCATATTGGTTCAAATAAGCTGTTCCAAATTATTGCACAACTTGTAATACGTTAGGCTAATATGATCCACTATTGCTAGCGATCCTCAGGAAGAACCGAAGGAACGTGACAGATGAAAGAAAGGTAAACTTACGATGTAATGGAATGATACAAAATGTAAGAAAACTAACAGAAGTCAGTGAAAGTTATAAATGTACAGTATGTGGGTATAACTGATGGTGGCTACCAATAGTGGCTAATATTTAACAAGATTGTTTAAAAAAAGTAGTGAGAAGTCCGAGTATATAATTAAAATATTCTCAAAATCAAAAATCAATTAATTAGGTTTGGCACTGTGCTGTCATTTGCACATGGCTACTACAGAAGGCTATAGCTTGCTTCTCTAAATTTCATCCCAAGTTATAAGGCCAGCATTTCATAAACTTCACGGTGGAAAAAATGGTATGTTGTTATGCTTCAGTTTGCTGCCATATGACCTGTTTCACAATTCACGCCAGTGATCATAAGGTAATATAGTGTCACGACTTCCACCGAAGTCGTTTCCTCTCCTTGTTCGGGCGGCGTTACCGGTCTTCTAGCCATCGACGATCCACTTTTCATTTTCCATTTGTTTTGTCTTGTTTTCCTACACACCTGGTTTCCATTTCCCTCATTATTTGTTGTGTATTTAACCCTCTGTTCCCCCCATGTCTTTGTGTGGGATTGTTTGCTGTAAGTGCTTGTGAACTTGTTTACTGGTGCGCGTCGGGTTTTTTGTACCCATATTCTGTTGTATTTTTATGCCTTTGGTTTTTGGATTAAACTGCTCTGGCTACTACCTAGTTCTGCTCTCCTGCGTCTGACTTCCCTGCCACCAGTTACGCACCCCTTTACATATAGATCTAAAACAATTGTCATTTATATTTACAATCCCCTTATACGAACGGCTTACTAATTTACCTTCCTCTTCTCAATACCTCTTATCCATTTGTGCATGGGATTTTTTGTTATTTCTATTGAAAAAAAAATCTAACTCTGTATTTAACAAGTTTAACAAGGGCTTAGTTTTGTCCTCACACAACTTTTTGAATTAAACTTTTTCACCCCAGACGCTTTATCTGGAAATAGATAAAGGACCTCCTCCGGCTGAAAAAATTAGCTAAGTAACATTATGCCTTTTCATTGCAGTTGCTGCACTCTTAATATACAGGAGAACTATTGCCTTATGGGGAGGATAGCCCAGTTGCAAGCTCGGCTTCAGACGTAATCGTTAGGCAAGGGAAATTTAATTGTAGGAAAGGATGACACAGCGTCTGTGCCACCAGTAAATACAGGTAGTAGTGCTAATCCCCCGGCACAGTCCCCACAGCTGGACAATTTTCTCATGGCTTCTGGAAGGAAATACTGTCCGAATGCTCATCCGGTGTAACCAGTCGGAGTCAGAGCCCGAGCCTTATCTGGTCTGTCCTCCACCCTTTACAGGGTCTGAGCCGCCAAAGCCTCCCATCATTAGCTCAGAGAAATTGAAAACCCTAGTCATTTGTCGACTCCATTACCCACAATATTAGAATTAAAAAGAATCATCCAGTGATCATACATTGTTTACCAGGGGGCAGGGCAACCTACAGTGGGGAGAACAAGTATTTGATACACTGCCGATTTTGCAGGTTTTCCTACTTACAAAGCATGTAGAGGTCTGTCATTTTTATCATAGGTACACTTCAACTGTGAGAGACGGAATCTAAAACAAAAATCCAGAAAATCACATTGTATGATTTTTAAGTAATTAATTTGCATTTTATTGCATGACATAAGTATTTGATCACCTACCAACCAGTAAGAATTCCGGCTCTCACAGACCTGTTAGTTTTTCTTTAAGAAGCCCTCCTGTTCTCCACTCATTACCTGTATTAACTGCACATGTTTGAACTCGTTACCTGTATAAAAGACACCTGTCCACACACTCAATCAAACAGACTCCAACCTCTCCACAATGGCCAAGACCAGAGAGCTGTGTAAGGACATCAGGGATGAAATTGTAGACCTGCACAAGGCTGGGATGGGCTACAGGACAATAGGCAAGCAGCTTGGTGAGAAGGCAACAGCTGTTGGTGCAATTATAAAAAAAATGGAAGAAGTTCAAGATGATGGTCAATCACCCTCGGTCTGGGGCTCCATGCAAGATCTCACCTCGTGGGGAATCAATGATCATGAGGAAGGTGAGGGATCAGCCCAGAACTACACGGCAGGACCTGGTCAATGACCTGAAGAGAGCTGGGACCACAGTCTCAAAGAAAACCATTAGTAACACACTACGCCGCCATGGATTAAAATCCTGCAGCGCACGCAAGGTCCCCCTGCTCAAGCCAGCGCATGTCCAGGTTCGTCTGAAGTTTGCCAATGACCATCTGGATGATCCAGAGGAGGAATGGGAGAAGGTCATGTGGTTTGATGTGACAAAAATAGAGCTTTTTGGTCTAAACTCCACTCGTCGTGTTTGGAGGAAGAAGAAGGATGAGTACAACCCCAAGAACACCATCCCAACCGTGAGGCATGGAGGTGGAAACATCATTCTTTGGGGATGCTTTTCTGCAAAGGGCACAGGGCGGCTGCACTGTATTGAGGGGAGGATGGATGGGGCCATGTATCGCGAGATCTTGGCCAACAACCTCCTTCCCTCAGTAAGAGCATTGAGATGGGTCGTGGCTGGGTCTTCCAGCATGACAACGACCCGAAACACACAGCCAGGGCAACTAAGGAGTTGCTCCGTAAGAAGCATCTCAAGGTCCTGGAGTGGCCTACCCAGTCTCCAGACCTGAACCCAATAGAAAATCTTTGGAGGGAGCTGAAAGTCCGTATTGCCCAGCGACAGCCCCGAAACCTGAAGGATCTGGAGAACGTCTGTATGGAGGAGTGGGCCAAAATCCCTGCTGCAGTGTGTACAAACCTGGTCAAGAACTACAGGAAACGTATGATCTCTGTAATTGCAAACAAAGGTTTCTGTACCCAATATTAAGTTCTGCTTTTCTGATGTATCAAATACTTATGTCATGCAATAAAATGCAAATGAATTACTTAAAAATCATACAATGTGATTTTCTGGATTTTTGTTTTAGATTCTGTCTCTCACAGTTGAAGTGTATCTATGATAAAAATTACAGACCTCTACATGCTTTGTAAGTAGGAAAACCTGCAAAATCGGCAGTGTATCAAATACTTGTTCTCCCCACTGTATGTAAAGGTTAATCAGAAGATGGTGCTGGCTGAGGCTAAAACTGGCAGTGCAGATGGTATAGGGATATTGTTATCCACGTTGGCACCAATGATGTTAGGATGAAACAGTCAGAGGTCACTAAGTACAACATAAATTTAGCATGTAACTTAGCTAGAAAGATGTGTTGGCATCAGGCAATTTTCTCTGGCCCCCTCCCAGTTAGGGAGGGGGCCATTCATCCCCCCTCCTCTCCCCTGTAACTACTTCCCAGGTCGTTACTGTAAATGAGAATGTGTTCTCAGTCAACTTACCTGGTAAAATAAGGGTTAAATTAAATAAATAAATAAAAGGGGGAGTGATGAGCTCTACAGCAGACTCTCGCTGGTTGAAAATAATTTCTGTCTCTCCCAAAAGATAGAATTTGTAGATAACTGACCATCTTTCTGGAACACCCTCACAAACAGGACAAAGAAAGCCTGGCCTGCTAAGGAGTGACAGACTCCATCCAAGCTGGAGGGGGGCTCTCATCTTATCTATCAACATAGACAGGGCTCTAACTCCTCTAGCTCCACAATGAGATAGGGTGCAAGCCAGGCAGCAGGCTGTTTGCCAGCCAGCAAACTTAGTGGAGTCTGCCACTAGCACAGTCCATGTAGTCAACTCAGCTTTCCCCATTGAGACCGTGTCTATGCCTCTATCTACAGTAGGTCAGGCAAAACTGAACATGGCAGTGTTTGCCTTAGCAATCTCACTGGAATAAGGCCTCCTCCATTCCTCACATCTCAAAATAGGGTTACTTAATGTTAGATCCCTCACTTCCAAGGCAGTCATAGTCAATTAACTTATCACTGATCATAATCTTGATGTGATTGGCCTGACTGAAACATGGCTCAAGCTTGATGAATTTACTGTGTTAAATGAGGCTTCTCCTCCTGGTTACACTAGTGACCATATCCCCCGCACATCCCGAAAAGGGGGAGGTCTTGCTAACATTTACGAAAGTAAATTTCAATTTACCAAGCCTGATAAATTACTGTGTTTTTGTCTTTTGAGCTTCTAGTTATGAAATATATGCAGCCTACTCAATCACTTTGTATACCTACTGTTTACAGGCCTCCTCGGCCGGATACAGCGTTCCTCACTGATTTCCCTGAATTCCTTTCGGACCTTGTAGTCATGGCAGGAAAAAATTCACATTTTTGGTGACTTCAATATTCACATGGAGAATTTCACAGGCCCGCTCCAAAAATCATTCAGAGCCATTATCGACTCAGTGGGTTATGTCCAACATGTCTCCTGATCTACGCATATATATATTGTGTATCTAAATATTTTTCCTCATAATCCTGGACTGTCCCACCACCATTTTATTACGTTTGGAATCACAAGAAATAATCTGCTCAGACCCCAACCAAGGATTACCAAAAGCTGCGCTATAAATTCTCGGACAACCCAGAGATTCCTAGATGCCCAGACTCCCTCTACATACCGAAGTACGTAGGAGTACAAAAATCTGAGCCTTGAAGCAAACAAAGAAAAAACCTGAGCCTTGAAGCAAACCTCCAGAAAATTGGAACGGAAATGGTGCTCTACCAAACTGGAAGTCTCCCAACTAGCTTGGAAAGACAGTACCGTGCAATATCGAAGAGCCCTCACTGCTGCTCGATCAGCCTACTTTTCCAACCTAATTGCAAATAAAAACAATCCAAAATGTATATTTGATACTGTCGCAAAGCTAACTAAAAAGCAGCATTCTCCAAGAGAGGATGGCTTTCACTTCAGCAGTGATGAATTAGTGAACTTCTTCAACGAAAAGATCATGATCATTAGAAATCAAATTACGGACTCCTCTTTGAATCTGCATATTCTACCAAAACTCTGTTTTCCTGCACAGAACTGCCAGGACCTAAGACCTATGGAGACAATCAACTTTTTTAATCCTGTATATTTTGACACATTCATGAAAATAGTCATGGTCTCTAAACCTTCCAGCGGCCTACCGGACCCTATTTCAACTAAATTACTGAAATAGCTACTTCCTGTGCCTGGCCTTCCTCTGTTAAACATAATAAACATCTCCATATCCTCCGGATGTGTACCAATCTCACTAAAAGTGGCAGTAATAAATCCTCTCCTGAAATAGCCAAACCTTGACACGGAACATTTAAAAAAAAAATATTGGCCTATATCGAATCTCCCATTCCTCTCAAAAAATGTTAGAATAAGCTGTTGCACAGCAACTCACTTTCTGAAAACAAATAATGTAAACGGAACGTTCCAGTCTGATTTTAGACCCCATCATAGCACTGAGACTGCAGGTGGTAATTACCTTGCATTGCGTCAGACCAAGGCTCTGCATCTGTCCTCGTGCTCCGACTCCTTAATGCCACTTTTGCCACTTTTGCCACCATCGATCAGGTTGTTAGTAGGGCTGTACGATACGGGTAAAAAAAATCGAATTGTGATATTTCAACCAAATATTGTGATTTGACTGCAACATGCAACAATATAAAAGATTTTAGTGAGATCTTACAGTTTAATATAGGGAAATCAGTCAATTGAAACAAATTCATGAGGCCTTAATCTATGGATTTCACAACTGGGAATACAAATATGCATCAGTTGGTCACAGATACCTTAAAAAAAAGGCAAGGGCATGGATAAGAAAACCAGTCAGTATCAGTCAGACTGTTGATTGTGGCCTGTGGAATGTTGTCCAACTCCCCTTAAATGGATGTGCGAAGTTATTAGCTATAGCTATTGCTTTTAGCTTAATGGTATTTAGCTTGCCATCTAGCTAATTAGCAATTAGTATAAGCGATTAGGGTTATTTTAGGCACATGCCAGCTTCCTTAGACAACTTCTGTTTTACAGAGGGCAATATACACAAACTAGTAGTATTCGAGAGAAAACGTGGATTTATATTTATAGAAGCAATGTGGACAGCAGCATTTTTGTTGTTTTGGAATAATTTATTGAGTGCATGAATTGGCAGAGCAAAATATTTAGTTGGATATCCCAAAGTGGTCGCACTTTAAAGCTCTGCTGACAGCATTCTTATAAATGTTTTTTTTTATCAGGTTTTTGTTTAGCGGACCTCATTTTTGTGGTGAAACTAGTCAATTAAACTCATGAACGTAACTTTTGATATCAAATCGTTTTTCATTCTACTTGTAGCCCTGCTTGTCCTGAAAAGAAAATGGTAAATCACTTTCATAACACTTAAACACTGTTTAATTAAAGGGTCCTTAATAAACAATTCAGAAGGCTTTTACAAAGTGTGTGTTCAACATTTATTAATTATTACTTCCACATGTATTAACCATTTACTAATCATTAGTAAATTATTTTTGCATACCCTAATCTAAAGTGTTACCAACCCTTATGGCGGCTAAACGAACAGTTACATTAAATTGGTGACAAAACCTGACTGATAGGCTGATTTGACTTGGGACTGATTGGGTTAACTTTTTTAGGCCACAATTTGCCAAATTCGGATCATTCTGCGCAAAAACCCAAAACAATTTAGACATGCCCACGGAGCTGAAAATGGACCAGCCCATCTTGCATTTGCCTGAACTTCCAAATGGCCAGTCCATTTCTGCTTAAGCTTAACCTTGAATAGCTTTTTAGAACAATAACTATAACTAAACAGGAGATAGATACTGACCTGAGAAAATTATGATGAGAAACACCCCAAGTTCCATAGTTGCATTGGTATTCCCTCTAATACATGGGAGAAAAAAACTAAGATTAATTAGAAAATGTTTAATCAGTCATTATAAATCGGTATTCCCTTTAATACATAATGTTTTTATCATTGAATTATAAACAATGATTTATTTAAATTTGCACATTTAACACTCAACACCACACATAGCATACACAGTATGAAAAAAGATTGGTAGTACATGCACTATTATCTAAATAGAAATGTACGGAATAGTGAACACTGTCACTTACAGGTAGGCCTAATCTATTGATTGAAAAATTTCATTCAGAAAACCTTAATAAGATTATAAAATGATTTGGTATCACTTTTAAATGCAACCAATAGCATAGGCCAGTGAAAATGGATGGATGGATTGTGGATAAACAGATTGTAACCGCAAGATCGAATCCCTGAGCTGACAAGGTAAAAATCTGTTGTTCTTCTGCTGATCAAGGCAGTTAACCCACGGTTCCTAGGCTGTCATTGAAAATAAGAATTTGTTCTTAACTGACTTGCCTAGTTAAATAAATATAAAATTGACAGCCACAACTCAACAATCAGCTGTTTGATATTTGCCCTGCAGGCTGCATAATTGTGGGCTTCCTGTATGTAGGCCTACATGTGTTCCAGATGTAACAACCCACAGCAATATTTTTAACAAAGCTGATTGATACTCTAGCTAAATTATGCTTTCTGGTGTAGTATTTTCAATGATTTATTTTATTTCTGTACAGACAGGAGTAATTATAGAATTTGGAGTACCTCTAGCACCCCGTCCGTGTGCTGTGCTCTCCCTGTGGCCAAAAAAAATCAAGACTTATTATTATTATTTTTCCAGCCAGAGATCAATTTTAACAAAATATACAGATGGAGATTTAGTTCAACAAATTCACATTGATGGATTATCAGACAAGTCACAGGCTTTTGGTTGGGAGTAGCCTAGAATAGTGAAGTGCAAAATAATCCACTGGGTCTAGGCTATGCATTAAATGCAAAAATCCGACATTGATCGATCTATCAAGATAAGTCCCCCCATGCTTCTCTCAAAGCAGCACAATGGCGCAGTACCAATCAAAACCGTGCCGAAATGTGCATCTAACATTAGTTGACCACACACAGCAAAATTAGCTTTGAGTTTATTTTAATGGTTGAATGACTTTGAGTTTCACATAACCACGGCTCTATGAAACAAAGCACCACACTAAGTTAAAAGGCCTACAAAAAAATGTTACATGATGGAAGCAGCGCAAAAAATTCAGTGCTGACCCAAAATCATTCTGGACTAAAGCCCGGTCCTGGTGACATCCCAGCTCTCAGCCAAAGCACCATAGAATGCTTACAAGGTAAGGAAACTAATGTCTAAATCCATTAATTCGCTGAACTGTACTATTATGTTAAAGTTACTACCTTTAAAGGCCCAGTAAAGCAGTGGCTTGTATTCATGGATGCCAAGGGAAGCCAGTCTTCCCCCCCAAAAATTAATCCCATCCTTCAGCTACCCTCAACCCTCAACCCCTCCCATCAATTTTTTATTTTACCTTTATTTAACAAGGCAAGTCAGTTAAGAACAAGTTCTTATTTCCAATGACAGCCTAGGAACAGTAGGTTAACTGACTTGTTCAGGGGCAGAATTACAGATTTTTACCTTGTCAGCTCGGGGATTCAATCTTGCAACCTTTCGGTTACTAGTCCAACTCTCTAACCACTAGGCTACCTGCCACCCTTCTAGCTCTGAAGACCATCCAGTTTGATTACTGTTTAACATACAGTGCATTCGGAAAGTACTCAGACCCACTTTTTCTTACGTTACAGACATATTCTAAAATTGATTATCCCTCTGTAACGCTCGTCTTCCTCCTCTTCTGAGGAGGAATGGTAGGAAGGATCGGAGGACCAATGTGCAGCGTGGTGAGTATTCATTTTAATAAGAATACTTAAACAACGAACAAAACAATAAACCGACAAACGAACGAAAACGTAACAGTCCGGTATAGTGAACACAAACACAGGAACAATCACCCACCACCCACAAAGACAAAACAGGCTACCTAAAAATGGCTCCCAATCAGAGACAACGACTAACACCTGCCTCTGATTGAGAACCATATCAGGCCAAACACATAGAAACAGACAAACTAGACATACAACATAGAATGCCCACTCATATCACACCCTGACCAAACAAAACATAGAAACATACAACGTAAACTATGGTCAGGACGTGACACCCTCATCAATCTACACACAATACCCCATAATGACAAAGCAAAAACAGTTTTTAGACATTTTAGCAGTAAGGCAAAAAACAAAAAAACAAATGTATGTTGCATTTGTAAACTTCAAGAGCTCTTGAAATTCAAAATTAAATAGTAACTGACCTTCTTAAAACAATTCCATAGATCTTAGTAGAACAACACCCCCCCCCCCCCTCCATTTTTTGTGAGAAATTACACTGGACACAAAAAACATGTATAAATTCATTCTAAAGTATAAATAGAGCACATTTTAACAAATCAAATCAAATTGTATTGGTCACATACACATGGTTAGCAGATGTTAATGTGAGTGTAGCGAAATGCTTGTGCTTATAGTTCTGACAATGCAGTAATATCTAACAAGTAATCTAACAATTTCACAACAACTACCTTACACACACAAATGTAAAGGGATGTATAAGAATATGTACATATAAATATATGGATGAGCGTTGGCCGTGCAGCATAGGAAAGATGCAGTAAATGGTATAGAATACAGTATATACATATGAGATGAGTAATGTAGGATATGTAAACATTATTGAAGTGGCGTTATTTAAAGTGACTAGTGATACATTTATTAAGTCCATTTATTAAAGTGGCCAGCGATTTGAGTCTGTATGCTAGCAGCAGCCTCTCTATGTTAGTGATGATGAGACGGCCCACAGGGAGGAAGTGAGGGCCCTCGGAGTGTGGTGTCAGGAAAATAACCTCTCACTCAATAAACAGTTCAACCATTGAAATGTTCTGGGGGCCATTTTGAGACCAGGTACTGCTGGAATGTTTACCATTGGCATGTCCATCTTTTTGTAAGAAATTATACACTGGTCACTCAAAACATTTATAAAATATTTATAAAGTATAAATACCCCACACTTTAGAGGCTACGCAAAAATACTTATCTAATGATTAGTAAATGGTTTATAAGGACCTATTTTAAACGTTGTATGAATCCTTATTAAATACTTTAAAAGTTGTTAATAAATGTGTGAATAACTAGGCTACTAACAATTACAAATGTGGGAGTAATGACTAATAAATGAGGAGTAAACAATTTACTATCCAATTATAAATGCTTTATTACGTGGAGTTATAATGAAGTGCTACCAAATAATTTTATTAATGAAGTTTTTCTGAGTGAGATTTTTCAATCAATAAAGTAGGCCAACCTGTAAGTGACAGTGTTCACTATTCCCTATATTTACATTCTGAAAATAGAGCATGTACATTCGATGTATAATGATTTAAAGAATAATAGAAAATGTCGTACCAAAATGGTTGCTGCTTGTCTTCTTCAGTGTTCATGCTTCTATGAGCTCCTCATCAAATTATCTGCGTATGTCTCTTTTCGCTTTTCTTTTGTTTCTCTGTCAGGATGCGTCCCAAATGGCACTGTATTAGGGTGCCATTTGGAATGTACCCTCAGCAGGTATAGTAACTATGTAGTTCAACAAGAACAAAGAAACTACATTCCAATACTACCATCAGACAGACAAAGACATTCTGTCATTCTAACATTATAATTTGAATGTTTTGCCATGACAGTAAGCAACTTCTGGTAACACTTCAAACAAATCCAACAAGTGTTCAGCGTTTACATGTAATGCATTCTGAGTAAGCTCCAGAAGTTATGCTCCCTGTTTGTGCCACATTAAGTCCTGTGGCAGTGGATGCAAATGGGGAAAAATATCCTAAATATATTCAAAACGGCAACACTTTGCCCTTATTGGTGTTCAGATAGGCACTTCTGATTTTTGAGGTATTTCCTGGGACTCTCTGGATAAATTTGAGCTATTCCAGGTATTGATAATTGGTAGATTGTGGGTAAAATATTAATCCCTGTAAGAATGGCGGCAGGTAGCCTAGTGGTTCAGCACTAGTAACTGAAAGGTTGCAAAATTGAATCCCTGAGCTGACAAGGTAAAAATCGGTCGTTCTACCCCTGAACAAGGCAGTTAACCAACTGTTCCAAGGCTGTCATTGAAAATAAGACTTGCCTAGAAAAATAAATAGAATGACAATACCTGTCATACTGCAATATTTTCAATACCAATGAAGTGACAATACATTATGGAATGCTACCATCCAGGATGTCATTTTACCTCAGAAAGCCTTCGGGGCTTTGGCTCTCTGTTCCTTACTCTCTGTTCCTGTTTAGTCACTGATTGCATCCCAAATCACACCCTAATATTTACCATTTGGAAAGTATTCAACCCCTTGGCTTTTTCCACATTTTGTTACGTTACAGACTTATTCTAAAACTGCTTGAATCAATCTACACACAATACCCCATAATAACAAAGCGAAAATCGGTTTTTAGATATTTTTTTGCACTTTTATTAAAAATAAAAAACAGAAATATCTTATTTACATAAGTATTCAGACCCTTTGCTAAGAGACCTGAAATTGAGCTCAGTTGTATCCTGTTTCCATTGATCATCCTTGATGTTTTTACAACTTGATTGCACATGATTTGGAAAGGCACACACTGGTCTATATACGTATAAGGACCCACAGTTGACAGTACATGTTAGAGCAAAAACCAAGCAAGGAGATTGAAAGAATTATATGTAGAGCTCCCAGACAGGATTATGTTGAGGCACAGATCATGGGAAGGGTACCAAAAGGCCTCTTTGAAGGTCCCCAAGAACATAATGGCCTCCATCATTCTTAAATGGAAAAAGGTTGGAACCACCAAGACTCTTCCTAGAGCAGGCTGCCCGGCCCAACTGAGCAATCAGGGGAGAAGGGCCTTGGTCAGGGAGGTAACCAAGAACCTGATGGTCACTCTGACAGAGATCCAGAGCCTCTGTGGGGATGGGAGAACCTTCCAGAAGGACAACCATCTCTGCAGCACTCCCAGAATGAGGCCTTTATGGTAGAGTGGCCAGACGGAAGCCACTCCTCAGTAAAAGGCACATGACAGCCTGCTTGGAGTTTGCAAAAAAAGCAACTAAAGGACTCTGAGACCAAGAGAAACAAGATTCTCTGGTCTGATGAAACCAAGATTGGGA
Source organism: Salvelinus namaycush (assembly GCF_016432855.1). NCBI lineage: Eukaryota > Metazoa > Chordata > Actinopteri > Salmoniformes > Salmonidae > Salvelinus > Salvelinus namaycush. Next base: position 19,376,070 of record NC_052342.1, on the reverse strand, counting down.
ATGTTTTTCAGCGGCAGGGACTGGGAGACTAGTCAGGATCGAGGGAAAGATGAACGGAGCAAAGTACAGAGAAATCCTTGATGAAAACCTGCTACAGAGCGCTCAGGACCACAGACTGGGGCGAAGGTTCCCCTTTCAACAGAACAATGTTCACCCAACCTAAGCACACAGCCAAGACAACACAGGAGTGGCTTCGGGATGAGTCTCTGAATGTCCTTGTGTGGCCCAGCCAGAACCCCAACTTGAACCCAAACGAACATATCTGGAGAGACCTGAAAATAGGTGTGCAGCGATGCTCCTCATCCAACATGAAAGAGCTTGAGAGCATCTGCAGAAAAGAATGGGAGAAACTCCGCAATACAGGTGAGCCAAGCTTGTAGCGTCATACCCAAGAAGACTTGAGGCTGTAATCGCTGCCTAAGGTGCTTCAACAAAGTACTGAGTAAAGGGTCTGAATACTTACGTAAATGAGTTTTTTTTTTAATAAATTGGCAAAAACTTCTAAAAACCTGTTTTTGCTTTGTCATTGTGGGGTATTGTGTGTAGATTAATGAGGGATAAAAAAAAAAACGTTTTAGAATAGGCTGTAACATAATAAAATATGGGAAAAGTAAAGAGGTCCAAATACAGTTGATGTCGGAAGTTTACATACACTTAGGTTGAAGTCATTAAAACTTGTTTTTCAACCACTCCACAAATTTCTTGTTAACAAACTTTGGTTTTGGCAAGTCGGTTAGGCCATCTACTTTGTGCATGACACAAGTCATTTTTCCAACAATTGTTTACAGACAGATTATTTCACTTATAATTCACTGTACCACAATTCCAATACGTCAGAAGTTTACATACACTAAGTTGACTGTGCCTTTAAACAGCTTGGAAAATTTCAGATATTGATGTCATGGCTTTAGAAGCTTCTGATAGGATAATTGACATCATTTCAGTCAATTGGAGGTGTACCTGTTGATGTATTTCAAGGCCTACCTTCAAACTCAGTGCCTCTTTGCTTGACATCATGGGAAAATCAAAAGAAATCAGCCAAGACCTCAGAAACAAAATTGTAGACCTCCACCAGTCTGGTTCATCCTTGGGAGAAATTTCCAAATGCCTGAAGGTACCACGGTCATCTGTACAAACAATAGTACGCAAGTATAAACACCATGGGCGCACGCAGCCGTCATACTGCTCAGGAAGGAGACGCGTTCTGTCTCCTATAGATGAACGTGCTGTGGTGTGAAAAGGGCAAATCAATCCCAGAACAACAGCAAAGGACCTTGTGAAGATGCTGGAGGAAACCGGTACAAAAATATCTATATCCACAGTAAAACCAGTCCTATATCGACATAACCTGAAAGGCCGCTCAGCAAGGAAGAAGTCACTGCTCCAAAACCGCCATAAAAAAGCCAGACTATGGTTTGCAACTGTACATGGGGACAAAGATTGTGTTTTTTGGAGAAATGTCCTCTGGTCTGATGAAACAAAAATGGGGGAGGCAGCATCATGTTGTGGGGGTGCTTTGCTGCAGGAGGGACTGGTGCACTTCACAAATAGATGGCATCATGACAAAGGAAAAGTATGTGGATATATTGAAGAATCATCTCAAGACATCAGTCAGGAAGTTAAAGCTTGGTCGCACATGGGTCTTCCAAATGGACATTGACCCCAAACATTCTTCCAAAGTTGTGGCAAAATGGCTTAAGGACAACAAAGTCAAGGTATTGGAGTGGCCTTCACAAAGCCCTGACCTCAAGCCCCTGGAAAATTTGTGGGCAGAACTGAAAAAGCATGTGTGAGCAAGGAGGCCTACAAACCTGACTCAGTTACACCAGCTCTGTCAGGAGAAATGGGCCAAATTCACCCAACTTATTGTAGGAAGCTTGTGGAAGGCTACCCAAAACGTTTGACCCAAGTTAACCAATTTAAAGGCAATGTTACCAAATACTAATTGAGTGTATGTACACTTCTTACCCACTGGGAATGTGATGAAAGAAATAAAAGCTGAAAGAAATAATTCTCTACTATTATTCTGACATTTCACATTCTTAAAATAAAGTGGTGATTCTAACTGACCTAAGACAGGGAATTTTTACTAGCATTAAATCTCAGGAATTTTGAAGGACATTTGGGACACATATAATGCATAACACAGTAAATCGCTTCTAACTTTCTCATGATATAACATTTAAAGTATTCTAATACAAAAATCCATCACTTCAATCAAGAGAAATCACTTTTTTTGCGTGAGTTGCGTCTCAATCCACAGGTGGCCGAGCTACAGTGGTATTTGTCAGATCATGAGACAGATCGAAAATCGGTATTCTCACGGAAACGTGTCTGGGCAATTTCCTGTATTACCAAATGATGAGAGAGTAAACCACACACCAGTCAGAGTTATACTTAAACTTCACCTTTAATAATCATTAAGCTTTTGCAATAGCATTTGACTTTCAACATTTCAGTATCTCTAATGAAAAGTTGAGAGCCTAACATAATGGCAACTGAGATCTTTTATAGCAAAGATCCACCCCCTAGTCGACATGACAAACCACAGATAATAGGAACTGCTTCACAAAGAAAGACTTTTACTTTAGAGAGCAGTATCCCATACAGAGACAGCATTCGCTATAAATTATCGTTCAGTTTGGTCTCCTAAACAAGGTTCTAATCTCATCCTTGATACTTCACTGTCTATGAAAACATTACCTCATCCAATGGCATATATTAATTGTCAATCCTAGATACTCCCAAACCTGGACAAACTCAAAATCAGACAGTGAGCCTCTTAGGTCGAATACTAGGTCAAGATAAGGGCAACCTCAGAGGGGAAATACAAGGGTTCCAGACACAGCCATACTCTTTCCCCCAATGAGAAAAGTAGGCAGTGACTGGCGTACAGACATTGTATGAGATAGTGACAATGGTTCCCCATTAATAACGCCATCCCTTCACATGGTTTAGGAAGTTACATTGACATATGAAGACAAGCCTGACCTCTCCCCTCTCTGTGACTAATGTGACTAATCCCTAGCTGAGAAGGGATAACTGCAACTACCAACCCTATAGACAAAGGGAAAGATTTTAATGACAAGTATCTCACAAGCATATGATGAAAATAAAACATCTTATCTATGTTACCCAACTCATTCTGATTCATCTCCAACATTCCCCTCTCAAAGGACTCTGTCCCTTCTGAAGAATCAGAACAGTAACATGGTACCTTACTAAAAGTAGTTGCAGAGTATATGAAAAAAAAAATATATATACAAATTCAAAATTTAAAGATAATAGGGAATCAAATCCCTTCAGAAACTAAGTTTACAACCTTTATACCACAAGACAGACTTGCACATGTTTAATCACACAGAATAATACATTTGTTGAGTAAAACAAAAAATAACAGAACATATAAATGCTCCCTAAATTACAGGAGAACCAGTGTCTAAACACAGCCCTCATCAGAACATAAGGACAGTCATCCCTCCGAGTCCTCATGCTCAGAATTGGGTTCCCCACTATCAGAGATGTAGTCAGGAATAGGTCAGGGAAATCATTCATATACTGTGAACCCTCTCTATCTACACTGTCCAGTGAGAATATTTCACTGTGTTCACCTGATTGTCGTCCATCAATCTCAGATTCTTCATTTACACCTACTTAATTTGCAAGCAAGGGCATAGTAAGAACAACATCAACCACCTTATTAAGCAATTTTTTCACACAAATGATAATTAGCAACAGAGCAATCAGTAATATTAGACCATAGATGAACCAATGGAAAATAGTCGCTCCCCAAGCACCAAACACTGACTGAACCCATCCTAACGGATTCCAGTCGATGTCAGGCTGGTGTTCCCTTATGAGAACACCACTAAGCTCTTTCAAATGTTCCACTACAATAGTCAAATTGTCATCTCCCTTTGTTATGAATGTACAACAGTGATCTCCTATAATTTGACCCACCCCTCCTTCACGTGCTAGCAACATGTCAAGTGCCACCCTATTTTGTGTTGCCATGAGTAGAGTGGCTTGCAACTCTGGTCTTATCATAGAAAACCCTGCAGTGGTCAAATTTCCAAGGGATTCCAAATGATATCCTAGCCTATCCAACTCATGTGCATTCTCCGATGCCCCATACCAGGGGAATAAACCGCGCCAGAACTTTTCCAATTTTGAGGATCGTCGCGAGTCACTGGGGACATAATTGGATTGCGAGATGTCCCTCTTAATTAGTCTTAACCTGCATGGAATGGAGGAATTCGTTTTTTGCATTACCACAAGGGATGTGTTTAGTTTACCAAAAATACAGCACCCTGTCCAATTTGTGGGTAGGTAGAGATAGGCTTTATCACCACAAATCCAATAATGAGCAGTAAATGTTGCCGAGCCAAATTGATGAGGAGAACGATCGTCAGTTTCCACATCAATAATGGTGTGCCCCACCCTCAGTCTAATGGGGTATCCAGAGCTGGATGTTCCCTTCTTCCAGCTACATCCTACTGGGAAAACACTATAATTAACACATGTTGACATTCCCAGATAGGATTCATTAAATTGTGGTATGGAAATATTGCTTGGGTTGTGACAATGACAGGTCCTAAATGCAGTAGCGTGCCGTGGGCCTGGCGCCTGGGCCTTCAGTGAGGTCCTACACAGTCCCACCCGAATTAATCCACCTGTTATTACCATCATTTAGATGCCATGGCTCTAGACACTATACATTTAGACAGAAACGCAGTATAACCAGGCGTTGCGTCACCTTGAAATTGACATTTTTTTCAGAGAATTGCAGGGGAAGAGTACAATACAGTACAGTTCAACTAATAGGCAAGAACATAGTCGAGTGCAACAGAGTTATATTAATATTCTTCTTCTATCCATTTCTGGTCCACAAACTTTGAGCTTTAAGTCCCCCAAAAAATAAATACAGTGTGTTCACTAAACAGCGCATTGTCGCACCCAAAGCAGTTTCACCGTGATGATAAAGACACATAACTATTCACTGAAAATAAAAGAAAACAAATAATTTGCAACATAGGCTATTTGCCATTTTATTTTGTTAATATATAGGCTATTTAATATTAACGAAATAAAATGCGAAACATACATACACATTTAATAAAAAATAACATGCATTGTATGCCTACTCACCAAAGACTGATTATTAGACAGTTGCGTGCGCTTAGGGGATCGTGAGAAAAATGCTGCAAGGCCATTGAGGTTGGCAAAGAAGACCTTGCATTCTTTAAGCTTTGAGGCTCCTTGAGTCAGTACTAAATTTAGTCGATGTGCATAGCAGTGAATGAATAAGGCCATCGGTGCCCTCTCCTTAACTTTAGCCTGCACCCCATTGGGTCCAGATGCCATGACTGCTGCGCCATCAAAACAGTCTGGATAAAAACTTTATCCAGACTACATTCATTTTCCTCCAAGAAACGGAAAATAAGAGCGGCAATGTCATCAGCTCGCTTGCCGCTTGTCACATCTTCAAACCGGATAAATCGCTCCTTGACTCCCGTGTCCGTCACATAACGCAGGACGAGTGAGAGCTGTAGCTCCACTCTGGTGTCCCCAAACGTTTTCAAAAGCACCATTGCTTGTAGCCTGTGAGCCATTGACAGCGCTCATAGTTGAAACTTTGAAAGTGGCGAACGAACGAACCCCTTTCCCGCCTGTGACAGGCTTTGTGGCGTCGGGCGACCTCTCCTTACAATGTCTAACTTTTCTTGAAAAGTTCGTCTTGAGAATGGCGTTATAATTATATCCTCGACCAAATCGATATCTTCTCCTCATTCCGCCATTGTGGGTTCAAAAAACAGTTTAGGTAGTACGCGAATTAATTCGTTTATCAAATTCAGTTTCCTAGATCTGCATAGACCTGCCCATAGGACCTGCCTCTCAATATTGGTAATCCAATCAAAAGACGTGGACGCCCTACGCCTGCTAGCTGGCTCCTGTGTAACACTGGAGCCAGCCAGCAGGCGTACAATAGCCAACTCTAAAGCTGATTGGTTGACACAAAATTTTAATTTCCATTCACTTTAAGCTACAAGCGCCTGCACTGTTGATTCTGAAGGCCTAAGAGCAGATTTTAGACCCCTGGCAACACATGATGGCTGAATATGATTGGATAAAAGATCTAACATAAAGACCAGCCCTCCAAATCTCAACCTGGGGCTGGAAGCAGTGCAACCAAGAGGAAAGCTATGAAATGAAGAGTATAACTCTTACTCTGGGGAATAATTTAATACATATTTGTGGGAAAATATATTTAAAAAAAAATTATATTCTGATGATGTTTAGGCCAGCAGAGAAGGCCTTGCAGGCCCTGACGGCCCACCACTGCCTAAATGGGGTTCGCCGGGGTTGTACTTGAATAGGTTCTGGTACACGGGTTCTAGGTTCTAAGATGATTCTACTGCACCAATGTGAACAATCAAATCCCTCTCGTAAATCTTTTGTTGATGACAAATTACCATTAATGCATTTATGCCTCAGTGTTCTACCTAGTGATGGTTGACCCCCTGTGTTCTCATTGGACAAGAGCACTTCTAGTGCACATAGAGTGTCTTTAATGCTGACCTCTACTGAATACTGTAAGAATGGGGAGATCGCTGAATGTGGAAACAAGCTACATACATAACATGAGGTATTTCCTAACATCAGTTCAGTCTTTACTGTATAGTTAAGCAGTGACCACCAAGTGTTTCCCTCGTGATTCCTACTGTGATGCTCATCCAGTGGATGCATCGCCCTTCTTCTTTCGATATGGGAGCGGCTATTGTTTGCTGGACTCCTGTCCTGAGCCTGCCGTTGGCTCGAGCTGGAGTGGCTGTTATTTAAGTCCCGCCATGGGAATAAACGTCATTAGTCATTAGTCGAGTCAGTACCATGTTGTCTTTCCAGGACCTGTTGTCCTTGAGTCACTGTCCATATGGCAACTGTAATGAGAAGGCTCAAGACAAGAGCAAGAAACATTATGCGTAGAGTCTGGGCCTGATCCTCCCATGGCCATCTAGGCGGTGACTTCCGGAGTCTCTGGTCCTCCATCCTCAGGGTCTGGTGGGCAGTATGGCACCTTCCTGCAGTGGTTGGCGTGGATCCAAGTAGACCTCTCAGCTACGCGAACAGCAGTGGGGGTAATCAGCATCACCTGGTATGGTCCAGTCCACCTCTGCTGGTTCCAATGCTTTCGTCTCAGGTCTTTCACCACCACCCATTCACCTGGTTGCAGTTTGTGCAGGATCCCCACCAGAGGCTGGGGTAGAGCCGCTTTCACCCTGGGGAAAATAGCCTTCAGAAAATTGTTTAGAGCAGTACAATAACTTACCATGTTATTGTCACAGCCCATCAGTGTCAGCTTGTTCTGTTGGAAAGAAGAATTAATCATCCTCATTGGTCTACCTGTCAGAACCTCATGAGTAGCCAATCCAGTGGTTCTGGGGGGCCGCCCTCGCATGTACATCAGAGCCAGGGGCATCACAGTGACCCAGGAAAGCCCTGTCTCTGCCATAAGCTTCACCATATTAGATTTTAGGGTCTGATTAGCGCGTTCAACTAAGCCACCGGATTGCGGCCTATAGCTACAATGGGTCCTGAGGTCTATCTGCAGACTCTCAGACAAGTTCTGTATCACCAGGTTTACAAAGTGGGAATCATTGTCGCTGGTTAATTTAGATGGTAACCCCCACCTTGGGATGATCTCCCTAAGGAGATTCTTGGCTACTGCTACAGCAGTGGAATGTCGACATGGGAAAGGCTCTACCCACTTGGAGAAGGCATCCACTATCACCAGACAATATTTGTAACCTTGACAAGGAGAGAGTTCAATGAAATCCATCATTATGTGTTCACATGGTCCTTCAGGGGTTGGATGAGCCGATAGTGGCATCGGAATCCCTCTTCCCATGTTGTTAGTCATACAAATCACACATTTTGCACAATATTGTTCAGCAAACACAGAAAACCCAGGTGCAAACCAAAATGTATTTACAAAATCAACAACTCCCCCCTTTGACACATGATCCCTACCATGTGACAACTTAGCTAAGTAGGGAAAACATGAACGTGGTAAGACTGGTAGCCCAGCCGGGCCCAGCCAGAGTTTCTGCACCTGGTCATATGTACATAGTCGTTTCCACTTCCTCAACTCAACAGGACCTACAGAGGATTGCAGGTCAGAGATATCAGTGGGAGAGAAGAGGTTATGATCAGGAAGTAAAACCATTTGTAACACAGGTGCCTCCAAGGAGACAGCTGCTGCCTTAGCTGCCAAGTCAGCCATAGCATTACCTTTGGAGACAGGGTCGGAAGAGTTAGCATGAGCAAGGCACTTACAAACAGCAAGTTCAGAAGGGAGCAAAATAGCTTTTAGCAAGTTATCAACAAGTTTTGAATGAGAGATTGTCTTACCAGAGGAGGTCAGGAAGCCGCGCTGTTTCCACAGAGTACCAAAATCATGTACCTCACCAAAGGCATATCTGCTATCTGTATAGATAGTGGCAGACTGGCCTTTAGTTAATATGCAAGCTCTAGTGAGTGCAAAGAGTTCTGCTGCTTGAGCAGAAAGGTGGGAGGGTAATTTAGCACTTTCCAGTGTGGTTGAGGCAGTAGTAACCGCATACGCAACCAATGGTTCTCCTTTCTCAGAACGCTGAGCAGAGCCATCTACAAACAGTTCCAAATGTGCATTTTGCAAAGGGACATCAGTTAAATCCGACCTTGGTTTAGAGACAAGCTCCACCATGGCAGCACAGTCATGCGGCTCTCCATCATCCTCGGTGGGCAACAAAGTAGCAGGATTTAACACAGTGCACCTCTTCAGGGTCACATTGTAGCGGTATTAATTAGAGAAGGGTAAAGAAGATTTTGTTCGGGCGCCAGGCAGGTATTAACCATGCCGAAATAAAAAAATAGTAGAACAGCGAGAGTACCACTACCAGACCCACACACATCAGCAGAAGAGACTGCCTAGAGTGTAGCCTGTTGACCAGATAGCCAGCGGAGAGAAAAAAGAATACACACCCTATAGATCCCACATCACAGCACAGTCCTTCCACAATTCTTGGTAACCCCACCAAGCATACCTTATATAATAATAATAGCAGAGCAAATAAACAGCAACTTCATACAATAAAGAATGAACCCAGTCATCACACAGAGGATTTGCAATAGTTTGTATTCTCTTCCAGGGGAGGAGTGCAGAGGGTATGAATGTGTGGTGTTCATATACACACTAGTCCAGCTCCAATGAAACTTCAATGCATTTAGAAAAATAGAGTCGGTTGCAGTGTAAAGCACTGGACCATAGCGGGAAGAGAAAGAGAGGAGAAAGAGAGGGCTTAGCTGTGGTCTTGAGGGTGCAGGTGTACGGTCTGACTGTCCGATGGTGTGTTGGGTTGTAGATGAACGCTTCGCAACAATGTTGCTACTAATCCCTTTGATCCATAACCGTCGCGGTCCCAAATGAGAACAACCACGTCGTCGAGCGATCACACCGAGGATTGATCCAAACACTGTACAACCACGTCGTCGAGCGATCACACCGAGGATTGATCCAAACACTGTACAACCACGTCGTCGAGCGATCACACCGAGGATTGATCCAAACACTGTACAACCACGTCGTCGAGCGATCACACCGAGGATTGATCCAAACACTGTACAACCACATACGCTGAAGACAAACAAAAAACCTCTGCAGCATAACACACACAACCAAAATGTCGCGCCACCCAAGAGCTCCTCCCCAAAGAGCTGAACGAGCTCTTTTATTTCCTTCTTCCTACTGCTCATGCGCTCTTAAAGTGGCAGCGCACGGTGAAGGCTCCGTGCAGGATTTCGCCACAACATGACACATTGTCAGAAGAACATTCTGATAATGAAGCAGTCGAGCTGGTGTTAGATGGGCCGTCTTTGCCTGTGAAATAAGAGCATGTACAGCATGAGGAACGTGTACAGTGAGTTCACACATGGCAACAATGTCTGCACAAGCCAACACAGCTTCAGTAGCAGCAGCCACAGCTCTCAAACAACAAACCAGACCTCTGGCCACACTGTCCAGCTGTTTGGAATAATAGCCCAACCGGGCGCTACTTTCCTCCATGTTCCTGTGTTAAAACAGATGACATAAAACCACTTTTCTCACAAACAAAGAGGGTAAAAGGTTTAGAATGGTCAGGGAGTCCCAAACAGGGAGAAGTAGTCATGAGTTGTTTCAGTCTGGTCAGAGCAGTCAGTCCCTCTGGTGTCCACTTAATTTTGTCAATCATAGCCATATTGTGGCCATAAATAAGGTCAGCAAGTGGCTGCGCCACCTCAGCATAGTCAGGTAACCACACCCTACAATACCCTGCCATACCAGTCAATGACATCATGTGTCGTTTAGTAACCGTCTGTGGGACAGAGAGAATAGCCTGTATCCTCTCTTTACCCAGCTGCCTGCCATTGGGAGAGATGTCATGACCCAAATACCTTACTGTCTGTGAAACCAACTGTAACTTCTTCTTTGAAACTTTGTGGCCATTCTCAGCGAGAAATATCAACAGAGCCCGAGTATCAGTTTCACAAGTTTCTATTGAGCTGGAGCACAACAACAAATCATCCACATACTGAATCAGAGTGCTGCCCTCAGGGGGTATAAAACCCTCCAGATTTTGTGCTAAAGCCGCTGAAAAAATAGCGGGGGATTCCACGTAGCCCATTGGAGCCACAGTCCACGTAAATCGCTTTCCTAGAAACGTGAAAGCAAACCAGAACTGAGATTCTGGTGCCACTGGAATACTGAAAAATGCATTCGTCAAATCAATCACAGAACCACTCTGCTGTGGGTGGTACCGCCCCCAACAGTGTAGTAACATTAGGAACCACCGAGGCACGGGCAAAAACTGCATCGTTCACAGGCCTTAAGTCCTGGACCAATCTCCAATCACCTGAAGGTTTTCTAACAGGCAAGATAGGGGTGTTACAGGGTGATTCTGGACAGGGAATCAAAGCACCATTAGCTAACAGGGATGCATGAACAGGAGTAATACCTGCTATTGCCTCCCTACTGAGTGGATACTGTGCTCTAGATGGCCGCCTGGTATCTTTAGGAGTGACCACCATTGGCTCAGCTCTCTTTTTTCTCCCAAAATCATATTTGTCCCTTGCCCATAGGCATTCAGGGACCCCTCTCAGGAGGGGTGAGTCTTCACTCAACAACATGATATTGGTAGAAAAATAAACCTGATCAACACCATGCACACCCCTTACAGTTGGAGTTTCCCAACTGAGTGGGTAACAACTTGTCAGTGTGCTGGGTGAATAAGTTGACTCATCAAGGCGCATCTCCCAGTCTGTAGCATTAACCAAGCATTTCATCCACATTCCAGTATCCGCCCATTCTACTCTGTCTGATTTTGCCAGGGACACATGTGGTGCGCTATCCTCTAACAGGTAGAGCTCTTTCTGTGCAGGGGTTAGATTAACCCCTAAAGCACAAATCACTGCTACAGTATAAACCCTCACACTGCACTGATCATTCTGTAATGTATCACACAGCCATTGTTTCTCATAATAGAGATCTCTTGTCAATGGTGAAAAATGGGAGGTGCAATGTAAGCCTGCTTCAGACATGAAACTGCCCTCGTGGCCCCAATGGGTTTTGGCCATTAAGAAAACACAAGCCATATTGGGCACCTCATCATCAACATCCCATGCATAATACCAGTCACAAAACTCAGACATTAACATCAATTGCTCCCCCCCCCCTCCTCCTCTTCCTCATGAATAACAGTTAAACTGGTTTGGCCACATGTTATGTTGATGCCAAGTTTACACAGGAGGTCCCTGCCCATCAGATTGACAGGACAGTGGTCAGAGTAGAGAATTTGATGTTGACACTTCTCCTCACAAAAGGAGACAGGCAGAGGCATAGTTATCTGCTCTCTGAGTGGGAGGCCTGAAGCCCCTACAGTTTTGACTATTTCATTAGACATGGGAGGTTTTGTCATAGCCTTGCAGTTAATCACAGACATAGCAGCCCCAGTATCAACAAGAAATATTAATGACTCACCATTGACGCAAGCCTCCACGGTTGGCTCTACTCTCGGAAGGGTGTGACACTTTAAAAACAAATGCTCTTGTTGCTCTGAGGATTTTAGCACAACTGTCCCTGTCTTCTCATCATGTCAATACACCTTCTCCTGTCCCTTTTCTGGATTGTACAGGGTCGTCTGTGCCGGCAGGCCCTGTCTGCCAGGCTCCAGGTTGTCCTCTGCCTGGAGGGACTCCTTGTAGGCCCCACTGTTGCTGTTGCTGGACCCCGTGAGGTTGCCCGACCTGCCATTGGTTGGGAGTTGGCTGCCACGGCTGTTGTTGGAATGGGGCTGTCCATGCATGTGCTCCTTTTCCTCCACTTCTTGCCCCCTCCCTTTGGGCCCCTCTTCTCGGTCCACCCCTGCCTTTGTTCCTCTGTGGATTTGTTAGCTCGGAGCAGTCAGCAGCAAAATGACCCGGCTTCCCACAGTTGTAACACTTGCGCACTCCACCCCCTTGTCCTATCCCTGCTGGGGCTGCTCCCTGGTAAAACGTCATCTGGGCAGCCTGTAGTTTCTGTGTCTTCAGTTTTTCTTTCTTTATTTTTTCTTCCTTCTGAGTACTTTGTTGTCTCTCAGCATGCTTGCAGTGCTGTACCACCGTTGCTAATGGCTCAGTCTCCCAACTGATGCAGGTAGTCCTCACAGCTTTCTCCAGGCCCGGTGTCAGACCCCTCACCAGGGCGTCTTTCAGCAGATCCCCATATGCATGTTTGTTTGGTCTGATACCACTGTGTAGCCTGAAACAGGTCTCAAGTCTCTTTCTGAAAGCCTCCAGGCCCTCATCTTTCTTCATAGTGCATTCTCTGATGGCAGTCCAGTCGGTCTTAGTTGGATACATCTCCACAATCCTGGCCAGCAGCGCCGTTATCTGGTCCTGATATGCGCCATTCACAGTCCACAGGTAGTTGCAATCAAACTGTTCCTGTACATCCGCCCACCTGAGTCCCAGTTTCTTTTTACAGATATGGGCTATCTCAGCAGCAGATGGTTTGTACTGACCCACCAATACCCTAATTTCTGCTGAATATTTCACAGCGTCCTTACTTGGGTCTGGTAGGTCTTCTACAATGTCTTTGATTTCATCATGTCTCCACGTCCTCTGGACATACACAATGGGGTTCCATGCTGCGGCGGCAGCAGCATTAGCATCATCAGGTCGAGGCTGAGGGTTGGGACAGGCCATCAGAGGGTATTGTCGATACATGTCTGATGCTGGGTCGTATGGGGAGGGGGTAGAGACACGCCTCTCCGTCCTGGCCCGTAGACGGTCCTTCAACGGGGGAGTCAGCTGGGGTGCCCCTCCGTCGTCACTTTCCTCACTGGAGCTGAGTGGAGGAGCCTTGAGAAAAGGATTGTTGATCTTTTTTCCCTTCTGGCGTGCTCCCCCCACTGCGGCTCTAGTGGGACTGGCCGGAGTCACTCCAGACCCTTTCAGGACTTCAGCCAGGCTCCGTGCCAGACGATCAATCACTGTGGTGTTGGGAGAGACAGGGGGTAGGGCTGCAGGTTGTAGTGGTCTTGCATCCAGCGGATCAGCAGGAGGCGACTGAGGAGGAGGGAGGTCCGGCAACACTGGGTAGAGAGTTTGAGGAGTACAGTAGGGAGGGGGACAGTCTCTGTCATCATCATCCTTCCTATTCCTTCTCACTGTTTCATCTTTCCCCTTCTGTTCTCCTTCCTCAGTCTGAACTACCATATTCTGACTGGTTTTTCCCCGAAATGGGTCCTGTCTCTTCTTTCATTTGTCAGCCTCCCTTTCCCATTTTCTGAATTTCACCCAATCAATTTGATCCTTTTTCCCTAGGTTACCTTCCTTCTCTACCAATCTCTGTCTAATCTCGTCTAACAGCGTCACACTTAGTGTCCCTGTCAAAGGAAAACCACCCTCTCTATGCCATAGAAGTACCTGTTCCAGAATATCCCTACCCCATTTATCTACCATAACCTTCAAGGCTCCAGTAGGAGGGTCCGGAATGCCTGGTTCTTTGCTCCCGAGCGCACCCATGGCTCCTTAGTCATACACAGACACACACACACACACACAAACACAAAATCTCACTCTCACACGCACACCGGGAGAGAAAAACAGTTATAACAGAAATTCCCTAAGTACTCACAGAACTTTAATGTTCACCCACACAGGATGGTCAGATGCTCACACAGAACTTTAATGATCACCCACACAGGATGGTCAGATGCTCACACAGAACTGGTCAGATGTCCACACAGAACTGGTCAGATGCTCACACAGAACTTTAATGATCACCCACACAGGATGGTCAGATGCTCACACAGAACTGGTCAGATGTCCACACAGAACTGGTCAGATGCTCACACAGAACTTTAATGATCACCCACACAGGATGGTCAGATGCTCACACAGAACTGGTCAGATGTCCACACAGAACTGGTCAGATGCTCACACAGAACTTTAATGATCACCCACACAGGATGGTCAGATGCTCACACAGAACTTTAATGATCACCCACACAGGATGGTCAGATGCTCACACAGAACTGGTCAGATGCTCACACAGAACATCAGAACGTAATTGAAAGGTTACTCACACAGAGTCAACCTACCGCGCCCACACAGAACGCTCCTACAAAACAAAACACTCACACAGAGTAACCCAGGGCATACCTGGCTAGCACATTTAAAATAATTGGAATTCACCACCTCTGAGGGTCACTTAGACAGTCACACAGACACTTTCAGAACGAGGTCCTTCTTCCAATAGGGCTTCACCAAGTACCGTGTTTCACACAGAACACACAGTCACCCTGGCCCCTCACCCTCACAGACTGCACCAATCCCCACTGTGATCAATTCAGTGTCAGGACGGCTCTAGTCGCCCGCAACCGACCAATAGCAGAGTATCTTTGAATCCACAAACTCTCAGATTACTCTCCTCTGACTCGGCCCTGCTTACGCCTCCAAGGTGCCCCCCTCACACAGGAACACACTCAGAGCCCACGTAACAGATGCTTTTGTTAAAAAACTCAACTTCTTTTATTTAACTTGAGTGTAGACTCAGCCATAGAGGTTTGTAACTTCACATGATTTAGTCTACTTGTCAATCCAGATCTGAATATTTGATATCCTTTTTACTGTACACTGTTAGTCATTTTCCCCAAAGCTAATCCCTGAATGGAATGGCCTACTACAAGGATGTGGTCAGGTTGACACTTCTAAGTCATAATAACACAACACACATATCAGATTGCAAGGGCAAGTACAATGAGCGGTTGGGAAAATGAAGTCTGCTCTGTGGGTTGCCAAACACACACAAACATAATTAATTTGTTGTATTGTATTTATTATGGATCCCCATTAGCTGCTGCCAAGACAGCAGTTACTCTTCTTCAGGTCCAGCGAAATTACGGCAGTTATACAATTTTAAAGACATTACAATACATTAAGTGCGTGTCCTCAGGCCACTACTCTACTACCACAAATCTAAAACACAAAATCGTGTGTACGTGTGTGTATGTTATCGTGTGTGTATATGCATGTCTCTTCACAGTCCCCGCTCTTCCATAAGGTGTATTTTATCTGTTTTTTAAATCAAATTTTACTGCTTGCATGAGTTACTTGATGTGGAATATAGTTCCATGTAGTCATGGCTCTATGTACTACTGTGCCATTAAAATTATATTGTGCCTATCTTTCAGATCTGCCAACCTGCTCGGTGGGTGACAGGCCAAGCTGTTCCAGGCCTGGAGTGGCACGCTGGAACTTCCAGAGGCTTGTAGACCTGAAGCAGTGTGATGTGGTCCAGGTATTTATCAAACACACACACTCACTCTGTTTTGTTGTATAATTATTTTTACGTTTTAAAATTGTTCCTCTCTCTTTTAGATCTGACACCCCTATTAGCTCAACCAGTCTTAACAGCTGCAGTCGTCTGCCCCTGCATCTGCTACACCGGCCACGACAGGTGATACAGGTAATTATCACATACATGTACTCTCTCCCTCACTTGGGGCTCTATTTAATCACATCCGCTTCAGCCAACTGCTGCATAGCGGTTGTTTTGGTGGTGTCTTTGGTAGAACTGTAGAACAAGCTGTCATATCCACATAGCGGTTGTTTTGGTGGTGTCTGAGGTAGAACTGTAGAACAAGCTGTCATATCCACATAGCGGTTGTTTTGGTGGTGTCTGAGGTAGAACTGTAGAACAAGCTGTCATATCCACATAGCGGTTGTTTTGGTGGTGTCTGAGGTAGAACTGTAGAACAAGCTGTCATATCCACATAGCGGTTGTTTTGGTGGTGTCTGAGGTAGAACTGTAGAACAAGCTGTCATATCCACATAGCGGTTGTTTTGGTGGTGTCTGAGGTAGAACTGTAGAACAAGCTGTCATATCCACATAGCGGTTGTTTTGGTGGTGTCTGAGGTAGAACTGTAGAACAAGCTGTCATATCCACATAGCGGTTGTTTTGGTGGTGTCTGAGGTAGAACAGTAGAACAAGCTGTCATATCCACATAGCGGTTGTTTTGGTGGTGTCTGAGGTAGAACAGTAGAACAAGCTGTCATATCCACATAGCGGTTGTTTTGGTGGTGTCTTTGGTAGAACTATAGAACAAGCTGTCATATCCACATAGCGGTTGTTTTGGTGGTGTCTGAGGTAGAACTGTAGAACAAGCTGTCATATCCACATAGCGGTTGTTTTGGTGGTGTCTTTGGTAGAACTGTAGAACAAGCTGTCATATCCACATAGCGGTTGTTTTGGTGGTGTCTTTGGTAGAACTGTAGAACAAGCTGTCATATCCACATAGCGGTTGTTTTGGTGGTGTCTGAGGTAGAACTGTAGAACAAGCTGTCATATCCACATAGCGGTTGTTTTGGTGGTGTCTGAGGTAGAACTGTAGAACAAGCTGTCATATCCACATAGCGGTTGTTTTGGTGGTGTCTTTGGTAGAACTATAGAACAAGCTGTCATATCCACATAGCGGTTGTTTTGGTGGTGTCTGAGGTAGAACTGTAGAACAAGCTGTCATATCCACATAGCGGTTGTTTTGGTGGTGTCTGAGGTAGAACTGTAGAACAAGCTGTCATATCCACATAGCGGTTGTTTTGGTGGTGTCTGAGGTAGAACGGTAGAACAAGCTGTCATATCCACATAGCGGTTGTTTTGGTGGTGTCTGAGGTAGAACTGTAGAACAAGCTGTCATATCCACATAGCGGTTGTTTTGGTGGTGTCTGAGGTAGAACTGTAGAACAAGCTGTCATATCCACATAGCGGTTGTTTTGGTGGTGTCTGAGGTAGAACTGTAGAACAAGCTGTCATATCCACATAGCGGTTGTTTTGGTGGTGTCTGAGGCGGAACTGTAGAACAAGCTGTCATATCCACATAGCGGTTGTTTTGGTGGTGTCTGAGGTAGAACTGTAGAACAAGCTGTCATATCCACATAGCGGTTGTTTTGGCGGTGTCTGAGGTAGAACTGTAGAACAAGCTGTCATATCCACATAGCGGTTGTTTTGGTGGTGTCTGAGGTAGAACTGTAGAACAAGCTGTCATATCCACATAGCGGTTGTTTTGGTGGTGTCTGAGGTAGAACTGTAGAACAAGCTGTCATATCCACATAGCGCTTGTTTTGGTGGTGTCTTTGGTAGAACTGTAGAACAAGCTGTCATGTCCACATAGCGGTTGTTTTGGCGGTGTCTGAGGTAGAACTGTAGAACAAGCTGTCATATCCACATAGCGGTTGTTTTGGTGGTGTCTGAGGTAGAACAGTAGAACAAGCTGTCATATCCACATAGCGGTTGTTTTGGTGGTGTCTGAGGTGGAGCTGTGTTAGAGCTGTCATATCCACAAGCTGCTCCTGACATTATACCTAACGTGGACATTGTCATTGGCTGCACGGAGTCGCATTAACAGAAATCTCATGCAGCCCTGTTTACAAGTTAGAACACTGGAATTTGAGATGTAATCTACACCTCGATTTGGCTGATAGAAATCTCTTTATTTAGTTTAATGATTTTGAATTTGAGCATCATTATTTCTATATAACTTACACTTTCTCGTTCTGAACTTATAACGTTAATAGGACGGTGTAGAGCTGCTGCTTACCGATTTGACAGATCCAACGCAGATACACCTCAGACTAGAGGTCGACCGATTTAATTAGGGCCGATTTCAAGTTTTCGTAATCGGTAATCTTCATTTTTGGATGCGGATAATGGCCGATTACATTGCACTCCACGAGGAGACTGCGTGGCAGGCTGACCACCTGTTACGCGAGTGCAGCAAGGAGCCAAGGTAAATTGCTAGCAGGCATTAAACTTATCTTTATAAAAAACAATCAATCTTAACATAATCACTAGTTAACTACAAATGGTTGATGATATTACTAGTTTAACTAGCTTGTCCTGCGTTGCAAATAATCAATGCGGTGCCTGTTAATTTATCATCGAATCACAGCCTAACAAGCGCATTTGCGAAAAAAGCACTGTCGTTGCACCGTTGTACCTAACCATAAACATTAATGTCTTTCTTAAAATTAATACACACGTATATTTAAAAAGTTAAAAGAAATTCATGTTAGCAGGCAATATTAACTAGGGAAATTGTGTCACTTCTCTTGCCTTCTGTGCAAGCAGAGTCAGGGTATATGTAGCAGTTTGGGCCACCTGGCTCGTTGCGAACTGTGTGAAGACCATTTCTTCCTAACAAAGATCGTAATTCATTTGCCAGAATTTTACATAATTATGACATAACATTGAAGGTTGTGCAATGTAACAGCAATATTTAGACTTATGGATGCCACCCGTTCGTTAAAATACAGAACGGTTCCGTATTTCACTGAAAGAATAAATGTTTTGTTTTTGAAATGATAGTTTCCAGATTTGACCATATTAATGACCTTAGGCTCGTATTTCTGTGTGTTTATTATATTATAATTAAGTCTATGATTTTATATTTGATAGAGCAGTCTGACTGAGCGGTGGTAGGCAGCAGCAGGCTCGTAAGCATTCATTCAAACAGCCCTTTCCTGCGTTTGCCAGCAGCTCTTTGCAATGCTTGAAGCACAGCTCTGTTTATGACTTCAAGTCTATCAACTCCCGAGATTAGGCTGGCAATACTATAGTGCCTATAAGAATATCCAATAGTCAAAGGTATATGAAATACAAATGCTATAGAGAGAAATAGTCCTATAATAACTACAACCTAAAACTTCTTAACTTCTTATGGCTGGGGGCAGTATTGAGTAGCTTGGATGAATAAGGTGCCCAGAGTAAACTGCCTGCTACTCAGTCCCAGAAGCTAAGCTATGCATATTATTAGTAGATATGGATAGAAAACACTCTGAAGTTTCTAAAACTGTTTGAATGATGTCTGTGAGTATAACATAACTCATATTGCAGGCAAAAATTTAGAAAGAATCCAACCAGGAAGTGGGAAATCTGTTTGTAGGTTTGCCTATCCAATATACAGTGTCTATGGGGCCATATTGCACTTCCTACGGCTTCCACTAGATGTCAACAGTCTTTAGAACCTTGTTTGATGCTTCTACTGTGAAGGATGAGGAAATGGGAGCTGTTTGAGTCAGGGCTCTGGCAGAGTGCCACGAGCTCACTCAGGCGCGCCCCCGTGAGAGTTAGCTGCGTTCCATCGCATTTCTACAGACAAAGGAATTCTCCGGTTGAAACATTATTGAAGATTTATGTTAAAAACATCCTAAAGATTGATTCTATACATCGTTTGACATGTTTCTACGAACTGTAATGGAATTTTTTTACTTTTCGTCTGGCCTGCGCGTCATCAATTTGGATTTTGGAACTAAACGCGCGAACAAAAAGGAGGTATTTGGACATAAATTATGGACGTTATCGAACAAAACAAACATTTATTGTGGAACTGGGATTCCTGGCAGTTCATTCTGATGAAGATCATCAAAGGTAAGTGAATATTTATAATGCTATTTCTGACTTCTGTTGACTCCACAACATGGAGGATATCTATATGGCTTGTTTTGGTCTCTGAGCACTGTACTCAGATTATTGCATGGCGTGCTTTTTCTGTAAAGTAAAGTAAAAAATCTGACACAGAGGTTGCATTAAGGAGAAGTTTATCTAAAGTTCCATGTATAATACTTGTATCTTTTATCAATGTTTATTATGAGTATTTCTGTAAATTGATTTGGCTCTCTGCAAAATCACCGGATGTTTTGGAGGTAAAACATTACTGAACATAACGCGCCAATGTAAACTAAGATTTTTGGATATAAATATGAATTTTATCGAACAAAACATACATGTATTGTGTAACATGAAGTCCTATGAGTGTCGTCTGATGAAGATAATCAAAGGTTAGTCATTAATTTTATCTCTATTTCTGCTTTTTGTGACTTCTCTCTTTGGCTGGAAAATGTCTGTGTTTTTCTGTGACTAGGTACTGACCTAACATAATCAGATGGTGTGCTTTCGTCATAAAGCCTTTTTGAAATCGGACACTGTGGTGGGATTAACAACAAGTTTATCTTTAAAATGGTGTAAAATACTTGTATGTTTGAGTAATTTTAATTATGAGATTTCTGTTTGAATTTGGCGCCCTTCACTTTCACTGGCTGTCATGTCAATCCCGTTAACCTCTCTGGGATATGTGGGACGGTAGCGTCCCACCTGGCCAACATCCAGTGAAAATGCAGAGCGCCAAATTAAAATAAATTACTATAAAAATTTAACTTTCATGAAATCACACATTCAATATACCAAATTAAAGCTACACTTGTTGTGAATCCAGCCAACGTGTCAGATTTCAAAAATGCTTTACGGCGAAAGCAAACAATGCTATTATCTGAGGATAGCACCCCAGCTAACAATCACAGACCATCATATTTCAACCTTCCAGGCGCGACACAAAACACAGTAATAAAGATATAATTCATGCCTTACCTTTGACGAGCTTCTTCTGTTGGCCCTCCAATATGTCCCATAAACATCACAAATGGTCCTTTTGTTCGATTAATTCCGTCGATTATATATCCAAAATGTCAATTTATTTGGCGCGTTTGGTCCAGAAAAACACCGGTTCCAACTTGCACAATGTGACTACAAAATATCTCAAAAGTTACCTGTAAGCATTGTCCAAACATTTCAAACTACTTTTGTAATACAACTTTAGGTATTTTTAAATGTAAATAATCGATAAAATTGAAGGCGGGATGATCTGTGTTCAATACCGGAGGAAAACAATGTGTAGCATGCTTTCTGGTCATGCACTTCTAACAAACAGTACACTTCACTCAAGCCTCATTCTGAACATGGCTACTTCTTCATTTCTCTAAGGAAAAACCTCAATAAATTTCTAAAGACTGTTGACATCCAGTGGAAGCAATAGGAACTGCAGGAAGGTCCTTTATTCCCAATGAAAACCCATTGAAAAGAGAGTGACCTAAAAAAATAAAATCTAAAAGGTTTGTCCTCTGGGTTTTTCCTACCAAATAAGTTATGTTATAGTCACAGACATGATTCAAACAGTTTTAATAATATGCATATATTGGCATCTGGGACTGAGTAGGAGGCAGTTTACTCTGGGCACGCTTTTCATCCAAACGTGAACATGCTGCCCCCTATCCTATAGAAGTTAACGGGATCTCAGCCGATCTCAGACGTAAGAAGTTAACTGGGAATATTGAAGACTTATGTTAAAAGGAACCACCAGCTTTCATATGTTCTCATGTTCTGAGCAAGGAACTTAAACGTTAGCTTTTTTACATGGCACATATTGCACTTTTACTTTCTTCTCCAACACTGTGTTTTTGCATTATTTAAACCAAATTGAACATGTTTCATTATTTATTTGAGACCAAATTGATTTTTATTTATGTATTATATTAAGTTAAAATAAAAGGGTTCATTCAGTATTGTTGTAATTGTCATTATTATAAATATATTAATCGGAATCGGCTTTTTTTGGTCCTCCAATAATTGGTATCGGCATTGAAAAATCATAATCGGTCGACCTCAGACACCGCCAAAACATCAGCTATGCAGGTGTCAGCTATCACCGCTTAACACTTGATCTGATTGAATCCAGGCCTTACACTCATTCAGTCTGTTTAGTTGTATGATTATTGTCAGTTAAGAAAATTGTTCCTCTTTTAGATCTGCGTAGTAGATGCAGTCACGGCATTCCCCTGCTGTGGTGTTATATTTACCGGCTGCACCAGTTCCTACTACACTGGCCGTGAAGGGAGACACTTTTGAGGATTCCCAGATGGATACAGGTAATTCAGAATTATATTGCATATGCTCACCCACACCAACAGATGCACACACAGACATGTTGTTGATAAGTATACTTACTGTCACTTTGTGCAGCTCTCTTTCAGATCTGCCATGCACTCCACCACTGCCTGACAGCCTCACCCAGAAGTGCATACACTGGGCCTATCAAGACTGACAAAGCAGAGATGGGTGGCGGACAAGGAAAAATAAAACTAATCATGCGCACACACACACACACTATCCACAATGTAAATCAGTTGTAATAACTTGTTTATTTTATTTGAGGAAAATATCTGTAATAAAGTACATTCACACTTAAAGCAATGTCTTTGGTTTATTGGATATTTCTCTGACTACAATGTGTGACCAGAAGGAAGTCGGCAGACCTGCAACCCTTGGACTGTGTGCAGGTTTTGTCATCTGGAGCTGAAAAATAGAGATGGGGAGGAAGAGTGCAGTTTAAAGGTTTATCATTAATAACTGACACAATTCTATAATGAATATAATATTTGAATAATAATACATAAGTGACCAATAGTTACTGTATTGTGATTGTTAAGTGTTTTCTTTACTCAACAAGTAGTGCCCCAAGGAGGGATCCAACCGTGTGTCAGAAGTGGCAAAAAAGGTCAAATATTTCCATTACGTCTATACACGACTGGTACACGACAGGGATTCTTTAGCTAAATAGCCCAGTACTGTAGCCTACTCCCGACCATTACGTTGTACAGCGCCATATTTTCCATTCCATCCTAACAGAAACCCAGAGTTTTTCTTGGACTAGAAACACCATATCAAATTAAGCAACATTTCTTAAAATCAGTCCCATATACCATGTTCTTACAAAAATGTTTTAAATTCTCTAGTACAGCCACTGTTGAAGGCTATCAAATGCTTCTCAAAGATGTCCTCTGGTGGTCAAACTAGCTAGCTAGCATTAATGGCTGACACTTAAATAATGTGCCATGGAATTCTGCCCGAGGGAGTTATCCAACTGGCACCTCCGTCGCGACGTTACCTGAACGCTCATCTGGGGCCCGCTAATCGTTAGCTGTCTTATCGGCTGCTATCTGAATAAGTATATCGGACAATTTTTTTCTTGGGTCACTATATCTATTTTGCCAATTGGATTTATCCCCTCTACCACACGGAACCCCACTAATCTACCGACGGAAACGCACGAGGTGTCTAAAAATAGACCTCCATCCTATGCTATCTTGCTACCGATAGCCATCTACCCGGCCAGCTGTCTGGATCGCCGTGACCCCAACCAACCTCTACTCACTGGACCCTTATTGATCACTCGATTAAGCATGCCTCTCCTTAATGTAAATATGCCTTGTCCATTGCTGTTCTGGTTAGTGTTTATTGGCTTATTTCACTGTAGCCCTGTTCACTCTAGCCCTGCTCACTATACCATATCCAACCTTTCAGTTCCACCACCCACATATGCGATGACATCACCTGGTTTCAATGATGTTTCTAGAGACAATATCTCTCTCATCATTACTCAATACCTAGGTTTACCTCCACTGTATTCACATCCTACCATACCTTTGTCTGTACATTATTCCTTGAAGCTATTTTATTGCCCCCAGAAACGTCCTTTTACTCTCTGTTCTAGACGTTCTAGACGACCAATTCTCATAGCTTTTAGCCGTACCCTTATCCTACTCCTCTGTTCCTCTGGTGATGTTGAGGTGAATCCAGGCCCTGCAGTACCTAGCTCCACTCCTATTCCCCAGGCGCTCTCTTTTGATGACTTCTGTAACCGTAATAGCCTTGGTTTCATGCATGTTAACATTAGAAGCCTCCTCCCTAAGTTTGTTTTATTCACTGCTTTAGCACACTCTGCCAACCCGGATGTTTTAGCCGTGTCTGAATCCTGGCTTAGAAAGACCACCAAAAATTCTGACATTTTCATCCCCAACTACAAGATTTTCAGACAAGATAGAACGGCCAAAGGGGGCGGTGTTGCAATCTACTGCAAAGATTGCCTGCAGAGTTCTGTTTTACTATCCAGGTCTGTTCCCAAACAATTTGAACTTCTACTTTTAAAAATCCACCTCTCTAAAAACAAGTCTCTCACCGTTGCCGCCTGCTATAGACCACCCTCTGCCCCCAGCTGTGCTCTGGACACCATATGTGAACTGATTGCCCCCCATCTATCTTCAGAGCTCGTGCTGCTAGGCGACCTAAATTTGAACATGCTTAACACCCCAGCCATCCTACAATCTAAGCTTGATGCCCTCAATCTCACACAAATTATCAATGAACCTACCAGGTACCACCCCAATTCCGTAATCACGGGTACCCTCATAGATATCATCCTAACCAACTTGCCCTCCAAATACACCTCTGCTGTTTTCAACCAAGATCTCAGCGATCACTGCCTCATTGCCTGCATCCGTAATGGGTCAGCGGTCAAACGACCTCCACTCATCACTGTCAAACGCTCCCTGAAACACTTCAGCGAGCAGGCCTTTCTAATCGACCTGGCCGAGGTATCCTGGAAGGATATTGATCTCATCCCGTCAGTAGAGGATGCCTGGATATTTTAAAAAAATGCCTTCCTCACCATCTTGAATAAGCATGCCCCATTCAAGAAATTTAGAACCAGGAACAGATATAGCCCTTGGTTCTCTCCTGACCTGACTGCCCTTAACCAACAGAAAAACATCCTATGGCGTTCTGCATTAGCATCGAACAGCCCCCGTGATATGCAACTTTTCAGGGAAGCTAGAAACCAATATACACAGGCAGTTAGAAAAGCCAAGGCTAGCTTTTTCAAGCAGAAATTTGCTTCCTGCAACACAAATTCAAAAAAGTTCTGGGACACTGTAAAGTCCATGGAGAATAAGAACACCTCCTCCCAGCTTCCAACTGCACTGAAGATAGGAAACACTGTCACCACCGACAAATCCACTATAATTGAGAATTTCAATAAGCATTTTTCTACGGCTGGCCATGCTTACCACCTGGCTACCCCTACCCCGGTCAACAGCACTGCCCTCCCCTCTGCTACTCGCCCAAGCCTTCCCCATTTCTCTTTCTCCCAAATACAGTCAGCTGATGTTCTGAAAGAGCTGCAAAATCTGGACCCTTACAAATCAGCCGGGCTAGATAATCTGGACCCTTTCTTTCTAAAACTATCTGCTGAAATTGTTGCCACCCCTATTACTAGCCTTTTCAACCTCTCTTTCGTGTCGTCTGAGATTCCCAAAGATTGGAAAGCAGCTGCGGTTATCCCCCTCTTCAAAGGGGGGAACACTCTTGACCCTAACAGCTACAGACCTATATCTATCCTACCCTGCCTTTCTAAGGTCTTCGAAAGCCAAGTCAACAAACAGATTACCGACCATTTCGAATCCCACCATACCTTCTCCGCTATGCAATCTGGTTTCAGAGCTGGTCATGGGTGCACCTCAGCCACGCTCAAGGTCATAAACGATATCTTAACCGCCATCGATTGGAAACAATACTGTGCAGCCGTATTCATTGACCTGGCCAAGGCTTTTGACTCTGTCAATCACCACATCCTCATCGGCAGACTCGACAGCCTTGGTTTCTCTAATGATTGCCTCGCCTGGTTCACCAACTACTTCTCTGATCGAGTTCAGTGTGTCAAATCGGAAGGTCTGTTGTCCGGGCCTCTGGCAGTCTCTATGGGGGTGCCACAGGGTTCAATTCTTGGACCGACTCTCTTCTCTGTATACATCAATGATGTCACTCTTGCTGCTGGTGATTCTCTGATCCATCTCTACGCAGACGACACTATTCTGTATACTTCTGGCCCTTCTTTTGACATTGTGTTAACAACCCTCCAGGCGAGCTTCAATGCCATACAACTTTCCTTCCGTGGCCTCCATTTGCTCTTAAATACAAGTAAAACTAAATGCATGCTCTTCAACCGATCGCTGCCTGCACCTGCCCGCCTGTCCAACATCACTACTCTGGACGGCTCTGAATATGTGGACAACTACAAATACCTAGGTGTCTGGTTAGACTGTAAACTCTCCTTCCAGACTCACATCAAACATCTCCAATCCAAAGTTAAATCTAGAATTGGCTTCCTATTCCGCAACAAAGCATCCTTCACTCATGCTGCCAAACATACCCTTGTAAAACTGACCATCCTACCAATCCTCGACTTCGGTGATGTCATTTACAAAATAGCCTCCAAAACCCTACTCAATAAATTGGATGCAGTCTATCACAGTGCCATCCGTTTTGTCACCAAAGCCCCATATACTACCCACCACTGCGACCTGTACACTCTCGTTGGCTGGCCCTCGCTTCATACTCGTCGCCAAACCCACTGGCTCCAGGTCATCTACAAGACCCTGCTAGGTAAAGTCCCCCCTTATCTCAGCTCGCTGGTCACCATAGCAGCACCTACCTGTAGCACGCGCTCCAGCAGGTATATCTCTCTGGTCACCCCCAAAACCAATTCTTCCTTTGGCCGCCTCTCCTTCCAGTTCTCTGCTGCCAATGACTGGAACGAACTACAAAAATCTCTGAAACTGGAAACACTTATCTCCCTCACTAGCTTTAAGCACCAGCTGTCAGAGCAGCTCATAGATTACTGCACCTGTACATAGCCCATCTATAATTTAGCCCAAACGACTACCTCTTTACCTACTGTATTTATTTATTTATTTTGCTCCTTTGCACCCCATTATTTCTATCTCTACTTTTTCTATCTCTACTCTACTTTTTTTTTTTACTTGCTATATTGTATTTACTTCGCCACCATGGCCTTTTTATATTTTTATTTATTTATATATATATTTTGTTTGCCTTCACCTCCCTTATCTCACCTCACTTGCTCATATTGTATATAGACTTATTTTTCACTGTATTATTGACTGTATGTTTGTTTTACTCCATGTGTAACTATGTGTTGTTGTATGTGTCGAACTGCTTTGCTTTATCTTGGCCAGGTCGCAATTGTAAATGAGAACGTGTTCTCAATTTGCCTACCTGGTTAAATAAAGGTGAAATAAAATAAATAAAATAAAAATTCTCCGGCACCATGCAAGCTGTGCTGCTGTATGCTACAACTTTTAAACCACTGTACCAAAAAAGTATCTAACAAGTGTTACCAGAAGTTGCTTACTGGCTTGATAGTGTTGGAATGTAGATTATTCTTCCTTGTTCAACTGTAATTACTGTAACTGCCAGAGATGGAATGTACAGCTCAAATGTACATCTCACTTGTCAGCTCGGGGATTTCAATCTTGCAACCTTCCGGTTACTAGGCTACCTGCCGCCCCTATTCCCTATGGGCCCTAGTCAAAGTAGTGCACTATATAGGGAATAGGATGCCATTTGGGATGCCGCCCGACATAAAATCAAAAGAGAAACGTATGCATATCAGTTGAGGAGCTCACAGAAGCCTGAACACCAAGACAAGCAGCAACCATTTTGGTAAGACATTTTCTATAATTCTATAACATATTATACATTGAAAGTACATGCACTTATCAGGATGTAAATGTACGAAATAGTGAACACTCACTTAGAGGTACTTTAGAACTACTGTATTGATAGAAAAATCACACTCAGAAAACCTAAACAGTTAGCAGTTTAACTTTTGTTTAGAGACTTAACATGAATCAAGTTGTATTATTGATTAGTATTTAAATGTATAATTTAAATTAATAATTGTTTAATTTATTTAGAATTTGATTCATATTTTTCTCCCATGTATTAGGGAATACCAATACAACCATGGAACTTTGGGTGTTCCTCATATTTTCAGGTTAGTATCTATCTCTATTGTTGTAAAAATATATTCAATATGAAGCTTAAGCAGAAATGTGACTCACCACTTAGATTCGGTCCTATGCAGGAAATTTGAAATGGTATTTTTTTTACATTGGATAAAAGTAAGAGACTCAGAGCTATACATTTTTTATATCATACACTGCACAGTTGATGAGCAATGGGAAAGTAATCCTGCTTTGAATGTTGATAAACTTGTAACCCCACCTTTAAGAAAATGGTCTGTGAATGTTTTGGTACAGTACGCCTACTGGAGAGCTCATCTTTGTCTACACCCATTCAGCATTGTTCACACACTCTTAAGCCTTAGCCCCACACATCTCTTTAAGGATTCACAGTCTAGTAAACTACGTGAGAAAGATAGCTAACAGTACACTTTAACTTGCAATGAAAAATGACTTTCTGACCAAATTAGAAACTTATAAAATCTGATAATGTAATTAGACTATTAGCCGTATACATGGATGAAAAATGCTTCTTCCTCTATGTCATGGTTGCCATGGTTGCCCTTAGTTATAAAATGTAATCAGAAGACAAGTTTTATACAACAGCCTTCTGTGTTACCTTTTGGACTCTCAGCATTTGGCAATCATCTCTGTGCTTCCACTGATTTCATAAATTCGGTCAAGTTCTTCCGTGACAATGACACAGTTTCTTCCCCACCACTGTCATCAGAAGACTATAATGTCTGGTTCAATGAAAATGTTTTGACCTAAGTCAGGGATTTCCTCATTGTCTGATTCATTTTCAGTATCGGGGAGAGTCAGCATGGCATGATCGTCCTCCAGAAAGTAGTCCAGCAAACACTTTTTCAGTTCTTCATGATATCTTTTTTTTAAGTAGCCGTAGAAATGATTATCCACACATACTGAGCAGCTCATGTAATAGATAAGACCATGCTAAATGGCAGACCAATCCAAACTCATCTCTCAGCATGTCCAGCCCATCCATTATCTCAGCCAATCATTGCTAGTGCCTGGATTTTACTAGGCTGGTAATTTACAATTTTATTCGTATTTAAAGATGACATATACGTTAATAATTAAGGCACATAAAAGAACACGTTCCAGAAGGAATTTCTCCCCAAAAAATGCATTTTGATATTTAAAAAAAAATAACATTCTCTCCTCTCCTGTGAAGTAGTGACATGCGACATAAGCCCAGCTTCTTGAAACGAGTCACAAAAGGAATGGTTATATGGAATTTCAGGCAAATGCCAGATGGGCTGGTCTATCTTCAGGCCAATGGGCCTATTTCAATTGTTTTGAGTTTTTTGCGCAGGATGTGGTGGCCTTGAGGGAAAAACATGGGCTGATGTTCTGGAAATGCCCATTTCTGGTGCCTAGGATTAAGGTATTGTTATACTTACTAATACTTGTAATATTTTGTATTTTTTCCAGGAATAGGCAGCCTTTGCTCTGCAACAAGCACAACCTTAGATCCTAATATGACAACAACAACCGAGGCTCCTACTACGACAACCGAGGCTCCTACTACGACAACCGCTGCTCCTACTACTACGACAACCCCGGAACCTACTATGACAACCCCAGCTCCTACTACTACGACAACCCCGGAACCTACTATGACAACCCCAGCTCCTACTACTACGACAACCCCGGAACCTACTATGACAACCCCAGCTCCTACTACTACGACAACCGCAGCTCCTACTACGACAACCGCAGCTCCTACTATGACAACCGCTGCTCCTACTACTACGACAACCCCGGAACCTACTACGACAACCGCGGCTCCTACTACGACAACCGCGGCTCCTACTACGACAACCGCGGCTCCTACTACGACAACCGCGGCTCCTACTACGACAACCGCAGCTCCTACTACGACAACCGCAGCTCCTACTACGACAACCGCAGCTCCTACTACGACAACCGCTGCTCCTACTACTACGACAACCCCGGAACCTACTATGACAACCCCAGCTCCGACTACTACGACAACCCCAGCTCCGACTACTACAACCGCAGCTCCTACTACAACAACCGCAGCTCCTACTACTACGACAACCGCAGCTCCTACTACTACGACAACCGCAGCTCCTACTACTACGACAACCGCAGCTCCTACTACTACGACAACCGCAGCTCCTACTAATACGACAACCGCAACTACGACAACCGCAGCTCCTACTACTACGACAACCGCAGCTCCTACTACTACGACAACCGCAGCTCCTACTACTACGACAACCGCAGCTCCTACTACTACGACAACCGCGGCTCCTACTACTACGACAACCGCGGCTCCTACTACAACAACCGCGGCTCCTACTACGACAACCGCGGCTCCTACTACAACAACCGCGGCTCCTACTACGACAACCGCAGCTCCTACTACTACGACAACCGCAGCTCCTACTACTACCACAACCGCAGCTCCTACTACTACGACAACCGCAGCTCCTACTACTACGACAACCGCAGCTCCTACTACTACGACAACCGTAGCTCCTACTACTACGACAACCGCAGCTCCTACTACTACGACAACCGCTGCTCCTACTACTACGACAACCCCGGAACCTACTACGACAACCGCGGCTCCTACTACTACGACAACCGCAGCTCCTACTACTACGACAACCGCTGCTCCTACTACTACGACAACCCCGGAACCTACTACGACAACCGCGGCTCCTACTACGACAACCGCGGCTCCTACTACGACAACCGCGGCTTCTACTACTACGACAACCGCAGCTCCTACTACTACGACAACCGCAGCTCCTACTACTACGACAACCGCAGCTCCTACTACTACGACAACCGCAGCTCCTACTACTATGACAACCGCAGCTCCTACTACTACGACAACCGCAGCTCCCACTACTACGAGAACCGCAGCTCCTACTACTACGACTTCCGCAGCTCCTACTACTACGACAACCGCAGCTCCTACTATTACGACAACCGCAGCTCCTACTACTACGACAACCGCAGCTCCTACTACTACGACAACCGCAGCTCCTACTACTACGACAACCGCAGCTCCTACTACTACGACAACCGCAGCTCCTACTACTACGACAACCGCAGCTCCTACTACTACGACAACCGCAGCTCCTACTACTACGACAACCGCGGCTCCTACTACTACGACAACCGCGGCTCCTACTACTACGACAACCGCGGCTCCTACTACTACGACAACCGCGGCTCCTACTACGACAACCGCGGCTCCTACTACGACAACCGCAGATCCTACAACGACAACCGCAGCTCCTACTATGACAACCGCTGCTCCTACTACTACGACAACCCCGGAACCTACTACGACAACCGCGGCTCCTACTACGACAACCGCGGCTCCTACTACGACAACCGCGGCTCCTACTACGACAACCGCGGCTCCTACTACGACAACCGCAGCTCCTACTACGACAACCGCAGCTCCTACTACGACAACCGCAGCTCCTACTACGACAACCGCTGCTCCTACTACTACGACAACCCCGGAACCTACTATGACAACCCCAGCTCCGACTACTACGACAACCCCAGCTCCGACTACTACAACCGCAGCTCCTACTACAACAACCGCAGCTCCTACTACTACGACAACCGCAGCTCCTACTACTACGACAACCGCAGCTCCTACTACTACGACAACCGCAGCTCCTACTACTACGACAACCGCAGCTCCTACTAATACGACAACCGCAACTACGACAACCGCAGCTCCTACTACTACGACAACCGCAGCTCCTACTACTACGACAACCGCAGCTCCTACTACTACGACAACCGCAGCTCCTACTACTACGACAACCGCGGCTCCTACTACTACGACAACCGCGGCTCCTACTACAACAACCGCGGCTCCTACTACGACAACCGCGGCTCCTACTACAACAACCGCGGCTCCTACTACGACAACCGCAGCTCCTACTACTACGACAACCGCAGCTCCTACTACTACCACAACCGCAGCTCCTACTACTACGACAACCGCAGCTCCTACTACTACGACAACCGCAGCTCCTACTACTACGACAACCGTAGCTCCTACTACTACGACAACCGCAGCTCCTACTACTACGACAACCGCTGCTCCTACTACTACGACAACCCCGGAACCTACTACGACAACCGCGGCTCCTACTACTACGACAACCGCAGCTCCTACTACTACGACAACCGCTGCTCCTACTACTACGACAACCCCGGAACCTACTACGACAACCGCGGCTCCTACTACGACAACCGCGGCTCCTACTACGACAACCGCGGCTTCTACTACTACGACAACCGCAGCTCCTACTACTACGACAACCGCAGCTCCTACTACTACGACAACCGCAGCTCCTACTACTACGACAACCGCAGCTCCTACTACTATGACAACCGCAGCTCCTACTACTACGACAACCGCAGCTCCCACTACTACGAGAACCGCAGCTCCTACTACTACGACTTCCGCAGCTCCTACTACTACGACAACCGCAGCTCCTACTATTACGACAACCGCAGCTCCTACTACTACGACAACCGCAGCTCCTACTACTACGACAACCGCAGCTCCTACTACTACGACAACCGCAGCTCCTACTACTACGACAACCGCAGCTCCTACTACTACGACAACCGCAGCTCCTACTACTACGACAACCGCAGCTCCTACTACTACGACAACCGCAGCTCCTACTACTACGACAACCGCGGCTCCTACTACTACGACAACCGCGGCTCCTACTACTACGACAACCGCGGCTCCTACTACGACAACCGCGGCTCCTACTACGACAACCGCAGATCCTACAACGACAACCGCAGCTCCTACTATGACAACCGCTGCTCCTACTACTACGACAACCTCGGAACCTACTACGACAACCGCGACTCCTACTACGACAATCGCGGCTCCTACTATGACAACCGCGGCTCCTACTACGACAACCGCGGCTCCTACTACGACAACCGCAGCTCCTACTACGACAACCGCAGCTCCTACTACGACAACCGCAGCTCCTACTACGACAACCGCAGCTCCTACTACTACGACAACCCCGGAACCTACTACGACAACCGCGGCTCCTACTACTACGACAACCGCAGCTCCTACTATGACAACCGCAGCTCCTACTATGACAACCGCTGCTCCTACTACTACGACAACCTCGGAACCTACTACGACAACCGCGGCTCCTACTACGACAACCGCTGCTCCTACTACTACGACAACCCCGGAACCTACTACGACAACCGCGGCTCCTACTACTACGACAACCGCAGCTCCTACTACGACAACCGCAGCTCCTACTATGACAACCGCTGCTCCTACTACTACGACAACCTCGGTACCTACTACGACAACCGCGGCTCCTACTACGACAACCGCGGCTCCTACTACGACAATCGCGGCTCCTACTACGACAACCGCAGATCCTACAACGACAACCGCAGCTCCTACTACGACAACTGCAGCTCCTACTACGACAACCGCTGCTCCTACTACTACGACAACCGCGGCTCCTACTACGACAACCGCGGCTCCTACTACGACAACCGCAGCTCCTACTACGACAACCGCAGCTCCTACTACGACAACCGCAGCTCCTACTACGACAACCGCTGTTCCTACTACTACGACAACCGCGGCTCCTACTACGACAACCGCGGCTCCTACTACGACAACCGCGGCTCCTACTACGACAACCGCGGCTCCTACTACTACGACAACCGCGGCTCCTACCACTACGACAACCGCGGCTTCTACTACTACGACAACCGCGGTTCCTACTACTACGACAACCCCAGCTCCTACTACTACGACAACCGCAGCTCCTACTACGACAACCGAGGCACCTGCTACGACAACCGCAGCACCTGCTACGACAACCGCAGCTCCTACTACGACAACCGCAGCTCCTTCCACGACAACCGCAGCTCCTACTACGACAACCGCAGCTCCTACTACGACAACCGCTGCTCCTACTACTACGACAACCCCGGAACCTACTATGACAACCCCAGCTCCTACTACTACGACAACCGCAGCTCCTACTACGACAACCGCAGCTCCTACTATGACAACCGCTGCTCCTACTACTACGACAACCTCGGAACCTACTACGACAACCGCGGCTCCTACTACGACAACCGCGGCTCCTACTACGACAATCGCGGCTCCTACTACGACAACCGCGGCTCCTACTACGACAACCGCAGCTCCTACTACGACAACCGCAGCTCCTACTACGACAACCGCAGCTCCTACTATGACAACCGCAGCTCCTACTACGACAACCGCAGCTCCTACTACGACAACCGCAGCTCCTACTACGACAACCGCAGCTCCTACTACGACAACCGCTGCTCCTACTACTACGACAACCCCGGAACCTACTATGACAACCGCGGCTCCTACTACTACGACAACCGCAGCTCCTACTACGACAACCGCAGCTCCTACTATGACAACCGCTGCTCCTACTATGACAACCGCTGCTCCTACTACTACGACAACCTCGGAACCTACTACGACAGCCGCGGCTCCTACTACGACAACCGCGGCTCCTACTACGACAATCGCGGCTCCTACTACGACAACCGCAGATCCTACAACGACAACCGCAGCTCCTACTACGACAACCGCAGCTCCTACTACGACAACCGCAGCTCCTACTACGACAACCGCAGCTTCTTCTACGACAACCGCTGCTCCTACTACTACGACAACCCCGGAACCTACTACGACAACCGCGGCTCCTACTACGACAACCGCAGCTCCTACTACGACAACCGCAGCTCCTACTTCGACAACCGCTGCTCCTACTACTACGACAACCGCGGCTTCTACTACTACGACAACCGCAGCTCCTACTACTACGACAACCCCAGCTCCTACTACTACGACAACCGCAGCTCCTACTACGACAACCGAGGCACCTGCTACGACAACCGCAGCACCTGCTACGACAACCGCAGCTCCTACTACGACAACCGCAGCTCCTTCCACGACAACTGCAGCTCCTTCCACGACAACTGCAGCTCCTTCCACGACAACTGCAGCTCCTTCCACGACAACTTCAGCTCCTACTATGACAACGGCGGCTCTTACTACGACATCTGCGGCTCCTTCCACGGCAGCTCCTACAACGACAACCGCAGCACCTACTACGACAACCGCAGCTCCTTCTACGACAACCGCGGCTCCTACTACTACGACAACCGCTACTACTACGACAACCGCGGCTCCTACTACTACGACAACCGCGGCTCCGACTACTACGACAAACGCGGCTCCTACTACTACGACAACCGCGGCTCCTACTACTACGACAACCGCGGCTCCTACTACTACGACAACCGCGGCTCCTACTACTACGACAACCGCGGCTCCTACTACTACGACAACCGCAGCTCCTACTACTACGACAACCGCGGCTCCTACTACTACGACAACCGCAGCTCCTACTACTACGACAACCGCAGCTCCTACTACTACGACAACCGCAGCTCCTACTACTACGACAACCGCGGCTCCTACTACTACGACAACCGCAGCTCCTACTAAGACAACCGCAGCTCCTACTACTACGACAACCGCAGCTCCTACTACTACGACAACCGCAGCTCCTACTACTACGACAACCGCAGCTCCTACTACTACGACAACCGCAGCTCCTACTACTACGACAACCGCAGCTCCTACTACTACGACAACCGCAGCTCCTACTACTACGACAACCGCAGCTCCTACTACTACGACAACCGCAGCTCCTACTACTACGACATCCGCAGCTCCTACTACTACGACAACCGCAGCTCCTACTACGACAACCGCAGCTCCTACTACTACGACAACCGCAGCTCCTACTATTACGACATCCGCAGCTCCTACTACTACGACAACCGCAGCTCCTTCTACGACAACCGCAGCGTCTACTTCGACAACCGCAGCTCCTACTACTACGACAACCGCAGCTCCTACTACTACGACATCCGCAGCTCCTATTACTACGACAACCGCAGCTCCTACTACTACGACCACCGCAGCTCCTATTACTACGACCACCGCAGCTCCTACTACTACGACCACCGCAGCTCCTACTACTACGACCACCGCAGCTCCTACTACTACGACCACCGCAGCTCCTACTACTACGACAACCGCAGCTCCTACTACTACGACAACCGCAGCTCCTACTACTACGACAACCGCAGCTCCTACTACTACGACAACCGCAGCCCCTACTACTACGACAACCGCAGCTCCTACTACTACGACAACCGCAGCTCCTACTACTACGACATCCGCAGCTCCTACTACTACGACCACCGCAGCTCCTACTACTACGACCACCGCAGCGTCTACTACGTCAACCGCAGCTCCTACTACTACGACAACCGCAGCTCCTACTACTACGACAACCGCAGCTCCTACTACTACGACAACCGCAGCTCCTACTACTACGACAACCGCAGCTCCTACTACTACGACAACCGCAGCTCCTACTACTACGACAACCGCAGCTCCTACTACTACGACAACCGCAGCTCCTACTACTACGACAACCGCAGCTCCTACTACTACGACAACCGCAGCTCTTACTACTACGACAACCGCAGCTCCTACTACTACGACATCCGCAGCTCCTACTACTACGACATCCGCAGCTCCAACTACTACCTCAACCGCAGCTCCTACTACTACCTCAACCGCAGCTCCTACTACTACCACAACCGCAGCTCCTACTACTACGACATCCGCAGCTCCTACTACGTCAACCGCAGCTCCTACTACTACGACAACCGCAGCTCCTACTACTACGACAACCGCAGCTCCTACTACTACGACAACCGCAGCTCCTACTACTACGACAACCGCAGCTCCTACTACTACCACAACCGCAGCTCCTACCACAACCGCAGCTCCTACTACTACCACAACCGCAGCTCCTACTACTACCACATCCGCAGCTCCTACTACTACGACATCCGCAGCTCCTACTACTACGACAACCGCAGCTCCTACTACTACCACATCCGCAGCTCCTACTACCACAACCGCAGCTCCTACTACTACGACATCCGCAGCTCCTACTACTACGACAACCGCAGCTCCTACTACTACGACAACCGCAGCTCCTACTACTACGACAACCGCAGCTCCTACTACTACGACAACCGCAGCTCCTACTACTACGACAACCGCAGCTCCTACTACTACGACAACCGCAGCTCCTACTACTACGACAACCGCAGCTCCTACTACTACGACAACCGCAGCTCCTACTACGACGACAACCGCAGCTCCTACTCCGACAACCAAAGCTCTTACAACCACAGCTCCTACTATGACATCCGCAGCTCCTATTTTGACAACCTCAGCTGCTACTACGACAACCGCAGCTCAGACAACCGCAGCTCCTACTACGACAACCGCAGCTCAGACAACCGCAGCTCCTACTACTACGACAACTGCAGCTCCTACTACGACAACCGCAGCTCCTACTACTACGACAACCGCAGCTCCTACTACTACGACAACCGCAGCTCCTACTACTACGACAACCGCAGCTCCTACTACTACGACAACCGCAGCTCCTACTACTACGACAACCGCAGCTCCTACTACTACGACAACCGCAGCTCCTACTACTACGACAACCGCAGCTCCTACTACTACGACAACCGCAGCTCCTACTACTACGACAACCGCAGCTCCTACTACTACGACAACCGCAGCTCCTACTACTACGACATCCGCAGCTCCTACTACTACGACATCCGCAGCTCCTACTACTACGACAACCGCAGCTCCTACTACTACGACATCCGCAGCTCCTACTACTACAACAACCGCAGCTCCTACTACTACGACAACCGCAGCTCCTACTACTACGACAACCGCAGCTCCTACTACTACGACAACCGCAGCTCCTACTACTACGACAACCGCAGCTCCTACTATTACGACAACCGCAGCTCCTACTACTACGACAACCGCAGCTCCTACTACTACGACAACCGCAGCTCCTACTACGACAACCGCAGCTCCTACTACTACGACAACCGCAGCTCCTACTACTACGACATCCGCAGCTCCTACTACTACGACATCCGCAGCTCCTACTACTACGACAACCGCAGCTCCTACTACTACGACAACCGCAGCTCCTACTACTACGACAACCGCAGCTCCTACTACTACGACAACCGCAGCTCCTACTACTACGACAACCGCAGCTCCTACTACTACGACAACCGCAGCTCCTACTACTACGACAACCGCAGCGCTTACTACGACAACCGCAGCTCCTACTACTACGACAACCGCAGCTCCTACTACTACGACAACCGCAGCTCCTACTATTACGACAACCGCAGCTCCTACTACTACGACAACCGCAGCTCCTACTACTACGACATCCGCAGCTCCTACTACTACGACATCCGCAGCTCCTACTACTACGACAACCGCAGCTCCTACTACTACGACAACCGCAGCTCCTACTATTACGACAACCGCAGTTCCTACTAATACGACAACCGCAGCTCCTACTACTACAACAACCGCAGCTCCTACTACTACCACAACCGCAGCTCCTACTACTACCACAACCGCAGCTTCTACTACTACGACAACCGCAGCTCCTACTACTACGACAACCGCAGCTCCTACTACTACGACATCCGCAGCTCCTCCTACTATGACATCCGCAGCTCCTATTTTGACAACCTCAGCTGCTACTACGACAACCGCAGCTCCTACTACTACGACAACCGCAGCTCCTACTACGACAACCGCAGCTCCTACTACGACAACCACAGCTCTTACTACGACAACCGCAGCTCCTACTACGACAACCGCAGCTCTTACTACGACAACCGCAGCTCCTACTCCGACAACCAAAGCTCTTACAACCACAGCTCCTACTACGACAACCGCAGCTCCTACTACGACAACCGCAGCTCCTACTACGACAACCGCAGCTCCTTCTACGACAACCGCAGTTCCTACAAGAGCCACAACTGCTGCTCCTAATATGACAACAACCGTTCATAACACAACAGAGACAGCTCTTGCTACGGCAAAAGCACTTCTAAATACGACAATTAGTGTTCCTACAGCAACAACCGCAGCTCCTACAGCAACAACCGCAGCTCCTAATACAGCAACCACAGCTCCTAATACAGCAACCACAGCTCCTAATACAGCAACTACAGCTCCTAATACAACAACAACACAAACGAGCACTACAACTCCACCTGCCGGACAGTCAACCACGAATAGTGGGCTTAGTAAGTATGATTTACTTTACTTAATATCTAATGAAATTGTTAATAGTGGTCAACCCTGTCAAGTCTCCTTTTTTTCATGTATTACGGTACGTGTCTGTCTGTCTGTCTGTTTGTTTTGCTTCATGTTTGTTCGTATTATTGACTCATTGTGTCTCCACAGGATATAAGTTGGTACTGAGGGTGAAATTGGACATGACGACAGACCTAACCGAATCTGAGATCTTGAAACCGGTGAGAGTCGCTGTCAAACGTATAATTTTATAATGAATTAATTAATCTCCAAAAATGATTATAGAATGAGGAAAAACCTCACTCAATGGGATTTTATGCATAAGTTTGCTTTAACAAATAAGGATATTGAATAAAGATGGAAAGTGAAGTGAATGAGTGGGAAGGAGCGTGAAGAGGATAGGAATGTAGCGTTAACTCGTTTACTAAATTATGTAACCCCTTTGTTTATTCCAGCTTCGTGCAGAACTGATCAGACTAGGGCTGCCAGAGACCTTTACACTGCGATTGAGATTCATTCAGAGCTAGTTGACCGGGGGAAGAGGAGGACGACACTGGAGATAAAACACAAACAGATTACAATGCAAACCTGATCACAAAGATAATTTACACACATATCTTACAATAGATTGTCCTCAGTATTACATTATTCCCACATGACCTACGGTAACTGGACCTAATGTATTCGCAACTAAATATCTACAGTGCCTTCAGAAAATTCACACCCCTTGACTTTTCCCACATTTTGTTGTTTTACAAAGTGGGATTAAAATGTATGTAAATGTATTTTTTCGTCAACGATCTACACTAAATATAGTTGAAGAAAATGTATAATATTGTAAAAAATGTAATCATGAACAATAAAACACTAATATATCTTGATTAGATAAGCTTTCACCTTTGACAGTGATTACAGATGTGAGTCTTTCTAGATAAGTCTCTAAGCGCTTTGCACACCTGGATTGTACAATATTTGCACATTATTCTTAAAACAAATCTTCAAGCTCTGTTTGTTGATCATTGCTAGACAGCCATTTTTAAGTCTTGCCATACATTTTCAAGCTGATTTCAGTCAAAACTGTAACCAAGCCACGCAAAAACATTCCATGTTGTCTTGGTAAGCAACTCAAGTGTATATTTGGCCTTGTGTTTTAGATTATTGTCCTGCTGAAAGGTTGAATTTGTCTCCCAGTGTCTGTTGGAAAGCAGACTGAACAATGTTTTCCTCTAGGAATTTGCCTGTGCTTAGCTCTATTCTGTTTCTTTTCATCATAAACTCCCTAGTCCTTGCCGATGACAATTATACCCATAACATGATGCAGCCACCACCATGCTTGAAAATGTGATGTGGTGCTCAGTGATCTGTTGTTGGATTTGCCCCAAACATTGTGCTGCATCAGATGACCTGGCCTCCACAATCACCCGACCTCAACCCAATTGAGATGGTTTGGGATGAGTTGGACTGCAGAGTGAAGTAAAAGAAACCAACAAGTGCTCAACAACTGTGGGAACTCCTTCGAAGCTGTTGAAAAAGCATTCCAGGTGAAGCTGGTTGAGAGAATGCCAAGAGTGGGCAAAGCTGTCATCAAGGCAAAGGGTTGCTACTTTGAAGAATCTCAAATATATATATTTGTTTAACACTTTTTTGGTTTCTACATGGTTCCATATGTGTTATTTCATAGTTATGTTTTCACTATTATTCTACAATGTAGAAAATAGTACAAATAAAGAAAAACCCTGGAATGAGTAGGTGTGTCCAAACTTTTGACTGGTGCTGTATATATACAGTGCATTTGAAATGTATTCAGACCCCTTTACTTTTACCCCATTTTGTTACGTTACAGCTTTATTCTAAAATGGATTAAAGAAATTACAATTATCAATTTCACAAAATACCCCATAAAGCAAAAACAGAAAATCTGTCACGGTCCCAATACTGAGCTCCAAAAGTATGTACATTTACAGAACATTAATTATGGTTATTACAAATTTAAGCAACTAAAAGCAGGTATATATTTAGTTGCTTATACATTAGGTCTAGTTACCGTAGGTCATGCGGTAAGAATGTAATCTTGAGGATAATCTATTGTAAGGCATGTGTGTAAAGTACAGTATCTCTGTTGTGACTTTGGATATGGATATTCAAGATAATTTATTTAATAATTACTGGAATAATCATTTGATCAAATGTATTATAATTAACTTAGTTATCCTATCCAAACGAATCCAAATGAAATGTTTTATATAGAGATCCCTTTAATTAACTCTATCAGTAGTTATCCTAACTGTTGTACCAGTCCCATATCAACAGTCAGTGGCTTTGTTCTCATTGTGAAAGTCATCTAACTCAGAAACTTCAAGGACCCAAACACTTGTAACGGAACTCAAGGCTACAGATAATTCATTATTTTGGTTTTATTTACTTGACTAAATAAGTTGGGAAATTAGGTAGTTAACAGAGTAAGGCAAGGTAGAGTCTAATGGAATACTACACGGTTATTGAGGTGAGAATCGCCACAGGTTAACATACC
This sequence comes from Salvelinus namaycush, assembly GCF_016432855.1. Taxonomy (NCBI): domain Eukaryota; kingdom Metazoa; phylum Chordata; class Actinopteri; order Salmoniformes; family Salmonidae; genus Salvelinus; species Salvelinus namaycush. The sequence continues at coordinate 19,334,157 of NC_052342.1, read as the reverse complement.
TGAACTTCTGTACATTAACTCAGCAAATACAACTGTACAGTACCAGTCAAAAGTTTGGACACACCTACTCATTCCTGGGATTTTCTTTATTTGTACTATTTTCTATATTTTAGAATGTAAAAAGTGAAGACATCAAAACTATGAAAGGACATATGGAATCATGTATAAACTAAAAAAGTGTTAAACAAATCAAAATATATTTTATCTATGAGATTCTGCAACATTAACACCCTTTGCCTTGACAGCTTTGCACTCTTTTGACTGAAACAGCGGTCAACCCTGTTTGAAACAGGGTCTTCCCCAAACTGTTGCCACAAAGTTGGAAGCACAGAATTTTCTAGAATGTGCTGTAGTGTTAAGATTTCTCTTCACTGGAACTAATGGGCCTAGCCTGAACCATGAAAAAAAGCCCAGACCATTATTCCTCCTCCACCAAACTTTACAGTTGGGACTATGCATTCGGGCAGGTAGCGTTCTCCTGGCATCCGCCAAACCAAGACTTGTCTGTCAGACTGACAGTTGAGTTGGTGAAGCGTGATTCATCATTCCAGAGAACGCATTTCCACTGCTCAATAGTCCAATGGAGGCGAGTTTTACACCACTCAAGCCGACGCTTGGCTTTGCGCATGGTGATCCTAGCCTTGTTTGCAGCTGCTCAGTCATGGAAACCCATTTCATGAATCTCCCGACGAACAGTTCTTCTGCTGACTTTGCTTCCAGAGGAAGTTTGGAAATCGGTAGTAAGTGTTGCAACCAAGAGCAAACCATTATGACAGGCTATGCGCTTCAGAAATCCCGTTCTGTGAGCTTGTGTGGTCTACAACTTCCTACCACTGATACGTTGTTGCTCCTAGACATTTCCACTTCACAATAACAGCACCTAGAGTTGACCAGGGAAGCTCTAGCAGGGCAGAAATTTAATGAACTGACTTGTTGGAAAGGTGGAATCCTGTGACGGTGCCACGTTGAAAGTCACTGAGTTCTTCAGCAAAGACATTCTACTGCCAATGTTTGTTAAGGAGATCGCACACCACCATGCAATCTTTTACACACCTGTCAGCAATGGGTGTGGCTGAAATAGCCGAATCCACTAATTTGAAGGGGTGTCCATATATACTGTGACAATTCTCTTCAGGGTTAGGAGAGTTTGTACACAAATGCAGTGGGAGACCTACACAAAATAACACCAGAGAGCATTCTATCAAACAGGATAGTACTTTAATGTTTGTTTCTGGAGCACCCCAGGTCGCAGACTTGGTCGAGGATAGCAGGGTTCGGTACACAAATCGGGTTCTCGGTAGATCCGAGTCCAAAACCGCTAACAGGTAAGTCCAAACAGTCCAGGGGTCTCATTTATAAAACTGTGTGGAGGATTCACGTTAAAAGGTGGCGTACGGACGAAACACAGAAAGTGCTTACTCACAAAAATATTCTGATTGATAACACAGATAACAAATGAGGCATTAGAGTGGCAGCTGATGTGAAAGAAGGTCGGACCCTCTCAAAAATAAACAAATAAGTGGTCCAACATAAAAGTGGAGGCCAAAAGGCGCATAGCCTTACACAGACAAAGTGTTTGTGACACAGTCGGGGGAAAGGGGACACCGGAACTCAAACTCCTTGATGAGCAACTCGCCAGTATTATAGGGGAATCCCTCCTGAATGGAGTAGTGGCGGAGGTGGAGGGGACACGGGCATGCAAGACGCATCGGATGATCCAGGAATGTAATTAGTATTCCCTCGTTTGAAAAGAGTAAACCAAATGCATTCAAGTTGTTTAAACATTTATTTACACAAACAATTGTGACATTTTCTATTGGTTTTAGTCGTTGCGTGTTCCAGCGGGGTCAGTGGTGCTGCAGCTGAGCAGGAGCTGAGTGTTCCAGCAGGGTCGGTGGTGCTGCAGCTGAGCAGGAGCTGAGTGTTCCAGCAGGGTCGGTGGTGCTGCAGCTGAGCAGGAGCTGAGTGTTCCACCCGGGCGGTGGTGCTGCAGCTGAGCAGGAGCTGAGTGTTCCAGCAGGGTCGGTGGTGCTGCAGCTGAGCAGGAGCTGAGTGTTCCACCCGGGCGGTGGTGCTGCAGCTGAGCAGGAGCTGAGTGTTCCAGCAGGGTCGGTGGTGCTGCAGCTGAGCAGGAGCTGAGTGTTCCAGCAGGGTCGGTGGTGCTGCAGCTGAGCAGGAGCTGAGTGTTCCACCCGGGCGGTGGTGCTGCAGCTGAGCGGGAGCTGAGTGTTCCAGCAGGGTCGGTGGTGCTGCAGCTGAGCAGGAGCTGAGTGTTCCAGCAGGGTCGGTGGTGCTGCAGCTGAGCAGGAGCTGAGTGTTCCACCCGGGCGGTGGTGCTGCAGCTGAGCAGGAGCTGAGTGTTCCAGCAGGGTCGGTGGTGCTGCAGCTGAGCAGGAGCTGAGTGTTCCAGCGGGGTCAGTGGTGCTGCAGCTGAGCAGGAGCTGAGTGTCCCAGCGGGGTCGGTGGTGCTGCAGCTGAGCAGGAGCTGAGTGTTCCAGCGGGGTCAGTGGTGCTGCAGCTGAGCAGGAGCTGAGTGTTCCAGCAGGGTCAGTGGTGCTGCAGCTGAGCAGGAGCTGAGTGTTCCAGCAGGGTCAGTGGTGCTGCAGCTGAGCAGGAGCTGAGTGTTCCAGCAGGGTCAGTGGTGCTGCAGCTGAGCAGGAGCTGAGTGTTCCGGCAGGGTTGGTGGTGCTGCAGCTGAGCAGGAGCTGAGTGCGCCCATCCCCGAGTCACAACCCTCCGTGTCCTCACAGATGCTGTCCTGCAAACGCAAAGAGACACCATCAACGCTATTAACGAGGTTGCCAAGGAGTTGAAGTGGGACAGGCACGGGTTGGTTTCTGCGGGTGCTTCTCTGTAAAGCTGGGCCCACTACAGCACAGAGATCCAAGAGAACAGTTTGTCCTACGGTTCACATTATTTATGAGAATACATTTCATAACATGCAAGTATTGTTTAATAATTACAGATCCAATTAAATATTATTCCCGATTAACTGTACAACATATTTGAGGGGTTCTTTTGCAAAAACAGATATCTCCATTTGTATTTATTAATCGAAATCATGTTTTTTGTGTTTTTTTTGTGTGCAATCTAGGGAACTCTTCATATATAATACGTGAGAGGTAATATTTTGATTTATTTTACACAATGTTATCAATTTCAAAGCGTTTCTAAAGTTTCATCCTTCTGCCATAGGAGTCGCAGTTTCTTATTTCTCCAGTTTATGTGCGTACCTATGGGTCAAAGTGTCCGTGGAGGACCACACATACTCCCATCAAGTTTTGTTTTTTGTAAATTTGCTTAGAAAGAGGCGTAAACCTTCTTTTGTGCATACGGCAAAGTTTATAAATGAGGCCCCCATACACTGTAAATCCAGCAGATGTAATATCACTTTCTCATTCTCAATGGTTCACAATTCCACAGCTCCTAGCTCTTTCTTCCTTCCTGGTGTGGCTTAACCCCTTATATGTGGTTCGCCCCGCCTTGCGAGCATTCACTTTGTTTCTGGGGATTGTAGTTTTTGGCGGCCGGCCATTTTGCGCTTTGTAGTTCACCTGGCCATCCTTTAGTGAGAGGGCCTGTTTATTAGTTCCGCCCTCACATATCTGCCATTTATAACTCGGCCCCCTTTTTTTGGCACAATAATTTTGTATATATACAGTGCTTTCGGAAAGTATTCAGAACCATTGACTTTTCCCACATTTTGTTACGTTGTTACGTTAAAGCCTAATTCTAAAATGGATTACATTTTTCCCCTCATCAATCTACACACAATACCCCATAATGACAAAACGAAAACAGGTTTTTAGAAATGTTTTCAAAAAAATAAAAGAATAACAGAAATACCAAATTTACATAAGTATTCAGACCCTTTGCTATGAGATTCAAAATTGAGCTCAGGTTCATCCTTTTTCCATTGATCATGTTAGAGATGTTTCTACAACATGATTGGAGTCCAACTGTGGTAAATTCAATTGACTGGACATGAATTGGAAAGCCACACACCTGTCTATATAAGGTCCCACAGTTGACAGTGCATGTCAGAGCAAAAACCAAGCCATGAGGTCGAAGGAATTGTCTCTAGGGTTCTGAGACAGGATTGTGTCAAGGCACAGATCTGGGGAAGGGTACTAAAACATTTCTACAGCTTTGAAGGTCCCCAAGAACACTGTGGCCTCCATCAGTCTCAGATGGAAGAAGTTTGGAACCACCAAGATTCTTCCTAGAGCTAGCCACCCGGCCAAACTGAGCAATCGGGGGAGAAGGGCCTTGGTCAGGGAGGTGACCAAGAACCCATTGGTCACTCTGAAGGAGCTCAAGTTCCTATGTAGAGAAAGGATAATCTTTCAGAAGGACAACCATCTCTGTAGCACTCCAACAATCAGGCCTTTATGGTAGAGTGGCCAGATGCCACTGGGTAGGTATCTTCGAATTTATTGTGAGGACCGGCCGGGGGAGTGGGCTGTGTCTCCCAGTCCCTGCCGCTGAAAAACATCCCAAATCTTGGTTTCATCAGACCATAGAATCTTGTTTCTTGTTTCTCATGGTATGAGAGTCTTTGGGTGCCTTTTGGCAAACTCCAAGTGGGCTGTCATGTGTCTTTTACAGAGGAGCCTCTTAAAGAAGGTCTGTGAGAGCCAGAAATCTTGCTTGTTTGTAGGTGACCAAATACTTATTTTCCACCATAATTTGCAAATAAATTCATTAAAAATCCTACAATGTGATTTTCTGGATTTTATTTTCTCATTTTGTCTGTCATAGTTGAAGTGTACCTATGATGAAAATTACAGGCCTCTCTCATCTTTTAAGTGGGAGAACTTGCACAATTGGTGGCTGACTAAATACTTTTTTGCCCCACTGTATGAATGAGATAATATAATTGTTAAACCAGTGCTACCAACATGTAGATAATGTTTCTCACATAGACACTACAGTGAAAATATGAATGACATAATGGACTTCTCCACAGGGCTCTACACTCTCTCCTTATGCCTTGCTCACGAGTATCACTTTGTGAACATGAGCATGAACTGGACTGAAGCACAAGCCTACTGCAGAGATAAGTACACTGACCTGACCACCATAGACAACATGGAGGATATAAGTAAATTGATAAATACTTTTGTTGTGCAAAGTTGTCATCAAGGCAAAGGATGGCTACTTTGAAGAATCTCAAATATAAAATATATTTTGATTTGTTTAACACTTTTTTGCATACTACATGATTTCATATGTGTTATTTCATAGCTTTGATGTCTTCAGTATTATTCTACAATGTAGAAAATAGTAAAAATAAAGAAAAACCCTTGAATGAGTCGATGTCAACTTTTGACTGGGCTGTATGTTAGCCAGTTATCCACACTTGCTGCTGGGACTGTCAGTGGCAACTCAAGAGTTGGAACTGCATCAGGCTTCAGTACAAGAAACTTGGCATAAGTTTGAGTTTCAGCAGGTTCTCGAAGCACTCTTTGTGGTCAAACTTTGGTTTCAACCTCAGCTTGGGAAATGAATGTAACCCACTTCCCCTTAAATCTTCCTTTTTTGGGAAGTTTAACAAATGCTGTAAATTTGCTTACCGGTAACTAGCTATCTATCTGACCTTTTGCTTGCTGAATACGAAGATATGGCAAGGACTGACAGGTTATGAGCTGTACACATTCAAATTAGGGCGGGGAATTAAGTCTCTCTTCTCTGTGTCACGGAGGCGCTCCGCACTGCTAAAGCTAACTCTCTCTCCTCTGCTCTCATCCTTCTAGACCTATCGGCTGCCTTTGATACTGTGAACCATCAGATCCTCCTCTCCACCCTCTCCGAGTTGGGCATCTCCGGCGCGGCCCACGCTTGGATTGCGTCCTACCTGACAGGTCGCTCCTACCAGGTGGCGTGGCGAGAATCTGTCTCCGCACCACGTGCTCTCACCACTGGTGTCCCCCAGGGCTCTGTTCTAGGCCCTCTCCTATTCTCGCTATACACCAAGTCACTTGGCTCTGTCATATCCTCACATGGTCTCTCCTATCATTGCTATGCAGACGACACACAATTAATCTTCTCCTTTCCCCCCTCTGATAACCAGGTGGCGAATCGCATCTCTGCATGTCTGGCAGACATATCAGTGTGGATGACGGATCACCACCTCAAGCTGAACCTCGGCAAGACGGAGCTGCTCTTCCTCCCGGGGAAGGACTGCCCGTTCCATGATCTCGCCATCACGGTTGACAACTCCATTGTGTCCTCCTCCCAGAGTGCTAAGAACCTTGGCGTGATCCTGGACAACACCCTGTCGTTCTCAACTCACATCAAGGCTGTGACCCGTTCCTGTAGGTTCATGCTCTACAACATTCGCAGAGTACGACCCTGCCTCACACAGGAAGCGGCGCAGGTCCTAATCCAGGCACTTGTCATCTCCCGTCTGGATTACTGCAACTCGCTGTTGGCTGGGCTCCCTGCCTGTGCCATTAAACCCCTACAACTCATCCAGAACGCCGCAGCCCGTCTGGTGTTCAACCTTCCCAAGTTCTCTCACGTCACCCCGCTCCTCCGCTCTCTCCACTGGCTTCCAGTTGAAGCTCGCATCCGCTACAAGACCATGGTGCCTGCCTACGGAGCTGTGAGGGGAACGGCACCTCCGTACCTTCAGGCTCTGATCAGGCCCTACACCCAAACAAGGGCACTGCGTTCATCCACCTCTGGGCTGCTCGCCACCCTACCTCTGAGGAAGTACAGTTCCCGCTCAGCCCAGTCAAAACTGTTCGCTGCTCTGGCACCCCAATGGTGGAACAAACTCCCTCACGACGCCAGGTCAGCGGAGTCAATCACCACCTTCCAGAGACACCTGAAACCCCACCTCTTTAAGGAATACCTAGGATAGGATAAAGTAATCCTTCTAACCCCCCCCCCCCCCCCCCCCCCCCCCCCCCCCCCTTAAAAGAGTTAGATGCACTATTGTAAAGTGGTTGTTCCACTGGATATCATAAGGTGAATGCACCAATTTGTAAGTCGCTCTGGATAAGAGCGTCTGCTAAATGACTTAAATGTAAATGTAAATGTAAGTATATATTGGACGTATTACAATGTGTAGGTGAGCTGACATCATCTCACTTGAGGCAAAGCAAAACCAAGTGATTCAGCTCAACAGACAGCAATAAAATAGTTTTTTCAGTCTCTGGTGATAGTAAATACCTCTGACTTATTTAAAATCTTAATTAGATTAAATTAAAATTTAGTGTTCCCTGTGCATTCACTTCAATGTATTTTATTTAAATGTTTGATACGTCTCAGTTCAAAGACAGACAGGTCTTCAAATGATGTGTCTTAATAGATTTAATGTTGAATTCGTGTTTTTTTAACTATATCATACGCTATAGTTTTTTTAAACACTGTTGATTTGAACCCTACTGTTGTATTTTGTGGATGTGATCACTAGTGTTGCTGAATTCAATGTACAATGTTATCTATTAAACATGACATTACAGTATGGTAATATTTAGATGCTGATTCTTAACTTCTAATCAACCATTTCAGACTCAGAATTGTCATACTTCAATAGTATATAACTTCATGATCCAAGATGGCGTAGCAGTCGGACGTGTGTTTGTTTTGTCCCGTGTAAATAGTCCTCGTATTTTTCGTATACATTTCGTATATATTTTAATTTCACTTTCCATCTAGGAACTGAATATACATTCCTACATTCCGCCTCACCCAATGTGGTACGGACCTGCTATTTTTTATACTTTAGAACCGTAACCCCAATCAGAAGCTAGCCAGATAACTAGCTACTAGCTAGTAGTCAGTTAGCCACTGCTGCGGTCTTCACCCTTAACTCGGACACAGCCAGCTTCAGCTCGGGCCAATACCTGCCAGTCTGCAAGCGCGATATCAACCCAGAGCATATAGGACTGCTTTTTCTCTACCACATCACCGGATTCCTGACGCAAGCTCTGGACAATTACACCGTATCATCACAGCTAGCTAGCTGCAACCGAGTGGCTACTACTGGCTAACACCTCTGTCCCGAAGCAAGCACCAGTTAGCCTTGAGCTAGCCTCGAGCTAGGCCCATCTGCCGGCTAGCCGAAGAGGTCTACCAGCGAATTCTTGGGCTACAATACCTCTTTTGCCAATTGGACTGGACCTTTTTTTGCCGACACAGAGCCCTGCCAATCCATCACAACTGGTCTAAATCAGCTACAAGCTAATTTAGCCATTTTTTGCCGCTGCTAGCAGCTTTTTACCTTCTGCACAGACACCAGCCCTGTTATTAACCTGGATATTACTCACCAATTTACCAGCATCGGACTGTCTCTCGACAACAACGCCGGATTCCTGCCGTAATCCCTGAGCCACTACTTCTGATCCTCACAGCTAGCTTGCAGCTAGCGCAGCTAGCGCCACTGCCACGAAGCTAGCACCAGTTAGCAAACACAATTCTACAATTCACAACCTCTCTTTCGCCATCGCCATCCGGCTTGGATTCTCTGTCGACACGACCACGTCTGAGCAGACCCCCTCCGTCTGAGCAGACCACCCCCCGGGCTACTAACTTTAAACGCCGCGTGCTAGTTTAGTGGAGGCCTCCCTGCTCCATCTACGGCTGCCCCCTGGACACTATGATCACTTGGCTACATAGCTGATGCCTGCTTGACTGTCCATTAATTCACGGTACTCCATTCTGTTTATTTGTGTTTTATCTGTCGGCTCTGTGCTTTAACTCAGGATCTGTGTGTAGTTAATCCGACCCTCTCTGCCTAGTCGTCGCCATTTTTACCTGTTGTTGCTGTGTTAGACTAGCACCCTGTTATTGCTGCTGTTATCTTACCTGTTGTTTTAGCTAGCTCTCCCAATCAAGACCTGCAATCACTTTATGCCTTATTGTATGTCTCTCTCAAATATCAATATGCCTTGCATACTGTTGTTCAGGCTAGTTATCATTATCATTGTTTTGGTTTGCAATGGACCCCGTAGTTCCACTCTCCGTACCTCTGATACCTCCTTTGTCCCACCCCCCACACATGCGGTGACCTCACCCATTGAGACCAGCATGTCCAGAGATACAACCTCTCTTATCATCACCCAGTGCCTGGGCTTGCCTCCGCTGTACCCGTGCCCCACCATACCCCTGTCTGCACATTATGCCCAGAATCTATTCTACCACGCCCATAAATCTGCTCCTTTTATTCTTTGTCCCCAACGCTCTAGGCGACCAGTTTTGATAGCCTTTAGCCGCACCCTCATCCTACTACTCCTCTGTTCCTCGGGTGATGTGGAGGTAAACCCAGGCCCTGCATGTCCCCAGTCACCCTCATTTGTTGACTTCTGTGATCGAAAAAGCCTTGGCCTCATGCATGTCAACATCAGAAGCCTCCTCCCTAAGTTTGCCTTACTCACCGCTTTAGCACACTCTGCCAACCCTGATGTCCTTGCCGTGTCCGAATCCTGGCTTAGGAAGGCCACCAAAAATTCTGGGATTTCCATACCCAACTATAACACTTTCCGTCAAGATAGAACTGCCAAAGGGGGAGGAGTTGCAATCTACTGCAGAGATAGCCTGCAAAGTTCTGTCATACTTTCCAGGTTTATGCCCAAACAGTTCGAACTTCTAATTTTAAAAATTAATCTCTCCAGAAATAAGTCTCTCACTGTTGCCGCCTGCTACCGACCCCCCTCAGCTCCCAGCTGTGCCCTGGACACCATCTGTGAATTGATCGCTCCCCATCTAGCTTCAGAGTTTGTTCTGTTAGGTGACCTAAACTGGGATATGCTTAACACCCCGGCAGTCCTACAATCCAAGCTTGATGCCCTCAATCTCACACAAATCATCAAGGAACCCACCAGGTACAACCCTAAATCCGTAAACATGGGCACCCTAATAGACATTATCCTGACCAACCTGCCCTCCAAATACACCTCTGCTGTCTTCAATCAAGATCTCAGCGATCACTGCCTCATTGCCTGTATCCGCCACGGGTCCGCGGTCAAACGACCACCCCTCATCACTGTCAAACGCTCCCTAAAACACTTCTGCGAGCAGGCCTTTCTAATCGACCTGGCCCGGGTACCCTGGAAGGATATTGACCTCATCCCGTCAGTTGAGGATGCCTGGTCATTCTTTAAAAGTTACTTCCTCACCATATTAGACAAGCATGCTCCGTTCAAAAAATGCAGAACCAAGAACAGATATAGCCCTTGGTTCACTCCAGACCTGACTGCCCTCGACCAGCACAAAAACATCCTGTGACGAACTGCAATAGCATCGAAGAGCCCCCGCGATATGCAACTGTTCAGGGAAGTCAGGAACCAATACACGCAGTCAGTCAGGAAAGCAAAGGCCAGCTTTTTCAAGCAGAAATTTGCATCCTGTAGCTCTAACTCCAAAAAGTTCTGGGATACTGTAAAGTCCATGGAAAACAAGAGCACCTCCTCCCAGCTGCCCACTGCACTGAGGCTAGGTAACACGTTCACCACTGATAAGTCCGTGATAATCGAAAACTTCAACAAACATTTCTCAATGGCTGGCCATGCCTTCCTCCTGGCGACTCCAACCTTGGCCAACAGCCCCGCCCCCCCCCGCTGCTACTCGCCCAAGCCTCCCCAGCTTCAGATGTTCTGAAAGAGCTGGAAAACCTGGACCCATACAAATCAGCTGGGCTTGACAATCTGGACCCCCTATTTCTGAAACTGTCCGCCGCCATTGTCGCACCCCCTATTACCAGCCTGTTCAACCTCTCCTTCGTATCATCTGAGATCCCCAAGGATTGGAAAGCTGCCGCGGTCATCCCCCTCTTCAAAGGGGGAGACACCCTGGACCCAAACTGTTACAGACCTATATCCATCCTGCCCTGCCTATCTAAGGTCTTCGAAAGCCAAGTCAACAAACAGATCACTGACCATCTCGAATCCCACCGTACCTTCTCCGCTGTGCAATCCGGTTTCCGAGCCGGTCACGGGTGCACCTCAGCCACGCTCAAGGTACTAAACGATATCATAACCGCCATCGATAAAAGACATTACTGTGCAGCCGTCTTCATCGACCTGGCCAAGGCTTTCGACTCTGTCAATCACCATATTCTTATCGGCAGACTCAGTAGCCTCGGTTTTTCTAATGACTGCCTTGCCTGGTTCACCAACTACTTTGCAGACAGAGTTCAGTGTGTCAAATCGGAGGGCATGTTGTCCGGTCCTCTGGCAGTCTCTATGGGGGTACCACAGGGTTCAATTCTCGGGCCGACTCTTTTCTCTGTATACATCAATGATGTTGCTCTTGCTGCGGGCGATTCCCTGATCCACCTCTACGCAGACGACACCATTCTATATACTTCCGGCCCTTCTTTGGACACTGTGCTATCTAACCTCCAAACGAGCTTCAATGCCATACAACACTCCTTCCGTGGCCTCCAACTGCTCTTAAACGCTAGTAAAACCAAATGCATGCTTTTCAACCGTTCGCTGCCTGCACCCGCACGCCCGACTAGCATCACCACCCTGGACGGTTCCGACCTAGAATATGTGGACATCTATAAGTACCTAGGTGTCTGGCTAGACTGCAAACTCTCCTTCCAGACTCATATCAAACATCTCCAATCCAAAATCAAATCAAGAATCGGCTTTCTATTCCGCAACAAAGCCTCCTTCACTCACGCCGCCAAACTTACCCTAGTAAAACTGACTATCCTACCGATCCTCGACTTCGGCGATGTCATCTACAAAATAGCTTCCAATACTCTACTCAGCAAACTGGATGCAGTTTATCACAGTGCCATTCGTTTTGTTACTAAAGCACCTTATACGACCCACCACTGCGACCTGTATGCCCTAGTCGGCTGGCCCTCGCTACATGTTCGTCGTCAGACCCACTGGCTCCAGGTCATCTACAAGGCTATGCTAGGTAAAGTGCCGCCTTATCTCAGTTCACTGGTCACGATGGCTACACCCACCCGCAGCACGCGCTCCAGCAGGTGTATCTCACTGATCATCCCTAAAGCCAAAACCTCATTTGGACGCCTTTCCTTCCAGTTCTCTGCTGCCTGCGACTGGAACGAATTGCAAAAATCTCTGAAGTTGGAGACTTTTATCTCCCTCAACAACTTTAAAAATCTGCTATCCGAGCAGCTAACCGATCGCTGCAGCTGTACATAGTCCATCTGTAAACTACCCACCCAATTTACCTACCTCACCCCCCATACTGCTTTTATTTATTTACTTTTCTGCTCTTTTGCACACCAGTATCTCTTCTTGCACATGATCATCTGATGATTTATCACTCCAGTGTTAATCTGCTAAATTGTAATTATTCGATTTATTGCCTACCTCATGCCTTTTGCACACATTGTATATAGATTCTCTTTTTTTTCTACCATGTTATTGACTTGTTTATTGTTTACTCCATGTGTAACTCTGTGTTGTCTGTTCACACTGCTATGCTTTATCTTGGCCAGGTCGCAGTTGCAAATGAGAACTTGTTCTCAACTAGCCTACCTGGTTAAATAAAGGTGAAATAAAAATAAAATAAAAAAATTAATGTAATTACATCCACAGTAGTTTAAAGAGTAAGACAAGTATTTGTTAACATGTTTATATACTGTATATCCATACTAGAGTATAAATGCAGTTTGAAATTGAAATAATTTCATTGTAATAATGGTTAAAAAATACATTATAAACTATATTAAAATAATTATGAATCATAATAAAAATAAACTAATTAAAACATTTAATGTTTTAACATTGTTAATGCTGAAAAAAATTACTATCAATCACACTCTTTCATGTTAAGATAGTTGTGTACGCTTAGAAACTGAGAAATAACAAGAAAAGTAAATACATTGAGTCAGTAACAGGAAAGGTGAAACATTTAGACATGTCTTGGAATTATAGTTTGAACAATTCATAACAGCATTAAGTGCGAAAACCCAATCCAAATGCAATTTGACATAATGTATCATTATTACAAAATAACTACTGGCTAGTGTGTGAAAATTAGAATATAAGGGATATGTTTTTTTATGAGACAGTAAGGAAAAACTAAGGGGACGTGACTGAGGTGAAAGACAATAATAATATATATAATAATAATATCCAAATTGGCTAAAATCAGGTGAACGTTAGGGTTAAGAACAGGGTTACGTGCTATGATGTGTACAAACCCTGGATGACTGACAGCGTGCGCTGTATTGAAGCTACCGGTCCAGCCATCTTGGCACTCCTCCTCAATTGTAAAAAATATTTTGGAAGCTATAGAAATACATTTATTAATGTCTACATCCGTTTTGACATATTTATTCTATAACAGACACCTTAATGCATACTTTAAAATTATACTATGTGAGCTGAACATAAAATTAAAACAATATATTTTATAAACATTCCGTAAAGTATTTATTTTTGGAGAGTACTAATGTTCCTGTCCCCACTACAACAAAAATACTTAAAAACATGTAATTTTGTCCTTGAACATTTTAATTGAAATACTGTAGAATTCTATTCAATTCCTTTGGAGGAATATGGCCGGCCGGTGGCTTCAAAGTCTCTCAATGGCCAATAAATACTGTAGCATCAACAATCCAGGGTTTATATACGTCATTGGTTATGTGTTTGGTTAAGGTTAGGGGGTTGGTTAAGGATATAGTTAGGGTTACGGTAAGGGTTAGTTTTTAGGGTTTTGGCTAGTCAAGCTGTAAATGGGATGTTGGTCAGAAAAGTCCCCATAGTCTACAGTAATAGTGTTTACAGTTCCAGCTTCATACTCGGTTCAGTTTCTCCTTCTTACATCTTCTCCTTTTCTTCCTTGTGGAAGATCTTTCCATCGGTCTGCTCCTTCCATCTCAGTTTGACATCAGACATCCCCTTCTCAGTCAATTCCTTCTTTATCTGAGGAACACAAACATCATTTTGTTTACTGGCTGATCTACCAATTATGCAGTCAGTACTGGCTAACACTTTACTGTATACCCCCTTATGTATGCATTCATAAACTCTTTATAACAGTTATATAAGACATTATAAAATCAGTCATAGACAGTCAATAACATTATGGTCATTATAGATAACAGGTAAATCTGTAGTCAATGGTATATATTATAGCCAGATACTGCAGTAACTCTTTATCACTTGTACTAAAGTGGCTCTAATTTCTCAACGAGGAAGAGAAGGTGAAATTCACCTGCTGCAAGATGGCCTCCTGAATGGCAGGATCAGTCAGGTCCATGTTCTGGTCTTTTGGGGTCAGCTTCACTCGCACAACCTGCTGAATCTTCTTCACCGCGGAAGCTAACAGAGCCAGAGACGGAGCCAGAGACGGAGCCAGAGCCCGAGACAGAGACAGAGCAGACCTAACTCACTCTATTAAATTTATCAAAACAGGAACATTAGCTAGAAATTCAAAAGGAAATGATCTGAACAGAGGAAAATGTCCTCTGTGTACTACCTATATCCCCCCACTAGAATCCCCATACTTTAATGAAGACAGCTTCTCCATCCTGGAGGGGGAAATCAGGGACATGTACTAGTCTGTGGTGACCTAAATGCCAGAACTGGACAAGAACCTGACACCCTTTAGCACACAGGGGGACAAACACCTACCTGGAGGTGACAGCATTCCCTCCCCCATATGCCCCCTAGGCACAACTAAGACAACATAATCAACAAAAACGGGTCACAACTCCCGCAGCTCTGTCACATGCTGGGTATGTACATAGTCAATGGTAGGCTTCAAGGGGACTTCTATGGTAGGTACACCTATAGCTCATCCCTTGGCAGTAGTACTAGACTACTTTATCACTGACCTCAACACAGAGTCTCTCAGAGCGTTCACAGTCAGCCCACTGACACCCCTATCAGATCACAGCAAAATCACATGAACAGAGCAATGCTCAATAATGAGGCATCAAAGCCAAATGAGCTGAATAACATAAAGAAATGCTATAGATGTCACGACTTCCGCTGAAGTCGGTCCCTCTTCTTGTTTGGGCGGCGGTCGACGTCACCGGCCTTCTAGCCATCGCCGATCCACTTTTCATTTTCATTTTGTTTTGTCTTTGTTTTACACAACTGGTTTCAATTCCCCAATTACATGTTCATTATTTAACCCTCTGTTTTCCCCATGGTTTTTGTGCGTGATTGTTTTATGCATGTTCGGTCCGTTATTGTGGGCTCGGTATTACGACATGTTATTGGAATATTTGAGTAAAGTTACTTGTGTTCCTCATCTCTGCTGTCCTGCGCCTGACTCCTCTGCACCAGCTCCACCCAGACCATTACAATAGATGGAAGGAAAGTATGTGGAAACCTACCAAAAAACTATTAGGCAACAACAAATTCAAACCCTTTTAGACAACTTCCTGGACAAAACTTTCCACTGTAATAGTGAAGGTGTAAACTTGGCAGTAGAAAACCTAATCAGTGTATTGACCTCTCAGCTTCACTATAAAACTTTTTTTAAATTAATGACAAATGGTTCAATGAAGAATGCAAAAATCTAAGAACAAAATTGAGAAAACTATCCAACCAAAAACATAGTCCCAGAAAACCTGAGTCTACGCCTTCACTATGATGAATCACAAAAATAATACAGAAATACAGAAAAAAAGGAACAGCATGTCAGAAATCAGCTCAATGTAATTGAAGAATCCATAGACTCTAACCACTTCTGGGAAAAACACTAAACAACTACACAAAGAGTTATCGATCCCTATTACAAAGAACAAACAGCAAAAACATATACAGTTGAAGTCGCAAGTTTACATACACTTAGGTTGGAGTCATTAAAATTAGTTTTCCAACCATTCCGCCAATTTCTTGTTAACAAGCTGTAGTTTTGGCAAGTCAGTTAAGACATCTACTTTGTGCATGACACAAGTAATTTTTCCAATAATTGTTTACAGACAGATTATTTCCCTTATCATTGTCACGATCGTCTTGATAAGAGAGAGAGGACCAAGGCGCAGCGCGTGAAAAATACATCTCCTTTTATTAAAGAGACAAAAGTGAACGAAACAAAACAACAAACTGACGAACGTGAAGCTATCTTAACAAATAAGTGCTGACACTAAACACTTAGACATAGACAATTACCCACAAATGCATGATGCCCATGGCTGCCTTAAATATGGCTCCCAATCAGAGACAAATGAAAGACATCTGTCTCTGATTGAGAACCACTCAGGCAACCATAGACATACCTAGAAACATTCACTCAACCATAGACATACCTAGAAACATTCACTCAACACAAACTCATACACTAAACCCAACACCCCCTTTACCATATAACCACCCAAAACGACAAAACACAAACAATCCCTGACCTAACTAAAATAATAAAGAAAACAAAGAATACTAAGGCCAGGGCGTGACAATCATTCATTGTATCACAATTCCAGTGGGTCAGAAGTTTACATACACTAAGTTGACTGTGCCTTTAAACAGCTTGGAAAATTCCAGAAAATTATGTCATGGCTTTAGAAGCTTCTGATAGGCTAATTGACATATTTTGAGTCAATTGGAGGTGTACCTGTAGATGTATTTAAAGGCCTACCTTCAAACTCAGTGCCTCTTTGCTTGACATCATGGGAAAATCAAAAGAAATCAGCCAAGACCTTAGAAATAATATTGTAGACCTCTTGTAGAGTCTGGTTCATCCTTGGGAGCAATTTCCAAATGCCTGAAGGTACCACGTTCATCTGTACAAACAATAGTACACAAGTATAAACACCTTGGGACCACGCAGCCATCATACCGCTCAGGAAGGAGACGCATTCTGTCTCCTAGAGATGAACGTACCTTGGTGCGAAAAGTGCAAATCAATCCTAGAACAAGGTCCTTGTGAAGATGCTGGAGGAAAAAGGTATCTATATCCACAGTAAAACGAGTCCACTATCAACATAACCTGAAAGGCCGCTCAGCAAGGAAGAAGCCACTGCTCCAAAACCACCATAGAAAAAGCCAGACTACGGTTTGCAACTGCACATGGGGACAAAGATCGTACTTTTTGCAGAAATGTCCTCTGGTCTGATGAAACAAAAATAGAACTGTTTGGACATAATGACCATCGGTATGTTTGGAGGAAAAAGGGGGAGGCTTGCAAGCCGAACAACACAATCCCAACCATGAAGCACAGGGATGGCAGCATCATGTTGTGGGGGTGCTTTGCTGCAGGAGGGTCTGATGCACTTCACAAAATAGATGGCATCATGACAAAGGAAAAGTATGTGGATATATTGAAGCAACATCTCAAGACATCAGTCAGGAAGTTAAAGCTTGGTTGCAAATGGGTCTTCCAAATGGACAATCACCCCAAGCATACTTCCAAAGTTGTGGCAAAATGGCTTAAGGACAACAAAGTCAAGGTATTGGAGTGGCCATCACAAAGCCCTGACCTCAATCCCATGGACAATTTGTGGGCAGAACTGAAAAATTGTGTGCGAGCAAGGAGGCCTACAATCGTAACTCAGTTACACCAGCTCTGTCTGGAGGAATGGGCCAAAATTCACCCAACTTATTGTGGGAAGCTTGTGGAAGGCTACCCGAAACGTTTCACCCAAGTTAAACAATTTAAAGGCAATGTTACCAAATACTAATTCAGTGTATGTAATCTTCTGACCCACTGGGAATGTGATGAAATAAATAAAAGCTGAAATAAATCATTCTCTCTACTATTATTCTGACATTTCACATTCTTCAAATAAAGTGGTGATCCTAGTTGACCTAAGACAGGGAATTTTGACTCTGATTAAATGTCAGGAATTGTGAAAAACTGAGTTTAAATGTATTTTGCTAAAGTGTATGTAAACTTCCAACTTCAACTGTACATGATCACATACAAATCTTAGAATCAACTATTAAAGACTACCAGAACCCAATGGATTCTCCAATTGCATTGAATGAACTACAGGACAAAATACAAACTCTCCAACCCAAAAAAGCCTGTGGTGTTGATGGGATCCTCAATGAAATCATACAATATACAGACCACAAATTCCAATTGGCTATATTTAAACTCTTCAACATCATTCTTATCTCTGGCATCGTCCCCAATATTTGGAACCAAGGACTGATCACCCCAAACTATAAAGTGGAGACAAATTTTACCCCAACAACTACCGTGGGATATGCATCAACAGCAACCTTGGGATAATCCTCTGCATTATCATTAACAGCAGACTCATACATTTCCTCAGTGAAAACAATGTACTGAGCAAATGTCAAATTGGCTTTTTAACAAATTACCGTACGACAGACCCTGCACACCCTAATTAACAAAAAAACTAACCAAAACAAAGGCAGTCTTCTCATGCTTAGTCGATTTCACAAAAACTTTTGACTCAATTTGGCATGAGGGCCTGCCATACAAATTGATGGAAAGTGGTGTTGGGGGAAAAACATACGACATTATAAAATCCATGTACA
The DNA here is from genome assembly GCF_016432855.1 of Salvelinus namaycush. Lineage (NCBI taxonomy): Eukaryota > Metazoa > Chordata > Actinopteri > Salmoniformes > Salmonidae > Salvelinus > Salvelinus namaycush. The sequence goes on along the minus strand of NC_052342.1, from coordinate 19,315,756 downwards.
CTAACAACAAGTGTGCGGTTAAAATTGGCAAAAAACACACATTTCTTTTCACAGGGCCTTGGGTTGAGACAGGGATGCAGCTTAAGCCCCACCCTATTCAACATATATATCAACAAATTGGTGAGGGCACTAGAACAGTCTGCAGCACACGGCCTCACCCTACTAGAATCTGAAGTCAAATGTCTACTGTTTGCTGATGATCTGGTGCTTCTGTCCCCAACCAAGGAGGGCCTACAGCAGCACCTAGATCTTCTGCACAGATTCTGTTAGACCCAGTAATCTCAGTAAGACAAAAATAATGGTGTTCCAAAAACAGTCCAGGTGCCAGGACAACAAAGACAAATTCCATCTAGACACCATTGCCCTAGAGCACACAAACAACTATAGATGCCTCTGCCTAAACATCAGCACCACAGGTAACTTCCACAAAGCTGTGAACGAGCTGAGACACAAGGCAAGAAGGGCCTTCTATGCCATCAAATTAACATAAAATTTGACATAACAATTAGGATCTGGCTAAAAAATACTTGAATCAACTATAGAACCAATTGCCCTTTACTGTTGTGAGGTATTGGGTCCGCTCACCAATGAAGGATTTACTAAATGGGACAAACACCAAACTGAGACTCTAAATGCAGAATTCTGCAAAAATATCCTGTATACAACGTAAAACACCAAATAATGCACGCAGAGCAGAATTAAGCCGATACCCCAAAATTATTTTCCAACCACCTAAAAGGAAGCGATTCCAAAACTTTCCATAAGAAAGCCATCACCTACAGCGAGATGAACCTGGAGAAGAGTCCCCTAAGCAAGCTGGTCCTGGGGCTCTGTTCACAAACACAAACACACCCCACAGAGCCCCAGGACAGCAACGCAATTAGACCCAACAAAATCATGAGAAAACAAAAAGATAATTACTTGACACATTGGAAAGAATTAACAAAAAACTGAGCAAACTAGAATGCTATTTGACCCTAAACAGAGAGTACACAGTGGCAGAATACCTGACCACTGTGACTGAACCAAACTTAAGGAAAGCTTTGACTATGTACAGACTCAGTGAGCATAGCCTTGATATTGAAAAAGGCCGCCGTAGGCAGACCTGGCTCTCAACAGAAGACAGGCTACGTGCACACTGCCCACAAAATGAGGTGGAAACTGAGCTGCACTTCCTAACCTCCTGCCCAATGTATGACCATATTAGAGACACATATTTCCCTCAGATTACACAGATCCACAAAGAATTCGAAAACAAACCCAATTTTGATAAAGTCCCATTTCCACTGGGTGAAATCCCACAGTGTGCCATCACAGCAGCAAGATGTGTGACTTGTTGCACAAGAAAAGGGCAACCAGTGAAGAACAAACACCATTGTAAATACAACCCATATTTATGTTTATTTAGTTTCCCTTTTGTACTTTAACTATTTGCACATAATATGACATTTGAAATGTCTTTATTCTTTTGGAACTTTTGTGAGTGTAATGTTTAATGTTAATTTGTATTGTTTCTGTTGCTCTGTCCCTGTCTCTCTGTCAATTCAATTTAATTTAAGGGCTTTATTGGCATGGGAAATATATGGTAACATTGTCAAAGCAGATAGATAGGGTAACTTCACACACACACACACACACACACACACACACACACACACACACACACACACACACACACACACACACACACACACACACACACACACACACACACACACACACACACACACACACACACACACACACACACACACACTATAACATATACTGTAACTCACCACCGTAGCAACAGAAGGGAAGATTTGTCTCACATGTGTAGTCTTCCCATTTGCCTGATTTATCGAACATCGACACACAGTTCCCGTAACGATTATTGGGTGCTCCTGATCGCCAGTATCTGAATGAAGAGTTACTCTGGTCCGACCAGCTCCAGTCTCTGAACAGGCCGATCCACGCCAAGTTTCCCATCGGTACCATGTTCCCTATCTTCCTGCTCTCAGCCAGGTTCCTCACACTGGCCAAGTCTGTGTAGTGATGTCTGCAGTAGCTCTGCCCTTCATCCCACGTCATGGTTTCATTTGACAAGATGAACCTCTCAGAAATGTTGGTTGTCGTTCCTGCAAATATATTAATGCTGAATGTTGAATGTAATGTTGAAGTATTGAATTGTAAGTATCATTTATAGGTATTTTTTACATAAGAAATGTACTAATATGTCACATTTGACTGTGTAAAACCTAGCAGTACTACTTATTTCTCTGAGGGTAAGGCGGACTTCAGAAAGTATTGACTTTTTCCACATTTTGTTGTGTTACTGTAGTGGGTAGTAATATTTATCATTTATGATATTATAAATAACTCAAATGTGACTGATAATAAGACTAAGCAATTAGCCTATTCAAATTTGTATCTGACTCCATAAAGATAATTGGTAATATGCAAGAGACTATGGTTGAGTTACAGTAATAGGCAAATATCTGAGAATGGATTCAAAATACAATTGTATTTATTTACTTTGTAAAATGAATGGATTCACATACAAGACATAAAGCTTTAAGTTACAAACCATTAACAAGCATTACAAGGCATTATTCTCGTAATGGTCAGAGAGAGAGAGAAATCATAGCCTGAATGGCCATGCCCCAAAAGTCCATTGGGTGGAGAGATAAAGAAAGAAAGAGAGAGAGAGAGAGTGTGTCTCACTAGAGAAGTTAAGGAACAAAAAAGTGACAGAACAATGAATCCGAGACCCTTTTATAAGCATCTGAGTTGTTTGGATTCAAAACCTGAGTTGTTGATCAATAGTATTTCTGTAAAGTTAACCTCCAATCAGATATCAGACCTACATTATGTTACCTCTGCTTGTCAGATACGAGAGTCACACCTTCGCTGAGGCAATCTCCAGGAGGAGATGTTCCCACGGAAGTCCTGGGGTCACTGGCGCCTGGAGAGGTGTGAAGACTGATAAAAACTTGAATTGACTAAATTAATGTAACTGTGTGAATGAAATGGTGGTGTTTACTTTTTTTCAAGAGCATATAAAGAGCTGCCGAAATTTGATATGTCTTATTGCATTGTATGCTTTCTGATTGATGTATTTTTAAAGTGACTGGATTAAAACTGTAGGTTGGGTTGACTGGCTATCAAGCACATTTCTGTTGTCTGGTCAGATTATTTTAATTGAGTTGATTAGACTAGAATCTGGGTTTGTTTTCCTGTCTTTTGTTTTTACTCGCGAAGTGTTAAGTAACATTAATTCAGGCTGGGGCTGCGTTCCTACTTGAATTTGATTAAAAGGACAACACATTTGTTCATACTTTGAGAACTTGTTACCAAACTCCTGTGTGTATCACACACACAGTTTTTCTCTTACAGATTATTCTGAACTGAAGACGCGTGTAACCAAGTTAAGTCTTAGCCTATTGGTCATTTGCTCTGAGTTATTCTATTTGTGACTAATACATTCTATTTGTTGAATTGAGTAAATGCATTCCTTGTTTTACAGAGTAATTTTTTGATTAACTACATGACTGTATCTTGGTAGGCCTATTGATAGTTGTTAATTACACTATACACATAGTATATATGCTTGGTCTCTAACTGTGCATCTCTGAGCTAAGGTTAACTTAATCATTTTATGCTAGGACATCGATTGCAAGATATTAGCTCCTTGTTCCTTAGCCTCTTAATAATTGCATAACGGTAAACCTAGACACGTGTACCTTGTAGTATTCTGAATGGTGAAGCAAGTCTCGCAACCTTGGCTATACCCACTGGATACGATTATGGGCCTATAGCCTTCACATAGTACTAGAGTCAGATTGATACATGTAGTTTATTATTATTAAACATCATTTACACATCTACGTAATGGAATTCCCTCATCCTCAGTCAATGGGGATTTCCACCAACCTACATAATGGTTGGACCATTTCCACCAACCTATACAGGTAAAATGGTGTCGACAGAGAGGGCTACCATGTTTCAAGCTCTTAGGAAACTTTGCAATATATATTTTTAAATGTATTATTTCTTACATTCTTAGCCGAGAATATTTGTTGTGTTATTTCATACTGCCGGGAAGAACTATTGGATATCAGAGTTGTGGTAACTCACCAGCACTACCAGCATTACGACCAGGAATAATACTTTCCCGAAGTAGATCCTTTGTTCGCACCACCCAGGGCAATTTAACTGATTCCAGAGGCCGACCCAACACACCGCAGGCAGAGGAGAGGTACTCGGAGTGGTCTTCTAGTCCGACTTAGGAGGCGTGCACACCACCTACTGCTTCCAAGTAGATTACTCACTAATGTTCAGTCTCTGGATAATAAAGTTGACGAGCTCAGGGCGAGGGTTTCCTTCCAGAGAGACATCAGGGATTGTAACATACTCTGTTTCACGGAAACATGGCTCTCTCGGGATATACTGTCTAAGTCTGTCCAGCCAGTTGGGTTCTCAGTTCACCGCGCAGACAGTGTCATGACGTTGCCCTGTTGGGGAGGTTTATGACCCCCCCCCATAAATACCTTTCCCCCTTTTTCTCTCCACACTACAGAATGGACTCTTGGAAATCATTTTAGTTTACATAGAGAGAGTATTGGAACATCAAAAGGTTGGAGAAAATAACAATCTTTATTTAATCCAACCAGTTGAAAGTGTCTGTTGGTACTTAAAGAATATGATGTCAGATCAGTTGTCGTCTGAGACATTATTACTGATGATAGAATGACATAAACTGTATCTTGGAAAGTCTACACATTCTAGTTATCAGATTCACATGGAATTGTTGTGCAATTTAAATGTTTAAATATGAAAATATTTGTGAAAGAAGCTAAAATTACATTTAATCTTAAGTGAGAGAATTGTTTTCATAAGTGAACTAAGCTCACTCAGTGGCCCCGCCCAAGTGAACAGGCATTGGTTGTGAACTATGAAACACGCCCTTCTCTTCCCCACTACAAAAGCCCATTGACGAAAGTCAACCTCTTGTGTTCCCCGATGACGTGAGGACTGCTGTCCATACGTTAAAAGGGCTAATATCAACTACAGAACTAAGCCAACCTCAGCGTGAGCTCTGGTTGCGAATGGTTGAACGACTACAACCTAACGAAATTAACATTGTGTTCCCGATGACGTGAGGACTGCTGTCCATACGTTTAGAGGGAAAATTTCAACATGGAGGTGAAGATCGCCACGCTGGAAGGATGATTTCGACTATACCAGCCAGAATATAGCATGAGCGTATAGTATGGCAACTTGGTATGAACTTTGAACTCTTATTCACTAAAGAAGTGATACATCCTAGTGATAAAATAATTTATAAGGTTTAAGATAAATGATAAAAAAATTCTACCCGGAAACTTAACCAGTAGGGATTAGAGGTTATGTAGCATGGATAAGGTGTAATTAAAAATATTTAACATAAGTCCAACTAGGTTAGACTGGGAGAGAGAGGAATGTGTGTATGCATAAGAAAACACCTAGAAACAATTAAACTATGGTTGAACCGACCTGGCTATAAATCTGGGAAGATAAGATAGGACAGGGAGTACCACTTTATCTGGAGGGGACTGGAACTGTCAGCTGGGCAGTGATAAACTGTTGTGAGAATTCTAGAGAAGATAGCTCTCCTAATGTTAGTGTGCATGTGTGTGCGTAGGTTAGAAGAATGTTATAAAAGGAACATCTTTGTATGTGAATGGGAGAGCTCTCGTGAATAAACTTGGTTTTGACTTATTGGGAGCTGGGAATTCTGTCTGTTTCATTTAAACCAGAACTTTACAAACTCTGGGTTGCAGAACGATTAGAATAATTGAAAATTATAGACATTGATAATAAAATTCTATATCACCTAGACGTCGAGTTATCAGCAGCAGCTGTAAACGTGCATGGCATAGGAAAGGACGAACAATCTCTTCAGAACGACAGGGTACTACAACGTATTTGTTCTATCACAAGACGACAGACTACAACGTATCCGCTCAGAAATATTCTTCAAAGGACAAGGGAGATCTCTGCTGGGCAACCCAGCCTTCCATCTTCGACCAATCTCTTCGAAGCACAGCTCAGAGTAAATATATTTCTTGCATTTTCCTTTTCCGAATGGGCGGTTATTTAGAATGCATAAGATTCTGTATTTACAAGAGCGTATCTTCATAAGGTCCGATAGAAACCCAAGCCTTTTGTTCCTCAGACTTCCCGCGCTTTCATTCAAACCCAACCCCCTTTCTTTGTGTAACCAGCCGTCATACTGGTTTCGTCCGCTTGCTACGGTTTCTTTTATGACATAATTAGTAATCAATGTATGATCCATCCTGTGTATATGGAATTCTGTGTGATTATTTAGGTATTTATTAAATAATTAATTAAACCAGATTTTGTATTACTGATTCAACTTGTTAGCCAGGGTTCGTGAAGATAACCAATCATTTTACGACATTCAGATGAGACTGAATAAGGTGCCGATTAATAATTGACTGCTATTGATATTGTCACGTTCCTGACCTGTTTTCTCTTGTTTTGTATTTATTTAGTATGGTCAGGGCGTGAGTTGGGTGGGTTGTCTATGTGTTGTTTTCTAGGTTGGGGTTTTGTGCGTTCGGCCTGGTATGATTCTCAATCAGAGGCAGCTGTCAATCGTTGTCCCTGATTGAGAATCATACGTAGGCAGCCGGGGTTCACGTGTGTGTTTGTGGGTGTTTGTCTTTCGTGTTAGTATTCGTGCCACACGGGACTGTTTTCGGTTGGATTCTATTTGTTAATTTGTTTCATTGTAGTGTTCAGTTTATTTTATAATAAATTATGGACACTTTCCACTCTGCGTCTTGGTCCGATCCCTACACCTCCTCTTCAGACGAAGAGGAGGAAATCTGCCGTTACAGAAACACCCACCACCAAAGGACCAAGCGGAGTGGAAAAGGGCAGCAACAGCAGCAGCAGCAGCGGCCAAAAACCCAGTACTCCTGGAGTTGGGAAGAGATCCTGGACGGCAAAGGACCCTGGGCTCAGCCAGGGGAATATCGCCGTCCCAAGGCGGAGTTGGAGGCAGCGAAGGCAGAGAGGCGCTGGTATGAGGAGGCAGCGTGGCGACGCGGTTGGGAGCCCGAGAGTCAGACCCAAAAATGTATTGGGGGGGGGGGGGGACACGCGGAGTGTGGCAAAGCCGGGTAGGAGACCTGAGCCAACTCCCCGTGCTTAGCGTGGAGTGAGAGGGCGTCGTACTGGTAGACACCGTGTTATGCGGTGGAGCGCACGGTGTCCCCAGTACGCGTGCTTAGCCCAGTGCGGGCTATTCCACCTCACCGCACTGGTAGGGCTAGGTTGGGCATCGAGCCGGGTGTCATGAAGCTGGCCCAACGCATCTGGCCTCCAGTGCGGCTCCTCGGGCCGGCGTACATGGCACCAGCCTTACAAATGGTGTCCCCGGTTTGCCAGCATAGCCCAGTGCGGGCTATTCCACCTCGCCGCACTGGCAGGGCTACGGGGACCATTCAACCTGGTAAGGTTGGGCAGGCTCGGTGCTCAAGAGCGCGTGTCCTCCTTCACGGTCCGGTAATTCCGGTGCCACCTCCACGTACCAGTCCTCCGGTGGCAGCCCCCCGCACCAGGCTGTCTCTCCGTTTTCTCTCTCCAGTTGCTCCCACCTGTCCAGCGCTGTCAGAGCCTTCCTCCTCTACAGCGCAGCCAGAGTCTGAACTGCCTGCCTGCCCAGCGCTGTCTGAGCTGCCTGCCTGCCCAGCGCTGTCAGAGCTGTCCGTCTGTCCCGAGCCGTCAGAGCTGCCCGTCTGTCCCGAGCCGTCAGAGCTGCCCGTCTGTCCCGAGCCGTCAGAGCTGCTCGTCTGTCCCGAGCCGCCAGAGCTGCCCGTCTGTCCCGAGCCGTCAGAGCTGCCCGTCTGTGTTGAGCAGCCAGAGCCGTCCGCCAGACAGGAGCAGCCAGTGCCGTCCGCCGGACAGGAGCAGCCAGTGCCGTCCGCCGGACAGGAGCAGCCAGTGCCGTCCGCCGGACAGGAGCAGCCAGTGCCGTCCGCCGGACAGGAGCAGCCAGTGCCGTCCGCCGGACAGGAGCAGCCAGTGCCGTCCGCCAGCCAGGAGCAGCCAGTGCCGTCAGCCAGCCAGGATCCGCCAGAGCCAGCCAGCCAGGATCCGCCAGAGTCGTCCAGCCAGGATCCGCCAGAGTCGTCCAGCCAGGATCCGCCAGAGCCGTCCAGCCAGGATCTGCCAGAGCCGTCCAGCCAGGACCAACCAGAGCCGGCCAGCCAGGATCCGCCAGAGCCGGCCGGCCAGCCAGGATCCGCCAGAGCCGGCCAGCCAGGATCCGCCAGAGCCGGCCAGCCAGGATCCGCCAGAGCCTGCCAGCCAGGATCCGCCAGAGCCAGCCAGCCAGGATCCGCCAGAGCCAGCCAGCCAGGATCCGCCCCTCAGTCCGGTGCTGCCCCTCAGTCCGATGCTGCCCCTCAGTCCGGTGCTGCCCCTCAGTCCGGTGCTGCCCCTCAGTCCGGTGCTGCCCTTTGGTATAGTGGGATTGACATGGAGGGTGGTTGTTAGGAGGAGGCCACGGGGGCGAGTAAGGAGGCGGACAAAGACATTGTTAATAAGGTGGGGTCCACGTCCCACGCCAGAGCCGCCACCGCGGACAGATGCCCACCCAGACCCTCCCCTAGAGTTTTAGGGGGTGCGCCCGGAGTTCGCACCTTGAGGGGGGGGTTATGTCACGTTCCTGACCTGTTTTCTCTTGTTTTGTATTTATTTAGTATGGTCAGGGCGTGAGTTGGGTGGGTTGTCTATGTGTTGTTTTCTAGGTTGGGGTTTTGTGCGTTCGGCCTGGTATGATTCTCAATCAGAGGCAGCTGTCAATCGTTGTCCCTGAATGAGAATCATACTTAGGCAGCCGGGGTTCACGTGTGTGTTTGTGGGTGTTTGTCTTTCGTGTTAGTATTCGTGCCACACGAGACTGTTTTCGGTTGGATTCTATTTGTTAATTTGTTTCATTGTAGTGTTCAGTTTATTTTATAATAAATTATGGACACTTTCCACTCTGCGTCTTGGTCCGATCCCTACACCTCCTCTTCAGACGAAGAGGAGGAAATCTGCCGTTACAGATATAAAAGATTACCAGGTCTTTAAGAGTTTATTCGGAAGACAACAGCTCTATAAAAAAAAATCCATGGTGCCCCGACTTCCTAGTTAATTACATTTACATGATTAGTTTAATCAGGTAATATTATTAGTACTCGCGCTGCTAAAACACTCAACCACTGCTACTCCAACTTCCGGGATGCCTACAAGGCCCTCCCCCGTCCATCTTTCGGCAGATTTGACCATTACTCCATTTTGCTCCTCCCTTCCTATAGGCAGAAATTCAAACAGGAAGTACCTGTGCTAAGGACTATTCAACGCTGGTCTGTTTTGATCACATGGACTGGGATATGTTCCGGGTAGCTTCCGAGAATAATATTGACGAATATACTGATACGGTGACTGAGTTTGTATAGGAAGGAAGTGTATAGGAGATGTTGTACCCACTGTGACTATTAAAACCTACCCTAACCAGAAACCGTGGATAGATGGCAGCATTCGTGCAAAACTGAAAGCGTAAATCACCGCATTTAACCAAGGAAAGGTGACTGGGAATATGGCAGAATACAAACAGTGTAGTTATTCCCTCCACAAGGCAATCAAACTGTCAGAACGTCAGTATAGAGACAAAGTGGAGTCGCAATTCAAAGGCTCAGACACGAGACGTATGTGGTAGGGTCTACAGACAATCACGGACTACAAAGGGAAAACCAGCCACGTCGCAGACACCGACATCTTGCTTCCGTACAAGCTAAACACCTTCTTCGCCTTCTTTGAGGATAACACAGTGCCACCGATGTGGCCAGCTATCAAGAACTGTGGGCTCTTCTTCCCCGTGGCCGACGTGAGTAAGACATTTAGTTTGCAGGGAGGCACCCACAAACTTTCCTGTTGTTATACTCGACCATAGAGTTTGCTAGAGGGCACATCAGACATCAGACATCATGTTACCCCTGTTGTAACTTACATAGCCCTGAACATTTTGATTGTGACATCATTTATAATCTCACAATGGGCCTGGAATTGTTTATGGACATATCTAATCAATCCCTATCCCAGTCTGTTGTCCCCACATGCTTCAAGGTGGTCACCATTGTTCCTGTACCCAAGAAAGCAGAAGTAACTGAAATAAATGAAGATCGCCTAGTAGCACTCACTTCTGTCATCATGAAGTGCTTTGAGAGACTAGTCAAGGATCATATCACCTCTACCTTACTTGTCACCCTAGGCCCACTTCAATTTGCTTACTGCCCCAATAGATACACAGACGATGCAATCGCCATCGCACTGCACACTGCCCTATCCCATCTGAACAAGAGAAATACCTATGTAAGAATGCTGTTCATTGACTATAGCTCAGCATTCAACACCATAGTACCCTCCAAGCTCATCATTAAGCTCGGGGCCCTGGGTTTGAACCCCGCCCTGTGCAACTGAGTCCTTGGACTTCCTGACAGGCCACCCCCAGGTGGTGAATGTGGGAAACAACACCTCTACTTCGCTGATCCTCAACACTGGGGCCCCACAAGGGTGTGTTCTCAGCCCCCTCCTGTACTCCTTGTTCACCCATGACTGCGTGGCCAAGCACGCCTCCAACTCAATCATCAAGTTTGCAGACGACACAACAGTAGTAGGCTTGATTACCAACAATGATGAGAGAGCCTACGGGGATGAGGTGAGGGCTCTGGGAGTGTTGTGCCAGGAAAATAACCTCTCACTCAACGTCAACAAAACAAAACAAAAGAGATGATTGTGGACTTCAGGCAACAGCAGAGGGAGCACCCACCTATCATCGTGACCACAGGGGAGAAGGTGGAAAGCTTCAAGTTCCTCAGAGTACACATCACTGACAAACTGAAACGGTCCACCCACACAGACAGTGTGGTAAAGAAGGCGCAACAGTGCCTCTTCAACCTCAGGAGGCTGGAGAAATTTGGCTTGGCACCTAAAACCCTCACCAACTTTTACAGATGCACAATTGAGAGCATCCTGTCTGGCTGTATCACCGCCTGGTATGGCAACTGCACCACCGGCAACTGCACCACCCACAACTGCAGGGCTCTCCAGAGGGTTTTGCGGTCTGCCCAATGCATCACCGGGGGCAAACTATCTGCCATCCAAGACACCTACACCACCCGATGTCACAGGAAGGCCAAAAAGATCATCAAGGACAACAACCACCCGAGCCGCTGCCTGTTCACCGCGCTATCATCCAGAAGGCGAGGTCAGTACAGGTGCATCAAAGCGGGGACCGAGAGACTGAAAAACAGACTGCCTATATACATAGACTTGAAATCACTGGCCACTTTAATAAATGGAACACTAGTCCCTTTAATAATGTTTACATATTTTGCATTACTCATCTCATATGTATATACTGTATTCTATTCTTCTGTATCTTAGTCTATGCCACTCTGACATTGCTTGTCCATATATTTATATATTCTTAATGCCATTCCTTTACTTAGATTTGTGTGTATTGGGTATATGTTGTGTAATTGTTTATTATTACTAGTTAGACATTACTGCACTGTCGGTGCTAGAAACGTAAGCATTTCGCTAAACCCGCAATAAAATCTGCTAAACACGTGTAGGTGACCAATAAAATTTGATTTGATTTGATATAATGGTTGGATTATTTCCAATTAACCACATAATGGTTGGATAATTTCCACCAAACTAAATGGTGACTCATCCAGGTGATGGGGATTCTATATACTATACTACACTATACTACACTACATTACAGGGTGAATTTAAAATGGATTCAGTTGAGAATTTTTGTCACACACAATACCTCATAATGTCAAAGTGGAGTTATGTTTTTAAAAATGTTTACTAATTAATCAAAAATGTAAAGTTGAAATGTCTTGAGTTAAAAGTATTCAACCCCTTCGTTATGTTTAGCCTAAATAAGTTAAGGACTAAAGATGTGCTTAACAAGTCACATAATCTTTTATTTATCTTTATTTAACTAGGCAAGTCAGTTAAGCACAAATTATTATTTACAATGACGGCCTACCACGGCCAAACCCTCCCCTAACCCAGATGACAATGGGCCAATTGTGCGCCGCCCTATGGGACTCCCAATCATGGCCGGTTGTGATACATTTACATTTAAGTCATTTAGCAGACGCTCTTATCCAGAGCGACTTACAAATTGGAAAGTTCATACATATTCATCCTGGTCCCCCCGTGGGGAATGAACCCACAACCCTGGCGTTGCAAGCGCCATGCTCTACCAACTGAGCCACACGGGACCACAGCCTGGATATGATACAGCCTGGATATGAACCAGGGTGTCTGTAGTGACACCTCTAGTACTGAGATACAGTGCCTTAGACCGCTGCACCACTCAGGAGCCCAAAATTTAACTCTGTAACTGTTTTAAAATCACCATTGGCCTCATGTTGAAATCCCTGAGTGGTTTCCTTGCTCTCAAGCAAATTAATTCGGAAGAATGTCTCTATCTTTGTAGTGACTGGGTGTATTGATACACCATCCAAGATGTTATTGATAACTTTCTCAACACCATGCTCAAAGGGATATTCAATGTCTGTTTTTTGTTATTTTTAACCCACCTACCAATAGGTGCCCTTCTTTGCGAAGAATTGGAAAAATTCCCTGGTCTTTGTGGTTAAACAATAATTTTTGTCACTGCTCGACTGAGGGACTTTACAGATAATTGTATGTGTGGGGTACAGAGATGAGGTTGTCATTCAAAAATTATGTTAAATACTATTATTGCACACAGAGTGAGTCCATGCAACTTACTGACAGTTGTGGCTGCTTTGTGTGATGCATTGTTGTCTCTACATTCTTGACCCTTGTGCTGTTGACTGTGCCCAATAATGTTTGTACCATGTTTTGTGCTGCTACCATGTTGTGTTGTTACCATGTTGTTGTTATGTTGTGTTGCTACCATGCTGTGTTGTCATGTGTTAATGCCTTGCTATGTTGTTGTCTTAGGTCTCTCTTTACGTAGTGTTGTGTTGTCTCGTTTGTTGTGATGTGTGTTTTGTCCTATATTTATATTGTATTTATCATTTATTTTTTTAAATCCCAGGCCCCCGTCCCTGCAGGAGGCCTTTTGCCTTTTGGTAGGCCGTCATTGTAAATAAGAATTTGTTCTTAACTGACTTGCCTAGTTAAATGAAGGTTCAATTTAATTGCTGTGATAGGAGAAAATAAAAGATGGATCAACAACATTGTAGTTACTCCACAATACTGACCTAAATGACAGAGTGAAAAGAAGAAAGCATGTACAGAATAAAAAATATGGGAAACAAATTAACTTTATGTCCTTAATACAAAGCGTTGTTTGGGACAAATCCAACACAACACATCACTGAGATCCAATCTTCATTTTTTCAGGCATGATGGTGGCTGCATCTTGTTGTGGGTAAGCTTGTCATCGGCAAGGAGTAAAGAGTTTTTTGGGGCTAAAAAGAAACAGAATAGAGCTAAGCACAGGCAAACTCCTAGAAGAAAACCTGGTTCAACCTGCTTTCCAACAGAAACTGGGAGACAAATTCACCTTTCAGCAGGACAATAACCTAAAAAGCATGGCCAAATATACACTGGAGTTGCTTACCAAGACAACATGGAATGTTCCTGAGTGGCCTAGTTACAGTTTGCACTTCAATTGGCTAGAAAATCTATGGTAAAGCTTGAAAATTGTTTTCTAGCAATGATCAAGAACCATCTTGACAGAGCTTGAAGAATTTCTTAAAATAATAATCTGCAAATATTGTACAATCCAGATCTGCAAAGATCTTAGAGACTTGCTCCCGAGTGGCGCAGCGGTCTAAGGCCCTGCATCTCAATGCATGAGGTGTCACTGGAGTCCCTGGTTTGAATCAAGGCTGCATCACATCTGGCTGTGATTGGCAGTCCCATAGGGCGGCACACAATTTGCCCAGCGTCATCCGGGTTTGGCTGGTGTAGGCCGTCATTGTAAATAAGAATTTGTTCTGAAATTACTTTCCTAGTTAAATAAAGGTTAAATATATATATTTTTTAATATATAAAAAATATCCAGAAGGACTCACAGCTGTAATCGCTGCCAAAGGTGATTCTAACATGCATTGACTTGGGGGTGTGAATACTTATGTAAATGAGATATTTCTGTATTTCATTCTCAATTAATTTGCTAAACAATTCAGATATTTTTTTGTTGACTTTGTCATTAAATCCATTTTGAGTTCAGCCTGTAACACAGTAAAATGTGAAATAATAAGTCAAGGGGTCTGAATACTTTCTGAAGGCACTGTATACAGTGTATACATTTTGTTACGTTAAAGCCTTTTTCTAAAATGGATCAAATTATTTTCTGTCCTCATCGATCTACACATAATACCCCACAATGACAAAGTTAAAACATATTTTTAGAATTTTTGCAAATGTATTAAAAATAAAAAAACTGAAATAAGATATTTACATAAGTATTCAGACCTTTTGATATGAGACTCAAAATCAGGCCTTTATGGTAGAGTGGCCAGACAGAAGCCACTCCTAAGTAAAAGGCACATGATAGCCTGCTTGGAGTTTGCCAAAAGGTACCTAAAGGACTCTCAGACCATGAGAAACAAGATTCTCTAGTCTGATGAAACCAAGATTGAACTTTTTGGCCTGAATGCCAAGCCTCACGTCTGGAGGAAACCTGGCACCATCCCTACGGTGAAGCATGGTGGTGGCAGCATCATGCTGTGGGAATGTTTTTCAGCAGCAGGGACTGAGAGACTAGTCAGGATTGAGGGAAATATGACGGAGCAAAGTACAGAGAGATCCTTGGTGAAAACCTGCTCCAGAGCGCTAAGGACCTCAGACTGGGGCGACGGACCAACAGGACAACAATCTTAAGCACACAGGCAAGACAATGCAGTGGCTTAGGGACAAGTCTCTGAATGTCCTTGAGTGGCCCAGCCAGAGCCCGGTCTTGAACCCGATCAAACATCTCTGTAGAGACCTGAAAATAGCACCCAAATACAGGTGTGGAAAGCTTGTAGCATCACACCCAAAAAGACTCAAGGCTGTAATCGCTGCCAAAGGTGGTACAACAAAGTACTGAGTAAAGGGTCTGAATACTTTCATAAATGTGATATTTCAGTTTTTTATATGTCATAAATTAGCAAAACATTTATAAAACATGTTTTTGCTTTGTCATTATGGGGTATTGTGTGTAGATTAATGAGGAAAATAACTTTTGAATCCATTTTAGAAAAAGGCTGTAACGTAACAAAATGTGAAAAAATTCAAGGGTCCTGAATACTTTCTGAATGCACTGTACTTGTTTTCAGTAACGTTTGTGTCACAATGACTTTATAGTGTGTCAGTGCACATGCAGGTTAAAATATGTTTGCAAACATGAAGTTATGATAATGTTATACTTATTTCCTATTTTTAAAATGTTCTGATTGTACAAACATAGAGCTGTAAATACACCAAAGAGTAACATGTTCTCACCGTTGTAGCAGACCGAGTGGTATTTTATGATGCAATGGTCATCCCACCACGTCCCATACTCTCCTGTCACTACACAGTGCTGATCAGTGTATTTACCATCTGAACTGTCCCAGTTCCTAAACTCAGCCTCTCCCTCACCATAGTAGTCCATATCTTCTAGAGACCACCTCCAGCTGTTAACACCATTATACAACCCTATCCAGGCTGATCCATTATAACCACTGTCTACAGTGTTGATCAGTCTGTTCATATCCTCCATGTTGTCTATGGTGGCCAGGTCAGTGTACTTATCTCTGCAGTATCTCTGTGCTTCATTCCAGTTCTTGCCCATGTTCACAAAGTGGTACTGAGGGAGGCATGGCGAGGGTAAAAACAGCCCTGTGAACAAAACTATCATTTAGTGCATAATTATCTGTTTCATTATCACAGGCCTGCTACACTGGATGCTTAACCTTTGTAGAGCATTAGACGCTCCCATTGTGGTCTATAAATCCAGGGTGTAAACAACACAGCTTCACGAGATGCTCGTGCAGCTCAGCGTACAATTACACTGTGGATCTATTTTCAAGATGTTGTGGCGCAACTCACACCTTCAAACCCTTGATGAAGTGGCCCTGCTCTGCTCACCCAGGAAAAGTTACGTTTTCAGTGTAGCAGCTAAAATAAACACCGCTTCCACAGTGCCCCAGTATAGCTAACAACTCAGAAATATACAGTGCTTTCGGAAAGTATTCAGACCCCTTGACTTTTTCCACATTTTGTTTTGTTACAGCCTTATTCTAAAATGGACGAACTTGTTTTTTCCCCCTCATCAATCTACACACAATACCTTATAATGACAAAGCAAAAACATGTTTATTATAATTTTTTGCTAATTTATGACATATTAAAAATGGAAATATCACATTTCAGAATAAGGCTGTAATGTAACAAAATGTGGAAAAAGTCAAGGGGTCTGAATACTTCCCGAAAGCACCGTATATATTTCTGTGTTGTTAGCTATACTGGGGCACTGTGGAATATCAGTCTTTCTCCACTTACATGCTTACTCGCTAACTCACTGACGCACACACGCAGGCGCGCGCACACACACACGCACACACACTCTCACACACACACACTCACTTTCACACACACACACTCTCATTTTCACGCACACACACTCTCACACACACACTATTAATTTACTGTACTGACCTGTTAGTAAGAGAAGGCTTCTCCACCCCATCGTCTGACTGACAGTGTTTGCACTAAGGGAATATAAAAGGGATTATTAAATAAAATATAATTGCTAACAGGGGCTGAAGGGATAGTTGACTCAATTTACAAATTGACATATTGGTTTCAGTACCCTTGAAGCAGTCAATTGACAAGGTAAGGACATTCAAATATTGAAAATATCTTTATCAAAATGTATCTTAAGACATTTGTTGTCATATGGACAGGTTTTAACATGTCAGCAGAAGCCATAGTACCTTACAATGACAAAATGACAGCTAATATTTATGCATCGCTCAGTTTACTTAACTGTAATCAAATAATCACGGCAATCGATCGCATGTTGTTGATTAAAATATTCAAATTAAATCACGCTGTTAGATTATAATGACACATATACAAGTCTTTGCCTTTCTGCAACACAAAAATATTGCACTTTAATTGTGCATTTGCTTCTAACACTGTCCTCACTCCTCAACATGTAATGTTTTACAAAGTTGTTATTAACTAGTAATAAAGCCCTTACAAACCACTCATAGTTGGTATAGCAATGTCTAAGCATAGAAATCAATTAGCACCCCCAAAAAACTACATGTTCAAGGTTAAAGTTAAATATCAATCTCAAGCACCAAAGAAAACATTTCCCGCATTTTGATTGATAATTCAGTTTGGATTCAGAAAATCTAATTAAAATATAAGAACCTGTTTAGTTGGTCTTGTCTGGTCTCTCTCGCATTCTCTGGTCTGTGGACTGAGGTCTATGGTCTACTCTTGTCTGGTTCTCTGCTCTGTGGACTGAGGTCTCCTGCTGTGTCTGGTGTCGTCTCTCTTAATGGTTGCCTCTCCTCTATGCAGAACTCTTTAGAGAGCTGAGATGCAAAGTATTTTTCCACTTCCACATGTCAAACAATATGGCCACTGCTGCCGTGACTCCAAGCCGGGCTTTGGTTAAGTTTAGGCTTAACATTAGGGTTAAGGCTTTGGTTAAGGTTAGGGTTAACATTAGGGTTAAGGCTTTGGTTAAGATTAGGGTTAAATTGTTTAACTTGGGTCAAACGATTTGGGTAGCCTTCCACAAGCTTCACACAATAAGTTGGGTGAATTTTGGCCCATTCCTCCTGACAGAGCTGGTGTTGCTCAGTCAGGTTTGTAGGCCTCCTTGCTCGCACACGCTTTTTCAGATCTGCCCACAAATTTTCTATAGGATTGAGGTCAGGGCTTTCTGATGGCCACTCCAATACCTTGACTTTGTTGTCTTTAAGCCATTTTGCCACAACTTTGGAAGAATGCTTGGGGTCATTGTCCATTTGGAAGACCCATTTGCGACCAAGCTTTAACCTCCTGACTGATGTCTTGAGATGTTGCTTCAATATATCCACATAATTTTCCTACCTCATGATTCCTACCTAACGATGGTCATTATGGCAAAACAGTTCTATTTTTGTTTTATCAGACCAGAGGACATTTCTCCAAAAAGTACGATCTTTGTTCCCATGTGCAGTTGCCAACCGTAGTCTGGCTTTTTTATGGCGGTTTTGGAACAGTGGCTTCTTCCTTGCTGAGCGGCCTTTCAGGTTATGTCGATATAGGACTCGTTTTACTGTGGATATAGATACTTTTGTACCCGTTTCCTCCAGCATCTTCACAAGGTCCTTTGCTATTGTTCTGGGATTGATTTGCACTTTTCACACCAAAGTACGTTTATCTCTAGGAGACAGAACCCGTCTCCTTCCTGAGAGGTATGACGGCTGTGTGGTCCCATGGTGTTTATGAACCAGACTTGTGGAGGTCTTTTTTTTCCTGAGGCCTTGGCTGATTTCATTTGATTTTCTCATGATGTCAAGCAAAGAGGCACTCAGTTTGAAGGTAGGCCTTGAAATACATCAACAGGTACACCTCCAATTGACTCAAATTATGTCAATTGGTCTAACAGAAGCTTCTAAAGCCATGACATCATTTTCTGGAATTTTCCAAGCTGTTTAAAGGCACAGTCAACTTAGTGTGTGTACACTAATGACCCACTGGAATTGTGATACAGTGAATTATAAGTGAAATAATCTGTCTGTAAACAATTGTTGGAAAAATTACTTGTGTCATAGACAAAGTAGATGTCCTAACCGACTTGCCAAAACTATAGTTTTGTTAACAAGAAATATGTGGAGTGGTTGAAAAACAAGTTTTAATGACTCCAACCTAAGTGTATATAAACTTCTGACTTCAACTGTATCTGCTTCCAGTATGGAGAAAGTTAGAGGTAGTGTCGTGAGCAAATGCTAGTTAGCAATTGCGCTAACACTAGTTAGCATATTCCTTCAAACTGCACACTTAGACATAAAAACTGTATCCACAAGTTCATCTGACTCTGGGGAAGAAGGTAAAGGGCTTCATTGTCAAAATCCCAAACTATCCTGCACCCCCGGAGTAGCGCAGATGCTCGCAATCACTGACACACATGAACAAGGTGGCTGAAATGATTGATGAATATGTAACCGTTACATTTAGCAATGCTCCAATACACAAGATGGGTTGTGTGGCATTCGTGTACAGGTCACTTTTGGCTTTAGGGATGTCAGTGGGATAGATGTGCATCAGAAAACTCCCCTTAGTCTCTCCCTTCCAATCAAGGGGGTAGGGTAATATATACTGTATATGAACTGGGCTGGCATGGTTACACGTGGTCTGCAGTTGTGAGGCCGATTGGACGTAATGCCAAATTCTCTAAAATATTTTTGGAGGTGGCTTATGGTAGAGAAAAGAACATTAAATTATCTGGAAATATCTGGTGTACATTTCTGAAGTCAGCATGCCAATTGCACGTTCCCTAAAAACTTGAGACATCTGTGGCATTGTATTGTGTGACAACACTGCACATTTTAGAGCACCCTTTTATTGTCCCTAGTACAAGGTGCACCAGTGCTGTTTAATCAGCATCATGATATTATCTTGGCAAAAGAGAAATGCTCACTAACAGTAATGCAAATAAATGTGTTCACAAAATATGAGAGAAATATGTTTTTTGTGAGTCTGGACAATTTCTGGGATCTTTTATTTCAGCTCATAAAACTTGAGACAACATTTTACATGTTATGTTTAAATGTGCATAAATGTGCATCTCTTTGGGTCCCCAGGACCAGGATTAGGAAACACTTCCATAAGGGGAAAGCCATGGTCACGTGGGTGAAGGTAACATTGAGCTCTGATTCTCAAAAAGGTATGTCTTGGCCATTCGGGAATTTGAATTTGGTCGCGCATCAGTTAGAGCCGTGCTCATTTCTTCTGTCAACTTCCTTGCTCCAAGCGGCCATCAGTCACTTCTAATGACCGGTAATTTCCCTAGTCTTAGGCTAGCCTCTCTCACCATGGTAATAGGCACTCCCTCCATTAGCTTAGCAAATATCACTTACCAATGATTGATATTATCAACTGGAGTTGAACCCTGGTCACCTGTGTTCGCCAGTTGACTATGTTAAGGTACCCGCATACTAGATTCGGTTTCCTCTTAGCAGAACTCAGCTAAGTGAAGTGAATGTCTGTGTCTCACATTCCCCCTTAAAAGATTTTCGCTTGAAAATATTACTGTTTATCCCTTTGAGATGCCATAGCAACAACATAGCCTGTATTCACTTGCTCAAATAGTCTGAATTAATCTAAGATAAATCAAGAAATCTGTAATTAATTTGATGTTTTTGCTGAGGAGGTCTTAGTCGCACAATTTTACATCTAACTACTGTAAGATGTTTGGTGCAGTATTTATGAAGGGAAATAATATGCATAAAACTAGTTGTCTCTCATTGAATTACAACGCTTAATTGAAGAATTCCGTCCATAGTTCCCACTCCTACTAGGAGTAGTAAGGTTTACCAATCACGACAAAGGGGCGTAGACTTCGGCTACCGGACTTGGACCTCAAGAAAAGAATGTGTGTGAGGGAACAGCTGGAAAAAATCCTGCTGAACACCAAAATTAACTAAAATGTCACAAAATGTCATAGTAACATATGCTCAAACTATTTTGACTGGGAAGCATGCAACGGTCTTTAACCGTCTGAGCTAAAGCCTATAAGAAAGTACTGTAAGTAATTATTGTCCAAGCCAGAATGGCCTATTTGGCAGTAGCCTGTCTCCTCTTTCTGAAGCACAAGGCAGCTTGATACAGTAAGTACACCCCTTGAATAGGATGGTATTATATCGCAGGCAGGGCTTTAAATTAAAACATGCCATTGGTAGCAATGGTGCTCCCAACTTTATAAAGTTAGGAGCACCACATGACATTTTGGAGCACCAGAAAATTATGTTTTTTTATCGATTGAGATACTGCCTGTATTGGGCCTTTATAAATTCTAGCTACTTTTGAAGCACATGTTATGCCCTAAAAACTAATATGTCACACTTTAAGAACATTAGTTTATTAGAAAACCTAAAATGTTGATATGTATACTTGTCATTGAAATAACAAAGTTATTTGTGGATTTTTAGCTTTGTGTAAAATCAATATTTACCTATTGAATGTCTCTTTAAAAATGTCAGGTTTATGATGATGACATGCAAGAGATCTGTCATTCACTGATCATTGATCTCCTGAAAAAGCTATCCCTTTTCCTATCATTCTATGCCTCCAAATGTTTGCATATGCTGGTGTAACAAGAGTTGAATATTGTATAATTTTACAAAATCTGAATACTTCACATTCTTGATATTAGTTTACATTCCTTTTCTTGTTGTAAGTACCCTTTGAAACGTTGCACTCTTCCTTCTCCTTCTGTATTCCCCTTCATCAACATCACCTGCCCCACTTACCACTTCCCTTTCTACTGTATCCATGTTGAAAAGGTCGGTTACTGAAATCTTCTCCATGAAAATCATAATCAATCCTATTATGTTAAAACACAGTTATTGAGTTCATATTGTCACTGATATTGTAATGTTATGGTCTTCTACCAGTATATTGGAATATTATGGTATTCTGCAAATACATTGTGATATTTATGCATCTATCATACAGCTATCCTACATGCATGATGCACCATTCCAATGGTCTAGAACAGGTTGTGTGTCAAACTCTATTCCTGGAAGGCTGAGTGTTTGTAGGTTTTTGGTCTTCCCTTGTATTTGATTGGTCAATTAAGGTCATTGATTAGTTTGGAACTTCCCTCACTTGGAATTGAAAGGAAATAACAAAACCAGGAGACAAGGCCCTCCAGAAATTGAGTTTGACGCCCCTACATTTGACACACCTACATCAACCTCGCTCCCCTCCCGTCCAAACAAATTGCCCCGGTTTCCATGGCAACAAATCTGGTCATCTTGCACTGCTCAAACAAATAACTTTGTCTCGCAAACACATTTGTTTCCCTAATTGAGTAAATGTGAAAATGTTCTCTGAGGTTACTGCAGGTTTCAGCTCAAGTATGCAAAATAGATTGAAGCTCTAATGCTGAGGTAAAGTCTAGCCCCACCCTGTTCTACAGTGAATAGATATATAATATAGATACTAGGTTGTGTCTGCCGCCCTACTTTTTAACCCTATCCACGCCAGAAAGGTTTTTCACTGTGACATCACATCTTAATACTTGTAGAACCACACAAACCAAACGTACCAAATATTGCATGCATTGTTCATATTTAATTTTAAATATCTATATTAAATCACAGGTCAAACATGCAAGTATTTAGGACAAAAAAGCTTTATTTTCAAAAGATGTAAAATACTTCTTAAATGTTTTTTTTTTTCAGAATGACATATATTTCAATCATATCGATAGGAACCTCACAACATCAGGTTATGACACCATCTTGTTACATTAGATAACTACATATACATTACACATATTACACTTGTACATTCATATATATATATATATACACTTAATTCCCAATATAATAGGTATGTAAACTATAGTTATTGTAGGTCAAGTGGCAGTGGGGTTGCATCAGATTTCCTGCAGGTGGGGTTGTTGTCAAAACATTCCAGTTTCCAAACACTTTCATAATCATCCAATCAGGGAACAGACTGTCACCCTCTTAACTCCACCCACCTCTGCCCTCATTGTTCTGGGTAGGAGTTGCCCTTTAAAGGTCCAGTGCAGTCAAAAAACATGAAATTCCTATGTTTTAGATTAATTTAATAATAGATATGAGCCTTGGCCTCCACATTGTACAACCTTCTGGGGCTTCTAACCCTAACCCACCTTAACTCCAAATTATCCATCAAAGACTCCTATTGACCTTCCTCAACATAATAATAGGCTAGCCTCACTCACCATGGTAATTAGATTAGCCTCGCTCACCATGCTAATAGACTAGCCTTGCTCACAATGCTAATAGGCTAGCCTCACTCACCATAATAATAGGCTAACCTCGCTCACCATGGTAATTAGATTAGCCTCGCTCACCATGCTAATAGACTAGCCTCGCTCAAAATGGTAATTAGAATAGCCTAGCTTACCATGCTATTAGATTAGCCTCGCTCACCATGCTAATAGACTAGCCTCGCTCAAAATGGTAATTAGAATAGCCTAGCTTACCATGCTAATAGATTAGCCTCGCTCACCATGCTAATAAACTAGCCTTGCTCACCATGGTAATAGGCACTCCCTCCATTAGCCTGGCAAATATTAGTGGCCAGTGATGAAGAAGCCTACCAAGGTGAAAACATGGGTTTGAACCTAGGTCATCTGTGTTTGCCAGGTGACTGAGCTAAAGCCTATAGAATAGACATTAGGCTGCCAACATGGGGTGTTGAATGATGACTGAAAAACCTGTGTTTCCATCGTTCTCTAGAGTGAAGTTTCCCTAGGTACAGATCTAGGATCAGCTTCCCTTCCCCCAATCCTTAACTGTTAAACAACTGAAAATTAGATCAAATAATATATTGGAGAACTTTCAAGAAATCAAGAAACATAATTGTCCAAGTTAGGAGTTCTCTCTTTGTCAAAACTGATTTTCTCTCCTTCATTTTCTTCTTTTTGGAATCCCTCTTTTCTTCAGGCTGCTCCTGATTTTTCCATCTGGCTGCTCCTTCCATCTCAGTTTGACGTCATCAGACATCCCCTTTCCCTCAGCTGCTTCTTTATATGAGGCTCACAAAGTAACGGAATACAGTATATATATGCTATGCTATGATATAACTATATAATGATATGATATAACTTTTGTTATTCTTTTCACTGTGTCATTTAGGTTAGTATTGTGGAGTAACTACAATGTTGTTGATCCATCCTCAATTTTCTCCTATCACAATCATTAAACGTTGTAACTGTTTCAAAGTCACCATTGGCCTCATGGTGAAATCCATGAGCAGTTTTCTTCCTTTCTGGCTACTGATTTTGGAAGGACACCTGTTTCTTTGTTGTGGCTGGGTGTATGGATACACCATCCAAAGTGTAATTAATAACTTCACCATGCTCAAAGTGATATGCAATATAAACAATACCAGTCAAACGTTTTAGAACACCTACTCATTCAATGGTTTTTCTTTATTTTTACTATTTTCTACATAGTGAAAACATCAAAACTATGAAATAACATATATGGAATCATGTAGTAACCAAAAAAGTGTTAAACAAATTTGACATTCTTCAAATAGCCACCCTTTGCCTTGATGACAGTTTTGCACACTCTTGGCATTCTCTCAGCCAGCTTCATGAGGTAGTCACCTGGAATGCATTTCAATTAACAGGTGTGCCTTGTTAAAAGTTAATTTGTGGAATTTCTTTCCTTCTTAATGCATTTGATCCAATCAGGTGTGTGTGTGTGTGTGTGTGTGTGGGGGGGGGGGGTTATACAGAAGATAGCCATATTTAGTAAAAGACCAAGTCCATATTATGGCGAGAACAGCTCAATTAAGCAAAGAGAAATGACAGTCCATCATTACATTAAAACATGAAGGTCAATCAATGTGGAAAATGTTAAGAACTTTGAAAGTTTCTTCAAGTGCAGTCACAAAAACCATCAAGCGCTATGATGAAACTGGCTCTCATGAGGACCGCCACAGGAAAGGAAGACCCAGAGTTACCTCTGCTGCAGAGGATGAGTTTATTGGAGTTACAAGCCTCAGAAATTGCAGCCAAAATAAATTCTTCACAGAGTTCAAGTAACAGACACATCTCAACATCAACTGTTCAGAGGAGACAGTGTGAATCAGGCCTTCATGGTCGAATTGCTGCAAAGAAACCACTACTAAAGGACACCAATAAGAGTAAGGGACTTGCTTGGACCAAGAAACATGAGCAATGGACATTAGGTCTGGAGTCCAAATTGGAGATTTTTGGTTCCAACCCGCCGTGTTTTTGTGAGATGCGGTGTGGGTGAACAGATGATCTCCGCATGTGTATTCCCCACTGTAAAGCATGGAGGAGGAGGTGTTATGGTGTGAGGGTGCTTTGCTGGTGACACTGTTTGTGATTTATTTAGAATTCAAGGCACACTTAATCTGCATGGCTACCACAGATCTGCAGCTAGACACCGTCCCATCTGGTTTGAGCTTAGTGGGACTATAATTTGTTTTTCAACAGGACAATGAACCAACACACCTCCAGGCTGTGTAAGGGCTATTTTACCAAGAAGGAGAGTGATGGAGTGCTGCATCAGATGACCTGGCCTCCACAATCCCCCAACCTCAACCAAATCGAGATGGTTTGGGATGAGTCGGACCGCACAGTGAAGGAAAAGCATCAAACAAGTGCTCAGCATATGTGGGAACTCCTTCAAGACTGTTGGAAAAGCATTCCAGGTGAAGCTGGTTGAGAGAATGCCAAGAGTGTGCAAAGCTGTCATCAAGGCAAAGGGTGGCTATTTGAAGAATCTGAGATATCAAACATATTTACATTTTTGTTACGACATGATTCCATGTGTTATGTCATAGTCTTGATGTCTTCACTATTATTCTACAATGTAGAAAATAGTAAAAATTAAGAAAAACCCTTGAATGAGTAGGTGTTCTAAAACTTTTGACCGTTAGTGTATATATACTTTTACCAATCTACCAATAGTTGCCCTTCTTTACGAGGCATTGGAAAACCGCTCTTGCCTTTGTGGTTAAATCTGTGTTGAAATTCACTGCTAAACTGAGGGACTTTACGGATAAATGTTTGTGTGTGCTACAGAGATGAGGTAGTCATTAAAAAATAATGTTAAACACTTTTTTTGCAGACAGTTAGTCAATGCAGCCGATTTACTGGCGACTAACCAATTGTGCTATTATGTGTTTTTTTGCGCGCTATTTGTAACTTATTTTGTACATAATGTTTCTGCCACCGTATCTTACTGCAAAAACAGAGCTTCTGGATATCAGGACAGTGATCACTCACCTCGGATTAGACTAAGATTTTTCTTCAACAAGCAGGACTCACAGGATGTACTTCAGACACGCATCAAGGCCGAAATCCCCGTCATTGACAAGAGAAAGAGATGCAGGTACAGAGGACACAGGGCCGGGAGGCTCATTCATAGGCGGAAATCCCGGGGGGACACGACCCCCCATCCTGGGAAAAATATGATTCCCCCCAATATATCAATGTAAACGTAACTATATAAATTCAATAATATTAATAATACACAATGAAAGCACTTGTGCTGATTATAGACACTTAATAGCGCGTTTTTAAGTTTCAAAAGATTGCGAACCCCCCTTTGCCTCACAATGGTTTGATCCAATGGTTTGATGTAACAGTGCTCAACAGTGCTCAGTGCTCCCGCACATTGGCTAACCGGGCTATCTGCATTGTGTTCCGCCACCCACCAACCCCTCTTTTACGCTACTGCTACTCTCTGTTCATCATATATGCATAGTCACTTTAACCATATCTACATGTACATACTACCTTAATCAGCCTGACTAACCGGTGTCTGTATGTGGCCTCGCTACTGTATATAGCCTCGCTACTGTATATAGCCTGTCTTTTTACTGTTGTTTTATTTCTTTACTTACCTATTGTTCACCTAATACCTTTTTTGCACTATTGGTTAGAGCCTCCCTGTAAGTAAGCATTTCACTGTAAGGTCTACACCTGTTGTATTCGGCGCACGTGACAAATAAACTTTGATTTGATTTGAACGTAGTGTTCCTTAAATGGCAAGGTAACAGAGGGTTCATGTCTACTGTCTGAAAGGCACTCAATGCACGTAACTAACGTGAGGTTAATCCAGTCAATCGCACCATAGCGATTTGGTTTTATGGTGGCAGGATTCACACATACAATAAATGAATTTGCAGAGCTAGCGAGCAAACTAAAGCAAACATTAGCTAGCAAGCTAGCTTGTACCTATTCCATTTATGTGGCGTCGTCAAAGATGGAATCTTTGCTATCGTCAGTTTATTCCAAGATCAGCATGCAGCTGTAGTGCTTCGAAGTCCCTGTGATAAGGTTAGCGATAAACTGAACTCCAAACTGAACAGAACTACACTCTCTTCTACCATTGTCTTAAATATCTTTAATGGTCTCGTTGCAAAAGCTAAATTGTCGCTGGGAGACTTTGAAGCACCCGTGTGCCGATCTTGTCACTGCAATCCGTTTCTCATTTGACTAGCTAGCTTCCTTGTATATCGAAGCCCATTATAGAATGATAGAAGCTAATAGATGATAGAAGCCCATCTCCTACTGTAAATAACCTGCACACTGTGTGTGTGTGTGTGTGTGTGTGTGTGTAGCCAGCCAGGTAGAAAAATGGCAGAAAAATGACGGACATCAGAGCATTTTTCAGTACACCAAAACGCAAAGTAAGAACCCTACTAGCGTAATATCTCAAAGACTAGTTGATAACATGTTCATAAGAAAGAAGTGAAATGCTAATGGAAATGTTTCACAATTAAGTCATCAGGCAGAGCAGGCAGCAGAGCTGGGGACAGACTGGCAGAGACAGTGAGTCTCAGGTACTTTTGTTAAGTCTTTGTTTGGCAACATTATAAAAGGATCTCTCTTTTTTTAGACTTGTAAAATAGGGACATAATTGGAAAATGCCATGGATACCCTCACTCTCAGCTTAAACTGGTGACTGAACTAAGATTTGTTTAAGGCAATGGTATTGCTGTTGTGATTAACTGTGTAGTTTTGGGTACCGGTAGTTAGGAGTATGGGAAACACCATATTTATTTTCTAGGAGACAGACTGTGAGTCAGTGAGGGTGTTGAAAGGGAAAGAGCCAGGGACTTCAGAGGACAGTGTCACAGCCAAGGCAGGACCAGGTGTTTTCAAGCCAGCCATCTTTAGGCCAAAGAGCGGATGCTGCCTTCATTAGTGCAGGATTTAGGAACTGGAGAAAAGCCATTGTAAAATTCACAGCACATCAAAACTGCCAAACCCACCGCCACCTTGTAACTGTAACAGCACACCAGCTAAATCCAATCAGTGTCCAGTTATCCAGCGCGTGGGGTAAACAGCAGGAGGATGCAAGGCATTGCTTGATGAAAATTGTTAGTTTGGTGCGTCATGTAGTAAGACAGGGACTAGCCTTTAGAGGCCACACGGATGACAGTGGGAATTTATACCAGCTTTTGGAACTTAGGGCAGAAGAGGATGATCCCATTTTACTGAAGTGGTTAACAGAGCATACCACAATGTACACAGGCCCCAAAGCACAGAATGAAATTCTGAACATCATGGCCAATACAGTCATTCGAGGCATTGCAGATGAGATTAGCTCTTTTCCGATTGTACAATTTTCAGTAATTGTTGATGGTACTCAAGATGTCTCTGGTGCCGAACAGGAGAGTGTCTGTCTGCGTTATGTTGACCATGACCTTGTCCCTCACGAGGAGTTTATTGGGCTATACAGGGTGTCGGAGACAACAGGCGAGGGCATTGCGAAGGTGGCAACTGAAGTGTTGTTGAGGCTCAATTTGCCCATGTCTGGCTTACGTGGGCAGAGTTACGATGGTGCCTCAAACATGGCAGGAACTTATTCAATTACTACTTTACTAACATGTTTATAAAACATTTCAAACAGGATTTATATTGTTGATACCTATTTAACTTACATAATTAACACACTGAGGAGGAGGGAAGGGGGGGGGAGTTGGCCAGACTAGGACTCAAATCTGGGTCTAGCAAATGTCAACCCAACACCTTAGCCGTTACGCCCAGAAGTCCGAACCTCTTGACGAGGTCTCTAGGTGTTGTTTATGGTTGCTACAATATAGTATATGAACATTTATCATACCAGTCTCTCAAATTAGGTTCTGATCCATCATCAACTGAAACAAAACCGTTTTTAATTCATGAGTATGACAGCATACACTCTAATGTAGCTAGCACCCCCTACTAATAAATGCTAAAAATGTGTTTATTTTTGTGGGTATATATAAAATGGTCACACACACAACTTCAAAATCTAATCACTGCAAACAAGTACATAAATAAAATGGTCACACATATTACTTATACATATACATAGATGTATACACATGTTGTGTATACGTATATACCACAAGATTGCTGAAAACACATTTTTGATTGGCTTAGAAGGCATTCTGCAGTTTGTATTATGAAAGGGATAATCAACAGGCGTTCTATGGAAAATAATGAACTACCTGGAAAGTATGTTCCACGACACACTAGCAGAGTGGAACTGACCTTCCACTCATTTTCCAGAGAACACATAGAGCCCCGAGTTGATTATCCCTTTTTTTAGCATGGTTATAATTGAGCACATTTACCGCTAGAAATGTGTTCATTTGCTGATAGGAATGTGTTCAACATCCACTGAAGTTGCTAGCGAGTTTACTAGATAGCTATGGTAGTTGCTATGTTAACCAAACAAACATACTTGGTAGTTTAGCTAACCAAACCATCAGTCCTAGCTGTCACGTTCTGATCCTAGTTCCTTTTTTTATGTCTTTATTTTAGTTGGTCAGGGCGTGAGTTGGGGTGGGCATTCTATGTTGTTTTTCTATGTTTTTTTCTGTTATATTTCTATGTGTGTGGCCTAGTATGGTTCTCAATCAGAGGCAGGTGTCAGTCGTTGTCTCTGATTGGGAGCCATATTTAGGTAGCCTGTTTTCTATTGTGTTTTGTGGGTGATTGTTTCCTGTGTTAGTGTTTGCACCATACAGTACTGTTTCGGTGTTCATTTATTCTCTTGTTCTTTTGTATTTTGTATTCATTCTCGATTAAATGATATTATGGACACGTACCACGCTGCATTTTGGTCCTCCTCTCCTTCCACCAACGAAAGCCGTTACACTAGCTTGCTATTATGAAAATGTTTTCAATTACAGCACAAACATAGAACATGTAAGAATGAACTATAGCCATTGAATTCTACCGTGCAAATATACCATGCGTTATAGGCAAATAATGCATGCTCTAGAATGCCCTTCAAACCAATCAGCAACAAGTATTCAACAATGAGCTTGTATAATTGCCTTTATAAACTGAGTGGTTCTAAGTCCTGAATGCTGATTGGCTGAAAGCTGTGGTATATCAAACCGTATACCACGGTTATGACAAAACATTTATTTGTACTCTTCTAATTACATGGGTAAACAATTTATAATAGAAATAAGGCACTTTCAGGGGGTTGTGGTATATGGCCAATATACCATGGCTAAGGTCTGTATCCAGGTACTCCGTGTTGCGTTGTGTTTATTGAGAACAGCCCTTAGCCGTGGTATATTGACCATATACCACACCCCCTCGTGCCGTATTGCTTAAATATGCACGGCAATAACCAATGACAATGTTCTTTGTTTGAGCTGCTCTTTCAAAAGTCAGATTGAAAACATTATTGGCAGTTTTCAATTCCATTTTCTAAAATAGTTACCTCGGAGGACTGATGGTTTGGTTAGCTAACAAGTCGTTTTGTTACCAAAGCAAACTACTGTAGCAACTATCTAAACTTGCTAGCTATTAACACTTCCAGGCACTATCTAAACTTCAGTGGATGTTGAACACATTTCTACCAGAAAATTAAATCATTTTCCAGCAACAAATGTTTAGTGTGTTAAATTATAGCCGTGGTATAAGTAGTATAATAAACTTTGGGCTCGGAAGGTTAGTGCCACTTCGCTGCACGTCGTGGCACACACCTTCCACGTTGTGCATTATTTTTGATAGAACGCATAGCCCCTTGTTGATTATCCCTTACATACAGACAACTCCTGACATCTCTTTGGACAAGTGCCAGCTCTGTTTAAGTGTACAAAAAAAAGTTACATTATTACAAGTTACATTATTTTGAATTGCTCTTGAAAACTGCATGGTTTTGCACACTGTAAGCAACAGTCCCAAAGCATTGCATATCACGAGGTGACTGGAGTAAAATTAAGGCTCTCAAAAGAGGCATAACAGTATTCTACTGGAAAAGTGACGATTACATTATATATTTGGATACTTTCTTCTGAAGAACAAAACTTGAATCTTCTAAAGGGCAATCTGGGATTCAAAAAACAACAAAGCGGCACCCCAACACTTTTTGGTAAACAGCTGAGAAACAGCTGAGAGTTTACAAACCACACACAAGTCAGAGTTATATTTTAAATTCCATCTTTAATTATATGAGCTTCACCATAGCCCTTTGACTCTCAGATCAATTCAGTGTCTATAAATGAATTCTCTGAGAGTGCTTACAAAATAATTCTTAGTATCTTTAATAGCCAAGATACACCCCTCTCAACTCACATGACGAACCACAGATCTTAGAAACTTCACAAAGGGCCTTTTACTTGAAAGAGGAGTATCCCATAGCCAGATAGCATTAGCTATAAATTATCGTTCAGTTTGGTCTCTTAGACGAGGTTCTTCTTCTCGTTCTTGGTACTTCCTATTACCAAAACATTACCTCATCCAATGGCATATATCAATTGTCAATTCTAGATACCCCCATCTCAAATACACCCCCTCTTCTCCCCACTCCTGGAGAAGCTCACTAAGGGGAGGGAACCTCTAGGTCATATACTATGAAAGATAAGTTCAATATCAGAGGGGTGGTACAATGGTTCCAGACACTGCCATACTCCTCCCCCCAATGGGAAAAGGAGGGTATGACTGGAGTACAGACATAGTGGAGCCCTTCACATGGTTTCACAGATATATTCACCTATGAAAGACAAGGTTCAAACCTGACTTCTCCCTTTCTGATACTCTGCATATTGCCAGATATGTAAAAGACAAGCCTGACCTCTCCCCTCTCTGCCCTAGAGGAGATAGGAAAATGCAACTGCCAACAGTATAGTCCAAAAGACATTCTAATGACAAGCATAAAATAAATAAAACATCTTATTTATCTATGTTACCTAACTAATTCTGATTCAGCTAAGACACCACTCTCAAATTCATAGAGCTAAGAATGCAAGGATTGACCATCCATGTGATCGAAATTAAATCTATACAGTGCTGTTCACAATTACATTGTATAAAAACAACAGATAAAATTTGATTATATTTTGGCTTCTGAGGGGGAAAATTAGTTTAACTAAGCTCTTGAGGCATATATATTCTTCAATAATCAATGGCTATATATCATTCATTTGTCAAAAAATGGATGTATCAACCAATATTTGTAATTCCATATAGTTGCATACATAGAGTTGAAGTCGGAAGTTTACGTACACCTCAGCCAAATACATTTAAACTCAGTTTTTCACAATTCCTGACATTTAATCCTAGTAAAAATTCCCTGTCTTAGGTCAGTTAGGATCACCACTGTATTTTAAGAATGTGAAATGTCCGAATAATAGTAGAGAGAATTATTTATTTCCTTCATCACATTCCCAGTGGGTCAGAAGTTTACATACACTCAATTAGTATTTGGTAGCATTGCTTTTAAATTGTTTAACTTGGGTCAAACGTTTTGAGTAGCCTTCCACAAGCTTCACACAATAAGTTGGCTGAATTTTGGCCCATTCCTCCAGACAGAGCTGGTGTAACTGAGTCAGGTTTTAAGGCCTTGCTCGCACACAATTTTTCAGATCTGCCCACACATTTTCTATGGGATTGAGTTCAGGGCTTTGTGATGGCCACTCCAATACCTTGACTTTGTTGTCCTTAAGCCATTTTGCCACAACTTTGGAAGTATGCTTGGGGTCATTGTCCATTTGGAAGACCCATTTGCGACCAAGCTTTTACTTCCTGACTGATGTCTTGAGATGTTGCTTCAATATATCACCATAATTTTCCTACCTCATGATACCATCCATTTTGTGAAGTGCACCAGTCCCTCCTGCAGCAAAGCACCCCCACAACATGATGCTGCAACCCCCGTGAGTCACTTTTGGGATGGTGTTCTTTGGCTTGCAAACCTCTGCCTTTTTCCTCCAAACATAACGATGGTCATTATAGTCAAACGGTTCTATTTTTGTTTCATCAGATCAGAGGACATTTCTCCAAAAAGTACAATCTTTGTCCCCATGTGCAGATGCAAACCGTAGTCTGGCTTTTTTATGGAGGTTTAGGAGCAGTGGCTTCTTCCTTGCTGAGCGGCCTTTCAGGTTATGGCGATATAGTACTCGTTTTACTGTGGATATAGATACTTTTGTACCTGTTTCCTCCAGCATCTTCACAAGGTCCTTTGCTATTGTTCTGGGATTGATTTGCACTTTTTGCACCAAAGTACGTTCATCTCTAGGAGACAGAACGCGTCCCCCTCCTGAGCGGTATGACGGCTGCGTGGTCCCATGGTGTTTATACTTGCGTACTATTTTTTGTACAGATGAACGTGGTACCTTCAGCCATTTGGAAATTGCTCCCAAGGATGAACCAGACTTGTGGAGGTCTACTTTTTTTTCTGAGGTCTTGGCTGATTTCTTTTGATTTTCCCATGATGTCATGCAAAGAGGTACTGAGTTTGAAGGTAGGCCTTGAAATACATCCACAGGTACACCTTCAATTGACTATTGAAGCTTATCAGAAGCTTCTAAAGCCATGACTTAATTTTCTGGAATTTTCCAAGCTGTTTAAAGGCACAGTCAACTTAGTGTATGTAAACTTCTGACCCACTGGAATTGTGAAACAGTGAATTATAAGTGAAATAATCTGTCTGTAAACAATTGTTGAAAACATTACTTGTGTCATGCACAAAGTAAATGTCCTAACCTGTAACGCCCGGGGTGTAGTGGGGAAGAAGTCAGGCGCAGGAAGCAGAGAGTTCAGGGTAGCGTACTTTTTATTCCACCACAATAGAGAACAGATGCTCACCAACACGAATGCCCCAAACACGGGGGCCTTAAAACAGTCCAGCAAAACCCAAATACACGGACAACCGTGACATACAGCCGTGTACAACATGTACATCGAAAATAATCCCGCACAACCAGCAGGCGGGCCGGCTGGTAATTAAAGCCCAACCAATCACCCTAAATTACACACAGGTGAAACTAAT
This sequence comes from Salvelinus namaycush, assembly GCF_016432855.1. NCBI lineage: Eukaryota > Metazoa > Chordata > Actinopteri > Salmoniformes > Salmonidae > Salvelinus > Salvelinus namaycush. The sequence continues at coordinate 19,281,683 of NC_052342.1, read as the reverse complement.
AAACATAAAAGGGGAAAAAGGGATCAGTGGCAGCTAGTAGGCCGGTGACGACGACCGCCGAGTGCCACCCGAACAGGAAGGAGTGCCACCTTCAGCAGGCGTGGTGACATAACCGACGTGCCAAAACCATAGTTTGTTAACAAGAAATTTGTGGTGGTTGAAAAACAAGTTTTAATGACTCCAACCTAAGTGTATGTAAACTTCTGACTTCAACAGTATATATATATATATATATATATATATATATATATGAGACCTTTCCACAAATCAAAAAATATAATTTCTCAAATTTAGAATTCTCACTTTGTCATGACGTCTTCCTCTCCTTCTTCTTCTGGGAATCCTTATTTTCTTCCTTGCGGAATATCTTTTCATCGGGCTGCTCCTTCCATCTTAGTTTGATGTCATCAGGCATCCCCTTATCTCTCAGCTCCTTCTTTATCTGTGGAACCAAAAAAGTCTTTAGTATAATATGCTAGGATATGCCATGCTTGGCTATTGTCACGTTCGTCGTAATGATGAGACCAAGGCGCAGCGTGATTATAATACATCTTCCTTTTAATTAAACGAAGAAACACTAAACAAACTAACAAAATAACAAAACGACCGTGCAGCTAATAATAACGAGTGCAGATATGCAACATCACATAGACAATAACCCCCAAAACCTAAATGGAAAATGGCAACCTAAATAGGATCCCCAATCAGAGACAACGGTAAACAGCTGTCTCTGATTGGGAACCAATTCAGGCCACCATAAACCTATAATATGCCTACACTAACCAAAACCCCTAGACATACAAAAAAAACCTAGACAATACAAAAACTAAACAAACCACCCTTGTCACACCCTGACCTAACCAAAATATAAAGAAAACAAAGATAACTAAGGTCAGGGCGTGACAGCTATACAAATATAGTAAAGCAATAATATACTTAATAAGTATTATGGAGGTGCATATATTTGTCCTGTTACACACAAGTGTGTAATGAAAATGTTTTTATATTATCCCAACTCCCCCTGAGACACCTGCAGGGAGTGGGGTCATGGCCAGGGTCACCATATCCCATCTCTCCCTGAGACACCTGCAGGGAGTGGGGTCACGGCCAGGGTCACCATATCCCAACTCTCCCTGAGACACCTGCAGGGAGTGGGGTCACGGCCAGGGTCACCATATCCCAACTCTCCCTGAGACACCTGCAGGGAGTGGGGTCACGGCCAGGGTCACCATATCCCAACTCTCCCTGAGACACCTGCAGGGAGTGGGGTCACGGCCAGGGTCACCATATCCCAACTCTCCCTGAGACACCTGCAGGGAGTGGGGTCACGGCCAGGGTCACCATATCCCAACTCCCCCTGAGACACCTGCAGGGAGTGGGGTCACGGCCAGGGTCACCATATCCCAACTCTCCCTGAGACACCTGCAGGGAGTGGGGTCACGGCCAGGGTCACCATATCCCAACTCTCCCTGAGACACCTGCGGGGAGTGGGGTCACGGCCAGGGTCACCATATCCCAACTCCCCCTGAGACACCTGCGGGGAGTGGGGTCACGGCCAGGGTCACCATATCCCAACTCTCCCTGAGACACCTGCGGGGAGTGGGGTCACGGCCAGGGTCACCATATCCCAACTCCCCCTGAGACACCTGCGGGGAGTGGGGTCACGGCCAGGGTCACCATATCCCAACTCTCCCTGAGACACCTGCAGGGAGTGGGGTCACGGCCAGGTTCACCATATCCCAACTCCCCCTGAGACACCTGCAGGGAGTGGGGTCACGGCCAGGGTCACCATATCCCAACTCTCCCTGAGACACCTGCGGGGAGTGGGGTCACGGCCAGGGTCACCATATCCCAACTCCCCCTGAGACACCTGCGGGGAGTGGGGTCACGGCCAGGGTCACCATATCCCAACTCCCCCTGAGACACCTGCGGGGAGTGGGGTCACGGCCAGGGTCACCATATCCCAACTCTCCCTGAGACACCTGCAGGGAGTGGGGTCACGGCCAGGTTCACCATATCCCAACTCCCCCTGAGACACCTGCAGGGAGTGGGGTCACGGCCAGGTTCACCATTGTCCAGCAACCCTGGAGCAATTGAGGTTAAGTGCCTTGAACAGATTTTTCACCCAGTCGGCTACAGTATTCAAACCAGCTACATTTCAATTACTGGCCCACTGCTCTAACCTCGAGGCTACATGCCACCCCTCTATGTGCCTTACGGAGATAATTGGTATGACGTGAGATTCACCTGCTGCAAGATGGCCTTCTGCACGACAATATCAGTCAGGTCCATGTTCTGGTCCTTTGGGGTCAGCTTCACTCTCAGAACCTGCTGTGTCTTCTTTACTGGGAGGAGGAGCACAGAAATACACAGACACGTGGATAAAATGTTTGTCATGTTGATCGCAGTGCGTGTTACAAAGTAAAATGAAGGGAAAGTTATATTAACATTGTGGACATTGTGTATGTCTTTTCGTTTTTTTTCTTGGTCAATTTTTGGGGAAAGCCTGGCTTCTCTTGGCATTCATAAATACACTCCACTGGTGTAGACCTAAACACTCAAGCCCACAAATGGGAGAAAATAGGGTTGTTCTTTGTTTTGTTTTTTACAAGCAATCCAGTTGTTACTCAGTGTTTCCCAATCTTGGTCGTTTGGCGCCCATTTTTGTTTTTGCCCGAGTCCTAACACACTTGATTCAACTAATTCAACTCATAATTAAGCCTTTGATTATTTGAAACAGGTGAGTTTTCAAAGAAAATTGTGCACCCCTTTGGGTCCCCAGGGCCAGGACTGGGAAACACTGCTTTAGTAGAGGAGTTGAAAGTAACTCACCACTGTAGCAAACAAAGGGATGTCTGTCGTTACAGTTCCAATCAAACCATCTGTCCGTCCACGATTGTCTTTCTATGTACACTGCAGCACCACAGGACTGAACCCCTCCATTGTTATTGGGTTGTGCAGGCTTCCAGTACCTGAAGGAGGAGTCACTCCCATCCGACCACTTCCAGGAGTCTCTGAACAGGCCGATCCACACTTTACTACCCTTAGACACCATCTTCTGTATCTCCTGGTTCTCAGTCTGGTTCCTCACACTGGCCAGGTCTGTGTGGTACACTCTGCAGTAACTCTGAGCTTCACTGAAGGTTTTTATTGGTTCATTAACGAAAATAAATGTTGACCTGTTTGTTGTCTCACCTGCAAATAGGTGTAGGATTTTGAAATCACGATGGATGGGTATTTTGGTAACACTTCATTTTAAGGGGTTCTTATTACAGTGTAATTACATCAGTAAGTATTGTAATTAATTGTAACATTTCTTAGTTACGGTGCACCCACAACATGTAACTGGTGGTAATTGCAGTCCGTATTACAGAGGTTTAGCAACAAATGTTTGTTACCATGCTTCTTACAAATGTAATATATCTATTATTATGATTATGTTATAATGATTTTTTTATTTTTTTATTGCTAAGTCATTTCACGGTGCGTGAAGCTAAAGAGAGTGGGGCTTGACAATAGGTGAATTACTTTGATAAGCATCAATCATACACTAGTGGTTAAGAGCGTTGCGCCAGTAACCGTAAGGTCGCTGGTTTTAATCCCAAGGCCAACTAGGTGAATCTCTCGAATCTCTCGTTGAGCAAAGCACTTAACCCTAGATGCTCTGGATAAGAGTGTCTACTAAAATTGAGCACATTAATAAACAGTTACGGCTGTAATTGTGAGATAATCATTCAGTGCTTGCCAAATTGTAAGCCTATTAAGAATGGTTTATAAATGGTTAATTAGACAACCTCTTATTTCATCATGTAACGTTGCAAGGGTTTCACGGTTGAAGTACGTTCTCAGCTTTGGATGGGATGTATTGGTGCACTTATTTATTTTTCCAATGAATTAAGGCACCACGTCAAGGTCTGCCCATCTGCACAACGTGCTCGAAAAAAGGACGACCTAGAACATGCCCACAATTTGTGTGACAATTCTCGTGTTCGAGAGGATCAAAATCATAATTTTTTATTGGTAAATTGTGACTGACTGACCGATCAACAAATAATAATGAGTAGTTATTTATGTTGTAAAGATATTTGCAGATCGGTCAGTCAGCAGTCACCTGCACTGTCAGCTGCAATGTTGAACAAGCCCATCGACTCATAGCGACAGTGCGCAAAGAACCGGGGTCGAGAAGAAGGCTGTGTGCAAAATCCAGACAGAGATTTCCGGAAAAGGGAACAATGTGTTGTAGAGGAGACTAAAACATCCATACAGGACGGAGAAGGTTTTCCATGAAATTAGTTTTGCTTTTTGGATACAGAAATTGTGCTGGACGATTTAGTATAGCGCTAGGAAGTTAGCTAGCTAGCCTAGTGTTGGCTAACTAACTAACGATAGCTTGCTAGCTGGCAAATGCTAGCTAACCAACCAATGTTACCTATGCTAAATCGTCCAGCAGAATACAAAAAACTAGCTAGCCTGCAAGCAAATGTTAGCTGCCGTTTTTGTAGGCTTACCAACTAGGTTAGCTAGTTAGCTCTCCAACTTAGTTAACATCTACAGAATAAACTTTCAATGCCTTGATAGCATAGACTTTCCATGCCTTGACAACTAACGTTAGATAGCTAGCTACCTAAAGCTAACAAATAGCTAGCTAGCCGAACTCGATGGTCTTATCTTCCCTGTACCTTGTCCTCAGGGTATCTGTACCCAATGCTATTACTTGAGAAACACACAGAGCGTTAATGTTGGCTTGTGTCAACACACATATGAGTAGTTCCTTTTCATTGTAAACATTAGCTAGCTTATTAACGTTATTATGTACCATTATTAGTATAATGCTAGCTGGAAAACACAGCAACTAGGCAGCTAGTCCTAGCTATAGGCCTAAACCCTAAATGATAGATTATTATAATAATGACAGTAGAGATATTGGAGGAAGGGTTCTATACCATCTCTGATGATATCTAGCTAGCTTAGCTTGTAGGCTAATTGTAGAGTGTCTTTGCAAAATTCTCTTCCACAGATTCCAGGATGGGAACATGCTTACAAGAAACAGATGTAACGTGCAATGTTAAAAAGGGGAGAAAGGCCTCCCGAGTGGCGCGGTGGTCTAAGGCATTGCATTGCAGTGCTAACTGTGCCACTAGAGAACCTGGTTCGAGTCCAGTCTCTGTCGCAGCCGGGCGTGACCGGTAGATCCATGGGGCGGTGCACAATTGGCCCAGTGTTTTCCGGGTTAGGGGAGGGTTTGGCCGGCAGGGATGTTCCTGTCCCATCGCGCACTAGCGACTCCTGTGGCGGGCCGTGCGCAATGCACACTGACACGGTCATCATTTGGTGCTTCCTCCGACACATTGGTGTGGCTGGCTTTCAGGTTAATCGGACGTTGTGTCAAGAAGCAGTGCAGCTTGGCTGGGTTGTGTTTCGGAGGACGCAGGGCTCTTCACCTCTCCCGAGTCCATACGGGAGTTGCAGCGGGGGGACAGGACTGTAACTACCAATTGGAGAGAAAAAAGGGTAAAAAATAGTGACATTTTGGAGATGATTTAATTTTCAAATAACCGGAAGTGAGAGTTTGTAATCTTAAAAGGGAAAAAAAGCCATTCTTGAACTATAAAGGCTATTCTTGTTGCCATAAAGTTAACTGAAAGTAGGAGCTCATCTTTTGTTTGTTTTCACTTAGTAATGAGTAGTAAGTAAGTATATGGTAATTTCTCATAGGTAACTATATATGTAGGTAGCGTACTATGAAGATATGAATAATTACGTACCCCTCCAGATACACTTCATTTTAACTAGCTAAATCCTGTGTAACACCTAGTTGTACATTGCACTTAGGCAGGTAAACATTTCACTGTTAGTTTACACTTGTCGTTTACAAAGCATGTGACAAATAACATTTGATTTGATATGTACTATGTGGTGTACTAGTGTGTTTATCCTCCCACTTGCATGGTGCTTACAGAAGCTGTTAGGATGGGTCATGTACTTTATAAGTACACATTCATTGCAAGTAAGTACCCATCTTGAGGGGGGCACTTCATTTTAACGATCTAAATCCTGTGTAACATCTAGTATTTACGTTGTACTTATGCAGAAATTATATGTACTCTGTGGTGTACTTGTGGGTTTATCCTCCTACTTGGATGGCAAGGAGGTTCAGGTTGTCATAATGGGTAACATACACGTTAATTATAAAGTACATTTTGTCATTAAAATGTGGGATGACACCCGCATTGGTAGACCCCAGTCAGTGACGTTGTCCTATATCTGATCTATTTTTGGAAACTCAACCAAGTTAACCCAGATGATACGCTTTTGGGGGGGAAACTTTGTGACGGTTGTTACTGAGAAGAAACAAAACACTGAATTGGAGAATTCACTGGAAAACCAGCATGGTAACAAGCATGTTATCAAACATGTGTTGTTACACCTCTGTATTTAAAGACTGCAATTACTACCAGTAACGTTTTTACGATTTACAGTGTAAATCTGAATTATTACAATGACTTACAATACTTGTTAGTGTTATTACACGTCATTACACTGTAATAAGGACCCCTTAAAATGAAGTGTTGCCAATATTTTCTTAGTCTACACTTTACACTTAAAAGAACTTGACTTGACTACACTGAAGCTATACTTGTAGTTGTGCCCATCAGTGTATATGGTATGCATGTTTGAATGTGCAGCATTATATTATAGTTGAAATACAGCAATGAAAAACACCTTTCTTACCGATGGATGTGTAGCAGATGAAGGGAGAATTCTTGTTGCAATCCTCATCCTGCCACTCCCCACCCTCTGTCATGACCACGCAGTGTTCATTACTGTTCACATTGTCAGGTTGTCCGATCTGCCAGTTTCTAAACTCAGCCCCTCCCTCACTGTAGTAGTCACTGTCTTCCAGAGACCACCTCCAGCTGTTAACATCATCATACAGCCCTATCCAGACAGTATTATTGTAATCACCAAAATGTTCTAAGTTCAGCAATCTGTTCATATCCTCCATGTTGTCTATGGTGGCCAGGTCAGTGTACTTATTTCTGCAGTATCTCTGTGCTTCATTCCAGTTCTTGCCCATGTTCACAAAGTGGTACTGAGGGAGGCATGGCGAGGGTAAAAACAGCCCTGTGAACAAAACTATCATTTAGTGCATAATTATCTATTGTTTACACGGTCACAAACCTCCATCCAGAGCTAACAACAGAGAACTATAACTTGCACAAACAGACATATAATTTACGCACACGCACGCACACACGCGCAAGCACACACACACACACACACACACACACACACACACTATTACTGTACTGACCTGTGAGTAAGAGAATGGTTCTCCACCCCATCGTCTGACTGACAGTGTTTCCACTAATGGAATATAAAAGGGATTATTAAATAAAATATAATGAAAATAAGTCAATTTATAGTATAGATATATTTGTTATAGATATTGCATATATTTCTTACATTAGTGGTTGCTAGCAGGGACTTGCAACTTATATGCCATATACAGTTTTTTCATTCAATATCTTTGGTGCAAGAATGTGCACAATTGTCACAACTCTTAGCACAAAAATCTAAACAAATCATCAAAATCCTTCATGTTTCAAAACTGTAAACACATTTTCTATTGTCGACTGAATCAAATCCCTCTCACATTCAATACATATTCATATCTATCTGCTTTCACACTGGAATATGCATGTTATCAATTGAGTTCTGTGCTAATTGATCATTAGAAAACCCTTTTGCAATTATGTTAGCACATCTAAAAACTGTTGTTCTGATTAAAGAAGCAATAAAACTGACCTTAGACTAGTTGAGTATCTGGAGCATCAGCATTTGTGGGTTCGATTACAGGCTCAAAATGTCCAGAAACAATAACTTTCATCTGAAACTAGTCAGTCTATTCTTGTTCTGAGAAATGAAGGCTATTCCATGCGAGAAATTGCCAAGACACTGAAGATCTCATACAACGCTGTGTACTACTCCCTTCACAGAACAGCGCAAACTGGCTCTAACCAGAATAGAAAGAGGAGTGGGAGGTCCCGGTGCACAACTGAGCAAGAGGACAAGTACATTAGACTGTCTAGTTTGAGAAATAGACACCTCACAAGTCCTCAACTGGCAGCTTCATTAAATAGTACCTGCAAAACGCCAGTCTCAACATCAACAGCAAAGAGGCGACTCCGGGATGCTGGCCTTCTAGGCAGAGTTCCTCTGTCCAGTGTCTGTGTTCTTTAGCCCATCTTAATCGTTTCTTTTTATTGGCCAGTCTGAGATATGGCTTTTTCTTTGCAACTCTGCCTAGAAGGCCAGCATCCCGGAGTCGCCTCTTCACACGATCATACCTAGTTATAACCAGTTATAACCATAGGTGAGTTCATCATAAGGTACTTCATTTCTGCAGGTGATTTGTCCATCTGATCAAAATCACTGATACCCTCTGAGGATACAGTATGTATAGCTTCATATTATATCTCCAAAGAAACCTTGATTCAAATAAATACTTTTTAAGATTTGCCCAAGAATAATTACACTATTTAAAGGAAATGTTGTAATTTTTCAACTTGATATTCATCATCTCCACCCCAACATCAGCATATGTGAAAAGTGGCGTTTCCATGTTTGAAGTTAAAAAGCTAGAGGAACATAAGTGTTTCCAATGACATCATCTGTGTTTATCGTGTGATTTTAACAAATTATGAGTAGGTATTGCCCACTGATTGTTTACTAATTGGTTAATGATTACACTTATCTTCCTCTATGTTTTTTACTACAAAACATATGTTGATGTTGGGGTGGTGCTGGGCATGATGAATTTGAAGTTTCCATTTAAAATAGAAAGACTGAAAATACCATCATTGTGTCGTGAAACCATGAAAAGTAGTGAACATAAGCTGAGATGTGGTGTTTGGAGGGTGTTTTAATGTAAGCCCAATGTAAGTGTTATAATACACTGAATGTATTTCAAAACAGAATGGAAATACTCTGAAACACCGAAAGTGGTTCTTCAATCTGAATATTGGTGTTTTTAAGATTTAAAACAAGTCTTATGAAAACAATTTTTGGTGTTTCAGTGCATTTAAAAACAACCTGGTCTCAGAGCAGTTTTTATTATTCTGTACATAAATCCCACCATTTAGTATGATATGTTATGTTTTGTATGGTATTGTCACGGCTTCGTCCTCCTCATCTGACGAGGAGAAACGAGAAGGATCGGAGGACCAATACGCAGCGAGGTAATTGTTCGTCATTATTTAATGAAAGAAACTGAACACTACAAAAACAAAAAAGAAACTACCGTGAAGCTAAATAACAATAGTGCTGACACAAACACTACACATAGACAATCACCCACAAACCCCAACAGAAAACAGGCTACCTAAATATGGTTCCCAATCAGAGACAATGAAAGACAGCTGCCTCTGATTGAGAACCATATCAGGCCAAACGAGAAAACCCCACATAGAAACAGACAACATAGATAATACCCACCCAACTCACGTCCTGACCAACTAAATAAAGACTAAACAAAGGAAATAAGGTCAGAAACGTGACAGGTATGTATTAATTTGTTGATGCCCATCATCCTGATGAGATGTTAAGAATTTGCTAAACATATATGTTACCAATTCCAGTTTGTTGTTGCTAACATTGGCTAGGTGGCTAATGTTAACTAGGCTAGAGGTTAAGGTTAGGGTTAAGGTTAGCATTTAGGGTTAAAGGGTTAAGGTTAGGGAAGGGAAGGGTTAGCTAAAAGGGTTAGGGTTAGGGGAAGGGATATCTAACATGTTAAGTAGTTGAAAAGTAGCTAAAAATAAGTCTGTTCTTTAAAAAAATGCCTAAGTTGTCCGTGATGATATTTGAACGCACAACCTTTGGGTTTCTAGACATTCGCATTATACGCACACCCATCCTCCTTGTCTTAAGTACATTTCTGTCTTAAGTAATCATACCAAACATAACATATCATACTAATTTGAGTGTACCAGATTTACATTTACAATGTTACATCTAGTCTGTGAGACCAGGCTGGTAAAATGCAGCATCAAACACAAAAAGCATGTTTTTACACACTGTGTCTCTCATACAATCACATGGTTTTGAAATGCCAATGGTTTATGGTGTTAACACCATATTTGAATTAACATTTCAAAGAAGACACTGGGAATTGAATACTTTTCCTAGGGTAGACAATGGTACTAATTATAGGCTACAGTTCAAATCAAATCAAAATGCTATTGGTCACATACACATGGTTAGCAGATGTTAATGCGAGTGTAGCGAAATGCTTGTGCTTCTAGTTCTGACAATGCAGTAATATCTAACAAGTAATCTAACAATTTCACAACAACTACCTTATACACACAAGTGTAAAGGGATGAATAAGAATATGTACATATAAATATATGGAAGAGCGATGACCGTGCGGCATATTCATATTGCAATTTATGAATATTATAGCAGTTAATAACTTCATTATGCACTGTCATTTTTAGCGTGTTATTTTTTGCTATTTCTCTGTCTCCTTGCAGAGAAACATACATCCTGCGTTACCCACAGGCTGGCCAATATTAACCAAAGGCAATCAAGACAAGGAACACAGACAACTGAACTGTCAACAGTCAATCATATCCTCTAACTCAACTGTACTGTGATACAACCCATCTGAACAACCGTCCATGTACCATCATCTGAACCTCAATCAGGTCAGAGATATTAGCATAATGAGACTCTGCTAACATTAGCAGTCATTGCCTGTATTTTTATTCCATGAACTTGAAATATAATGCCATGATTTAAACTTCTTAAGGATCCACCCCTTTTTTTAAATTTTCGCCTAAAATGACACCCAAATCTAACCCAAATCTAACTGCCTTAAGCTCAGGCCCTGAAGCAAGGATATGCATATTCTTGGTACCATTTGAAAGGAAACACTTTGAAGTTTGTGGAAATGTGAAAGGAATGTTGGAGAATATAACATATTTGAACTGTTTTTACCTTATTGTGAAAGACCTGTTAATGTTTTGTTGTCAGTTGATCGTTTGCAAAGAAAATATAAAGCACTTGAAGCTTCAAAATCATGTCTTGAAAAAGTAATTTTGTACTCATTAATTATTATCCTGGACAAACTTATTAATTTGTATTTTCACAAAACTATCTTTTATCGTATCCTTTGTTTGAGCATAATAATGTACGTTTACCAATGAGGAGTTTATCAGCACACCATTATAAGAGCATGGAATATACAGGAGGAGGAAGGATTCCCATTTACCGTATTTGTAACCTCCAGAAGAAGGGATCTAATTCGGCACTAGACCGGATTCTAAAAGCCATTAAAGTGTTTAGGAGCTTTAGATCGAGGAAACTGCACCAAAAGAGAAGGCATCTAATTCTGCACTGGGCATAACTCGAAACCAAGTTCTCAACCTTTTCTGGGTTAGTGCTCCCAGTCTCTTTCAAGGTGCTGTTTGGTTGATTAAGTTGTGTTACAACACACCATGTCATGTTTTAGAACACCTTAGTACACCTTAAATCTGATTCAGTACACCTTAAATCTGTCTCATAACCCCTTGTGTTTAAAAACTTTTCATGGTATCCAATTGGTAGCTACAGTCTTGTCTCATCGCTACAACTCCCGTACAGACGGGAGAGGCAAAGGTCGAGGGCCATGTGTCCTTTGAAACACAACCCAACCAAGCTGCACTGCTTCTTGACACCAATGTGTCAGAGGAAACACTGTACACCTGACAACCGTGTCAGCATGCATGCACCCAGTCTAAACCTCCCCTAACCCAGACAGCGCTGTGCGCCGCCCCATGAGTCTCCCGGTCACAGCCGGCAACGACAGAGCCTGGACTCGAACCAGGATCTCTAGTGGCACAGTGTGATGCAGTGCCTTAGACCACTGCACCACTCGGGAGCCCCACTAAACAACAATTTTGATGTATTAAGAACAAGTTGATTGACAAAGTCATGAACATTTTGAAGAATTGAATAAACAACCATTGGGCTCTGATAACAAATATGTCTCTGTGATCAAAATGACCCCAGTCGGTAGTAAGAGGGTTTTAATATGAACTCCTTAGGGCAAGGAGAGGGACGGCAGCAACACTGCTATACTATTACATGTCTAAGACCCGTGCTTAATTTGGGTCATGGTACTGAGTTCCACACCTCGAATTTTCAACTCCTTAAGTACCGGCACCATTATGGAATATCGGCTTAAAAATATTGTTTTGCCACCTAAATATTGACAGTACCGGCACCTATTTCAGCCCACTTCAAACACTAAAGACTCATAATTCCTCTTGGGGTTAAAAAGCAATTACATGTTTGGGGTAAAAATTGGGAAAACTATCACTCCAATTCATTGAATTCAATGAGGTAAAATCTTTTATGAATATATAAAGACATTTCAAATATTTTCTTTGGTCCATATTTAGTTATAGAAATCACTCAGTAAAAAAACAAGCATATTTAAGTTTTTAAGGCTAAAGTTCAGTAACAATTTCAAGCAACAAACAAATATGTTTTCCCCCAGTTTGATTGATTACTCAGTTTGGATAATTCAGTTTAGATTCATAAAATCAAATTCAAAGATATCGACCTGTTGAGATGGTCTGCTCTCTGGTTCTCTGGTCTGTGGACTGAGATCTCCCGTTTGCTGTGTCTGTCTGGTGTTGTCTCGGTCAGTGGCTGCCTCTCCTCTCTGCAAAGGTCTTTAGAGGGCTGAGATGCAAAGTAACCCTCCAAATGACCCTTTACAGTTTCTTTAAATTTCCACAGGTGAAACAAAATGGCCGCCACTGCCGTGACTCCAAGTCATCCATCAGCCTCGCTCACCATGGCAGGGTGCACTGCCTCAATTTGCCTAGCAAATACCAGTGGCCACTGATGAATACAGCTACCAAGGTGACCACCTGGGGTTGAACTCTAGTCATCTGTATTTGCCATAAGATTGTGTTATCCCTCTGAGCTCAACCCTATAGTATAGGCATTAGGCTGCCAACATGTGGTGTTGAATGATGACTGAAAAACCTGCTTTTCCCCTACAATCTTAGAAAAGATTGTTCCAAAATGGTTATTCGGCCGTCCCCATAGAATAATCCTTTTTGGTTCAAGGTAGAACCCTTTTTGGTTCCAGATAGAACCCTTTTGGGTTCCAGGTAGAACCCTCTGTAGAAGGGGAACCCAAAAGGAATCTGCCTGGAACCAGAAGGGTTCTACCTGCAACCAAAAAAGGAGACTGAGCACAGAGCAGGTTAGAGGCCCAATCCTCCACAGTCACACCATCAGGGTCCATGACATCATCACACTGGAGAAGTGGACAGGATTTGTCTGCCCAGAGTTACAATGTTTAACTGACATTTATTTTATAACTACTTTACAAACATGATTATAAACATTTTCAAACATGCTTTATATCATTGATACATATTTCACCTACATAATTTACATACTGAAGTAAATTCCAGGGGGGTAGCCCCGACCAGGACTCAAACCAGGCTCTAGCTAAGTTCAAACAAACACCTTAGCTGTTACGCCAAGAGATCTGAATCTCTTGACGAGTTTGCTACAGTAGGTGTTGGTTAAGGTCGCTACAATTCAGTATATGTATTGTAGCGATAAGGTATATGTATTTAAACATATACTCATATCATCATCAATTGAAACAAAACGGTTCATTCTTAATGAGTACGACAGCATATAATGTTACACACGCTACTAATACATGTTCTAAACTTTCTTTCTTTTTTTAGCAGTGTATTACTTAAAGCTAGAATCAACATTTGGTGAAACCACGCCATAATTCATCCCAGCGCCTTGCTATTGTTTTTGTGCTGTTGTGATGAAACAGAGGTCTGTCGCGCCTGCAATGATGTCTGAGGGGGTAAAACAGTGTTCGTTGTTTGAAGTAACTTCTCTGTTGTTGTAATATCAAAAAAGAATGAGGCAGTTTCACCAAATACGGGTTACATATTTAAGGATAGTATCTATTATTCCTTATATAAATATGCAAATTCCATATAGTTGGAGACCAAAAAAACTCAAAATCAGGTAAAATAATATGTAGAACTTCCCAGAAAATAAGAAATATAATTCTCCAAGTTTAGAGTTCTCTCTTTGTCATAACTGGTATTCTCTCCTTCATTTTCTTCTTTTGGGGATCCATCTTTTTTTCCTTGCGGAATATGTTTCCATCGGGCTGCTCCTTCCATCTCAGTTTGACGTCATCAGACATCCCCTTTTCCCTCAGATCCTTCTTTATCTCAGGAACACAAAGAAACAGAATGCAGTATAACTATGCTATGCTATGCTATGCTATGCTCTGCTCTGCTCATAATATAACTATAATGGGGAAAGAGCTTATTTCACGAAGAGTTGGGGACTCACCTGCTGCAAGATGGCCTCCTGCATGTCAGGATCAGTCAGGTCCATGTTCTGGTCCTTTGTGGTCAGCCTCACTCTCACCATCTGCTGTGTCTTCTTCACTGGGGGGAGGAGCATAGAAATACACAGACGTGTCATGATTATTGTTACAGTAAGAGGTAACCTTGACAGCAAACGTGGCATTTTTTCACAATGCATTTTACAAATGTTGCCTTTACTATAGTAGGCCATGATGTAAAGATACTTAAGAGATCACTAAATAAATGAAGACTCACCTCCATAACAAACAAAGGGAATCCTATACATACAAGGATGTTCTGTCCATACTCCTTCCCATACTGCAGTACAGTTCTGATTCCCTAAGCGATTAATAGGCTGGTTGGGACCCCAGTATCTGAACGAGGAGTCACTCTGGTCTGACCACTTCCAGGAGTCTCTGAACAGGCCGATCCACATCAGACCACTGCCAAGCACTAGGTTCTGTAACACATTGTTCTCTCTCTGGTTCTTCACACTAGGCAGATCTGTGTGGTGCTTCCTGCAGTAGAGCTGAGCCTCTCTCCAGGTCATCAACTCGTTATTATTAACCTTAATATTGTTTCTATCTGAAATATTTGAGATTGGCAGATTTTTTGTTAGGATACAGTTAATTTGAAAATAGTGCAGATTTAATTGAATTCCTATCATTATATATATTTTTAAAAAGTAGTTGGATACTTCATTCAAACAGATGTTTTGGACTATGTAAGTGAACATATACTTGAAGAGTTTTGTTCCAAAACACTATATACAACCATTTTAAAAACATTTCAGAAATATTTCACAATCATCAGAAATTATTGCTTATGGGACCTTCATTTGTGTGTAAAATATTACTGTTGTCATATTTTTTATTCATAGATTTTAGAGGTGTGTTAAAATGGATTTTGTTGCAAAACTCTATATATCCATTGTTTAGCTGGAATGGAATATTTGTATCCTGTACATTTGACTGTGATATGTGGTTGTCTCACCTAGCGACCTTAAGATGAATGGACTAATTGTAAGTCGCTCTGGATAAGTGCGTCTGCTAAAGGACCATAATGTCAAATGTAAATATTTTACATACAGATCTCATATTGCTATATTCATAGGCCTCGGGCAGTTTTTTAGTGTTTATCACGGCTCCAGAGAAGTCCCAGATGCAGACAGTTTCGAAGTAACAAAAGTTTATTACAAAACAGGGGGGCGGGCAAACGACAGGTCAAGGGCAGGCAGAGGTCAGTAATCCAGAACAGAGTGCAAAAGGTACAGAACGGCAGGCAGGCTCAGGGTCAGGGCAGGCAGAGGTCAGTAATCCAGAACAGAGTGCAAAAGGTACAGAACGGCAGGCAGGGTCAGGGTCAGGGCAGGCAGAGATCAGTAATCCAAGGCGGTGTCACATGGTACAGAATAGCAGGCAGGCTCAGGGTCTGGGCAGGCAGAGGTCAGTAATCCAGAACAGAGTGCAAAAGGTACAGAACGGCAGGCAGGGTCAGGGTCAGGGCAGGCAGAGATCAGTAATCCAAGGCGGTGTCACATGGTACAGAATAGCAGGCAGGCTCAGGGTCAGGGCAGGCAGAGGTCAGTAATCCAGAACAGAGTGCAAAAGGTACAGAACGGCAGGCAGGGTCAGGGTCAGGGCAGGCAGAGATCAGTAATCCAAGGCGGTGTCACATGGTACAGAATAGCAGGCAGGGTCAGGGTCAGGGCAGGCAGAGATCAGTAATCCAAGGCGGTGTCACATGGTACAGAATAGCAGGCAGGCTCAGGGTCTGGGCAGGCAGAGGTCAGTAATCCAGAACAGAGTGCAAAAGGTACAGAACGGCAGGCAGGGTCAGGGTCAGGGCAGGCAGAGATCAGTAATCCAAGGCGGTGTCACATGGTACAGAATAGCAGGCAGGCTCAGGGTCAGGGCAGGCAGAGGTCAGTAATCCAAGGCGGTGTCACATGGTACAGAATAGCAGGCAGGCTCAGGGTCAGGGCAGGCAGAGGTCAGTAATCCAGAACAGAGTGCAAAAGGTACAGAACGGCAGGCAGGGTCAGGGTCAGGGCAGGCAGAGATCAGTAATCCAAGGCGGTGTCACATGGTACAGAATAGCAGGCAGGCTCAGGGTCAGGGCAGGCAGAGGTCAGTAATCCAGAACAGAGTGCAAAAGGTACAGAACGGCAGGCAGGGTCAGGGTCAGGGCAGGCAGAGATCAGTAATCCAAGGCGGTGTCACATGGTACAGAATAGCAGGCAGGCTCAGGGTCAGGGCAGGCAGAGGTCAGTAATCCAGAACAGAGTGCAAAAGGTACAGAACGGCAGGCAGGGTCAGGGTCAGGGCAGGCAGAGATCAGTAATCCAAGGCGGTGTCACATGGTACAGAATAGCAGGCAGGCTCAGGGTCTGGGCAGGCAGAGGTCAGTAATCCAGAACAGAGTGCAAAAGGTACAGAACGGCAGGCAGGGTCAGGGTCAGGGCAGGCAGAGGTCAGTAATCCAAGGCGGTGTCACATGGTACAGAATAGCAGGCAGGCTCAGGGTCAGGGCAGGCAGAGGTCAGTAATCCAAGGCGGTGTCACATGGTACAGAATAGCAGGCAGGCTCAGGGTCAGAGCAGGCAGAATGGTCAAAACCGGGAAAACTAGAAAACAGGAACCAGAGAAAAACAGGAGTACGGGAAAAACGCTGGAAAGCTTGACGAGACAAGATGAACTGGCAACAGACCAATGGAGAACACAGGTTTAAATACCCTGGGAATAATGGGGAAGATGGGCTACACCTGGAGGGGGTTGGAGACAAGCACAAAGACAGGTGAAACAGATCAGGGTGTGACAGTGTTGTTGTCTTGAATTCAAACAATATCCAATGAAGCGACAATATACACTGCTCAAAAAAATAAAGGGAACACTTAAACAACACAATGTAACTCCAAGTCAATCACACTTCTGTGAAATCAAACTGTCCACTTAGGAAGCAACACTGATTGACAATAAATTTCACATGCTGTTGTGCAAATGGAATAGACAAAAGGTGGAAATTATAGGCAATTAGTAAGACACCCCCAAAAAAGGAATGGTTCTGCAGGTGGTGACCACACACCACTTCTCAGTTCCTATGCTTCCTGGCTGATGTTTTGGTCACTTTTGAATGCTGGCGGTGCTTTCACTCTAGTGGTAGCATGAGACGGAGTCTACAACCCACACAAGTGGCTCAGGTAGTGCAGTTCATCCAGGATGGCACATCAATGCGAGCTGTGGCAAAAAGGTTTGTTGTGTCTGTCAGCGTAGTGTCCAGAGCATGGAGGCGCTACCAGGAGACAGGCCAGTACATCAGGAGACGTGGAGGAGGCCGTAGGAGGGCAACAACCCAGCAGCAGGACCGCTACCTCCGCCTTTGTGCAAGGAGGTGCACTGCCAGAGCCCTGCAAAATGACCTCTAGCAGGCCACAAATGTGCACAAAACTTCTTATGGCTGCAGCCCGACACCGGTACACTTATGACAACATCCAGCTCAAGTGCAGGGCGCGAAATTCAAAATATATTTTTTTTAAATATTTAACTTTCACACATTAACAAGTCCAATACAGCATATGAAAGGTACACATCTTGTGAATCAAGCCAACATGTCCGATTTTTTAAATGTTTTACAGGGAAGACAAAATATGTAAATCTATTAGCTAACCACGTTAGCAAAAGACACCACTTTTCTAACTCCATCAGTTTCTTACTCCATCACTAGCTATCACAAATTCGACCAAATAAAGAAATAAATAGCCACTAACCAAGAAAAAACTTCATCAGATGACAGTCTGATAACATATTTATTGTATAGCATATGTTTTGTTCGAAAAATTTGCATATTTCAGGTATAAATCATAGTTTACATTTCAGCTACAATCAGAAATTGCACCGAAAGCAGCCATAATATTTACAGACACCAACGTCAAATACCTAATTACTCATCATAAAACATTTCTGAAAAATACATAGTGTGCAGCAATTGAAAGACAGGCATCTTGTGATTCCAGACAATATTTCCGATTTATTAAATGTTTTACAGCGAAAACAAAATGTAGCGCTATATTAGCGTAGCCACAATAGCCAGAAACACTTGGGCGCCCACGACCAGTTCACATGCACGACAGATATATGAAATAACATCATAAATTGGGTCTTACTTTTGCTGATCTTTCATCAGAATGTTGAACAAGGTGTCCTTTGTCCAGATGAGTCGTTGTTTGGATTCAGAATGGCAACTTTCCCTCTTCATTTAGCATGGGCACTAGCCGAGTGGCACGGATCTCTCCAACGTAAACAAAGTCAAAGAACGGAACACGGCAAAACTCCCGAAAAAATTTCAATAATCTGATTAAACTATATTGAAAAAACATACATTACGATGATATGGTCACATGTATCAAATAAAATCCGAGCCGGAGATAGTTTTCGTCCATAACGGCAGCAAAACAGAAGGCAATCCCACTTCCAAGTCGCGCGCTTCAGAGTACCGGAAGTGGACGGTCACGTCAAAGAAATAGCTTTTATTCCACCTCAGACCAAGATGAACACAAAATTTCTTCTCTCACATCCTCTTGACACCCAGAGGAAGGCGTATGAAGTGTACGTAGACTCCTACGTGCAATGACCATGTATAGGCAGGAAGTTGAACAGAGCATATATTTCTGACATTCCACTTCCTGGTCAGGGAAAGTGCTGCCAAATGAGTTCTGTTTCACTCAGAGAAATAATTCAAACGGTTTTAGAAACTAGAGAGTGTTTTCTATCCAATAGTAATAATAATATGCATATTGTACGAGCAAGAATTGAGTACGAGGCCGTTTGAAATGGGCATCTTTTATCTGGCTACTCAATACTTTCCCTTGCAGCCATAACAGGTTTAACATGCAATTTCTAAGACATATTTTCCAGTCAATAGTATACAAGTTCAACCTGACCTTCAGCATACAGTAGCTCATCTTCAGTGTGCCTTTAGAGTTATAGTGTCTATAACAACCAACTTGACAGAGCTTGAGGAATTGTTTAAATAATAATGTGCAAATATTGTACAGTCCAGGTGTGCAAATGTCTTAGAGATTTACACAGAAAGATTCACAGCTGTAATCGCTGCCAAAGTTGATTCTAGCATGCATTGAATCAGGGGGTTGAATACTTACCTAATCAAGATTATTTTTATTTTTACAAATGTTACAATTTTTCTTGTATTTTGACATAGTATTTTGTGCAGTATTTTGTGTAGATCGTTGACAAAAAATTACAATTTTATCCCACTTTGTAACACAACAAAATGTGGAATAAGTCAAGGGGTGTGAATACTGTCCGAAGGCTTTATATACAAATACTGTAATTGTGACCTGAGAATGTAGCATTTGTTGAGCATTCCTGGCATGGTTCACTGACTGATAAGACGTAATAATACTATCATCTGTAATTTGAGGCCTTTGAATATGACATTAAACAAGTGTTTGTTGTTGTTGTAATCCCAAATTGCCCCTTTAAACAAGTATGTGGTAATATCCATGTTACATTTAGAAAATAATCAAGTCCCAAATGCCATCCTTTTCCCATAGGGTTCCATTTGGGATGCAGGCAATATCCTCTCAGCTCTCTGAATGCAGCTGAGCTCTCAGCACCAGTAGGTTTATGCAAAACACATGGAAACTCTGGCTCTGGGTGGATGGAAACCAGTATGTTACACACAGATGGAAGGAAAGGCGTGACCTTAAAGTAAGTAAGCACATCAACAAGTGGTGAGGTTTTAATGGGTGCAGGGTTAGTTGGTAGGGCAATTTTTTTTCGCAACGTTTAATGAATTCCTGCTACAGAATAGTAGGCTGATACACATCCAATACATTATGTGGCAGTATCCACCTACGTCATTTGTTTGTGGACCGCCATAATAGCGAAGAAGAAGCACATAAACACAATATTGCCAAACATTTAATCACATTGAGTATTTTAATATCCTAATATATAAGTAATATGAAAAGTATTGCTGCAAACCTTTATTGGGGACAGTTTTTGTTTGAGGCCTGATAAAAGTTTGCAGCAATACTTTTCATATTGCTTATGTATTAGAATATTAAAATCTAAAACAATACATTTGAGCATTCATAGACAACTAGTCAAGATTTAATTAATTATGTCTTTCATCACATGTTGTATTTGACATGTTCTCACACACAACAGAAACTTCTGGTAGCCTTCTTCAGAAACCTATCCGTCATGACTGACAGGGGAAATGACCAATGGGGCTGACTTTTTACCATCACTTACAATAGCTGCATTCGTTTTGCATCGCCTGGTGCCCCGTGTGGGTGGGGTTAGCACACTATTCCATTGGTCCTTAAGTGAGGTCTCCACCCACCCAGGCCACCTGTGATGCAAAATGAGCGTGCCCACTGGGACTGATTCATGGATAGAAACAAATCAGAAACCTGCTCTTCATGATTGACAGGGAAGATGACCAATGGGGCTAAATTGAGACCATTCCATTGGTCCTGAAGTGAAATCCCCACCTACCCATGCCACAGGGTGGTGTAAAACAAGCACGCCCACTGGGCCTGAGGTATGGTTTTAGGCAAATCAGAAACCTACGCTTCATGATTGACACAGGAAATGACCAATAGGGCTGAGATTTTACCATCATCATTAACACTGGTACTGAGGAAGCACCCAATAAAATAACAGATATGAGACTTGGCCACCGCATCATAAAAGGACACCAACTCTTCCTTATAATCCACAAACACACCCACCTTGAATCCAAATTATACATCAGACACTCCTAATGACCAGTCATTTTCTTCTAGGGCTTCTCCGTCCGAGAGAGAGGAGGGATTCGATGGCACGGTACTCGTCCCCTCCTTTCAGCCTCACGGTCCGGTAGGCGTTCTCTGGGGTTGAGGTAGATAAATCATACCCTTCCTTTTGACGGACTCTCTGATCACACCTAGAACCCAGTAGGTCTTGTCCCCCACCTGAGAAGGATAGGAAGAGGGTTAAGGTTAGGGTAACTCAAGCATAGATTTTTTTCCTTTTTTTAAAATTTGGCACACAGAAACTAGAGGCCATGAAGAATGACACTGATTGGCCTACATTTTATTCTACCGGGGAACAGTTGTCACGCCCTGACCTTAGAGAGCTTTTTTATGTCTCTATTTGGTTTGGTCAGGGTGCGATTTGGGGTGGGCATTCTATGTTTTGTTTTCTATGATTTTGTGGTTCTATGTTTTGGCCGGGTATGGTTCTCAATCAGGGACAGCTGTCTATCGTTGTCTCTGATTGGGAACCATACTTAGGTAGCCGTTTTTCCCTCCTTTGGTTGTGGGTAGTTAACTTTGTTTGTGGCACTAATGCCCTGTAAGCTTCACGGTTGTTTTTCGTTTGTTGTTTTGTTGGCGACATTTTGAACTAAAAAGTAAAATGTACGCTGACCACGCTGCAACTTGGTCTTCTTCCAGCAACGGCCGTGACAACAGTGGGTTAACTGCCTTGTTCAGGGGCAGAGTGACAGATTTTTACCTTGTTAGCTCGGGGATTCAATCCAGCAACCTTTCAGTTACTGGCCCAATGCTCTAACCACTAGGCTACCTGCCTATAGGGGAGCTATTTTGTTTTACTCATGATTTTCCACTAGACTTAAACCAGGGTTTCCCAAACTCTGTCCTCGGGCTCCACAAGGGACGCCTGTTTTGGTTTTTGCCCTAACACTACACAGCTGATTCAAATTTTCAAAGCTTGACGATTAGTTGAATATTTGAATCAGCTTTACCATTCTTGGGTAGCAGAATTATTTTAGTTGCCTCCAGGTGTGATGGAGCAAAACAAATATCCAGACTAAGATTGAAGATATGAGAAATAGGAGTGGCAACATATTCCGCTACTATCCTCAGCAGCTTTCCATCTATGTTGTCAGTATCAGGTGGTTTCTCATTATTGATGGCTAGGAACACTTTTTTCATCCGTTCCAAGGGGAGACTTTATTTCTGTCTCGATGTAGAACTGACTCACACTTGTCTGGTCTCTCTTACAGAACATCTCCAGCAGCCTCTCGTGCTTCTTACACATCCTGTCCTCCAAGTTCTCCACTGGGTCGATCTGCTTGTGGACCTTCAGCATAGCAACTCTGAGGCTCCAGGAGAATCTCACGGTAAGAGGTCAGACACACCAGGCAGGATTTCAGGGCCTTGAGCTTCATCCGGTACAGACGTCGCAGGCCACTTCACCAGGCTTGGCGGCAGTTATGGTTGAGACGCCATCTCGAGTCCTCTTCAACTGATCGGCGATTTCTTTGAATTCCACGTTGAGGCTAATTTGGGGTTCTCTCACAGGTTGGCCACTTACACGTGTATCTTTTCTTCCAGAGCTCTCTGATACAGCCAATGCAGAAGGTGTCGCCACATGGGGTCGTGACCGTGTCAATACACACATCCAGACAGACAGAACACTGGAACTGCTTCTCTGATGACAGACTGGTAGGGGAAGCCATCTCTGGAACTTCTTATCTGTCAACAGACTGGTAGGGGAAGCCATCTCTGGAACTTCTTCTCTGATAACAGACTGGTAGGGGAAGCCATCTCTGGAACTTCTTCTCTGATAACAGACTGGTAGGGGAAGCCATCTCTGGAACTTCTTCTCTGATAACAGACTGGTAGGGGAAGCCATCTCTGGAACTTCTTATCTGTCAACAGACTGGTAGGGGAAGCCATCTCTGGAACCTCTTCTCTGATGACAGACTCGTAGGGAAAGCCATCTCTGGAACTTCTTCTCTGATGAGAGACTGGTAGGGGAAGCCATCTCTGGAACTTCTTCTCTGATAACAGACTGGTAGGGGAAGCCATCTCTGGAACCTCTTCTCTGATGACAGACTGGTAGGGGAAGCCATCTCTGGAACTGCTTCTCTGATGACAGACTGGTAGGGGAAGCCATCTCTGGAACTTCTTCTCTGATAACAGACTGGTAGGGGAAGCCATCTCTGGAACCTCTTCTCTGATGAGAGACTGGTAGGGGAAGCCATCTCTGGAACTTCTTCTCTGATGAGAGACTGGTAGGGGAAGCCATCTCTGGAACCTCTTCTCTGATGAGAGACTGGTAGGGGAAGCCATCTCTGGAACTTATTCTCTGATGAGAGACTGGTAGAGGAAAACATCTCTGGAACTTCTTCTCTGATGACAGACTGGTAGAAGAAAATATCTCTGGAACTTCTTCTCTGACAACACTGGTAGGGGAAGCCATCTCTGGAACTTCTTCTCTGATGACACACTGGTAGGAGAAGCCATCTCTGGAACTTCTTCTCTGATAACAGACTGGTAGGGGAAGCCATCTCTGGAACTTCTTCTCTGATGACAGACTGGTAGGGGAAGCCATCTCTGGATCTTCTTCTCTGACAACAGACTGGTAGGGGAAGCCATCTCTGGAACCTCTTCTCTGATGACAGACTTGTAGGGAAAGCCATCTCTGGAACTTCTTCTCTGATAACAGACTGGTAGGGGAAGCCATCTCTGGAACCTCTTCTCTGATGACAGACTGGTAGGGGAAGCCATCTCTGGAACTTCTAATCTGATGAGAGACTGGTAGAGGAAAACATCTCTGGAACTTCCTCTCTGATGACAGACTGGTAGAAGAAAATATCTCTGGAACTTCTTCTCTGACAACAGACTGGTAGGGGAAGCCATCTCTAGAACTTCTTCTCTGATGACAGACTGGTAGTAGAAGCCATCTCTGGAACTTCTTCTCTGATGACAGACTGGTAGGGGAAGCCATCTCTGGAACTTCTCTGATGACAGACTGGTAGGGGAAGCCATCTCTGGAACTTCTCTGATGACAGACGGGTAGAGGAAGCCATCTCTGGGGAGAAAAAAGGAACCCATATTGTGAGTCCCAAATTGCACACTGTTATAAATTGCACACTATCTCCAATATAGTGCACTACTTTTGACAATAACCCTAAGGGCCCTGGCAAAAAATAGTGCACTATATAGGGAATAGGGTGCCATTTGGGATGCAGACATAGTTTGAAATTAAACAATCCATAATGATCACTGAGAGAAGTCAGTTTTGAGTGGACGCCAATGACATATTAGCAAGACAAGAAGTGTAATATGAGAACAATTGGGCCATGATAACAATACAAAAAAGTGTTCTTTATCATTTAATAATCCAGATAATAATTGTTAATTATCTTTATCTGATTGTTCTCCAAATACAGTTACACCGACAAATGAGTCAAGCTTCATTCTTACAGTTAACACCTTGAATACACCCTTGTTTTCCAAGGTAAAAACACACCCGTGTAGCACTACTAGAACAAAAACGTAGAGATTATTTCTCAGTTACTACACCACAACACCCCTGGCATTGCTTTGCAATTTACGGATTATAATATCCTAAAAACTATGTGTAACTTGTGCCACCATTGAAATAAAAAAGAGAGACAGTGTCACGTCTTCATCCACACAAAATGACAGTTCAAGCATATAACTACTCTCCCTCCGATTCAATCATACTGTGCCTTGCACTGTAGCTGTCAACATAATAGTATCTGTTGATTTGAGTCAGTGCGTTTCCATGTTCACGGTATCAATGCAGTTATTCGCAAGTCAGTCAACCACTCCGTCTCATGTGCCTCAGTGCTGCATATCTGTCTGTCTGTCTGTCTGTCTGTCTGTCTGTCTGTCTGTCTGTCTGTCTGTCTGTCTGTCTGTCTGTCTGTCTGTCTGTCTGTCTGTCTGTCTGTCTGTCTGTCTGTCTGTCTGTCTGTCTGTCTGTCTGTCTGTCTGTCTGTCTGTCTGTCTGTCTAAAACCTGACTCACAGTAACAGCATTCACCACAAAACTAGTCATGGTTATTTGTTTTGTATTACGCTTTCGTGCCTGAATGTTTTTTTTCAGGGGCGTGCCCATACAGTTCAAGGGGCAATGTTTCCTGGCCATGATGAAACGGACACCCAAACGGACCTGACAAGAGGAATGTGTCATTAGCATTACCATATTAAAGATGAACACGAACACGAACACACACGCACGCACGTACGCGCACACACACACACACACACACACACACACACACACACACACACACACACACACACACACACACACACACACACACACACACACACACACACACACACACACACACACACACACACACACACACACAGCCAAGCAGGGAGGGCAGAGTATAATAACACTGACTAACTGAAGTTCATTACAGGAACACAAGCACAAAGCCCTAGGCCCTTACACATCAGAAATCAAAAGATGCATCCAGTACTGTTCTAGGTGTGTTCACTAACTAGGCAATGGGTGTGACTATGAGGTAATGTGGAATCCGTGTGACTGTGTCATTACTTGATGCCAGCACCTGAGCTGCCTGCATCAGTTTAGTTCCTCCCACTCCAGCTCTGAGTGATCAATGGGAGCTCAGACCAGCCAGACAATTGGTTCCAATATAAATACAAAGACTAGCGTCCCATTTAGAATGACTGAAGCTGTGTATTAGGGAATGTATAATGCAGTGACTCCAGGGGTCAGAATCTTTCCTCCACTTCCTTAATCGCCCCCTTCTCCTTTTCTCCTCTTCTTCTTCAGTCTCTCTTTCATTCTCCTTTATTTTCAGCCCCTCTGGTGCATAATGGCTCTGATTCTTTCTGTGATGATTTCATAGTTTGGGCCTGATTCACTTTGATCTCTCATCGGCCCGTCCTCAGTCTCAGGGAGGGACAGTGGAAAGTATAGGATGACGTTGCACATAGACTTTGATCCTTGGTCAGTTTAGCATTTCCCCCACTAATGGTTAAGGTTAGGATTGCGGGAGGGGACACTGATACTAGATCTGTACCTAGGGGAAACTTCACCCTGGAGCACAGTGTTTTTTCAATCCACACCCCATGTTGGCAGCCTAATGCCGAAACTATAGGCTTTAGCTTAGAGGGCTAACACAGTCTTCTGGCGAACACAGGTGACCCAGCTCACCTTGGTTGCCGTGTTCATCACTGGCCACTGGTATTTGATAGGCTAATACGGGTAGTGCCTATTACCATGGTAAGCAAGCCTATTAGCATGGTGAGCGCGGCTAGGGAAATGACTGGTCATTAGGAATCTCTGATGGATGACTTGGAGTCACGGCAGCGGTGGCCATTTTGTTTCACCTGTGTAAGTGGAAAGATACTGTAACGCGTCATTTGGAGGGTGACTTTGCATCTCAGTCCTCTAAAGGACCTCTGCATAGAGGAGAGGCAACCCTTGACCGAGACAACACCAGACACACACACCAAGCGGGAGACATCAGTCCACAGACCAGACCAAATCAACAGTTTCATATCTTTGAATTTTAATTTAATTTTGTTTTCCTTGAACTTTAATGTTGTTGTCTTTACTGATTTCTATGTGTAAATGTAGACCAATGAAAATATTTCTAATGTTTTAATAGATTAATAATAGATTTTAACTCTATTTGTAGTGAATGACTTGAACCAAAATTTTACGCCAGTCTTATTAATTGTTATGAGTCTTACTCAGTGCTTGAAGTGAACTCAAATCGGTGCCGGAGACAGGATACAGGTGGTTGAATGAAGCCTCCGACACTAACCATGCAGTGGAGTCAATGTCTCTGCTACTTAATAGGTAAATATCTTCTGAGTAACTTCAGTATGCAGACATACAACTGTTTGCATATGAATATTGTTGCTTTACGTATTATTATTATTATTATTAGGATTATTATGATGCTGCTGCTGATGATGAAACTAGGTGAAACCCTTTTGAATTTGTTGGTGTTGATTATTTTTTAATCGGTTCTTCTGTCAAGGATAATTAACATGCAAATTCCTGTGAGATGGTAATGCCTAGGAGGGTGCAACTTGGCGTGATAGAAAAGGCCCATGGTCCACACGCTCTCATGCAATACCATGCCAATTAGCGACATGGTGGTACTACAAAATGCGATTGAAGATTCAAACTTTGAAAGGTCACGCCCCCCTAGAGTCCTGAAATTTGGTGTATAGGTCCCGCTCCTCACAATAAACAAATTTGTCTCAAAGAACCATAATGTCCGCCGTGATGCATTTTACATTTTGTTAAAAACACTTAAAATGCTACTCGTTTGGCATCGAATTACCTATCTACATGTTTTGAGTTCTGATATTTGGCAAGTGTGGTCAGGAGTGCAGAAGTAGCTAATCCTAGGAAGGATGTGTCCAATTTTTCCTAATGGTGGCGCTGTGCGGCAATAGCTTGAACCCCAGCATGACTGCTTGACGTTCACTAGTTTGCAAACCTGAAGTAACATTCTATCACAGATGCGAATGAGAATCTAAAACAACAATGTCCATGGACTTTTAATCCATCTGTCTGCATATTTCAAGACATGACATATGAGGGTGCAATGAGATACCCGATGGGTTGGATGATACTTTTCTCGTCAATCATCTTGAAAAACTTAAAACTGGAAATCAACAAATCCTCCATCGTTAACCCAATAGAAAGGTAAAATGATTTATTATCTAAATGCTGATAGATGTGTGAGCGACAAAATGGTGCAGTTTGAGGCCATGTGGCGGAGAGTGATGTGGGCGCCGGAGATGGGGGTGTGAGCAGGTGGGTCTGGGCAGGTGTGATGTTATGGATGTTTACGAGAATTTGTATGCTGTTGTATGTGGATGTTTTGTATTGTTAAAAGAAAAAATAATAATATATAATAATAATCTATAATAATAAACGAACCCTTACACCTATGTAACTACTTAGTATTAATTGCAGTAACAACATGGTAGTGACATAGGAATGACCATTTAAAGGGGCAATCTGAATTACACTGTAATATCATTAGCAAAGGCTCTGTCAGTATTCAATTAAACATGTGTCGCGCACGTATTGATTTTGTGATTTAAAATTACATTTCTATACAAGCATTTTGGGGAAACCTTTGAAAAGCTTCTTCTGATGAACCATAAGTCCAAATAACACCAACATTCAATATGTACAGTACCTTCAGAAAGTATTCACACCCCATTACCTTTTTCCACATTTTGTTGTGTTACAGACTGCATTTAACATGGGTTACATTTAGATTATTTGGTCACTGACCTACACATACTACCCCATAATGTCAAAGTGGAATAATGTTTTTGGCATTTTTTTCAAATTATTATTTATTTTTAAGTATTCAACCATTTGTTATTGCGAGCCTAAATAATTTCAGGAGTAAAAATGTGTTTAACAAGTCATGTAATAAATTGTATGGACTCGATAATAGTATAATATCAATAATTCAAATGATTTTTGAATGACTACCTCATCTCTGTATCCCACACATACTGTAAGTACACGTACTGTATATCTGTAAGGTCCCTCAGGTCTAGCAGTGCATTTCAAACACAGATTCAACCAGATCAAAGCAAGAGCTGCATGTAGCCACGTGTGCACATTTTGTTCATATCCTTTGCTAGTTAGTGAGTTATTAGCACAATTATAGATCATTTGTAGTCAGCAATAGATTAGTGACTGCTTTCTACAAGAGCACAAAACGTGTACATTTCTAGACAACTTTGAAAAGCAAGCTAGATAAAGAGGGGTTTTTTTGTCTTAAAGGGGCAGTGTTGTATTTTGAGACAGGCATGAATAACCTAAGTAGCCAATAGGCAGAGGGTAGCATAACTTATCTGATTCTCTGTAATAATGGTATGGGAATAATGATGCATTTTATTTTGTAAAGTGGTTTCTTGCATCATCAACACAATAACATTTTCAGTCACCTCCTTGTCTGAAGGACAAGTGGATAAACAGGTTAATGTCAAGCCCTGCATGTTTTTTTGAAAAGTCTCATGGAATGTAGGTCTACATTGAACACCACACATTGGCTGCTACTGTAGGCTGAATGATAGAACAGCTATTTCCATGTTAAAATGTTATTGGATGCATTTTCTCCATTGTTTTTATGGTAGGCCACTCTGGTAGGCCTACATTATGATCAAATAGCCACAGTAGCCTACTTGACCAATGTTAAAACTGTAACTTAAAGCCTCAGTGTTCACAGTAAACGCGCGCTGGAAGTTGCACAGAATTTTCACAACATTGAAGTATGCGCTCAGCAGACCTGACATTTGCTCAGTGGCTGAATTTGTTTGAAGGAACATTGGTCCTGGGTAGAGGTCAAAAGCACTGACCGGGAGCCCTATCGGACAGGGGTGCAAAATTGTCCCAGCTCTGTCCAGGGTAGGGGAGGTTTTGGCCGGTGGAGCTTTCCTTGGCTCATCATGCTCTAGCTATTCCTTGTGACAGGGCCGGGCACCTGCAAGCTGACACCCATCTTCAGTCTAATGGTGTTTCCTCCGACACATTCGTTTGGCTGACATCCAGACTAAGCGAGCAGTGTGTTAAGAAGTAGGCGGCCAGGCAGGTCATGTTTCGGAGGACACATGACTTGACCTTCGTCATCAAAGACATTACCATGATGAACCATGTTAAGTTTGGCATTGATATCTTAGAAAATAAGAAAAATATTTAAAATTTACTTTTTGACTATGTAACGCTAATCCTTAAAATAATCATAACCTATCAAAGTGTAGCTTAATGACACTAGAAAGCTCTGTGATCCTCCTCTTTTAACAGTGGCCATCAAAACGTCTTTCAATATTTTTCTTTTTGCGACTGCATTAAGAATGTACAATGACTGGGCATGCATATTTCTCTCCCTTTCTCTCCAGGTTAGGGGAGGGTTTGGCCAGGGTAGGACATCATTGTAAATAAGAATTTGTTCTTTACTGACTTGCAAAGTTAAATAAATAAATTAAAATGAATTCAAGGATATAAAAAATTAAAATGTTGTGAACATCTATGTATTATGTATTACATTTCATGCATGATATATTATACGCCCTTGTACTCATTAAGAATGAACAGGTGGATAGGAAAGAAGGTGGAGAAAAGACAGCTCTAACACTGTAAAATGATGGCTGATCACATACAGTGCATTCGGAATGTATTCAGCCCCCTTTACTTTTTCCACATTTTGTTACATTACAGCCTTAATCTAAAATGGATTGGGGGAAAAATCCTCATCAATTTACACACAATAAATACCCCATAATGACAATAAGCAAAACCAGGTTTTTAGAATTGTTTGCTAATTTATATTTAAAAAAAACAGA
This sequence comes from Salvelinus namaycush, assembly GCF_016432855.1. Lineage (NCBI taxonomy): Eukaryota > Metazoa > Chordata > Actinopteri > Salmoniformes > Salmonidae > Salvelinus > Salvelinus namaycush. Next base: position 19,251,111 of record NC_052342.1, on the reverse strand, counting down.
AATACCTTATTAACAAAAGTATTCAGACCCTTTGCTATGAAACTCGAAATTGAGCTGAGGTGCTTCCTGTTTCCGTTGATCATCCTTGAGATGTTTCTACAACGTGATTGGAGTCCACCTCTGGTAAATTCAATTCATTGGACATGATTTGGAAAGGCATACACCTGTTTATATAAGTGCATGTCAGAGCAAAAACAAAGCCATGAGGTCGAAGGAATTGTCCGTAGAACTCCGAGACAGGATTGTGTCAAGGCACAGATCTGGGGAAGGGTACCAAAAAATATCTGCAGCATTGAAGGTCCCCAAAAACACAGTGGCCTCCTTCATTCTTAAATGGAAGAAGAATCACCAAGAATCTTCCTAGAGCTGGCCGCCCGGCCAAACTGAGCAATTGGTGGAGAAGGGCCTTGGTCAGGGAGGTGACCAAGAACCCAATGGTCACTCTGACATAGCTCCAGAGTTCCACTGTGGAGATGGGAGCACCTTCTAGAAGGACAACCATTTCTGCAGCACTCCACCAATCAGGCCTTTATGGTAGAGTGGGCAGATGGAAACCACTCCTCAGTAAAAGGCACATTACATCCCATTTTGAGTTTGCCAAATGTACCTAAAGGACTCTGAACATGGGAAACAAGATTCCCTGGTCTGATATAAGCAAGATTGAACTCTTTGGCCTAAATGCCAAGCATCATGTCTTGGGCAAACCTTGCACCATTACTACGGTGAAGCATGGTGGTGCCAGCGTCATGCTGTGGGGATGTTGTTCAGCGGCAGGTACAGGGAGACTAGTCAGGATCGAGGGAAAGATTAATGGAGCAAAGTACAGATAGTTCCTTGATGAAAGCCTGCTCGAGAGTGCTCAGGAACTCAGACTGGGGGCGAAGATTCACCTTCAAACAGGACAACGACCCTAAGCACACAGCCAAGACAACGCAGCAGTGGCTTCAGGACAAGTCTCTGAATGTCCTTGAGTGTCCCAGCCAGAGTCCAGACTTGAACCCGATCTAGCATCTCTGGAGAGACCTAAAATAACTGTGCAGCGACACTCCCCAAAGAACCTGACAGAGCTTGAGAGGATCTGCAAAGAAGAATGGGAGAAACTCCCCAAAAGCAGGTGTGCCAAGCTTGTAGCGTCACACCCAAGAAGACTCAAGGCTGTAATCGCTGCCAAAGGTGCTTCAACAAAGTACTGAGTAAAGGTTCTGAATACGTATGTATGTCCAAATGCACTGTATGTTACTCATAAACCTTTGTTTTTTTTTATACTAACTTTAGATATAATCTGACATATTGTGTGAACTGTGTCATTTTAGTGTGTTAATGTGTGTTAAGTTAAATTATTGATTTGCTAAGATTTATTTGACAATTTAACAACACAATACAACCACACATGTGGACACAATCTGAGCAATTGGTGGAGAAGGGACTTGGTCAGGGAGGTGACCAAGAACCCAATGGTCACTCTGACATAGCTCCAGAGTTCCACTGTGGAGATGGGAGCACCTTCTAGAAGGACAACCATTTCTGCAGCACTCCACCAATCAGGCCTTTATGGTAGAGTGGGCAGATGGAAACCACTCCTCAGTAAAAGGCACATTACATCCCATTTTGAGTTTGCCAAATGTACCTAAAGGACTCTGAACATGGGAAACAAGATTCCCTCGTCTGACACAACCACACATGTGGACACAATACAACCACACATGTGGACACAATGCGTTTAAAATCATTGAGGATAACACAAAAAAGTTTAAAAAATGTATTATTGTTATTTTCATTGTGGTTCAAATAGTGTCAATTGTATTTCCATTTTGTCCCTCTTGGTTTTTAAATAATTATAATCATGTAATTACATTCATTAAGAAAATGCAATTACAAATTTAAAAAATAGCTGGACTTGGTGTTGATCGTTGTAAATTAGAAGCAAATTCTAATAAAGGATGACTGCTTCACGTGTGACTGTTTTTGTTTCTATATCAACACATACATAAACTTTAACTCTCACCCAGAACAGTGAGGACAAAGGTGGGTGGGGTTTAGAAGGTCACAGTTTTTAATTCTAATAAAGGAGGACTATTTCAATTGTGATTGTTTTTTTGTTGTTGCTTCTATAGCAATATATACATTAAGGACAGCTCCTACCAGAGCAGTGAGGGTGTAGGTTTAGGTTTATTTGAACATATTCGTACATATGCAGGAAACATACAAAACACAGTTAAAAAATGTGCAGATGTGGGTGGGGTTAAGGTGACCGTCTATTCTCTGATTGGATAGGTGTGGTTGAATATCACCATGTCTCCACCTATAACAGGAAGAGCTCACCTGTATGTCAACACACTGAACAAACCTGTGTTGAATAGGACCGGACTAAACACTTTTTTTCTGCTTACCTGGTTCTGATTACTCACAGGTGAGTCACATCAATGAAGACTATTGCATAATATAGAATATTATTATTCCATATATTATAGGATAATGACCATTATGTAAATAACTTTAATTATGTAGCCTACATTTTACCAAGTCTTGAAGCTTGAAGCTGATAACTTTTAAGCAATTTTACTGAATGCACAACTATATCACCTCCTTGAACATGATACAATAAATCATATATTCTTTGTGCAATCCAGTCCTCTAAAACAGATGTGGTATAGAAATATGTATATACGCATTCTTGAAAGAGATTGACTTGTTATGAAGCATGCTACATTCGCTGAAATTATACAAAACTCATACATTAGACTGTTTGTATTTCCTGCACTGTCATTCCTGCACCTGCTCAGCAGCATTTCATTGTTGGTAACATGTAAAAAAATAAAAATAATAATTGAAGAACAAGAATAGAAGAACTGTTGAGCAATTTCACAGGGCGTGATCCAAACACTGTTGAGTCACTGTAGGAGAAATCTAGGGACAAGTACATTCCTGTCATGTGACAATGAGCAACTGGTTTGTTTTGTTTTTCTGAGGTTAGAGTTCGTGTGCTACCAAACCAGTTTATGGTTTGACACTAACCTTGTGGAGAACCAGGCTTCCCTAAACAGGTGTGACAACGACGTGATTTTGGAGGCAACATGAGACTATGATGACACAAATGTCAGCTGCAGCTTTTCAGTAAATGTTCCTGTCAGGTTCATTTGGTTGTTGTTTAGTAGTCCCAGAAGAACACATGTTATGCAAATAAAGAAACTGGTTCAGGTCCAGGTTCATTTAACATAATTGTACATATGCAAAAAGATACATAAAAGGTGATGTAACAGAGACATTTTTGTTTACTTGGTTCCTGATTCCTGTAACTTCCTCCAAAGGCATGGTTTCCCTTTGTATAAAAGCATCTGCTTTGTTTCACACTACTCTCCCTTGACTTCTTTCTCTCCGTCCTTGGGATAATCAAACACACTAAATTAAATTCCAAGCCTTTAGGATTCCTGTACTTAAAGGGACACTGCACTACTTTTAAACATTGATTCTCCAGCACCATACCAGTGTCTACCAGTGGTGGCACTTTAAATGGGGAGGATAGGCTCATACTAATGGCTGCAAAGGCATCAATGGAATGGTCTCAAACACATCACCTGGTTTCTATGTATTTGATACCCTTCCATTAGCTCCATTCCATTAATTATTATGAGCCCTTCTCCCCTCACCAGCCTCCTCTGGTGTCTACATTAGTGAAAATATGTATGATGAAAAGTGGTGAAGTGCTCCGTTAAAGACAGTCGATTCTGTCTTGTTGAAGGCATGGCTTCCCTCATGTCCGAGGAGCAGTTCTGGTGCTGTATCTGCCTGGACATCTTCACCAACCCCGTGTCCATCCCGTGTGGTCACAACTTCTGCCTGACCTGCATCAAAGGCTACTGGGACACCCGTGAGCGCTTCGAGTGTCCCCTCTGCAAGGAGAGCTTCCGCCGTCGGCCAGAGCTACGCATCAATCGCGCGTTTAAGGACATCACTGAGCACTTCCAGAGGTCCCTAAAGGTGATGTATGGCATATATGAGGTGTATATATTACACTATTATATTATTATATTTATATTATTATTTATATGATATATATTATAAAGGTCAAAGCCCAGCAGACAGAGGAAGGCGATTATCAAGACATAGGAGTATTAGCGTCACAGTGTTCACCAGGGCTCGGTCCTGAGCCCGATGCAGTTTCCTGCGATGTCTGTCCTGGGACGAAGCAGAGAGCTGTTAAGTCCTGTCTGGTGTGTCAGGGGTCGTACTGCGAGAACCACCTGGGGCCTCACCAGAGAGAGCCGGCCCTCCAGAGGCACAGGTTGACGGACCCAGCAACCTTCGCCACGAGAGGCCTGTGCCGGAAGCACGAGAGGCCCCTTGAGCTGTTCTGCAGGATCGACCAGATACCGGTGTGTGTGAGATGCAATGAGACTGACCACAAGGGCCACAGCACTATCCCTATGGAGAGAGAGAGCAAGAAGATGAGAGTAAGTTGAACATGTCCTACATAGGGAAGCATAACACAAAGTACCCGTCATAAGTTTGGACACACCTACTCATTCAAGGGTTTTTCTTTATTTTTACTATTTTCTACATTGTAGAATAATAGTAAAGACATCAAAACTATGAAATAACACATATGGAATCATGGTAACCAAAAAAGTGTTAAACAAATCAAAATCTATTTTATATTTGAGATTCTTCAAAGTGGCCACCCTTTACCTTGATGACAGCTTTGCACACTCTTGGCATTCTCTCAACCAGCTTCACCTGGAATGCTTTTCCAACAGTCTTGAAGAAGTTCCCACATATGCTGAGCACTTGTTGGCAGGTTTTCCTTCACTCTGCGGTCCAACTCATCCCAAACCATCTCAATTGGGTTGAGGTCAGCTGATTGTGGAGGCCAGGTCATCTGATGCAGCACTCCATCACTTTCCTTCTTGGTAAATTAGCCCTTACACAGCCTGGAGGTGTGTTGGTTCATTGTCCTGTTGAAAAACAAATGATAGTCCCACTAAACGCAAACCAGATGGGATGGCGTATCACTGCAGAATGCTGTGGTAGCCATACTGGTTAAGTGTGCCTTGAATTCTAAATAAATCACTGACAGTGTCACCGGCAAAGCACCCCCACTCCATCACACCTCCTCCTCTATGCTTCACGGTGGAAACCACGCACGCGAAGATCCTCCATTCACCTACTCTGCGTCTCACAATCACATGGTGGTTGGAACTAAAAATCTCGAATTTGGACTCATCAGACCAAAGGACAGATTTCCACCGGTCTAATGTCCATTGCTCGTGTTTCTTGGCCCAAGCAAGTCTCTTCTTCCTATTGGTGTACTTTAGTACTGGTTTCTTTTGTCAGGTTCTAATTCTCAGAGTAAAACCTCAACGGACATTTATGAAAGCTTAACCAAGTTTATTCTGCCCAGAGGGTCAATACAGCTGCATTCAGACAACACATGTTTCCACCACCACAAGTATATATATACTCCAATTTAGACACTCCTCCTTCTCTCCAATCCTAGCATCTGTTATGGTCCGACAGGAAGACGAAGTGATAGGATAATAAACCATTGTTTCTCCCTTAAGGGAATCTGACCTGACCTCAACCCCCTTGAGGCCTAATCCAAAGATCTCCACCCGTATCCCCTATAGCAATCCTGTGACTTCCTCCCGTCCACCCAACACATTCCAAAGCCATCTGGTTTCTACAGATAACCATTAACTTCTGATGTAAAACCAGTCTCTTTCACTTCCTTAGACACTATACTTCTGAGTATAACAATGTTCCAAGTTTAACCCAGAATCTAACACTTTGCAGCAATTCGAACATGAAGGCCTAATTCACAGTGTCCTCTGAACAGTTGATGCTGAGATGTGTGAACTCTGTGAAGCATTTGTTTAGGCTGCAATTTATGAGGCTGGTAACACTGAACTTATCGAATCAAATCAAATTGTATTAGTCACATGTGCCGGATACAACAAGTGAAATGCTTACTTACAAGCCCCTAACAAACAATGCAATTTTAAAAATATGGATAAGAATAATAAATAAAAGGAACAAGTAATTAAAGAGCAGCAGTAAAATAACAATAGACTATATACAGGGTGTACCGGTACAGAGTAAATGTATGGGGGCACCGGTTAGTCGAGGTGATTGAGGTAATATGTACATGTAGGTAGAGTTGTTAAAGTGACTATGCATAGAAAATAACAGAGTAGCAGCGGCATAAAAGAGTGGGGGGGGGGGGGGGGGGCAATGCAAATAGTTTTGGTAGCCATTTGATTAGATCTTCAGGAGTCTTATGGCTTGGGGGTAGAAGTTGTTTAGAATCCTCTTGGACCTAGACTTGGTGCTCCGGTACCGCTTGCCGTGTGGTAGCAGAGAGAATAGTCTATGACTAAGGTGGCTGGAGTCTTTGACAATTTTCAAGGCCTTCCTCTGACACCGCCTGGTATAGAGGTCCTGGATGGCAGGAATCTTTGCCCCAGTGATGTACTGGGCCGTGCGCATTACCCTCTGTAGTGCCTTGTGGTCGGAGGCTGAGCAGTTGCCATACAGTGATGCAACTTGTCAGGATGCTCGCGATGGTGCAGCTGTAAAACCTTTTGAGGATCTGAGGACCCATGCCAAATATTTTCTGTCTCCTGAAGGGGAATAGGTTTTGTCGTGCCCTCTTCACGACTGTCTTGGGACCATGTTAGTTTGTTGGTGATGTGGACACCAAGGAACTTGAAGTTCTCAACCTGCTCCACTACAGCCCCGTCGATGAGAATGGGGGCGTGCTCGGGCCTCCTTTTCCTGTAGTCCTCAATCATCTCCTTTGTCTTGATCACGTTGAGGGAGAGGTTGTTGTCCTGGCACCACACGGCCAGGTCTCTGACCTCCTCCCTATAGGCTGTCTCATCGTTGTCAGTGATCAGGCCTACCATTGTTGTGTCATCTGCAAACCTAATGATGGTGTTGGAGTCATGCCTAGCCGTGCAGTCATGAGTGAACAGGGAGTACAAGAGGGGACTGAGCACGCACCCCTGAGGGGCCCTTGTGTTGAGGATCAGTGTGGCGGATGTGTTGTTTCCTACCCTTACCACCTGGGGGCGGCCCGTCAGGAAGTCCACGATCCAGTTGCAGAGGGAGGTGTTAAGTCCCAGGGTCCTTAGCTTGGTGATTATCCTCTGAGCCAGAGGTAACTCTGGGTCTTCCTTTCCTGTGGTGGTCCTCATGAGAGCCAGTTTCATCATAGCACTTGGTGGTTTTTGCGACTGTACTTGAAGAAACTTTCAAAGTTCCTGAAATGTTCCGGATTGATTGACCTTTATGTCTTAAAGTCATGATGGACTGTCATTTCTCTTTGCTTGTTTGAGCTTTTATTGCCATACTATAGACTTGGTCTTTTTCCAAATAGGGCTATCTTCTGTATAACACCCCTACCTTGTCACGACACAAATGATTGGCTCAAACTCATTAAGAAGGAAAGAAATTCCACAAATGTACTTTTAATAAGGCACACCTGTTAATTGAAATGCATTCCAGGTGACTACCTCATGATGCTGGTTGAGAGAATGCCAAGAGTGTGCAAAGCTGTCATCAAAGCAAAGGGTGGCTACTTTGAAGAATCTCAAATATAAATTAGATTTTGATTTGTTTAACACTTTTTTGTTTACTACATAGTTCCATATATGTTATTTCATAGTTCTGATGTCTTTGCTATTATTCTACAATGTAGAACATAGTATAAATAAAGAAAAACCCTTGAATTAGTAGGTGTGTCCAAACTTTTGACTGGTACTGTATAATAAGCCTTACATATTATATTTGATCAAAAACGCCTGAGGGGGTATGGCCAAAATACCACGGCTAAGGCCATTCTTTGGCACAACGCAACTCGGAGTGCCTGGATACAGCCCTTAGCCGTGGTATATTGGCCATATACCACAACCCCCTGAGGTGCCTTATTGCTATTATAAATTGCTTAACGATGTAAATAGAGCAGCAAAAATACATATTTCGTCATACCCTTGGTCAGCCAATCAGCATTCAGGGTTTGAACCACCTAGTTCATAATAAAACATAATGCCTGCAGGCTTTAAATATAGTGTTACCAAATTGTATCTTGTATCAAAGTTTAGCAGACCAGTCCTAAAGTTTTTTCTTCACAGACTCAGATGAAGAAGACTGAAGGAGATCTGTTGAAGATGGTTCAGGACAGACTGAGGAAGATGGATGAGATCAAACACTCAGTGGAGCTCAGCAGAGTGAGTTCTTAGGATAAGCATCCTGACTGTTGTGGGGTACCCCAAGGCTCAACTCTGGGTCCTTTGAATTTGTAATATTTCAAACTGGTTTTTAAAGGAGCTACATGTAGAATATTTGCATTGTAATTTAAGAAAATGTCAATAATACAACAGCAGTAATAGTGGAATGACAGTGTTTCACAATATTTTTTCAACCAAGAATGGTTTTGGGCCAACACAAAATTCTAATATATACACTCTCTATTTGACAACAAAAGCCAGACTGATTTCTGTTCTCAAGATGGGAAAACTTCACCCTCCTTCTCTTACATCGGCGTCACTAAAAGGCGTAGTCATCTCCGCCACAAGTACAACGAACAATGGAAGACTGGGGCAAGCGGCCAATGTAGAAATCACTCTTTCATTTCCTGGTTGCTAGAATTTGGCACTCTTCACTCAATTTCAGTTTAGGTGAGAACACAAGGACTGAATAGTGTAGGCAATCATTATATTATCTAAATCACTGTGAAATCTATTTTCAATAACCAAAAATATTGTTTTTATGCTTGTTTGAAATTAAAGTAGTCTCCACCATGGTCCATGCTATCTGGAATCCTTGGGACGTCGGATAGCACTAACCTCTCCACTTTGTTGCGGGGAAAGCTGAATAGTTGTTGCAATTCACCTAGCTTCCACATGGGTGAAACATTCTACATGTAGCACCTTTAAACCTCTTAAGGATCGGACACTTTTTCAGAAGAGTGAGTTCTTATGATAAGCATCCTGACTGTTATTGTTTTCATCTATGTGGGGTACTCCAGGGGTCAACTCTGGGTCCTCTGCAGTTTTATTTAATCAATATATTTGTTTTTTTATGAATATACAGTGCATTCGCAAGACAATTCATTCACAACCATTGCCTTTAATATTCAATTATTCTTTCCTTTGTTTGGTCTTGTAGATAAGTGCTGAAAAAGAGATTGAGGGCAGTGTACTAGTCTTTAGCAAACTGGTGTGCTCCATCGAGAGAAGCCAGGCTGAGCTCATGAAGGTGATTGAGGAGAAGCAGAAAGCAGCAGAGAGGCGTGCTGAAGGGCTCATCAATGAGCTGGAGCGGGAAATCATTGAACTACAGAGAAGAAGCACTGAGCTGGAGCAGCTCTCACACACAGAGGACCATCTCCACTTCCTACAGGTCAGTGTCATTTATCTTAATACGGACACATTGATATAACATGTGATGTTGTACAATGACCCTGCCTTTCTTCATTTCCACTCCGAGGGGATAAATACATTTGAATCTAATTTAATTCATTTTAATTGAATGTTATACTCTTTTGTAGAGTTTTCCCTCTCTCTCCACTCCTCCACCCACCAAGGACTGGTCTGAGATCAGTGTATACTCTGATCTATGTGTGGACACTGTGAGGGCTGCTATGTCTCAGCTTGTGGACACCTGCAGAGACTTCGAAAAGATATTATGTGAAGCGGGTTAGTATTTTTACCGCTGTCCTTATATGCTATATTCACTCATGTTTTAACTAGAGCAACAAGGTTTTTATTGCATTTTTATTGTTAACACTTATTAATTCTTATTCCAGAGCTGAGGAGAACCCAGCAATATGCAGGTGAGTCTATGCTTGTGTGTGTATATGAATGAATGAATAATTTAATCAGTCAATAAATTAACCAATCAATCAATTAATCAATTGATACATTATTGTGTAAATGAGATTATGACTCAAGTACATACCATTGAAAAATCATATTTCAAAACATACATATCTTACATATAACTTACATAACTTACGTACAATGACTTTGACCTTCCACAGTGGACGTCACTCTGGATCCAGTCACAGCCGCCTCGTGGCTCGTCCTGTCCTCCGATGGGAAGCAGGTGAGTCTGGGATACCAGCAGAACCACTCCCTTCCTGCTGACCCTCGGAGGTTTGACTCCTGCGTCTGTGTGCTGGGACAGCAAGGCTTTGCCACCGGGAGGCGCTACTGGGTTGTCCAGGTAGGTGATGATTTAAAAAGCAAACTAATCTAAACTAACCAACGTGAGCTTTGGCGCAACCAAAAATCCTATGAACATTATATGAGAATAGGCATGACTCTCCCTCTCAACATTACAGTGCAGGGAGAGGAAACATTTTAAATTGAACTGCTGTCTGTCTACCCCTGCCCTTCAGGTGGGCGACAAGACAGACTGGGATGTGGGCGTGGCGAAAGAGTCTGTCAACAGGAAGGGGAGTGTCACAGTGAGGCCGGACCAAGGCTACTGGGCTGTGTGCCGGAGGAAAGGCAGCCATCTTAGCGCGTGCGCCGGGCCATCTGTCCCCCTTCACCTGAGAAAGAAGCCGCGGAAGGTTGGAGTGTTTGTGGATTTCGAGGAGGGATTGGTCTCCTTTTACAACATGGAGGCGAAGGCTCATATTTATAGTTACAGGGGATGCTGCTTCACTGAGACACTGTATCCGTATTTTAACCCCTGTCTCCATGACGATGGGAAGAACACTGCCCCATTGGTTATCTGTTCTGTGGAAGGGGAGGCGGGGCCTATACAGGAAGTTGTGAGGTCTAAGGTCCCGTCCGCAGCCCTGGCGTTGGCTGGGAGGAGCCGTCAATCATCTGTTGGCTCTGTTTCGCAACACTTCTGAGACTGTTATCTGACAGGGGACTTTGAGAGATACTTCTGAAAAATACTACCTGCGTTGATGGACAGAACCAATAATGCATATGTAAGATCAATCAGAACTTGGCAATGACATAAGCATAAAAGTTAAATGATGATTTTGTATCCAGATTTGTTAGAATTGATTCTTATATTTCATAGCTTAATGCGCAACAGGTGTAACTAAAAATCACCTTGAGATTGTTTTCTTACTAGCTTCCTACATTTTGAGGAGAAAGAAAGAAAGGATATGAGAGGATAGAGAGAAAAGGGAGGAGAGGGAGGAGTGTGGAACAGGTAGGCGGTTGCGGGCAAAAGCAAGCAGACGTTGTATGTGATGCTCTTGATACGATTAAACGTCTGTTTGAACACAGGGGTTCCCTGAGAGAGAGAGAAAGAGGGCAGGGTTAGAAAGAGGGAAAGGAGGGAGAGAGAGATGTGAATGAGAGAAAGAGGGCAGGGTTAGAGAGAGGGAAACGAGAGTTAAGAAAGGAGGGAAAGAGACAGAGAGGTGCGAGAGGGTGGGGGGTAGAGAGCATGTGAGAGTGAGAGAATGCGAGACAGGGAGGGAAAAGTGAGAGAAAAGAAACAGAAAAAGGAGTAACTTCCTCGTTGCTACATGAAAACATAGAAATACAATTATTGCAAAGGTAAGATTTAAGATTTAGATTTCAACTGTTGTAAAGTTTTAATTCCCAATGTTTTATCCTTAATTTGATCAAAATTGGTAATATGGGAGAAATGTTTTTGAAGACATTATTGTTATTATCATAATAGCATATTTCTGTCACTTTACTGCTCTGTTTGATGAACATCTTTCTGTAATAATCTCACTTTGTGAATAAAGAGACTTTTCCCCAAGGTGCAAGTAGCCTTCTCTAAGAATGTACATTTGTACGTTTTTAAACATATGCTTTTTGACAATGTACTTCTATGGTGGAGTCAGATAAAGTCACCCAGATATTATCTTTACAATCCATTAAGTTCCAAGGACATTACTAATATAGACCATTGGATGCAGTTTGGTGCAATTTCATATGTACATGAATATATGGAATTGCCTACATGCTTGAATACACGCACAATTGTGTGTGCGTTCAAGTGTGTGCGGCACTATACTGTGTGTGTGTGTGTGTGTGTGTGTGTGTGTGTGTGTGTGTGTGTGTGTGTGTGTGTGTGTGTGTGTGTGTGTGTGTGTGTGTGTGTGTGTGTGTGTGAGCATGTGTGTATGTGACGGGAGTGTGTATCCCACAGATGGTTGCTCAGTAGTGATGATGCATTCCTCTCCTCCCCCCTCCTCTCCTCCCTCTCTCCTCCTCTTCTTCCCTCTCCTCCTCAATGCCTCCCCTCTTCCTGTGTCCAGATGGCTTCGATAGCCTCACCTCCCTCCCTCCCTCCCCCTCTCTCTCTTCAAGCCAATCCATTAGCTCATTTCTTCTTCAACCTCCTCCTTCTCTCCTCCGCATCCCTCACTTCTATCTCCATCTATACAACCTGTACAGTAGACGCTACTCCTTAGAAGCTGCTTTAATATCATTGCTTAACCCTGACATCAAACTATAAATTACATCAATGCATTTCATTTCGGCCTGCTTCCAGGGTTACTTTAGAATAGTATGATTCTAAGACTATAGACTATCTTCCGTTCATTGTCAATCTCTACGGTTATTTAAGTGAAAATGCCAGAGAAGCCGGTGTTTGGAGGATATGTTGTCACGGGTGTTGTTAGGCCCGAGACGAAGTCGGGGGTCGGCGAACCGTGCCAAGATACTGTATCCTCCAAACACCGGCTTCACTTTTTCCACATTTTGATACGTTACAGCCTTATTCTAAAATGGATTCAATAAAAAAAATCCTCATCAATCTACACACAATACCCCATAAAAACGTTTTCTTTTGTAATTTTTGGAAATGTATAATAAAATAAAAAAAGAAATACCTTATTTACAAACGTATTCAGACCCTTTGCTATAAGACTCAAAATTGAGCTCAGGTGCATCCTGTTTCCAAAGATCATCCTTGAGATGTTTCTAAAACTTGATTGGAGTCGACCTGTGGGAAGTTCAATTGATTGGACATGATTTGGAAAGGCACACACCTGTCTATATAAGGTCCCACAGTTGACAGTGCATGTCAGAGCAAAAACCATGCCATGAGGTCGATGGAATTGATCTATAGAGCTCCCGAGACAGGATTGTGTTCTGGCACAGATCTGGGTACAAAGACCTGTCTGTAGCATTGAAAGTCCCCAAAAACACAGTTGCCTCCATCATTATTAAATGGAAGAAGATTGGAACCACCAAGACTCTTCCTAGAGCTGGCCACCCAGCCAAACTTAGCAATCGGGGGAGAAGGGCCTTGGTCAGGGAGGTGACCAAGAACCCAATTGTCACTCTGACATAGCTCCAGAGTTCCTCTGTGGAAATGGGAGATCCTTCCAGAAGGACAGCCATCTCTGCAGCACTCCACCAATCAGGCCTTTATGGTAGAGTGGCCAGACGGAAGCCACACCTCAGTAAAAGTTTGCCGAATGGCAGCTAAAGGATGCTTAGACCATGAGAAACAAGATTCTCTGGTCTGATGAAACCAAGATTGAACTCTTTAGCCTGAATGCCAAGCGTCACGTCTGGAAGAAACCAGGCACATCTCATCACCTGGCCAATATCATCTCTATGGTGAAGCATGGTGGTGGTAGCATCATGCTTTGGGGATGTTTTTCAGCCGCAGGAACTGGGAGACTAGTCAGGATCGAGGGAAAGATGAATGGAGCAAAGTACAGAGAGATCCTTGATGAATACCTTCTCTAGAGTTCTCAGGACCTCAGACTGGGGCGAAGATTCACCATCCACAGCGAAGACAACACAGGAGTGGCTTCGGGACAAGTCTCTGAATGTCTTTGAGTGGCCCAGCCAGAGCCCGGATTTGAACCCGATCTAACATCTCTGGAGAGACCTGAAAATAGCTGTGCAGCGACGCTCCCCATCCAACCTGACAGAGTTTGAGAGGATCTGCAGAGAAGAATGGAAGAAACTCCCCAAATACATATGTGCCAAGCTTGTAGCGTCATACCCAAGAAGACTCAAGGCTGTAATCGCTGCCAAAGGTGCTTAAACAAAGTACTGAGTAAAGAGTCTGAATAGTTATGTAAATGTGGTATTTCCGTTTATTCTTTTCTTTTGCAAAAAAAACGAAATACCCATTACTGGGTATTGTGTGTAGAATTTAAAAAAAAATCCATTTTAGAATAAGGCTGTAAAGTAACAAAATGTGGTCAAGGGGTCTGAATACTTTTGGAATGCACTGTATCCATAAAAATGATGCCAGCTTATTCATGACTTCGACTGGCTGAGAAAAGCTGCCTACCTGTCTGTCTCGTCCCAACTCCCAACACGGTCATTACCATGGGACAGCTGGAGATTGAAGTTTGATATTGAAACAATTTTAAATATGTCGGAGAAACAGAAAGCAAGGTTTATACAAATCTGCACTGTTGAAAACTAAATGTTAGTCTAACAGAAATGGGAGATAATGTCTAGATGCTTTTCATAGTGGAGATCAAGTTTATAACTTGTCTGACTGGGCTGATGGATTGTGCAGTGAGATGGAACAGAGCAAATATGCATTTTAACATCATAGATTTAGCCGGTGGTAGCTTGTGGAATAGACACCGGCTGGAATGTGGTTTAACCAATCAGCATCCAGGATTAAACCCAGCTGTTGTATAATCTAGGATACTGTTGTTCATAATGTATTAGATGACCACAGCAAGTGCATATATTTATCTACTACAGGGTCAAGGTTGGGGAGGACCACCTGACCACCCAACTCCACAGCTCCCAACTGACAGAGAGACAGAGAGAGATGCACACCTGTTCATTTGGAACACTCAGACGTGTGTTACTAATCTGGTAACACAGGTTGGGGACCTGGACAAACTTGGCTGCAAGAGGGGTTGGATCCAAGGCATCGGGCATCTACCATCCACTATTTAAATTCAGTGGGTTTGGATCAATTGACCCTCTGAGTTTCAACCTTCTCACAGATTCTGGAAGGATTTAAACTGTGATTTAACGGATTACTATGTGGTTGAGACAAGAAGACTGCAAAGACAGACATTGGTTTACTGAAATTTGTCATATCTTCACAAAGGATCGTTTTTTTACAGAAATTGTGTGTGGAAACTGACATTTTCAATTGTCAAAACAGATCAACTAACATCCCCAGAACACTAAAGAGTTCACAACCATTTCAGACAATATGTCATGCCTTCCGCTTCCTTGTTCATCTTTGCCCTGCCCCATAATGTCCGTAAGCCCCACCTTGTTCCTTGGACTAATTCTGTTCCTCCAATTTGGTCCCCCGGGGGCCAGGGCTCAGAATGACACTGAGCCAATCGTGTTGGAGGGGAAGTGCCTGGTGGTTTGTGACTCCACCCCCTCATCGGAACCGTCGGGTAACGCTCTGGGGATGTCGGTGCGGTCGGGGACAGGTCGAGTGGCGTTCTCCGCTGTCAGGAACACCAACCACGAACCCTCAGAGATGAGCAACCGTACTATGACCATATATTTTGACCAGGTTAGTGAGTGTGACAATACAACACTAACCTCCAGGATACTGAATACCTATATTAGCCAAAAGTGAGTGACGAATTTCACCACCAACTGTACATCAATGAGAGTTTAAGGTAAACTGCTACACCAACTGATTCACCCGCTCTGTCTTTCTCTCTGTCTTTCTCTCGCTTACTTCTTCTCCCCCACCCCTCTCCGTCTCTCTCTCTGCCTTTCTCTCGCTTACTTCTTCTCCCCCACCCCTCTCCGTCTCTCTCTCTGCCTTTCTCTCGCTTACTTCTTCTCCCCCACCCCTCTCCGTCTCTGTCTCTCTCTCTTTTACTTCTTCTCCCCCACCCTCTCTGTCTCTCTCTGTCTCTCTCTCTCTTTTACCTCTTCTCCCCCACCCCTCTCCGTTTCTGTCTCTCTCTCTTTTACTTCTTCTCCCCCACCCTCTCCGTCTCTCTCTCTCTCTCTCTCTCTTTTACTTCTTCTCCCCCACCCCTCTCCGTCTCTCTCTCTCTCTTTTACTTCTTCTCCCCCACCCCTCTCCGTCTCTCTCTCTCTCTCTTTTACTTCTTCTCCCCACCCCTCTCCGTCTCTCTCTCTCTCTCTCTTTTACTTCTTCTCCCCCACCCCTCTCCGTCTCTCTCTGTCTCTCTCTCTTTTACTTCTTCTCCCCCACCCCTCTCCGTCTCTCTCTCTCTCTCTTTTACTTCTTCTCCCCCACCCCTCTCCGTCTCTCTCTGTCTCTCTCTCTCTTTTACTTCTTCTCCCCCACCCCTCTCCGTCTCTCTCTCTCTCTTTTTTTTACTTCTTCTCCCCCACCCCTCTCCATCTCTCTGTCTCTCTCTCTCTTTTACTTCTTCTCCCCCACCCCTCTCCGTCTCTCTCTCTCTCTCTTTTACTTCTTCTCCCCACCCCTCTCCGTCTCTCTCTCTCTCTCTCTTTTACTTCTTCTCCCCCACCCCTCTCCGTCTCTTTCTCTCTCTCTCTTTTACTTCTTCTCCCCCACCCCTCTCCGTCTCTCTCTCTCTCTCTCTCTCTCTTTTACTTCTTCTCCCCCACCCCTCTCCCTCTCTCTCTGTCTCTCTGTCTCTTTTACTTCTTCTCCCCCACCCCTCTCCATCTCTCTGTCTCTCTGTCTCTTTTACTTCTTCTCCTCCCACCCCTCTCCGTCTCTCTGTCTCTCTCTCTCTTTTACTTCTTCTCCCCCACCCCTCTCCGTCTCTCTGTCTCTCTGTCTCTTTTACTTCTTCTCCCCCACCCCTCTCCGTCTCTCTCTTTCTCTCTCTCTCTTTTACTTCTTCTCCCCCACCCCTCTCCGTCTCTCTGTCTCTCTGTCTCTTTTACTTCTTCTACCCCCCCCCTCTCCGTCTCTCTCTTTCTCTCTCTCTCTTTTACTTCTTCTCCCCCACCCCTCTCCGTCTCTCTCTTTCTCTCTCTCTTTTACTTCTTCTCCCCCACCCCTCTCCGTCTCTCTGTCTCTCTGTCTCTTTTACTTCTTCTCCCCCACCCCTCTCCGTCTCTCTCTTTCCCTCTCTCTTTTTTACTTCTTCTCCCCCACCCCTCTCCGTCTCTCTTTCTCTCTCTCTCTTTTACTTCTTCTCCCCCATCCCTCTCCGTCTCTCTCTTTCTCTCTCTCTCTTTTACTTATTCTCCCCCACCCCTCTCCGTCTCTCTCTGTCTCTCTCTCTCTTTTACTTCTTCTCCCCCACCCCTCTCCGTCTCTCTCTCTCTTTCTCTCTTTTACTTCTTCTCCCCCCACCCCTCTCCGTCTCTCTCTTTCCCTCTCTCTCTTTTACTTCTTCTCCCCCCCCCCTCTCCGTCTCTCTCTCTCTCTCTCTTTTACTTCTTCTCCCCCACCCCTCTCCGTCTCTCTTTCTCTCTCTCTCTTTTACTTCTTCTCCCCCACCCCTCTCCGTCTCTCTTTCTCTCTCTCTCTTTTACTTCTTCTCCCCCACCCCTCTCCGTCTCTCTCTGTCTCTCTCTCTCTTTTACTTCTTCTCCCCCACCCCTCTCCGTCTCTCTCTCTCTTTCTCTCTTTTACTTCTTCTCCCCCCACCCCTCTCCGTCTCTCTCTTTCCCTCTCTCTTTTACTTCTTCTCCCCCCACCCCTCTCCGTCTCTCTCTTTCCCTCTCTCTCTCTCAGATCCTTGTGAATGTGGGCAGCCATTTTGATCCAGCACGGAGCATCTTCGTGGCGCCTAGAACAGGAGTCTATAGTTTCTGTTTCAATGTGGTCAAGGTCTATAACCGACAGACCATTCAGGTGAGACAAACACGAGGACACAAATACAAAGTTGATGCACTAAACAAAACAATGTCAGGGTGTGCATAGGAAGGTAAGGTAATTCGAAAGACCATGATTAATCTTGTTCCTTGTCTCCTGCCCCCTCTATCTCTCTCTCTATTCTATATTGCTCTCTCTCCCTCTACCCCTCCACCTCCCTTTCCCCTCCCCCTCCCTCTATCCCTTTCTTTCAGGTGAGTCTGGTTTTAAATGGACATCCGATCATCTCAGCCTTTGCCGGGGACCAAGACGTGACCAGGGAAGCAGCCACCAATGCTGGCCTGGTCACCATGGAGAGAGGAGACAAGGCTTATCTCAAACTGGAGAGAGGGAACCTGATGGGGGGGTGGAAATACTCCACCTTCTCTGGGTTTCTGGTGTTTCCTTTGTAAGGAGGGAGGCAGGGAGGGAGGGTTAAAGGGAGGGGGAAGGGGAGGGAGAGAAGAGGGGAAGGAATGTGGGGAGATGAGAATAAGAGATGGATAAGCAAGTGAGTGATGGATAGATAGAGAGGAAATGAGAGGAAATGAGAGAGAGAGAGAGAGAGAGAGAGAGAGAGAGAGAGAGAGAGAGAGAGAGAGAGAGAGAGAGAGAGAGAGAGAGAGAGAGAGAGAGAGAGAGAGAGAGAGAGAGAGAGAGAGAGAGAGAGAGAGAGAGAGGACAAGACAGACTGAGAAGGAGTTGGTATAACAAGGTAGGAGGAGTTTGTATTACAAAATCCTGAATGGTACCATTTTGCGTTACACTTTTTTCTATACACTGCTCCAGCATATGAATGATACTGTAGATCGTACAGTGTCATGCTTGTGTAGTTATGTATTGTGTATTGTATTCAACTTCCTTTGATGCATGAAATGCTAATAATGACATAATAATAATAATTACATAGAAATAATAATTGTTCTAAAGGTAATAAAAGACAGTGGAATCTTTGTAGGTAAAGTTCAATCGAGTACAGGCTTAACTGAATGAACAACAGAGACGGAATGTAATCAGGCATTCTATTGTATAGTTTTGGGGTATGGCCTCTTCGCAGAGGAATGCTACTTGGAGCCAGATGATGATGACAGGTAGCCCTATGATGGCCAGCTGGCATCGAACCACCCCACCCCACCCACCTACTCTGATTTACTTTATGAATGCAGGCCCAGATCACAAATGTAATCATAAGGGTGGCCCTGTAACTGTATAATAGAAGTTGACCTTACCACAGATCTAGGATCAGATTATATGATTCTATGCTCCCTATGATAACCTCAACCGTTAGGGAGATTACATAAAATCTAACCCTGAATCAGTAATGAAAGGGATACTTCCACCTTCTCCAAATCTGTGCATCGGTTAGTGCTGTAAATAGTGAGGACACCTTCAACGCTTCGAGTGGAGGAGTCTGGGTAAGGACTTCTGCAGTTCGCGCTGGTGGATCCGGTGGCAGATGGTATTTTTGGCGAGGTATGTGTGTGTGTTGCCAGGAACCTATGGGTTTCATACCGTACACTGTCACAACCAATTTCTCTCGCTGCTTGAATACCGAGTGGAGACATGTAAGAATATATAGGAGGGTGTGTTGGTTTATTCTTTATAGAAGTGTTAATATAAGATTATAAGCTTAATATGTACTGATATAGAGTTGAGGTCGGAAGTTTACATACACCTTAGCCAAATACATTTAAACTCAGTGTTTTACAATTCCCTGTCTTAGGTCAGTTAGGATCACCACTGTATTTTAAGAATGTGAAATGTCAGAATAATAGTAGAGAGAATGATTTATTTCAGCTTTTATTTCTTTCATCACATTCCCAGTGGGTCAGCAGTTTACATACACTCAATTAGTATTTGGTAGCATTGCCGTTAAACGTTTTGGGTAGCCTTCCACAAGCTTCCCACAATAAGTTGCGTGAATTTTGGCCCATTCCTCCAGACAGAGCTGCTGTAACTGAGTCAGGTTTGTAGACCTCCTTGCTCGCACACGCTTTTTCAGTTCTGCCCACAAATTGTCTATAGCATAGAGGTCAGGGCTTTGTGATGGCCACTCCAATACCTTGACTTTGTTGTCCTTAAGCCATTTTGCCACAACTTTGGAAGTATGCTTGGGGTCATTGTCCATTTAAAAGACCAATTTGCGACCAAGCTTTAACTTCCTGACTGATGTCTTGAGATGTTGCTTCAATATATCACCATAATTTTCCTACCTCATGATACCATCCATTTTGTGAAGTGCACCAGTCCCTCCTGCAGCAAAGCACCCCCACAACATGATGCTGCCACCCCCGTGCTTCACAGTTGGGATGGTGTTCTTTGGCTTGCAAGCCTCCCCCTTTTTCCTCCAAACATCACAATGGTCCTTATGGCCAAACAGTTCTATTTTTGTTTCATCATACCAGAGGATATATCTCCAAAAAGTATGATCTTTGTCCCCATGTGCAGTTGCAAACCGTAGTCTGGCTTTTTATGGCGGTTTTGGAGCAGTGACTTCTTCCTTGCTGAGCGGCCTTTCAGGTTATGTCGATATAGGACTTGTTTTACTGTGGATATAGATACTTTTTTTGTCAAGCAAAGAGGCACTGAGTTTGAAGGTAGATTTTGAAATAAATCCACAGGTACACCTCCAATTCCCTCAAATGATGTCAATTATCCTATCAGAAGCTTCTAAAGCCATGACATCATTTTGGGAATTTCCCAAGCTGTTTAAAGGCACAGTCAACTTAGTTTATGTAAACTTCTGACCCACTGGAATTGTGATACAGTGAATTACAAGTGAAATAATCTGTCTGTAAACAATTTTTGGAAAAATTACTTGTGTCATGCACAAAGTACATGTCCTAACCAACTTGCCAAAACTATAGTTTGTTAACAAGACATTTGTGGAGTGGTTGAAAAACAAGTTTTAATGACTCCAACCTAAGTGTATGTAAACTTCTGACTTCAACTGTATGAACCATACATACTTCATATCAATGTCATTGGAATGCCAATCTATTCATAAATTATATTGTCTCTTTGGATAAGGTTTACAAAAACACAATAAACATTATAAAAGGGAAAAATAGACTTGTTCTAGAGGTGAGACAGATGAAAACACTGATGGTCATTCTGTAAATCTGAGCTTTTTATTGACTTCCCTGAAGCTCAACAAATTGAGAACTTTTTTTAATGCAAAGATATTAAAGATAATTTCTTTAGGACGTCAGTGCAGACCAGTCCCTCGTGGGCAAATATAACAGAATAAAAAAGACAAAGATGGATCAATCCATGCTCTCTAGTTGCACAGGATTTCACCACTCAAAATGTTACAAAAAAGTAATAAAATAAAAAAGTATCATTTATGGGTTTTTTTTTTTAAGGAGAGTGAATCTCAATATTTTGTGTTTTTATTACAGACAGACTAGAAAAAGAGTTAAGATGAGAGACAAAGAGTGAACCTCGGTCTCTGGCAGAGATTCGTACACGGGCATAGGGCTGGGAGTGTTGGCGACTTCATGGTTCTGGAGCTTTAAGGTTCCTTGGCTTCACTGGTGTGAAGTTAACTCTAGATGGGGCTGTGGGGTTTCTGTGGCGTTTACTGAGATGTGGTGACCCGATGAACATGTAGTTATTGTCACCAAACTGCAGTCCTTCCACATTGCTCATGTTGATGGAGAATCCCCCTGAAAGAGAAAGGGGTTATGGGTGTATCTTAATAGTCTGTCCTTGATTCCTCACGTCATCCACAACAAACATTGGAGAACAAGGTCCCATGTCGCTCCCCTCAGACCTTCTCCTCCAATGCGTGCTTAGGAGGCAAGTAATAAAGGAAATACTTTTGATATTCACCGAGCTCTATCTCAATTGTCACTCATTTCTTCCTTTTCAAAATGTCTTCAAGAAGAGGAAATGCTTCCTTCTGACACTTAGCAGCATGGAAAGATTTGGGAAAAAGTCACAGATATTTTAAACACCTCTTAAAGGGACGGTTCACCCAAATTACAAAATGGCGTATTGGCTTACCTTGCAAGCAGTCTATGGACAAGGTATGACAGCAATCCATGCTTTGGTTTAGTTTCCCTGACACTGTTTCCACATGCTAACGTTTTAGCATTTGTGTCACAAATCCCATTCAAGTCATGGTACTGATATTAGCATTTTTTCTCGCATCATGTCCAAATCATCCGAAAGATTCTAAATTGATAGTGAAGCTCAAAAAAGTAACTTATAGATGATTTGAACATGATGCGCGGAAAATGCTGGTATCGGTCTCATGACTTGAGTGGTATTTGTGCCACAAATGCTGGGGTGTTGCCGCGCGGGGGCGGTGCCGGAGAGACTGGACCGGGGCATGGATTCCTTTCATACCTTGTCCATACAGTGCCTTCGGGGGGAATTCGGGCCCCTTGACCCCTTTTTCGCATTTTGTTGCATTGCGGCCTTATTCAAAAATGTATTAAATGGTTTTTTTCCCTCCTCAATCTATACACAATGCCCCATCATGACAAAGCAAAAAGAGGTTTTTAGAAATGTTAGCATTTTTGTTGCGGGTAAGAAGCTGAAATATCACATTTACATAAGTATTCAGACCCTTTACTCAGTACTTTGTTGAAGCACTTTTGGCAGTGATTACAGCATGAAGTCTTCTTGGGTATGATGCTACAGCTTGGCACACCTGTATTTGGGGAGTTTCTCCCATTCTTATCTGGAGATCCTCCCAAGCTCTGTCAGGTTGTATGGGGAGCGTTGCTGCACATCAATTTTAAGGTCTCTCCAGAAATGTTCGACCGGGTTCAAGTCCAGGCTCTGGCTGGGCCACTCAAGGATATTCAGAGACTTGTCTCAAAACCACTCCTGAGTTGTCTTGGCTGTGTGCTTAGGATCGTTGTCCTGTTGGAAGGTGAACCTTCACCCCAGTCTGAGGTCCTGAGCGCTCTGGAGCAGGTTTTCATCAAGGATCTCTCTGTACTTTGCTTCGTTCATCTTTCCCTCAATTCTGACTAGCATCCCAGTCCCTGCCGCTGAAAAACATCCCCACAGCATGATGCTACCACCACCATGCTTCACCGTAGGGATGGGGCCAGGTTTCCTCCAGGTATGACACATGGCATTCAGACCAGAGTTCAAGCTTGGTTTCATCAAACCAGAGAATCTTGTTTCTCATAGTCTGAGATTCTTTAGATGCCTTTTGGCAAACTCAAAGCGGGCTGTCATGTGCCTTTTACTGAGGAGTGGCTTCCGTCTGGCCACTCTACCATAAAGGCCTTATTGGTGGAGTGCTGCAGACATGGTTGTCCTTCTGGAAGTTTCCACAGAGGAACTCTAGAGCTCTGTCAGAATGGCCATCAGGTTCTTGGTAACCTTCCTGACCAAGGCCCTTCTCCACCGATTAGTCAGTTTGGCTGGGCGGACAGCTCTAGGAAGAGCCTTGGTGGTTCCAAACTTCTTCCATTTAAGAATGATGGAGGCCACTGAGTTCTTGGGGACCTTCAATGCTGCAGAAATGTTTTGGTACACTTCCCCAGATCTGACAATCCTGTCTTGGAGCTCTACAGACAATTCCTTCGACCTCGTGGCTTGGTTTTTGCTCTGACATGCACTGTTAACTGCACTGTTAACTATATAGACAGGTGTGTGCCTTTCCAAATAATGACCAATCAATTTAAATGACCACAGGTGGACTCCAATCAAGTTTTAGAAACATCTCAAGGATGATCAACGGAAACAGGATGCACCGGAGTTCAATTTCGAGTCTCATAGCAAAAGGTCTGAATACATATGTAAATAAGGTATTTCTGTTTATTCTTTTTAATACATTTGCAATTTTTTTTTTAAAAACAACAGTTTTTGCTTTGTTATTATGGGGTATTGCTGAGGATTGTTTATTTATTTAATCCATTTTAGAATATGGCTGTAACGTAACAAAGTGTAGAAAAAGTCAAGGGGTCTGAATACTTTCTGAAGGCACTGAAGTCACTGCTTCCAGGGTAAGGAGACCAATATGTAACTTGGGTGGACTATACCTTTAACCAATAGATACATAGAAAGTAAATAGACTGAAAGTAATACCTGTGGGATAATTGGATGTGGTAACTGGAGTGGAACACAGGCGCTGAAAGGAGAAATTAGAGAGTAAATATGATCATTTTTATTTATTTTATCAGGGAGTCATACTGAGACCAAGGTCTCTTTACAGATGAGCCCTGAATTACATCAAGTATAGAAAATACACACATCAAAATATAAATACAAAATGTAAACAGAAAGAAAAACAGGGTCATAAAAAACAAACACATTCATCAAATGTAAGAACATTTTGAAGATTGTTCGACAAATGAGGTGCAAGAAAAATAAAATCTGATTTGCTCAGCAGAGTTAGCTATCTCTGAGAACGGGTGTGGTAACTCCTATGTCTTAAGTTTAGTACTTGGTTACATTGTCTTCTATGACCTGAGCTTTAGTCATGACATTGGTTTCTTTGGTTTCAATGATTCAGCAGAGTGTTCACTTCACTGTTCTATTATTATATAACGGTTATTTTGGGAACACGTTTCCATACAGAAACATGACTCTGTACCTGATAATTGACCGCTGAACTTTGATTAGATGCAGAGCGGGAAGCTGTTGTTTTGTAGTCATGATTGAATACAGGGGGGAACATCTTTGGTTTGTGTTTGGTTGAAGAAGTGACCGGATCTGCATCAGGCCGTCTCATTGGCTGGGGTGTGTGCTGAAAGGATGGATACTCTATGAGGGAGAAAAAAATTAACTAAGAATCTTGTGAATGGATAATACATTTTGTATTCAAACATTAAGGGCCAGAAATGTTTCCCATTTCAACCTCATTGGTTACTAAGCAACCACCCACAACAATCCCTCATTGGTTACCAGATAACCTCCCATGACAACCCCTTGTCGGTTACCAGGCGACCACCCACGACAACTTCCTTGCGTATACCTTTATATTTCTGTTTCGAGGTCAAACTACCAGCCGTTTCCTGTAGCAAACACAAGAACAGGAAGTCGAGTTATTTACCTTGGTCGATTATACTGATGTGTTCTGACTTCGAAACGTGAAAATATGAAATATCCTTATTCATGTCACTGAGGGAGAGAGGGGAATGTAGAACGTTTACATTCAGTCAGAATATGTTATTGTTGGACATCAGGGATCCTACGAAAAGGAAAAGGGCCACAGTCTGGTACAAGTCAACAGGACAGCCATGAGTTGGGGAGGAGTGAGGAATTTGGCCTGAGGTCAGATAAAGTGAGGAAGAACAGATATCACTAAAGTTCTGTCTAGCAACAGAGATGTATTGGCTGTTCAGTGATGTTAGGAAGAAAGGTTTAAATACCAGTGCTTGTGTGAATATGTCTTGGTCTTATGCAGCTGTGTGACCCAGCGGGTGAATAAACTTGGTTTGAGCTTTACTAAGCGTCCATGTGTTTTTACTCTATTTAGAACCTAACAATACCCATAACACCACCATGTCACAACTGTTATGTTACATGTTACACAAGAATGCAGACTCATGTTACTCTGTGTAGGCCACTCTGTTTTCTCATACACAAGACGTTTTTCCTTGAATATAGGAAGAAGAAAATAGGTCCTGTATAACGTTTGCATAATATTTATTTATTTGTATTTATATTTATCAGAAACCAATTTTCCATTTTCCTATTTGAGCATCTGGTGCAAAATATATCAAATGATTAACTTTAGACCCATACCTGGTTCCGGGGGGAAGTTTTCCCCTAGGTACTGATGTAGGATCAGCGTCCCCTCCCCCAATCCTAACCATAACCATTACTGAGGAAAATTCAAAACCGACCAGTGTTAAAGGCCAACTTCACCATACATCACATACCTGTGTTGGGGGGGGTTCACTCTTCACATGATCAGAGATTTTCACTTTGGGTTTTTGAATTCCTGTGAAAGGTGAATGAATAAATGAATGGATGGATGGATGAATGAACAAATTAATGAATGAATGATAACTGCAGTGGTAATTTAAGATTTTTTGCAAATGTATTGAGTTATAAAGGGTTGTACCTGATGGTTGTGAGATATGAAGGGCAGCAAAAGCGGATGTAATACTCTGCTCACTCTCTGAGTCCTGGGGGGGGGGGGGGGGGGGAGAGAGAGAGAGAGGGAGAGAGAGAGAGAGAGAGAGAGAGAGAGAGAGAGAGAGAGAGAGAGAGAGAGAGAGAGAGAGAGAGAGAGAGAGAGTGTTGTTTAATAAAGTTGACTAGTACTGTTACGGTACTGAAAGCTTTGAATGACAGGGTCATCTTCAGTACCAGTTTTTTCTGCACTTGATGGACGGCATCATTTATCCCTTGTTTGTGTTTCTCGTACATCTTCTCTGTCACAGCAAGGCAGTCTGAACACCAAAAAAATAGAGCCATGGGTCACAAGAAAATATGGGTTAAAGATGTACTTCGGGATCATAAGCACACAAAAAATCATAACATATTGCACAAATTTGATTTGTAACATATCCACTCCCCTCCAGGCTCTTGTCTTACCCAGGAATGTGGGTCTCAGGGTGGGCTTTGTATCCCAGCATCTCTCCATGAGCTCCACCAGTTCCCCCAGCCCTTCGACCTGGTCCCTGTCCAACACATCCAGAGAGGGTCTATCCCCCTGGGGGATCCGGAACCGCACCAAACTGGAACGGGCGTCTAGGGGGAGGGGAGGGGAGGAGGAGGAGGAGGAGGAGAGGGAGGGTTGTGAATTAGAGGGAAGTGGGTATATCTTTGATGGGTAAATGTATTTATGTTTCTGTTAGGACTAGTCACTCACTAGGATATGGCTCTTTGCCCGTGATAATGGACCACAGGAGTATGCCATAGCTGTTAGAAAGAGAACAATAATCATCAGGATGGCCATGTGACGTATCTTTCTCCTACTACAGTGCCATCAGAAAGTTTATCCCGCATTTTGTAGAGTTACAAAGTGGGATTAAAATGATTTAATTGTCATTTCTTGTCAACGATCTACACAAAATACTCTGTAATGTCAACTTGGAAGAAACATTCTTAACCTTTGTAAAAAATGGAATAACAATAATATTAATTTTCAAAACAAAAATATCTTGATTAGATAGGTATTCAAGACCCTGAGTCAATACATTTTAGAGTCACCTTTGGCAGCGATTATAACTGTGAGTCTTTCTGGGTAAGTCTCTAAGAGCTTTCCACAGATTTGGATTTGGTAACACTTGCCCATTATAAATTTCAAAATTCTTCAAGCTGTGTCAAATTGGTTGTTGATCATTGCGAGACAGCTATTTTCAGGTCTTGCCATAGATTTTCAAGCAGATTTAAGTCAAAACTGTAACTCGGCCACTCAGGAACATTCATTGTCTTCTTGGTAAGTAACTCCAGTGTAGATTTGGCCTTGTGTTTTAGGTTGTTGTCCTGCTGAAAGGTGAATTCATCTCCCAGTGTCTGGTGGAAGCAGGTTGAAACAGGTTTTCCTATAGGATTTTTCCTGTGCTCAGCTCAATTTCAGTTTTTTTAAATCCTGAAACTCGCCAGTCCTTAACGATTACAAGCATATCCATAACACGATGCAGCCACCACTATGCTTGAAAATATGGAGAGTGGTATTCAGTAATGTGTTCTATTGTATTTGCCCCTGATGAGTTCTGACTCTAAACTTGAAATATTGTTAATTATCAGGTATCTTATAGGAATATTGAGTGCCATAGTCTGGTTTCTACACCAGAAGTTAATGGTTATCTGTAGGAGGAACGTATATAGTGGAGGCAATTAAGCTCGGAATGTACTGAATAAAGGAAAGGCAATCACATGTTTACAGGCACTGATAAGTATGGAGAGATTTGGTTTAGTGAGGAAGGGGGCCGAGGTCAGGTCAGGTCAGATTAAGGGAGAAGGAACAGTTTATTGCCCGCATTACTTAACTTCCTGCCTTGCAATAAAGATGTAATGTTTAGACAGAAGGAGGAGACTCCACCCAAATTGGGATATACATAATACCACTGGTGGAAATATGTCTTTGTCTTATGCAGCTGTATAAGACTGTATATGACCCAGTGCGTGAATAAACTTGGTTTGAGCTTTATTAAGAATCTGTGAGTTTTAATCTGTTTATTTAGAACCTAACACCCCAAACATAACACTTTGTATTCAGGACAAAAAGTTAATTGCTTTGCCAGATTTATTGCAGTATTACTTTAGTGCCTTGTTACAAACAGGATGCATGTTTTGGAATATTGTATAGGCTTCCTTCTTTTCACTCAGTCAATTAGGTTAGTATTGTGGAGTAACTACAAATGTTTTTGATCCCTCCTCAGTTCTCTTATCACAGCCATTGAAGAGCGGCAGGTAGCATAGCGGTTGCTTGTTCGAATCCCGAGCTGATTCAGAGGGGTTGGGTTAAATGCGAAAGACACATTTTGGTTGAATGCTTTCAGTTGTGCAACTGACTAGGTATCCCCCTTTCCCATTAAACTCTGTACCTGTTTTATAAATCACCATTGGCCTCATGGTGAAATCCCTGAGCGGTTTCCTTCCTCTCCGAGTTAGGAAGGATGCCTGTATCTTTGTAGGGACTGGGTGTGTTCATACACCATCCAAAGTGTAATTAAAAGATGAGGTAGTCATTCAAAAATAATTTTAAAACGCTCACTCACAGTGTATGACTTTGTAAGCACATTTTTACTCCTGAACTTATTTAGGCTTGCCATAACAAAGGGGTTGAATACTTCTTGACTCAAGACATTTCAGCTTTTCATTTTTTATGAATTTGTAAACATTTAGAAAAACATAATTCCACTTTGTGTGTAGGCCAGTGACACAAAATCTCAGTGTAGTCCAGTTTAAGGCTCCAACACAACATAATGTGGAAAAAAATATATGAGTGTGAAAACTTTCTGAAGGCACTATATGTATCCATTCAGTTCACAAGCATTTCGCTGCACGTTTTATACCTGCTGTAAACTGTTTTATTATCCTGAATGATGCCTTGAGAAACAGTGAAATGACAATTGTATCAATGGTGTATACTTACCTGTAGATATCCGAGGCGTGGGTGGGCTTGTATGTCATGTCAAAAGCCTCTGGTGGCATGTAACTTAGTGTTCCGCCGTCCTCTCCCGTGTCCTTCCTGTTCGCTTTGGAAATGCTGTGGTAAACCCTGGCTAGGCCGAAATCTGTCAGCTGGAGAGAGAGGAGAAAGGAGAGAGAGAGAATAATGTCACAATCATTGGTGAAATTGCCAAGGGAGGCACATGGGGGGTCATATCTCTGCACCAGCCGTCCCTGGCCACTCTTGGTGCCCCTCCTCCCCCATTCTCATTGGGTCAGAACGCTGTCAATCTGGCTCAAATTGAAGAGGTTCTGGTTTTCCCTTTGTCTGGAAACATTTTTTGGGAAGCTCCATCGACGACCACATCGTCATCTGCATTTCTGGCATTAGGAGAAAAACTTTCAGAATGACAGAGTGAATGCTGACAGAATAGAATCAGGAGACAGACTCGGGCGTTGGGATCAACATTCAACAACACAAGTGTAATAATTATTATTTGGTGTGTGCTTATATTTGTCCTATTTCACAGATGTACAAGTATGTATTATACATGTGAAATAGTTTTCATTAAACATGAAAACTATGAAATAAAACATATGGAATCATGTAGAAATCAAAAAAGTGTTAAATCAAAATATATTTTATATTTGAGATTCTTCAAAGTAGCCACCCTTTGCCTTGACGCCAGCTTTGCACACTCTTGGCATTCTCTCAACCAGCTTCATGAGGTCGTCATCTGGAATGCATTGCAATTAACAGGTGTGCCTTGTTAAAAGTTAATTTGTGAAATTTCCTTTGAGCCAATCAGTTGTGTTGTGACGTAGTGTTAGTATATAGAAGATAGCACTATTTATTTAACTAGGCAAGTCAGTTAAGAACAAATTCTTATTTACAATGACGGTCTAACCCGGCCAAACCCTAACCCGGGCGATGCTGGGCCAATTGTGCGCCGCCCTATGGGACTCCCAATCAAGGCCGGTTGTGAGACAGCCTGGAATCAAACCAGGGTCTGTAGTGACGCCTCTAGCACTGAGATGCAGAGATGCGGTGCCTTAGACAGCTGCGCTACTTGGGAGCCCAAATAAGCAAAGAGAAATGACTGTCCATCATTAATTTAAGACATGAAGGTCAGTGAATTCTGATAATTTTAAGAACTTTAAAAGTTTCTTCAAGTGCAGTCGCAGAAACCACCAAGCACTATGATGAAACTGGCTCTAATGAGGACCGCCACAGGAAAGGAAGACCCAGAGTTACCTCTGCTGCAGAGGATAAGTTACCAGCCTCAGAAATCAGCAATTAACTGCACCTCAGATTGCAGCCCAATTTATTGCTTCACAGAGTTCAAGTAACAGACACACCTCAACATCAACTGTTCAGAGGAGACTTCGTGAATCTAGCCTTCATATGGTTGCTGTAAAGACACCACCACTAAAGGACACCAATAAGAACAAGAGACTTGCTTGGGCCAAGAAACACGAGCAATGGACATTAGACCGGTGGAAATCTGTCCTTTGGTCTGACGAGTCCAAATTTGCGATTGTTTGGTTCCAACCGCTGTGTCTTTTTGAGATGCAGAGTAGGTAAACGGAAGATCTCCACATGTGTGGTTCCCACCGTGAAGCATGGAGGAGGAGGTGTGATGGTGTGGGGGTGCTTGCTGGTGACACTGTCAGTGATTTATTTAGAATTCAAGGCACACTTAACCAGCATGGCTGCAGCGATACGCCATCCCATCTGGTTTGCACTTAGTGGGACTATCATTTGTTTTTTAACAGGACAATGACCCAAAACACACCTCCAGGCTGTGTATAACCTCATCTGTGTACACCTCCTCTGCATTACCTGATGAAATTGCTGTATAATATGATCTTGTTATGATCTATATATGATCTAATGCACATTCAGATGTCATAAATCAGCACTGCAGAGCTCTCCATGTCCTCTGTCATACCTTGCTTGTATTACTGTTGATTATATCTGGAAATGTGCATGTACACCCTGGCCCATCTACTGTTTCTAGCCCCAATTCTACTTGTGCTCTGATTAGTGTTTCAAGAATTTCTGCTCTCGTAAAAGCCTGGGTTTTCTGCACGTGAACACTAGAAGCTTATTTCCTAAAATGGATCAATTGAAAGTGTGGGTTCACAGCTCCTATCCAGATGTGTTGGTCATTACTAAGACGTGGTTAAGGAAGAGTGTTTTGAATACTGATGTTAACCTTTCTGGTTATAACCTTTTTCGGCAAGACAGATCTTCCAAAGGTGGTGGAGTGGCCATCTTTACCAAGGATCACCTTCAGTGCTCTGTTGTCTCCACCAAGTCTGTCCCCAAACAATTTTATTTGCTGGTTTTAAGCATTACACTTTCAAATAGCTCTTCGTTGACTTTTGCTGGGTGCTATCGTCCTCTATCAGCACCGGCATGTACCCTACCTGCCCTAAGCTCTCTGCTGGCTCCTTACACTAAGTCTGAATTTGTCCTGCTAGGTGACCTAAACTGGGACACGCTTAAACCACCTGACCAAGTCCTAAAGCAATGGGACTCCCTAACTCTTTCTCAGATTATTACCAATCCCACAAAATATGACACAAAAAACACCAAGAAAAGGCTACTCTCCTTGATGTTAGCCTCACAAATAATCCTTACAGGTATCAGTCTGATGTTTTCTGTAATGACCTTAGTGATCACTGTTTTACAGCCTGTGTTCGTATTGGCTGCTCAGTGAAACGGCTTGTCCTGATTTGTCAGACGCTTGCTAAAAACTTCCTTCATGACCTGGCCTCTGTAAATTGGAATCAGCTTGATCCCCTCTGTCGAAGACGCTTGGACCTTCTTTTATTATATTTTCAGTGATATTATAAACAAACACGCCCCCATAATGAAAATTTGAATTAAAAACAGGTTCAGTCCCTGGTTCGATCGTGATCTTGCTGAGTTACTCTACCTCAAGAATTGCATTTGGACTCCTGTGGCGTACGGGGCGCATACACGCTGACAAGGTCGCCAGGTTTATGGTGTTTCCTCCAACACATTGGTATGGCTGGCTTCCGGGTTAAGATGGCATTGCGTCAAGAAGCACAGCGGCTTGGCTGGGTCGTGTTTCGGAGGAAGCATGGCTCTCGACCTTCGCCTCTCCCGAGTCCGTACGGGAGTTGCAGCGATGAGACAAGACTGTAACTACCAATTGGATACCACAAAATTGTGGGGAAAAAAGGGGTAAAAAGTAAAATATTTAAATAAAATTAAAATTAAAAATTATACAAAAATATAAAATACATAAATAAAAAGTAAAGAATTGCATTTGGCGAAAGGCTCGGCACACGCATACTCAGGCTGACTGGCTCTTGTTCAGGCAAATGGAAAAAAAGTGCACTCAGGCTCTCTGGAAGGCCAAAGTTAGTTATTTTAAGGAGCAGTTCTCTCTCTGTGGGTCTAACCCCAAGACGTTCTGGTAAAAGGTTAAAGACCTGGAGAATAAACCCTCCTCCTCACAGCTGCCCATGTCCCTTAATGTTGATGATGTGGTTGTTACTGACAAGAAGCACACGGCTGAGCTTTTTAATCACCACTTCATTAAGTTAGGATTCCTATTTGACTCAGCCATGCCTCATTTCCCGTTCAACATTTCCTCATCAACCACCCCTTCTAATGTGACTAGCCTCAATGCCATGCAACACTCCTTCCGTGGCCTCCAACTGCTTTTAAATGCTAGTAAAACTAAATGCATGCTCTTCAACAGATTGCTGCCCGCACCTGCCCGCCCGACTAGCATCACTACTCTGGACAGTTCTGACTTAGAATATGTGGACAACTACAAATACCTAGGTGTCTGGTTAAACTGTTAACTCTCCTTCCAGACTCACATTAAGCATCTCCAATCCAAAATTAAATCTAGAATCGGATTCCTATTTCGCAACAAAGCCTCCTTCACTCATGCTGCCAAACATACCCTCGTAAAACTGACTATCCTACCGATCCTTGACTTCGGCGATGTAATTTACAAAATAGCCTCCAACACTCTACTCAGCAAACTGGATGTAGTCTATCACAGTACCATCCATTTTGTCACCAAAGCCCCATATACTACCCAGCACTGCAACCTGTATGCCCTTGTTGGCTAGCCCTCTCTACATATTTGTCGCAAAAACCCATTGGCTCCAGGTCATCGATAAGTCTTTGCTAGGTACTTCCTTTGGCCAACTTTCCTTCCAGTTCTCTGCTGCCAATGTCTGGAACGAATTGCAAAAATCACTGAAGCTGGAGTCCTATATCTCCCTCTCTAACTTTAAACATCAGCTGTCAGAGCAGCTTACCGATCACTGTACATGTACACAGACAATCTGTAAATAGCCCACCCAACTACCTCATCCCCATATTGTTATTTATCTTCTTGCTCTTTTGCACACCAGTATCTCTACTTGCACATCATCATCTGCACATCTATCACTCCAGTGTTAATGCTAAATTGTAATTATTTTGCATCTATGGCTTATTTGTTGCCTTACCTCCCTACTCTTCTACACTTGCACACACTGTATATAGATTTTTATATTGTGTTATTGACTGTACGTTTGTTTATGTGTAAGTCTGTGTTGTTGTTTTTGTCACACTGCTTTGATTTATCTTGGCCAGGTCACAGTTGAAAATGAGAACTTGTTCTCAACTGGCCTACCTGGTTAAATAAAGGTGAAATAAAAATAAACAAATAAAAGCCCCGATGGTCCTCCCTCTTTTCCCCCTGCCCCGCTACAATGTTTCACCCTGCAGGCGGTCACTGAGTCCGAGGTGCTAAAGAAGCTCCTTAAACTTGACCCCCAAAAAAACATCTGGATCAGATGGTTTAGACCCTTTCTTCTTTAAGGTTGCTGCCCCTATCATCGCCAAGCCTATCTCTGACCTTTTTAAACTGTCTCTCCTTTCTGGGGAGGTTCCCATTGCTTAGAAGGCAGTCAGTGTTTGTCCTTTATTTAAAGGGGAGATCAAGCTGATCCTAACTGTTACAGGCCTATTTCTATTTTGCCCTGTTTATCAAAAGTGTTGGAAAAACTTGTCAAAAATTAACTGGCTAGCTTTCTTGATGTCTATAGTATTCTCTCTGGTATGCAATCTGGTTTCCGCTTAGATTATGGATGTGTCACTGCAACCTTAAAGGTCCTCAATGATGTCACCATTGCCCTTGATTCTAAGCAATATTGTGCTGCTATTTTTATTGACTTGGCCAAAGCTTTTGATACAGTAGAACATTCCATTCTTGTAGGCTGGCTAAGGAGTATTGGTGTCTTTGAGGGGTCTGTGGCCTGGTTTGCTAACTACCTCTCTCAAAGAGTGCAGTGTATAAAGTCAGAAAATATGCTGTCTCAGCCACTGCCTAGGCTCAATCCTAGGCCCCACGCTCTTCTCAATTTACATCAACAACATAGCTCAGGCCGTAGGACGCTCTCTCTCAATATTCATCGCCAGACCCACTGGTCATCTATAAGTCTATGCTAGGTAAAGCTCCGCCTTATCTCAGTTCACTGATCACGATAACAAAACCCACCCGTAGCACACGTTCCAGCAGGTATATCTCACTGATCATCCCCAAAGTCAACACCTCATTTGGCAGGCTTTCCTTCCAGTTCTCTGCTGCCAGTGACTGGAACGAATTGCAAAAATCGCTGAAGTTGGAGACTTTTATTTCCCTCACTAACTTTAAACATCAACTATCTGAGCAGCTAACCGATCGCTGCAGCTGTACATAGTCCATCTGTAAATAGCCCACCCAATCTACCTACCTCACCCCCATACTGTTTTTTATTTTATTTACTTTTCTGCTCTTTTGCACACCAGTATCTCTACTTGCACATCATCATCTGCTCATTTATCACTTGTGTTAATCTGCTAAATTGTAATTATTCGCTCCTATGGCCTATTTATTGCCTACCTCCTCATGCCTTTTGCACACACTGTATATAGACTTTCTTTTTTCTACTGTGTCATTGACTTGTTTATTGTGTTATTGGCTTGTTTATTGTTTACTCCATGTGTAACTCTGTGTTGTTGTCTGTGTCACACTGCTTTGCTTTATCTTGGCCAGGTCGCAGTTGCAAATGAGAACTTGTTCTCAACTAGCCTACCTGGTTAAATAAAGGTGAAATAAAAATAAATAAAAAATCAATTTATATGCAGATGATACAGTCTTATACTCAGCTGGCCCCTCCCCGGATTTTGTGTAAAATGCTCTACAACAAATCTTTCTTAGTGTCCAACAAGCTTTCTCTACCCTTAACCTTGTTCTGAACACCTCCAGAACAAAGTTCATGTGGTTTGGTAAGAAGAATGCACAGCTTCCTACAGGTGTGATTACTACCTCTGAGGGTTTAGAGCTTGAGGTAGTCACCTCATACAAGTACTTGGGAGTATGGCTAGACGGTGCACTGTCCTTCTCTCAGCACATATCAAAGCTGCAGGCTAAAGTTAAATCTAGACTTGGTTTCCTCTATCATAATCGCCCCTCTTTCACCCCAGCTCCCAAACTAAACCTGATTCAGATGACCATCCTTCCCATGCTAGATTACCGGGATGTAATTTATAGATCGGCAGGTAAGGGTGCTCTTGAGCGGCTAGATGTTCTTTACCATTCGGCAAACAGATTTGCCTCCAATTCTCCACATAGGACACACCACTGCACTCTATACTACTCTGTAAACTGGTCATCTCTGTATACCCGTTGCAAGACCCCACTGGTTGATGCTTATTTATAAAAACCCTCTTAGGCCCTATCTTAGATATCTACTGCAGCCCTTGTACTCCACATACAACACCTGTTCTGCCAGTCACATTCTGTTAAAAGTCCCCAAAACACACACATCCCTGGGTCGCTCGTCTTTTCAGTTCGCTGCAGCTAGCAACTGGAATGAGCTGCAACAAACATTCAAACTGGATAGTTTAATCTTAATCTCTTCATTCAAAGACTCAATCATGGACACTCTTACTAAAAGTTGTGACTGCTTTGTATGATGTATTCTTGTCTCTACCTTCTTGCCCTTTGTGCTGTTGTCTGTGCCCAGTAATGTTCATACCCTGTTTTGTGCTGCTGCCATGTTGTGTTGCTACCATGTTGTTGTCATGTTGGGTTGCTACCATGCTGAGTTGTCATGTGATGATGCCTTGCTATGTTGTTGTCTTAGGTCTCTCTTTATGTAGTGTTGTGTTGTCTCGCTTTTCGTGATGTGTGTTTTGTCCTATATTTTTATTTATTTTTAATCCCAGCCCCCATCCCTGCCGGTGGCCTTTTGGTAGGCAGTCATTGTAAATAAGAATGTATTCTTAACTGACTTGCCTAGTTAAATAAAGGTCAAATAATAATACAAATAATGGCGCCAATTGTGCTATTGTGTGTGTTATTTGTAACTTATTTGGTACATAATGTTTGTTGTTTTTCAATTTCTTAATTTTTTACTTCAGTTTATTTTAGGAAATACTTTCCAAACACTTATTTTTCTTAAAACTGTATTGTTAGTTAAGGACTTGTAAGTAAGCATTTCACTGTAAGGTCTACAGACCGGTTGTATTCGGCGCATGTGACTATTTAAAATTGGATTTGATTTGATTTGGAAGGGCTATTTGACCAAGAAGGAGAGTGATGGAGTGCTGCATCAGATGACCTGGCCCCCACAATCACCCAACCTCAACCAAATTGAGATGGTTTGGGATGACTTGGACCGCAGAGTAAAGCAAAAGCAGCCAACAAGTGCTCAGCATATGTGGAAACTCCTTCAAGACTGTTGTAAAAGCATTCCAGGTGACTACCTAATGAAGCTGGTTGAGAGAATGCCAAAAGTGTGCAAAGCTGTCATCAAGGCAAAGGTTGGCTACTTTGAGAACCTCAAATATAAAATATATTTAGATTTGTTTAACACTTTTTTGGTTACTACATGATTCCATATGTGTTATTTCATAGTTTTGATGTCTTCACTACTATTCTACAATGTAGAAAATAGTCAAAAATAAAGAAAAACCCTTGAATGTATAGGTGTGTCCAAACTTTTGACTGGTACTGTATCAAACCAAGGAGCCTGGGACTTGCCTTGGCATGGAGGCTGTCATCCAGCAGCACGTTACTGGGCTTGAGATCCAGGTGCAGCAGGGGCGGATTGAGGTGGTGGAGAAAGTTCATGCCCAGAGCCACCTGGTGGGCCAGGCGGAAGGACAGGGGCCAGGGTGGGGGGCCAGAGAGATGTTCCTGGAGGGTCGCTAGGGACCCCCTCTCCATAAACTGTAGAAATATTACAAATAAAGTAGAATAAATACCCACACATTGTATATGCTCCTAATTACCACCCGTGCATGTTCTGAGTCACTAAGTCAGACTTATTCACAGTAGGTATTATTTACCTCCATGACCAGCCCCAGGTGGGTGGAGAGGCCGGACCTTGGGGGCCGTCCCTGGTACACCCCTAGGATCCTGAGGACATATGAGCTCCCTCCCTGGCGCATGAGGTCTGCCTCTCTGAGCAGAGATGAGCTGGAGCTGGTGTGTATGTGTGTGTGTGTGATGGGTAGGTAGAGGTGTGTGTGTGTGTGATGGGTAGGTAGAGGTGTGTGTGTGTGTGTGTGTGTGTGTGTGTGTGTGTGTGTGTGTGTGTGTGTGTGTGTGTGTGTGTGTGTGTGTGATAGGTAGGTAGGTAGGTAGGTAGGTAGGTAGGTAGGTAGGTAGGTAGGTAGGTAGGTAGGTAGGTAGGTAGGTAGGTAGGTAGGTAGGTAGGTAGGTAGGTAGGTAGGTAGAGGTGTGTGTGTGGAGGGACAAAATAATTGACAGAGATATAGGCAACATGTTATTGAGGAAAATGTGTTCATTTGCCTGGGCCAGTACTCGAACCCGGGTCAAACGACTGTCAACCTAACAGTCGTTACACCAAGAGATCCGAACCCCTTGATGAGATCAATAGGTGTTGGGTTAACTATGGTCGCTGCAATATCAATATGCACTCAACTCAAGAAAGTACTTTTATGCAAAGTTTTAAAATAGACCATACTTACCCGTCATCATAATGCAACAACTTGATGGCCACGTCCAATCCCCACTCTACATGTCTGGCCTTGTGGATCTGTCCAAACCCTCCTGAGCCAATCACACACCATTTCTGCAGGCTGTCATCA
Organism: Salvelinus namaycush; assembly: GCF_016432855.1. Taxonomy (NCBI): domain Eukaryota; kingdom Metazoa; phylum Chordata; class Actinopteri; order Salmoniformes; family Salmonidae; genus Salvelinus; species Salvelinus namaycush. The sequence continues at coordinate 19,213,226 of NC_052342.1, read as the reverse complement.
CCAATCAGCAACGGAGCCGGACAACTGGACAGTTCCATCTTTCACCAGGAGGCCAAGGAGAAATACTGCAACTAAACCACAAGTGAAACAATGGATTGTTACAGCATGTGTGATGATGTACAATAGAATGTACAGAACGTAGGCTACAATAGTGCACAAAGTAACTGATTTACTGTAGCTACTGTGCCAAAGTGAGAAGAACAGACAACCATAAAGAATACCCTCATGCCAGAAATAGAAAAAAGACAAAGGGGGGAGAGCGAGAGAGAAAGAAAATAAATCCAATTTTGATCAACTCCCATATCTATTGGATGAAATACCTCAGTGTTCCATCACAGCAGCAAGATTTGTGACCTGTTGCAACAAGAAATGGGCAACCAATGAAGAACAAACACTATTGTAAATGTAACAGTTTAACTTTACAGCCGTCCCCTCGCCCCGACCCGGACGCGAACCAGGGACCCTCTGCACATATCAACAACAGTCACCCACGAAAGCCACGGCCCTTGCAGAGCACGGGGAACCACTACTTCAAGGTCTCAAAGCGAGTGATGTAACCAATTGAAACGCTATTAGCGCGCACCACCGCTAACTAGCTAGCCATTTCACATCTGTTACACTCACCCCCCTTTCGACCTCCTCCTTTTCCGCAGCAACCAGTGATCCGGGTCAACAGCATCAATGTAACACTTTAACTTTAGTCCGTCCCCTCGCACGAACCAGGGACCCTCTGCACACATCAACAACAGTCACCCATGAAGCATCGTTACCCATCGCTCCACAAAGGCCGCGGCCCTTGCAGAGCAAGGGGAACCACTACTTTAAGGTCTCAAAGCGAGTGACATAACCGATTGAAACGCTATTAGCGCGCACCACCGCTAACTAGCTAGCCATTTCACATCCGTTACATAAATACAACCCATATTTATGTTTTTTTATTTTCCCTTTCGTACTTTAACTATTTGCACATCGTTATAACACTAATATTACATTGGAAATGTCTTTATTCCTTTGAAACTTCTGTGAGTGTAATGTTTACTGTTAATTTTGGATTGTTTATTTCACTTTGTTTATTATCTATTTAACTTGCTTTGGCAATGTAAACATTATGTTTTCGATGCCAATGAAGCCCTTTGAATTGAATTTCATTGAAAGAGAGAGAGAGAGTAAAGACTCAATCTCTCAACTATAATGGTATTTTCCTTCGTACTCTTTTAACTTCCTCAATTGTAATCTACCATTCAATAAAAATAAGAAAAAAATCACAGAACCAAACAGAACCATGCTTACCTTTGTGGTTTTCATGCTCTTTATAACAATAGGTGTTATTAAAAACACTATTTTGCAATGAAATAGCAGCAAAAATGATCAAACCCGTTGTGTAAACCCGTTGTGTTAAAAATATGTCAGTTCATCTTCTGCGAGATATCTTTTCTAATGGCGGTGTACTTCTCATAAACTTCTTTCACTTCCCATCAAGATTTGGCAGAATCAGAGGGAGGACGCACTGATTGAATGACAGAGCAGGGGCGCCTCACCTGGCTGCGAAATAGAGTGAAGGTGAAGCCTTAGGCTACTTCAGCTGACAACCATTATTATTGACTGAATAGTAGATTGTTGCAAATAATTAATTACAAGACGAAGTTAATTTTAATTTACAGCGGTACACCTATCTATGGAATGGGGAGTTTTTATGTTGCACGTGACGTACATGGAATTTCCCTGATCGCTCGGTTTATTTTGGTTTCCGCTAGATAGCACAGCTACAAAGTCAAAATTGACTATATCGTACAAATTCATGAAAACAAAAATGTACTTTTTGATCTTAATTTAACGTTATGGTTAGGCATACGGTTAGCAGTGTGGTTAAGGTTAGATTTTTTGAAGTAAAAATGTAAGGAGATAAATTGTAGAAATAGGCAGGGTTTGAGACTTTGTGGATGTTGTAACTAGTGACGACCGTTAATTCTCGTTTTTTTTTATCGTACAGCCTGGTGTATTTGCGCATTTATGTTCTTTCATAGAGGTAGGGATTTTACGATAGCATGTTGTTGTTATGTACAAGTGTGTTCAGTCACTTCGAATCTGATATTTATGTAGGTCTACAACACATAATTCGAAAGCACCAAAGATATTTAATAAAGTATTAAACTGTCGGTGATATTACCGATAATAACCTATTTAAATCGTGCGTGTTACTCTGCCTACATGATTACGTATGTCGCAGATACTCCAGCCTTTATGTTGTTGTGTCCGTATAGTGTCTGTTTTAAAGCCCACATAACTTCAGACAGTACTTTCTACAGTAGCCTAACTCTGTCGCTCAATTCACAAACTTTCTTGTATAATTGTACCAACCTTTGCTGTCGCTCATTCACGCCTTTTTTTGTGTGCACGGTACTTGTGAACTTTGGACTGCATTGATCTATGATTACAGAAGGCAAAACAAAGTTTTTCAAATACTAGAAATCGAAACTGAGAGAAGCAACTTCGGGGAAAGGATGAATGAGGTTAGAGAATTATTTTGTTGAGTTTGTTCATAATATTATTTAAATATAGCCTACAATTAACTTTGTAAATTAAATAAACGATTATAGCTGTTGTTGTGGACGATGCTGTGTTTAGAGAGTGTGTTAGTACCTGTTATAATTCTGTGTTCATAACCAAGTGGTGGTAGGCCTTATTATTTAAGTTGTAAATAACAATTGGATGCATTCACGTGGTTTGAACTCGTTGAGAAACGTCGATTAGCCAATCGCCAACAACAAGCTGGGTCAAAGATAAACTAAAAATACATTTTCATGGATGTAAACAAATGATAGTTTTCATAAACAATAGATTGCTTTTTATGAATAATGTTTTGTTGTTGTATTTAACTGCCGAAAATGCTGTTATCGAGGTAATTTCCTTAGTAGGTGACATCAACAAAGTTTCAATATAAAGACCCTCCAAGTCGAATTACATGTGGGAAACAAAATAGTTTTGCCCGAGTTGTGACGTTTCACCACAGACCTTTGACCTTTACAACCAAAATATGACAACAAATTCGTTTTTGACAACTACAACCTTATCGATATGGATAATTTAGCTAGACCATATTGTCAATGTTAAGCAAGCTAGCTAATTGTATTATTAGCAACGTTAGCTAGATTAACAAGCTACCTAAAATCGTATTGGTTGATGAATTGTTCCGACTTCAAAAGCAATTGAACAAAATCATGTCGGAAAATCATGCCCATTTTCCTCATGAACGTGAAGCCAACAGGAGCTCAGGAATGATTAACGACTTTCCCACTTGTGATTAATGCAGGGGACTTTAATGCTTAAATCATTTTTACCAGCATGTCACATGTGCAACCAGAGGGTAAAAAATCCTAGACCACCTTTACTCCACACACAGAGATGCATACAAAGCTCTCCCCCTCCCTCCATTTGGCAAATATGACCATAATTCTATCCTCCTGATTCCAGGAGCTCAGGAATGATAGACAACTTCCCCACTTGTAATTACCAGTGGCGATGTTAGCATGTAAATCTTTATGGGGCAAACAAAAATTGACCAAATTATTAGGGTGAGGCACATGGGCTACTAACAGCTTACTACACAACATACACTTTGTATTACACTTAGAGTTATAGATGGCTCCGAAGAACATGGTTGACGTTTTACATTCTCCCAACAAATTGTGCTATTTTGTTAGTATTTTTTTGCTGTTTGTGTAACGTATTTTTTAACTTATTTTGTACATAATGTTGCTGCTACCGTCTCTTATGACCGAAAATAACTTCTGGACATCAGAACAGCAATTACTCACTGCAGACTAAAATAAACTTTTTCCTTTAATGAGTCCGATGAAAAGGATATACTGCTTTCACTGGAAAAGGACCTGATCCCCGTCATTTGCTTGAAGAAAAGACGCAGGAAAAGGGGCCGCAGATCAGGCATCCTTCTGAGAATCCGGAGGCGAGCGGGTAAACTCCCACTACCATCCGTTCTTGCTAATGTGCAAACATTGGAAAATAAAATTGACGACCTACGATTAAGATTATCTTACCAACGGGACATTAAAAACTGTAATATCTTATGTTTCGCCAAGACGTGGCTGAATGAAGATACGGATAATATAGAGCTGGCGGGATTTTCCATGCACCGGCAGAACAGAGACGCAACGTCTGGTAGAGAAGAAGAAAATGCTCACCCAGAAGCGGCGCTTCTATTGGCCGGGGACTTTAATGCAGGCAATAGACCACCTTTACTCCACACACAGAGATGCATACAAAGCTCTCCCCTGCCCTCCATTTGGCAAATCTGACCATAATTCTATCCCAGACGCGAGCTGCCCTGTGACGCAAGCCTACCAGACGAGCTAAATGTCTTTTATGCTCGCTTCGAGGAAAGCAACACTGAAGCATGCACAAGAGCACCAGCTGTTCTGGATGACTGTGTGATAACGCTCTCGGTAGCCGATGTGAACAAAACCTTTAAACAGGTCAACATTCACAAAGCCGCTGGGCCAGATGGATTACCAGGGCGTGCACTCAAAGCATGCGCAGAACAATTGTCAAGTGTCTTCACTGACATTGTCAACTTCTCCTTGACCGAGTCTGTAATACCTACATGTTTCAAGCAGATCACCATAGTCCCCGTGCCCAAGGAAGAGAAGGTAACCTGCCTATATAATTACCGCCCCGTAGCACTCACGTCAGTAGCCATGAAGTGCTTTGAAAGGCTGGTCATGGCTCACAACAGCATCCTCCCGGACACCATAGACCCACTCCAATTCGCATACCGCCCCAACAGATCCACAGATAATGCAATCTCAATCGCAGATCCTTGTACATAGCATCGAGCATGGTGGCGACACAGTAAAGAAAGAATGCCACCGAATCGCTTGTTCACAGCCTTTGTCAGCAGTTTTGTTGAGCAGGCGTTTCAATGCCATGACAGAGGGTATCACGTTTGCTGCAGGCGCAGTTGATTAGCTTACTTCTCAAGTCAGTTGTTTGAATGGAGTCAGCTAGTGTGTTCATGTTTCCAAGTTTCAAACATGTTCTCAAATGCCATTGAAATTGCAGCAGTGGTATGACAACCGGCACATTCATGAGCATACAATATGACTTTCCTCAGTACGAAATCCTCAACGACCCACTGTGCAGTCGGACTCAGCATGCTCATGTGGCTGATATCGCTGGTCCAAATATCAGTCGTGAAGCTAATAGCAGTGACGCTATTACTGTGTAACTCCGGTAGGGCAACGTCTGAAAAATAGCGCACTTGGTGCTCGACCAGTCTGCGAAAGCCAACATCACCCACGACAGAGAACGGTTGATTGTCAAGGGCAATGACTTCCATTATCTTGGCGTTAATGGATTTCGCCTTTGAATTTTCTTACTCTTTCAAATGACTGCTCGACAAGTTGACTGCTCGATCCACACGGCAGACATTGTGGGCTAGGTTAGGAATGCTGTGTTATACGTGCAGCGCAAAATTTTACGTGGCGTCATTACTTCATGTACCTACATTATATAGGTATGCACGTCAGCTTTGACATTGGTTTTGTACATCGGCGTTAAATTAGACATCGGGCCGATGCCAATGTTGGCATTTTTAGCTAATATCGGCCGATTCAGATATGTTCACCAATATATTGTGCATATATGTATATATATATATTATTTTTTTAGCTAAACAGGTGGGGCCACCTGCCCTGAATAACGGATCATCACTGGTAATTACCAGTTGGAGGGGCGTTCAAGTGGGGTTTTCCCAGTCGTATGTGGTAAATACCAATGTCCCACTTGGGTTATGAATACTGCTTAATTACCTAGATGAGTCTTGCGAGGCCATCCTTCCAAATCTCATCTCGTTAACCTATAGATCTATGCTGATATGGTTGTCATTGGCTGACATGGGCAAATCAAAGTTTATTGTTCGGGTACACAGATTTATAGATGTTTTCACAGCGAAATGCTTGTGTTTCTAATTACACACATAATCTAGAAAATAACAATAATAAATATATTAAGTTATTCATATTTTATTTTAAATAAACAGACATGGTTCACTCTCTCGGTGTCTTCTCTCTCAATTTTCAAATTCAATATCAAAATGCTTAATTTACATGTCAAAAATTCCCTGTGTATTGTCTCTCGTTCTCTCTCTCCCTCCCCCCTCTCTCTCTCTCTCTCTCCCACCATCTCAGTGAGTTTTGACATCTACCCAGTGCCATGGCCTCTGCCCTAAGCCATCTCTCTCCAATGTCTGTAAGAGTGAGAGAAGGATGGAGTGATGATGGAAGAGGAGAGGAGCAGGTGGAGGATGAATTTGCGTGTTCTGGAGCGCTACGCGGTGCCCTGTGGTCCTTCCATCCCTCAGTGGAGAGGATTTTTGGGGTGTCTTTTACGATCGGTAGAGAGGAGGATGCTGTGTTACCCCATGATGGACAGATCTGGCTCAAACTAAAAGGAGTGAGGAAGGACGCTGTGGCTGCCAAAGTAAGAAATGGCTCCTATTATTGTTGTTTTTAACTCCAAACATTAATGTTATGTTAACATGTTTTGAGGTTGAGGTTAACCTTATGTGTTTTGCAGTAATGCAAGGTGGTAATTTCCTATATGTGTCACAATTTGGGCCATGCGGTTTTTCTGATCACGTCATCTGACCAGGGAAAACTCCAAAACATACTGTATTTTGTAACATAATATAGTATTAAATCTTTCTCTCTCTCCCCACTTCCTCCTCTCGCTCTCATTCTCTCTCATCCAGTTGTTTGTGAAGGGAGTTGTGAACCAGGAGGCCCAGCACGAGGTTCCATATCCAGGTGTCCTTCACTGTGTGTTCTGTGGAGCACGAGGGCTGTTCATGGAGTGCCTGATCAGAAACACCTCTGCTTACATACTGGTAAGAATAGACAAATAGACAACACACACACGTACAGGCTGCACACACACACACACATAGGCACGCAGGAACACACACACACAAAGTTGATCAGATGGATGATGTAAAGGAAGGAAATGCACATTAGAGGAGAGGAAGGTTGTGGGTTTGAGTCTTTATTTTTTTATTTAACCTTTATTTAGCTAGGCAAGTCAGTTAAAACCTGTTGAGGATAGAGGGCGTTATTTACACTTTGGGGGAAAATCGTGCCCAATTTAAACGGCCTCGTACTCTATTCTTGCTCGTACAATATGCATATTATTATTACTATTGGATAGAAAACACTCTCAAGTTTCTAAAACCGTTTGAATTATATCTGTGAGTAAAACAGAACTCATTTTGCAGCAAACTTCCTGTCAGAAAGTGAAAAATCTCAAATCGAGGCTCTGTTCCAGGGCCTCCCTATCATTTTACTTGAGATTTGTGACTATACATGCACTTCATACGCCTTCCACTAGATGTCAATAGGCTGTGAGAGGTGAAATGGGGTCTCAATCTCTTTCTATGGTCAAAAGAGACAGCTTGGAATGACATGACCCCAGAATTCGTTTGTTCAGGAAGCGCATAAAGGTCACCAGTATTGGCTTCTGAAAAGCAATCGTTATAGACGTCTTATATCTCCGGCTTTGATTTTATTTGATAAATGTGAAGATATCATCGTAAAGTATGTTTTTTCAATATAGTTTTATTAGATTATTGAAATTTTTTCGGGAGTTTAGACGTGTTGCGCTCTTTGCGTTTGGTGAAGATGGACAGCTTAGCGCCACTTGACTAGTTTTGCTTGCTAATTCGCGAGGGAAAAAGGCCATTCTAAAACCAAACAACGATTGTTCCCGACAAAGGACCCCTTGTACAACATTCTGATGGACCCATTTTATGATGCTATTTCATATATCTGTCGAACATGTGTACTATTAGGTAGCGCCCAGATTTTGGGCACGCTCTCGCTATAATGTAAGCTGGATGTCGTAATGAAGTTATTTTTAGAATTCTAACACGGCGATTGCATTAAGAACTAGTGTATCTATCATTTCCTATACAACATGTATTTTTTGTCATGTTTATGAATAGTTATTTGGTCAGAATAGGTGAGTTTTAGAAAAATATCCGCACATTCTGGGAAAAAGATGCTACGTTAGCACAATGTATAACCACTGATTTCAGCTCTAAATATGCACATTTTCGAACAAAACATAAGTGTATGTATAACCTGATGTTATAGGACTGTCATCTGATGAAGCTTATCAACGTTAGTCAAAAATTATATATCTTTTGCTGGTTTGTTACGATCGCTAACTTTTGCTGCTGGTAAATGGCTTGTGTTTCTGGCTATTGTGGTAAGCTAATATAATGCTATATTGTGTTTTCGCTGTAAAACACTTAAAAAATCTGAAATATTGGCTGGATTCACAAGATGCTTGTCTTTCATTTGCTGTACACCATGCATTTTTCAGAAATGTTTTATGATGAGTATTTATTTATTCCACGTTGGTCTCTATAAATACTCTGGCTGCTTCGGTGCTATTTGTGACGGTAGCTGTGATGGTAGCTGCAATGTAAAACTGATTTATAGCTCAAATATGCACATTTTTCGAACAAAACATAGATTTATTGTGTAACATGTTATAAGACTGTCATCTGATGAAGTTGTTTCTTGGTTAGTTTGGTTGGTTCTTGGTTAGTTAGGTTGGTTTTGTGCATGCTACCTGTGCTGTGAAAGAAATGTCTGTGCTTTTTTGTATTTGGTGGTGAGCTAACATAAATATACGTGGTGTTTTCGCTGTAAAACATTTAAAAAATCGGACATGTTGACTGGATTCACAAGATGTTTATCTTTCATTTGCTGTATTGGACTTGTTAATGTGTGAAAGTTAAATATTTCTCAAAAATATTTTTTGAATTTCGCGCTCTGCCTTTTCAGTGGAATGTGGGAGGAGTTCCGCTAGCGGAACCCCGGGGCTAGACAGGTTAAGAACAAATTCTTATTTGCAATGACGGCCTACCCCGGCCAAATCACGGCCGGTTGTGAAACAGCCTGGAATCTAACCAGGGTCTGTATTGACGCCTCTAGCACTGAGATGCAGTGCCTTGGACCTCTGCGCAACTCGGGAACCCCTAAGTCTCTTTAGAGAGATGGCAAGAATAAGGCTAAAGTTAAGATTATCTCAATTTCTTCCCATTTCCTTTCCTCCAGGTGGGTTCCCCAGGCTTCCTGCTCATCTCAGGACTGGCAGAACCAGTGGTCAGGGCCTATTCCCTCATCACAGACCTGGTGAAGAACTACGAGGTCACCCAGGGACGAAGAACCGAGCCTGGCGACAGAGGATCAGGCGAGACCCTAGATTCCCGTCGGGCCTTCAAATCCCTGGTGGAGAGATGGGAGGACAGGCACACTCTGGATCTGCTGGTGCTACCAGGGGTGGTGAAGGAGACTCTACTGGATCTGGTGAGGGAGTCTGGGCTGGGATCCAACCCCGGTCCTGGGGGCTCGAACCTCAGTCTTGGGGGGTCTAGAGACAGAGTGGGTCTAATGGACACTGATAGCCAGAGACGATGGGACAGCCAGTCAGGCTTGGACATACTAACACTTATGGATACCAGAGTAGGGACCAGAGCTGGAGAGGCTAGGGACATAGAGGGAATGCAGGGGATTTCCACATCAAGGAGAAAACCTCCTGTAAATTCCACCCACAACCAAGACCCTGGTCTACGGAATATTGGGCAGCTTTCTCAACAAAAGACGTTCACTACCTTACATGTACAAGAAAGAGAGATGGGCAAAGATTGGTCACAGGGAGGGATAGAGAAAGACGCAGCATCTCGACTTCCCATCTTCCACTCTATCCTCCAAACCGAGGAGGAGGGGCAAGGACGTTCCCAACCGGAGGTAGAGGATGAGGAACAGGGGGAGGAAGGAGAGGGAGAGATGTTGTCAGTAGGGAGTAGGGAGGAGTTTGGGCTCTTGCTGAAGTTCTTCACGGCTATGGGCTATGCAGAAGATGTGGTAATGAGGGTCCTGGCCCGGACCGGACCCAGAGAAGCCTCCCAGATTCTGGACCTGGTCCAGCAAGAACATGACCAGACCGGTCTGGCCATGAACCGCCCAGTGGAGATGGAGCACACAGAGGTGGAGGGGAGGGAAGGTAAAGGAGTGAGAGGAAAGAGAAGCGGTATAGATGGAGGGATGGGAGTGGAGCTGGAGGGAGGTGTGGAAGGGGCGAGGAGTAGAGAGGAGGGGAGAAAAGGCAGGGAGAGTGGAGGGTCTACCGCTAACCTGTCTGAGGATTCACTGAAGGAAGGCAGGGAGAGGGGCGAGGGCGGCATGGAGGGAGGCGAAGGGTGGAACGAGGAGGATTTTGTCCTGGGAGTTGTGAAGAGGGCTGCCGCCAGTTGTGGATACACAGAGGAGAAGGTAGCAGAAGTGTACAGTATGTTACCTGAACTGTCCACACGCCAGCTACTCCTGGAGCTACAGAGGGAGGGAGCCAGAGAGACAGAAGCTGCTTCCCAGGACCAGGTACGAGACGAACCAAGAGAGGTGGATGAGGTTGTCTCAGAGCTACAGAGAAAGGACAGAGCAGGAGACAGGAAGGAGGAGAGAGGTAAAGAGATGGAGGCACCAGCACCGCAGTCAACTGCTACTGAGAAGAGAGGAGAAGAAAGAAAGAGTGTGAAAGGAAAGAGTGACAGGAAGACCAATGAGGTAGGAGTGACCGCACGGAACCGAATCGTCGATGGTACAGTTAAGGTTGAACCCGATCTGGCTCAATGGAATGCCATGACAAACCAGATTCCGTTCCCGATTCACAGTCACCAGAAGAATCCCACACAGACACACACCGCCCATCGAGCCAGCCCCCCTTTAGTCAGAGGGCCGCCTCAGCCCACCTACCCCAACACACTACCCCCACAACCCACCTACCCCAACACACTATCCCCACAACCCACCCACCCCAGCACATTACTCGCACAACCCACCTACCCTCTCTTATTTCCCCATCAACTCGTTTACCCTCCCACCCAGCCACCCCAGACCACCTTACCCCTCACCCTTACCATGAATAACTCCTCAGCAACCAGAGCGAAGGAGAAACGTGGTCTCTTTCCCTTAGCAGTAGAGGGAAGGGATCTCTCAGCCCTAACAGCGGTGGCTGTTGATAGACGAGGTCTTCCGACCATGGCAGCGGGGGCTGTGGTGACAGGGCAACAGCGCTTCATGGAAGGCCTCCAGACTCCATTTGACCTCAAGCTGACCGACCAACCAGGAGACCCGGGACTCAGGATGGTCATTATCGATGGGAGCAACGTTGCCATGAGGTGAGTACGAGGAAATGTGAGAACAAGAGAGGTGAGGGGATGAAGGGATAAAAAAAAAAAGATGTAGAAAATGTAACCACAGACAAGAATAGCAGGCAAAATGTTGCGGTTATTCATTCAATCATTCATTTAGATATTTATGTTAACGCTTTCATTGAAAGCAGTGTAGAAAGAACAGCAGCATACAAACCTGTGTGGCCCCTGCAGTACTTCAATCCACGGCAGTTTTAGTGGTAATGCTATGCTCTAACTGACAGCTAGCTATAGTTTACATGATTCAAAGCACATACTGAACTATACAAAGTATCAAACATTATACAGTATTTAATTAGGTTTTATCCCACTCCTCTATAGTCACGGGCTGGGTCATTTAATTCGGTTTTATCCCACTCCTTCTCTATAGTCACGGGCTGGGCCATTTAATTAGGTTTTATCCCACTCCTCTATAGTCACGGGCTGGGCCATTTAATTAGGTTTTATCCCACTCCTCTATAGTCACAGGCTGGGTCATTTAATTAGGTTTTATCCCACTCTTCTATAGTCACGGGCTGGGTCATTTAATTAGGTTTTATCCCACTCCTCTATAGTCACGGGCTGGGCCATTTAATTAGGTTTTATCCCACTCCTCTATAGTCACAGGCTGGGTCATTTAATTAGGTTTTATCCCACTCCTCTATAGTCACGGGCTGGGTCATTTAATTAGGTTTTATCCCAGTCCTCTATAGTCATGGGCTGGGTCATTTAATTAGGTTTTATCCCAGTCCTCTATAGTCACGGGCTGGGTCATTTAATTAGGTTTTATCCCAGTCCTCTATAGTCATGGGCTGGGTCATTTAATTAGGTTTTATCCCACTCCTCTATAGTCACGGGCTGGGTCATTTAATTAGGTTTTATCCCAGTCCTCTATAGTCATGGGCTGGGTCATTTAATTAGGTTTTATCCCACTCCTCTATAGTCACGGGCTGGGTCATTTAATTAGGTTTTATCCCACTCCTCTATAGTCACGGGCTGGGTCATTTAATTAGGATTTATCCCACTCCTCTATAGTCACGGGCTGGGTCATTTAATTAGCTTTTATCCAACTCCTTCTCTATAGTCACGGGCTGGGCCATTTCTTTTCATGCCGAGGCATCGCCCTGGCCGTGCAACACTTCTGGAACCGCGGGCATCGCAGAATCAGTACCTTCCTGCCCCAGTGGAGGCAGAAGAGAGACTACCGGGGCAAAGGTAACACTATATGTCTGTCTGGAAGCCCAGACTTCACATCCACCTAGCTCTTTCATGTCATCAGTTTTATCAATTCAGTTTTCAATGAAGTTACTTCAGGAAGTATGCATATGTATTTTTCTTTAGAATAGACCCCCAACCCTGTTTAGCCCCTAAGTCATTGATTAATGGTGGTAAATGTGTGTGACTGTGTGTACTACGTTCATGAAGGAGAGGTTGGTGTGTCTGTGTTATTTTCAGAGCAGCACTACCTTAGTGAGCTCCAGAACCTGGGTCTGCTCTCCTACACCCCCTCCAGAGAAGTCCAAGGGAAGAGGATCAACTCATACGACGACAGGTTGTTCTAGTCGCTCTCCTCTGTCATACAATAGATCTGCTTGTAAACTGCTCTTATACTAAATATATACCTTGTTTGTAAACCGCTTACAAACTTTACCAGAAAATATCTACCTTTGAACAGCTTATAAACTTTATCTGAATATCTGCTTATAAACTGCTTATTAACTTTAAGGTCTACTTATAAACAGCAAAAAAACGTGTATAAACAGCTTATACATTAAAAAAAAAAAAAAAAAAACATGTTATTGTCACATTCACCAGACAGCTGCAGTAGGTGACTAATGAACGTTATTTCAGTTTGTTACAATTATAAATTTACAGTAGAAGGCTTGTGAATATTCTCTAAACGGATGAAGTGACCTCCCCTTTACACTCTTCCTTCATCCCTCTTCCTTCATCCCTCTTTTCCTTCATCCCTCTCTTCTCTGCAGGTTCATGCTGCAGCTGGCCCAGAAGACGGATGGAGTGATCGTGACAAACGACAACCTCAGAGACCTGCTGGATGAGTCTCATGTATGGAGAGAAATCATCAAGAAAAGGTGAAAGAAAGAAAGAAAGAGATGGAGGAGAAGATACAATGGGCATGGAATATGTTTTGTAATTTAGTATGTTAGGAATTGTCTAAAGAAATCAGAAACATTTTCATAAATAGATTTTGGATAGATTTTTGCCTAACGTTAGAGTGCAACAATATCTTTGTCACTACCTTAGTGGATTTGGCCACTAAGGTAAACCTTGTGTATGAACCAACATCCCTTTGATTTTAAATTGATCCAGTCAAAATTGTCTCATATCCGTCCGTAACCTCAGTTTCTGTTCATTACCCAGACTCCTCCAATACACGTTTGTGGGGGATCACTTTATGGTACCGGATGATCCGCTGGGCCGAGGAGGACCCCACCTAGATGACTTCCTACACTCCCAGCACAGGTAACAAACACACATAAAGCCATACACACACACACAAACCCATACACGCACACACACACACACACACCCTTCATGATACTTTCTTACTCTCTTAATTTCTCCCATATTAAAGAGCAACTGCTCCTAAAAAGCAACTTCTCGTTTTGAAATGTGTGTATTTGACATCTATAGGAGTCAGAAACATTCTAGTATTAAAATGTACTACAATGTGTAAATAGAATAATATTGGTCGTAAAGTCAGTCTTGACCAAAATGTAGATTTGCGAGATGAGAGGAAAAAATTGTATGTCACAGAATGAAGGGTACTGTAACAGAACGAAGGGTACCTTAACAGAATGAAGGGTAGCGTAACAGAATGAAGGGTACCGTAACAGTTTTCCATGGGTTGGGTTTATTTCAATCCTGCCCACAGCTTGCAGCATCCAAGTAATCATCAGTTCGGAGCAAAGCTGCAAGCGACTTGATCGTAATGCCCGTGGTCAATTTGGTTTGACATTCCATACCCTACCACTTTTGAGAAAATGGCCTGTGAATGTTTATGGTACACCTACTGGAGAGCTCTTCTTTGTCTACACCCATTCAGCATCATTCACATACTCTTAAGCCTTAGCCCCACCCATCTCTTTAAGGATTCACAGTGTAGTAAACAACCAAAGATCAAGACTAAAAGTGGTGAAAGTAGTAGCAAAAATACACTTTATCTAGTCCTTGGCCTATATCCTAACCTGATTTTGGTGCAGGTCATGTTGTTCCTCACATTACCCTCTATGGTAAACATACACTATATCAGATAAAATCTGGGTTTATTTGTCAAATGCGCAGGATACAGAAGGTGTAAACGGTACCGTGAGATGGTTACTTACATAGTGGAGTCTTTTGTTTAGACATGTAGCTAGCTAAACAATGAACCATAATCCCAACTCGTGCTACCATGAACTATGCATGAATTTGCTGGCAGCTAACTAAAGCTAACCAATTATGTTCATTGTTAGCTAGCTGACATTAGGCTATAACTAGCAATGCAAATGGATTTCTGAGATACAAATAATATTACTACACAGATCATACACGTAATGTTAGCTAGCGAGCCAGCCAACTAACATTAGCTAGCTAATAGTACGCTTTAAATGAAAAGGACTTTCTGACAAAATTAGAAACATATAATATCTGAAAATGTAGGTAGACTCTTACCTGTATACATGAATGAACGTTTCTCCCTCTGTCATGGATGCCATGGTTGCCCTTAGTTAGAAGATGTAATCCAGAGACAGGTGTTTTATACAACAGCCTCCTGTGTTCTCTTTTCGACTCTCTCCGCATTTGGCAATCATCTCTTGGCTTCCACCGGGTATTCCACTGATTTCAAAACTCGGTCAAATTCTTCCATTTCAACAACACTATTTATCACCGTTTCTTCTGTTGACAGTGATGAGAGAAGTCTACAATGACTGGTTCAATTAAAATGTTTTTACCTAAATCAGGAATTCCCTCATCGTCTGATTAATTCAGTCAGCATGGCATAATCCTCCAGATTATAGTCCATCACTACTTTTTCCCACTGATCTTTGCCGATGGCACTATTAACTTCAGGGCAGCAATGCAACACTTTTTCAGTTCTTCATGATATCTTTCAAAAAAATCTGTGGTAGAAAGGATTATCCACACATACTGAGCAGTGCATGTTATAGACAGAAGCATGCTACATGGCAGACCAATCCAAACTCATCTCTTGACATGTCCAGCCCATCCATTATCTCAGCCAATCATGGCTAGCAGGAAAGTTCCTGTATTCTTCCGTGGCTAAACCAACTAGGCTCGTAATTTAACGATTGTATTTGCAGATGCCATACAAGTGTGTTATTAAGGCACTTTAAAGTTCACCTGTTCCAGAAGACATTTCTGCCAGAAAATGCATTTTCATAAAAAATATAAATAAAACGTTCAAATGCCTCTCCTGCGAAGTAGTGATGTGCAACATACGCCTAGCTTCTTGAAACGAGTCACAGTTGTAGAAATTCATATACAAATATTGAAAGCATTTAATGAGGCAACTAAAACATGTGTATCATGAAAATAGTGTCCCATTCACATTGTGTTATTTGAAGGTCAAACCGACTTTTCCACGGTCGCACACCAGCTGGCTGAATTGGCTGAACAATTTTGCAAACTCTTCCCACCTGCAAATACACACAAGAGACACCCACATCAAACCACACCCCAAAACCAACTCACGTTTTAATTAATAAGGATCCGCCCCTTTTTTTCAATTTTCGCCTAAAATGACATACCCAAATCTAACTGCCTGTAGCTCAGGCTCTGAAGCAAGGATATGCATATTCTTGGTAAAATTTGAAAGGAAACACCTTTGAAGTTTGTGGAAATGTGAAAGGAATGTAGGAGAATATAACACAATAGATCTGGTTAAAGATAATACAAAGAGAAAAACAACCGTTCTTTTGTATTTTTTTGTACCATCATCTTTTAAATGCAAGAGAAAGGCTTAAATGTATTAATGCAGCCCAGTTGCAATTTATATTTTCGCCACTAGATGGCAGAAGTGTATGTGCAAAGTTTTATACTGATCCAATGAACCATTGCATTTATGTTTTGTATCAAAACTGCCCAAATGTGCCTAATTTGTCTATTAATAACTTTTCATGTTCAAAACTGTGCACTCTCCTCAAACAATAGCATGGTATTCTTTCACTGTAATAGCTACTGTAAATTGTTAGATTAGATTAGACTAACAAGAATTTAAGCTTTCTGGCAATATCAGATAGGTCTATGTCCTGGGAAATGTTCTTGTTACTTACAACCTCAAGCTAATCGCATTAGCCTACGTTAGCTCAACCGTCCCGTGGAAGGGACACCGATCCCGAAGAAGTTTAAGTCATGGCCGCTAGAATTTCTTAATAAACCACATCTAAAACAATGCCAAATCAGGAAACACAATCAACCTTTAACAGGTAGTCATCCCTCTCTGTCTCTCTCTTCTCTTCTCTCAGGCCTCCTGTACCAGGCAGTCACTCATTTGCAGGCGTGGCATCCTCCTTCCACTCTCCCCAAGCTCCAAGGGCCCAGACAGAGGTCCTTCATTTCCGTGACTGGACACCAGGGATCGTTGTGGAGCCAGAGCCCAGCCAGGCCAGGGGGAATGGCCAGGCTAGGGCTGGACGCGGTGTCACAGGGATGGGCCTTGGTCTGGGGCTGGGGGTGAAGAGGAGTGCAGAAGAGACCTCCAGGCTTAGGGAGAGCCTATCCCAGGTGTTCCCAGGACAGGATAGCATGGTTACTCTGGTGCTGCAGTGTAATCCTACAGTGACTGACATCAATTCACTGTCACACTTTATACTGGAGCAGGGGGGTGTAGACTGAGAGTAGTGTGTGTGTGTGTGTGTGTGTGTGTGTGTGTGTGTGTGTGTGTGTGTGTGTGTGTGTGTGTGTGTGTGTGTGTGTGTGTGTGTGTGTGTGTGTGTGTGTGTGTGTGTGTGTGTGTGTGTGTGTGTGTGTGTGTGTGTGTGTGTGTGTGTGTGTGTTCCAGAGAAAGATGTATTAATGTATTTTATTTAAATGTTTGATTGATAAGTCCCAGTTCAAAGACCGACGGGGCTAAAAAATTATGTTTCTTAATCTATTTTTATCGAATTAAGTTTGAAAACAGGACCAAAAATCAAACCAATACTAATAAATGTATTAATGCGCAACTTTCCCTTGGGTTTTTATAATTGCACTGTTTAATCTTTGCAGTGTGATACAAAACGTGGTTCCGGTATGCTTTACGACCATGCAAAAGCCTCAGAGAGGTCGGGTAGGCTGTTTTCTGGTTTCAGCTAGCTGGATTTCGGTCCGCACAGACAACACAGAGCATGCAGACAGCATGTATGAAGGCAAAGCTTCTGAAAGGCTGGCATATAGGACCAGCACAAGAGAGATGATCAGAGGCAGCTTCTGTCTGTGTTGCACTTTTTCTCAGAGTTGTAAAAACAAGCAGAACAGAAACTGTCTGCTCCTTAGTTGACTGATCTAGCTGGCAAGGTAACTGCTGTTTGACAGAAATAATAATATTCTCAGTGCAGCTAGTAGTGTAACTGGCATGTTACGTTAGCTAATGTTTCATCACCTCTTGACTGAAGTGAATGAACTGCTAGCAGCTAGTTAGCTCGCTAGTAGCTACCACAGCCAGTTCAGCTCTAGCTAGCCTCTAGCTATCTGTCAGGTAGCAGTATCTAACAGCTGTTGTTTGGAAATGTTTTGTAGCTTTTGTTATGTCCCGTTTCAACAGAAGTGCATTCAATTATATACTATTGTACCATTAGTTAGCAGAGCTAGCCAAAAGTTGGCTAACGTTAGCTAGCTAGCTTTATTTTGCCTAAATCACAGTAGACTTGAATCAACCGATGAAACCAGCGGCCAAATGATTGACGACAGATATTGTGATGTTTTTTCAGCGCATTGTATGTTTTTATTAGTCAGTACAGCAATGTAACGTTATTGATCTGTCAGTTTCCCTAGCTAATTCCCTACTTTTCACACTGACACGGTATAAACAGCTCTACAGGCTGCACTGTCATGGTGCACAGTCAGTACACAATACTATGCTCATCATGTCTTAGCTGGATCAGATGGTGACAGGAGTCCCTGCAGTGTCAGACAGCCATGGAAGACTAGTCTAGAGATCTCAGGTGAATTTTGCAGTATTTTATAACAATCAGTGAATAAATATAGTTCCATCTTGAGTTGATGGATGCGATCTGGGAATAATGGTCATTTCAATTGTTTAATAACCATTGATTCTATTCCTGGTATATATAATGTATAAATGTACCCCAATGTAATTCTTTGTCATGGCTCATCTGAGCGGGATCAGATGGTGACAAGGGTCTCATCAGGGTCGGGTAGCCAGGGAAGACCAGTCTGTGACTGAGCTGAGGTGATTTTTGCAGATACAGGACTTTATTTTCTCTGTGCAGCAAACACTGGACAAGCAAGACGCTTCAAAGAATGAAACTATTTTAAGACAGTCTGACAAGCTTTTAAAGTTGATTACCAAACTGTATCAAGTGTTGATAGAGGCTTTTCCCAATGACACAAAACATGTAAAACAAAAATGTGAGGAAGCCTTAGAGACGCTATTGATGATGATGACTGGATACAGATATGTTAGAATGCTCAGTCATGTTCATTTAATTTCAGACATAAATTACTGCACTTTAAGACCATCCGTAGAACGTACTATATGCCAATGAAACTGAATATCATGCACTCAGAAATGTAATTATTCTGCTGGAGGTGTGAAATACAAAAGGGGACATATTTGCTTATGTTATGGTCTTGTGAAGGCTGGCTGAAATCTGGCAATGAGTATGTTCTTTTATCTCAGGATGTCTACAGATTCTCCCTTCCCCTTGTACTCTACACAAACCAGTGCGCCATAACCAATCAGAGCTGCAGTAGGCCTAAATGCAAATAGACCGTTGCCATATATGGATCTGTGGCGTTCACTTTGAACTGGGCTGTGTTAACAGCATGAGCGGTCGTGAGTAGACGTACTTGTTTTGAGGTCAAAGCGAGAGCTACGCGTAGCGACGTTGGCACATTTGTACATATCCTTTGCTAGTTAGTGAGCTATTAGCCCAGTTATAGATCATTTTTATTCAGCAATTTGTAAGTGATTGCTTCATAAAAGAGCACAAATCGTGTGCATTTCTAGACATCGTTGAAAAGCGAGTCAGGTAAAGAGCTTTTTTTTGTCTTAAAGGGGCAATATTGTATTTTGAGACAGGCTTCAATAACCTAAGTAGCCAATAGGCAGAGGGTAGCATAATTTATTTGTTTCTCTGTAATAATGGTATGGAAATAATAATGCATTTTCTTTTGTAAAGTGGTTTCTGGCATCAGTCACCTTGTCTGAAGGACAAGTGGATAAACAGGTTAATGTCAAGCCCTGCATGTTTTTTTCCCCAAAAGTCTCATGGAATGTAGGTCTGCATTGAACACCACACATTGGCTGCTACTGTAGGCTGAACGATAGAACAGCTATTTCCATGTTAAAATGTTATTGAATGCTTTTTCTACATTGTTTTTGGTAGGCCTACATTATGATCAATTTGCCACAGTAGCCTACTTGACCACTTAACTTAAAGCGGGTACAGCCTCGGTGTTCACAGTAAACACGCGCCGGAAGTTGCACAGAATTTTCACAATGCTCAAGTCTGCGCTCAGCAGATCTGAAATTTGCCCAGTGATAAAAAAAATGTGAAGGAACAGTTTAAAGAGTAACACAATTACACTATATAAACCCAGCAAAAAAAGAAATGTTTTATATTTTTTATTTTCAGCAAACTTAACATGTGTAAATATTTGTATGAACATAACAAGATTCAACAACTGAGACATAAACCGAACAAGTTCCACAGCCATGTGACTAACAGAAATGGAATAATGTGTCCCTGAGCAAAGGGGGGGGGTCAAAATCAAAAGTAACAGTCAGTATCTGGTGTGGCCACCAGCTGCATTAAGTACTGCAGTGCATCTCCTCATGGACTGCACCAGATTTACCAGTTATTGCTGTGAGATGTTACCACACTCTTCCACCAAGGCACCTGCTAGTTCACAGACATTTCTGGGGGGAATGGCCCTAGCCCTCACCCTCCGATCCAACAGGTCCCAGATGTGCTCAATGGGATTGAGATCAGGGCTCTTCGCTGGCCATGGCAGAACACTGACATTCCTGTCTTGCAGGAAATCATGCACAGAATGAGCAGTATGGCTGGTGGCATTGTCATGCTGGAGGGTCATGTCAGGATGAGCCTGCAGGAAGGGTACCACATGAGGGAGGAGGATGTCTTCCCTGTAACGCACAGCGTTGAGATTGCCTGCAATGACAACAAGCTCAGTCCGATGATGCTGTGACACACCACCCCAGACCATGACGGACCCTCCACCTCCAAATCGATCATGCTCCAGAGTACAGGCCTCGGTGTAACACTCAGTCCTTCGACGATAAACGCAAATCCGACCATCACCCCTGGTGAGACAAAACCGCGACTCGTCAGTGATGAGCACTTTTTGCCAATCCTGTCTGGTCCAGCGACGGTGGGTTTGTGCCCATAGGCGACGCTATTGCCGGTGATGTCTGGTGAGGACCTGCCTTACAACAGGCCTACAAGCCCTCAGTCCAGCCTCTCTCAGCCTATTGTGGACAGTCTGAGCACTGATGGAGGGATTGTGCGTTCCTGGTGCAACTCGGATAGTTGTTGTTGTCATTCTGTACCTGTCCCGCAGGTATGATGTTCGGATGTACTGATCCTGTGCAGGTGCTGCTAGACGTGGTCTGCCACTGCGAGGAAGATCAGTCCATCCTGTCTCCCTGTAGAACTGTCTTAGGCGTCTCACAGTACGGACATTGCAATTTATTGCCCTGGCCACATCTGCAGTCCTCATGCCTCCTTGCTGCATGCCTAAGGCACATTCATGCAGATGAGCAGGGACCCTGGGCATCTTTCTTTTGGTATTTTTCAGAGTCAGTAGAAAGGCCTCTTTAGTGTCCTAAGTTTTCATAACTGTGACCTTAATTGAAAACCGTCTGTAAGCTGTTAGTGTCTTAACGACCATTCCACAGGTGCATGTTCATTAATCGTTCATGGTTCATTGAACAAGCATGAGAAACAGTGTTTAAACCGTTTACAATGAAGATCTGTGAAGTTATTTGGATTTTTACGAATTATAAAGTCCTGAAAATGGGACGTTTATTTTTTTGCTGAGTTTATATACAAAAGTATGTGGACACCTCTTCAAATGCGTGGATTTGGTTATTTCAAGCACTCCTGTTGCTGACGGGTGTATAAAATCAAGCACACATCCATGCAATCTCCAGACAAACATTTGCAGTAGAATGGCCTTACTGAAGAGCTCAGTGACTTTCAACGTGGCACCGTCACAAGATGCCACCTTTCCAACAAGTCAGTTTGTCAAATTTCTGCCCTGTTAAAGCTGCCCCAGTCAACTGTAAGTGCTGTTATTGTGAAGTAGAAACATCTAGCAGCAACAGCTGCGAAGTGGTAGGCCACACAAGTGGATGAATCTGGGTTTGGCGGATGCCAGGAGAACGCTACCTGCCCCAATGCATAGTGCCAACTGTAAAGTTTGGTGGAGGAGGAATAATGGTCTGGGGCTGTTTTTCATGGTACGGGCCAGGCCCCTTAGTTCCAGTGAAGGGAAATCTTAACGCTACAGCATACAATGACATTCTAGACGATTCTGTGCTTCCAACTTAGTGGCAACAGTTTGGGGAAGGCCCTTTCCTGTTTCAGAATGACAAGACCCCCGTGCACAAAGCGTGGTCCATACAGAAATGGTTTGTCAAGATCGGTGTTTAAGAACTTGACTGGCCTGCACAGGGCCCTGACCTCAACCCCATCGAACACCTTCGGGATGAATTGGAACGCCGACTGCAAGCCAGGCCTATTCGCCCAACATCAGTGTCCGACCTCACTAATGCTCTTGTGGCGGATTATTATATTAGGAATATTACAATAAACCAATCAATTACATAATTAATCGATAAATTGCATATAAATCATGAAGTTTCGCATTTTCTCCCTATGGCGACTGTGCCCATTAAACCTACTTGAGTAAACACAGAGATGCTGTAACGGCTTTCCTCCATAGGTGAAGGAGAGGACCAAAGTGCAGCGCGGCTAGTGTTCAACATGTTTAATAAAAGAACAAGTGAAACACTACAAACAACATACAAAATAACAAAATGTGCAAAAACCGAGACAGACCTATCTGGTGCAGACAACCACAGAGACAGGAAACAAACACCCACAAAATCCCAACACAAAACAAGCCTCCTATATATGATTCTCAATCAGGGACAACGATTACCATCTGCCTCTGATTGAGAACCATATTAGGCTGGACATAGAAACAGACAAACTAGACACACAACATAGAATTCCCACCCAGCTCACGTCCTGACCAACACTAAACAAGCAAAACACATAATAACTCTGGTCAGGACGTTACAGATGCATCCATTTCCCCTTTAAACCAGAATGTAAATAGAAACACACACTTTTCATGTTATGATAGTTTACACTTAGAAACTGAGAAAAAAACATTGAACCAATAACAAGAAAGCTGAAACATTTAGACATATCTTGGGATTATTGTTTGAGCAATAAGTGTGAAAACAATCCAGAAGCAATTTGACATTATAATGTGTCAGTAATATTTAACTGTTGTTGGCTACTGCGTATAAAGAACAGGATACAAAGAATATATAAAGTACCAGTCAAAAGTTTGAACACACCTACTCATTCAAGGATTTCTTAATTTTTTTACATTGTAGAATAATAGTGAAGACATCAAAACTATGAAATAACACATATGGAATCATGTAGTAACCAAAAAAGTGTTAAACAAATCCAAATATATTTTATATTTGAGAATTTAAGTAGACACCCTATACCTTAATGACAGCTTTGCACACTCTTGGCATTCTCTCAACCAGTTTCATGAAGAATATTTTTCCAGCAGTCTTGAAGGAGTTCCCACATATGCTGAGCATTTGTTGGCTGCTTTTCCTTCACTCCGCGGTCCAACTCATCCCAAACCATCTCAATTGGGTTGAGGTCGGCTGATTGTGGAGGCCAGGTCATCTGATATAGCACCATCACTCTCCTTCTTGGTCAAATAGCCCTTACATAGCCTGGAGGTGTGTTTTTGGTCCCACTATGCACAAACCAGATGGGATGGTGTATCGCTGCAGAATAATGTGGTAGCCATGCTGGTTAAGTCAGCCTTGATTTCTAAACATATCACAGACTGGGTCACCAGCAAAGGACCATCACACCTCCTTCCCTCATGCTTCACGGTCGGAACCAAACATACTGAGTTCATCTGTAAACAAAAACACAGCGGTTGGAACCAAAAATCTCAAATTTGGACTCATCAGACCAAAGGACAGATTTCCACTGGTCTAATGTCCACTGGTCGTGTTTCTTGGCCCAAGCAAGTCTCTTCTTATTATTGGTGTCCTTTAGTAGTGGTTTCTTTGCAGAAATTCAACCATGAAGGCCTGATTCACGCAGTCTCCTATGAACAGTTGATGTTGAGATGTGTGTGTTACTTGAACTCTGAAGAGTTTATTTGGGCTGCAATTTCTGAGGCTGTTAACTCTAATTAACTTATCCTCTGCAGCAGAGGCAACTCCTTGGATTACAGGCAGCGTCCGCACTGAGCTAAAGGCTAGAGCTGCCGCTTTCAAGGAGTGGGACTCTAACCCGGAAGCTGATAAGAAATCCCGCTATGCCCTCCGACGAACCATCAAACAAGCAAAGCATCAATATAGGACTGAGATTGAGTCGTTAACTTGTTTGGGATAGGGGGCAGCATTTTCATTTTTGGATGAATAGCATGCCCAGAGTGAACTGCCTCCTACTCAGTCCCAGATGCTAATATATGCATAGTATTATTAGTATTGGATAGAAAACACTCTGAAGTTTCTAAAACTGTTTGAATGATGTCTGTGAGTATAACAGAACTCATATGGCAGGCAAAAACCTGAGAAAAAATCCAAACAGGAAGTGGGAAATCTGAGATTTGTAGTTTTTGAACTCACCCCTATTGAATACACAGTGGGATATGGGTTATTTTTCACTTCCTAAGGCTTCCACTAGATGTCAACCGTCTTTAGAACGTTGGTTCAGGCTGCTCATGTGAAGGGGGGCCAGATGGGAGCGGTTTGACTAAGGGGTCTGCCTACAGCCTCATTCTCAGTCACGCGCTTTCACTTGAGAGGTAGCTCTCGTTCCATTGCTTTTCTACAGACAATGGAATTCTCCGGTTGGAACATTATTGAACTTTTATGATAAAAACATCCTAAAGATTGATTCTATACTTAGTTTGACAAGTTTCTTCGACCTGTAATATAAATTTTTGAACGTTTCGTCCGAATGGACCAGATCGCACTTTTGGATTTGTTTACCAAACGCCCTAACAAAAGAAGCTATTGGACATAAATGGACATAAATGATGGACATTATCGAACAAAACAAGCATTTATTGTGGAACTGCAATTCCTGGGAGTGCATTCTGATGAAGATCATCAAAGGTAAGTGAATATTTATAATGCTATTTATGAATAATGTTGACTACCCAACTTGGCGGATATTTCTCTGGTTGGTTTGGGCTCTGAGCGCCGTTCTCAGATTATGCTTTTTCTGTAAAGTTTTGTTGAAATCTGACACAGCGGTTGCATTAAGGAGAAGTGTATCTAAAGTTCCATGTATAATAGTTGTATTTTCATCAACATTTATTATGAGTATTTCTGTGAATTCATGTGGCTCTCTGCAATATCACTGCATGTTTTGGAACTACTGAACGTAACACGCCAATGTAAAATAATATTTTTTGATATAAATATGAACTTTACCGAACTAAACATACATGTATTGTGTAACATGAAGTCCTATGAGTGTCATCTGATAAAGATCATCAAAGGTAAGTGATTAATTTTGTCTCTATTTGTGCTTTTTGTGACTCCTCTCTTTGGCGGGAAAAATGGCTGGGTTTTTCTGTGACTTGGTGGTGACCTAACATAATCGTTTGTGGAGCTTTCGCTGTAAAGCATTTTTGAAATCAGACACTGGCTGGATTAACAAAAATGTTATCTTTAAAATGGTGCCTAATAGTTGTATGTTTGAGATATTTGATTTATGAGATTTCTGTTGATTTGTATTTGGCGCCCTGCAATTTTATTGGCTGTTGGCGCTACCGGAACCCCAGTCCTAGACAGGTTAAACACCGGCTCTGACGCTCGTCGGATGTGGCAGGGCCAGCAAACCATTACAGACTACAAAGGGATGCACAGCCGAGAGCTGCCCAGTGACACGAGCCTACCGGACGAGCTAAACTACTTCTATGCTCGCTTCGAGGTAAATAACACTGAAACATGCATGAGAGCACCAGCTGTACCAGAAGACTGTGTGATCACGCTCTCCGCAGCCGATGTGAGTAAGACCTTTACACAGGTCAACATTCACAAGGCCGCAGGGCCAGACATACTACCAGGACGTGTACGATGGGCATGCGCTGACCAACTAGCAAGTGTTTTCACTGACATTTTCAACCTCTCCCTGTCCAAGTCCGTAATACCAACATGTTTTAAACAGACCACCATAGTGCATGTGCCCAAGAACACTTAGGTAACCTGCCTAAATTACTACTGACCATAGCACTCACGTCTGCAGCCATGAAGTACTTTGAAAGGCTGGTCATGGCTCACATCAACACCATCACCCCAGAAACCCTAGACCCACTCCAATTTGCATACCGCCCTCTGCAACTGGATCCTGGACTTCCTGACGGGCCGCCCCCAGGTGGTAAGGGTAGGCAACAACACATCCGCCATGCTGATCCTCAACACAAGGGCCCCTCAGGGGTGCGTTCTCAGCCCCCTCCTGTACTCCCTGTTCACTCATGACTGCACGGCCAGGCACGACTCCAACACCATCATTACATTTGCTGATGACACAAAAGTGGTAGGCCTGATCACCGACAACAACGAGACAGCCTATTGGGAGGAGGTCAGAGACATGGCCATGTGGTGCCAGGACAACAAACTCACCCTCAACGTGATCACGACAAAGGAGATGATTGTGGAGTACAGGACAAAGAGGACCGAGCACGCCCCCATTCTCATCGACGGGGCTGCAGTGGAGCAGGCTGAGAGCTTCATGTTCCTTGGTGTCCACATCACCAACAAACTAACGTGGTCCAAGCACACCAAGACAGTCGTGAAGCGGGCACGACAAAATATATTCCCCCTCAGGAGACCGAAAAGATTTGGCATGGGTCTTCAGATCCTCAAAAGGTTCTACAGCTCCACCATCGAGAGCATCCTGACTGGTTGCATCACAGCCTGGTATGGCAACTGCTCGGCCTCCGACCGCAAGGTACTACAAAGGGTAGTGCGAATGGCCCAGTACATCACTGGGGCCAAGCTTCCTGCCATCCAGGACCTCTATACCAGGCGGTGTCTGAGGAAGGCCCTAAAAAATGTCAGAGATTCCAGCCACCTAGTCATAGACTGTTCTCTCTGCTACCACACGGCAAGCGGTTCCGGAGCGCCAAGTCTAGGTCCAAGACGCTTCTAAACAGCTTCTACCCCACAGGCCATAAGACTCCTGAACATCTAGTCAAATGGCTACCCAGACTATTCGCTTTGCCCCCCTCCACACCACTACCACTCTCTGTTGTCATTTATGCATAGTCACTTTAATTAACTCTACCTACATGTATGAGGTACCTCAACTAACCGGCACACCCCTGTGTGTGTGTGTGTGTGTGTGTGTGTGTGTGTGTGTGTGTGTGTGTGTGTGTGTGTGTGTGTGTTTTATATATATATATATATATATATATATATATATTTTACTGGTGCTCTTTAATTCCTTGCTACTTTTCTCTTATTCTTATCCGTATTCTTTAAAACTGCACTGTCGATTAGGGGCTCGTAAGTAAGCATTTCACTGTAAGGTCTACACCTGTTGTAATCGACGCATGTGACTAATAACATTTGATTTGTGTCTTCCTTTCCTGTGGCGGTCCTCATGAGAGCCAGTTTCATCATAGCGCTTGATGGTTTTTGCGACTGCACTTGAAGAAACATTCGAAGTTCTTAAAGTAATGATGAACTGTCGTTTCTCTTTGCTTATTTGAGTTGTTCTTGCCATAATTTGGACTTGGTCTTTTACCAAATAGGGCCATCTTCTGTATACCCCCTCTACCTTGTCACAACACAACTGATTGCCTCAAACGCATTAAGGATATAAATTCCACAAATTTACTTTTAACAAGGCACACCTGTTAATTGAAATGCATTCCAGGTGACTACCTCTTGAAGCTGGTTGAGAGAATGCCAAAAGTCTGCAAAGCTGTCATCAAGGCAAAGGGTGGCTACTTTGAAGAATCTGAATAGTAAAATATATTTTGATTTGTTTAACATTTTTTTGGTTACTACATGATTCTGTGTTATTTCATAGTTTTGATGTCTTCACTATTATTCTACAATGTAGAACATTAAGAAAACCCTTGAATTAGTACCTGTGTCAGTGTGTCCAAACTTTTGACTGTTACTGTATAGATTTTTTTTATGTAGTAGTAGGGAAAAACTAAGGGGACTTGACTGACGTGCAAGCCCTTTTTTAATTGGGTTAGGTTACAGTTAGGGTTAAGGGATTAGTTAACGTTAGGGACACGGTAAGGGTTAGTTTTCAGGGTTTTGGTTAGTCGGGCTGTCAATGGGATGTTGGTCAGAAAAGTCCCCATAGTCTACAGTAATAGTGTTTACAGTTCCAGCTTCATACTCGGTTCAGTTTCTCCTCCTTACTTCTTCTCGTTTTCTTCCTTGTGGAAGATCTTTCCATCAGGCTGCTTCTTCCAACTCAGTTTGATGTCATCAGAAATCCCCTTCTCAATCAACTTCTTCCTTATCTGGAACACAAACAGCATTTTGTTTACTGACTAGTCGACCGACTATGCAGCCAGTACTGGCTAACACTTTACTGTATTCCTCATTCATAAAGCCTTTATAACAGCTACATAATACATAGCATCAGTGATATGTAGTCAAAAACATTATATACTACATAAGATGTAGTTGTAATGGTCGTTATAGATGACAGGTACATGTGTAGTCAATTGTATATATGGCCAGATACTGCAGTAACCCTTTATCACTTGTACTAAAGTGTCTCTAATCTCTCAAAAGAGGAAGAGAAGGTGAGATTCACCTGCTGCAAGATGGCCTCCTGAACATCAGGATCAATCAGGTCCATGTTCTGGTCCTTTGGGGTCAGCTTCACTCTCACCACCTGCTGTGTGTTCTTCACTAAGTCTAACAGAGACAGATGTAGGATCTTAATTTGAGCCAGTTTGCTACAACAGGAAAATAATCTTGCAGCAACAGGAAATGTGAATTATTATCTGGATTATAATTAATTTACATTTTGTAGGGGTTGATACATGTTTTGTAAAGTCAAAGGGGAAATTACAGTAGCTATAGATAATGCAGTCTAACCTATCTGCATGATGAAACAATCCGTAGCAAGCTATTGTTTTGATGGTGGACTGATTGTATTATTTGGTTTTATGCAGCACAAACTTTTTATCCAAGCTGCGAGAGAGCGAGAAGACAGCTAAGGTAGGCTATAGGCCTACAGGACAGTTGTTTATATAAAAAAAAATAGATTGGTTAATTAATTAGTATACTGTTTAATTCAAAATGTATTTAACAATCTGCAATATTTGAATTACCCAATACGTAATTGCCACCAACCAACATTCTAAATAGCAATATTGCGACACCGTAGAGCTATATCTTTGTGAAACAAACATTAGTCTTAACTTGAGAAAATTAAATTAAAATAAACATGTATCCATTAAAGGAAAGCTATAGGCTAATACCAACCTGGACTCAGGGGTAAACGTAACATAGTAAATGTAAATCTGGGACGCTCTAATTAGTGTGATATGTTACGTTTCGTACGGTATGTATTCATTTGTGGATGTCCATCATCCATTCCATATGATATGTTACGAATTACAATTTGTACACTGTTCTGAAATGCAATTCGTACAAAATATTACAAATTAGAAAAATTTATGAAATGTTATGAATTACAATTTGTTGTGCCTAACTTTAGCTAGGTGGCTAACTCTAACATTAGCTTGGTTGCTAACGTTAGCTAGGCTAAGGATTGAAGTTAGGGTTAGGTTAAAAGGTTAAAGGGTTAGCTAACATGCTAAGTAGTTGCAGAGTAGTATGTCGCTAAATTAAATAAAATGCTATAGTTGTCTGATGAGATTCGAACACTCAATCTTAGTTGCTAGACATTAGTATTATACGCCCACCCATCCACACCAACTACTAGCACCACATAATTGAATAGCCAATCGATAGGCAGCCGTGTGGACGTCGCAATTTCAGAACCATGGACAGCGATCAGTAGGCTATACTTTGAGAGTGGCTGACGCATTGAAGTTTTTTGGGGGGGGGGGGGGGGGGGGGTCAGCGAAACAGCGCTATGCCAGTAACACACACACTGTATCATGTAACTCACCACTGTAGCAGCAAAAGGGAAGTTTCGTCTCACATGTGTAGTCTTCCCATTTGCCTGATTTATCGAACATCGACAAACAGTTCCCGTAGCGATTATTGGGTGCTCCTGATCGCCAGTATCTGAATGAAGAGTTACTCTGGTCCGACCAGCTCCAGTCTCTGAACAGGCCGATCCACGCCCAGTTTCCCTTCGGTACCATGTTCCCTATCTTCCTGCTCTCAGCCAGGTTCCTCACACTGGCCAAGTCTGTGTAGTGATGTCTGCAGTAGCTCTGCCCTTCATCCCACGTCATGGTTTCATTTGACAAGATGAACCTCTCAGAAATGTTGGTTGTCTTTCCTGCAATTATTGAATGCATTCTTGATATCAAGGTAAATATTTCACAAGAAATCTATACTTGTTTTAAATAATGTTTATATGATGTCACTGCATATGCATGTTAGAGAATTTGTTAAGTTTTGATCATGTTATTTCCTATTTTTAAAATGTTCTGATTGTACAAACATAGAGCTGTAAATACACCAAAGAGTAACATGTTCTCACCGTTGTAGCAGACCGAGTGGTATTTTATGATGCAATGGTCATCCCACCACGTCCCATACTCTCCTGTCACTACACAGTGCTGATCAGTGTATTTACCATCTGAACTGTCCCAGTTCCTAAACTCAGCCTCTCCCTCACCATAGTAGTCCATATCTTCTAGAGACCACCTCCAGCTGTTAACACCATTATACAACCCTATCCAGGCTGATCCATTATAACCACTGTCTACAGTGTTGATCAGTCTGTTCATATCCTCCATGTTGTCTATGGTGGCCAGGTCAGTGTACTTCTCTCTGCAGTAGGCTTGTGCTTCAGTCCAGTTCTTGCCCATGTTCACAAAGTGATACTCGTGAGCAAGGCATGAGGAGAGAGTGTAGAGCCCTGTGGAGAAGTCCATTATCCCATTAATATTTTCAGTGTAGTGTCTATGTGAGGAACATTATCTACATGTTGGTTCACCCAGTGAGGAGAATTAAACATGCAGTAGCAGTGGTTTAACAGTTAGCCTTGGGAGTGACCCGGGTTGTCCATTCTCACACTTTTTTAACGTTGCGCAAAGGTCTGTGCATGGCTCTGTCCCTGATGCGAATTTGATAAATACTCGAAGACTACGCCTCGCATCTTGGAACTCACTTGACTGTCTTACAATGTTCAAAGAAAATGAAGCTTGAAATTGTGCTTTCTGCCATGGTTTGCTCTCCATGCAGTGTGACACAAGCATAAAAAGCTGTTAACTTTTCGACCAGCGTACCTGTACATATAAATGTTCTTAGCAAACCAATGATGATATTTTCTAACTACTGTAGCCTATAGATATCCATTCCAGCTCAAGATGTGAAAATACGTGTAAATGGAAAATTCTGCCAGATAAATATTGTCAACTTAAAATCTAAAATATGGATTTAAAAACAAAACCATAATAAAGACACTGACCAGAGAGAAACAGGACCAGCACCATCTTGTCCATGACTTAATAAGACAGACCTCTTGTACCTACAGACCAAAGGTGAATACATTTAGACAGGATTGTTGTCATCCTCATCACCCATAAAATATGATACATTTAATGAATTATGTTGGTATCACTTTTGACAAGAAAACCAGCTAGCTTTCCTCTGTATTGGTGAAATGTCTTTACCTGATGTAGTACTGTGGAGTCTCTCTGTTCATCTGAACCTCTCTCTGGAGGCAGCACTGTCTATAATCTCTGTCAGAATAAAGGGGCTGACAGTACACCTATTCACCCACTTTGTTTATTATATTTTATAGTGTTTAGAGAACACGTCACTGTTCTATGTACCACCAGTTTACCACAGAGATAGTCAAATGAGTAGTGAATAGGACAGACCTCTTGTACCTACAGACCAAAGGTGAATACATTTAGACATGATACTAGAATTGTCATTGTAGTCATCCTCATCATTATCACTAGTGGTGAGCACCAATATCGAGAATTCGATTTGATATGGTTTGACATCGATATGAGAAAGGCATATTGTGATATCGGTTTATCCTTGCTGTTAAGCTACACTATTATGTAAAATAGCATACATGACTGTTCCCGCTGGCACAGAACCCTCTCACAGTGACTCCACTTATCATAGTTAACTGCCTGCTGATGGGCCATCAACTGGCTTACCATTGGATTCTAACTGGTTGGGAAGGTCAGAACATTCACACCTGGTACAGCAGGCAATCAGCAAGCAGTTGTCTGGATTTCACAAAGCCGTGAAAGTGAAGTCCACACAGTTGCAATGTAATTCATTCAAACCTATACATATCAGTTTGAAAAACATACAACTGACAAGGATATTCCATACCAGTGCCCATCATTAATCGTCATCACCAGCAACAGAAGCATCACTACCAGCAGTTGAAGCATCACCAGCAACAGAATCATCACCACCAGTAGTAGAATCATCATCACCACCACCAACAGTGGAATCATCACCACCACCATCAGCAGTAGAATCATCACCACCACCATCAGCAGTAGAATCATCACCACCACCATCAGCAGTGGAATCATCATCATCACCACCAACAGTGGAATCATCATCATCACCACCAGCAGTAGAATCATCACCACCAGCAGTAGAATCATCACCACCAGCAGTGGAATCATCACCACCACCATCAGCAGTAGAATCATCACCACCACCATCAGCAGTAGAATCATCACAACCACCAGCAGTGGAATCATCATCATCACCACCAGCAGTGGAATCATCATCATCACCACCAGCAGTAGAATCATCACCACCAGCAGTAGAATCATCACCACCAGCAGTGGAATCATCACCATCACCACCAGCAGTAGAATCATCACCATCACCACCAGCAGTAGAATCATCCCCACCAGCAGTGGAATCATCACCACCACCACCACCAACAGTAGAATCATCAACATCACCACCAGCAGTAGAATCATCACCACCAGCAGTGGAATCATCACCACCACCAACAGTAGAATCATCACCATCACCACCAACAGTAGAATCATCACCATCACCACCAACAGTAGAATCATCATCATCACCACCAGCAGTAGAATCATCACCACCAGCAGTAGAATCATCACCACCAGCAGTAGAATCATCACCATCACCACCAACAGTAGAATCATCACCACCACCACCAACAGTAGAATCATCACCACCACCAGCAACAGTAGAATCATCAACATCACCACCAGCAGTAGAATCATCACCACCAGCAGTTCTATGTATCTTATTTTCCTGAACCAGCAAATCTTACCTGTGTACAAAGAGGACAGACAATTCTTGTAGTTGGGACTTGTCTTCTTATTGTATTCCTGTGTTGTAGTCTCTTCCTCTCTTCTCCCGACACCTCATCTCTCTCATCTCTCAACACCTCATCTCTCTTCTCTCTTCTCCCAACACCTCATCTCTCTCTTCTCCCAACACCTCATCTCTCTCTTCTCTCTTCTCCCAACACCGTATATCTCTCTTTTCTCCCAACACCTCATCTCTCCCTTCTCCCAACACCGCATCTCTCTCTTCTCCCAACACCGTGTATCTCTCTCTTCTCCCAACACCGTGTATCTCTCTCTTCTCCCAACACCGTATATCTCTCTCTTCTCCCAACACCTCACATCTCTCTCTTCTCCCAACACCTCATCTCTCTCTTCTCCCAACACCTCACATCTCTCTTCTCCCAACACCTCATCTCTCTCTTCTCCCAACACCTCATCTCTCTCTTCTCCCAACACCTCATCTCTCTCTTCTCCCAACACCTCATCTCTCTCTTCTCCTCTTGAACCCCAGTTCTGTTTATTATGTTCATGCTATCCATGCAAAACTGTCTGTCACAAATAGTTCACAGTGCCATTGTCTACACCCCATCTCTTACCTGTATCATTTGCATATGACGATGTTTCATACAGGCCCATGAAAATCATTGTTCTAGGTAAAATAAAATCTACAGTAGTATTGTTCTATTGTAAGAGATCAAAACATGACTTTAGGTATTTCTCTTATGTGAGCGGACCAAGTAATTGGGCGTCACTCAAAAGCAGGAAGGTAGAACAAACGAGTCAGGAGTAGGTTTTCTTGATTGAACATAGTTCTATATTGAGGGCATTTGGACAACACAAACACTCCAACGTAATCAACGAAAATCTCTCAAAGGAAAAAGAAAGCATATCTTCTTCTCCAGATCAAAAACAGGAACACAATATGATTGTCTTTAAACTACAACAAAAAGTCAAGGCATTGTCACCGTCTTAATGGTTCTTCATAGATAGCTCCTCTGTCTCGGTGGCCATCTTCCAGAGATAGTTCCTTTTCTGCTGGTTCCATACTCTCTCTTATAGGGGAAGGAGAATATCTCATTAGTAGTGTCAGCTGTGCTTAATTGCCTCTGGTTACCTTGTCTCCCATGCCTTGTTGGGCTACCATCCGTGAGCCCAGCCTGCCCTCTGGTGGTCCTTCCACATACCTTCCCCCTCAGGACCGAACCGGAGGGTCGGGCGCCAGACGCACCGTCTTGGTCGCGTCGGGACAGCGCGTCTGCATTCCCGTTCCTCGATCCGGCCCTGTGGATGACATGGAAAGAGAACGGTTGTAAAGACAAAAACCATCTGGCTATTCTGTTGTTATTGTTTCTCTTACCAGCCATCCACGTGAGGGGCGCATGGTCCGTAACTAAAGCAAACCTCCGACCCAGTAGGTAGTACCGGAGATAATCGAGGGCCCACTTAATGGCTAAGGCCTCTTTCTCTACGGTAGCATACCTCTGTTCCCGATCGCTGAGCTTCCTACTTATGAAGAGAATCGGCTTCTCTGCTTGGCCTTTACCCTGCGCTAGTACGGCCCCGAGCCCCGTATCCGAGGCGTCGACCTGCACAATGAACTCTTGTGAGAAGTCCGGAGCCTGTAGGACGGGATCCGAACACAGGCCATCTTTTAGCAATTGAAAGGCCTCTTCCGTCTCGTCTTTCCACTCTACCTGATTTGGCAAGTTTTTCTTGATGAGGTTTGTGAGAGGATTGGCAATGGTTGCATATCCCGGGATAAAACGGC
This sequence comes from Salvelinus namaycush, assembly GCF_016432855.1. Taxonomy (NCBI): domain Eukaryota; kingdom Metazoa; phylum Chordata; class Actinopteri; order Salmoniformes; family Salmonidae; genus Salvelinus; species Salvelinus namaycush. The sequence goes on along the minus strand of NC_052342.1, from coordinate 19,178,259 downwards.
GATAATATCCCGTTATCCCTAAGAAGGCCCGAACGTCCCGCTTGGTCCGGGGTCGCGGCCAGTCCCGAATTGCCCTGGTCTTCTCTGCCTGTGGGCGTATTTTCCCATTCCCCACGGTGTACCCCAGGTATTCCGCTTCGGACAGACCCAGGCAGCATTTATTTGGATTCGCCATCAACCCTGTGGCTTCCAAACTCACGAGCACCGCCCGTAATCGCAGGAGGTGACTATCCCAGTCCCCGCTGTGGATAACCACATCGTCTATGTACGCCGCTGCATACTCTTGATGGGGCCGTAGAATGGCATCCATGAGGTATTGGAAAGTTGCAGCGGCACCATGCAGTCCAAAGGGCATCCTCACATACTGGAAGAGCCCCTCTGGTGTGGCGAAGGCAGTCTTTGGGCGATCCTCCGGAGCCACCGGCACTTGCCAATATCCCTTCGTCAAATCCAGGGTGGTGATGAACTTGGCCTTTCCTAAGCGCTCCAAGAGTTCATCCACGCGGGGCATGGGATACGCATCGAATGTAGAGATGGCATTCACGGCCCTAAAATCGTTGCAGAGTCTCATACTACCATCGGATTTGGGGACCAGGACTATGGGACTGGACCACTCACTCGTCGATGGCTCGATCACACCCATCCTCAACATCTCCCTTACCTCGTTCTTAGCGATGACACGGCGAGCCTCAGGAATCCTGTAAGGGCGGATATGCACCTTCTTGCCGGGTTCAGTGTGGATATGGTGGAACAGGACATCTGTTTGTCCTGGGAATGGAGAGAATATTCGACCGAAGTTCATAATCAGCTTGTCTAGCTGTCTTGACTGCTCCGGCAGGAGAGTTTGACCACGGCGCACCGGTGGTAGAGCCTCCTCTTTTCCTTTTCCCTCCAGGGCCATCAAAGCCACCTCCTCCTCTCTTCCATGGTACGGCTTCAACAGGTTTATGTACATTTACATTTACATTTAAGTCATTTAGCAGACGCTCTTATCCAGAGCGACTTACAAATTGGTGCATTCACCTGATAGAGTTGGACCTTCTTCCTTCTATCAGGTTGCTTGATGAGGTAATTGACCGGTGAGACCCTTTTCATTACCTCGTAGGGTCCCCTCCACTGTGCCAGCAAGCGATGTTCGGCCGTGGGCATGAGCACCATCACTTTCTCTCCCACGGTGAACTCACGGGGGGTCGCGGACTTATCATAGGCCCGGCCTTGGGTCCTTTGTGCCTTCTCCATATGCTCCTTGACTATGGGCCACACTGCTGATAGGCGGTCTCTCATCAGGGTAATATGTTCTATTGTGGATCGAAAGGGGCATGGTTGGGTCTCCCAGGTCTCCTTGGCTAAGTCGAGGATCCCTCGACAGGGTCTGCCATAGAGCAATTCAAATGGAGAGAATCCAGTGGATGCTTGGGGTACTTCTCGCAGGGCAAACATTAAGTGTGGGAGAAGCATGTCCCAGTTTTTCCCGTCTCGGGACACCACTCTTCTCAACATGCTTTTAATCATTTTGTTCAAGCGTTCACACAACCCGTCTGTTTGAGGGTGGAATATGCTTGTACGTATCTGTTGAACCTGATACAACCGACACAAGTCCTTCATCAACCTCGACATGAATGGGGTTCCCTGATCAGTTAAGATCGTCTTGGGGAGGCCCACCCGAGAGAACATCATGAATAATTCCTTGGCAATTCCCTTTGACGACATGTTACGCAGGGGTATGGCCTCCGGGAACTTGGTAGCGTAATCTATGACCACTAGGATGTACTCGTGTCCTCTGGCGGATTTTGGGAGGGGTCCTACGAGGTCCATAGCTATGCGTTCAAAGGGAGTCTCTATGATGGGGAGAGGAATCAAAGGGTTACGTAGGTGTGGCCGTGGAGCTGTACGTTGACATTGATCACATGTCCTACAATACCTGGCCACATCCCGGGTGACCCGGGGCCAATAGAATCTCTGCATGATTCTGTCAATAGTCTTGTCTCGTGCCAGGTGTCCTCCTAGGACGTGGGAATGGGCTAACTGTAGAACTGTATCCCTGTATGGTCTAGGCACCATTAGTAATTCTTGGTTTTCCCCCCTTCGTCGTACGACCCAGTATAAGAGACCCCGCCTGATTGCATAGTAAGGAAGAGGGGGCTCACCTGATCCGTCGACGTTCCTCCCGTCGATCACCTTCACCTTCCTCATGGCCTCCCTTAGGTCTGGGTCTCTATACTGCGAGGTGCCGAACTGTCCCTTTAATTCCTGGGGCAGATCAACCTCGGTAGAGGGATGTGGAGGATGTTCCCCATCCCCCTCAGGGGTGACCGATGAGAACCCCTTCCAGGTTCCCTCCTCGGATGGAGCTTCAAATATATCCCTTAGCGTCTGGTTGCTCCTTCCTTCCTGTGTAGTGTATAACCCTTCACAGGTGTCTTCATCGGTGGTTTCCTGGAATATCTGTCGTAAACGTTGGGTTGCCATTTCTTCCTCTGCTGCAGAGGACGAGGGCGTAGCTACGTCTCCTTGTAGGACTACTACCTCGGGCTTGGATTTTCTCTTCTTTCCTGTCCCCCTTCTTTCCATGCATAACGTCATCTGCCGAAGCTCCTTATATAGGGGACAGTCTCTCCCGATCAATAATGGTACCTTCAGCTGGGGCACTTTCCCTGCCCTGACTGTACACCTTCCTTTTGGAGTGAGAATCGGCAGATTCACAGTGGGGTAATAGTGGGTGTCTCCATGGATACAGGATACGGCTACTTTGTCTGGTAGCAGTGTTGCGGAGGTCACCAGCCGCTCCTCTACTAACGTAACCATACTTCCCGAGTCGAGAATGGCTACCACATCTTGTCCTTCGATTCGAACTGGAATCTCTGGGGCTGGGGCTATTTCTGCTAACCAACAGTGTTGATCCTGCCCTCTCAAACCGCGATGTGTGGGGGTGGGCAGTGATGACTCTGTGACCATGGGCTCGTCCTTGCTAGGACATTGTGGGGCATAATGGTCGGGAGACTGACATTTATAACACCGACCCTGCTGTGTGGGGGATGACTTCTCCCACCTCCGGAGGGGGTTTGGACGTTTCGGTGGCGGACGCCTCGGGGTGAGTTGTGGTACGGGATTGGAAGAATCCTTCCGATCCTCCTTGTCACTTTTTAACAACTCCCCTGTAGACCGATATGTTTCCACCGCCTGGGCTATGTCGTCGGCTGACAACGGGTTGGCTTGCCCCACAACCCTTTTTAAGTCACTGGGTAATTCCCTCAATATCTTGTCCACTACGAGAATCTCTATCACCTGTCCTACTCCCTTTTCAGGTTCTAGCCACTGTTTCGTCAGTCGTATTAATGCAAAGATCTGGGCACGGACGGGTTGGTCAGCTGTATAGGTCCATTTATGGAACTTTACGGCCCTATCTCTGGCAGTCAGCTTGTACCGGGATAGGATCTCGGTTTTTAGTCGCCCATAGTCCGCAGCTTCGCGGGCATCCAGGTCAAAATAGGCTTCCTGAGCCACCCCGGTCAAAAGAGGAGCTAATGCGCCTGCCCATTCTGTGGGCGGCCACTCTTCCAAGGTGGCCGTCCTTTCGAAGGTCATGAGGAAGGCCTCAATATCATCCTCCTTGGAGAGACGAGGTAAGATGGCATGAGCAGCCGCTCTTGGCTTAACTCTAGGTTCTTCTCGCCGGCTCAGCTGTTGTTGCAGGAGTTCTATGGTTGTATGCTGTGCCGCGATCAATTGTTGCAGTAGGGAGTTATCCATCGTTCTTGAATGGTTCCTCCGAGTCTACTGGAAGAATCTTGATTTACTCACTTATCCTTGTGTCACTCGTCCACCTAATGCCCGCATTCTCCACCAATGTGAGCGGACCAAGTAATTGGGCGTCACTCAAAAGCAGGAAGGTGGAACAAACGAGTCAGGAGTAGGTTTTCTTGATTGAACATAGTTCTATATTGAGGGCATTTGGACAACACAAACACTCCAACGTAATCAACGAAAATCTCTCAAAGGAAAAAGAAAGCATATCTTCTTCTCCAGATCAAAAACAGGAACACAATATGATTGTCTTTAAACTACAACAAAAAGTCAAGGCATTGTCACCGTCTTAATGGTTCTTCATAGATAGCTCCTCTGTCTCGGTGGCCATCTTCCAGAGATAGTTCCTTTTCTGCTGGTTCCATACTCTCTCTTATAGGGGAAGGAGAATATCTCATTAGTAGTGTCAGCTGTGCTTAATTGCCTCTGGTTACCTTGTCTCCCATGCCTTGTTGGGCTACCATCCGTGAGCCCAGCCTGCCCTCTGGTGGTTCTTCCACACTTATAAAATACTCTGACATTTTAACTCTATGTAGTTATACAAAATTCATATTTTTACTCTCCATGTTTACTGAAAAGTAAGGTCAACCATAGAGATCCTATCATTCAATGAATTCTATGGGGTCAAGTCTATTGAAATGAAGGGGTTCAGAAGGAATTAGAGTATTAACACAGAGCAAGGATGGACAGTGACCAGAAATCATCCCAGGCATTTCTAATACACTAGTCCATTTTTTGTCCTTGAGGCCCCCACACCGGCCCATTTTCCAACATTATTAGCCATAATAATGATCATTCTGCGCAAACCCCCCCAATTTAAACAGGCCCACTGGGCTAAAGATGGACCGGCCCATCTGGCATTGATCCGAACTATGCCTTGACCAGTCTGTCTGACACAGAGCATAAAAACTCATCACAAAAGCTGTATTGTGCAAGGTTGGAAAGACAGCCTGATTTAAAGGAGAGAGTTCTCCTATAGAACACAGTTTACCAGTCATAATATAATTGATGCCATTTAGTAGATGCTTTTATCCATACTTCTGGCCCTTCTTTGGACACTGTGTTAACAAACCTCTAGACGAACTTCAATGCCAAACAACACTTCTTCCGTGGCCTCCAACTGCTCTTAAATGCAAGTAAAAATGGATGCATGCTCTTCAAACGATCACTGCCCGCACCCGCCCACCCGACTGGCATTACTACTCTGGATGGTTCTGACTTAGAAAATGTGGAGAACTAGAAATACCTAGGTGTCTGGCTAGACTGTAAACTCTCCTTCCAGACTCACATTAAGCATCTCCAATCCAAAATTAAATCTAGAATCGGCTTCCTATTGCGCTACAAAACATCCTTCACTCATGCTGCCAAACATATCCTTGTAAAACTGACTATCCTACCGATCCTTGACTTCGGCGACGTAATTTACAAAATAGCCACCAACACTCAACTCAGCAAATTGGATGTAGTCTATCACAATGCCATCCGTTTTGTCACCAAAGCCCCATATACTACCCACCACTGCGACCTGTATCCTTCATATTCTTTGCCAAACCCACTGGCCCCAGGTCATCTATAAGTCTTTGCTAGGTAAAGCCCTGCCTTATCTCAGCTCACTGGTCACCATAGCAGCACCCACCCGTAGGACACGCTCCAGCAGGTATATTTCACTGGTTATCCCTAAAGCTAACTCCTCCTTTGGCCGCCTTTCCTTCCAGTTCACTGCTGCCAATGACTGGAACGAATTGCAAAAATCACTGAACCTGGAGTCCTATATCTCCCTCACTAACTTTAAGCATCCGCTGTCAGAGCAGCTTACCGATCATTGTAAATGTACACAACCCATCTGTAAATAACCCACCCAACTACCTCATCCCCATATTGTTATTTATTATTTTGCTCCTTTGCACCCCAGTATCTCTACTTGCACATTCATCTTCTGCACATCTATCACTCCAGTGTTTAATTGCTCAATTGTAATTATTTCGCCACTATGGCCTATTTATTGCCTTACCTCCCTAATCTTAGTACATTTGCGCACACTATAGACTTTTCTATTGTGTTATTGACTGTACATTTGTTTATCCCATGTGTAACTGTGTTGTTTGTGTCGCAATGCTTTGCTTTATCTTGGCCAGGACGCAGCTGTAAATGAGAACTTGTTCTCAACTGTCCTACCTGGTTAAATAAAGGTGAAATAAAAATACATTTTAAAAAAGCGACTTATATTATAGTAAGTGCATAGATTTTATTTTCAGTATAAAATCAACTAAAATCTAACCAATAGTGCAAAAAAGGTATTAGGTGAACAATAGGTAAGTAAAGAAATAAAACAGTAAAAAGACAGGCTATATACAGTAGCGAGGCTATAAAAGTAGCGAGGCTGTCACGATCGTGTGGGGGATTGACGGACCAAAACGCAGCATTTGGAAAATAAGCCATCTTCTTTTATTTTAAAGACGACGAAGAATAAACACGAAACACTTAATACAAACTAACAAAACTACAAACGATCGTGAAGCTAATAAACGTCGTGCACATACAACAGGCTACAAACGTTCTGACATAGACAACTACTCACAACCAATGAAAGCCTATGGCTACCCTAAATAAGGCTCCCAATCAGAGACAACCGAAATCAGCTGTCTCTAATTGGGAACTCATTCAGGTAACCATAGACTCTCCTAGACAACTAAACATACATAGACAACGCTAGACACATGTACTCAACACAAACCCATATACTATACCCAACAACCCCTTTACCATAAAAACACCCAAAACCAACAAAACACAAACATTCCCCATGTCACACCCTGACCTAACTAAAATAATAAAGAAAACAAAGAATACTAAGGCCAGGGCGTGACAGAGGCTACATACAGACACCGGTTAGTCAGGCTGATTTGAGGTAGTATGTACATGTAGATATGGTTAAAGTGACTATGCATAGATGATGAACAGAGAGTAGCAGTAGCGTAAAAGAGGGGTTGGTGGGTGGTGGGACACAATGCAGATAGCCCGGTTAGCCAATGTGCGGGAGCACTGGTTGGTAGGCCCAATTGAGGAAGTATGTACATGAATGTATAGTTAAAGTGACTATGCATATATGATAAACAGAGAGTAGCAGCAGTGTGAAAAGAGGGGTTGGGGGGGGGCACACAATGCAAATAGTCCGGGTAGCCATTTGATTACCTGTTCAGGAGTCTTATGGCTTGGGGGTTAAAACTGTTTAGAAGCCTTTTTGTCCTAGACTTGGCACTCTGGTACCACTTGCCATGCGGTAATAGAGAGAACAGTCTATGACTGTGCTTCTACACCTGTATTGCTTGCTGTTTGGGGTTTTAGGCTGGGTTTCTGTACAGCACTTTGATATATCAGCTGATGTAAGAAGGGCTATATAAATACATTTGATTTGATTTGATGACTGGGGTGGCTGGGGTCTTTGAACATTTTTAGGGCCTTCCTCTGACACCGCCTGGTGTAGAGGTCCTGGATGGCAGGCAGCTTAACCCCAGTGATGTACTGGGCCGTACGCACTCCCATCTGTAGTGCCTTGCGGTCAGAGGCCGAGCAATTGCCGTACCAGGCAGTGATGCAACCAGTCAGGATGCTCTCGATGGTGCAGCTGTAGAACCTTTAGATCTGTACCTAGGGGAAACGTCACCCCGGACCTACACAGAAAAAGGGTGAGCTTATTCTGGACAACTAAACTGAGTAGATAAAAGGTCTAGTTTGCCGTCGTAGTCGAGAACTGTAGAACCTGGTGACATTGAGCCTGTTGACAGACAGTATTATGGAACTGTTAAATTAGCCTCTGATGCAAATGGCTGTTGAAATATTTGACTACGGTCCGCTCATTTGTTGACTGTGGTTGCAGTGTTTTACATAGGCCTAAAAGACACTCTGGGGTGAAGTTTCCCCCAGGTACAATAAAGATCTTGCATCAGCTTCCTCTCCCTCAATCCTGACCTTAACCATTACTCAAGATCAGTGTCTAGGGCAAACTCCAACTTCAACTAATTTTATGGGTTAAGTTTAGGCAAGAAGTTTAAGGTCAGTGTTAGGTTAAGTTTAGAGTTTGGGTTGGATTAGACTGGAAACCTTAATCGTAAGCCGCAATTTACATCCTGCCTTTTAAAATATTTTACCCCTTTCCTCCCCAATTGGTAATTACAGTCTTGTCCCATCGCTGGAACTCTCTTGGGAGAGGCGAAGGTCCAGAGCCATGCGTCCTCCAAAACACGACCCTGCCAAGCCGCACTGGAAGCCAGCTGCACCAATATGTTGGAGGAAACACCGTACAACTGGCAACCATGTCAGCGTCCATGCGCCTCGCTCGCCACAGGAGTCCCTAGAGCGCGATGGGACAAGAACATCCCGGCCGGCCAAACCCTCCCCTATCCCGGACGACGCTGGGCCAATTGTACACTGTCTCATGGATCTCCCAGTCGCTGCCTGCTGTGAAACAGCCCGGAATCGAACCGGATCTGTAGTGACGCCTCATGCACTGCGATGCAATGCCTTAGACCGCCGCGCCACTCGTCCTTTTACAGCAAACAAAAACACTAACAGTCGCATACTCATTTGACTGGCTCTGTTGTTGACTACGGTCGAGGTCAAGTTCATGTTTTTACTGACATGGCAGTCAAGGTCACTAAAATACATGGATGTTAAACTACATACACAATAAAACATTTAAATGTAAATCACATGTGCAATTCATGACAATATGTACATTTAAAATTGTGTGATTTTCCACATATGAATTAATGGAACTTCTTGTTTCCCTTTCTAACCAAGGATATTACTTGACGTGGTCAACTCATTTGTTGGTGTTCGTGCTCCAGACCTGGTAACCTGTGTGTTTGGGTTGGTCCACATTCTTTCCGCGCCCTGTGTCGTGGGCATCGTTTTTCGGTGCGTTATTAAAGTGCACTTCTTCCTGTGGAACTTGTGCTCTCTGCGCCTGATTCTGCCTCACGCACCTAGTCTCTCGTGACACATACACATGGTTAGCAGATGTTAAAGCGAGTGTAGCAAAATGCTTGTGCTTCTAGTTCCGACCATGCAGTAATATCTAACCTAACAATTTCACAACAACTACCTTATACACACAAGTGTAAAGGAATGAATAAGAATATGTACATAAAAATATATGAATGAGTGATGGCCGAACGGCATAGGCAAGATGCAGTAGATGGTATAGAGTACAGTATATACATATGAGACGAGTAATGTAGGGTATGTAAACATTATGTAAAAGCATTGTTTAAAGTCGCTAGTGATACATTTATTACATACATTTTTCATTATTAAAGTGGCTAGAGATGAGTCAGTATGTTGGCAGTAGCCTCTCAATGTTAGTGATGGATGTTTAACAGTCTGGCCTTGAGACAGAAGCTGTTTTTCAGAAAGCCATGAACAGTCAAAAAATGCAAAAGGCTAACACTACTCCTTTCACTATCTCTGTTGTAAACTTGTGGTACATAGAACAGTGACGTGTTCTTTAAACACTATAAAATGTGATAAACAAAGAGATGAATAGGTGTACTGTCAGCCCCTTTATTCTGACAGGGATTATAGACAGTGCTGCCTCCAGAGAGAGGTTCAGATGAACAGAGAGACTCCACAGTACTACATCAGGTAAAGACATTTCACCAATACAGAGGAAAGCTAGCTGGTGATGATGATGATTCCACTGTTGGTGGTGATGATGATGATTCCACTGCTGGTGGTGGTGATGATTCTACTGCTGATGGTGGTGGTGATGATTCTACTGCTGATGGTGGTGGTGATGATTCCACTGTTGGTGGTGATGATGATGATTCTACTACTGGTGGTGGTGATGATTCTACTGCTGCTGGTGGTGGTGATGATTCTACTGCTGATGGTGGTGGTGATGATTCTACTGCTGATGGTGGTGGTGATGATTCCACTGTTGGTGGTGATAATGATGATTCTACTACTGGTGGTGATGATTCTGTTGCTGGTGATGCTTCAACTGCTGGTAGTGATGCTTCTGTTGCTGGTGATGACGATTAGTGATGGGCACTGGTATGGAATATCCTTGTCAGTTGTATGTTTTTCAAACTCATATGTATAGGTTTGAATGAATTACATCGCAACTGTGTGGACTTCACTTTCACGGCTTTGTGAAATCCAGACAACTGCTTGCTGATTGCCTGCTGTACCAGGTGTGAATGTTCTGACCTTCCCAACCAGTTAGAATCCAATGGTAAGCCAGTTGATGGCCCATCAGCAGGCAGTTAACTATGATAAGTGGAGTCACTGTGAGAGGGTTCTGTGCCAGCGGGAACAGTCATGTATGCTATTTTACATAATAGTGTAGCTTAACAGCAAGGATAAACCGATATCACAATATGCCTTTCTCATATCGATGTCAAACCATATCAAATCGAATTCTCGATATTGGTGCTCACCACTAGTGATAATGATGAGGATGACTACAATGACAATTCTAGTATCATGTCTAAATGTATTCACCTTTGGTCTGTAGGTACAAGAGGTCTGTCCTATTCACTGCTCATTTGACTATCTCTGTGGTTAACTGGTGGTACATAGAACAGTGACGTGTTCTCTAAACATAATAAACAAAGTGATGAATAGGTGTACTGTCAGCCCCTTTATTCTGACAGGGATTATAGATCGTGCTGCCTCCAGAGAGATGTTCAGATGAACAGAGAGACTCCACAGTACTACATCAGGTAAAGACATTTCACCAATACAGAGGAAAGCTAGCTGGTTTTCTTGTCAAAAGTGATACCAACATAATTCATTAAATGTATCATATTTTATGGGTGATGAGGATGACAACAATCCTGTCTAAATGTATTCACCTTTGGTCTGTAGGTACAAGAGGTCTGTCTTATTAAGTCATGGACAAGATGGTGCTGGTCCTGTTTCTCTCTGGTCAGTGTCTTTATTATGGTTTTGTTTTTAAATCCATATTTTAGATTTTAAGTTGACAATATTTATCTGGCAGAATTTTCCATTTACACGTATTTTCACATATTGAGCTGGAATGGATATCTATAGGCTACAGTAGTTAGAAAATATCATCATTGGTTTGCTAAGAACATTTATATGTACAGGTACGCTGGTCGAAAAGTTAACAGCTTTTTATGCTTGTGTCACACTGCATGGAGAGAAAACCATGGCAGTTATTGAACCAGTGCTTCCAACATGTAGATAATGTTCCTCACATAGACACTACAGTGAAAATATGAATGACATAATGGACTTCTCCACAGGGCTCTACACTCTCTCCTCATGCCTTGCTCACGAGTATCACTTTGTGAACATGAATAAGACTTGGACTGAAGCACAAGCCTACTGCAGAGAGAAGTACACTGACCTGGCCACCATAGACAACATGGAGGATATGAACAGACTGATCAACACTGTAGACAGTGGTTATAATGGATCAGCCTGTATAGGGCTGCAGAAGGGAGAGTGGCAGTGGTCTCTGGCAGACAGAGATTACAGTCAGGGATATGTCAACTGGGAAGAGAACGAACCCAATAATGCCAGAGGGAAGGAGGACTGTGTATTCATGAGACGCAGTGGTCAATGGAATGATGCCCCGTGTAACGTTCAGCATTTCTTCATCTGCTATGGCAGTAAGTAACCCTATTAGGAACACCTGCTCTTTCCATGACATGGACTGACCAGGTGAATCTAGGTGAAAGTTATGATCCCTTTTTGATGTCACTTGTTAAGTCCACTTCAATCAGTGTAGATGGAGAGGCGACGGGTTACAGAAGGATGTTTAAGCCTTGAGACAGTTGAGGCATGGATTGTGTATGTGTGCCGTTCAGAGGGTGAACGGGCAAGACAAAATATTTAAGTGCCTTTGAATGGGGAATGGTAGTCGGTGCCAGGTGTCAAGAACTGTAACGCTGCTGGGTTATTAATGCTCAACCGTTTCCTGTGTGTATCAAGAATGGTCCACCGCCCAAAGGACATCCAGCCAACTTGACACAACTGTGGGATGCATTGGAGTCAACATGGGCCAGAATCCTTGTTGAATGTTTTCGACACCTAAATCAATGTATAATACATGTACGGTATATCAAAATATTCAGCAAATATCTGTTGATCATGGAACTATGATACTGTAGTAGTTAAATCAGAATAACACACAATCTTACTTAATGTCATACTTACATTACAGTGAAAAATTCCAAGGAGTCTTTCCATTTCATTAAGGAGACTAAAACGTGGGGCGAGGCGCAGAGTTACTGCAGAGTACCACACAGACCTGGCCAGTGTGAGGAACCAGACTCAGAACCATGAGGTAGTGACAGTGGCTGCTGGTAATGAAGGGTGGATCGGCCTGTTCAGAGACTCCTGGAAGTGGTCGGACGGAAGTAACTCCTCATTCACATACTGGATAAAGGAAAAGCCCAACAATTTGGAAGGAAATCAGGACTGTGCCTCGACAAGGTTGAATAACTTGGGAAGATGGGATGATATGCAGTGTTTCATAAACAGTCCGTTCTTTTGCTACGGCGGTGAGTTATGCTCCTTTTTTATCACATTTATCCTCAGTACACAAACATTGCTGAGAAGGATCTGTGTCTGTGTCTCTGTCCATGTGTGGTCCTAGGGCTCAGATCCTCTGGGAGATAAGGGAGAAGGAGAGAGGAAATTAGTGGGAGCATACTTAAATTCATCCAGGACACCAGCTAAAACAGGAAAATTTCACCAGACAGGACAGACTGGCCCTACCCCCACTGAGACAAGGCCGAGTATAGCCCACAAAGATCTCCCCACCGCACAAGACCGAGGGGGAGAAAAACTAGACAGGACGATCATGTCAGTGACGCAACCCACTCAAGTTGAGTATAGACTTAAAGGTTTAGGTTTGCGTCTCTCACATGGATCGGCAGGCCATTCCATAAAAATTTTGCTTTTTAAGAGAAAGCCCTGCCTTCTGCTCTTTGCTTTGAAATTCTAGGGACAATGAGGAGGCCTGCATCTTGCATAGGTATGTACGGCTGTCTCTTTGTCTCTGTCTGTCTGTGTTAGCTCCAGTGAAGACACAGCAGGTGGTGAGAGTGAAGCTGACCCCAAGGGACCAGGACATGGACCTGACTGATCCTGCTGTTCAGGAGGCCATCTTGCAGCAGGTGAATCTCACCTTCTCTTTCTTTTTTGAGAGATTAGAACCACTTTAGTGCAATTGATAAAGGGTTACTGCAGTATCTGGCCATAATATATACCATTGACTACAGATGTAGTACCTGTCATCTATAAAGACCAAATCAAATCAAATGTATTTATAAAGCCCTTCTTACATCAGCTGATATCTCAAAGTGCTGTACAGAAACCCAGACTAAAACCCCAAACAGCAAGCAATGCAGGTGTAGTGTCACGTTCTGACCATAGTTCTTTTGGTTTTGTCTTTGTTTTAGTGTGGTCAGGGCGTGAGTTGGGTGGGTTATCTATATGTTGTGTTTCTATGTTGGGTGTGTTGTTTGGCCTAATATGGTTCTCAATCAGAGGCAGGTGTTTGTCATTGTCTCTGATTGGGAACCATATTTAGGTAGCTTGTTTTGTGTTGGGGTTTGTGGGTGGTTGTCTTCTGTCTTTGTGTTCATTGCACCAGATAGGACTGGTTCGGTTTTGCCACATTTGTTATTTTGTATTGTGTTCACGTTATCGTCTTTTATTAAAACATGGACACTAACTACGCTGCGTATTGGTCCGATCCCTGCTACACCTCCTCTTCAGACGAAGAGGAGGAAGGCTGCCGTTACATGTAGAAGCACGGTGGCTAGGAAAAACTCCCTAGGAAGAAACCTAGAGAGGAACCAGGCTATGAGGGGTGGCCAGTCCTCTTCTGGCTGTGCCGGGTGGAGATTATAACAGAACATGGCCAAGATGTTCAAATGTTCATAAATGACCAGCATAGTCAATAATAATAATCACAGTAGTTGTCGAGGGTGCAGCAAGTCAGCACCTCAGGAGTAAATGTCAGTTGGCTTTTAATAGCCGATCATTAAGAGTATCTCTACCGCTCCTGCGGTCTCTAGAGAGTTGAAAACAGCAGGTCTGGGACAGGTAGCACGTCCGGTGAACAGGTCAGGGTTCCATAGCCGCAGGCAGAACAGTTGAAACTGGAGCAGCAGCACGGCCAGGTGGACTGGGGACAGCAAGGAGTTATCATGCCAGGTAGTCCTGAGGCATGGTCCTAGGGCTCAGGTCCTCCGAGAGAGAGAAAGGAAGAGAGAAAGAGATAATTAGAGAGAGCATACTTAAATTCACACAGGACACCGGATAAGACAGGAGAAGTACTCCAGATATAACAAACTGACACTAGCCCCCCGACACATAAACTACTGCAGCATGAATACTGGAGGCTGAGACAGGAGGGGTCAGGAGACACTGTGGCCCCATCCGATGATACCCCCGGACAGGGCCAAACAGGAAGGATATAACCCCACCCACTTGCCAAAGCACAGCCCCCACACCACTAGAGGGATATCTTCAACCACCAACTTACCATCCTGAGACAAGGCCGAGTATAGCCCACAAAGATCTCCGCCACGGCACAACCCAAGGGGGGGCGCCAACCCAGACAGGAAGATCACGTCAGTGACTCAACCCACTCAAGTGACGCACCCCTCCTAGGGACGGCATGAAAGAGCACCAATAAGCCAGTGACTCAGCCCCTGTAATAGGGTTAGAGGCAGAGAATCCCAGTGGAGAAAGGGGAACCGGCCAGGCAGAGACAGCAAGGGCGGTTCGCTGCTCCAGAGCCTTTCCGTTCACCTTCACACTCCTGGGCCAGACTACACTCAATCATATGACCCACTAAAGAGATGAGTCTTCAGTAAAGACTTAAAAGTTGAGACCGAGTCTGCGGCTCTCACATGGGTAGGCAGACCATTCCATAAAAATGGAGATCTATAGGAGAAAGCCCTGCCTCCAGCTGTTTGCTTAGAAATTCTAGGGACAATTAGGAGGCCTGCGTCTTGTGACCGTAGCGTACGTGTAGGTATGTACGGCAGGACCAATTCGGAAAGATAGGTAGGAGCAAGCCCATGTAACGCTTTGTAGGTTAGCAGTAAAACCTTGAAATCAGCCCTTGCCTTAACAGGAAGTCAGTGTAGGGAGGCTAGCACTGGAGTAATATGATAAAAATGTGGGGTTCTAGTCAAGATTCTAGCAGACGTATTTAGCACTAACTGAAGTTTATTTAGTGCTTTATCCGGGTAGCCTGAAAGTAGAGCATTGCAATAGTCTAACCTAGAAGTAACAAAAGCATGGATTCATTTTTCTGCATCATTTTTGGACAGAAGGTTTCTGATTTTTGCAATGTTACGTAGATGGAAAAAAGCTGTCCTTGAAACAGTCTTGATATGTTCGTCAAAAGAGAGATCAGGGTCCAGAGTAACGCCGAGGTCCTTCACAGTTTTATTTGAGACGACTTAACAACCATCAAGATTAATTGTCAGATTTAACAGAATATCTCTTTGTTTCTTGGGACCTAGAACAAACATCTCTGTTTTGTCCGAGTTTAAAAGTAGAACGTTTTCAGCCATCCACTTCCTTATGTCTGAAACACAGGCTTCTAGCGAGGGCAATTTTGGGGCTTCACCATGTTTCATTGAAATGTACAGCTGTGCAGTGAAAGTTAACATTATGTTTTCGAATGACATCCCCAAGAGGTAAAATATATAGTGAAAACAATAGTGGTCCTAAAACGGAACCTTGAGGAACACTGAAATGTACAGTTGATTTGTCAGAGGACAAAACATTCACAGAGACAAACTGATATCTTTCCGACAGATAAGATCTAAACCAGGCCAGAACTTGTCTGTGTAGACCAATTTGGGTTTCCAATCTCTCCAAAAGAATGTGGTGATCGATGGTATCAAAGGCAACACTAAGGTCTAGGAGCACGAGGACAGATGCAGAGCCTCGGTCTGACGCCATTAAAAGGTAATTTACCACCTTCACAAGTGCAGTCTCAGTGCTATGATGGGGTCTAAAACCAGACTGAAGCATTTGGTATACATTGTTTGTCTTCAAGAAGGCAGTGAGTTGCTGCGCAACAGCTTTTTCAAAAAAAATTGAGAGGAATGGAAGATTCGATATAGGTCGATAGTTTTTTATATTTTCTGGATCAAGGTTTGGCTTTTTCAAGAGAGGCTTTATTACTGCCACTTTTAGTGAGTTTGGTACACATCCGGTGGATGGAGAGCCGTTTATTATGTTCAACATAGGAGGGCCAAGCACAGGAAGCAGCTCTTTCAGTAGTTTAGTTGGGATAGGGTATGCAGTATGCAGCTTGAAGGTTTAGAGGCCATGATTATTTTCATCATTGTGTCAAGAGATATAGTACTAAAACACTTGAGTGTCTCTCTTGATCCTAGGTCCTGGCAGAGTTGTGCAGACTCAGGACAGCTGATCTTTGGAGGAATACGCAGATTTAAAGAGGAGTCCATAATTTGCTTTCTAATGTTCATGATCTTTTCCTCAAAGAAGTTCATGAATTTATTACTGCTGAAGTGAAAGCCATCCTCACTTGGGGAATGCTGCTCGGGTATTTTCTGATTACCAGGGAGCTAGTTTCTTATGACAAATGTTTTTAGTTTTTAGGGGTGCAACTGCATCTAGGGTATTGCGCAAGGTTAAATTGAGTTCCTCAGTTAGGTGGTTAACTGATTTTTGTCCTCTGACGTCCTTGGGTAGGCAGAAGGAGTCTGGAAGGGCATCAATGAATCTTTGTGTTGTCTGAGAGTTTATAGCACGACTTTTGATGCTCCTTGGTTGGGGTCTGAGCAGATTATTTGTTGTGATTGCAAACGTAATAAAATGGTGGTCCGATAGTCCAGGATTATGAGGAAAAACATTAAGATCTACAACATTTATTCCATGGGACAAAACTAGGTCCAGAGTATGACTGTGGCAGTGAGTAGGTCCAGAGACATGTTGGACAAATCCACTGAGTCGATGATGGCTCCGAAAGCCTTTTGGAGTGGGTCTGTAGACTTTTCCATGTGAATATTAAAATCACCAAAAATTTGAATATTATCTGCTATGACTACAAGGTCCGATAGGAATTCAGGGAACTCAGTAAGGAACACTGTATATGGCCCAAAAAAGGCCTGTAAACAGTAGCTATAAAAAGTGATTGAGTTGGCTGCATAGATTTTCTGACTAGAAGCTCAAAAGACAAAAACTACATTTTTTTTTTGCTATCGTAAATGTTAGCAACACCTCAGCCTTTGCGGGACACACGGGGAATATGGTCACTATTGTAACCAGGAGGTGAGGCCTCATTTAACACAGTAAATTCATCAGGCTTAAGCCATGTTTCCGTCAGGCCAATCACATCAAGATTATGATCAGTGATTAGTTCATTGACTATAACTGCAATTGAAGTGAGGGATCTAACATTAAGTAGCCCTATTTTGAGATGTGAGGTATCACGATCTCTTTCAATAATGGCAGGAATGGAGGAGGTCTTTATCCTAGTGAGATTGCTAAGGCGAACACCGCCATGTTTAGTTTTGCCCAACCTAGGTCGAGGCACAGACACGGTCTCAATGGGGATAGCTGAGCTGACTACACTGACTGTGCTAGTGGCAGACTCCACTAAGCTGGCAGGCTGGCTAACAGCCTGCTGCCTGGCCTGCACCCTATTTCATTGTGGAGCTAGAGGAGTTAGAGCCCTGTCTATGTTGGTAGATAAGATGAGAGCACCCCTCCAGCTAGGATGGAGTCCGTCACTCCTCAGCAGGCCAGGCTTGGTCCTGTTTGTGGGAGAGTCCCAGAAAGAGGGCCAATTATCTACAAATTCTATCTTTTGGGAGGGGCAGAAAACAGTTTTCAACCAGCGATTGAGTTGTGAGACTCTGCTGTAGAGCTCATCACTCCCCCTAACTGGGAGGGGGCCAGAGACAATTACTCGATGCCGACACATCTTTCTAGCTGATTTACATGCTGAAGCTATGTTGCGCTTGGTGACCTCTGACTGTTTCATCCTAACATTGTTGGTGCCGACGTGGATAATAATATCTCTATACTCTCTACACTCGCCAGATTTAGCTTTAGCCAGCACCATCTTCAGATTAGCCTTAACGTCGGTAGCCCTGCCCCCTGGTAAACAGTGTATGATCGCTGGATGATTCGTTTTAAGTCCAATACTGCTGGTAATTGAGTCGCCAATGACTAGGGTTTTCAATTTGTCCGAGCTAATGGTGGGAAGCTTCGGCGTCACAGACCCCGTAACGGGAGGAGTAGAGACAAGAGAAGGCTCGGCCTCAGACTCCGACCTGCTGCTTAATGGGGAAACCGGTTGAAAGTTTCTGTCGGCTGAATGAGCGACACCGGTTCCTACAGCATTTCCCTCCTGAAGCCATGAGAAAGTTGTCCGGCTGCGGGGACTGCGAGGGGATTTATACTACTATCTGTCTGTACTTACTGGTGGCACAGACGCTGTTTCATCCTTTCCTACACTGAAATTACCCTTGCCTAACGATTGCGTCTGAAGCTGGGCTTGCAGCACAGCTATCCTCGCCATAAGGCGATCGTTCTCCTGTATATTATGAGTACAGCGACTGCAATTACAATGCATCATGTTAATGTTACTACTTAGCTTCGGCTGTTGAAGGTGCTGACGAACCATGTCCCGATAAAGCGTCTGGAGTGAAAAAGTTGAATGAAAAAAAAGTTGAGGGAAAAACTAAAAATATAAACGGTAATTAAAAAGTAAAAACCGTAAAGTTGTCAGGTAGCAAAGTAAGGTTGGCAACAAAATGCACAGCAACCATTACAAGTACAATACATTTAAAACACATTATGCTGTTGTTCATAATGTTTATTACTGCCTATGACTGATGCTATACATATCACTGATGCTATGTATTATGGAGCTGTTATAAAGGCTTTATGAATGAGGAATACAGTAAAGTGTTAGCCAGTACTGGCTGCATAGTCGGTCGACTAGTCAGTAAACAAAATGCTGTTTGTGTTCCAGATAAGGAAGAAGTTGATTGAGAAGGGGATTTCTGATGACATCAAACTGAGTTGGAAGAAGCAGCCTGATGGAAAGATCTTCCACAAGGAAGAAAAGGAGAAGAAGTAAGGAGGAGAAACTGAACCGAGTTTGAAGCTGGAACTGTAAACACTATTACTGTAGACTATGGGGACTTTTCTGACCAACATCCCATTGACAGCCCGACTAACCAAAACCCTGAAAACTAACCCTTACTGTATCCCTAACATTAAACAACCCCCTAACCATAACCTTAACCAACCCCCTAACCCTGACCTTAACCCTAACCAACCCTCTAACCCTAACCTTAGCCAAACCCCTAACCCTAACCTTAACCAACTCCCTAACCCTAACCTTAACTAATCCCTTAACCCTAACCTTAACCTCATTTTAACCAATAAAGAAATGAAATATAGTCTTTCACGTACCCTTCGTTTCCTTCGTTTCTCCCAACTTTTATATATTAAAATAAAAAAACGTATATTCTTTGAATCCTGTTCTTTATTACTTTATTACTGACACATTATAATGTCAAATTGCATCTGGATTGTTTTCACACTTAGAAATATCCCAGAAATATCTAAATGTTTCAGCTTTCTTGTTATTGATTCAATCTATTTCTTTTTCTTGTGGTTTCTAACTGTAAACAACTACCTTAACATGAAAGAGTGAGTTTGAATTTACATTGTCGGTTAAAGGGGAAATAGTTGTACCTCTGTGTTTATTCTGTAGTATTTTTTTCAGGTAGGTTTAATGTAACAGTCCTCAGTCCAGGAGAATATGTAAATGGTTGATTTATTATCTAAATCGTTGATCAGTTGATTGATTGATTGCTTTATTATGTGATTGATTATGTATTGAATAATTATGGGATTTTAATATGTTTTACAGCATTAAAGATTATTTCACTGATAAGGTTTTACTGTGTGTGTTTTTCTTCCTAGGATACACCGGTGACATCATGTAATCTACAGTTTATCAGCATGGTTTACCATGTGCATCTGTTGCCCTCGTTACACATTCAATGACAGGCTATATTTAGAACATTTAACATTTAAGGAGAATTGACCTGATAATACAATTGTTTCTGACATGCAAGAAAACAGGTCTCTCAGGCATAAATTCTATTCTATTCAAGACATTTCATTACCTAGCTCCTGGTAATGTGGAACACTGTTGTGAAACTCATTCCATGGAGAGTTTTCACTCTTCCCTTGTAATTGATTCATCAATTAATGTCACTGATTAATTAGGACCTCCCCTCACCTGGTTGTCTAGGTCGTAATTGGACACAAATTGAAAGGAAAAAACAAAAAACCAGCAGACATTCGGCCCTCCATGGAATGAGTTTGACACCCATGATCTGGTAGGCATTCTATTCATTGTGATGATCTAGGACCGGTTAGTCAAGTTTGAGTAAGGAAAAAGAGAACTGCAAACTATTTCAGGAACCTTCCTGAAGAATAGGCAACACACACACAGAGGGAGAGAGACTCTCGATAGAGAGACAGAGAAAGAGAGAGAGAGTGAGAGAGAGATAGAGACAGAGAAAGAGAGAGAGAGAGAGACAGAGAGAGAAGGAGAGAGAGACAGAGAGATACAGAGACAGAGAGAGAGAGACAGACAGAGAGACAGAGAGAGAGAGACAGAGAGAGAGAGACAGAGAAAGAGAGACAGAGAGAGAGAGAGAGAGAGAGAGACAGAGAGAGAGAGAGAGAGAGAGACAGAGAGAGAGAGAGAGAGAGAGACAGAGAAAGAGATAGAGAGACAGAGAAAGAGATACAGAGACAGAGAGAGAGACAGAGAGAGAGACAGAGAAAGAGATAGAGAGACAGAGAGAGAGAGAGAGATAGACAGAAAGAGATAGAGACAGAGACAGAGAGAGAGAGACAGACAGAGAGACAGAGAGAGAGAGAGAGAGAGAGAGAGAGAGAGAGAGAGAGAGAGAGAGAGAGAGAGGAAGAAAGAGGTGAGGAGATCATGGTTTCTGCTTTTAATACCGAGGTTGACAAACTGTAGAAATATTTATAGCACTGGATTATTTGAAGAGTTAAACTTACTTTAAAACTTTAGTTATACTTACTATTATTTCTGTGTTTGAGAAGAGGTCAGATAAGGATTGTCTGCTGGACCAGATGAATGGTGAGATTAAGATATAGAAGTAACACTTTATAACTCTCATATTCCTTTATAAATGTTTACCAATAATGAAATATTTATGAATAGTTTGAAAATCGTTCATAAATTGTTTATCATTATAGCTATTATAAAGCAAAAAAAAACAATAATGGACCTGATATTCAATGTATAAACCCATTGATATTATCTTTATGACTGAAATGGGGAAAATGTATATGTCGTCGGATATGCCCTTGAATTCTTCACCAAGCGGTGTGATCATCTTTCAGTTCCAGCCAGGTGAGTCTGTCTGTGTCCCAATAACACCCTATTCCCTGTATAGTGCACTACCTTCAAACAGAACCCTATGGGCCCTGGTCAAAAGTAGTGCACTAAACCCGGGATTAGGATGCCATTTGGGAGGCTCCCATACACACTTGCAGTTATGTGCTTAAAGGCGCACAGCTATTTTTAAGCCATTTAAATGTATGATAAAAACTAATTGAATCAATTATAAATTACAGTTCAATTAAATTTGAGGGTGGTTATATTTCCCTAATGTCATCCCTCAGCTTTTTAGGAAACCAAGTGGCGGGGCTACCATTTTGTTGCTGTTTGAATTACAGAGTGGGGATTTAAATCATGAATGCGATATCAAACATACAGCTACGGAATAAATTGATGTTTAGATTATGATTGAACTTGAGGGTTCATGGTTTCAGTTCAGATATGTTGGGTTTCAATTGAACAGAAAGAAAGGAAGGACGGAAGAAAGAAAGATAGAAGTATAGAAGGAAAAGAACAATAGGGTAGAGGAGATAGAGGAGGAAAAGAACAATAGGGTAGAGGAGATAGAGGAGGAGAAGAACAATAGGGTAGAGGAGATAGAGGAGGAAAATAACAATAGGGTTGTAACGGGTGTCCTCCTCCTCTTCAGACGAAGAGGAGGAGTAGGGATTGGACCAAAGCGCAGCGTGATAATTGGACATAATGAAGTTTATTAAAGTAGAAACAAAAACCGAAAACACTTCAACAAACTACAAAATATCAAAACGAAGTAGACAGACCTGAACATGGAACTTACATAAATAACCGAAGAACTCACGAACAGGAACAGACTACATCAAACGAACGAACAAACCGAAACAGTCCCGTGTGGTGCAACATACACAGACACAGAAGACAGGAAACAATGTGAACAGCCTACCTTTATATGGTTCTCAATCAGAGGAAACTTCAAACACCTGTCCCTGATTGAGAACCATATAAGGCTAATTACACCTGACCTAAACATAGAAACAGAAAACATAGAATGCCCACCCCAATTCACGCCCTGACCAACTAAACACATACAAAAATAACAGAAAACAGGTCAGGAACGTGACAAGGGTAGAGGAGATAGAGGAGGAAAAGAACAATAGGGTAGAGGAGATAGAGGAGGAAAATAACAATAGGGTAGAGGAGATAGAGGAGGAGAAGAACAATAGGGTAGAGGAGATAGAGGAGGAGAAGAACAATAGGGTAGAGGAGATAGAGGAGGAAAAGAACAATAGGGTAGAGGAGATAGAGGAGGAGAAGAACAATAGGGTAGAGGAGATAGAGGAGGAGAAGAACAATAGGGTAGAGGAGATAGAGGAGGAGAAGAACAATAGGGTAGAGGAGATAGAGGAGGAAAAGAACAATAGGGTAGAAGAGATAGAGGAGGAAAAGAACAATAGGGTAGAGGAGATAGAGGAGGAAAAGTACAATGGGGTAGAGGAGATAGAGGAGGAAAAGAACAATGGGGTAGAGGAGATAGAGGAGGAAAAGAACAATAGGGTAGAGGAGATAGAGGAGGAAAAGAACAATGGGGTAGATGAGATAGAGGAGGAAAAGAACAATAGGGTAGAGGAGATAGAGGAGGAAAAGAACAATGGGGTAGAGGAGATAGAGGAGGAAAATAACAATAGGGTAGAGGAGATAGAGGAGGAGAAGAACAATAGGGTAGAGGAGATAGAGGAGGAAAAGAACAATAGGGTAGAGGAGATAGAGGAGGAGAAGAACAATAGGGTAGAGGAGATAGAGGAGGAGAAGAACAATAGGGTAGAGGAGATAGAGGGGGAGAAGAACAATAGGGTAGAGGAGATAGAGGAGGAGAAGAACAATAGGGTAGAGGAGATAGAGGAGGAGAAGAACATCAGATCCTCCTCTCCACCCTCTCCGAGCTGGGCATCTCCGGCGCGGCCCACGCTTGGATTGCGTCCTACCTGACAGGTCGCTCCTACCAGGTGGCGTGGCGAGAATCTGTCTCCGCACCACGTGCTCTCACCACTGGTGTCCCCCAGGGCTCTGTTCTAGGCCCTCTCCTATTCTCGCTATACACCAAGTCACTTGGCTCTGTCATATCCTCACATGGTCTCTCCTATCATTGCTATGCAGACGACACACAATTAATCTTCTCCTTTCCCCCCTCTGATAACCAGGTGGTGAATCGCATCTCTGCATGTCTGGCAGACATATCAGTGTGGATGACGGATCACCACCTCAAGCTGAACCTCGGCAAGACGGAGCTGCTCTTCCTCCCGGGGAAGGACTGCCCGTTCCATGATCTCGCCATCACGGTTGACAACTCCATTGTGTCCTCCTCCCAGAGTGCTAAGAACCTTGGCGTGATCCTGGACAACACCCTGTCGTTCTCAACTAACATCAAGGCGGTGACCCGTTCCTGTAGGTTCATGCTCTACAACATTCGCAGAGTACGACCCTGCCTCACGCAGGAAGCGGCGCAGGTCCTAATCCAGGCACTTGTCATCTCCCGTCTGGATTACTGCAACTCGCTGTTGGCTGGGCTCCCTGCCTGTGCCATTAAACCCCTACAACTCATCCAGAACGCCGCAGCCCGTCTGGTGTTCAACTTTCCCAAGTTCTCTCACGTCACCCCGCTCCTCCGCTCTCTCCACTGGCTTCCAGTTGAAGCTCGCATCCGCTACAAGACCATGGTGCTTGCCTACGGAGCTGTGAGGGGAACGGCACCTCCGTACCTTCAGGCTCTGATCAGGCCCTACACCCAAACAAGGGCACTGCGTTCATCCACCTCTGGCCTGCTCGCCTCCCTACCTCTGAGGAAGTACAGTTCCCGCTCAGCCCAGTCAAAACTGTTCGCTGCTCTGGCACCCCAATGGTGGAACAAACTCCCTTACGACGCCAGGTCAGCGGAGTCAATCACCACCTTTCGGAGACACCTGAAACCCCACCTCTTTAAGGAATACCTAGGATAGGATAAAGTAATCCTTTCTAACCCCCCCCCTTAAAAGAGTTAGATGCACTATTGTAAAGTGGTTGTTCCACTGGATATCATAAGGTGAATGCACCAATTTGTAAGTCGCTCTGGATAAGAGCGTCTGCTAAATGACTTAAATGTAAATGTAAAAGAACAATAGGGTAGAGGAGATAGAGGAGGAAAAGAACAATAGGGTAGAGGAGATAGAGGAGGAGAAGAACAATAGGGTAGAGGAGATAGAGGAGGAGAAGAACAATAGGGTAGAGGAGATAGAGGAGGAAAATAACAATGGGGTAGAGGAGATAGAGGAGGAAAAGAACAATAGGGTAGAGGAGATAGAGGAGGAGAAGAACAATAGGGTAGAGGAGATAGAGGAGGAAAAGAACAATAGGGTAGAGGAGATAGAGGAGGAAAAGAGATGAAGGTCATAAAAGGAGGACAGGCAAATGAGGGATGGATGTGTGAGCGACACAGAGAGCAGCAAAGTGGAAGAAGAAGGGCGAAAGAGAGAGAAAGAGAGGGAGGCGCAGTCAGCCAGACTAACATAAAACAACTTGAACGACAGGGAAGCTACTTTTTAAAACTTCTAACAGTTTTAACAGTTGTTGATATTTTATAACTGATAGCCGTGATCTTTGTATCAAAGTAAGTCATCTGTTTCTGCTATCTTCCCAGTAGCCTGGTGTCACTACGAGAACATAGACAAGGGAAGATACCCAGATGTAAACATTTATTTAGGCCTAAATATTATTTGAAATGTGGAAATGTGGCTTTTCGTGTGATTCGTTTTTTTTGTCTTTTGTGTTACATATTATTTGAAATGCAGTTGAATGTAGTTTTGAGAGAATGAGAGAGAAAAAGAGTGTCACGTTCGTGACCTGTTTTCTGTTGTTTTGTATGTGTTTAGTTGGTCAGGGCGTGAGTTGGGGTGGGTAGTCTATGTTATGTGTTTTCTATGTTGGGTTAATGTGTTGCCTGGTATGGTTCTCAATTAGAGGCAGGTGTTTGACGTTTCCTCTGATTGAGAACCATATTAAGGTAGGTTGTTCTCACTGTTTGTTTGTGGGTGATTGTTCCTGTGTCAGTGTATACCACATGGGACTGTTTCGTTTGTTCGTTCGTTTTAGGTAGTCTGTTCCTGTTCGTGCGTTCTTCGTCTATATGTAAGTTCGTTTGTTTCAGGTCTGTTGCCTTCGTTTATTGTTTTGTAGTTTGTTCTAGTGTTCATTAGTGTTTCGTCTTTCATTTAATAAATTCAGTATGTATTCATCACCCGCTGCGCCTTGGTCCGTTCATTCACCACAAGACGAACGTTACAGAATCACCCACCAAACCCGGATCAAGCAGCGGGTTAACGGGCAGCAGCGACAGCAGCAGTGGGTCAAGGAGGAATGGACATGGGAGGAGATTCTGGACGGAGAAGGACCCTGGGCAGAGCCAGAGGAGTGTCGCCGCCCAAAAGCGGAGCTGGAGGCATCTAAAGCGGAGAGGCGGCATTGTGAGGCGCTAGCAAGGCAGAGCGGCTGGAAGCCAGAGAGGCTCACCCAAAAATTTCTTGGGGGGGGGGGGGGGCTAAAGGGGAGTGTGGCGAAGTTAGGTAGGAGACCTGCGCCAACTTCCCGAGCTTACCGTGGAGAGCGAGAGTACGGGCAGACACCGTGTTACGCAGTAGAGCGCATGGTGTAGCCCTTCTAATGGTGGGCATAGGGACCAGCGTGTCACACATTATCATCATCAGTGACCACCATCAGTGGGCTGTCTTCTAAAAAGTCGAAAGAGATTGAATAAACCCCCGCTCCCCTCAATTCTGCTAGCAAACATGAAATCGTTGGACAATAAAATAGACAAGTTATTGGGAAGAATAAACTACCGACGGGACATTTAAAAACTGTAACATCTTATGCTTCACGGAGTCGTGGCTGACGACAATATCAACATACAGCTGGCTGGCTATACGATGTACCAGCAGGATAGAACAGCGCCGTCTGGTAAGACAAGGGGCAGCGGTCTATGTATTTTTGTAAATAACAGCTGGTGCACAATATCTAAGGAAGTCTCAAGCTATTTCTCGCCTGAGGTAGAGTTTCTCATGATAAGCTGCAGGCCACACTACCTACCGAGAGAGTGTTTATCTATATTCTCTGTACCTGTTTACATACCACCACAGTCAGAGGCTGGCACTAAGATAGCATTGATTGAGCTGTATTCCGCCATAAGCAAACAAGAAAACGCTCACCCAGAGGCGGCAGCTCCTAGTAGCCGGGGACTTTAATGCAGGGAAACTTAAATCAGTTTTACCAAATTTCTATCAGCATGTTAAATGTGCAACCAGAGGGAAAATAAATCTGGACCACCTTTACTCCACACACAGAGACGCATGCAAAGCTCTCCCTCGCCCTCCATTTGGCAAATCTGACCCTAACTCCGTCCCCCTGATTCCTGTTTACAAGCAAAAATTAAAGCAGGAAGCAACAGTGACTAGATCAATAAAAAAGTAGTCAGACGAAGCTGATGCTAAGCTACAGGACTGTTTTTTCTAGCACAGACTGGAATATGTTCCGGGATTCTTTCGATGGCATTGAGGAGTACACCACATCAGTCACTGGCTTCATCAATAAGTGCATTGATGACATCGTCCCCACAGTGACCAAACGTACATAGCCCAACCAGAAGCCATGGATTACAGGCAGCATTCGCACTGAGCTAAAGGCTAGAGCTGCCGCTTGCAAGGAGCGGGACTCTAACCCGGAAGCTTATAAGAAATCCCGCTACGCCCTCCGACGACCATCAAACAGGCAAAGAGTGAATACAGGACTAAGATCTGCTTCCCTTTGCAGACTACAAAGGGAAGCACAGCCGAGAGCTGCCCAGTGACACGAGCCTACCAGACAAGCTAAACTACGTCTATGCTTGCTTCGAGGCAAATAACACTGAAACATGCATGAAAGCACCAGCTGCTCCGGAAGACTGTGTGATCACGCTCTCCGCAGCCGATGTGAGTAAGACCTTTACACAGGTCAACATTCACAAGGCCGCAGGGCCAGACAGACTACCAGGACGTGTACGATGGGCATGTGCTGATCAACTAGCAAGTGTCTTCACTGACATTTTCAACCTCTCCCTGTCCAAGTCTGTAATACCAAAATGTTTTAAGCAGACCACCATAGTGCCTATGCCCATGAACACTAAGGTAACCTGTCTAAATGACTACCGACCTGTAGCATTCACGTCTGTAGCCATGAATTGCTTTGAAAGGCTGGTCATGGCTCACATCAACACCATCATCCCAGAAACCCTAGACCCACTCCAATTTGCAAACCACGCCAAAACAGATCCACAGATGATGCAGTCTCTATTGCACTCCACACTGCCCTTTCCCACCTGGACAAAAGGAACACCTATGTGAGAATGCTATTCATTGACTACAGCTCAGCCTTCAACACCATAGAGCCCTCAAAGCTCATCAATAAGCTAAGGACCCTGGGACTAAACACCTCCCTCTGCAACTGGATCCTGGACTTCCTGATGGGCCGCCCCCAGGTGGTAAGGGTAGGTAACAACACATCCGCAATGCTGATCCTTAACACAGGGGCCCCTCAGGAGTGCGTGCTCAGCCCCCTCCTGTACTCCCTGTTTACTCATGACTGCACGGCCAGGCACGACTCCAACACCATCATTAAATTTGCCGATGACACAACAGTGGTAGGACTGATCACCGACAACAACGAGACAGCCTATAGGGAGGAGGTCAGAGAACTGGCCATGTGGAGCCAGGACAACAACCTCTCCCTCAATGTGACCAAGACAAAGGAGATTATTGTGGACTACAGGAAAAGGAGGACCGAGCACGCCCCCATTCTCATCAACGGGGCTGCAGTGGAGCAGGTTGAGAGCTTTAAGTTCCTTGGTGTCCACATCACCAACAAACTAACATGGTCCACGTACACCAAGACAGTCATGAAGCGGGCATGACAAAACCTATTCCCCTTCAGGAGACAGAAAAGATTTGTCATGGGTCCTCAGATCCTCAAAAGGTTCTACAGCTGTACCATTGAGAGCATCCTGACTGGTTGCATCACCGCCTGTTGTGACAACTGCTCGGCCTCTGACCGCAAGGCACTACAGAGGGTAGTGCGAACGGCCCAGTACATCACTGGGGCCAAGCTTCCTGCCATCCAGGACCTCTATACCAGGCGGTGTCAGAGGAAGGCCCTAAAAATAGTCAAAGACTCCAGCCACCCTAGTCATAGACTGTTCTCTCTGCTACCACATGGCAAGCGGTAACGATGCGCCAAGTCTAGGTCCAAGAGGCTTCTAAACAGCTTCTACCCCCAAGCCATAACACTCCTGAACATCTAGTCAAATGGCTACGCAGAATATTTGCATTGCCCCCCCCCCCCTTCTCCCCCTCTTTACACCACTGCTACTCTCTGTTGTCATCTATGCATAGTCACTTTAATTAACCCTACCTACATGTACATACTACCTCAAATAACCGGTGCCCCCGCACATTGACTCTGTACCGGCACACCTCTGTATATATTGTGTATATATTGTTATTTTTTACTGCTGCTTTTTAATTACTTGTTACTTTTATCTGTTATTCTTATCTGTATTTTTTGAAACTGCAATGTTGGTTATTGGCTCGTAAGTAAGCATATCACTGTAAGGTCTACACCTGTTGTATTCGGCGCATGTGACTAATACAATTTGATTTGATTACGTCCCAGTCACCAGCCCATACACACAAGACCTGGCTGTTCAGTTAACTCACACACACAGAAACACACACACACACACACACACACACACACACACACACACACACACACACACACACACACACACACACACACACACACGAAAGCAGAAAGTGTTGTGTTATAGTGGTTGTGTAGCCAGGACAGAGCAGTAGAGCTTTATACTGGTTGTGTAGCCAGGACAGAGCAGTAGAGCTCTATAGTGGTTGTGTATCCAGGACAGAGCAGTAGAGCTCTATAGTGGTAGTGCAGCCAGGACAGAGCAGTAGAGCTCTATAGTGGTTGTGTAGCCAGGACAGAGTAGTAGAGCTCTATAGTGGTTGTGTAGCCAGGACAGAGTAGTAGAGCTCTATAGTGGTTGTGTAGCCAGGACAGAGCAGTAGAGCTCTATAGTGGTTGTGTAGCCAGGACAGAGCAGTAGAGCTCTATAGTGGTTGTGTAGCCAGGACAGAACAGTAGAGCTCTATAGTGGTTGTGTAGCCAGGACAGAGCAGTAGAGCTCTATAGTGGTTGTGTAGCCAGGACAGAGTAGTAGAGCTCTATAGTGGTTGTGTAGCCAGGACAGAGCAGTAGAGCTCTATAGTGGTTGTGTAGCCAGGACAGAGCAGTAGAGCTCTATAGTGGTTTTGTAGCCAGGACAGAGCAGTAGAGCTCTATAGTGGTTTTGTAGCCAGGACAGAGCAGTAGAGCTCTATAGTGGTTATGTAGCCAGGACAGAGCAGTAGAGCTTTAAACTGGTTGTGTAGCCAGGACAGAGCAGTAGAGCTCTATAGTGGTTGTGTAGCCAGGACAGAGCAGTAGAGATCTAATAGTGGTTGTGTAGCCAGGACAGAGCAGTAGAGCTCTATAGTGGTTGTGTAGCCAGGACAGCGCAGTAGAGATCTATAGTGGTTGTGTAGCCAGGACAGAGCAGTAGAGCTCTATAGTGGTTGTGTAGCCAGGACAGAGCAGTAGAGCTCTATAATGGTTGTGTAGCCAGGACAGAGCAGTAGAGATCTATAGTGGTTGTGTAGCCAGGACAGAGCAGTAGAGATCTATAGTGGTTGTGTAGCCAGGACAGAGTAGTAGAGCTCTATAGTGGTTGTGTAGCCAGGACAGAGCAGTAGAGCTCTATAGTAGTTGTGTAGCCAGGACAGAGCAGTAGAGCTCTATAGTAGTTGTGTAGCCAGGACAGAACAGTAGAGCTCTATAGTGGTTGTGTAGCCAGGACAGAGCAGTAGAGATCTATAATGGTTGTGTAGCCAGGACAGAGCTGGAAAGCTCTATAGTGGTTGTGTAGCCAGGACAGAGCAGTAGAGCTCTATAGTGGTTGTGTAGCCAGGACAGAGCAGTAGAGCTCTATAGTGGTTGTGTAGCCAGGACAGAACAGTAGAGCTCTATAGTGGTTGTGTAGCCAGGACAGAACAGTAGAGCTCTATAGTAGTTGTGTAGCCAGGACAGAACAGTAGAGCTCTATAGTGGTTGTGTAGCCAGGACAGAACAGTAGAGCTCTATAGTGGTTGTGTAGCCAGGACAGAGCAGTAGAGCTCTATAGTGGTTGTGTAGCCAGGACAGAACAGTAGAGCTCTATAGTGGTTGTGTAGCCAGGACAGAGCAGTAGAGCTCTATAGTGGTTATGTAGCCAGGACAGAGCAGTAGAGCTCTATCGTGGTTGTGTAGCCAGGACAGAGCAGTAGAGATCTATAGTGGTTGTGTAGCCAGGACAGAGCAGTAGAGCTCTATCGTGGTTGTGTAGCCAGGACAGAGCAGTAGAGATCTATAGTGGTTGTGTAGCCAGGACAGAGCAGTAGAGATCTATAGTGGTTGTGTAGCCAGGACAGAGCAGTAGAGATCTATAGTGGTTGTGTAGCCAGGACAGAGCAGTAGAGATCTATAATGGTTGTGTAGCCAGGACAGAGCAGTAGAGATTGGTTTGGTTCAGCTTGGTGCAGTAGTATGAAAAAAAACACCCACACTAAATGTATTGCAAATAGAAAGGTCACAGGCAAACTCTTGCAAATGAGCTGCAATGAACGAAAGAAAGAGTTAATGTAAGCACACACGCACACACACTCACACATTTGCATCGTCTGAAACATAGCGTCCCTATTAACATCTTACCAGGACAATGTGCTCGATACCACAGCCCACAACACACTGTGTATCTAATTTCTCCTCACACGGTATGTTGGTTCTGTTATTTTACTGAATGCTTTACTAACTTTCTTTCTCCAAACCCTCTGTCTCTCTTTCTCTCTCTCTCTCTCTCTCTCTCAATTCAATTCAATTCAATTCAAGGGGCTTTATTGGCATGGGAAACATGTTTTAACATTGCCAAAGCAAATGAGGTAGACAATACACAAAAGTGAAACAAACAAAACGAATTAACAGTAAACATTACACATACAGAAGTTTCAAAACAATAAAGACATTACGAGTGTCATATTAAATATATACAGTGTTGTAACAATGTACAAATGGTTAAAGCACACAAGTTAAAATAAGTAAGCATAAATATGGGTTGTATTTACAATGGTGTTTGTTTTTCACTGGTTGCCCTTTTCTTGTGGCAACAGGTCACAAATCTTGCTGCTGTGATGGCACACTGTGGAATTTCACCCAGTAGATATGGGAGTTTATCAAAATTGGATTTGTTTTCGAATTCTTTGTGGATCTGTGTGATCTGAGCGAAATATGTGTCTCTAATATGGTCATACATTGGGCAGGAGGTTATGAAGTGCAGCTCGGTTTCCACCTCATTTTGTGGGCAGTGTGCACATAGCCTGTCTTCTCTTGAGAGCCATGTCTGCCTACGGCGGCCTTTCTCAATAGCAAGGCTATGCTCACTGAGTCTGTACATAGTCAAAGCTTTCCTTAAGTTTGGGTCAGTCACAGTGGTCAGGTATTCTGCCACTGTGTACTCTCTGTTTAGGGCCAAATAGCATTCTAGTTTGCTCTGTTTTTTTGTTAATTCTTTCCAATGTGTCAAGTAATTATCTTTTTGTTTTCTCATGATTTGGTTGGGTCTAATTGTGCTGTTGTCCTGGGGCTTTGTGGGGTGTGTTTGTGTTTGTGAACAGAGCCCTAGGACCAGTTTGCTTAGGGGACTCTTCTCCAGGTTCACCTCTCTGTAGGTGATGGCTTTGTTATGGAAGGTTTGGGAATCGCTTCCTTTTAGGTGGTTGTAGAATTTAACGGCTCTTTTCTGGATTTTGATAATTAGTGGGTATCGGCCTAATTCTGCTCTGCATGCATTATTTGGTGTTCTGCGTTGTACACCGAGGATATTTTTGCAGAATTCTGCATGCAGAGTCTCAATTTGGTGTTTGCCCCATTTTGTGAAATCTTGGTTGGTGAGCGGACCCCAGACCTCACAACCATAAAGGGCAATGGGCTCTATGACTGATTCAAGTATTTTTAGCCAGATCCTAATTGGTATGTTGAAATTTATGTTCCTTTTGATGGCATAGAATGCCCTTCTTGCCTTGTCTCTCAGATCGTTCACAGCTTTGTGGAAGTTACCTGTGGTGCTGATGTTAGGTCTCTCTCTTTCTCACTCTCTCTCTGTCTCTCTCTCTCTGTCTCTATGTCTCTCTCTCTGTCTCTATGTCTCTCTCTCTCTTTCTCACTCTCTCTCTGTCTCTATCTCTCTCTGTGTGTCTCTCTGTCTCTCTCCCTCTTTCTCTCTCTCTATTTCTCACTCTCTCTCTGTCTCTATCTCTCTCTCTGTATCTCTCTGTCTCTCTCCCTCTTTCTCTCAATTCAATTCAATTCAATTCAATTGACTTTATTGACATGGCAAGTTCATTATTACTTACATTGTCAAAGTATACATATCGAAAAATAAAAATCAAATATATATGTATATATATACAAAATATATATATATTTATATATAAATAAATGGTGGGACCAACAGTAATAATACTAGTAGTAGTGGACATGGGATCACCATTAACAACAACTACAACAACAATATTAATCAGAACAACAATACATTAAATCAATGGTAGTAGAACCGTGTCAACATGACTTGAGAAGACATATGACCTGGTATGAAAGACAAAACAAAACTAAGCTAAATGGGATTTTTCACTGGCTGTCCCTCAGGTTGTGGCAGGAGGACACATATTTGGCTGCCAAAACTGCACATTTTGGCTTTTCACCCAATAAATATTAGATTTTTTTATAGTTTCAAATTCTTTGTATTGAGTTATAATTTTGGGAAAGAAATATGCTCTTAGGTCTGAGTATTTGTCACAGTGTAGTAGGAAATGCACCTCTGTCTCTACCTCTCCCCTGGAGCAGAGTGAGCACAGCCTATCCTCTCTGGGCAGCCAGGTTTGTCTGTGACGACCGGTCTCTATAGCAAGACGGTGCTCTTTCTCTCTCTCTCTTTCTCTCTCTCTCTTTCTCTCTCTCTCTCTCTCTTTCTCACTCTCTCTCTCTGTCTCTCTCTCTCTGTCTCTATGTCTCTCTCTCTGTCTCTATGTCTCTCTCTCTCTTTCTCACTCTCTCTCTGTCTCTCTCTGTCTCTCTCCCTCTTTCTCTCTCTCTCTTTCTCTCTCTCTCTTTCTCACTCTCTCTCTCTGTATCTCTCTGTCTCTCTCCCTCTTTCTCTTTCTCTCTTTCTCTCTCTCTTTCTCTTTCTCTCTCTCTTTCTCACTCTCTCTCTGTCTCTATCTCTGTCTCTCTCCCTCTTTCTCTCTGTCTCTCTTTCGCTCTGTCTCTCTTTCGCTCTGTCTCCCTTTCTCTCTCTCTCTCTATCTCTCTCTCTCTCTGTGTGTCTCTCTGTCTCTCGCTGTCTCTCGCTGTCTCTCTCTCTGTGTCTCTGTGTCTCTCTGTGTCTCTCTCTCTGTGTCTCTGTGTCTCTCTGTGTCTCTCTCTGTCTCTCTCTGTCTCTCTCTGTCTCTCTCTGTCTCTGTGTCTCTCTGTCTCTTTCTCTCTTTCTCTCTGTCTCCCTTTCTCTCTCTCTCTGTCTCCGTGTCTCTATGGCTCTCTCTGTCTCTCTCTGTCTCTCACTGCCTCTCTCTGTCTCTCTCTGTGTGTCTCTCTGTCTCTGTGTCTCTCTCTGTCTCCCTTTCTCGCTCTCTCTCTGTCTCTGTGTCTCTATGTCTCTCTCTGTCTCTCTCTGTGTCTCTCTGTCTCTGTCTCTCTCTCTCTTTCTCTGTCTCTCTTTCTCTCTCTGTCTCTCTTTCTCTCCTTATCCTCTCCATATCCATCTGCTTCCTCATAAATCTTTCTCACTCTCGTTCCCATATTCCTTCCTCTCTTCCCCCTCTTCCCCACTCTCTCATTGTAAATGAGAATCTGTTCTTAATGGACAGATTTAATTGCCTGGTTAAATAAACGTTAAATAAAACATTTATAAAAAATGTGTGTCTCTCCCCCTCACCCCCATCTCCCTCCCTGACAGCTGGAGGTCAATGCAGTATTGTTTGTGTGTCAAAGCGTGGGCGTGTTTCTCCTGTGGCTGACTGAGCATGCCCACAGGAAGTCCAGTAAGAAGAGAGAGAGAGGTTCAGCACTGTGCACTCACAAAGAGTCATACAGAAACACCAGCAGGTAGACAAGTCAAGTTGTTGAGTTGAGTTGAGTTCGCATCAGTTTTAAATTCAGTTCAGTTCAATTCAAATCACTTAAAGTCAAGTCAACTCAGTTCAGTACAGTTCAGTTCGATTCAGTTCAAAATCAACTGAACTCATCTCAATTCAGCTCAAGTCAAGTCAATTCAATTCTATAGTCCTATTGATCATTCCCCTCAGTTTGATAGTTACATGCAAACCCTCCCCATGCCCCTCCCCCTGACAACAGGAGCATCTCCTCCTGTTGCCACGGTACATCACCATGGAGCTGAAGACAGAGATCATCAAATGACTGTCAGAGAATAAAGACAAAGGACAGAACTTCTACAGTCTGTACATACGCCAACACAAAGGCGTCAGGTCAGGAAATGTGTCTGTACATCCGCCAACACAAAGACGTCAGCTCAGGAAATGTCTGTACATCCGCCAACACAAAGACGTCAGCTCAGGAAATGTGTCTGTACATCCGCCAACACAAAGACGTCAGCTCAGGAAATGTGTCTGTACATCCGCCAACACAAAGACGTCAGCTCAGGAAATGTGTCTGTACATCCGCCAACACAAAGACGTCAGCTCAGGAAATGTGTCTGTACATCCGCCAACACAAAGACGTCAGCTCAGGAAATGTGCACTTGAATGATTGTGCACCAATGAATACTGCTAGAAGGACTAGGTGAGGACTTTTTACATCCTTGGTATTCCAAAAAAGGCAAGGTGATGATGATATCGCACACAAGTTGTTGCAGTCTTTTTTTGTCAGATTGGCATTTATTGGGATGAGTCTTGTCCTGGAGGAAGCTCTGCAGAGTGTTCACTATCTTATTTAGACCAGAAAGTCATAAAATCTGATTTTAAACCTACAGTAACCCTAGCATTAACCCTAACCTCAACCACACTGCTAACATTATGCCTAATCCTAACCTTAAATTAAGACCAAAAATAAATGTTTTGTTTTTCTAAACTATTTACGATATAGCCAATTCTGACTTCGCAGCTTGACAATTTAGCGGAAACCACTCAAGATACATCCCAATAAACATCAACCTGCTTTTTGGGAGGAGTTGCTATCATCTTCCCTTTTCTGAAACACCAATGATCTGTTACTTTGGCCACCTAAATACTATCAGAGGATTTAGCAGAGTCTCATTGATTCCCCTACTGTATCTTATTTGCTCTGTGTAGTATTCTGTATTCTGACATCGTGGGGTTTACTAAGCTGGCCAGTACCTGTTCTCCAGAGGAGCTGGTGGGAGTCATCAACAAACTCTTCAGCAGGTTTGATGACATTGCCAAGGTGACATATCATTTCAACAACAGCTCAATAGATCCCGATGACATACGTTCACTCAAACACCATCTCATACTAATCCTAATCTTTCCCTCTCATACTACTCAGAGGGTACCATGTAAAAACTTCCATCACTGACTCTCTGACTCTTTCTCCATCTCTCTCTCTCCCCTCCCTCTCCCCTCTCCCCTCGTCTCCGTCCCCCTCGCTCTCCCTTCCTCTTCTACCCCTCTCTCCCTCCCTGCTTCCATCTCTGGATCTCTCTCCTCCATGTATCACCTCCATCTATCACCACCATGTATCACCTCCATCTATCCCCACCATGTATCACCTCCATGTATCACCTCCATGTATCACCTCCATGTATCACTTCCATGTATCACCTTCATCTATCCTAGGCCGTCATTGAAAATAAGAATTGATTCTTAACTGACTTGCCTACATGTATCATGTAGATAAATCAATCATTTATCTCAATCAGTAATCTAATTTCTCTATTCATTATTTTATTGGCTCTGTTTCTGATAAATCACCTTGTCTCCCTGCCAACGCAGAAATCATTTAACATAGTCTGTATGACATGGTTTGTGATCAAGACTGATTGTTATAACCTTGTCATATCTCTGTAGTAAATTACGGGAGGCTACAGGTGTGGAGATCAGTATGAGAGTGGGCGTGCACTCCGGCAACATTCTCTGTGGCGTAATTGGTCTACAGAAGTGACAGTACGATGTCTGGTCACATGACGTGCCCCTGGCCAATCTTTTGGAGTCTGGGGGCATGTCAGCGTAAGGAACCAGGAAGCTGATGTGTTTGTTTTATTAACTGTTATAAATAAGTAATAAGCTTTATAAGACATGTGTCATACCTGGGTTAAAAACCCATGTGGTGTGTGTGTGTTATGATATCTTTATGCAAGTGTGTGTTCAGGTGGGCACAACGTTACAGATCATTCAGACAGAAATTTCTTAGGTAGAACAGATATTAGTGTTTACCATGCAGAATACGACATTGTGTCAGTTCTATTCAGTACAATTCTACCTGCAATGTTTCCCACCCAAGGCATGTCCACATCACAGAGGAGACACTGGGTCACTTAGCTGGGGCATACCAAGTGGACGACACTGACGGGGGGAGCTGGGACTCTCTGCTAAAGGGGAGGAAAACCTACCTGGTGGTCGACCCCCATAAGGAAGATACCACCTCTAAGAAGAAGGAAGAGGTGTGTGTAAAATGCATGTTTTAGAACCTGTTGTTGTGTGTATTGATGTATTTATGTACAGTACCAGTCAAAAGTTTGGACACACCTACTCATTCAGGGGTTTCTCTTTATTTTTACTATTTTCTACATTGCAGAATAATAGTGAAGATATTAAAACTATGAAATAACACATATGGAAGCATGTAGGCACCAAAAAAGTATACTTTACAAAATATACTTTATATTCGAGATTCTTCAAAGTAGCCACCCTTTGCCTTGATGACAGCATTACACACTATTGGCATTCTCTCAACCAGTTTCATGAGGTAGTCACCTGGAATTAACATGTGTGCTTTGTTAAAAGTAAATTTGTGGAATTTCTTTCCTTAATGCGTGTCAGCCAATCAGTTGTGTTGTGACACAGCAGAAGACAGCCCTATTTGGTAAAAGACCAAGTTCAAGTTCACACACACTCACACCGCCATGCATGAAGTGGTATTCACAAACACTCACACTGCCATGCATGACATTGTATTCACACACACTCACACCGCCATGCATGAAGTGGTATTCACAAACACTCACACTGCCATGCATGACATTGTATTCACACACACTCACACCGCCATGCATGACATGGTATTCACACACACTCACACCGCCATGCATGAAATGGTATTCACACACACTCACACCGCCATCCATGACATGGTATTCACACACACTCACACCGCCATGCATGACATGGTATTCACACACACTCACACCGCCATCCATGACATGGTATTCACACACACACACACCGCCATTCATGACATGGTGTTCACACCCTGAGCCTTTCTCCCACCCACTCCTTTCCCATTCATTAACATGACTACTTAGCCGTCCTCACAAAGGACACAAATGTCTATTTTATCTTACATAACAAATCATTGAACAGCTTACTTTCTCTTCTGTCAATCTTTCACAGCTGACAGAGTTAATTGTATGTGTATTCAGAATGAACTCTGTGTTTTGTTGACTATGTGGTTTTGCGTGTGTGTGTTTCTAAGAGCGAACTCCTACTCAGACCGATTCCAACAGGTAAACCAGATTTTTATTTGTATTTTATTTTCATCATTTTTTCCCATTATTGTATTACTGTAGTTTTAATGAATGAATATTTCTTAGTAGCAGTCAGGTCCTGGACGATGGCATAAGAGGGTCGTTAGATACCATAGACGCTGCAAGGTAAGTGTTTTCCCCTAGCTCTAACACTTTTCTGTTGTGTCGTGTTCTTTTCTCTGCCAACTGACATAACATATTATAAGCCTTGTTATAAGACCTTATAAAGGCTCGTACATGCTTATGACATTATACCTCTATGTTATTTCTCTCCTCAGACTGTCTCCTCTCGTCTCTTATTCTGTCTTTCACAGGCGGAGAGCCAAGAAGCTGAACTGCCCATCCCTGTTATTCAAACACCTAAAGCTGGAGAAACAGGTGGGAGTTTTTTACTGCTGTGTTTTGTTGTGTCATAGTTACGGGCATGTTTTGTGACATGTCTGTGTGTTAAGGCTTGTCTTTTGAAGTGTGGTGTTAATGTCAGTGTTGTATGTTGTGATAGGTCTTGTATTAAAGTACACTCCTAAAAGGAAGGGTGCTTTGCAGCTTTTTGAGGGCCATGAATCGAGCCGTTGAACCCTTGTAGGTGCTATATACGTATAACTATTTCTTCTAGCAGTGTAGTGTATTTTATGGCTGACTGATGCATTATGGTTGGTGTGTCTGGTGTAATGGGGGTTGCAGATGTAGGATCTTAATTTGATCACTCTTTTGTTGCCAAGGATTTTCCTGAGTTGTGTAATGTACTATATAGGGTTGTGTGTCTCTCGGAGGTGAAAGGTCTCCACCAGTCAGTAGGCTGCATGGCTCTCATCTTCGTGTCTCTGTTTACCACCATCACACACACACACACACACACACACACACACACACACACACACACACACACACACACACACACACACACACACACACACACACACACACACACACACACACACACACACACACACACACACTACTGTTGTGCTGCAAGTGAAATGTCACATGTAAATCCAGCAGAGATCAAAGGAAAGAAAGAGTTCTTGTTTTGCATTTTCTGTAACATCCAGAGAAAGAGAGGGAGGAGAACTGAAGGGAGGGGAAAGGAGGGAGGTGGAAATGAGGGAGGAGAACTGAAGGGAGGGGAAAGGCGGGAGGGGGAAAGGAGGGAGGAGAACTGAAGGGAGGAGAAAAGGAAGGAGGGGTAAAGGATGGAGGAGAAAATGAGGGATAAAGGAGGGAGGAGATAAGGAGGGAGGATAACTGAAGGGAGGAGAAAAGGAAGGAGGGGTAAAGGATGGAGGAGAAAATGAGGGATAAAGGAGGGAGGAGAAAAGGAGGGAGGATAACTGAAGGGAGGAGAAGAGGAAGGAGGGGTAAAGGATGGAGGAGAAAATGTGGGATAAAGGAGGGAGGAGAAAAGGAGGGAGGAGAAAAGGAGGGATAAAGGAGGGAGGAGAAAAGGAGGGAGGAGAACTGAAGGGAGGAGAAAAGGAATGAGGGGGAAAGGAGGGAGGAGAACTGGAGGGGTAAAGGAGGGAGGAGAAAAGGAGGGAGGGATAAAGGAGGGAGGGGAAAAGGAGGGAGGGGGAAGGAGGGAGGATAACTGAAGGGAGGGATAAAGGAGGGAGGGGAAAAGGAGGGAGGAGAAAAGGAGGGATAAAGGAGGGAGGGGGAAAGGAGGGAGGAGAACTGAAGGGAGGAGAAAAGGAATGAGGGGGAAAGGAGGGAGGAGAACTGGAGGGGTAAAGGAGGGAGGAGAAAAGGAGGGAGGGATAAAGGAGGGAGGGGAAAAGGAGGGAGGGGGAAAAGGAGGGAGGAGAACTGGAGGGGTAAAGGAGGGAGGAGAACTGGAGGGGTAAAGGAGGGAGGAGAACTGGAGGGGTAAAGGAGGGAGGGGAAAAGGAGGGACTATAACTGAAGGGAGGGATAAAGGAGGGAGGGGGAAAAAGGAGGAAGGAGAACAGGAGGGAGGGGGGAAGGAGGTATATAGGGTCTAAAAGGATTAATGGAGAGAGGTGGAGAATAGATGTTGTTGCTCTCTTTCTCTCTCTCTCAGAAACATTGCTATGGCTGTGTCGTATGAAGTTACCTTTCCTGTTGAGGTGCTAC
Organism: Salvelinus namaycush; assembly: GCF_016432855.1. Lineage (NCBI taxonomy): Eukaryota > Metazoa > Chordata > Actinopteri > Salmoniformes > Salmonidae > Salvelinus > Salvelinus namaycush. The sequence continues at coordinate 19,138,036 of NC_052342.1, read as the reverse complement.
TCCTCTCTGTGGTCTGCACCGGACACCTCAAGGTAACACTGTAAACACAACCCTAAACCTAGCTTCATGTCCACATCCCGGTTCAACCCTAACCCTAAATGTTTCTCTTTAACAATTCCAGTGTGAGTGCTCTAGCAAGGTATGTGATGTATATATGTGTGTGTGGGTGTGTGCGTTTCAGAGGTTGAGCTCTAAGGTGTCCACTGTCCCGTGTGGCTCAGTTGGTAGAGCATGGCGCTTGCAACGCCAGGGTTGTGGGTTCAATTCCCACGGGGGGACCAGGGTTCAATTCCCACGGGGGGACCAGGATGAATATGTATGAACTTTCCAATTTGTAAGTCGCTCTGGATAAGAGCGTCTGCTAAATGACTTAAATGTCCACTGGATGTTGTCGCTATCGCACAGATTGGCCACTACTGGTCTGCTTCTGTCTCCTCATCACCCTGCTCATGGCTATACTGAACTTTGTAAGTCACACACACACACGCACACACGTTAACATGCATGCACACACATACTAGAATTCACAAACATTCACAAACCTCCACTACATAACCTCCACTACATAACATCCGCTACATAACATCCACTACATAACCACCACTACATAACCACCACTACATAACCTCCAATACATAATCTCCACTACATAACCTCCACTACATACCCTCCACTACATAACCTCCACTACATAAACTCCACTACATAACCTCCACTACATTACATTACCTCCATTACATAACCTCCACTACATAAACACCACTACATAACTCCACTACATAACCACCACTACATAAACAACACTACATAACCTCCACTACATAACCTCCACTACATTACCTCCACTACATAACCTCCACTACATAACCACCACTACATAACCACCACTACATAACCTCCACTACATAACCACCACTACATAACCTCCACTACATACCCTCCACTACATAAACTCCACTACATAACCTCCACTACATAACCTCCACTACATTACATTACCTCCATTACATAACCACCACTACATAACCTCCACTACATAAACACCACTACATAACTCCACTACATAACCTCCACTACATAACCTCCACTACATAAACACCACTACATAAACACCACTACATAAGCTCCACTACATAACCACCACTACATAACCTCCACTACATTACCTCCACTACATAACCTCCACTACATAACCACCACTACATAACCACCACTACATAACCTCCACTACATAACCACCACTACATAACCACCACTACATAACCTCCACTACATAATCACCACTACATAACCTCCACTACATAGCTCCACTACATAACCACCACTACATAACCTCCACTACATAACCTCCACTACATAACCTCCACCTATACACTGTCCCTGTGAGTACCTCCTCAATCCATCAAGCAATCAACCAATCAATTAATCAATTATACATTTACCTGAGACATAAACACTTTCGTTAGCCCCCTGAGAAAGTACCTAGGCTTTAGCTCAGTAGGCTAACCTAACACACAGTTGTGGCCCGCAGACGACCCAGGTTTGTCATAAGGTGCTTGATATCTAGTCTAATATCAGTGACCTGTGATCACTCTCTTTCTCCCCCCTCATCAGATCTTTTTCAGGGCTGATCTGATTGGTCAAAAATACCAATTAGTGGAAAAAAGAATCCGAATTGTGCTGTCTGTGTGAACGCAGCCATAGAGAGAGAGACACACACACACGTTGCTCTACAACGACACCAAGTAAGACTGGATAACAGATAGTAACATAGTGCACCTTATGACAAACCTGGGTCGTCTGCGGGCCACAACTGTGTCATAAGGTGAACGCACCAATTTGTAAGTCGCTCTGGATAAGAGCGTCTGCTAAATGACTTAAATGTAAATGTAAATGTAAATAGTAACACACACCTTTAGTAACAGCTTTCATCAAAGCGAAGCCTGAGGCCGTGTTATCTCCTTGGCCCTTTGTTTAAGCTGCGTGAATAAATAAAGGTAAAATGATACTATCGTCTGGGTTCCACAATCTGGACTCACAGAGTGACAGACAAAAGGCATGAAACTCAAACCTGGGTTGAGCCAGACATGTCTTTTGTCTGTCACTCTGTGATACCAGATTGTGGAAACCCCTCTCTCCTTCCCCCCTCCCCCTCTCTCTCTCCTTCCCTCCCCCTCTCCCTCTCTCCTTCCCTCCCCCTCTCTCTCTCCTTCCCTCCCCCTCCCTCTCTCTCTCAGGAAAGTGAGTTTGAATATGTTTTTTAAAAGACTGACATGACCGAGGGGGGGAGAGAACAAGGGAAAGACGGATGATTACATGGTGGCTCAAAGTGTGTGTTTGTATTTCCCCAGGCCTGGAGTCCTAAAGGACCCTAAGATCATGGCTGGAGTTGGTTGTTCATCTTCTATTTCATCTGTCTGTCTGTGTGTTCATACATGCATGCGTGCTTGTCACATCCATGCCTTTCTGCTTTCATGTGTGTGTGTGTGTGTGTGTGTGTGTGTGTGTGTGCGTGTGTGTCCAACCTGGTGTAACGAGTGCGCTGAGTGTCGGGAAGCAAGTTCAGGGAGTTAGTGTTTTAATAAATTAACAAAACAAAAAACACGAAACACAAACAACGCACCGACATGAAAACAGAGTCAATGACACCTGAGGAAAGAACCAAAGGGGACTGACAGATATAGGGAAGATAATCAAAGAGTTGATGGTGTCCAGGTGAGGTCCACATGAGGTGCTGGTGTGCGAGACGATGGTGACAGGATAATCAGCAGCCTGATGACCTAGAGGTCGGAGAGGGAGTACACGTGACACCCGGACTCAAGTACTATTTGAAATCATTTAAAATACTTAAGCTGTGCTTGATTGAGCTGCCTTTTGCAATTTAATTATTACAAAAGTCCCAAAAGTGCAAATGCCCAGATGGCACTCCCGTCAGGCTAAAGCAAATGTTGTAAAGATATTAAATAGTAGTGGAAGCCAGGTCTCGAGACTACAGAAGGTCAGTCTGATTGCCCCCAGCAGCACTGTAACGGGGAGAGCGCCACTTCATGCAAATGACCAACCAAACCATGTATATAACGTGTTTGTGTATATCATGTGTGTGCTTGATATAATGTCTGTGTGTTGTGATATGACATTATGACGTGTTTTGTGTGTATATATAACGTGGTTGTGTCAGTGTTATATGATATAATGTGTGTGTGTTGTGATATGACATGATGACGTGTTTTGTGTGTATATATAACGTGGTTGTGTCAGTGTTATATGATATAATGTGTGTGTGTTGTGATATGACATGATGACGTGTTTTGTGTGTATATATAACGTGGTTGTGTCAGTGTTATATGATATAATGTGTGTGTGTTGTGTTCGCCTCGGTACCCCAGTTTAAGGACTTCTACAACGATTGCAGCGTGAACCGAGATGGACTCTCCTCAACGAGATCATCTCAGACTTTGATGAGGTACAAATAGAGCACCCTATTCCCTATATAGTGCACTACTTTTGACTAGGGCCACTCAGGATTCCCGAGTGGCACAGCGGTCTAATGCACTGCATCTCAGTGCTATAGGCATCACTACAAACCCTGGTTTGATTCCAGGCTGTATCACCGTGATTGGGAGTCTCATAGGGCAGCGCACAATTGGCCTAGCGTCGTCCTTTGGCCGGGGTAGGTCGTCATTGTAAATAAGAATTTGTTCTTAACTGACTTGCCTAATTAAATAAAGGTTAAATAAAAAAGGTCTGGGTTTAAAAGTAGTGAACTATAGGGAATAGAGTCCCACTTCAGAGTTTGGTCTGGAACTCAGAAGGGAAGAAGGGCCTGAAGATTTTCCTCAACTGGTAACCTGACCATGAACTGACCATTAGTTTGTTACCAAACGTACCCTTTCTCTTTCTCTGCCTCCCCCTCTCTCTCAACCCCTCTGTCTCTAGCAGCTTCTCTCTCAACCCCTCTGTCTCTAGCAGCTTCTCTCTCAACCCTTCTGTCTCTAGCAGCTTCTCTCTCAACCCCTCTGTCTCTAGCAGCTTCTCTCTCAACCCCTCTGTCTCTAGCAGCTTCTCTCTCAACCCCTCTGTCTCTAGCAGCTTCTCTCTCAACCCCTCTGTCTCTAGCAGCTTCTCTCTCAACCCCTCTGTCTCTAGCCGCTTCTTTCTCAACCCCTCTGTCTCTAGATGCTTCTCTCTCAACCCCTCTGTCTCTAGCCGCTTCTCTCTCAACCCCTCTGTCTCTAGCAGCTTCTCTCTCAACCCCTCTGTCTCTAGCAGCTTCTCTCTCAACCCCTCTGTCTCTAGCCGCTTCTCTCTCAACCCCTCTGTCTCTAGCAGCTTCTCTCTCAACCCCTCTGTCTCTAGCAGCTTCTCTCTCAACCCCTCTGTCTCTAGCAGCTTCTCTCTCAACCCCTCTGTCTCTAGCAGCTTCTCTCTCAACCCCTCTGTCTCTAGCAGCTTCTCTCTCAACCCCTCTGTCTCTAGCAGCTTCTCTCTCAACCCCTATGTCTCTAGCAGCTTCTCTCTCAACCCCTCTGTCTCTTGCAGCTTCTCTCTCAACCCCTCTGTCTCTAGCAGCTTCTCTCTCAACCCCTCTGTCTCTTGCAGCTTCTCTCTCAACCCCTCTGTCTCTTGCAGCTTCTCTCTCAACCCCTCTGTCTCTTGCAGCTTCTCTCTCAACCCCTCTGTCTCTAGCAGCTTCTCTCTCAACCCTTCTGTCTCTAGCAGCTTCTCTCTCAACCCCTCTGTCTCTAGCAGCTTCTCTCTCAACCCCTCTGTCTCTAGCAGCTTCTCTCTCAACCCCTCTGTCTCTAGCAGCTTCTCTCTCAACCCCTCTGTCTCTAGCAGCTTCTCTCTCAACCCCTCTGTCTCTAGCAGCTTCTCTCTCAACCCCTCTGTCTCTAGCAGCTTCTCTCTCAACCCCTCTGTCTCTAGCAGCTTCTCTCTCAACCCCTCTGTCTCTAGCAGCTTCTCTCTCAACCCCTCTGTCTCTAGCAGCTTCTCTCTCAACCCCTCTGTCTCTAGCAGCTTCTCTCTCAACCCCTCTGTCTCTAGCAGCTTCTCTCTCAACCCCTCTGTCTCTTGCAGCTTCTCTCTCAACCCCTCTGTCTCTAGCAGCTTCTCTCTCAACCCCTCTGTCTCTTGCAGCTTCTCTCTCAACCCCTCTGTCTCTAGCAGCTTCTCTCTCAAACCCTCTGTCTCTAGCAGCTTCTCTCTCAACCCCTCTGTCTCTAGCAGCTTCTCTCTCAACCCCTCTGTCTCTAGCAGCTTCTCTCTCAACCCCTCTGTCTCTAGCAGCTTCTCTCTCAACCCCTCTGTCTCTAGCAGCTTCTCTCTCAACCCCTCTGTCTCTAGCAGCTTCTCTCTCAACCCCTCTGTCTCTAGCAGCTTCTCTCTCAACCCCTCTGTCTCTAGCAGCTTCTCTCTCAACCCCTCTGTCTCTTGCAGCTTCTCTCTCAACCCCTCTGTCTCTTGCAGCTTCTCTCTCAACCCCTCTGTCTCTAGCAGCTTCTCTCTCAACCCCTCTGTCTCTTGCAGCTTCTCTCTCAACCCCTCTGTCTCTAGCAGCTTCTCTCTCAACCCCTCTGTCTCTAGCAGCTTCTCTCTCAACCCCTCTGTCTCTAGCAGCTTCTCTCTCAACCCCTCTGTCTCTAGCAGCTTCTCTCTCAACCCCTCTGTCTCTAGCAGCTTCTCTCTCAACCCCTCTGTCTCTAGCAGCTTCTCTCTCAACCCCTCTGTCTCTAGCCGCTTCTCTCTCAACCCCTCTGTGTCTTGCAGCTTCTCTCTAAGCCAAAGTTCTGTTTTGTGAAAGAGCGAAAGGTCGTATATAGATAGCTCTGTTCTGCCTCACTGGGTCGAGTTCAAATACTTAAAAAAAATACGCCCTTACTTACTCTCTTCTCTGAGGTAGTTAGTGATCTGTATGTGATTGGATAAGAGAAAGAAAGGTCACTTATCATGTTATTGTTTTCGCCAATCAAATCTTGTCAATGAAGTGGAAGTGTTCTCTTGTTCTCTGTCTCCCCCTGTAGGGCTGTGATATGTCCTACAGCCATGTGCGCAGTATGGTAGAGTTTTCCATCGCTCTGAAGAACAACCTGGAGTCCATCAACCAACACTCCTTCAACAGCTTCAAGCTATGAATCGGTGAGTCAGTGGGACAAGAAAAATATGGACTGACTCATTTAATCTTTACTCGATTCCTTGTCGTCTCTCCTTGCCTGATTCTCAAAATGTATTGGAGAAGAAAGTTTGAGGGAAGGGACCTTCTCCTACGGTTGAGGATGCACAGAATCAAGGAAAGACTAAAAGAGATTGAGCCTTAACTTTATAACCATCTCTCCCTTCCTACTCACGTTTTAATATTCTCTTTAATATGGATAAACCATGGTCCAGTGATTGCAGGGGTGATTGGAGCACACAAACTGACCAATCAGCTCCCCTGTTCTGACCTCTCCAACCAATCATCAACACTCATCTGGCCAAACAATTTTGTGTTAGAAATACCCGGGTTGATTTCTGATCCCAGTCAGTTCCTTTCTGTTGTCTTTTTGATGAAGATGTTAAACCAAAATCCAGACTGTCAGAATATATATACTTAGTTGGCAATAATTTGTGATAATTTATTAATTGTGTTTTTAATAACTCTCTACTCATGTACTACTGTATGTATCTATGTGTGATCTGTGTATGGCAGACACCAAACCAAAGACCTTTAGCAACATCCTCTTATTACTAATGACACACACAGAGTGGGTTCAAGGCAAGAAATGACATTGAAAGGGCCTTATTAGGAAATGACAGAGTATATGGAAACTCTAGATTGTGTGCTCTTCAATGGTTCCCTTAAAGGGATGTTTGAAATAAGTGGTGCTGCATATAATAAGAATGGTGTTATGTTATTGCAATGGACAGGAGGTTCTGGCCAGTAGGCTTCTCTGCTAAAGGTATTGAAACATTCACACATAGCGACACCTTTTTTAATCCATCTGCTGCCACTTTAGTGGCCTGAGAATGCAATATAACTTTTGATAATGTAATTACATGTTTTGTATTTAGTTTGTATTAAAGAGATTAGTATGTGTTGTCTATTCTGAACAATTTATAATAAAAGCAAGTATAAATTAATGCACATAAAAATGATCTAAGATGTGGGAGATTTTGTAATTACTTCTAAGCGACCAAATTCTTTAAATACTGTTAGTGCATTATTACTTTAGTAAGATGATAATAATGTGTAGCCTATTAGTTCGTACTCATAACGTGTCATGAAGCTCAAAGAACCAGGCCTACCTTTTTATTCTCGGATACGTCAGTTTCCGACATGAACTGAGAGCTGTGGAATTTCCCCTCTGTTTAAGCCACACCCACAGACCTCTCTGAATGGCCAGAACGATTTATATGTAAAACTTCTCGCTCGTTATTGGTCCTCCTTCTGTTTTGGGACATTTCGTGAGTTATGTTCTATGCAAGTTTTGGTTGATCTAAAAGTTGGTGAAATTGGTAAGTGTTGATATTATTAACTGTCAAATAATGTGCAAATATATTAGTTTCAGTCGAGTTTTGAAACGATATGGCACCTGTTTCCTTTTCGTCATGGTTTGTGAGGTAGAATGACTCGTTTTGGTAGCTGGTAACGCGTCGGAATCGTCAGGTAGCGTGACCGTAGCTAGCTGGTCAGAAATGTTGAACATTGCGATGTGGGCTATTGTAGGGTTATGGCTAGAAGGATTCCAACTTTTGTCAAATTTACGTCAAAAGTATATATTTTAGCTAACCCTAACCCTTTTCCTAGCCTTAATTATCTTGATTCTCCTAACAGCTACGTTAATTCTCCTAACCTGTTGGGGAAAGTCTAATCTGACAGAAACTGGAACCCTTTTAGCCATGACCATACATCTAGCTAGACGCCCAATATCCTGTAACTACATTCACGCGAGATTCGGCTCTGGTCCGAGATTAGGTTATCTTAAAATGTGCAGGTTATGTTTTATAACTAGTTTATAATCTACCTTTTTGAGGCTATGTTGTGCCATTTAGTGACAGCACCATCAATGCCACGAGAAACACTCACCTGCTCTATTCACACAGATAGGGGCTGATGGATAGGTGAGCTCACTCGACTGAGGACACATACTCACACCACAATGTCTGGGGCCCAGGAGTACAAGAGACAGCAACCCCCGAAAATGTACTTGGTGGTATCCAACCTAAAGATTCAGGACCAGTTGGAAGGTACCATCCGACTGCTACGGGGGAACCTCTGTCAGGAGCAAGAGGGGGGAAGGAGCAGGGGCGACCAACTGTGGGTAAAGGTAAGAAAATGAATTAATACTTTATCACGCCTGTCTTCTCTCATCCTTGTGTTTGAATATTCTCTCTCCTTTTTCTCTTTCTCTGCTCTCTCTCCCTCCCTCTCTCTCTGCACTCTCTTTCTCCTTGTCCCACACCACCCTCCGTCCCTCTCTCTCGCTCTCTCCTCCTCTCTTGCTCTCTCTCCCTTCCTCCCTCTCTCTCCTGGTCCCCCACCACTCCCTGTCTCTCTCTCCCTCCCTTCCCCTCTCTCTCGCCCTTCCTCTCTCTCTCCCTTTCTCCCTCTCTCCCTCTCTCTCGCTCTCTCTCCCTTCCTCTCTCTCTCGCCCGTGCTCTCTCGCCCGTCCTCTCTCTCCTTGTCCCCCACCACCCTCCGTCTCACTCTCTCGCTCTCTCTTTCTCTCAATTCAATTCAATTCAAGGGGCTTTATTGGCATGGGAAACATGTGTTAACATTGCCAAAGCAAGTGAGGTAGACAATACACAAAAGTGAAACAAACAATACAAATTAACAGTAAACATTACACATACAGAAGTTTCAAAACAATAAAGACATTACAAATGTCATATTATATATATATACAGTGTTGTAACAATGTACGAATGGTTAAAGCACACAAGTTAAAATAAATAAGCATAAATATGGGTTGTATTTACAATGGTGTTTGTTCTTCACTGGTTGCCCTTTTCTTGTGACAACAGGACACAAATCTTGCTGCTGTGATGGCACACTGTGGAATTTCAACCAGTAGATATGGGAGTTTATCAAAATTGGATTTGTTTTCGAATTCTTTGTGGATCTGTGTAATCTGAGGGAAATATGTGTCTCTAATATGGTCATACATTGGGCAGGAGGTTAGGAAGTGCAGCTCAGTTTCCACCTCATTTTGTGGGCAGTGAGCACATAGCCTGTCTTCTCTTGAGAGCCATGTCTGCCTACGGTGGCCTTTCTCAATAGCAAGGCTATGCTCACTGAGTCTGTACATAGTCAAAGCTTTCCTTAAGTTTGGGTCAGTCACAGTGGTCAGGTATTCTGCCACTGTGTACTCTCTGTTTAGGGCCAAATAGCATTCTAGTTTGCGCTGTTTTTTTGTTAATTCTTTCCAATGTGTCAAGTAATTATCTTTTTGTTTTCTCATGATTTGGTTGGGTCTAATTGTGCTGTTGTCCTGGGGCTCTGTGGGGTGTGTTTGTGTTTGTGAACAGAGCCCTAGGACCAGCTTGCTTAGGGGACTCTTCTCCAGGTTCATCTCTCTGTAGGTGATGGCTTTGTTATGGAAGGTTTGGGAATCGCTTCCTTTTAGGTGGTTGTAGAATTTAACGGCTCTTTTCTGGATTTTGATAATTAGTAGGTATCGGCCTAATTCTGCTCTGCATGCATTATTTGGTGTTCTACGTTGTACACGGAGGATATTTTTGCAGAATTCTGCATGCAGTTCTCGCTCTCTCGCTCTCCATCAGGTATTTGACAATGCCAGTATGTTGAAGACTGTCAAGCAGCTGAAGATTGACAAGTTATAAACTCCTCTCATTTCTTTCTCTCTCCCTCAGGTGTTAGACTATGGTTGTATGGTAAAGATTGACAAACAGCTCCTTATAGAAGTCCCCACCGACCTGACCGGCCTATTGGAGCCTGTATCCGATCCGGAGTCCCGCCTCAATTTGCTCATTAACCCCAAGCAACTTTACCGATTGGCTGCCTTACCCCTAGGCACCCCCCTCTATGTCCAGATGGGCCAACCAGGGGAGCTGGCGGAGGCAGAGCTGAGGTATCGAGGACCGCTGACCAGGGGAAGTACTGCTGTGTTGTTTGGGGTGCAGCTGAAGGTATTGTTGCTAACGTGGTGTTTTTAGCTATAGACAATAGATCATAACAACAAACTTTCACTCTTTGATGATCGTCTTGAACGTCATTTTACTTGTATTTTAGTTAGCCACTGTCACACAGTACTACCCAAATTGTCAAATGACTCGGATCTACCTTTTTTTCTCTCTCTCTCTCTCTCTCTCTCTCTGTTTCTGACTCTCTGTCTCTCTCTCTCTCTCTCTCTCTGTTTCTGTCTCTCTCTCTCTCTCTCTCTCTCTGTTTCTGACTCTCTGTCTCTCTCTCTCTCAGGACTCAGCAGTAGGTAGAGGCAACAGTAATGGTTCTTACAAAGGCCATCAGCTCTTCACCTGTCCCGAAGCCTCCGCCCTCTTCCTACCGGCCAATCAGATCAGGCTACGACGCTGGTCCCGTGCCAATGACGACCATCACAACAACGCTCTTCCTCCTCAACCTCAACCCTCCATTGGTAACATCATTGCTAGAACGGCCGAATCGTCTCCCAGCCTGGCCCCAGTCCTGGCTCGAAACCCCAGCTCCCCACCTCCCCTCCAGGTGGGCCACAGGGTGTGCTTCCCCCTGGAGGATACTGTCCATGGGGGAGAGGTGAGGTTCTGTGGGGTCCTGCCTGGACGGACCTCCACTGGGGTGTTTGTAGGAATCCTGTTGGTGAGTATCACTGCTGGAGGGTGTGGCTGTATATAGAAATGCAATCAGTGTGATTATACACATTTTAGATTTTATAGTAATTATTGTGTTTTAAGACACCCAAAATATAGTGTTTTGTGGATAACATTCACACACTTTTAGGCAATATTCTTCATCTAACAGTCAATGTTTACTGTATATTTGCGCTAATCAGTTTGTTTATACGCAGGACAATGCGGTTGGTAACTGGGATGGTTCATATAAAGGAGAGAAGTTGTGCTCCATCTCCTCTTCTCTGTATGGTTGCCTGCTACCCATCTCCAAGGTGTCCCCTGGTACGTCACTCCCTGGTTCAAATGTTACGGCAGATCAGAGATCCTGTTTGGTTTGCTGTTGAGTTACTATTATGACAGTTATGAGAGAGGGTGTAATTGGAAAACAAAACGGTGTGGAAAATCATGACTGTTAGATGACTGACGTCCTCCCTTCCTTTACCCCTGATTCTCTTTCATTTTCCTCCTACCGGTCTTTGAATTGTGTGCTGTGTTTGACCGTTGACCTCTACTGACCCCCCCCCCCCCCCCCCCCCCCCCCCCCGCAGAACCAAGGTCACGCCGCCACACTCCTCCCCTCCAGAACCCCAAACCGGTCCTCAAACCCACCCAACCACCTGCCCCTGTATCCTCACCTGCCTCCACCCCAAAGATCGCTCTGATGCCCCCCCAACTCCTCTCAGCCAAACTGGCCTTAAAACCTCCACCCCTCCCCAGCCCCAAACCTTTCACGAAACCTCACCCCCTTCCCCCAACCCCTCCCACCATCAAACCTCTAACCCTGCCCTCCCCGACCGCCACCGACCAACCACAGCTCTTGAGCGATTCGCCCGGTCCCCTCTCTCCGGGTCGAGGTGACGGATTGGACGCTGAGGAGAACGGAGACGCGGGATTGGAGATTGAGTTGGAGGTGGGGTCCATGGTGGAGGTGAATGACCCGCCCCTTTTTGGAGTGATTCGTTGGATTGGACGAATCAGTGGAGTTCCACAACTGGTGTCAGGAATCGAGCTGGTACGGTAACACTGTCAACACTGTCACTGTGTGTCATCAACTCCCTGTAATTCCATCAACTCTGTAATTGTGTCAGTGTCAAGTCAATCAGTGTATGACAACGTTGTAAAGCAGCGGTATTCAAACATTTTCAACTAAGGCCCCCTTAAAAACTCCAAAATGTCTAGTGTGTGTTTGTAACATATTTATCTGCTTACTTTCCTCTCTCAGGACCAGGAACTGACCGCTGGAACAGACGGCAGTTACCTTGGCGAACGCCACTTCCGTTGCCCTGCCAACAAGGGGCTGTTCGTCAAACTCCGGAACTGTAGGCGGGATTCCAGATTCCCTGCCCCTGAGACACCAGTCAATCAGGTGGAGCGCTGCAACTCCATAGGTGTGTTATCTGTGTGTGTGTGTGTGTGTGTGTGTGTGTGTGTGTGTGTGTGTGTGTGTGTGTGTGTGTGTGTGTGTGTGTGTGTGTGTGTGTGTGTGTGTGTGTGTGTGTGTGTGTGTGTGTGTTGTCTTGCCCGACTCACGCCACTCCCTTGAGATGAATGAACTAGCCTAGGTTCCCACTGCTTCAGGTCTATGACCTACAGGTGCCGCCCTTCCAGCCCAGTCCAGATGCCAGCAACCCGCCAATTCCAGCCGCGGCACCGGCGTAGTTCTTGGCGGCCGACAGCTGGAGTGGGAGAACTTTTTTTTGTTCAAAACCACTCAGCAGGGCATCCAACTCCGGGGTAGGGCAACCCGTAGGTCATCAGGCTATCCTAGGGCTATAAGACCAGGGGAAGCATAAGACCAGGGGAAGCATAAGACCAGGGGAAGCATAAGACCAGGGGAAGCATAAGACCAGGGGAACTAGAGGGAGAGTATAGTTTCTCCTCTGCAACTGTTTTTATTAAATATAGATACCTTAGTTTTACACGGGTGCGCGTCACGAACCGTTCACCTGTGGACCTGAAGTTACTCACCGTAACGGGACCTAGTGTCCTACGAGACGGAAGAGGTATAGTCACACCTAAGACATTTTCATACACACCCCAAGCATGAACCCACACAGTTACCAAGAGAGGAAACCATCTGGTCTATTTCGGTCAGTGGCCCCTTGAGAGGAAGTACACCACCTGTATTTATTCAAGCAAAGCCCTTTACAAAGACTACTTATCTTGTGAATACCCTAGCTCTCAACCCAGAGGAAACAGACTCCTCACAAGTTCTCAATTGGCTGCTTCATTAAATAGTACCCGCAAAACACCAGTCTCAACGTCAACAGTGAAGAGGCGACTCCGGGATGCTGGCCTTCTAGGCAGAGTTTGTCTGTCCAGTGTCTGTTCTTTTGCCCATCTTAATCTTTTCTTTTTATAAAGGGCCTCTGTATGCCTATGTACAGTTGAAGTCGGAAGTTTACATACACTTAGGTTGGAGTCATTAAAACTTGGTTTTCAACCACTCCACAAATTTCTTGTTAACAAACTATAGTTTTGGCAAGTCCGTTAGGACATCTACTTTGTGCATGACACAAGTCATTTTTCCAACAATTGTTTACAGACAGATTATTTCACTTATAATTCACTGTATCACAATTCCAGTGGGTCAGAAGTTTACATACACTAAGTTGACTGTGCCTTTAAACAGCTTGGAAAATTCCAGAAAATGATGTCATGGCTTTAGAAGCTTCTGATAGGCTAATTGACATCATTTGAGTCAATTGGAGGTGTACCTGTGGATGTATTTCAAGGCCTACCTTCAAACTCGGTGCCTCTTTGCTTGACATCATGGGGAAATCAAAAGAAATCAGCCAAGACCTCAGAAAACATTGTAGACCTCCACAAGTCTGGTTCATCCTTGGGAGTAATTTCCAAATGCCTGAAGGTACCACGTTCATCTGTACAAACAATAGTACGCAAGTATAAACACCATGGGACCACGCAGCCATCATACCGCTCAGGAAGGAGACGCGTTCTGTCTCCTAGAGATGAACGTACTTTGGTGCAAAAAGTGCAAATCAATCCCAGAACAACAGCAAAGGACCTTGTGAAGATGCTGGAGGAAACCGGTACAAAAGTATCTATATCCACAGTAAAACGAGTCCTATATCAACATAACCTGAAAGGTCGCTCAGCAATGAAGAAGCCACTGCTCCAAAACCGCATAAAAAAAGCCAGACTACAGTTTGCAACTGCACATGGGGACAAAGATCGTACTTTTTGGAGAAATGTCCTCTGGTCTGGCGAAACAAAAATAGAACAGTTTTGTCATAAGGACCATTGTTATGTTTGGAGGAAAAAGGGGGAGGATTGCAAGTCAAAGAACACCATCCCAACCGTGAAGCACGGGGGTGGCAGCATCATGTTGTGGGGGTGCTTTGCTGCAGGAGGGACTGGTGCACTTCACAAAATAGATGGCTTCATGAGGAAGGAAAATTATGTGGATATATAGAAGCAACATCTCAAGACATCAGTCAGGAAGTTAAAGCTTGGTCTTCCAAATGGACAATGACGCCAAGCATACTTCCAAAGTTGTGGCAAAATGGCTTAAGGACAACAAAGTCAAGGTACTTGTCATGATCGTCGTAAGAACATTCGGACCAAAGCGCAGCGTGATATGGGTTCCATATATTTATTGACATGAAACGCACACAACAATAAAAAAAGCAAACGATACGTGAAGCTATGGAGTGCTCACAGGCAACTACACATAAACAAGATCCCACAAAACACAGTGGGGAAATGGCTGCCTAAATATGATTCCCAATCAGAGACAACAATAAACAGCTGCCTCCGATTGGGAACCATACCAGGCCAACATAGAAATTAAACAACCTAGATTACCCACCCTAGTCACACCCCGACCTAACCAAAATAGAGAATAAAAAGTATCTCTATGGTCAGGGCATGACTGTACTGGAGTGGCCATCACAAAGCCCTGACCTCAATCCCATAGACAATTTGTGGGCAGAACTGAAAAAGCATGTGCGAGCAAGCAGGCCTACAAACCTGACAGTTACACCAGCTCTGTCAGGAGGAATGGGCCAAAATTCACCCAACTTATTGTGGGAAGCTTGTGGAAGGCTACCCAAAACGTTTGACCCAAGTTTAACAATTTAAAGCCAATGCTACCAAATACTAATTGAGTGTTTGTAAACTTCTGACCCACTGGGAATGTGATGAAAGAAATAAAAGCTGAAATAAATCATTCTCTCTACTATTATTCTGACATTTCACATTCTTAAAATAAAGTGGTGATACTAACTGACCCAAGACAGGGAATTCTTACTAGGATTAAATATCAGGAATTGTGAAACTGAGTTTAAATGTATTTGTCTAAGGTGTATGTAAACTTCCGACTTCAACTGAAGATATTCCATAAAAATCTGCCATTTCCAGTTACAATAGTAATTTACAACATTAACAACAATAACAAAAGTTGACCTATTCTGTGAGCGAAATAAATATTCCAAACATAGTCTGGGACAGTTGTGGGATGCGATAGATCCCAAATTAACACAACCACTAGCATCAAAAAAACTGTTTAAAGCAATGAGCTTTAGAGGGATAGAGGGGGGAAAATACATGTCATCTATGCACTTTAATAGCAAATGGAGGTTGCTTTTGCCCGTGGTTTATTTTCATGCCAGCAAGGTAGGCTATACTCCTGTTGTAAAGAGAAGAAATGTACTTAATATTAGGTAAGTTGAGAAATAAATATAGTAGACCTAACCCAGTGGTTCCCAAACTTTTTATAGTCCCGTACCCCTTCAAACATTCAACCTCCAGCTGCGTACCCCCTCTAGCACCAGGGTCAGTGCACTCTCAAATATTGTTTTTTGCCATCATTGTAAGCCTGCCACACACACACTATACGATACATTTATTAAACATAAGAATGAGTGTGAGTTTTTGTCACAACCCGGCTTGTGGGAAGTGACAAAGAGCTCAAAGATCTCAGGGCACAAATAGTAATATAATAATAATCAATAATTTTGCTCTTTATTTAGCCATCTTGCATATAAAACCTTATTTGTTCATCAAAAATTGTGAATAACTCACCACAGGTTAATGAGAAGGGTGTGCTTGAAAGGATGCACATAACTCTGAAATGTTGGGTTGTATTGGAGAGAATCTCAGTCTTAAATCATTTTCCACAAACAATCTGTGCCTGTATTTAGTTTTCATGCTAGTGAGGGCCGAGAATTCACTCTCGTATAGGTACGTGGTTGCAAAGGGCATCAGTGTCTTAACAGCGCAATTTGCCATTGCAAGATACTCTGAGCGCAGCCAAATCCAGTAATCTGGTAGTGGCTTCTGATTAAATTCCATTTTCACAGAACTGCTTGTTGCAATTTCGATGAGGCTCTCTTGTTCAGATATCGGTAAATGGACTGGAGGCAGGGCATGAAAGGGATAACGAATCCAGTTGTTTGTGTCGTTCATTTCGGGAAAGTACCTGCGTAATTGCGCACCCAGCTCACTCAGGTGCTTCGCTATATCACATTTGACATTGTCCGTAAGCTTGAGTTCAGTTGCACACCAAAAATCATACAATGGTGGAAAGACCTGTGTGTTGTCCTTGTTAATGCAGACAGAAACGAGCTCCAACTTCTTAATTATAGCCTCAATTTTGTCCCGCACATTGAATATAGTTGCGGAGATTCCCTGTAATCCTAGATTCAGATCATTCAGGTGAGGAAAAACATCACCCAGATAGGCCAGTCATGTGAGGAAACTTGTCATCATGCAAGCGGTCAGACAAGTGAAAATTATGGTCAGTAAAGAAAACGTTAAGCTCGTCTCTCAATTCAAAAAAAGTTTCAATACTTTGCCCCTTGATAACCAGCGCACTTCTGTATGTTGTAAAAGCTTTACATGGTCGCTGCTCACATCATTTCATAATGCAGAAAATACACGAGAGTTCAGGGGCCTTGCTTTAACAAAGTTAACCATTTTCACTGTAGTGTCCAAAACGTCTTTCAAGCTATCGGGCATTCCCTTGGCAGCAAGAGCCTCTCGGTGGATGCTGCAGTGTACCCAAGTGGTGTCGGGAGCAACTGCTTACATGCGCGTTACCACTCCACTATGTCTCCCTTTCATGGCTTTTGTGCCATCAGTACAGATACCAACACATCTTGACCACCAATTTTATTTTTGGCAGTGAAACAAGGCTATTCAGGCGAGAGAAAAACCTCACCCAAATGTATAGCCCTGTTGAAAAATATAAATGTACTGTTTGAAAATGTGTGTGGGGGGGGGGGGTTTATATATAATGTGAATCACATTTTTATTTGGCGTACCTCAGACGGCGTTGCGCGTACCCCAGTTTGGGAATACCTGGCCTGGCCTATAGAAAGCTGATGTGATCCTCCTCTTTTTAATAGAGGCCATCACTCTGTTTTCTCACAACATTTCATAGCCTATAGAAATGTTGCGCAACATGAGCTCATGGGCTCTCATGAAGTGTTTGATTACATTTTTGATTACATTTGCATTGATGTCAGTGTGATTAGAGGGACAGTAGAGTGCTGAGTACCAGTTAGCAAGTTTGGTAGGCTACTAATGACCATCATCAGCATCACAGCTTGGAGAAGCCTAATTACCATGACTAAACGGTCACGTGAAATTTCACTGCCGTCATAACTCGTGACCGCCGGTATGGCGGTAATACGGTCACCGAAACAGTCCTAGCTGCCTCCTCCTCTTTCTGCGGTGCCTCTCGGCTCTCTCCCTTCTGTTCCTTTTCCCGCCCCCTTGAGTCTCTGTTTTCTCTCCATCCCAGAAGCCGTTGTCTCAGCAGGGGTGACATCCATCCCAGAGTTTGCGTGTGTGTGTGGCACATTTTTGTCTCTATGAGTGTGTGTGTGCATGCGTGTGTGTCTCCATACCATGTAACATGATGACCACTCCAACCACCAGCGTTTGCCGAGTGGGGCAGTGAGCGTGTCGAGGAGCACACCCCTCCAGTCCAGGGGGACGAGGCCAGAGATATGTACCAGGGCTGGAAGAGAGGCATCCAAGGCCACCTCAACTCCTGCTACCTGGACGCCTCACTATTCAGGTGACTAACGCTGGCATTCTCCCTCCGTCCTGTTTGTGATATTATTAAGCCAATAATTGTTATTCAGTTATGTAATAGGATGTTGAGAACCGGAACCCTCAGTTAGAACCGGAACCCTCAGTTAGAACCGGAACCCTCAGTTAGAACCGGAACCCTCAGTTAGAACCGGAACCCTCAGAACCGGAACCCTCAGTTAGAACCGGAACACTCCGATAGAACCGAATTAAGGATTAGATAATGCAGTCAAATGCTTTTTTTGTGTGCAAAAATGTAAAATTGGGCAATGTCATATCGAATCTAAGGTTGTTTTTTAAACTAGAAGAAATGCTGGATGCATTCATGTTCATTAAACTCTTTTCTCCCCCTCCCCCTCTCTCTCCCCCTCTCTCTCCCTCTCAGTCTGTTTTCATGCTGCAGTTCAGTAGACTGGGTGTTGCTGTGGCCCTCGAACCCCTCAGACGGTCCCCACTGCAGCCAAGCCCAGGACCTGCTTCGCTGTGAGATAGTCAACCCCCTACGCAGGTGTGTGTGTGTGTGCTCCTTCACAATGGATGTTTATGTATAGGCATATATTGTGATTTAAATTGTTCTGTTGTAGATCAGTATCACTTTGTATTTATATAGTGAATTTTAATAGCTTTTATGAATGTACTTGGCTATGTGTGTATCTTTCAGGTTTGGCTATGTATGTGCCAGTAAAACCATGGCCCTGAGAAGACTACTGGAGGCTGAGAGTAGTGACACAGGCTTCACCAACCAGGAAAAAGGTGTGTGTGTGTGTCCGTCCGTTTGTCCGTGTGAGAGGGAGAGGGTGTTTGGCTGTCTGTCCATCAGTCTGTCCGTCCGTGTCAGTAAGATGGGGCATGAGGGAGAGAAAGGGACTGTATGTTCATCTATGTGTGGATTAATGTTCCCTCTAATTTGTTTTGTCACTGAGAAAATTTCAGGTCTGCTGAGCGCAAACTCGAAAGTTGTGAAAATTCTGTGCAACTTCCTGTGCGCGTTTACTGTGAACAGTGAGGCTGTACCCGCTTTAAGTTAGTTTTAACAATGGTCAAGTAGACTAATGTGGCTATTTGATCATAATGTAGGCTTACCAGAGTGGCCTACCATCAAAAACAATGGAGAAAATGCATCCAATAAAATTTTAACATGAAAATAGCTGTTCTATCATTCAGCCTACAGTAGCAGCCAATGTGTGGTGTTCAATGCAGACCTACATTCCATGAGACTTTTTGGGGGAAAAAACATGCAGGGCTTGACATTAACCTGTTTATCCACTTGTCCTTCGGACAAGGAGGTGACTGAAAATGTTATTGTGTTGATGATGCAAGAAACCACTTTACAAAATAAAATGCATTATTATTTCCACACCATTATTACAGAGAATCAGACAAATTATGCTACCCTCTGCCTATTGGCTACTAAGCTTATTCAAGACCGTCTCAAAATACAATACTGCCCCTTTAAGACAAAAAAGCTCTTTACCTGACTCGCTTTTCACAGATCTAGAAATACATGCAGCTTTCACTTTGATCTCAAAACAGGTGCGTCTACTCACCACCGTTCAAGCTGTGAAAACATCACAGATCCATATATGGCAATGGTCTATTTGCATATTTTTTTTATTTAACTAGGCCTACTGCAGCTCTATTTATGGCACATCAGTCTATTTAGAGTAAGGGCCTGAGTCGTGCCTGTCAATGCAATAGAATCCTACTCCGATCGATGTGTTCTGTCTACAACACAATCTCTTGCATAGTTAGTTTTGCATAATAAGTCCTGCATAGTTCATTTTGTTTCGGTATGTTGCATTGAAAGTGGCTAATGTTGCATTGATTTGATCACAATTTCCACAGTGAAGGGGAAAGGTTGATAGTGTTATTTAACTCTAGAAAGTTGAGTGAAGTTGAATCTCGTGCCACTCTGCGCAGGCTGATATTTGAGGGAACATTGGTGGTGAGTGTTTTTAAACACATCTGTCTTCTTTCTGTCAGACCCAGAAGAGTTCCTCAACAAGCTTTTCCAGCTCCTCCGGGTCGAACCTCTTCTGAAGATCAGGTATACTTTCTCTCCTTCCCCCCTCTCTCTCTCTCTCTCTCTCTCTCTCTTCTTCCCCCTCTCTCTCTCCTTCCCTTCCCCCTCTCTCTCTCTCTTGTTCTCTTATTCTCTGTTACACACACTGTCTCTCCTGCTCCCCCTCGTTCCTTTCAGGTCAGTGACACAGAAGCAGCAGCCTCAGGAGTGTCACCTCTACCAGCTCTTCCCTCCATCCGTTCCCCTCTGTCCCTCTTCCCCTGTCCCTCTGTCTCCGTCCCTCTGTCCCATCCCTCTCTCCTCCCCTGCAGTACTCATGAGAGTGGCCAATGTTCAGACTCTGCTAGAGACATCTTTTCTCCACGCGGGACTAAAGTTTGCTGAGGTAACAACACAAGACGACATAGTAGATACACAAACAAACTCAACATTCATGGGTTGATGGATTGACTCTCCCCTCCGCCAGGCCCCTTCCTGCCTCCCCCTCCTCATGCCTAGGTTTGGGAAGGACTTCAAGATGTTTGACGCCATCTTGCCTTCACTCACCATCGACATCACAGACCTGCTGGATGACAGTAAGAAACAAAGATATTGTCGTGGAAATTCTTACACGGGGACACTGGAAGTCAATCTTAATGAATCATTGTTTATTGTCAGCGCGCCAGAGAGGTTCCAACCAACTAAATGCACCATAGTACACATGTCAATCAGGAACTCTGTCTGGGCAGTCCCAGCAGTTGTCTTCTATACGACTATACACAGACAAGTTATATTTGCATAATTAATTCATCATTACTGTTTTGTTTCATTCATGTGACAGACCAATACTGGTTCATAACGTGACAGACCAACACCTCACGAGGCTTCTCTCTAAGCTGAGACCTTGAAACTGAGATAGCTTTTGTTCGTTCTCAAAACAAGGTCTGGGCGTACTGCCAAATTGCGGATTCTGATAAATCAAATCAAATGTTATTTGTCACATGTGCCGAATACAACAGGTACAACCTTACATGCTGACCAGACCAGACACGTCGTGTGCGCGGGCGTCGCAAAATAAATTTTGAAATCCATGTTATTCAATTATTGCACCCACACTGCTCGCGTGCGCCAACGAGCATCTGCGATGCCATGGGCTAAAATAGAACTCCTTTCTATTTCTGACTCAGATCGCGCTGCAAGTCCTGCCTCTCCCATCTCCTCATTGGTTTATAGAAGCAAGTACCCACGTGCCATCTCCTCATTGGTTTATAGAAGCAAGTACCCACGTGCCATCTCCTCATTGGTTATACCCACGTGGGTGATTGAAAGACGAACTGTTTTGCCGGTTGTCGTGGTAATACTATGAAAGTGTAGATGCCGATCACCATATAAGTTCAAATATGAAAAAGCCTGGAAGGAGGAGAGATGACTAGAAACGATTCGGTTGGCCGTTTTATGTGTTGATTAATTGTCAGAGTAGAGGACCTTGTGCATTTCAGGTAAAATAACAACTCAATGTTTATATCCCAGGACAAATTAGCTAGCAACAGCAAGCTAGCTAAATAGCAAGTGCAAGCTAACTAGCTAAATTGCCATACATGTTTAATGCTTTTCGACCTGTCCCCAAATTAATGTAATTGGTTCAGAGTTTGTTTTGATATTTTAACCTGCGTGTCGTGATCGCGTTTGGTGTAGGGGGACAAAATACATTTATGCACGATAGCGCACGATGGCGCACGCGCGCAGCCGGTTTGGGTTCCGTGTTACGATGAAATGCTTACTTACAAGCCCTTAACAAACAATGCAGTTTTAAGAAAATACCTACAAAAAAATCAAGAGATAAGAATAACAAATAATTAAAGAGCAGCAGTAAATAACAATAGCGGAGCTATATACAGGGGGTACCGGTACAGACTCAATGTCAAATGAAATCAATCAAATGAAATCAAATGAAATCAAATAACAATAGCGGAGCTATATACAGGGGGTACCGGTACAGACTCAATGTCAAATGAAATCAATCAAATGAAATCAAATGAAATCAAATCTTTATTTGTCATATACGCCGAATACAAGTGTAGACTTTACCGTGAAATGCTTACTTACAAGCCCTTAACCAGCAGTGCAGTTCAAGAAGAAGAAAATATTTACCAAGTAGGCTAAAATAAAAAGTAATAATAAAAAGTAACACAATAAGAATAACAATAATGAGGCTATATACAGGGGGCACCGGTACCGAGTCAGTGTGCAGGGTTACAGCCTAGTTGAGGTAATCTGTACATGTAGGTGGGGCGAAGTTACTATGCATAGGTAACAAGCAAACAGCGAGTAGCAGCAGTGTACAAAGGGGAGGGGTCAATGTAAATTGTCCGGTGGTGATTTTATGAATTGTTCAGCGGTCTTATGGCTTGGAGGTAGAAGCTGTTGAGGAGCCTTTTGGTCCTAGACTTGGCGCTCCGGTACCGCTTGCCGTGCGGTAGCAGAGAAAACAGTCTATGACTTAGGTGACTGGAGTCTGACAATTTTATGGGCTTTCCTGTGACACTGCCTGTTTTATATAGCTCCTGGATGGCAGGGAGCTTGGCCCCAGTGATGTACTGGGCTGTTTGCACTACCCTCTGTAGCGCCTTACGGTCAGATGCCGAGCAGTTGCCATACCAGGCGGTGATGCAAAGGTCAGGATGCTCTCGATGGTGCAGCTGTAGAACCTTTTGAGGATCTGGGGACCCTTGCCAAATCTTTTCAGTCTCCTGAGGGGGGAAAAGGTTTTGTCGTGCCCTCTTCAGGACTGTCTTGGTATGTTTGGACCATGATAGTTCGTTGGGGATGTGGACACCAAGGAACTTGAAACTCTCGACCCTCTCCACTACAGCCCCGTTGATGTTAATGGGGGACCTGTTCCGCCCGCCTTTTCCTGTAGTCAACGATCAGCTCCTTTGTCTTGCTCACATTGAGGGAGAGGTTGTTGTCCTGGCACCACACTGCCAGTTCTCTGACCACCTGTCTATAGGCCGTCTCATCGTTGTCGGTGATCAGGCCTACGACTGTTGTGTCGTCAGATAACGTAATGATGGTGTTCGAGTCGTGTTTGGCCGTGCAGTCGTGGGTGAACAGGGAATACAGGAGGGGACTAAGTACACACCCCTGAGTGGATCAGCGTGGCAGACGTTAAGGATCAGTGTGGCAGACGTGTTGTTGCCTACTCTTACCACCTGGGGGCGGCCCGTCAGGAAGTACAAGATCCATTTGCAGAGGGAGATGTTTAGTCCCAGAGTCCTTAACTAACTCACTTCGTGGGCACTATGGTGTTGAACGCTGAGCTGTAGTCAATGAACAGCATTCTCACATACTGTAGGTGTTCCTTTTGTCCAGGTGAGAAATGGCAGTGTGGAGTGCGATTGAGTCATCTGTGGATCTGTTGGGGCGGTATGCGAATTGGAGTGGGTCTAGGGTGTCCGGGAGGATGCTGTTGTGAGCCATGACCAGCCTTTCAAAGCACTTCATGGCTACCAATGTGAGTGCCATGAGGCGGTAATCATTTAAGCAGGTTACCTTCACTTCCTTGTGTACAGGGACCCGGTGGTCTGCTTGAAACATGTTGGTATTACAGACGCGGTCAGGGAGAGGTTGAAAATGTCAGTGAAGACACTTGATAGTTGGTCCGCGCATGCTTTGAGTACACGTCCTGGTAATCCATCTGGCCCAGTGGCTTTGTTGATGTTGACCTGTTTAAAGGTTTTGTTCACATCGGCTACCGAGAGCGTTATCACGCAATCATCCAGAACAGCTGGTGCTCTCGTTCATGCTTCAGTGTTGCTTGCCTCGAAGCGAGCATAAAAGGCATTTAGCTCATCTGGTAGGCTCGCGTCACTGGGCAGCTCACGTCTGGGTTTCTCTTTGTAGTCCTTAATAGTTTTCAAGCCCTGCCACATCCGACGAGCGTCAGAGCCGGTGTAGTAGGATTCAATCTTAATCCTGTATAGACACTTTGCTTGTTTGATGGTTCGTCTGAGGGCATAGCGGGATTTCTTATAAGCGTCCGGATTAGTCTACCGCTCCATGAAAGCGGCAGCTCTAGCCTTTAGCTCGATGTGGATGTTGCCTGTAATCCATGGCTTCTGGTTGGGATATGTACGTACAGTCACTGTGGGGACGACGTCATCGATGCACTTATTGATGAAGCTGATGACTGTCGTGGTGTATTTCTCAATGACATTGGATGAATCCCGGAAAATATTCCAGTCTGCTAGCAAAACAGTCCTGTAGTTTTAAGCAGGAATCAGGAGGATAGAATTATGGTCAGATTTGCCAAATGGAGGGCGGGGGAGAGCTTTGTATGCATCTCTGTGTGTGGAGTAAAGGTGGTCTAGGATATTTTTTCCCCCTGGTTGCACATGTGACATGCTGGTAAATTTGGTAAAACTGATTTAAGTTTGCCTGCATTAAAGTCCCCGGCCACTAGGAGTGCCACTTCTGGGTGAGCATTTTCTTCTTTGCTTATGGCCTTATAGAGTTGGTTGAGAGCGGTCTTAGTGCCAGCTTCGTTTTGTGGTGGTAAATAGATGGCTAAGAGTAATACAGATGAGAACTCTCTTGGTAGATAGTGTGGTCGACAGCTTATCATAAGGTACTCTACCTCAGGCGAGCAATACCTCGAGACTTATTTAATATTAGACATCGCACACCAGCTGTTATTGACAAAAAGACACACCCCCACCCCTCGTCTTACCAGAGGTAGCGTCTCTGTTCTGCCGGTGCATGGAAAATCCTGCTAGCTCTATATTGTCCATATCTTCGTTCAGCCACATCTCGGTGAAACATAAGATGTTATAGTTTTTAATGTCCCGTTGGTAGGATAATCTTAATCGTAGGTCATCAATTTTATTTTCCAATGATTGCACGTTAGCCAGAAGAATGGAAGGCAGTGGGAGTTTACTCGCTCGCCTCCGGATTCTCAGAAGGATGCCTGATCGGCGGCCCCTTTTCCATCATCTTTTATTCACGCAAAAGGCGTGGATCTGGGCCTGTTCCAGTGAAAGCAGGATATCCTTCTCGTCGGCCTCGTTAAAGGAAAAAGTTTCTTCCAGTCCGCGGTGAGTAATCGCTTTTCTGATGTCCAGAAGTTATTTTCGGTCATAAGAGATGGTAGCAGCAAAATTATGTACACAATAAGTAAAAAATAAGTTACACAAAACGCTAAAATAAAATAAAAAATAGCACAATTGGTTGGGAGAATGTAAAACGTCAGCCATGTTCTTCGGCGCCATCTTATTTTGTGTGGGGGCACTTTTGACGAGGTAATTGAGGTAATATGTACATGTAGGTAGAGTTATTAAAGTGGCTATGCATAGATAATAACAGAGTAGCAGCGGCGTAAAAGAGGTGGGGGGCAATGCAAATAGTCTGGGTAGTCATTTGATTAGTTGTTCAGGAGTCTTATGGCTTGGGGATAGAAGCTGTTTAGAAGCCTCTTGGACCGCTTGATGTGCGGTAGCAGAGAGAACAGTCTATGACTAGGGTGGCTGGAGTCTTTGACCATTTTTAGAGCCTTCCTCTGACACCGCCTGGTATAGAGGTCCTGGATGGCAGGAAGCTTGGCCCCAGTGATGTACTGGGCCGTACGCACTACCCTCTGATAGTGAGGATTCGTTAAATCGGTCACTTGCATGAACACAGAAATTGGTTATTAGAAAAGCACAAACATTAAAATTCCATTACAATATAAACTCAAATATGAACATTTACACTGAGTCTACAAAACACTTTAACAACACCTGTTCTTTCCATGACATAGACTGACCAGGTGAATTCAGGTGAAAGCTATGATCCCTTATTGATGTCACTTGTTAAATCTACTTCAATAAGTGTAGATGAAGGGGAGGAGACAGGTTAAAGAAGGATTTTGAAGTCTTGAGACAATTGAGGCATGGATTGTGTATGTGTGCCACTCTGAGGGTGAATGGGCAAGACAAAATATTTTAGTGCCTTTGAACGGGGTCTGGTAGTAGGTGCCAGGCGCACCGATGTGTGACAAGAACAGCAACGCTACTGAGTTTTTCACACTACAGTTTCACGTGTATCAAGAATGGTCCACCACCCAAAGGACATCCAGACAACTTGACACAACTGTGACACAAAAGCATTGGAGTCAACATGGACCAGCATCCCTGTGGAACGCTTTCGGCACCTTGCAGAGTCTATGCCCCGACAAATTGAGTCTGTTCTGAGGGTAAAGGGAGTCGAGTACAACTCAATATTAGGAAGGTGTTTCTAGTGTTTGGTATACTCCGTGTACGTCTATGGTAAGAACCCTGCTATGTTAAAACATGAGGACATTTTATCGGGCGGGTTTCCTGTTGATGACCTATTTAATTCTTTCTTTCTCTCTTTCTCTTCACTCGTCTCTCTCTCTCTCCTTTCCCCTATTGCTATCTCTTCCTCTCTATTTCTCCCTCCCGTTGTCTCTCTCTCCTCCCCCCTCTCTCTAGCTCTCAGACAGTGCAGTATTTGCCAGGCAGTAGCAGAATGGGAGTGTCTAGAGTGTTATGAAGACTTGGACATCACACCTGGTCATCTCAAACAGTACTGCCACACCTGCAACACTCAGGTAACCATAGCACACCATTATTACCTATAGTACAGCTCTCAAAGTTCCTTCAAAATTCCCTTACATCTACACACTGCAGGACCAACAATGTCCTCTCTCCCTTCCTCATTCTCCCTCTCCCTCCATCCTTCCATTAGGTGCACATTCACAAGAAGCGCCAGTCCCACAGTCCATGTCAGGTGGGTGTGGCTGGTGGTCCGTGGACTGGCCCACTGCATGGAACTCGTCAGCGATTGGCTCTCTTTGCTGTGACGTGCATCGAGACCAGCCACTACGTGAGCTTCGTCAAGCACGGGCCCCGCCCCGACGACTGGCTGTTCTTTGACAGTATGGCCGACAGGGAAGGTGAGAGATGTCAACTTTAAAAAGGGGCCTTAAGGCCTGCAGCTACTTTTAATTTCTTCCTGTTAGTCAATTGATTGAATAATGTCATTGATTGGCCAGAGAGTCTACTCACCTGGTGTTCCAGATCTGAATCACTCCCTTGAAACTATGAAACTCTTAATTTATATGCTCGTGACATCCCATAATAGTTGCCATGTTCTGTTTCCATGGTTACGGCCAGGCGGGGAGAACGGTTTCAATATTCCCCAGGTGAGGGCGTGTCCAGAGGTGGGCCGCTACCTCAGCCTATCGGCGGAGGAGCTGGGCAGGCTAGACCCCGCCTCCTTGAGAGAGTCCGCTCGCCGGCTGCTGTGTGACTCCTACATGTGTCTCTACCACAGCCCCGAGCTCAGCCTGTACAAGTGACACACACACCCATGTGCCTTCAGGATGAGTGACATGCAGTATTTTACATTAACCACTGTTGTGCCTGTTCAAGTAACACACGCACAAGTTCCAGTATTGCACCAATGTGCCTCCAACAAGTGACACAGAAACAGACTCCTACAACAACCACTGCCCAAATGTGCTTTAACCACTGCCCAAATGTGCCTTAACCACTGCCCAAATGTGCCTTAACCACTGCCCAAATGTGCCTTAACCACTGCCCAAATGTGCTTTAACCACTGCCCAAATGTGCTTTAACCACTGCCCAAATGTGCCTTAACCACTGCCCAAATGTGCTTTAACCACTGCCCAAATGTGCCTTAACCACTGCCCAAATGTGCCTTAACCACTGCCCAAATGTGCTTTAACCACTGCCCAAATGTGCCTTTGCAACACGAACAACCTGTTTTTCACTCTTTTGTTTACTTTATCCTTATGTTCAATGGAAATCTGAGAAGAAAATTATGAATAATTGTATATAATATCATAATTTGATATAATATAATGATATTATTATATAGGAAATGTAATTTGCATATTTTTATTTTACACACCACTTTTTAATTTCATATTGGTTATGTTGTAATACATAGATAGAGAAAATGACCATGAGAATATATTAAAGAGAATTATAATGAAATATGTTGTTTGAAACATGTTATTGTCAAAGTATGATTCTGGTGTATGAAAAATAGCCCTAAATGCTTATCGTCACCAAGTAGTCTTGAGATTAGAGTGTTGGGCCAATAGCCGATAGGCCTCTGGTTCGAATACGGGAGCCAACGAGGTGAGGAATCTGTTGCTATGCCCTTGAGCAAGGCACTTAACCTCAATTGCTCCAGGGTTGCTGGACAATGGTGAACCTGGCCGTGACCCCACTCCCTGCAGGTGTCTCAGGGGGAGTTGGGATATGGTGACCCCACTCCCTGCAGGTGTCTCAGGGGGAGTTGGGATATGGTGACCCTGGCCGTGACCCCACTCCCTGCAGGTGTCTCAGGGGGAGTTGGGATATGGTGAACCTGGCCGTGACCCCACTCCCTGCAGGTGTCTCAGGGGGAGTTGGGATATGGTGAACCTGGCCGTGACCCCACTCCCTGCAGGTGTCTCAGGGGGAGTTGGGATATGGTGACCCTGGCCGTGACCCCACTCCCTGCAGGTGTCTCAGGGGGAGTTGGGATATGGTGACCCTGGCCGTGACCCCACTCCCTGCAGGTGTCTCAGGGAGAGTTGGGATATGGTGAACCTGGCCGTGACCCCACTCCCTGCAGGTGTCTCAGGGGGAGTTGGGATATGGTGACCCTGGCCGTGACCCCACTCCCTGCAGGTGTCTCAGGGGGAGTTGGGATATGGTGACCTTGGCCGTGACCCCACTCCCTGCAGGTGTCTCAGGGAGAGTTGGGAAAATAGAAAACATTTCCATTACACACTTGTGTGTAACAGGACAAATATATGCACCCCTCCAAATAATAATGATTATTATTATCATCACGTTTTATTTTCATAGAGCCACCACGACCAGTGAAGGTTTCTAATCAAACGAGGGATAGTGAAATGCAACATGTTAAAGGTGGACTTTGTATTATTAATTGCAATGGTCATAAACTGTACAGCACGAGCGGAGAGGATGTCAAAGAAAATTGGAATCATTGTGAATGCAGCTGAACGTTTTTTGGTTTTTCATAATTTCACAGCCGAGGCTGTGGGTGATGTACCGTCATCACAGGCCCCTGAGCCTGCTAGGGATGTATTTTGGAGTGGACTTTGATTGAAGACGTGGGATGTGTTTTGTTAGTTGACGTGTCTAATTTTATATGATGTCGTTATCCCCCTTTTCCGTAATGCTTTTTATTTCATCCTCATTCAACACCCCGTCTAGCTGGTGGCGGTAATGCGCCATTAACATCGGATGCCAACCGCCTTTAAACCCCATTGAAGAAGTTTTACTTTTCTACTACTATGTTTGCCCACAAGAGGGCAGTGAAGAGCGACATCAATAATGATATGTCATCATTTTGAGACCGACCATCGTATGTTATTTTTATTTTTTCTCGGCCATCTAATGTCGTCCATTCAAGTTGTGTTCACTGCTTGTGATTTAATTTGATAATTATCCATTATTTGCCTGCTAATTCTGCACAATACTAATATTAAAGCATATTAAACAGTAGTTGGAACGTGTCTGTAAGGTAAGGAATGTTGTCATTTTATATATTTAACCTCTAATGTTTACTATAGTAGATGTCTGAAACTAGCTAGTAACGGTAGCTAAGATTGCATGCTATCAAGCTAGCCAGCTGCTTCAGCACATTTGTACTCTATTAGCAAAAGTCCCAGTTTACATTAGGGATATGTCTTGACAGCGCCTTTAAATGTAAATGACGTCTACAAACGTATTGTTAACATTCAAACACAACATCGTAAGCAGATATCTTTTTTTTAAGATCCTATTCTGGATTTTCTGTCTTGCCTCTGATATTGAACTCTTCATTGTTGAAGAGCTTGTACGGAAACATTTCCCTGTATGGTTTACACCTGCTGTAATCTGGCATGTGACAAATACACTTTGATTTTGATTGTAACCAGATCTAGCGTTTCTTTCAAGTTTAAAACGAAACCAATACGTTTCACCCCTGTTATAGTCTTGTTTGTTTTATGTCAAGTAAAACCAAGGCCTTTTCCCTTTCCTCTAGATGAAAATATGTGTTATTTTGTAATAGTCTCTGACACAAGCAAGATCTATGAAGTTCTGCAAAAACAAAGATCTGTGTTGGTTTTGGTCATTGTTAATATATACTTCAGTTCCTTTCATGTAATCATGTGTTTTCACTTTGCAGGGTTTGTGGCGCTACTTTGTGTGGTTGTTCAGCAGAGTTCTACGTTGCCATGGCGACTCCAGGGGGACAGGGGGGAGGGGCGTTGTCTACAAGAGGAGGAGCTAGGAGGATGAAATGGGCTTTGGCGATGACATTGGGCAATGCCAGGTAAGAAGAAAAACCCACAGGTGCGTAGGGTTTAGTGGTTGATTTTTGGATTGGAACTCTATCAGCCATGTTGATTTTACCTGACAAATGGTGGATTATTGTGCCCAGAGCCCACATTTGATCATGAATTCAGATACACAGGCATGACCTGCTTGAAGAACTAGCTACCTTGTTAGAACTATGAATAACCTGTATATCCTATGCTACAGCCTCTCTCACCATCTATAGCCCTCTGAATAAAGTGAACTGAACTGACCTCTGTCTCTTCCAGGGGTCGTGGTGACAGACAGAGTAACCAGGGAGATGTGATGTATCCAATTGGCTATTCAGACAAACCAGTCCCAGACACCAGCATCCAGGAATCAGACAAAAACCTGGTGGAGAAGGTAGGTAGTGTAAAGGAGGAATTTAAATGATCTGATCTGTTTGTACTTTTGCCAAATCCGTTGCTATCATTGTCAATGAGTGACAGGAAGTTTGCATGGTAGCACAAACAGACTGGCCCTCGGGCTACATATGATCAGGGTGCATTAACAAATCTCCCTGTGCACATTGTACTTAAAAAAAAAATGCCTTGAATATACAGGTAACTGCCAAACTAAAGGAAACACTTGAGTAAATGAGGGATATAAAGTATATTGAAAGCAGGTGCTTCCACACAGGTGTGGTTCCTGAGTTAATTAAGCAATCAACATCTCATCCTGGTTAAGGTTGTGTATAAAATGCCCAGTAGCCTGTTGTTTTGCCTACCATGGCTAGAAGAAGAGATCTCAGTAACTTTGAAAGAGGGGTCTCAAAGGAGCATAGGGGGTTTAAAGGGTGTGTATGTCAGTCTCCAGAACTCAACCCAATTGAACACTTAGGGGAGATTCTGGAGCGGCGCAATATCCCCCTTTTCCGCAATTGTTTTTTTATTTTTTTTATTCAACAAAACACTTTGATCGAATTTCTCATGGAAGAATGGTGTCACATCCCTCCAATAGAGTTCCAGACACTTGTAAAATCTATGCCAAGGTGCATTGAAGCTGTTCTGGCGACCCAACAACCTTTTAAGACACTTTACGTTGGTGCTTCCTTTATTTTGGCAGTTACCTGTAGATTGTTATTAAATTGCTCTTCCCCCCCCCCCCCCCCCACCTCTATGACAGCGTTGCTGGGACGTAGCTCTGGGGCCCCTGAAGCAGATTCCTATGAATCTATTCATTATGTACATGTCTGGTAACACCATATCCATCTTCCCCATCATGATGGTCTGTATGATGGCCTGGAGGCCCATCCAGGCTCTCATGTCCATGTCTGCCAGTAAGTGTTTATTTTACCAATAAGGCACCTTGTGTGGGTTTGTGGTATATGGCCAATAAACCACAACTAAGGGCTGTTCTTAAGCACAACGCAATGCAGAGTGCCTGGATACAGCCCTTAGCCGTTGTTAGGTTCTGACAAGCAGAGCGAAAAACTAACAGACAATGAGGAAAAGCTCAAACCAAGTTTATTCACCCAATGGGTCAGACAGCTGAAATGACAAAGACATGTTCCCACCAGCACAAGTATTTATTCCCCACTTTAGATGTCTCCTCCTCTCTAAACATGACATCTTTGTTGCTAGGCAGGAAGTTAAGTGATGTGTGTAATAAACTGTTCCTTCTCCCTTAATGTGTCCTGACCTGACCTCCGCCCCCATTCCTCACTAAACCACATCTCTCCACCCTTATCAGTGACCGCAACCATGTGATTCCCTTTTCCCTTACTTAGTAACTCTCCAAGCCCATGGCTCATATCCACCCTTCATTGACCCCACCATATACATTCCTCCTATGTATAACCATTCACTTCTGGTGTAGCAAGTATTTAAAATAATAACCAAACAACTGAAACCAGACTGTAGTCCTTCTCCACTCCATAGGGTTCCTAATATGTAACAATAACATGTTCTGTTCGGATGTAAACTCTGCATTCTACTCTCTCCCTCAGTGACATGAATAAGGATATTTCAAGTTTAGAAGTCAGTACCCATTTTGAATAATAATGACATACTGTTCAACGTTATATAAACTTGGAAATTACTTATGAATGAACAAAAAAATAAACCATTAACACAGTTGATGATTAGGTTTACACCTCTGAGACTTCTGATCTATAACTACACTATGTACACTTTTATGTCCATCTGTAACGTTCGTCTATTTCTTCCTCCTCGGATGAGGAGAGACGAGAAGGATCGGACCAAAATGCAGCGTAGGTGGAATACATGATGAAATGTATTTAAACAAGACGACGAACACGAAGAACACTTGAATAACTACAAAACAATAAACGATGTGAACAAACCTGAACTAGAGAACATAACGCACTAACAGGAACGAACACATACACGAACGAAAACGAAACAGTCCCGTGTGGTGCGACATACACAGGAACAATCACCCACAAACAAACAGTGAGAACAGCCTACCTTAATATGGTTCTCAATCAGAGGAAACGTCAAACACCTGCCCCTAATTGAGAACCATATCAGGCAACACATTTAACCCCACATAGACACATAACATAGACTACCCACCCAGCTCACGTCCTGACCAACTAAACACATACAAAAACAAGGAAAACAGGTCAGGAACGTGACACCATCTCTCATCGGACAACTGATAATGACATTTCAGCTGGAGATTTTGACGTTCTTCATTTCCTCCTTCTGGTTCCTAAGAGAGTGACAGCACAAGACTTGAAAGCAAATAGAAACACAAAACGTAACAAGTATTAATAATGTGCTATGGTATGCATAATTACATGAACTCTGCAAAAAAAGAAACGTCCTCTCACTGTCAACTGCGTTTATTTTCAGCAAACTTAACATGTGTAAATATTTGTATGAACATAACAAGATTCAACAACTGAGACATAAACTGAACAAGTTCCACAGACATGTGACTAACAGAAATGGAATAATGTGTCCCTGAACAAAGGGGGATCAAAATCAAAAGTAACAGTCAGTATCTGGTGTGGCCACTAGCTGCATTAAGTACTGCAGTGCATCTCCTCCTCATGGACTGCACCAGATTTGCCAGTTCTTACTGTGAGATGTTACCCCACTCTTCCACCAAGGCACCTGCAAGTTCACAGACATTTCTGGAGGGAATGGCCCTAGCCCTCACCCTCCGATCCAACAGGTCCCAGACGTGCTCAATGGGATTGAGATCCGGGCTCTTCGCTGGCCATGGCAGAACACTGACATTCCTGTCTTGCAGGAAATCACGCACAGAATGAGCAGTGTGGCATTGTCATGCTGGAGGGTCATGTCAGGATGAGCCTGCAGGAAGGGTACCACATCATGAGGGAGGAGGATGTCTTCCCTGTAACGCACAGCGTTGAGATTGCCTGCAATGACAACAAGCTCAGTCCGACGATGCTGTGACATACGGCCCCAGACCATGACGGACCCTCCACCTCCAAATCAATCCCGCTCCAGAGTACAGGCCTCGGTGTAACGCTCATTCCTTCGACGTTAAACGCGAATCCGACCATCACCCCTGGTGAGACAAAACCGCGACTCGTCAGAGAAGAGCACTTTTTGCCAGTCCTGTCTGGTCCAGCGACGGTGGGTTTGTGCCCATAGGCGACGTTGTTACCGGTGAAGTCTGGTGAGGACCTGCCTTACAACAGGCCTACAAGCCCTCAGTCCAGCCTTTCAGCCTATTGCGGACAGTCTGAGCACTGATGGAGGGATTGTGCGTTCCTGGTGTAACTCGGGTAGTTGTTGTTGCCATCCTGTATCTGTCCCGCAGGTGTGATGTTCGGATGTACCCATCCTGTGCAGGTGTTGTTACACGTGGTCTGCCACTGCGAGGACGATCAGCTGTCCGTCCTGTCTCCCTGTAGCGCTGTCTTAGGCGTCTCACAGTACGGACATTGCAATTTATTGCCCTGGCCACATCTGCAGTCCTCATGCCTTCTTGCAGCATGCCTAAGGCATGTTCACGTAGATGAGCAGGGACCCTGGGCATCTTTCTTTTGGAGTCAGTAGAAAGGCCTCTTTAGTGTCCTAAGTTTTCATAACTGACCTTAATTGCCTACCGTCTGTAAGCTGTTAGTGTCTTAATGACCGTTCCACAGGTGCATGTTCATTAATTGTTCATGGTTCATTGAACAAGCATGGGAAACCGTGTTTAAACCCTTTACAATGAAGATCTGTGAAGTTATTTGGATTTTTATGAATTATCTTTGAAAGACAGGGTCCTGAAAAGGGTCCCTTTACTTCATCTTGTGGTAACTCAGCACTGTATATACGTTTCAACATCAATGCCCTCAAAAGATGATATCCCAACAATGCTACTTAAGTAACCCCTGTTACTACTAACTGCCCCTGACGCGTACTTCACAATCCTCTTCATTTGCTCTGTAGTCCTGTTCCATGCTGTTACTATATTATCCTTTGCCATTGCTACAACTCCTTCAGTTACTGTCCCTACAGCGACTGTCGTGAATCTGTCTCCTGCTCTCCTGTTATCTTCGTGGTTCACTGATAAGTCTAGGACTGAACCTTTCAGATACTCCCTACCTGTCTCCCAACTCATACCCGGTTCCCTAACCACCAACATCTCCAATGACCTACTGTGTTCTGCTACAGTCGGTACCTGTGGATAATACTTTCCTGTGCTCAGGTTAGGTACACGTCGCTCATCCCAAGGCCGATCTACACCCCACCCCTTTGTGAACACCCTCGTTACAGTGTAAAAATTGTGTCACTCGTCCCAGTCTTCTGGGAGAGATGTCAAGTGTTTACTAGCTGTTAGAAATGGGGGAGAGATTAGTGGTGTTGGAAGAGTACAAAACTCTGAGTCACATGTTTCATCACACTCTGCAGGAGATGTGATGCTATTATTACCGCTAACTTCCCTTCTGGGGATTTGGCCTCCTATATACAGGGATCTGTGGCTATTATTTCAAGCACGGTACCTTCTTTGACAAACCAATCACTGAAAGTTGACGATAGTGTCTGAAATGATTACACTATCTCTGCTACTCTCACCATGATCTAGGTGTGTGTGTGTGTAACGTTCAATTTAACGTCATAGTAGTCTCTATATTGTGCACAGTTACCTGTCCTCCCTCTGCTAAGAGCTTTCTCCTGTAGCAATATACATAGAGGAATGGTATCGTTCCCCACTCACTGGGAATGTGATGAAAGAAATAAAAGCTGAAATAAATCATTCTCTCTACTATTATTCTGACATTTCACATTTTTAAAGTAAAGTGTTGATCCTAACTGACCTAAGACAGGGATTTTTTTTACTTGGATTAAATGTCAGGAATTGTGAAAAACTGAGTTGAAATGTATTTGGCTAAGGTCTATGTAAACTTCCGACTTCATCTGTACAAATACACAAAATAGCAAAAGGGTAGCTCTACCTTGCCGTCTGAGACTACAGCAGTGGTCACCTCAACTTTATTAAGGAAAAATGTACTTACTGTGATTGTCTCACCTAGCTACTTAAGATGAATGCACTAACTAAGTCTCTCTGGACAAGAGTGTCCGCTAAATCACTAAAATGTTGTCAACCTTTCTCCTGGCGCTCTCCTGAACCTACATATCATAATTGAATTATTACCTCGACTAACCTGTGCCCTCGCACATTGACTCTGTACCGGTACCCCCTGTATATAGCCTCGCTACTGTTATTTTATTGTTGCTCTTTAATTGGTATTTTTCCATTTTTTTTAACTTCAGTTTATTTTCGTAAATACTTTCTTAACACTTATTTTTATTAACTGCGCTGTTGGTTAAAGGCTTGTAAGTAAGCATTTCACTGTTGTACATTATGTGACATACAATTTGATTTGACGTATTTTATAAGCATGTTACCACTTCTCACTGTTGCCTTTTCTGTCAGCATTCAAGCTGTTGGAGAACTCTAACCAGCAATGGCTTCAGGGGCTGGTCTATTCTGTAGGAAACCTGCTTGGCTCAGCATTGGCTATCTACAAGTGTCAATCAATGGGGCTTCTCCCAACGCACTCTTCTGATTGGCTCGCTTTCATAGAACCGCCTATGGTGAGATTTTTTGCTATGCTGTTCAATTCAGTTTCCTGTTTTAGCACTTGTTTTGTGTTTATATAATGTTTTTCAGGTTTATTTGTCATGTGTAATGAATACATTGGAAATCTTACTCACACCTTTTCTGTCCTCTGCAGAGAATGGAGATTATGGGTGGAGGGATGGTGTTGTGAAGAGGACAGATGCGTGTGCACACTGAAATATGCTCAACTATTAATTATGAATACATGAAATCTCTTCCAAGTCAATTCTCTGGCTTTTAGGTTTTTGTCAAACCCCTCAAGGTTTGTATTGATCCCTACACTTTGTTGCTGTTCATTCGTGCGTTTTTATTGCAATTTTCACAGGTGATCAAACGTTACAACTGATAATATTAGGGGGGAAATCACGTCCACCATCCTACTTAAATCCACATTAGGTTAAATTAAGATGTCACCATAACATGTTTTTCATTTCAACTTTTTGTCAAATAAAAGGGGTCAAAAAACAAATTTAAGGTGTCAAATGTATTTTTTGGATGTGTATTTATAGAAAACTGAAGAAAAACTTGCACCGGACAGAATAGTTGTCACAGTGAGAAATGATGACTTCACTGGTAAATGTGTGGGAATGTCACTGTTCTAGAATAGTGAATAAAAACATTATTTTCCCTTTTAACCTTGGACACGCCTCTGTTTTCAAACTTGTTTTCTCCACATTGGTGAAGAATGTGGAAAGGTAAGTTTTGCATTGTATCATCAGGCCATTTCTTCCAAATCATCCACTTTGTCCAGGCATGTCATTTCATCAGGTGATATTTGCAAAAATGGTTACATATTACTATTTCTGCTCATGCATGTTACACATTGCAAGTCTTAAATTGATGTAAATTAGCAATGGCATTCTAATGCTTGTTACACCTGCAATTTTCACGCTGACAATTTTACAAACGAAACAGGTTAGAAGAAAAAGAATGAGATTACTAACTGAAATTCCAGCCAATCATTGAGCAGCATTTGCACTGTTAAACAAATGAATCTTGCCTATTTGTATTTGTTCCCCTGCCTCCACACGATGTGGTTATTTCCAAGAGAATACGCTGCTTCAAAACGTGGTCAGAGATAGGCGATGGTAGCCCATCCACGGAGTGTAGATGGCAGATAAATGAAATCTAATTTAGACTGCAGGTAAGACTTTCCTCACTATTTGCTGTCATCAATATGTCATGTTTTTTCAAAGGGTGGCTACTTTGAAGAATATAAAATATATTTCGATTTGTTTAACACTTTCTTGGTTACTATATGATTCCATATGTGTTATTTCATATTTTTGATGTCTTCACTATTATTCTACAATGTAGAAAATAGTAAAAATAAAGAAAAACTTGAATGAATAGGTGTGTTCAAACTTTTGACTGGTACTGTATATGACCTGCTGCTGCTTACTATCAGGCTGTTAGTGAATGGTGGGAAGGGGAGGGCCAATGTGTGCAACCTCTGTAAATGCCTGTACTCTACTGCTCTATGTCACTACACAAATGTGATATGTGTTCCGGCACCTCCCGAATTACGAATGAAGCACTGACGACATGCCTACCTATGCCTAGCTGTGACCCTCCCATCTCTCTCTCCCTCGCTAGCTCGCTCTTTCTTTGCTGTGAAAGATGTGAGAGTTTGTTCTCAAAGTAGACTCCGGTAAATAATTTACTCCATTCCAAAAATACTGAATCTTAGGAGTCCCCACCACACTCTCTCTTTATTTCTCCCTTTATTTCTCTCGGTCTCCAATCAGCATGGTGTGTGTAGAAGCCATCAGATGAGCACAATAGACAGAATCCACAGAACCAGGTTTCTTGCTTATTCCTTCTTGATTCCGGGAATCTTCCAACCAGAATTCCTGGAAAACCAGAAGAATTTTGGGAAAGTTTGTACATATAATTATGTTACTCACTAAACCTGTTCTCGGATTCTTCTACCTTTGATGATATGCCTGTACTGGAAGAAGTAACTAGTGAACCCACTTCTGACCTAACTCTAGATGGCGCCACCAGTCCCTGGCAGGACCAGGTAAGGCTATTAGGCTTGTAACGATAACGAACAGATTAAATGACACCATAGAGAGAACGTCTCCTATCTTTGCCATAACGGCTTCTTTCTTCATTTATCTCTATGCGTTTACATAGTGGCCAACTCCTTGAAATAAGGGAAAGGGGGGTACCTAGTCAGTTGTACAACAATGCATCTTCTGCATTTAACCAAACCCCTCTGAATCAGAGAGGTGCGGGGGGCTGCCATAATCGACTTCCACGTCTTCGGTGCCCGGGGAACAGTGGGTTAACTGCCTTGCTTAGGGGCAGAACGACAGATGTTTACCTTGTCAGCTCAGGGATTCAATCCAGCAACCTTTCGGTTACTGGCCCAACGCTCTAACCACTATGCTACCTATCGTAGTGTACTATATATAAGTATTACATTAGTGTACTATATAACTGCTTTGCTTTATCTTGGCCAGGTCGCAGTTGTAAATGAGAACTTGTTCTCAACTGGCCTACCTGGTTAAATAAAGGTCAAATGAAAAAAAATATAGGACATAGTGTGTCATTTGAGACTTAGCCATTGATATTGTTGAATCTGATTGATACTGATTAAGGTGCAGTGGTTTTGTACAGAATATAATGCTGTCACTAACCCCCCTCCTAGGGTTCTAGCTGTGGTGAGATGCCAGTACTGGAGGAAGAGGCGAAATGCTACTACCACTACTGACCTATCTCAAGGTGGCGCCACCAGTAAAGAAAATGTATGGGAGTAAAAAGTGCATATGTTCTTTAGAAATGTAGTGGAGTAAAAGTTGTCAAAAATATAAATAAAGTACAGAAACCCTGGAAAATTACTTAAGTAGTACTTAAAACTATTTTTACTTAAAGGGACAATCTGCTATTCAAACAATAACAAAGTGACACACCACCACTGTAAGTGTGTATGGAAATCCCCATCATTAACTGAGGAGTCACCATTTTTAGTTAACGGTAATTATCCAACCATTATGTTTAATATAATAATAAACTGCGTTCATCAATCTGACTCCAATATTATGTGAATAAATGCAACAGGCTGTGTACGTCTCTGGAGGAGTCTAGTCAAGGCAACGAGCCTTGCATCACCTCTCAGTATGACTATAATGGACACGTGTCTAACTTTCACCGTTATGCAATTATTAAGAGACTAGATGCAAATAGCTAATCCTAGCGACCAATGTTCTAACATTCATTTATTGAGGCAAGCAGATCACAGATGTCAAGGTGGTACGGTACAGTGCATTTGGAAAGTATTCAGACCCCTTGACTTTTTCCCCATTTTGTTATGTTGCAGCCTTATTCTAAAATTGATTCAATAATTCCCCCCCCCCTCATCAATCTACAAACAACCCCCATAATGACAAAGTGAAAACAGGTTTAGACATTTTGCTAATTTATTATTTTAAAAAACTAACAACGGAAATGTAACATTTACATAGGTATTCAGACCATTTATTCAGTACTTTGTTGAAGCACCTTTGGCAGTGATTACAGCCTCAAGTCTTTTGGGGTATGCCGCTACAAGTTTGGCACACCTGTATTTGGGGAGTTTCTCTCATTCTTCTCTGCAGATCCTCTCAAGCTCTGTCAGGTTGGATGGGGAGCTTCGCTGCACAGCTATTTTCAGGTATCTCCAGAGATGTTTGATCGGGTTCAAGTCAGAGCTCTGGCTGGGCCACTCAAGGACATTCAGAGACTTGTCCCGGAGCCACTCTTGCGTTGTCTTGGCTGTGTGCTTAGGGTCATTGTCCTGTTGGAAGGAGAACCTTTACCCCAGTCTCAGGTCCTGAGCACTCTGGTGCAGGTTATCATCAATGATCTCTCTACTTGTCTCCGTTCATCTTTCCCTCGATCCTGACTAGTCTCCCAGTCCCTGCTGCTGAAAAACATCCCTACAGCATGATGTTGCCACCACCATGCTTCACCGTAGGGATGGTGCCAGGTTTCCTCCAGACGTGACGCTTGGCATTCAGGCTAAAAAGTTAAATCTTGGTTTCATCAGACCAGAGAATCTTGTTTCTCATGGTCTGAGAGTCCTTTAGATGCCTTTTGGCAAACTCCAAGTGGGCTGTCATCTGCCTTTTACTGAGGAGTGGCTTCTATCTGGCCACTCTACCATAAAAGGCTGATTGGTGGAGTGCTGCAGAGATGGTTGTCCTTTTGGAAGGTTATCCCATCCCCACAGAGGTACTCTGGAGCTCTGTCAGAGTGATCATAAGGTTCTTTGTCACCTCCCTGAACAAGGCCCTTCTCCACCCGATTGCTCAGTTTGGCCGGGTGTCCAGCTCTAGGAAGAGTCTTTGTGGTTCCAAACTTATTCCATTTAAGAATGATGGAGGCCACTGTGTTCTTGGGCACCTTCAATGCTGCAGAAATGTTTTGGTACGCTTCCTCAGATCTGTGTCTCGACACAATCCTGTCTCGGAACTCTACGGATAATTCCTTCGACCTCATGGCTTGGTTTTTGCTCTGACGTGCACTGTCAACTGTGGGACCTTATATAGACAGGTGTGTCTCTTTCCAAATCATGTCCAATCATATTGAATTTACCACAGGTGGACTCCAACCAAGTTCTAAAAACATCTCAAGAATGATCAATGGAAACAGGATGCACCTGAGCTCAATTTCGAGTTTCATAGCAAAGGGTCTGAATACTTATGTAAATAAGGTATTTCTGTTTTTCATTTTTCATACATTTGAAAAAATGTCTAAACCTTTTTTCGCTTTGTCATTATGGGGTATTGTGATGTCATTATGGGGTATTGTGATGTCATTATGGGGTATTGTGATGTCATTATGGGGTATTGTGTGTAGATTGATGAGGAACATGTTGTATTTAATTAATTTTAGAATAAGGCTGTAACGTAACAAAATGAGGAAAAGTCTGAATACTTTCCAAATGCACATATATAGCTACTGTGTATAAGTGTAATAAGGAGGACATGGCAATATTTTATATGCTGTTTTCAAATGATTGGATCAGGAGGGACTTCAGGTGACCAATAGCATTTCCTGAAAAAGTTAATGACATCATGTTGATATACAGCAGTATTCTCTATGCATTGACCAATATTTATCCCCTCGCTCTCTCTTATATATCTTTCTTATCTTATCTATCTCTCTCTTAACTCTCTCTTTCTTATCTATCGCTCTTACTCATCTTTCTCTCTCTTCCTTGTCTATCTCTCTCTCTCTTCCTTGTCTATCTCTCTCTCTCTTCCTTATCTATCGCTCTCTCTCTCTCTCATCTATCGCACTATCTCTCTCATCTCTCATTGCTCTCTCATCTCTCTCTATAGAAAAGGCCCATGGAGTTGGTGGAATCGCCTTTTAATTCATGGGCCCTTGCTCAGCTGGTCCAGAGCGCTTTAATTAGGTCAGGTGGAAATGTCTGACACATCTCAACTCATTAAAGGAAGAAATATCCACCGCTGCTTTCTCTTCCCCAACTCCGTCTAATCCAGACATTCTGTGTGTCCACGAATCAACGTAAATTCACAGAATCTGTTATCTTTCATCTGTTATCTTTCATCTGAACTATCTGTTGCGATTGGGAGAGCATCAGTTAGTGTTTATAGTTATTACCGCGGAGCGCACGCTTCAAACCTATTGTGTTATGTAAATAGTAAATGATCACGGACCAACAGATCATCACGGGATAATTACGCCATTGATAAATGGTTAAAATGTACATATGAAGACAAACCTGGAAGGATTAAATATGAAACATAATTATTGAAAAATCCTGATATCAAACTAATTGAGATTATAGATTGAGATCCTAAATGACTCAATCATGCTTCATATTGAATTCCTATTGAACTGAATTGCTGAATTACCTCATTATGTTAATGATGAGAATGATTGTTATGATTTGACTTTCTGATTTGAATTTGATTGGATACATGTTATTCTGTTTTGTTTGTTATGCAGCACAGACAAACTACCCAGTAAATATACCACTTTGTGTTTAAAGGAATTCCTGCCTCAGTCTCCTCCATTCCTCTGTCACCTGACCCGTGACCACCTGTTCACCTTCACTAGTGTCAGTCATCCTACCTGTCCATCTACACACACAGATTCTAATAATCTTTCACCCTCTCTCTTCCTTATCTCTCTCTCTTATTTCTCTCTCATCTTTCTCTCTTATCGCTCTCTCTTATTTCTCTATCATCTCTCTCTCATCTCGTGCTGGCATTGTTCCCTCATCTTTTTCTATTATCTCTATCTATCGATCTAATCTATACCAGGATTCTCCCAGATTGGATAATATTGGGATTTGAGGAGTTAATAAACCAGGCAGCTACTGATGTCCAAGTTTCCAATGGAAAGTCAAAAGGGGAATACCTAGTCAGTTGTACAACTGAATGCGTTCAACTGAAATGTGTCTTCCACATTTCACTGGGTGTCGAGGCTTGTCTGGCAGGAAACCCAGAACATCAAGAACAAGAGCATAGCATCTACCAAGAACATAATGCCTATCGAGATGCCAACCAGGAGTAAAACGTCTAGCAAGAGAATGACGCCAAGCAGAAAGCAAACACCTACCAAGAACACAACAGCTAGCAAGAAATTGACCCCTGGCAGGAGCAGAACTCCAACCAAGAGCATACTGAAAACCCTGCCAAGAGAATACTGAAAACCCCTACCAAGAGCATTTTATACTGAAAACCCCTACCAAGAGAATTCCATACTGAAAACGTCTATCAAGAGCAAACTGAAAACGCCTAGCAAGAACCGAACGCCTAGCAAGAGAGTACATTTCTCTAGAGACAAAAGAGCCTATCAAGAGCGAAAACGAAATGGCTACGGAAAGCGAAGACAAAACACCTACAGAGACCGTAAGGTCTACAGAGATTCAAACATCTATCAAGTGTGAAGAGGAAATGCCTACAGATAGTGAAAGGCCTACAAAGATTGAAAAACTCACAGACAGCGAATGGCAGTTTATTTACAGAATTGAAAAGGCCTACCAGTGAAAGAGAAAAGCCTACCCAGAGAGAAAGGCCTGCAGAGACTAAGAAGTCTACTGAAGGAGAAACGCCTACCCAGAGAGAAACGCCTACCGAAAGTGAAAGGACTAAAAAGACCAAAAGGCCCACCGAGAGGGCGAAGACTACCGAGAGGGCGAAGACTACCGAGAGGGCGAAGACTACCGAGAGGGCGAAGACTACCGAGTGAGGC
Organism: Salvelinus namaycush; assembly: GCF_016432855.1. Classification (NCBI taxonomy): domain Eukaryota; kingdom Metazoa; phylum Chordata; class Actinopteri; order Salmoniformes; family Salmonidae; genus Salvelinus; species Salvelinus namaycush. The sequence goes on along the minus strand of NC_052342.1, from coordinate 19,094,494 downwards.
CTATCAAGTGGGAAACACCTATCAAAAAAAGTGATTTCATAAAATACTACACACTTTGCAGTGTAGCTTTGTTGTTAAATTTGATGGTTGGCCTAATATATTGTAAAGTGGTTCCACAGGAGGCTGGTGAGGGGAGGACAGCTCATAATAATGACTGGAATGGATTGGTGTCAAACTATGTGTTAAACTACCTAATTGGCCGGACCAACCAGTACTCCCGCACACTGGCTAACCGGGCTATCTGCATTGTGTCCCATCAACTGCCAACCCCTCTTTTTACGCTTCTGCTACTCTCTGTTCATCATATATGCATAGTCACTTTAACGATACCTACATGTACATACTACCTCAATAAGCCTGACTAACAGGTGTCTGTATATAGCCTTGCTACTCTTTTTTCAAATGTCTTTTTACTGTTGTTTTATTTCTTTACTTACCTACACACACACACACACACACACACACACACACATACTTTTTTCCCCCGCACCATTGGTTAGAGCCTGTAAGTAAGCATTTCACTGTAAGGTCTACACCTGTTGTATTCGGTGCACGTGACAAATAAACTTTGATTTGATTTGATTTGATGTGCTTTATACGATTAAGTAGTCTCCGTTCCAGCCATTACTATGAGCCCATTCTCCCCAATGAAGGTGCCACCAGCCACCTGTGGGTGGTTCAGTCTCCTTTCCCCCCTCCTCATCCCCCTCTCTCCTGCCTTCTTTCTTAGGACTCTCCCAGAGTGGATGGATGCTTGTGGGATTCTCCCTGAAGATACTGGTCACACTGCACCTTCACAACAGTCAGAGTGCCTGGACCAAACACTAACCACCTCCTCTTTAACATGCGGTTTTATTTATCTTGCCTTTTTAATAAGCTGGCTCATTGAAATACACTGTAATGTACACTATTTGGTTACGTACTTACATTGAAAATACTGAATTACATTTAATAAGTTACATGCACAGTTACATCAGAACAGTGATTACTCACCATGAACTGGTAGAAGCTTTTTCTTTTAACGAGTCCGACGAGTCCAACGTGAAGGATATACTGCTTTCCCGGGAACAGGCCGTAATCCCCGTCATTTGCGTGAAGAGAAGACAGAGAAAAAGAGGGCGGAGGTCGGGCTGCCTTTATGAGAATTCGTTGGCGAGCGAGTAAACCCCCACTGCCATCAGTTCTATTGGCAGACATGCAATCATTGGAAAATAAAATAGATGACCTACGAGCAAGATTAAACTACCAACGGGACATTCAAAACTGTAATATCTTATGTTTCACCGAGTCGTGGCTGAACGACAACATGAACAACATACGGCTGGTAGGTTTTACACTGTATCGGCAGGATAGAACAGCAGCCTCTGGTAAGACAAGGGGTGGCGGGTTTTACACTGTATCGGCAGGATAGAACAGCAGCCTCTGGTAAGACAAGGGGTGGCGGGTTTTACACTGTATCGGCAGGATAGAACAGCAACCTCTGGTAAGACAAGGGGTGGCAGGTTTTACACTGTATCAGCAGGATAGAACAGCAGCCTCTGGTAAGACAAGGGGTGGCGGGTTTTACACTGTATCGGCAGGATAGAACAGCAGCCTCTGGTAAGACAAGGGGTGGCGGTCTATGTATATTTGTAAACAACAGCTGGTGCACGATATCTAAGGAAGTCTCAAGGTTTTGCTCGTCTGAGGTAGAGTATCTCATGATAAGCTGTAGACCACACTACCTACCTAGAGTTTTCATCTGTATTTTTCGTAGCTGTCTACATACCACCACAGACCGATGCTGGCACTAAGACCGCACTCAATGAGCTGTATACCGCCATAAGCAAACAGGAAAACGCTCATCCAGAGGCAGCGCTCCTAGTGGCCGGGGACTTTAATGCATGGAAACTTAAATCTGTTTTACCAAATTTCCACCAGCATGTTAAATGTGCAACTTGAGGGAAAAAAACTCTAGGCCACCTTTCCTCCACACACAGAGACACGTACAAAGCTCTCTCTCGCCCTCCATTTGGCAAATCTGACCATAACTCTATCCTCTTGAGTACACCACATCAGTCACTGGCTTCATCAGCAAGTGCATCGATGACGTCGTCCCCACCGTGACTGTACGTACATATATACCCCAACCAGAAGCCATGGATTACAGGCAACATTCGCACTGACTCAAAGGGTAGAGCTGCCACTTTCAAGGAGCGGGACTCTAACCCGGAAGCTTATAAGAAATCCAGATATGCTCTTCGACGAACCATCAAACAGGCAAAGTGTCAATACAGGACTACGATTGCATCATACTACACCGGCTCCAGGTGTGCAAAGCTGTCATCAAGGGAAAGGGTAGCTACTTCGAAGAATCTCCAAAATATAATTTATTTTGATTTGATTAACACTTTGTTGATTATTACATGATTCCATATGTGTTATTTCATAGTTTTGATGTCTTCACTTTTATTCTACAATGTAGAAAATAGTAAAATATAAAGAAAAACCCTTGAATGAGTAGGTGTGTCCAAAATGTTGACTGGTACTGTACATATTACCTCAATTACCTCGACTAACCTGTGCCCCCGCACATTGACTCTGTACCGGTACCCCCTGTATATAGCCTCCCTACTGTTATTTTATTGTTGCTCTTTAAGTATTTGTTATTTTTCAATTTTTTTACTTTTTTACTTCTGTTTTATTTTTTTGTATTTCTTTTGTTTGTAAATACTTTCTTATCACTTATTTTTCTTAAAACTGCTTGTTGGCTAAGGGCTTGTAAGTAAGCATTTCACTGTATGGTCTACACCTGTTGTATTCGGCGTATGTGACAAATGAAATTTGATTAGATTTGATTTAGTACTAAATTACCTAGACGATTGGCTAACCTGTGCTTATTCACGAGAACAGGCAGAAGCCGACACGACATCTCTCCTGAAGCACATCTCAGAGCTAGGCCTCAGGTTGAACATGCAAAAAGCCACCTGGCCCGCACACAAACTGTATTGTTCGTGGGCATGCGGATCGACTCGTCTCTAATGAGGGCCCACATCACCGAAGAGACACTGCAGCGGACATGCTGTCCAGGGAAGGCCCTCGGGAAGGGGAGTGGCGACCGCATCCCCGAATAGTGAGGGGAAGCAGAGCTGGATCTGTTTGCCTCAGAGAGAAACACAAAGGGCCCCGTCTGGTTCTTGATATCCCCCCCAGGCCACTTGGTCTAGATGCCCTGGCTATACACCTTTCCCTGCTCCCGCTGATTCCAGTGACTCTTGTCAGAATCAGGGAAGCGGGCCACCAGGTCCTTCTGATTTCCCTGAGATGGGGGAGACACCACTGGTTCAGCACAATACTGTCACTCCTAGCAGGGACAGCATGGGAACTACCTCGAAGGCCAGACCTATTGTCACAGGACGGGGGCACGTTGAGGCATCTGAATCCCTCCCGCCTGCAGCTGTGGGCCTGGCCGCTGAACAGCGAAAATGGTCTGGTTTAGATCTTGAGCCCTCTGTTGTTAACATCTTACAGAGTGTCAGGGCCCCGTCCACCACATCAATCTATGACACAAGGTGGCGCAAGTTCTGCCAGTGGTGTGGGGAGCAGGGGGTTGCTCCAGAATCTTGTAGCATTCATGTAATTCATCAATTTATTTATTGATCTAAATTATTTGGATGCATCTATCTATTTATACGTGCATTTATTTATTTATTAATGTATTCATCTATTTATGTGTGTGTGCATTTTATTTATTCATTCATTTATTTCTAATTGTGGCAGATTAGGTCCTCCATACAATTTACCTACTTGTTGTTTGTTTCTATGTTCTATGGCCTATCTCTTGTTGCTATGTAGGCCTAAATGTTGTTGACTGAGATTGGATGATGGAACATAATGTTACACAGATTGCGACAGATGTCCATGGTCCATTCTATACCCGACATTCTAATCGAACACATTTCTCCAGTATTAGGTGTATGAGAATAGACAATGCGTCATTTAGCAATGCAGCCAAGGATGACTATTTTCTCAAAACATGTTTACTGGCAAGCGTATTAAATGGGCTAAATGTAAAACAAATAATCAATAGTTTTTTTGGCACGATAAATGAACTTTAACACCCTAATTAGATGACTGTCGTTCGACTGGGTGTGTAGGCCAATAGGCTAAACATGTTGTACCAGTGACGGACTTTTTAACCGGTTTGACTTGATGCCACAACCGTGGTTGCTTGGATGTCAGTGAGGGGATTCGATTAATCTGTGTCGGGCGCCTGGTGAAGCGTGTTTTGCTCCGGCTGAAATTTGATCGCATTCGTTTTGGAACCGGGCTTCCTCCTAGGCGTGAGCCAGGTGCCCGTTCAAAGCCCACGGCGAAGTCGGCTCAAAACAAAAGTGATGTAATTAAGCATGTGGGGTAATGAGTAGCATATGCTAAATTGATTGCCATATCTGCCTTACCAATGAAAAGTAGTTTGAAAATTCAAAAATATACTTTATGGAAATGATATGTATGTTTCTGGACGATGCACCATGCTGCCTTGTTAACAAAATGACCAAGCAGCACATATTACTGTTCGATTTGAGAGGGCACTCCTCCCTTACCGCTTTTCCCCGTTCACGTCACGGTCCATAGACCGGTGTCTCGCGGCTCAGCATAATCGAATCCTCCCATTGACGGCGTCTTTCACTTGTCATGTCTTTCTGAAGGGGCGTGACAGGTGTGGTATGTTAAAAGGATGGACTAACTACCCAAGTTGTTGTTATTCTTTTACTTTATGTGCAAGGACGCTAGCGCACATTTCTTATCAAGTTCATTGTGTTGTAGTACAATAAATCAACGTTTGGGATTTTGTTTTGTTTTGTACGGGTTCACGTCTTCACTTGGCTAGTTTTCATTTTGGACTTGTCCTTATTTATTTTTTATCCAACCAGCTTTATCGCACTCGGTCTCCTGTCCTTCGCTCTCTGTATCTAGACACATTTTGAGAGAGACACTTTTGAGATATCAGGTTTTATGCAAAGCAAAACAGTTGCAGCGGAATTAACTTTCGACACTACGGCATATGTATTGCCATTCAGTGAATACCTCACACAACAAAGCTGAAAGGGTTACTTTGAAATCTGGTTTGAACTGTCAAGGCTTGCCTAGTCGCCATGGAGAGGCAGAACAGTCACCAAGCAACTTATTCTTCCCAACACCCATTTGTGCACACGTTGAAACTGACCAGGGCGCAGTTAATACGGGTGAGTTGTCTTATTATGCTTGAGGAAATGTGGTAAGAGATGCACAACGATCATACCTGGTCAGCCACCAGTGGGCTTTATGGATCTCCACTATCCAAACATAGCGCCCACTAGTGGCTGCCCGGCAGGCTACATTATATTTATGCCACTTTCACACTGATTATTATTCACGATTGATTAATGATTATCCGTAATCATGGTAGCGTCCACATTTAATGTAGTTCATTAAATTAAGTGTTCAGAAATATATTATATTCTTATTTATAATAAAAGTGACACTACATTATTCACCATTCAGTTTCTATTGAGCACAACATGATCTGAAAACACAACCAAAAAAAATGCAAATGCCTCCAACAAGTTGGTAGAGTCAACAAGTTTGATGTAGTCATTGCGTGCTAGGAATATGGGACCGAAAACGAAACTTTTGTCTACTTTAATACACTATAAGGGAATTTGTCCAAATACTTACGACACCTTCAAATGAAACAGATATGTATGAAAATACCCACAAATAAAAGGTGACATTCTGTACTGTTGACTCATGAAATATTTGATCTCAAATTCAAAATGCTGGAGTATAGAGCCAAATTAAACGTTTTAGCTTCACTGTCCAAATAAATACGAAAGGGGTGTATGTCTCTGTGTGCAATGCATGTATGATACAGTTGAAGTCAGAAGTTTACATACACTTAGGTTGGAGTCATTAAAACTCGTTTTTCAACCACTCCACAAATTTCTTGTTAACAAACTATAGTTTTGGCAAGTCGGTTAGGACATCTACTTTGTGCATAAACACAAGTAATTTTTCCAACAATTGTTTACAGACAGATTATTTCACTTATAATTCACTGTATCACAATTCCAGTGGGTCAGAAGTTTACATACACTAAGTTGACTGTGCCTTCAAAACAGCTTGAGAAATTACGGAAAATTATGTCATGGCTTTAGAAGCTTCTGATAGGCTAATTGACATCATTTGAGTCAATTGGAGGTGTACCTGTGGATGTATTTCAAAACCTACCTTCAAACTCAGTGCCTCTTTGCTTGACATCATGGGAAAGTCAAAAGAAATCAGCCAAGACCTCAGAAAAGAAAATGTAAACCTCCACAAGTCTGGTTCATACTTTGGAGCAATTTCCAAACGCCTGAAGGTACCACGTTCATCTGTACAAACAATAGTACGCAAGTACGCAAGTATAAACACCACGCAGCCGTCATATCGCTCAGGAAGGAGACGCGTTTTGACTCCTAGAGATGAACGTACTTTGGTGCGAAAAGTGCAAATCAATCTCAGAACAACAGCAAAAGACCTTGTGAAGATGCTGGAAGAAACAGGTACAAAAGTATTTATCTCCACAGTAAAACGAGTCCTATATCGACATAACCTGAAAGGCGGCTCAGAAAGGAAGAAGCCACTGCTCCAAAACCACCATAAAAAAGCCAGACTACGGTTTGCAACTCCACATGGAGACAAAGATGGTACTGTTTGGAGAAATGTCCTCTGGTCTGATGAAACAAAAATAGAACTGTTTGGCCATAATGACCATCATTATGTTTGGAGGAAAAAGGGGGAGGCTTGCAAGCCGAAGAACACCATCCCAACCATGAAGCACGGGGGTGGCAGCATCATGTTGTGGGGGTGCTTTGCTGCAGGACGGACTGGTTCACTTCACAAAATAGATGGCTTCATGAGGAAGGAAAAATCTGTCGATATATTGAAGCAACATCTCAAGACATCAGTCAGGAAGTTACAGCTTGGTCGCAAATGGGTCTTCCAAATGGACAAAAAATGGCTTAAGGACAACAAAGTCAAACTATTGGAGTGGCCATCACAAAGTCCTGACCTCAATCCCATAGAAAATTTGTTGGCGGAACTGAAAAATAAATAAAAGCTGAAATAAATAATTCTCTCTACTATTATTCTGACATTTCATATTCTTAAAATAAAGTGGTGATCCTAAAACAGGGAATATTTACTGGGATTAAATGTCAGGAATTGTGAAAAACTGAGTTTAAATGTATTTGGCTAAGGTGTATGTCAACTTCCGACTTCAACCTACCCTATGCAACATAATATCCTCCATATATGATCATATCCCTGTCCCTCCCATCCACAGGGCATGGTGTTGGGCTCCATCCTCGTCCCCATACGAGTCTTTCTGGCTGTCCTCTGCTTCCTGATCATGTGGCCTATTGCCCGGCTCCGATTGGCTGGCCTCTCAGAGGTGGAACGGTCCCGGCCAGTAACGACTGGGTGGAGGAGATGGTTACTACACCCCATCATCTGGTTCCTTAGCCGGGCAGTGTTTTTCTTCCTGGGGTTCTTCTGGTTCCGGGTCAAAGGTTGTAGGGCGGGGCATAAGGAGGCTCCTGTGCTGGCAGTGGCACCTCACAGTAGCTTCCTGGATATGTTTGTGCTGACGGAAACCCAGCTGCCTACGGTGGTGTCTAGATCGGAGAACCAAAGCATTCCCTCTATAGGGGGTGAGTGTTCTGTGGGAGACTGGGAGAGGCTCTGGGTCAAAGTTGCCCTTTTAAAGAGACAGGATGGACATTTTCTTTGGCATCACCTTCATTAAAAGCATCACATACATTTTCACATCATACACATTTAAACCAGTCAGTCCATCATTAACACATTAATACATTCACTCACAAACGACCACTGTCCCAACTGCACTAGATAAGTACATATACCGATACAGTCTACTTTGCATTTAGTAGTCCAAAAGCACAAGGAAGTAATGAATATTTGAACACAACTCTCATGATTCTCTTCTGTATGTGTGCTTAAGTTGTATTTTTCCCTCTTTTTCTTTCACACCTTCCCCCTCTTATTCTCTTGTCTCTTTGTCCTGCACTCTCTTTTCCCACCTTCCATCTTTCTCTTTCACCTTTTCCATCCCCTCCTCTCCTCCCTCTTCCTCGCCACCTCTCACATTTCCCTGTCTGTTCTCTCTAGTCTCTCACAATTCCCTGTCTGTTCTCTCTAGTCTCTCTCTCCCTCTCTCTCTCACAATTCCCTGTCTGTTCTCTCTAGTCTCTCTCTCCCTCTCTCTCTCACAATTCCCTGTCTGTTCTCTCTAGTCTCTCTCTCACAATTCCCTGTCTGTTCTCTCTAGTCTCTCTCTCCCTCTCTCTCTCACAATTCCCTGTCTGTTCTCTCTAGTCTCTCTCTCACAATTCCCTGTCTGTTCTCTCTAGTCTCTTTCTCACAATTCCCTGTCTGTTCTCTCTAGTCTCTCTCTCCCTCTCTCTCTCACAATTCCCTGTCTGTTCTCTCTAGTCTCTCTCCCTCTCTCTCTCACAATTCCCTGTCTGTTCTCTCTAGTCTCTCTCTCACAATTCCCTGTCTGTTCTCTCTAGTCTCTCTCTCACAATTCCCTGTCTGTTCTCTCTAGTCTCTCTCTCCCTCTCTCTCTCACAATTCCCTGTCTGTTCTCTCTAGTCTCTCTCTCCCTCTCACAATTCCCTGTCTGTTCTCTCTAGACTCTCTCCCTCTCTCTCACATTTCCCTGTCTGTTCTCTCTAGTCTCTCTCCCTCTCTCTCACAATTCCCTGTCTGTTCTCTCTAGTCTCTCTCTCACAATTCCCTGTCTGTTCTCTCTAGTCTCTCTCACAATTCCCTGTCTGTTCTCTCTAGTCTCTCTCTCCCTCTCTCTCTCACAATTCCCTGTCTGTTCTCTCTAGTCTCTGTCTCACAATTCCCTGTCTGTTCTCTCTAGTCTCTGTCTCACAATTCCCTGTCTGTTCTCTCTAGTCTCTCTCTCACAATTCCCTGTCTGTTCTCTCTAGTCTCTCTCTCACAATTCCCTGTCTGTTCTCTCTAGTCTCCCTCTCACAATTCCCTGTCTGTTCTCTCTAGTCTCGCTCTCTCTCTCATTTCCCTCTGTTCTCTCTCCCTATAGAGTTTAAGTCTCTCCCTCTCCTCTCTTCAGTAGCACTTCAGTGGCATTTGTGTCCTAATGAATATAATTATCATGTCAATATGGCTATGTCACATTATAACAGCCTTGTGTATGGTTTGTCTTTTCTCTCTCTCAGCTCTCCTGGAGTTTAACCAGTCAGTGTTGGTAAACAGGAAGAATCCAGAATCCAGGAAACGGGCTGTCGTTCAGATCAAAGAGAGGCTCACCTCCAACGGCTACTGGCCACAGGTAAGCAGGGATCAGAGGGCAGGGGTCAAAGGTGAAATTAGGCCAATGGGGGAACTGGTGTAACGTAGTAGCCCTGCCTGAGACATGCAAACCCAATTGTTGCTAGCAGACTACAAGGATTTCCTCTTGGTCTAATGGTTAAGACAGGAGATGCTGGTTCACATCCCACCAGTTACACATGTAACCTCACTGCATCAGTCTTGCGTCATATAGCACCACAACTTTGTTAACTCGCAATACCGGTATGTCACGTTCGAATAATGTTGCTAGCGGCCAACAATGAACTTTACTGATGAAGGGACAGCTTTCATAGAACTGGTTTAACACACCTCTATTCATCAGTCACTGCTTTGCTTTCCCTCCTCCGAATGAACCTTCCTGATGGGACAACATAGAACTGGTTCTACTAACTCCCTTGCTTTCTAAATTCCCATCGCTCTCATTGACTCTATTCATCAAACAGTCTCCCTCTCTCTCATGGCCAGATGCTGATGTTCCCAGAAGGCACCACTACGAACGGCACCACTCTCATAAAGTTCAAACCTGGTGAGATTTAGACCTGGGTTCAGATAATATTTGAAATCTTTCAAATGCTTTTTGCCTTTGCTTTAGCCTGCCTAGGGTGCCAGATGGGTGGGGGTTGCACTTTTGTGACTATTCTACTGGTTCCATTGTGCCAGTCAAGCTCAATCAAGCCCAGATAAAGTAGTTGAGATAATTTGAAATAGTATTTGAACCCTGGGTTGGTGAGAACATCATAAAGAATGTCACTTCTTCTACACCTAAAGTAATGCATGGTATGTTGTGTTACATAGGGGGGTGAGCTGACTGGTTTGCTGTTCTGTCTCCCTCCTAGGTGCCTTCCTGGCTGGAGTCCCAGTCCAACCTGTTCTGCTGCACTACCCCAACAAACTGGTGAGTAGACTGGTCTGCGTCAGTATTGGGATACAGCAGAGAAATTGAGTGGCAGAACGGAGGGATGGAACCGCTGCCCCCAGGGGTGCATGTTGTCGGGGGAAGCAGCACTGTCACTAGTAGTTTACATACCGACGCAGCGGAAGGTGTAGGGTGAAGTTGCACATACATTTGTACTGACTCTACACACATCCGCTCACATATAATCATCATGTGCGCTGCTGCTACTCTGTTTATCCTGATGCCTAGTACCCTTGCCCCTATACATATCTACCTCCATCACTCCAGTATCCCTGCACATTGTAATTATGCTATTGGAACTGACCCTGTATATAGTATGCTTACTTACTACTTGTGTTTATATCTTGTGTTCTGTTCTACGTTGTTATTTCTAGTATTACATTGTTGGGGTTAGAGCTAGCAGGAAAGGCATTTCACTCTACTGTGCATGTGACATTGAAACTTGAAGTTGGCACTAGATGCTTATCTTCGGTCAGTTTTGCATTTCCCCCACTAATGGCTAAGGTTGGGCTTGTGGGATATTAACCCGGAGCGCATTGGAATTGTGCCTGAGAGCACCCTACCTTGTGGTATAACAAAAAGAGCATGTGGTTTGGTTTCTAATCAGAGTTAATGTTTGTGGATGTTGGAACTCTCATGGCACCACAGCATGCCTGTACAGTCAGACGTAGGCCCATGCAATGTTCTCAACAGAATCAGGAGATGTACTGTCTGCACATGGCAGTTTACCTTCTAGAAGTATTATTTCTATGCCTTTTTAAAAACATGCTTACTTTCTAGGATACTGTGCGCTGGACCCACAGGGGAACTACCTGGTAAGACACCATCTATTTGAAATAAAAACCTATAATAATCATTCAAATCAATCTTTATTTGTCACATGTGCCAAATACAACAAGTGTTGACCTTACTGTAAAAATGCTTACTTACAAGCCCTTAACCAACAGTGCAGTTCAAGAACTAAAGTAAAACATAATAAAAAAGTAACACAATAAAATAATAACGAGGCCATATAGAGGAGGTACAGGTACCGAGTCAGTGTACAGATTAGTTGAGGTAATTTGAAGTGACTATGCATAGATAATAAACAGCGAGTAGCAGCAGTGTACAAAACAAATGGGGGGAGGGGTGGTGGCCATTTGATGAATTGTTCAGCAGTCTTATGGCTTGGGGGTAAAAGCTTTTAAGGAGACTTTTGGACCTAGACCTGGCGCTCCGGTACCGCTTGCGGTAGCAGAGGAAACAGTCTATAACTTGGGTGACTGGAGTCTCTGACAATTTTATGGGCTTTCCTCTGACAACGTCTATTATATAGGTCCTGGATGGCAGGAAGCTTGGCCCCAGTGATGTACTGGGCCATTCGCACTACCCTCTGTAGCGCTTTACGGTCAGATGCAGAGCAGTTGCCATACCAGGCGGTGACGCAACCGGTCAGGATGCTCTCTTGTGCAGCTGTATAACTTTTTGACTATCTGGGGACCCATTCCAAATCTTTTCAGTCTCCTGAGGGGGAATAGGTGTTGTTGTGCCCTCTTAATGACCGTTTTGGTGTGTTTGGACCATGTTAGTTTGTTGGTGATGTGGACACCAAGGAACTTGAAACTCTCGACCCGCTCCACTACAGCCCTGTCTATGTTAATGGGGGACTGTTCGGCCCGCCTTTTCCTGTAGTCCACGACCAGCTCCTTTGTCTTGCTCACATTGAGGAAGAAGTTGTTGTCCTGGCGCCACACTGCCAGTCCTCCCTATAGGCTGTCTCACCGTTGTCGGTGATCAGGCCTACCACTGTTGTGTTGTCAGCAAACTTACTGATGGTGTTGGAGTCGTGTTTGGCCACCCAGTCATGGGTGAACATGGAGTACAGGAGGGGACTAAGTACACACCCCTGAGGGGCCCCAGTGTTGAGGATCAGCGTGGCAGACGTGTTGTTGCCTACCCTTACCACCTGGGGGCGGCCCGTCAGGAAGTCCAGGATCCAGTTGCAGAGGGAGGTGTTTAGTCCCAGGGTCCTTAGTGATGAGCTTCGTGGGCACTATGGTGTTGAACACTGAGCTGTAGTCAATGAACAGCATTCTCACATAGGTGTTCCTTTTGTCCAGGTGGGATAGGACAGTGTGGATTGCAATAGAGATTGCATCATCTGTGGATCTGTTGGGGCGGTATGCGAATTGGAGTGGGTCTAGGGTATCCGGGAGGATGCTGTTGTGAGCCATGACCAGCCTTTCAAAGCACTTAATGGCTGCAGAAGTGAGTGCTACGGGGCGGTAATCATTTAGGCAGGTTACCTTCGCATTCTTGGGCACAGGGACTATGGTGGTCTGCTTGAAACATGTGGGTAGTACAGACTCGGTCAGGGAGATGTTGAAAATGTCAGTGAAGACACTTGCCAGTTGGTCCGTGCATGCTTTGAGTACATGTCCTGGTAATCCATCATCTGGCCCCGCGGCTGTGTGAATGTTGACCTGTTTAAGGGTCTTGCTCACATCGGTTACCGAGAGCGTTATCACACAGTCATCCAGAACAGCTGGTGCTCTCGTGCATGCTTCAGTGTTGCTTGCCTCGAAGCGAGCATAAAAGGCATTTAGCTCGTCTGGTAGGCTCGCGTCACTGGGCAGCTCGCGTCTGGGTTTCCCTTTGTAGTCCGTAATAGTTTTCGAGCCCTGCCACATCTGACGTGCGTCAGAGCTCATTATCAACTTCATTATCAAATCTCAATTTAACATACATACTATTGGAAACAAGTTGTCAATATATGATATTTCACTGATTGGTTTGGGTGTTTTTCCCTCCAGGGTTGAGGCATTGTGGCACACCTGCTCTCAGCTCTACACTAACGTTACTGTTGAGGTAAGGCCATATTGTCCATAATTAGAATGACCACTCACAGAAGAAAAATGTCCTGTTTTCTCATTGGCTGTAATACCTGTCAGTACAAAATGTATGTTCTCTTATTGGCTACAGTACCTGCCAGTATACACCCCCTCCCAGGAGGAGAAGGATGACCCTAATCTGTATGCAGACAATGTCCAAAAACTCATGGCCAAGTGAGTCTACACAGCGTGGGTGTAGTTTGTGGACGTTTCCACTGTTTGGCATGTTGTGGTCAATTTTGCCTCTGTATTTGCATAATGTATACTTGGCTATCTGTTTGCTTTGGATGCATGTATTTTATGAAGGTGTGTAGATGATTCCAACATCTGTAACCTCTTGTGTCTATCAGGACCCTGGGCATCCCGGCGACAGACTATGTGATGGAGGGGCGTGTTCCTACCAGAAAACTGGGAGGGCTCTCCCTCCCCCTAGAACCCCCTGCCAGAGAAACTCTCTCTCTGCTGCACCAAGACGGGTAAGAGGTGTGTGTGTGTGTGTGTGTGTGTGTGTGTGTGTGTGTGTGTGTGTGTGTGTGTGTGTGTGTGTGTGTGTGTGTGTGTGTGTGTGTGTGTGTGTGTGTGTGTGTGTGTGTGTGTGTGTGTGTGTGTGTGTGTGTGTGTGTGTGTGTGTGTGTACACTACATGACCAAAAATATGTGGACACCTGCTCGTCAAACATCTCATTCCAATATCATGGGCATTAATATGGAGCTGGTCCCCCCTTTGCTGCTATAACAGCCTTCTGTTATACCTAACTCTTCTGGGAAGGCTTTCCACTAGATGTTGGAACATTTCTGCAGGGATTTTCTTCCATTCAGCCACAAGAGCATTAGTGAGGTCAGACACTGATGTTGGGCGATTAGGCCTGGCTCGCATTTGGCATTCGATGGGGTTGAGGTCAGGGCTCTGTGCAGGCCAGTCAAGTTCTTCCACACCGATCTCGACAAACCATTTCTGTATGGACCCCACTTTGTGCATGGGGGCATTGTCATGCTGAAACAGGAAAGGGCCTTCCCAAAAATGATGCCACAAAGTTGGAAGCGCAGAATCGTATAGAATGCAGTGTATGCTGTATCGTTGAGATTTCCCTTCACTGGAACTAAGGGGCCTAGCCCAAACCATGAAAAACAGCCCCAGACCATTATTCCTCCTCCACCAAACTTTACAGTTGGCACTATGCATTGGGGCAGGTAGCGCTCTCCTGGCATCTGCCAAACCCAGATTTGTCCGTCGGACTGCCAGATGGTGAAGCGTGAGTCATCACTCCAGAGAACACGTTTCCACTGCTCCAGAGTCCAATGGTGGCGAGCTTTACACCACTCCAGCCGGCGCTTGGCATTGTGCATGGTGATCTTAGGCTTGTGTGCAGCTGCTCGGCCATGGAAACCCATTTCATAAAACGCCAGACAAACAGTTATTGTGCTGATGTTGCTTCCAGACGCAGTTTGGAACTTGGTAGTGATTGTTGCAACCGAGGACAGGCAATTTTTACACGCTTCAGCACTCTGCGGTCCCGTTCTGTGAGCTTGTGTGGCCTACCACTTCGGGGCTGAGCCGTTGTTGCTCCTAGACGTTTCCACTTCACAATAACAGCACTTACAGTTGACCGGGGCAGCTCTAGCAGGGCAGAAATTTGACAAACTGACTTGTTGGAAAGGTGGCATCCTATGACGGTACCACGTTGAAAGTCACTGAGTTTTTCAGTAAGGCCATTCTACTACCAATGTTTGTCTATGGAGATTGCATGATTGTCCATAATTGCTCGATTTTATACACCTGTCAGCAACGGGTGTGGCTGAAAGGCACAAATGCACTCATTTGAAGGTGTTTACTTTTGGCCATGTAGTTTATGTGTAGGTAGACTCTTGATCTATGGCTGTGTGTTTGATGGTGACTAAGCAAATGCTTTCCTTCTTGTGTGCAAGACTTAAATGATTGTCTATAAACATCCTGCTAACCTCTCTCTCTCGCTCCTCTCTCATCTATCGCTCCTCTCTCATCTATCTCTCTTTCTCGCTCCTCTCTCATCTCGCTCTTTCTCGCTCCTCTCTCATCTATCGCTCCTTCTCGCTCCTCTCTCATCTATCGCTCCTTCTCGCTCCTCTCTCATCTCGCTCCTTCTCGCTCCTCTCATCTCGCTCCTTCTCGCTCCTCTCTCATCTATCGCTCCTTCTCGCTCCTCTCTCATCTATCGCTCCTTCTCGCTCCTCTCTCATCTATCGCTCCTTCTCGCTCCTCTCTCATCTATCGCTCCTTCTCGCTCCTCTCTCTTGCTCTCTCGCTCCTCTCATCTCTTGCTCTCTCGCTCCTCTCTCATCTCTTTTGCTCTCTCGCTCCTCTCTCATCTCTCTTGCTCTCTCGCTCCTCTCTCATCTCTCTTGCTCTCTCATCTCTCTTGCTCTCTCGCCCCTCTCATCGCTCTTGCTCTCTCGCCCCTCTCATCGCTCTTGCTCTCTCGCCCCTCTCATCGCTCTTGCTCTCTCGCCCCTCTCATCGCTCTTGCTCTCTCGCCCCTCTCATCGCTCTTGCTCTCTCGCCCCTCTCATCGCTCTTGCTCTCTCGCCCCTCTCATCGCTCTTGCTCTCTCGCCCCTCTCATCGCTCTTGCTCTCTCGCCCCTCTCATCGCTCTTGCTCTCTCGCCCCTCTCATCGCTCTTGCTCTCTCGCCCCTCTCATCGCTCTTGCTCTCTCGCCCCTCTCATCGCTCTTGCTCTCTCTCCCATCTCATCGCTCTTGCTCTCTCTCCCATCTCATCGCTCTCATCGCTCTCTCGCCCCTCTCATCGCTCTCTTTCTCTCTCGCCCCTCTCATCGCTCTCTTGCTCTCTCGCCCCTCTCATCGCTCTCTTGCTCTCTCGCCCCTCTCATCGCTCTCTTGCTCTCTCGCCCCTCTCATCGCTCTCTTGCTCTCTCGCCCCTCTCATCGCTCTCTTGCTCTCTCGCCCCTCTCATCGCTCTCTTGCTCTCTCGCCCCTCTCATCGCTCTCTTGCTCTCTCGCCCCTCTCATCGCTCTCTTGCTCTCTCGCCCCTCTCATCGCTCTCTTGCTCTCTCGCCCCTCTCATCGCTCTCTTGCTCTCTCGCCCCTCTCATCGCTCTCTTGCTCTCTCGCCCCTCTCATCGCTCTCTTGCTCTCTCGCCCCTCTCATCGCTCTCTTGCTCTCTCGCCCCTCTCATCGCTCTCTTGCTCTCTCGCCCCTCTCATCGCTCTCTTGCTCTCTCGCCCCTCTCATCGCTCTCTTGCTCTCTCGCCCCTCTCATCGCTCTCTTGCTCTCTCGCCCCTCTCATCGCTCTCTTGCTCTCTCGCCCCTCTCATCGCTCTCTTGCTCTCTCGCCCCTCTCATCGCTCTCTTGCTCTCTCGCCCCTCTCATCGCTCTCTTGCTCTCTCGCCCCTCTCATCGCTCTCTTGCTCTCTCGCCCCTCTCATCGCTCTCTTGCTCTCTCGCCCCTCTCATCGCTCTCTTGCTCTCTTGCTCTCTCGCCCCTCTCTTGCTCTCTCGCCCCTCTCTTGCTCTCTCGCCCCTCTCTTGCTCTCTCGCCCCTCTCTTGCTCTCTCGCCCCTCTCTTGCTCTCTCATCGCTCTCTTGCTCTCTTGCTCTCTCGCCCCTCTCATCGCTCTCTTGCTCTCGCGCCCCTCTCATCGCTCTCTTGCTCTCGCGCCCCTCTCATCGCTCTCTTGCTCTCGCGCCCCTCTCATCGCTCTCTTGCTCTCTCGCCCCTCTCTTGCTCTCTCGCCCCTCTCTTGCTCTCTCGCCCCTCTCTTGCTCTCTCGCCCCTCTCTTGCTCTCTCGCCCCTCTCTTGCTCTCTCGCCCCTCTCATCGCTCTCTTGCTCTCTCGCCCCTCTCTTGCTCTCTCGCCCCTCTCATCGCTCTCTTGCTCTCTTGCTCTCTCACCCTCTCGCTCTCTCGCCCTATTGCTCTCTCGCCCCTCTTGCTCTCTCGCCCCTCTTGCTCTCTCGCCCCTCTTGCTCTCTCGCCCCTCTTGCTCTCTCGCCCCTCTTGCTCTCTCGCCCCTCTTGCTCTCTCGCCCCTCTTGCTCTCTCGCCCCTCTTGCTCTCTCGCCCCTCTTGCTCTCTCGCCCCTCTTGCTCTCTCGCCCCTCTTGCTCTCTCGCCCCTCTTGCTCTCTCGCCCCTCTTGCTCTCTCGCCCCTCTTGCTCTCTCGCCCCTCTTGCTCTCTCGCCCCTCTTGCTCTCTCGCCCCTCTTGCTCTCTCGCCCCTCTTGCTCTCTCGCCCCTCTCATTGCTCTCTCGCCCCTCTCATTGCTCTCTCTCTCTCGCCCCTCTCATCTTTCTCTCTCTCTCTCTCCATCCTCAGTCTCAGAGAGTCCGAGGTGGAGGCAGCACTGAGTAAGATGATTGACAGGTGTCAGTCAGAACAGGGTTGGAGGGCTGGTGTGGATGAGCTGGCCCCACTCCTGGGACTGACAGACAGACAGACTGCTGCTAAGATCTGTGGACTCTACTCCAAGGTAAACTACTCCAAGGTTAAACTGGCCACCACCAACCGGCGTCAAGTGTGGTGTGTGTGTGTGTGTGTGTGCTTCTGTGTCGAGTACTGAAGTAGTAGATTTCCTTAACTATTCCTTGGTGTTGTGTACTTTGCATACTCTGTGTGTGTGTGTGTGTTAACAGTACGTGTGTGTGTTCCAGGATGACATCGTGGACCTTAGACAGATCTATTTAAGTGTGACATCAGTCTCTGGGCTTCTGGGATTTAAGTCCCTCCTTCACACTGCATTCACTGTAAGTTCTGCTCCAAGTGTGTGTAGAGTAGATTTAGAACCCCAGTGTGTGTGTGTGTAGAGTAGATTTAGAACCCCAGTGTGTGTGTGTGTGTAGAGTAGATTTAGAACCCCAGTGTGTGTGTGTGTGTGTAGAGTAGATTTAGAACCCCAGTGTGTGTGTGTGTAGAGTAGATTTAGAACCCCAGTGTGTGTGTGTGTGTGTAGAGTAGATTTAGGACCCCAGTGTGTGTGTGTGTGTGTGTGTGTAGAGTAGATTTAGAACCCCAGTGTGTGTGTGTGTGTGTGTGTGTGTGTGTAGAGTAGATTTAGAACCCCAGTGTGTGTGTGTGTGTGTAGAGTAGATTTAGAACCCCAGTGTGTGTGTAGAGTAGATTTAGAACCCCAGTGTGTGTAGAGTGGATTTAGAACCCCAGTGTGTGTAGAGTGGATTTAGAACCCCAGTGTGTGTGTGTAGATTTAGAACCACAGTGTTTGTGTAGAGTAGATTAAGAACCCCAGTGTTTGTGTAGAGTAGATTTAGAACCCCAGTGTTTGTGTAGAGTAGATTTAGAACCCCAGTGTTTGTGTAGAGTAGATTTAGAACCCCAGTGTTTGTGTAGAGTAGATTTAGAACCCCAGTGTTTGTGTAGAGTAGATTTAGAACCCCAGTGTTTGTGTAGAGTATACATGTTAAACTTGGTATGTACGATATGAAGTTATACGTTTGAACCTATAACTAACTGTATGTACTATACGTAGCCTGGATCCCAGATCGGTTAGTGCTCTTGTCAACTCCAACATGTTTGGAATGACAATTCAATAAGGAGTTGGCAAGGGAGTAGAAATAGACTGGCACCCAGGCGGTATGTCCGGTTACTACGGTATAAAGAGGGCGCTTTAACCTATAAACTACATGAATTTATTTTATATAAACTGCATTAATATATTTTACATAGATGGTATATATTTACATAAATGCATATATTTGAACCCAGTGTAAACTGTCTGCAGCTGTATGACAGAGAGTGTAGTGGCAGTCTGACTGCAGTGGACGTGTCTGACCTGATGGGGGCGCTAGTGGGGAGTCCTCAGTACCACACAGAGGAACTGTACACTGAACTGTCCTTGAGAGGAGCGCCCACCGAACGTAAGCCCAGGCACCCATCCACTAACAATGTTGACATTCAAATACATGAATAACTTGAAACTTATCTAGATTATTAGGGGTGTATTAGAAACTTCTCCGCCTGTTTGTTGGGCACAAACCAAGTCTGTGATTTGACCCTAGTTATGGCTGTTTCTCAATTCGTCTTTCTGCGATCCCTCGCAACCCATCTCCTCGCCTCCTTCTCAACAGCATTGGAGAAGTTCCAAGGACCTTTTTCTCCAATGAGAAGGAGGCAAGGAGAGCAGAGGCAAGGAATCGAGGAAAGATGAATTGAGAAAGCCAAGTCCTGTTGTTCGTCCCACTGTCCCTTGGAACTGCAATGCTGTGTGGTTGTGTCTCTACAGAAGAGCTGTTCAGAGTGCTGACCACCCACCCCACCTATCAGAAACTGATCAGCGAGTACTTCACACCTGAGGGGGTGAAGTCCACACCACCATCCTCTCCTCTGACCAAAGGGAAGGCGGGGAACAACAATGCAGGATTGCCTAGCAACAACAGAACGGCCTTGCCTTACAAAACGGCTGACAACGGCTCTCCTCTGCCCAGTAAGAAGAACGACTGAGTGAAGGAACTCTGAAGCATACTGATAGAATTCCTAGAACGGACTGGGCCGTTATTACAGATGAATCTATATGGGTGGGCTTACTTTCAAAATGGCTGCCGATTTATACATCGACTTGAATGGGGATCCCATTATAGGAATTCTATTTCTAATGGTGCTTACGCCATTTAGTGAAATTGAAGAAAAACCCAAGGCAGCTTAACAGTATCGACAGTAATGCCAATATAACACGCTGTTCTCTAAGAGATCGAAGGGAACGACTCATAGTACACTTGTGCCTATGTCTTTCAGATGGGTTATATATGGTCTTTTAAGACTTGTTTACAATGTACATAGCTACATAGCTAGCTATGATTGTTACACAATTCTCTGGATCTGCCTGTCAAGATGCTGGGAAAATGGTATCACGATAGTTGTTATTTATAAATGTGATAAGATTTTAATAAAATTAAGAGTGTCTGTCTTATTTTGTACTGCTTGAAATGGGATGTGGTATGTGAATTTGTATTGTTTTAAAGAACAAAATATACAAAACAAATGATTATGTAAATTACTATTCTCAGGATTTTATATTGTATTTTACATTTAATCTATTAAACTGAATATTACATATACATCGGACTCCTTTTGTTTCATTTTAGCCTTATTTTAAAGACGCCTTTTTCCTTTGAAGTTTGTTTCTCCCATCCTTCCGCTCTCTCTTCTCACTCAGTCTCTGTCTTTTACCCACTCTCTGGCTCCATCTCTCTCTCGCTCTGTCCATCTCTTGCTTTCTCTTGGGCTCCACTTTCTCTCTCTTCTCGTCAGATGTGTGACCCTCTGCCTGTGTTGGTTCATCCTCCTCCACTTTACTGAGCTTGGCTGGGATGGGAGGATGAATGGTCTCTCCCTTACTTTTTCCTCCCTCTGTTTTTCCTGTCCTCCATTCAGTTACGGGGAACAGAAGTGTTTCTATCTCCCTTTTCCCTTCACTGTGTTTGGTTCTGGATGCTGGAATGGTCTTTACCTCTCCTTTTTCTGTTGTCCCTCTGTTTCCCGTTATCTTAGCATCGGTTTCTACCTTCTCTATTTTTGCTTTGGTGGAGGAGGTGGATTCTTCCGTTAGTCCTCTCCTGTTTTTACTTTTAAGCTTTTTTAATCCTAAATGGCTCCCTTCTTTAGATTGAACCACTACTTGTCGTTCCTCCTTCCCTGCCGTATCACCACTCTCTCCCGCTTTCCTTTTCATTCCTTTACGGTTTAGACCCCTGTTGGTTACGAATGCATCATTCTCGATAGTCCCTTCCCCCTCGCTAGTTTTACTTTTCAGATTATCTGTCACTTGCTCTTCTACCTTGTCCTTTTGTTTCCCCGTCTCCTTCTCTGCAGTGTTTGCGGACTCTTCCTTCTGCTCCTTCCTGCCCATTACGGCTTTAGCATGCCTCGTTCTTGTCATGGGACTTGGAATAGGAAATGACTTTTCAGTCCTCTCCTCCTTTGTCTCGTTCCCTTGTTTTCCTGTCTCTTTCTCTGCTGGTTTTGGTTCATCCTTCCTTCTTGCTCTAGTCACAGGACTTCTAAGACTAGGCTTCGCAATCTTCTCTCTCCCTTTTTTCTCCATCTCTCCATCTATCTCCATATTTGCTGTGCTCAGCTCCTTCTCGTCTTTCCTCTCGACGTCGTTCTTTCCCCATTTTGTTCTTGTCATAGGACTGAGCTCTTTCAACGTCACCTTCCCTGAGGTTGGTACGTCCTCCCTCTCTTCTCTCCCTCCCTCTTCCCTCTCTTTATCAGTGTAGATATTAGGGGTAGTAGCCATGACCTCTTTTTTAGCCATGCTTGGAATCTGTTCTTTCTTACACTCTTCAGCTCTCCAGTTCCCTCTAGTTATCATACGGCTTGTCGCAGTACTAGTCATGCGACAGGGGTTTTCAGTCCTCTCCTCTACCTCATCGCTTTGTTTCTCTGTCTCACCACCTGTCTCTTTCTTTGTGTTTGGCTTCCCTTCTTTTTTCCCTTCTGTATCTTTTCTTTTCTTTCTTGTCACAGGAGTTAAAGGACTGGGCCTTTCAGATCTTTGCTCTTTTCCCTCGTCCTCTTCTTCATCCGTCTCTACAGATGTCACTTTATTCATTGTGTTTCCTGTTTTCGGCTTCTCCTTCTCTGTTGCTTTGCTCTTCCTTCTTGTGGTTATCATAGGACTTGGGATAACACGGGGCTTTTCTGTCCTTTTTGCCTCATCCTCTTCCTCTGTCTCTTTCTTCGCCGTTTTCGACGACTCCTCTTCCCCCTTCTCTGCAGCTTTGCTACTCCTCCTTGCTCTTATCATAGGTCCTGTCATGGTACTTGGCTTTTGTGTCTTATCCTTTGCCCCGTCCCGTTGTTTCAACGTGTCTCTGTCTGCCTCCGTTTTCTGGCCTTGACGTTGTTGAGGCTCTTTCAGTGTCAGCTTCACTTTATCAGTGTTAATATTAGGAGCAGTAGCAGCCTTGAACTCCGTCTGCACCTCTTTGTCACTCCTCTGTTCTTTCTCTTCGGCCTGTTCTCTATTCACAGCTTGTCTCTCTCGTCCTTTCCTTGACTGGCTCTGTTTCTTTCTCTCTGTTTTCTCTTCCATCTTGTTTTCGGTTGCTATCACTTCCCCCTCTTCTTCTTCTCTAACTGCTACTTCCCTCGTTTCCATTTTCTCCGTTTTCTTTACTACCTCCTTTTCATTTTCTATTTCTTTCTTCCCCTCTTCTGTTTTCATGGTGTCTTTCCTGCGTCTACTCTCTCTCTGTTTCTGATGTCTAGTTGACCTCTTGCTGTTTCTGCTTGGATTCGCCTTTGACGTCTCAAGTCTCCCAACGATCTCGTTCCTCTCCTTCATTCTCTCTTCTTCTTCTTCTCTTTCTCTCATCTCTGTATTCTCTCTATCTGCATCTGCCCGTTGACCAGTTTGGGTGGTCTCTACCTCCGACTCAGTCTCTCTCTTCTGCTGCTTTATCTCTTTTCTCTCCATCTCAGCCTCTCCTGTCTCCACCCTGTTTTCTCTCTTTACATCACTCTCCATCTGTCCCTCGGTGCCACCCAAAACTGTCTCTCCCTCTGTCTCGGTCTCTGCATTTCCACGAGACGCTGGGGTGAGGGAGTGTTCCACCTCAACCTGCCCCAGGGTGAGGAGGGTGTGTGCGGTAGAGATGTTGGCCGTCTCCCTTGTGCTGTCCCTGGGTATGTGTGACTGGAGCTGGTCGTTGTTGACCCCTGTAGCATCCAGACACAGGGGGAGTGGAGTGGACTCATCCCAGGCAGAGTGAGGGTGGAGCAGCCCAGGTATGGGAGCCTGACTATCGGACATAGACTCATCCAAGTTCACCCCTTCTATAGGCTGGTTCCATGTTTCCTCCATTCTAGGATAGGCTTCTTCCACTGTCTCACTCACACAGTTTGACAGTAGGGTTGATCCAGGATCTGTGCTGCTTATGGATGGCGGTGAGCTCTCTGTGTCTGAGTCCACCTGAGTGATAATAGGAACTGTACTGAGGTCAGCGAACTCTTTCACACAGTCAATAGCAAGAGAGTCTGGCGACGGTTTGTTGCCACCAGCTGAACCACATGACTCAGTGATACCAGAGGCTTCGGTGGCAGTGATCACGTCTGTTAGCTTTTCGTTGACAGTGGCTGAACTTCCAGAGTTAGTAACGCAAGGTGCTTCAGTGATGGTTGTGTCTGTTGCTTGAACAATTGCACTGTCAGTTGCCTGAGTGTTGACATTGTCTGGAGGACTTGTCTCAGACACATTTGTCACCTTAAGATCAATTCTATTTGATGCTTTAACGTTGGCACGGTCCAGTCCTGAAGCTTGAGGACTGATACACATGTCTGAAGCTTGAGGACTGATACGCATGTCTGAAGCTTGAGAACTGATACACATGTCTGAAGCCTGAGAACTGATACACATGTCTGAAGCTTGAGGACTGATACGCATGTCTGAAGCTTGAGAACTGATACGCATGTCAGAAGCTTGAGAACTGATACACATGTCTGAAGCTTGAGAACTGATACACATGTCTGAAGCTTGAGGACTGATACGCATGTCTGAAGCTTGAGGACTGACACGCATGTCTGAAGCTTGAGGACTGACACGCATGTCTGAAGCTTGAGGACTGACACGCATGTCTGAAGCTTGAGGACTGACACGCATGTCTGAAGCTTGAGGACTGATACACATGTCTGAAGCTTGAGAACTGATACACATGTCTGAAGCTTGAGGACTGATACACATGTCAGAAGCTTGAGGACTGATACACATGTCTGAAGCTTGAGGACTGACACGCATGTCTGAAGCTTGAGGACTGACACGCATGTCTGAAGCTTGAGGACTGACACGCATGTCTGAAGCTTGAGGACTGACACGCATGTCTGAAGCTTGAGGACTGATACACATGTCTGAAGCTTGAGAACTGATACACATGTCTGAAGCTTGAGGACTGATACACATGTCTGAAGCTTGAGGACTGATACACATGTCTGAAGCTTGAGAACTGATACACATGTCTGAAGCTTGAGAACTGATACACATGTCTGAAGCTTCAGCATTGTTGCCATCTGAAGCTGAACTATTCACACAGTCTAACGTTTTAGCATTGAAACTATCAGATGTTTCAGTGTTGGGCCCGTCGAATGACGAAGTGTCTATCACCCTCCAATCCTCCTCACCTCCCTTGTCAGCTGCCTCCACCTCCATTACTCTTCCAGTCCCATCCAGTCTAGGACCTTCCTTCAGCTGAGGCCTGTGTTCCAGACTCCCTTCCCCAATGTGAGGCTCCTCTGTGGGGTCTGAGAGAGAGGCAGGGGCCCATAGAGGTAGAGGCTCTGGATATCCCTCGCCTGCCGGGTTCGGGGTGTCCCTAACCCAGCCTGTCAGGTGAGCATCCAGGAAGGGGTCGCCTCTGGGGGTGGAGCAGGAGACAGCCATGATGAAGGACTGGATGGGTACGGTGCAGGGGGTATCCCCATCCCCATGGCCTGAAGGGGGGGTGACCCTGTCCCTGTCCCGGGCAGGGTGAGACAGCTGAAAGGGGCGAGGGTCCTGGGGCTTCCAGTTCAGTTGACCCTCATCCTTGTTGTCGTCTCCTTGGCACTCCGTGGGTGTTGAAGAGACAGAGTGGATGAGGGCAGCCATGGCTAGGAGTCTCAGGTTAGGGGGGCGGAACGGCGGGTTTTCCGTCAACATCCTCCTGCCCCCGTGATAGGCCGCCAGAGGGAAAGGGCCAGGGGATGCAATCGGAGTAGGCGGGCCTAGACTAGAGACAGGAGGAGGGGAGGGGAAAGGATATGTCTGGATGGGTGATAGTACTACTCCTTCTTCTCTCCCTCCCTGGTCTTCTTCGTCTCTCCCTCCCTGGTCTTCTTCGTCTCTCCCTCCCTGCTCTTCTTTGTCTCTCCCTCCCTGCTCTTCTTTGTCTCTCCCTCCCTGCTCTTCTTTGTCTCTCCCTCCCTGCTCTTCTTCTTCTCTCCCTCCCTCTTCTTCTTCTCTCCCTCCCTGCTCTTCTTCTTCTCTCCCTCCCTGCTCTTCTTTGTCTCTCCCTCCCTCCTCTTCTTTCTTTTCCTCCAGATCATCCTGTTTCGGCACGTCTCCCACTTGCCCCGCGGTGGAGTCGCACGAGTCCTCTTCTTCTTCACTCATTCCCTCCATCCCTCCATCTTCCTCTCTTTCCAGAGGCAGGATCGTGAAGGTTAACCCATCTTTACTCATATTTAAGGGGACAGACAAGTTTGCCTCGTTCCGGGGGTTGTAGTTTTGTTGACCTGACTGGTTGTAGTTCTGTTGATCAGACTTAATCCGGTGCAGGTTGTTGAGTACCCCGGACGTGGTTGAGGATGTGGCGGGCTCGGAGGCTAGAAGATCGCCTTGCAGAGGACCGCCCTGGAGGTCATTGACTGAAGTGATTGAGAGTGGGTCTTTTGATTCCTGAACCACAAAGTTTGAGGCTGAATGTCCTGTTCTATATTGACCACTGCTGCCCACAACATCAGGCAAGATGGCGGCGGGTAGTTCTATTGACGAGCTATGACCATGTGACAATATAGCTTCATAGGCTGTATTAGGCTCAGTCGTTATATAAAGATTCTGATTGTTTTCATTTTCTACAGGCAAAGCTCCTGGGGGATAGTAGACATCAGTCACAGCAATAGTATTGTTTGGATAATGGTACTGTGTCTGTTGGGAAGTCTGGTTACTAGGAGTATAACTCAGGATTTGACGTTCTGAGAAAGGAAATGGGGAGGGGGAGTTCATCATCATCATCGGAAGTGGTGCATTGTGGGGGACATGATCTGCCATTGGAATAAACACAAAGGGTCCACCCTCAGGGCTGTCCTCACTGAACACAAAGTGCCTGGAATGCTGTGGAGAACACATCTGAAATGCATCCTGGCCTGCCATAGGGAGTGGGGAATAGTTTTCCGGTAGGACAAAAAACCCTTGCGGTGGTGGTGTGTTGTGGTAGTTGTAATTTTTGTGACTAACAGGTGGAAGTGGGAGAGGGAAGGCTCGGAGGTGTGGAGCGGGCATTGGGAATGGTGCATTGCGGGAGCAGTTGTTCCCAGGTTGAGGAGGAGGGCAGGGTCCTTGAAGCTGAAACAAGCCGTCCTGTGAGGTTGCTAGTCTGAAAGTTTCAGACGGTGAAGGGGTAGAAGTGGGAGAGATGAGGTAACTAACAGTACAGCCGTCCTGGGTCTGTATGAACAATGGAGGCCCATGGTCAGGTGCATTGTGGTTATCGTAGTTTGGAGTTGAACGGCTCTTACGATGAATACTGGTGGACATAGACATGCAGTGCCTCTCGAACTGTAATTCATATGATGTCATAGGTGGGCTCAGAGCTTCTCTGTGTTCTGTGAGTGATGGGGCCTGTTGTTGTGCAGTACAGCCTTCAGATGCAGTGTGGGTAGTGTAGTCCTCTGGGTAACTGCAAGTAACACTGGCAGGTACGTCTGGCATCTCCTGATCCACCTGTGAGGATAGAGGGACAGGAGACATACCAATGAAATAGGCTACATCAAAGCATTTCTTTGTTTGACTTTTATTGAGAGATAGAGCACGTTGTAACACCTGTGCCTCCTCCTGTGCTAGGAGGTCGATGGTATCGGGGTCTGAGGTGAGGAGAGAGGACAGGTACTCCAGATCCAGCACTGCTCCGACCTGTGAGGGAAACACAGAGGGGTGCTGGTATCAAAACCCCAAGTATCAACTGCTGCAACCTACAGGAAAGACAGAATTAAACTGTTGTTTGAATACTAGCTTATCATGTGTGAAAAAGAAACAATAACATCATCCACAATGGATGGAGGACCACAATGGAAAACAAGTCTATTGACTTTATTGTGTTTACATCAGAGGCTAGTGGGAGGAGCTATAGGAGGACGGGCTCATTGTATGGCAGGAATGGAATGGTACCACACATGGAAATCACATGCTTGAGTTCCATTAATTCAATTCCAGCCATTACAATGAGACAGTCCTCCTATAGCTCATCCCACCAGCCTCCTCTGGTTTATACCCTCAACAGTTTTTGGTAAATGTAGCTGTTGCCAGGTGTAACATGTTTTTTAAATTGTCAAATAAAATAAAACCAGCACATTATACTATTTCAAAGACTATTAGGAGACAAAATCCACTACTGATCTGTGTAAGAAAAGAAAAAAAGTGACATCAATTATTTTAACTGTTGTTTGTTCAAAATTCAAAAGGCACTTGCACATTTGAGCGATCTTTGATGCAGGTGCATGGTAACAGTTGAATAAGATGAGACAAAATAAGAAACCCGCACACTGCTCTTGCTAGTATCAGTTATTTATTAAGCTTTACGTATTGGAAAGGGGAAAGGGGGATATTTAGTCTGTTGTTCAACTGAATGCATTGAACTGAAATGTGTCTTCCGCATTTAATCCAACCCCAGTATCGGCCTCAAGGCCTTCGTCAGAGCTTTTGTGAGTGTTTATAATTTGCACCCTTATGTAGACATTGCTCTACCCACATCCGTTCACTGCATCGAATGGGGTTGGAGTCGAGGGAAAATGAGCAACTGTTACCAACAATGTGTGTTTCATAAGTATTCTAATAAAGTGTGTACATAAAACGTATTAAACACGTCTGTAAAACCACAATGAGGACATTACCCATCAAGTAAGTTTTCATAAATCAGTGGGTACAGCGCTAGAACAACGTCAGAGTCATCTGAAGTGGAGGCATTAATTCATGTTCACATTTATAACATGTCATACAGGCATTTCATCATTAAGACCTTTAGGAATTAATGTCTGGAGGGTGGAAATCCTAAAACATTCTCTTTTACTCAGAGTATTATTTATATAACCTCCCCTGTGTGATATCTTAACTTTCTCTATGCCACAAAATCTAAAGGTGGAAATGTAATGTTTTAGGTCATTAAAATGTACTGCGACTGGATAATTCCTGTCGTTTCTCCTAATTGAACTTTTATGTTCACTAATTCTCTGTTTGAGAGAACGAGAGGTTTTACCTACACAACACAGCCCACATGAACATTTAATCGTGTAGATAACATGGGTGGTGGAACACATAATGTCATTTATTTGGAACCGTTTTCCTGTATGTAGGTGGCTGAAATATTCACACTTCATCATATTGTTGCACTGTGCGCATCCTCTGCATTTATAGCTACCATTCAGAAGAGGGCATAAAAGTGGTTGGCTGTTGGCATGGAACAATTTGTCGCGTAAATTGCTACCTCTCCTATATACAATAAATGGTGGGTTCTTAAATTCAGCTGGAAAATCTGGGTCCGATGATAAAACATGCCAGTGTTTCTTGACCGCATCTCCCACTTTGCGCGAGTTCAAAGTATATGTGGTGGTGAACATTACGGAGTGTTCTTTAGCTCTAGTGTCTAGTGGGTATTTTTTGTAGTAGTTAATCTCGTGTTTTCCCTAACGCCAAATTAAGAGGTTCATCCACACATTGTGGAGTGTAGCTTCTTCTTAGAAACTTTTTGCACAACTTTTCTCCGATGCTTTTTCTAGACAGTCCTCGGTGGAGTGGAATATAAGGCAAAGTCTGAAAAACTGGCTCAGGGTGGAATCTGTCTCTCTGTAATATACTATTTATGTACGTTTCGTTTCTGTACTGAGTGGTAAACAGGGTTCCATTTGATTTCTCAATCCACATATCAAGGTAATGACCACGTTAGTGTCACATTCAATTGTGAATTTGAGATTGGGGTCAATGTCATTGAGTAATGCCATAAAGTCTGACAGCTCTTCTCCCGCTCCTTCCCATATGCAAAACATGTCGTCAATATATCGATACCACTTCAGGACATTATTCAAAAATTGATTTTCATTTTCATTGTTAACAAAACGTTCTTCAAACTGACCCACATAAAGGTTAGCATAACTCAGAGCGAATGTGGAGCCCATCGATGTTCCATTCGTTTGGAGGTAGTATTCATCAT
The DNA here is from genome assembly GCF_016432855.1 of Salvelinus namaycush. Classification (NCBI taxonomy): domain Eukaryota; kingdom Metazoa; phylum Chordata; class Actinopteri; order Salmoniformes; family Salmonidae; genus Salvelinus; species Salvelinus namaycush. Next base: position 19,065,394 of record NC_052342.1, on the reverse strand, counting down.
GAACCTAAAATAGTTATACGTCAAAACATATTCAACCAGCTCTAGAATAAAGTTTGTTGGTGGATATTCGTTAGTATCTCTGTCTCTCAAATAGTGAGCTAGTGCTGCCAGCCCCCCCGTGTGGGGAATGCTAGTATATAGACTCTTGACATCTAATGTGACCAAAATACTGTCTTCTGTTAATCCCGTTATTGGTGAAATCTTATTTATGAAGTCTGTAGAGTCTTTCACATATGATGGCAATGCTTGCACATGAGATTTAATTAAAAGAGTCAACAAAGTTCAGCAATGACTCTAACATTGGGCTTATTCCTGCAACCACTGGTCTGCCTGGATAAATCCCTAATTTAGTCAAAATGTACAGGCATGGAAGTATGGCACATTTGTAGCAAAGCTATTCATATTCAGGTTATGAGATAAGGTGGTTTAATCGGGCTCCAGAATAGAGCTAATGTCCCTTTGGAACACCTGTGTGGGATCAACACTCAGTTTTCTATAGAAACGTTCATTGCTGAGTTGTCTCTGAATATCTTTCATAGTCTAAAACAACCACAGCACCGCCCTTGTCTCCAGGTTTGATAACCAAACATGTTCTTCTGTCCTGGTCAGGTTCTTCTGAATGTGGTTTGTTTGTCTCGTATATACTGACATGGCTTCTTGTTCCACTAACCTACAATAGGTATTAATCGAGGAGTTGTTAACCATAGGACAGAATTTGCTTTTGGGCATAAAATGGGTACCAGTTCTTCGTTGGGTTTCTAGGCCAGAAATAGTGTTTTGGGAAAACACATGTTTAAGTTTAATTTTGCGAAAGAATTTAAACAGATCAACTTTCGTATCAAATGGTTTGTCTGTACATGTAGGTGCAAAAGAGACGCCCTTAGATAAGACTTTTTTAATACGTTTTATGTACACACTTTATTAGAATACTTATGAAATGCACATTGTTATATTTGGTAACAATTGCTTATTTTCCCTTGACTCCAACCCAATTCGGTGCATTGAACGGATGTGGGTGGAGCAATGTCTACATAAGGTTGCAAATTACAAACACTCACAAAAGCTCTGACGAAGGCCTTGAGGCCAATATGTAAAGCTTAATAGAGAGCAGGGATACCAGCAAGAGCAGTGTGCAGGTTTCTTATTTTTTCTCAACTGTTGTTCGTTACCTTCAAAATCCATCATCAAACTATACGATTTATAAGACTGAAAAGACAGAATCCACCAGGAAATGCTTATGATTGTAAGAAAAATATACATCACATCAATTCCTTTGTCTGTTCATTACCTTAGTGACAAACTCCTTCTGACTGCACAGCTCATTTAGGTACTCTGTGAACGAGCCTTCCCCATCTCCTCCTCCCTCATCATTATTTTTCTCATCCCCCTCTTCCTCTTGATTTCTGACCTCTAACCTCTCCCTGACCCCAGTGGGGTCAATAAGGAGGGCCTCCATGGCTGCCGTGTACTCCCCGAGGGCACGTTCCTCCAGGACCTTAAGGAAAGAAACCAAATTGTTTGCCTTTGTTTAACTTTCTACACGGCCATGCCAACTCAAAGTTTAACTGCAACTAAAGCATCTGACAAGAGTGACTGGGTCATTTTGGGACAGTGTCTATATCCTACAAGTTTAGCTTCCAGTAACTTTGTCAATACCTTGATGTCCACTTTCCCTAGTTGGCGACCACGGGACACTCTAGGACCACTGCCACTCTTAGTGGCCCTCTGAGTTTTGTCTTTGGCTTGGTTAACTCTGGTGTTGCATTTGGTTTCTGTCTCTTTGGTTGACGTGGTGGCACTGCTCTTCCCTGTGTAACCTGCTGAGGGGGGAGAGAGAGAGAGAGAAATAGGGAGAGAGAGAGAGAGATCATCATAAAGTTTCCACACCATGTGGCTTTATTCATTGATACAAATTATTAATTCACTTTTTGGTTAATCACTTTAACTATATAATTAACTATACACTACCGGTCAAACATTTTAGAACACCTACTCATTCAAGGGTTTTTCTTAATTTCTTTAATGTTCTACATTGTATAATAATAGTAAAGACATCAAAAGTATGAAATAATACATATGGGATCATGTAGTGACCAAAAAAGAGTTAAACAAATCTAAATATATTTTATATTTGAGATTTTTCAAATAGCCACCCTTTGCCTTGATGACAGCTTTGCACACTCTTGGCATTCTCTCAACCAGCTGCATGAGGTAGTCACCTGGAATTTTTTTATTTTATTTTTATTTCACCTTTATTTAACCAGGTAGGCAAATTGAGAACACGTTCTCATTTACAATTGCGACCTGGCCAAGATAAAGCAAAGCAGTTCGACACATACAACAACACATAGTTACACATGGAGTAAAACAAACATACAGTCAATAATACAGTGAAAAATAAGTCTATATACAATGTGAGCAAGTGAGGTGAGATAAGGGAGGTAAAGGCAAAAAAAGGCCATGGTGGCGAAGTAAATACAATATAGCAAGTAAAAAACACTGGAATGGTTGGTTTGCAGTGGAAGAAAGTGCAAAGTAGAGATAGAAATAATGGGGTGCAAAGGAGCAAAATAAATAAATAAATACAGTAGGTAAAGAGGTAGTTGTTTGGGCTGAATTATAGATGGGCTATGTACAGGTACAGTAATCTATGAGCTGCGCTGACAGCTGGTGCTTAAAGCTAGTGAGGGAGATAAGTGTTTCCAGTTTCAGAGATTTTTGTAGTTCGTTCCAGTCATTGGCAGCAGAGAACTGGAAGGAGAGGCGACCAAAGGAAGAATTGGTTTTGGGGGTGACCAGAGAGATATACCCGCTGGAACGCGTGCTACAGGTAGGTGCTGCTATGGTGACCAGCGAGCTGAGATAAGGGGGGACTTAACCTAGCAGGGTTTTGTAGATGACCTGGAGCCAGTGGGTTTGGCGACGAGTATGAAGCGAGGGCCAGCCAACGAGAGTGTACAGGTCGCAGTGGTGGGTAGTATATGGGGCTTTGGTGACAAAACGGATGGCACTGTGATAGACTGCATCCAATTTATTGAGTAGGGTTTTGGAGGCTATTTTGTAAATGACATCACCGAAGTCGAGGATTGGTAGGATGGTCAGTTTTACAAGGGTATGTTTGGCAGCATGAGTGAAGGATGCTTTGTTGCGGAATAGGAAGCCAATTCTAGATTTAACTTTGGATTGGAGATGTTTGATGTGAGTCTGGAAGGAGAGTTTACAGTCTAACCAGACACCTAGGTATTTGTAGTTGTCCACATATTCTAAGTCAGAACCGTCCAGAGTAGTGATGTTGGACAGGCGGGCAGGTGCAGGCAGCGATCGGTTGAAGAGCATGCATTTAGTTTTACTTGTATTTAAGAGCAATTGGAGGCCACGGAAGGAGAGTTGTATGGCATTGAAGCCCGCCTGGAGGGTTGTTAACACAGTGTCAAAAGAAGGGCCAGAAGTATACAGAATAGTGTCGTCTGCGTAGAGGTGGATCAGAGACTCACCAGCAGCAAGAGCGACATCATTGATGTATACAGAGAAGAGAGTCGGTCCAAGAATTGAACCCTGTGGCACCCCCATAGAGACTGCCAGAGGTCCGGACAACAGACCCTCCGATTTGACACACTGAACTCGATCAGAGAAGTAGTTGGTGAACCAGGCGAGGCAATCATTAGAGAAACCAAGGCTGTCGAGTCTGCCGATGAGGATGTGGTGATTGACAGAGTCAAAAGCCTTGGCCAGGTCAATGAATACGGCTGCACAGTATTGTTTCCTATCGATGGCGGTTAAGATATCGTTTATGACCTTGAGCGTGGCTGAGGTGCACCCATGACCAGCTCTGAAACCAGATTGCATAGCGGAGAAGGTATGGTGGGATTCGAAATGGTCGGTAATCTGTTTGTTGACTTGGCTTTCGAAGACCTTAGAAAGGCAGGGTAGGATAGATATAGGTCTGTAGCTGTTTGGGTCAAGAGTGTCCCCCCCTTTGAAGAGGGGGATAACCGCAGCTGCTTTCCAATCTTTGGGAATCTCAGACGACACGAAAGAGAGGTTGAAAAGGCTAGTAATAGGGGTGGCAACAATTTCAGCAGATAGTTTTAGAAAGAAAGGGTCCAGATTATCTAGCCCGGCTGATTTGTAAGGGTCCAGATTTTGCAGCTCTTTCAGAACATCAGCTGACTGTATTTGGGACAAAGAGAAATGGGGAAGGCGTGGGCGAGTAGCAGAGGGGAGGGCAGTGCTGTTGACCGGGGTAGGGGTAGCCAGGTGAATGCATTTCAATAAACAGGTGTGCCTTCTTAAAAGTTCATTTGTGGAATTTCTTTCCTTCTTAATGCGTTTCAGCCCATCAGAAGATAATTTGGTAAAAAACCAAGTCCATATTATGGCAAAAAAAGCTCAAATAAGCAAAGAGAAATGACAGTCCATCATTACTTTAAGACATGAAGGTTAGTCAATCCGGAAAATGTTGTGAAATTGCTGGTGACCTATTGTGACCTCTCAGTGGTAGTTAGCATGCAGGAATCCTGACCTTTCAACTCAGCCTGGGCTCCACTCTGACCTGTCCCTGACGGTGACCTTTGTATGACCTTTGACCTTTCCTTAGCTGTCACCTCCTCCACCTCAAGCTCCACGAATCTAGAGTTGATCAAGCACACACACACATGCACGCGCACACACACACACACACAAGCACACACACAAGACACCTCAAATGACACCCTATTCCCCAACATACTTTAACGTGATCAAAACGTATGTGCACTACTATATTGGTAAAATATTATGAGAAACAACCAGAAACTGAGCATCAATGACCAGGTCGCCCAATTCTCACGTTTCGCATGCATAGTGTCCTAATTTTGACTGGGCCAATAGGGCTCTGGTCAAAAGAAGTGTATAGTATATACTACCACTTTATAGGATATAGGGTGCCATTTAGGATGCAGACATGGCATTTAGGGCCACTAACAGCATGTTTTGACAAGCTATGTGAAAAGTGTCTGTAATCTAATTACATTCAGAGATACTAGAGAGAGAGGAGCTGATCGAGGGAGGAGCTGATCGAGGAGCTGATCGCAGACGACAGGAAACAGGGGGGGTAGAACACGCCCTCTTTCACATCGACTGGGCTGCAGTGGAGCGGGTTGAGAGCTTCAAGTTCCTCGTGTCCAAATCACAAAGGACTTAACATGTTCCACACGCGCACAGTTGTGAAGAAGGCGTGACAGCGCCTCTACCCCCTCAGGAGGTTGAAAAGGTTTGGCATGGGCCCTCAAATCCTCAAAGTTTTACAGCTGCACCACTGATAGTATCTTGACTGGCTGCATCACTGCTTGGTATGAAAACAGCACCGCCCTCGATTGCATGGCGCTATAGAGGCTGGTGCGAACAGTCCAGTACATCACTGGGTGCTGAGCTCCCTGCCATCCAAGACCTCTATATCAGGCGGTGTGAAAGGGAGGCCAAGAAAGACTCCAGCCACTCAAGTCATAGACTGTTCTCTCTGCTTCTGCACGGCAAGCAGTACATCAAGTCTGACACCAACAGGCTCCTGAACAGCTTCTATCCCCAAGCCATAAGACTGCTAAATATCTAACAAAATGACTACATGGACTATCTGAGTTGACCCTTGTATTTACATTTTTCTTTGCACACTCACAGGACTCTACACACACACACACACACACGCACACATGCAATTTGCTCACACACACAACATTCACACACATTTTTACTGACTCTACACACACACACACACACACACTCACATACAATCATCATATACGCTGCTGTTACTGTTTATCATATATCCTGATGCCTAGTCACCTTACCCCTATACATTTCTCCCTCTGTCACTCCAGTATCCCTGCACATTGTAAATATGGTACTGGAACAGACCCAGTATATATATATATATACATAATGAAAAAATATATAAATGCAGCATGTAGGCTGTATCACATCAGGCCGTGATTGGGAGTCCCATAGGGCGGTGCACAATTGGTCCAGCGTCGTCCGGGTTTGGCCGGTGTAGGCCGTCATTGTAAATAAGAATTTGTTCTTAACTGACATTCCTAGTTAAATAAAGGTTAAATAAAATAAAATAAATGTAAAGTGTTGGCCCCATGTTTCATGAGCTGAAATAAAATAACCCAGGAATGTTCTATACGCACAGATCAGATTCTGTGCAAACAATTTTATATCCCTGTTAGTGAGCATTTCTCCTTTCCCAAGATAATCCATCCACCTGACAGGTGTGGCATATCAAGAAGCTGATCATGATCATTACACGTCTGACACCAGCCACCCGGACAGCTGATGAAACTGAGGAGTATTTCTGTCTGTAATAAAGCCCTTTTGTGGGGAAAAAACTCGTTTTGATTGGCTAGGCCTGGCTCCCCAGTGGTTGGGCCTTGCTCCCAAGTGGTTAGGCCTATGCCCTCCCAGGCCCACCCATGGCTGCGCCCCTGCCCAGTCATGTGAAATCCATAGATTAGGGCCTGATGCATTTATTTCAATTGACTGGTTTCCTCATATGAACTGTAACTCAGTAAAATCTTTGAAATTGTTGCATGTTGTGTTTAGATTTTTGTTCAGTATAGCTTAAATACTTCTTGTGTTCTTATTTTTTTTCTCATGTGTTTTTGTTCTACCTTGTGTTATTTTTAGTACTACATTGATATTGATTACTGCATTGTGGGTTTAGAACTTGCAAGAAAGGCATTTCACTGCACTTGTGCATGTGACATTAAGACTTGAAACTACTAATGTAAATTGAATCTAAATTGATAAACTCTTTCCACATGATTCATATCTTTATATCTTCAGTAGGGTATCTTTGTTAGTAGCCTTAAATGTAATTCCACAATGATGCAGTTACCCACTTATTTGATCATCTAATCAAACATTCCATCTTTTATGAGGAGAACATTCTGTTGACGTTAACACGAAAAGCACATTTAAAGGAGCAATCTGGGGGATGGAATCAATGGCAATATAAGTATAAAAATGGATGAACCAATCCCAGATTGCTCTTTAGGTGCAGAGCTATGGGAGTTACAAAACTGTACAAATTGTGAGGGTAATAATTGGATGGCATGTCAGTGTTAACATTTCTTTCAAAAGTTTCTTTCAAAAGTTGACATGCACACACGCACCACACACACACACTGTGGACTCACTTCTGGGCCAAGTGGTAGTACTCCATACGGTCGTAGTTGGAGAGCTTCCTCCATTCTGCCACTGCTACACTGATGCCCTGGGTGAAGAGGAGCGAGGGGTACTGGAGACAGAGGGAACGAATCACTGGACTGAAGAGACACACACACACAAGGTTAGGGGTATCACGGTCAATAACTATGTAGCCAAAACTGTAACAAAACCCTCTACAACTCTCACTCACAGGTCCTCTACTCAGAGACTTTTCGTTTTCAAGTTTTAATGTCACATGCACAAGTACAGTGAAATGTCTTTCCTGCTAACTCAAAACCCTACAATGCAGTAATCAATAACAGTGTAATACTATTAATAACAAGGTAGAACAAAAACACAAGATATAAAAATATGAAGAACACAAGAAGTTAGTAAGCATACTATATACAGGGTCAGTTCCAATACCATATTTATTGATAATGTGCAGGAATACTGGAGTGATGGAGGTAGATATGTATTGGGGTAAGGTGACTAGGCAACAGGATATAAGATTAACAGAGTAACAGCAGCATGTATGTGAGTAGGTGTGCGTGTGTGTAGAGTCAGTATAAATGCATATTATGTGTGAGTGAGCAGATGATGGTGTGAGTGTTTGTGTGTGTGTTGGAGTGACACTGTGTGTGTGAGTGTGTAGGGCCCTGTGAGTCTGCATAGTGACAGTGCAAATATTTAAATAAAAGGTCAATAAGATACAAGGTTTCTATTTATATTCAGTTATTACATGGTAATAAAGACTGTATTACCAAAACAATACACAGCACCAAGTCACTGAGCAAGAGTTTACATAAAAACTAGCTAAACAAGAATAGTTAAGGGAAAGGGGGATGGAAAGTGCCCTATAGAGTGCACTCCTTTTGTCCAGGGCTCTATGAAAAATAGTGCACTACATAGGGAAAAGGGTGCCATTTCAGACGCTACCCCAAAACTCACATGAAGAAGCAGGCCAGGGCCTCTGCGTCAGGTCCACTGTCGGGGTAGATTTTGCTGGCCATGTCCCGGAGGTTCTGCCACCACCTGTAGTTCTCAAACATCCCCCGGGAGGAGAAGCCCTCGCTGCGACACCAGTCCTGGGGAGGTGGGGGCTGGCTGGGGATAGAACCAGGGATGATGGAACCAGCCATCCCAGGGAGAGGACCGGGTAAGCATGGGCTGAGCTGGAAGTGCGGTGGTGGTTGGAGGTGGTTAGGGCGTAGCTGGGGGGCTAGTGAGAGGAAATTAGTCCTCGGTTGGTGGGTCAGTGAGGGGCGATTAGGGCCTGGTTGAGGGCAGTTATGGTTAATCTGGGGGTGATATGAAGGAAAGTCTGGTGGGAGATCCAGAGGAGGGCAGCTAGGGATAAGGATTGAGTGACAGATCATCGGACATGGGCCATTCGATATGGATGGAGACTGCTGAGGCCGTATGGGTGAATATGTTGGTGATTGTATGGGTGGAAAGTATGGGAGAGACTGAGACTGTGGTTGGAGACATCGCAGGTGGGAGCCTTCAATGATTCTGTCCCTCCCCTGTGAGTCAGACTGCAGAGTCTCTACACCTGGTTCTTGTCGGATGTATGCTGCTGGATACAATATAGCCAGAGAAGAGAGACCGGGCTCAGTCTTGACAGTCAGTGAGACTGGGGCTGGCTGTTTTGGCTGTAGGCCTGTCTGTGCTGGGTCGGATTTATGAGATGGCACCGGCTCAAATTCCTGGGAGTCTAGGTGAGGGAGAGGATCATTAGCCTGTATCTGGACCAGATCAGGACATTTTTCTATCTCTAACTGAAGTGGCTCCGAGGCAGGCATGGGATTTTCAGATCGCATCCCATTGCACAAGTCTGGTTGTCCAACACATGACACTGAACATGATACAGCTGGAGAGGCCAGGTCAACCTCCGATTCAGACATAGAGGTCAATGCTGTGGCCGGCTGCTCTGATGGTATCTCGGCTGGGTCGGGCTCTCCTTGTAGCTCAGGCGGTGTCTCTGTTGTAGATCTTGGGTTTTCTGAGTCTGTGTCAGGGCTTGGGTCTGGCCCCAACTTCAGCGTAGCCTCTAGCTCTCTGGAATCTATGTGAGGATGAGGAGTAGGCCTGGGCATAGACGCCAGCTCATTCCTGCGAGGGTCTGGTCCCTCGTCTATCTGAGGTGGTTCTGAAGCAGATATGGGATCCTCAGAGCCCCTCATGTCACATGGGTCTAGTTGTGGTACTAGACACAGTGCTGTCTCTGACACAGTTGGAAAGGGGAGATCAGTCAGCAGGATCAAACCTGGGACTGGATCTCGCTGCTCTGATGGTTTCTGTGCTGAGTCGAATTTCTCTTGTGTCTGACATGGAACTGAGTCAGAGTTTGTGTTTTCAGGGTCCACCTCAGTGTCTGGGGCTGTCTCCAGCTTCAGAACTGACTCTGATTCTTCAGGGTCTATGTCAGGAAGTGGAGAAATAGACACCGTCTGTGCAGGGTGTGATTCCCATAGTATCTGAGGTGGTGGCTCTGACTCAGACATGGGCCTTTCCGAGTCCACCCTACAGTCTGGGTTTGCTCGCTGTGCCGTTACAGACTTTGATTCATCCGTGTCTGTATGAGGAAGAGGAGTTGGTATGGATGCTGTCTCTGTATCGCCAAGGTCCATGGGAGATGATGTTCCTTCTCCTTCCTCCTGGGGTAAAGAAGTGGGTTGTGGGGTTGTTTCAAAAGTGGATCGGTCTAGAATTTGAATTTCTTCACCTGACAAAACATACAGTATTTGATTTCATGCTAAACTTACTGTAGCTTTGGGAGTTTCTGTTTAGTGAGAGTCAGTGAGCGTCTCAATCTCTCCCTGAAATAGGACTATTACAACTAGTCTAGCTCAGGGATGGTAACTTTGATGGGATTGGGGCCACAAAAATACAGAACTCTTTATGATTGGTTGCAGCAGCTAGTGGGTCTGTGAACCCACATCCATGAGCAAAACAATTACTAGTTTATGCCATGGGGCGGAGAGAAGTATTGCTATTTTATAAATTAATTTCCTGCAATTCTACTCATTTTGCCATTTGCAGTTTTACAGCTAATTTCCTGCAATTCTACACATTTTGCCATAGAGTGGAGGCAAATGATTGCAGTTTTTAATATGATAACTGATGATCAATGGGCCCCTTGGTCGGTAATTCGACCATGCTTACTAGGTTACAAGTGTAGATAGCTGATTGGTAGCTTGAATAATTTACCAATCTAAAAAATGCTGAAATGGGCTAATTGAGTGACTGCTAATGGGCAACCAAATTTCTAAATTGCACCTTGTGTATTCTATTATTCTAACTAGCAACATTAAATTGAGACCCCGACTGAGTCGTCGTCGTCCCAGTCCCCACGGTTGGACGACACCCCGAGTCGTATCCCCCCCACCCCGGACATCACTGATCTAGCTGCATCGAAAACAACTATGTAAACTATGTAATAAAGCTAACTTTGTAAGTGTCATAAACTATCACAGACAGGCTGCCTCTTATGATTGAGACTGGCGAATCTGATGTATTTAAAGCCAGCATAATAGGGAAAATACATTGATATCCCACTGTGTAATTTGATTAAATATCAGAAAAACTTGAGAAGCCTAATGATACCGTGGCTATTCGGTCATGTTGTCAAATAATTTATATATATTAAAAAAACTCACCTGTTATGGCATTTGTTTTGGACGATGTTTTGCAATCTGTGCGCACACGCAAATTATAATTTTGCATTTTTCGTTCATTCTGTTTCGAAAATAAACATTTCGAGTTCTGATTCTAACTCAGATAGTTACGATGATCAAACGTTCTGGGGACAAACAAACGAATATATAAACAGAACATGATAATAATGTTGTACAGACTGTGTTTATAAAATATTATAATACGAAAACTCTTTCAAGTATGAGGACTGCAAATAAAACTCATTTTCCCGATTTGCTTTGCGGAAGAGCTATCCTTTTGCTTACGGATATCCGCTTTTTAGTTTCTACCAAGGAGAAAAAAGTTGCACGTGGAGCGCAGGAACGTTATAGATACATTTTCTGTAAAATAAAAGTGAAAAAGTCCACTTTGGTCGGTGCAGTAAATTTGTTTATAACTTAAAAAGCACAAGTTATTTACCACGATGTTCCTGCAATTCTATTTGAACGAGAATGGGGAGAGAGTTTACACACTGAAGGTATGTTAGCAAGCTAAAGTTACTTTTTATTTATTTTATTTAACTACTGTACTGTAACGTTTAGCAGTATTCAATGTGGAATAGAATCGTGTCTGCTCTATACACATTAGCTACATATTTTCAGTATTTTAATGCATTTTTCACGGAATGTGTTATTACATTGTGTGTAAGTTAGGACTTTACATGGTGTTATTGTAGCTAGGTCCTGATTTAACTAGCTAGTTAGCTAACGTTAGTGTTTATGTCCTACTTAGATGGCACGTCAACTAATTATGCAATTCATAAGCTTCTCAAAGGATTGGTCCAGGTATCCAAACAATTTATTTTTCTGACCCTACAACTTGTATGTAGAAAATGGGCCTGTCCAACACTATAACATCCTAGCTATGTGACAAGTTATACAAGCTACTTGTTCATTCTATCTGTTTTCTTCTCTCCCCTCTTTCCTCACGTTCTCCCATGGCGTGGCTCAACAGAAGGTGGATCTATTGGGCCAGCCCACCAGCTCTGCCCATCCTGCCCGCTTCTCGCCTGATGACAAGTTCTCCAGGCATCGGGTGACCCTGAAGAAACGCTTCGGCCTCCTCCTGACCCAACAGCCCAGACCCATCCTGTGATTGGAGCATGGAACACTTTCCCAATAACTTATGGCTGACCCAAACCGTAGGCCCACTGCGTTGGCTTGGATAAAAACAAATCACATTGTCCTTTCCAGCTTGCTGTGATATGTAACCAGTACAGCTCAGCTTTGTCCTGTATGTGTGAATCAGGCTTTGATTTACAATCAATTGATTTGAAAGAGGCTCGCTCCTCCCATTGTTTGACAGACATGGGCCAAAGGGGTGCAGATGGCTATTGTTTGTTGACATCTGTTTAGGATGTATGCCTTGGAGCTAGCCTGAGATATCTGCTGTTTGATCTGCTAGAATGTATTTTTAAATTTAGTTTGTTTTATTTCTGTCTTGTTTACGGAACACTTCTAATTTTGGACATCAAATTCTGCATTGTGATTCTCTTGTAATCTGTAATATTGTCAATATGTTCTAAAGATGTTTTGGAGATGGAGAATAAATGAAATGTGGAAAGTACATTGAGTTCTACTAGCTACTGTTTGTTTCACTTGCTTTCCCAACTCTTTTGGAACATCTGGGACAAACCTTTTTTTTCTTCTAGGGATTTATTGTTCCACCCTACCCCGCATGCGTGAGCTCGAAATTACGGCAAGCGAAAGAGGTACTGAAAGGCGGGGGCTGGCACGCGTTTCTGACTGTTGGACAAAGTGCCGACAATAAAGGATGAGGCGAGTACATGCATGGAGCTACTATGGTTTCAATTCATTTTGAGAACCACTAGCAAGCCCAACAGCTGGATACAAGGGACACGAGAGTACTATATACGCGCAATGTATATTGTTTGAAATATTTCCGTGAAGTTGCCGCAGAATTCTGTCAATTTCTAGCCGTTGAGCAAGGTACGTGGAGTTCTGTCACACTTTAGCAGCGTGGCTAACAGCTAACGTTAGCTACTGTACCACTGTAAATTCAACGGACGACATTCGACTGATACCGACAAGTAGCTAATGTACTGAACGAGTTGAGGGGAAATGTCATGATAAGCAAGACAAACGTAGTAGGGTGTTAGTCTAGTTTATTTCGATACCATGACTTGAAAGTTGACACAAATGATCGTGCATATTATGTTGTGTAATTCCAGAAAGAAAAGATTGTTTACTCCCACGGAACATCTGCCTGCATACATTGATTGACATGCTAATACATTGTTGACATGCCGCATCGTTTTGCCAACAAAAACGCTACAGCTAGCTACCCATGCTAGTTGTAGTTTAAATACAGATACTTTTTTTCTAAATGTATTTCAATCGCGGGTTTGGAATATATTGATATGACAATTTTCCCTGACTGGTTCGAACTAGCTAGAAATTATAATTGGCTTAACGGTTAAGGGTAGTTACTAGTTAGCCAGCCAGCTAATGTTAGCATAACCGATACTAGCTGGCTCGTCATACGGTATTTCAAGCAAGTGCACGTAGGTGTAACGTTATCAGTATGTTCCATCTGGACATTTGATGAGTCTTGCTCCGCGAACACAATCTTATTTCGCTTTACATACGCTCCAACTAGTTGCTAAGCGTTCATTATAATTTAAACGGATGCAGTTCAATTCAACAGTCGCATACTGGCTTTACAGATGCTGGTCCTTGTCTCCACCGTTTGTATAGATTCATGGGATTGCAATCTAGGTTGCAACTAGCTACGATACTAAAATTATTTAATGCACTGTTAACTAGCTTCAGTTCATGTGTACCCCACGAACTGACAAGATTGCCCAAACAATTTGCCACACCCTCGTCTAGCTAAAAATGCCTAGTATAAGACGAGTAGTACAACTCGAAATGTTGCGAAACTGATAACAAGCAACCATCCCATCAATACAGCTATAGTACTGCACAAAGACATGGGTGCCTCCGCATGTGGCTCGGCTCAAGCTGCTGCTGGTCCAACCGGTTGGAACTGCTCTTGTATAATAATTAAATTATAAACCGCACCAAAGCTACTACTCAACTGAACTACAAGTAACTGCCAGAATAAAGGAAACAGTTGAGTTAAATGAGGGATACAAAGCAGGTGTGGTTCCTGAGTTAATTAAGGAATTAACACCGCATCATGCTTAGGGTCATGTGTATATCTATGAAGACACTTTATGTTGGTGTTTCCTTTATTTTGGCAGGTACTTGTACCTCACATAATTGAGTCAGAGCAAGGAGACTGTTTTTCAGTCAGTGTTCTCACCTGGTTAACTTTGCAGTTTGCTCCCCTGAGCGGTGTTTGTGAAAGCACATGATTCTGTTCTGCTCTTTGTCAGATTAGGTTACTGAGTGACAGACATGTCATCACTCATTAATCAAAACAAATGCCTTTTGTATACTGTCACCTACCATACATAATTGAACTCTAATAGCAGCTATCCTCCTTTGCTCTTCTTTTTTCTCTCCTTTTGTCTTGGTTCTTACCCCTTCCCTGTTCCCCCCCCATCAATCCATCATTAGTCACTCATTTTCATCCATAGAGGAAATCTAAGCTATCACTGAGGTGCATATAACCACAGAGAAAAAAACAAACCTATGTTTACTTGGGAGGGAATACGAGAGCAGAGGCAGATTTGACACTAGGCCTACATATTGATAGCCAGTATTATTAAGTTCAGTGTCAGGTCATTTGGGCACGTACGAACACACCGCACTAATCCAGTTTCTGAACAAGCAAAGAGATGCAATAATATTAATCGAAGTGGAAAGGGAACGCTAAATTTATTTTTTTATAAAACCTAAATTGAAAGCTGAAGGGGAAGTTAAAAAAAATAAAAATTCTTAGAGACACAGTTTACTCCTTAACCTAATTCATTTGTTTACCATTTTAAAGTGTAGGCTCTATGTTAAACCATTACACATTCATCAAATGGAAAAAAGGCACACATCTCATGACATTCATCCCACATGTGCCATTGAAACCAGTCCAATTCAATGGGGAAGTGCAGATTCAAGTCTAGTAGGTGTCTCACTTGGAAGTTAGCTTAGCATAGGTTAGCCTAGCTAATTTAGCCTAGCGTGGGTTAGCCCAGTATTGGTTAGTCGAGCTAGCGTAGTTGGTGACCCTTGACCTCTAACCCTTGACCCCCATTCCTCCAAGACCCAATAATGGCGTCGGTACGGTTCACGGTGACGCCCACCAAGGCCGAGGACCTTCCGGGACTGTCGGACACCTCGCCGGACATCAGTTCCCGGTCCAGCGGCCGCGGCCACGTACGTTTTGGCTCGCGGGAGAGTGTGAACCGCAGTGAACCGCTAAGCGAGGGGTCGGGAGGGCTCACCACAACTGGTGAAAACGAGACGCCTGACAGGACCAGCACAGAGCAAGGTGACATGTCACTTCGTGTGTGTGTGCGCGTGTGTGTGTGTGCAGCAAGTTGACAACTTTCGGTTAATAATGGGTTGTGTTCATTAGGCACCAAACATTAAAAAAACAGACTGAAACAGCGATGGACTGTCTGGGCTTGTCTAATAAGCAGCCCTCATTTTTGTTTTCCATTGCAAGAAGTGTCCCATTGCATGTCCTAATGAACATGACCCTGTTTTGGACTGTTAGCCTAATTGCTCAACTGTTTGTGGTGTCATCCTCTAGTGGCAGGGTACTCTCAATCATTCTTCTGGACAGAATCAGCTTCTATGTTACAATAATAGTCTCACTGTTAATAAGCAATTACTAGCTCCAGAAATAGTCTCAGCTAGGTTATCTCATTGGTGATGCTTTGGTTATTTATATCAAGAAAGGAGAAAAGAAACACAACAAATCAAACAGGAAATGAACTGGCACAGGCTGAACTAAAGAAGCAGACATGCACGCACACATTTGAAATGCTGGTGGTGAACACCTTTCTCACCTCAGTAGGTACCAGGTCGACAAGGCGGTCATGTCTTGCAATGTACATGTCTCTGTATGAACGGCAACCATTAACAACATGTGCAACAGACTCCATTACATTTAACTCTGGGTGTAAAACACAGAAGGGATCATGGTTTGCAGGGTACCAGAGTGTTAGGTTGTGTTTTGTGGGTAGAACTTAAAGTAAATGTGAGAATGTCCTCGTCACTGGCAGTATTCTGGTACATGGAATGGAAGACGTCAGCACAGTCCAGAGCAGCAAGTTTCCCCAGCAGCCTCAGGCCAGTCCAGAGGTGCAGTAGCTGCATCTGTCTAATACAGAGGAGTGTTGTCATGGGTGACAGAAGCCTCCACGACAACACAACTGCATCACAAGCAGTCACTGTCTCAGTCCGCGTCAGTGGAGGCTTCTGAGGGGAGGATGGCTCATAATAGTGGCTGGAACAGTGCAAATGGAATGGCATCAAACACATTGAAAGCATTAATTGAGCCCGTCCTCCTCAATTAAGGTGCCACCAACCTCCTGTGGTCTGTGTGTCAGTTTGTGTCCATCTGAGCACCAGTCCGGTTGTACAGCTCCTTGAGGTCTGACCAGACTCCAAAGCCTGCAGCACGAGAGTCCAGTTTTCCATTGGCCTTCCTAATGAAGCCCAGGAAGTTGTCCCTTAGTGTCATTGGCCAGTGGGACCTTCCTAGTCCAGGAGGAGGGAGGCTCTGGCTAACTGTCGGGTTGTCACTGTTGAGCATGTTCGACAGGTGAGTCAGTCTGGTAGCAGTGTAAATCCACTGGACATTCGGAACACCCAGACCGTTTAGCTCAGGAAGATAATGTCACATGTGGTGTGTGTGTTTAAGCATAGCCATTTTCTCAACACTTGACAAGTTTTGTTATTCATTTCCCTCAGAATGTTCTGTGGGAGAGGTACATTCTTAGGTTGGAGTCATTAAAACTCGTTTTTCAACCACTCCACACATTTCTTGTTAACAAACTTTAGTTTTGGTAAGTCGGTTAGGACATCTACTTTGTGCATGACACAAGTCATTAACGATTGTTTTCAGACAGATTATTTCACTTTATAATTCACTGTATCACAATTCCAGTGGGTCAGAAGTTTACATACACTAAGTTGACTGTGCCTTTAAACAGCTTGGAAAATTCCAGAAAATGATGTCATGGCTTTAGAAGCTTCTCCTAGGCTAATTGACATAATTTGAGTCAATTGGAGGTGTACCTGTGGATGTACTTCAAGGCCTACCTTCAAACTCAGTGCCTCTTTGCTTGACATCATGGGAAAATCAAAAGAAATCAGCCAAGACCTCAGAAAAAAATGTGTAGGCCTCCACAAGTCTGGTTCATCCTTGGGAGCAATTTCCAAACGCCTGAAGGTACCACGTTCATCTGTACAAACAACAGTACGCAAGTATAAACACCATGGGACCACGCAGCTGTCATACCGCTCAGGAAGGAGACGCGTTCTGTCTCCTAGAGATGAACGTACTTTGGTGCAAGAACAGAACAACCGCAAAGGACCTTGTGAAGATGCTGGAGGAAACAGGTACAAGAGTATCTATATCCACAGTAAAACAAGTCCTGTATCAACATAACCTGAAAGGCCGCTCAACAAGGAAGAAGCCACTGCTCCAAAACCGCCATAAAAAAGCCAGACTATGGTTTGCAACTGCACATGGAGACAAAGATCATACTTTTTGGAGAAATGTCCTCTGGTCTGATAAAATAGAACTGTTTGGCCATAATGACCATCGTTATGTTAGGAGGAAAAAGGGGGAGGCTTGCAAGCCAAAGAACACCATCCCAACCGTGAAGCACGGGGGTGGCAGCATGATGTTGTGGGGGTGCTTTGCTGCAGAAGGGACTAGTGCGCTTCACAAAATAGATGGCATCATGAGGGAGGAAAATTATGTGGATATATTGAAGCAACATCTCAAGACATCAGTCAGGAAGTTACAGCTTGGTCGCAAATGGGTCTTCCAAATGGACAATGACCCCAAGCATACTTCCAAAGTTGTGGCAAAATGGCTTAAGGACATCAAAGTCAAGGTATTGGAGTGGCCATCACAAAGCCCTGACCTCAATCCTATAGAAAATCTGTTGGCAGAACTGAAAAAGCATGTGTGAGCAAGGAGGCCTACAAACCTGACTCAGTTACACCAGCTCTGTCAGAAGGAATGGGCCAAAATTCACCCAAATTATTGTGGGAAGCTTGTGGAAGGCTACCCGAAATGTTTGACCGAAGTTAAACAGTTTAAAGGCAATGCTACCAAATACTAATTGAGTGTATGTGAACTTGTGACCCACTGGGAATGTGATGAAAGAAATACAAGCTGAAATAAATCATTCTCTCTACTATTATTCTGACATTTCACATTCTTAAAATAAAGTGGTGACCCTAACTGACCTAAGACAGTTTTTACTAGGATTAAATGCCAGGAATTGTGAAACTGGGTTTAAATGTATTTGGCAAAGGTGTATGTAAACTTCTGACTTCACCTGTACATTGGCAAACCGATGTTTAATCTTTGCAAAGGCCACCTCTTTTACAGCCGCTAGCTTCATGACCACAGTCAGATGGGAAATGTCACTCATATCAAGCCTGCGCATTTAGTGTCTTTCACTTCCAGACCATTTCTAAAAGTCATCTGTGCGAGAGAGCATGTTTTTGATAACATGCTCCTCTCTGGAGGAGATCTGAACATCATCACCATTCCCCTGTACTGCGTTCAGTGACCACACATGGGCTGGGGTACACTGGCATAGCCATTTCAGCCACTGGTTGATGGCTAGGATGAAGTTGACAGTAGTTGGTTCTATGCTAACCCTGAGTGGGATAGGTTCGTTTTAGCTGCTTCCCACAGGTAACTTGGAGAAAAGAGACTTTGTACTTATCAGATATAATGTCCACATAAGCCAGTGGTATTTCCTCAATGCATCTCTAAAGTCCAGAAACACAGTGTAAAACCTTGTGGATTCATGCTTGAAGCCATCAATTCCAAATGCTCATTCATGCCCTGTCTGCCTATATACACTACATGACCAAAAGTATGTGGACAAATGCTCGTCAAATGTCTCATTTGTCTCATTTCCAAGATCATGGACATTAATATGGAGTTGTGTGCTTGAATTGTATTTTTTATACACCTGTCAGTAATGGGTGTGGCTAAAGTAGCCAAATCCACTAATTTGAAGGGGTGTCCACATACTTTTGTGCATATATAGTGTATATGCCTGTTTGGGAGCGAGAATGCCTGTTGTTTGGGATAGAGAATGCCTGTATCTACGAGCCATGGTAGTGTGCAGGCGAGAAAGCATTTCATGAACACTTTATAGACCGAGGGTGACGCTTTGGTTATTTATATAAAGAAAAGAGAAACGAAACTCAACAAATCGATTTAGGAATTGACTTGCGCACGCTGATCTACCGACGCGCACACACACACACACACTGCTGAGACGATGCAGTGTACTGGCTGAGCAGCCCTAACAGACAAAAGCAGTGGAGAGAGTGAGGCAGCTGTGTTATTTCAAGGAAGGTCAAGCGCGTGCAGAGATGGTTATTTTTAGTCG
Organism: Salvelinus namaycush; assembly: GCF_016432855.1. Taxonomy (NCBI): domain Eukaryota; kingdom Metazoa; phylum Chordata; class Actinopteri; order Salmoniformes; family Salmonidae; genus Salvelinus; species Salvelinus namaycush. The sequence continues at coordinate 19,045,989 of NC_052342.1, read as the reverse complement.
GTCTTGCCCACAAAGCAGTAATAGAATTTGACAGAGTGGATTCATTCACATCACACATTAACTCATATCAGATTCTGCTCCATCAGACACGCGCACACGCACGTACACACCTCAGGTGAGCACTATCTGGAGGGAGGGAGAGAGACCCCCACACCTCAGGTGAGGACTATCTGGAGGGAGAGGGGAGGGAGAGAGACCCTTCCCAGGGTCACACGCATAAGGCTACCTTTGTGTATTGCTGGGGAGGTTGTGTTTCCTGTGGCGGTTGTGTTTCCTGTGGCGGTTGTGTTTCCTGTGACGGTTGTGTTTGCTGCGTAGGCTGTACAAAACATTAGGAAGACCTGCTCTTTCCATGACGGACTGACCTGGTGAAAGCCATGATCCCTTATTGATGTCACTTGTTAAATCCACCTCATTCACTGTAGATGAAGGGGGAGGAGACAGGTTAAGAAGGATTTCTAATCCTTGACTTTTGACACATGGATTGTGTATGTGTGCCATTCAAGGTGAATGGGCAAGCCAAAATATTTAAGTGCCTTTGAACAGGGTATGGTAGTAGGTGCCAGGCGCACCGGTTTGTGTCAAGAACTGCAACGCTGCTGGGTTTTTCATGCTCAATAGTTTCCCGTGTTTATCAAGAATGGTCCACCACCCAAAGGATATCCAGCCAACTTGACACAACTGTGGGAAACATTGGAGTCAACATGGGACAGCATTCCTGTGGAATGTTTTCAACACCTTGTGGAGCCCATGTTCTGAGGGCAAAAGGGGGTACAACTCAATATTAGGAAAGTTTTCCTAATGTCTTGTACACTCTGGATAAGAGCGTGTGCTAACTGACCAAAATGTATTTGTAAATTCAGCAAAAAAAGAAACGTCAAGTGCATTTATTTTCAGCAAACTTAACATGTGTAAATATTTGTATGAACATAAGATTCAACAACTGAGACATAAACTGAACAAGTTCCACAGACATGTGACTAACAGAAATGGAATAATGTGTCCCTGAACAAAAGGGGGGTCAAAAGTAACAGTCAGTATCTGGTGTGGCCACCAGCTGCATAAAGTACTGCAGTGCATCTCCTCCTCATGGACTGCACCAGATTTGCCAGTTCTTGCTGTGAGATGTTACCCCACTCTTCCACTAAGGCACCTGCAAGTTCCTGGACATTTCTGGGGAATATGGCCCTAGCCCTCACCCTCTGATCCAACAGGTCCCAGACGTGCTCAATGGGATTGAGATCCGGGCACTTCGCTGGCCATGGCAGAACACTGACATTCCGGTCTTACAGGAAATCTCGCACAGAACGAGCAGTATGGCTAGTGGCATTGTCATGCTGGAGGGTCATGTCAGGATGAGCCTGCAGGAAGGGTAGCACATGAGGGAGGAGGATGTCTTCCCTGTAACGCACAGCGTTGAGATCGCCTGCAATGACAACAAGCTCAGTCCGATGATGCTGTGACACACCGCGACGGACCCTCCACCTCCAAATCGATCCCGCTCCAGAGTACAGGCCTCAGTGTAACGCTCATTCCTTCGACGATAAATGCGATTCCGACCATCACCCCTGGTGAGACAAAACCGCGACTCGTCAGTGAAGAGTACTTTTTGCCAGTCCTGTCTGGTCCAGCAATGGTGGGTTTGTGCCCGCAGGCGACGTTGATGTCTGGTGAGGACCTACCTTACCAGAGGCCTACAAGCCCTCACTCCAGCCTCTCTCAGCCTATTGCGGACAGTCTGAACACTGATTGAAGGATTTTTTTTCTTGGTGTAACTCGGGCAGTTGTTGTTGCCATCCTGTACCTGTCCCGCAGGTGTGATGTTTGGATGTACCAATCCTGTGCAGGTGTTGTTACACGTGGGCTGCCACTGCGAGGACATTCAGCTGTCCGTACTGTCTCCCTTGGTGCTTTCTTAGGCGTCTCACAGTACGGACATTGCAATTTATTGCGCTGGGCCACATCTGCAGTCCTCATGCCTCCTTGCAGCATGCCTAAGGCATGTTCATGTAGATGAGCAGGGACCCTGAGCATCTTTCTTTTAGTGTTTTTCAGAGTCAGTAGAAAAGCATCTTTAGTGTCCTAAGTTTTCATAGCTGTGACCTTATTTGCCTACCGTCTGTAAGTTGTTAGTGTCTTAACGACCGTTCCACAGGTGCATGTTCATTAATTGTTTATGGTTCATTGAACAAGCATTGGAAACAGTGTTTGAACCCTTTACAATGAAGATCTGTGAAGTTATTTGGATTTTTATCTTTGAAAGACTGTGTCCTGAAAAAGGGACGTTTCTTTTTTTGCTGAGTTTAGATGTTTGTGTGTATGTGTAGCAATGCGTGAGACAAGGATGTCACAAGGATCGTCCCTGTGTGTGTGTGTGTGTGTTTTCAAGACGCAGTGTGTTTGTAGACATGTCTGTATTTAACTATGCATGTCTATGAGACTGTCACGTGTTTTTGTGTGTCCTCCCTGGTGGTAGAGGAGAGGGAACTGAGAGTGCTGATTCAGGGCCCTGCTGACAGAGGTATAACTTTTCTCTCCTTCTTCCTCGCTCTCCCTTCTGTCTTCCCTCTTTCTCTCCTTCTTCCTCTCTCTCTCCCTTCTGTCTCCCCTCTCTCTCTCTCAGTAGGAGATGGCAATGCCAAAATGTCCAATGTCTACATCAACAACAGTCATGGGGTGGACGATGATGACTTCTACGACCGAAACTTGGCTCTCTTTGAGGTTAGAGCATCAATCAATAAATAGTGTTTGATGCACTGTGTTTTCTGACTGTCTCATCATGACTTCATCTCTTCCTATTTTCTCTCTTTGCCCCCCCCCCCCCCCCTCCTGCAGGAGGAGATGGACACTAGGCCGAAGGTATCTTCCCTCCTCAACCGTCTGGCCAACTACACCAACCTGACCCAGGGGGCCAGGGAGCACGAGGAGGCAGAGAGCATAGGAGAGAAGAGAAAGGCCCACAAGGTACACGCCACTCTGACTCCTTAACTCCCGGAATGCCCTGGCATAGTACTTTGACCCCTGGCAGTAATATCTAAGCGCTGTGATTCCCATGATGCTTTTAGGTTGTACTTTTGACTCCCTTGTTACTGACGACTCCACCCTTACAGCACTGACTTACAGCACCATACAGAGAATAGATCCAGGGATGTAAAATGTCTGACCTAATATAATCACACCTAGCACGTCATGGATATGATCAGACGTTTTTATTATTTGGAAAATGCTTTGCTACGGTGTTTACTAATGAACAGGACCCTCATATCTAATGCCATTTGTGTCTCCCAGTCTCAGATGGGTACGTTCATGGGGTTGTACCTGCCCTGTCTGCAGAACATATTTTTGTTACGTTGTGCACTAATGATCACTATTCTCCTGTGTGTCTATTCCAGTCTCCCCAGATGGGTACGTTCATGGGGTTGTACCTGCCCTGTCTGCAGAACATATTTTTGTTACGTTGTGCACTAATGATCACTATTCTCCTGTGTGTCTATTCCAGTCTCCCCAGATGGGTACGTTCATGGGGGTGTACCTGCCATGCCTGCAGAACATCTTCGGGGTGATCTTGTTCCTGCGTCTCACCTGGGTGGTGGGAACTGCCGGTGTGTTGCAGGCTCTCTGCATCGTCTTCATATGCTGCTGCTGCGTGAGGATAACACACACGTGTGCACACACACACACACACACACAAACACACACACTGTTTATTTGAATCCACAAATCACATTACAGTCGAGAAGGATTCAAACATTTCCTAGGTCATGGATATATGGACACTTATGGATACAAGACGCACCTTCCTCTGACCTTTGCTGTATTAACGATGACAGTTACAACAGATGGGCTTAAGTTATGTTAGTAGATTGCCATGTTTTGGTACAGAGCTGCAGCACACATGTCTACTCCTGGCAAACAAAAACACACACACACACACGCAACACACACACAGTAGAGGCAACACACACGGACAGATGCAGACATACACACACATATACACACATTTTTACTTTTTGGTCATTTAGCAGACACTTATCCAGAAAGTGTTTAAGAGAACAGGAGATAATTGAAACAGGCCTGTTAAGAGCAGTGTTCTGTAGATGGTGATTAGTGAGTGTATCTTTATGTGTATAGATATATGCATGATACAGCTACTGCTCCTCTCTCATTCTGCAGACTTTACTGACTGCTATCTCAATGAGTGCCATCGCCACCAATGGAGTTGTACCAGGTATTCCCTCCATCCATTTATCCCTCTCTCCATCCCTCTCTCCATCCATGCCTCCATCCCTCTCTCCATACCTCTCGCCATACCTCTCTCCATCCATCCCTCTCGCCATACCTCATCCCTTCCTCCATCCATCTCTCCCTCTCTCCATCTCTCCATCTATCTCTCCATTCCTCTCGCCAAACCTCTCTCCATCCCTCCATACCTCTCTCCATCCCTCTCGCCATACCTCATCCCTCCCTCCATCCATCTCTCCCTCTCTCATCTCTCCCTCTCTCCATACCTTTTTCCATCCCTCTCTCCATCTCTCATCTCTCCATCCCTCCATCCCTCTCTCCATCCATCTGTCTTGTTGTTATCCAAGTGTATGTTTAATGTTTGTTATGGTGTAAAAATGCTGGTTACTTTCTCCAGAATTCCCAGGTTTTCAGGAATTTTGGAAAGGTGATCTGAATTTTGCAACTCTGTCTCAGTGAAGTCGGTATGTGTCAGAACTGGGTATTTAAAAATACTTGTAGCTTTTGGTTTAGTCTGCCTGAACTGCCAGGTGGGTGGAGTTTGGCAGTTTTCCAACTATTCTATCACTTCCACTGCGCCAGGCAGGATAAAGATAAAGTATTTGAAATGATTTCAAATGATATTTGAACCCAGGTCAGGTTTGTCTGTTTGTTCTAATGTCTGATCTGCCTCTCCCCTCTCTGACTGTACACATTGAGACATAGTGTCCTCACCCAGCAATACCATTCACCACTAGTAAAACCATAGACATAGAATGAGTAATTATACACACATAATAATGATAATAAAATCATTCTAATTCTGAGTGAAACAACACTCACGCCGGAAATATCCCAAATGTCAAAGTTGTCGTTGAACAATTCTAACATATTCTTGTGATATTTGAATATGAAGCAAATCAATTTCAGTTGATTTGAACTATTCCATCTGACAACATTGTAGTTAGAGCCCCTTACTGATTCTATGTCAAGACAAAACCCCTGCTTCTATCTGCAAAGTTACATTTCCTCCATTGATATCCTCCCTCATCTATGGGCCTGGTCAAAATTAGTGCACTACATCGGGAATATGGTGCCATTTGGGACCTATGCTTATTGGTACAATCTTAGTGTGTTGTCTCTCATTATCATAATACTGTACTATTCTACTTTCTGTCTCCTCTTTTTCACTTTCATAATGCCCATAATGATACTAACATCCATTCTTCTCTTTACTTCTCTCCCACCCCTCCTTCTCCTTCCCACCTTCTCCATCCTTCCCTCCCTCCCTCCCACCCCCTCCTTCTCCTCCTCCTTCTCCATCCTTTCTCCCTCCCACCCCTCCTTCTCCTTCCCACCTCCTCCTTCTCCACCCTTTCTCCCTCCCACCCCCTCCTTCTCCATCCTTTCTCCCTCCCACCCCCTCCTTCTCCATCCCTCTCCTCTCTCTCTCTCTTCCAAATCTCTCCTCCCCCACCCTCTCTCTCCCCCTCTTCTCTCCTCTCCAGCGGGTGGTTCCTACTTCATGATCAGTCGTTCTCTGGGGCCAGAGTTTGGGGGGGCGGTGGGGCTGTGCTTCTACCTGGGCACCACTTTCGCCGGGGCCATGTACATCCTGGGAGCCATCGAGATCCTGCTGGTGGGTGGGAGAGCCTTTGTCGCCCGCTCCTCTTCCTCACTGTCATCCTCATTATAACCGCCATCAAATTACTCTGACGTTCATTATCATGGTTATTGTCATGTTCATGTCATCTGTATAAGTGTTCACATGACAAACTCCAGCATCTACTCACCCTCACCAATCCAATATATCATTTGATTTTGCGTGTCTGTTATCTTACCCTCTCTCGCTCTCCTCCCACCCCCAGATGTACATTGCCCCGTGGGCGGCCATCTTTGTCTCCAGCGGTCCGGACGGTGAGGGAGCAGCCATGTTGAACAACATGAGGGTCTACGGCTCAATCTTCCTCCTCCTCATGGCGTTACTGGTCTTTGTCGGCGTCAAATATGTCAACAAGCTGGCGTCCGTCTTCCTGGCCTGTGTCATCATCTCCATCCTGTCCATCTACACCGGAGCGCTGGTCTCCGCCTTCAGTCCGCCCACTTTCCCGTGAGTTCCTCCGTTGTGATCTTAGAGCGGTTTGATTGACAGATTCATGGTGTAATCGGAGTTGATTATGGGTTGCATTTTAGTCACAAAGAAACAAGAAACTATTCTGATGTGTTTCCATTGGCATGCCTGATTTACACTTTCACTGCTGGTAAACACCAGTGAGAAACCTGAGAACGTTGTAACCACTCTCATTGAGACGTACCCGTATTGACCCATTCTCAAGACTTTCACACCACTCTTACTGCCAAACACTTAAACTTGACTGATGCCCTAATCGACCAATCTTTTCACTGTCGTCTCTGTGATTGACCAATCCCGTGCTCTAATCCTCTCCTCCTCCCTCCTCCTCAGGGTGTGTATGCTGGGTAACCGTACCCTGTCAGGACACATCCTCCATGATAGTCCCTGTGCCAAGACCACCCTGCCCAAAGAACCACCCAGACCTGTGGATGCCAACCTCACACTCGCTGGTAAAACCGTCAGTATTACCTTTCAATTTGGAAAAATGCCATAGTCAATTATAATGAGAAACATTTTTAATGTTAACCCTCATGTTCTCTCTCGGTCCATTCTGTTTGACATCTCACTATGGGACAATCCCACTTGCGGGTCATTTGCTGAAGCCTTAATCAATCACACCTAATTGGCCAATCAAGGCTTTGAAGGTGTTAGTTCTGCTTGCCATTCGACCACTGTTAGATTTTCTCATTCTCCACCTCTGTACTCGCTTGTTCATTATCGTCCCCAATATCAGCTAATCAACCAATTCTTCTAGGAAACGGCACGGTGCCCTCAACCTTTGATCCCTCCCTGCCCTCCTCTGAGGCGACCACGGCCCTGTGGCTGCAGTTCTGTGAAGGCCCAGACCTCAACGCTTCCTGTGACTACTACTTTAACCTCAGCAACATCTCTGAGATACCTGGCATACCAGGCCTGTCCAGTGGAGTTATCACAGGTACATTCTCTGTCTCTCACACTCTCTCTCTCGCTCTCTTTCTCTCTAATAATTAGTATTCTCTCCATAGAGAACATATGGAGTGTTTACCTCAGTAAAGGGGACGTCCTGGAGAAAGGGTCACTCCCCTCGCCCAGACCCGTCCACCCACCCACCAATCGGCTGCCATATGTCTTCGCTGACATCACCACCTCCTTCACGCTATTGGTGGGAATCTTCTTCCCCTCAGTCACAGGTATATTTCCTCCTCTTTTCGTCTCTCCTGATCCCAGTACCTCCCGATCCCCTTGGACCTCTTGATGTTGGTATATCTGAATGGGTAGAAGCAGTGCAGTGGTGGAGCTCCCACCATAGTGCTTACAGCTCTGCGGAAACAGAGGCGAGGGGTACTGATTTGGCACAGGCTGATCCAGCTGTAAAATTATTTTTCATAGATTCATACACCAACTCTGTTGTCTCTCTCACTCTTTCTTTCTCTCTCTCCCTCCTCACTATTCCTCCCCCCTCCAGGTATAATGGCTGGTTCTAACCGGTCTGGGGACCTGAAAGACGCTCAACGCTCCATCCCCATAGGAACCATCATGGCCATCCTCACTACCTCCCTTGTCTGTATCCTTCACTGTGGACAATAAAGCTTTCGGATTTTGAATTGAGAATATCTTCCATATTAACTCTGTGTGCGTCCGAATTGACACCCTAATCCCTACATAGTGCACTACATTTGACTAGGGCTCTTGTCAAAAGTAGTGCGGTGTGTAAGGTTTAGGGGGCAATTTCAGACACCCAAGGACAACAAAGCTTTTGTATTTTTAATTGAAAATGTCACATGTAAACTCTGTCATAGAATTAGAATCATTCTAGTTACATACACCTGCATGGTGCTTAGTGTGTGGTAATGGGTTGATATTGGGACAGAGTTGTGTTGTGGTTCAGGTGTGATGTGACTAGTGGGTTATTTACCTGAGTGGCCTGGCCAGACCTGAGCAGTGTGGTGCTGTTTGGAGCCTGCATCGAAGGAGTGGTGCTCAGAGACAAGTTAGTATATTGTTGTCTCTCTGTGTGTGTGTGTTTCAGGGTGGAGTTAATTTAAATTGAATCAATTTGGAAGTAAACTGAAATTGGTGTGTGTCTTGGCCTTCTTAGGACACATTCTGTGGTCACACTAACTGACCTGTCTTTCTGTTTGAAGACTCAGTGAAGTCACACTAACTGACCTGTCTATTGTTCTGAAGGTTTGGAGACTCAGTGAAGTCACACTAACTGACCTGTCTGTTGTTCTAAAGGTTTGGAGACTCTGTAAAGGGAAACCTGGTAGTGGGCACCTTGTCTTGGCCCTCCCCCTGGGTCATTGTGATTGGCTCCTTCTTTTCGACGTGCGGCGCTGGCCTCCAATCACTGACGGGCGCTCCCCGCCTCCTCCAGGCCATCGCCAAGGACAACATCATCCCTTTCCTCAGGGTGAGATAGATAAACAAGTGTTGTAGTATATATAGCTCTTCTTTCTCTCTCTCTCTGTATCTCTCTCGCTCTGATGTTCTGTTCTCTCTGTCCAGGTGTTTGGTCATGGCAAGGCTAATGGAGAGCCTACCTGGGCTCTGCTCCTGACAGCTCTGATAGCTGAGCTGGGAATCCTCATTGCTTCTCTGGACCTGGTTGCACCCATCCTCTCCATGTGAGTGTGTGTTTCTTGGAGAGACAGTGTGTGTGAGAGAGTGATTGTATGTCTGAGTGTATGGATGCTGATCCAGTGCAGCCTGAGTCCCACATCTCTCTCTCTCTGTAGGTTCTTCTTGATGTGCTATCTGTTTGTGAACCTGGCCTGTGCTCTGCAGACGCTGCTGAGAACTCCCAACTGGAGACCACGCTTCTCCTACTACCACTGGTACACACACACACACACACACACACAGTCTTGCACAGCTAACCTTGTGTGGACATACAATTCAGTCCCATTCAAAATCCTATTTTCCTTAACCTAGCCCTAGCTCTTAAGCCTAAACCTGACACTAATTCTAACCTTAACCCTAAACACCCTAGAAATAGCATTTCACCTTGTGGGGACCTCGTCAAATGTTTGTTTGTTTACTCTTCTTGTGGAGACTTCTGGTTCCCACAAGTATAGTTAAACACGTCCACACACATTCCATATACTCTATTTACATATCAGCTTTTTATTAATGGAGAAGGACTTTTCAAGTGTGATTGATTATTTTCTATTTCTCTCAAGTCCGATCAGGGCTTGACATTAACTTTTTTAGCCACTTTTTTTAGTCACAAATTATATGGTCTGTAACAAGCGTTTTTACATCAATGTTTGATGCAAGGAACCACTTTACAAAATAAAATGTGTTACTTTTTGCCATAGACAATCAGACAGAAATGTAGGCTACACTCTGTCCATTGGCTTCTCTGCATATTCAAGCCTGTCTCAAAATCCAACCCTGGCCTTTTAAGACTCCTGCCTTGGTAGCCTATAAAATATTACAACATTACAATTGATCCCATTCTGATCAGAGTCATTTTTGATATTGTGATTATTGTATGATATTATTGTTTTTTTACTTGTCCATTCTTCTTGTCCGACAATAAAAAATAAACTTGTCATAATGTTATTTTTACTTGTCCCGGACAAGAGGACAAGCATTAATGTTGAGCCCTGCGTGATGATTGATTATTTTATCTCGCTCTCTCTCTAGGACCTTGTCATTTTTGGGTATGATCATCTGCTTGGCGCTGATGTTCATATCGTCATGGTACTATGCTATTGTTGCTATAGTGATTGCTGGCATGATCTACAAATACATCGAGTACCACGGGTAGGTTTCCATGGGGACCTCCTGGAACAAACCAGTTGTGTGTGTTTCAGATTTTGTGGTGTGTGTGTGGGCTTGTGTGAATGGAGGTCACAGAAATCCAATTATATATTTTGTGGAGGTGTTACATTCACAATTCAAAAGGAAGATGAATATATTTAGATAACGTGTGGGTGTGTATGAATCTCTGAGTTGTCTTTATGTGTGTGTGTAGGAATCTCTGAGTTGTCTTTATGTGTGTGTGTAGGAATCTCTGAGTTGTCTTCGTATGTGCAGGAATCTCTGACATGTCTTCATGTGTGTGTGTAGGAATCTCTGAGTTGTCTTCGTATGTGCAGGAATCTCTGACATGTCTTCGTGTGTGTGTGTGTAGGAATCTCTGAGTTGTCTTCGTGTGTGTGTTCCAGGGCAGAGAAGGAGTGGGGCGATGGTATCCGGGGTCTGTCCCTCAGCGCTGCTCGCTACGCCCTCTTGAGGTTGGAAGAGGGACCACCACACACCAAGAACTGGAGGTATAGTAGACACAACCACACACACACACACACGGCCGTCTATACACACACCAAGAACTGGAGGTATAGTAGACACAACCACACACACACACGGCCGTCTATACACACACCAAGAACTGGAGGTATAGTAGACACAACCACACACACACACACACGGCCGTCTATACACACACCAAGAACTGGAGGTATAGTAGACACAACCACACACACACACGGCCATCTATACACACACCAAGAACTGGAGGTATAGTAGACACAACCACACACACACACACACACACACACACGGCCATCTATACACACACCAAGAACTGGAGGTATAGTAGACACAACCACACACACACACACACACACGGCCATCTATACACACACCAAGAACTGGAGGTATAGTAGACACAACCACACACACACACACACGGCCATCTATACACACACCAAGAACTGGAGGTATAGTAGACACAACCACACACACACACAGCCGTCTATACACACACCAAGAACTGGAGGTATAGTAGACACAACCACACACACACACACACACACACAGCCGTCTATACACACACCAAGAACTGGAGGTAAAGTATAGCAGTATACCGTTAACAGCGACTCATGCACAACCACCCATATATATACACCCAATCTCACACCTTTACAATCTCTCTCTCTTTCTCTCTCTCTCTCCCCTCCAGACCCCAGCTCTTAGTTCTATTGAAGTTAGATGAGGATGCATATGTCAAGTCTCCCCGCCTGCTAACCTTTGCATCTCAGCTGAAGGCAGGTAAAGGTCTGACCATCGTAGGGACCGTCATCACTGGAAACTACCTCCATAGCTACGGAGAGGCACTGGCTGCAGAACAGGTTGGTCTCTCTTTTCTCTCTGTCTAGCACTCGTGGTGCATTTCTCTAGAAATGTTTTTTTTTTTTATATACCTCTTCTGACTTCCGCCCCTCTTCTCCCCTCTTTCAGGCTTCTAATTTTGGCTTTCTCCTTCAGACTCACCTGATGGATCTGTAGGTGTATTGTGTTATAACAACTCTCTCTCCATTCCCTCTCACTATTTCCCCTCTCTCTCTCTCTCCCTCTTTATTCACCCCCCCCCTCCTGTAGACTCTGAAGCACCAGATGGACAAGGAGAAGGTGAAAGGGTTCTGTCAGTGTATTGTGGCTAACAAGGCCAGGGAGGGCATCAGTCACATGATCCAGTCCAGTGGGTTAGGAGGGATGAGGCACAACACTGTGGTTATGGGCTGGCCCCTGGCCTGGAGGCAGAGTGAGGATCCACAGTCCTGGAAGACCTTTATCAGTGAGTACAGGAGAGGTGAGGTGTGCATGTGCGCTTTCTCATCAGGCTTCAAGGCAAAAGCCACGAGGCGAAAGAGAGAGGGATGAAAGCAAGAGGGATTCATTGAATGGTACCATTACTGCCATCTGTTTGTCAAACATTGCAACTGGCCCTTTGAATTTGACTACCTGCCATCTAACTTTGAGATGTTGTGGTTTGAATAAACAGCGCCCCCTCTCTCTGTGTGCGTGTTTCCTCCAGACACGGTGCGTGTGACGACAGCGGCCCACCTGGCCCTACTTGTGCCCAAGAACATCTCTCTGTTCCCCGGCAACAGCGAGCCGTGCGCGGAGGGATACATTGACGTGTGGTGGATCGTCCACGACGGGGGCATGCTCATGCTACTGCCCTTCCTGCTGAGGCAACACAAGGTCAGAGAAATATTTTGTCATATAATTTAGTCATATCATCTTCTCGTAGAGAGAAAGGTTGTGTACACGTGTATGTAACTGCCGTTGTTGTCGTGTTTCCGTCCCCAGGTGTGGCGTAAGTGTGCGATGCGTATCTTCACGGTGGCTCAGATGGAGGATAACTCTATTCAGATGAAGAAGGACCTGGCTACGTTCCTCTACCACCTCCGCATAGAGGCTGATGTTGAAGTGGTGGAGATGGTGGGTTTCTGCATAGACCCAATAATAATTTGAGGCCCACGCACTTTACTCAAAAGTTAATGTAAAAATGGTGTAGCGTACTGATGATCAAGAAATATTTTTTGATTCCAATATTGATCGCTAGCTAATAGCTATCTGTTAGGCTTTGTTCATTTGACCCATGAGAAACTGTCGTCCTCTCCCCTCTCCTCTGTACCCCCCTATTCTCTACCCCCTCTGCTATCTCCATCTCCTCCTATCTCCTCCCTCCTCTCTATCTCCTCTCCTAGCATAACAGTGACATCTCAGCCTACACCTATGAGAGGACTCTTATGATGGAGCAGAGGTCTCAGATGCTCAGACAGATGAGGCTGTCCAAGTCTGACCGAGAGAAAGAGGTGCGGAGGCCGCAACAAGTGTGTTTGTTTCATAGTTCTGTTTCCGTGCGAGAATGAGAGAGAAAAAGAGTGTGTGCGTGCGTGTGTTCATCTTCACCTCATCTGTCTATTGTTGTTTTCCTTAGCGAGTTCGCTGGAGTATAGATGAAGTAAGTTTGCTGTCTGCTCAGTAGTAATTGACTCCCAACTGTCTCGTAGACTACGTAGTCCACTTTAGAAGTAACGCCTTACCCTATCCTGCAGCCTACATATTGCTAATGTCGCTAGACGTAAGCTGTCCTGTGTTGGAGAGTGTGTATCAGGGTCGTATTCATTAGGCACCAAACGGGAGAAAATGGACTGAAACAGGGAGGGGATGACCTGAACTTGTCTAATAAGAAACACCCGTTTTTGTTTTCCGTTCCAAAATGTTTTGCTACGGTGTGCCCTAATGAATATGACCATATAATAGGGCTGGGCGATATGGCCAAAAAATCGTATCTAAAATTTGTTCAAACTTATGGCTGATTCACAATATTTATCTCAATATTTTTTTCGGTTTCTCTAAATAGCCTTTGTTTCACAATTAAAGGTCAATACACAGAATTTCAGACAGTCAGGAATAATCTAATGAATTTTGGGTTTATAAAATTATACCTAGGCTAAATAAAAGCCTTCCACAACCATAAGACCCATTCATAATTTAATTATTTTATCAAAATAGTTTAACCTGCTTTTTTGCAATAATTACTGATGTGGCTTTTAAATCTGTATATGAAAATGCCAATTTTCTTACAAATTCAACCATGCACAATGCACTTCCACTAATGGTATCAAGCATTCTAGAAAATGAACACCGGTCTCATCTCTCAAGCACAAAACCATTGCTAGTGAGTAACCAGCTGATCTTTATATTTAAAGTCTAGTCAACTTGGATCTATTTGCTTGCTAACAAGGTAGAACAGTCTAACTGTTATGAATACACCCTCCAGTCTGTCTCTAACTGTTATGAATACACCCTCCAGTCTGTCTCTAACTGTTATGAATACACCCTCCAGTCTGTCTCTAACTGTTATGAATACACCCTCCAGTCTGTCTCTAACTGTTATGAATACACCCTCCAGTCTGTCTAACTGTTATGAATACACCCTCCTGTCTGTCTCTAACTGTTATGAATACACCCTCCAGTCTGTCTCTAACTGTTATGAATACACCCTCCAGTCTGTCTAACTGTTTGGACAACATGGCCTGGTCACTTTGTTTAGATATTTCAGTCAAGTAGCCTACCTGGATAAGATGCTTATTTTTCAGAATGAGGACAAGTTGCCAATTCCTTATATAATTTTTTTTTTTTTTTATGGTCATAATTCTAAAACACAGACTAGACAGCTAGCACATAACAGTCTGTGGACATTTCTAAAACACAGACTAGACAGCTAGCGGTATGTGGTTAAAATCCTGCTAGCGGTATGGGGTTAAAATCCTGCTAGCGGTATGGGGTTAAAATCCTGCTAGCGGTATGTGGTTAAAATCCTGCTAGCGGTATGGGGTTAAAATCCTGCTAGCGGTATGGGGTTAAAATCCTGCTAGCGGTATGGGGTTAAAATCCTGCTAGCGGTATGGGGTTAAAATCCTGCTAGCGGTATGGGGTTAAAATCCTGCTAGCGGTATGGGGTTAAAATCCTGCTAGCGGTATGGGGTTAAAATCCTGCTAGCGGTATGGGGTTAAAATCCTGCTAGCGGTATGGGGTTAAAATCCTGCTAGCGGTATGGGGTTAAAATCCTGCTAGCGGTATGGGGTTAAAATCCTGCTAGCGGTATGGGGTTAAAATCCTGCTAGCGGTATGGGGTTAAAATCCTGCTAGCGGTATGGGGTTAAAATCCTGCTAGCGGTATGGGGTTAAAATCCTGCTAGCGGTATGTGGTTAAAATCCTGCTAGCGGTATGTGGTTAAAATCCTGCTAGCGGTATGGGGTTAAAATCCTGCTAGCGGTATGGGGTTAAAATCCTGCTAGCGGTATGGGGTTAAAATCCTGCTAGCGGTATGGGGTTAAAATCCTGCTAGCGGTATGGGGTTAAAATCCTGCTAGCGGTATGGGGTTAAAATCCTGCTAGCGGTATGGGGTTAAAATCCTGCTAGCGGTATGGGGTTAAAATCCTGCTAGCGGTATGGGGTTAAAATCCTGCTAGCGGTATGGGGTTAAAATCCTGCTAGCGGTATGGGGTTAAAATCCTGCTAGCGGTATGGGGTTAAAATCCTGCTAGCGGTATGGGGTTAAAATCCTGCTAGCGGTATGGGGTTAAAATCCTGCTAGCGGTATGGGGTTAAAATCCTGCTAGCGGTATGGGGTTAAAATCCTGCTAGCGGTATGGGGTTAAAATCCTGCTAGCGGTATGGGGTTAAAATCCTGCTAGCGGTATGGGGTTAAAATCCTGCTAGCGGTATGTGGTTAAAATCCTGCTAGCGGTATGGGGTTAAAATCCTGCTAGCGGTATGGGGTTAAAATCCTGCTAGCGGTATGGGGTTAAAATCCTGCTAGCGGTATGGGGTTAAAATCCTGCTAGCGGTATGGGGTTAAAATCCTGCTAGCGGTATGGGGTTAAAATCCTGCTAGCGGTATGGGGTTAAAATCCTGCTAGCGGTATGGGGTTAAAATCCTGCTAGCGGTATGGGGTTAAAATCCTGCTAGCGGTATGTGGTGCCTGACCATTCATGTTCCAAAAAAAATTCAAATCAATTGGATATATTGCCCAGCCCTACCCTGTACTCAGTGACTGAGTGTCTTTTGTAGGTGTATTTCTCTGAGGGAGGGGGAGAGAGGTAGGATTTCTAAACGTGTGTTACACATTCTCTCCCCCAGGCCCAGTTGGTAAAGGATCGTAACTCCATGCTTCGGCTAACCAGCATTGGTTCTGACGACGATGAAGACACCGACGGGGGTGGAGGCCCCACAGGAAATGCCGAAAAGGGAGGAGGAGCAGCCGGAGGAAGGGAAAGGGATGGAGGGATGTCAGCCTCGGAGAACAGACGAGTCCACATGACCTGGACTAAGGAGAAGGCCCTGCAGTACAGAGCTACACACTCCGGCTGTAGTACGCCAGAGGGCTTCAGAGATATGCTCAGTATCAGGCCGTAAGTCACACACACGCACACACACATGCATGGACACACGCGCACACACACACGCACGGACACACACACAACACACACGCACGGACACACACACGCACGGACACACACGCACGCATGGACACACACACTTGAATGGAGACACACACAAACGGATGAATGTTGATGATTGTTGTTATTAATGATGTCTCTCTCCCAGGGACCACTCCAACGTGCGGCGGATGCACACGGCCGTCAAGCTCAACGAGGTCATCGTCAACAAATCCCATGATGCTCGGCTGGTCCTGCTCAACATGCCGGGACCGCCACGGAACCCAGCCGGAGACGAAAACTGTATCCTTCACTTCCTACTTCCTGTTTACTGTGCTTCTCTTCCTGTGTACCAGGGTTGGACTCAATTCCATTTCAATCGATTTATTTTTCATCTCCTTAATTGAGTGAATTGAAAATGAACCAATAGCTGTGTGTTCTGTCATAGCTATAGTAGACGTAGTTGTAGTAGTTACAGTATGATGCTTTTTATTGTTATTGAGAAAACATTTCCAAACAGTGGACCAGTCCTTAACCGATGGTCAGATATGGAATTTCTGGAAGTTCTAACTGAGGGATTGGAACGCGTCCTATTGGTCAGGGGTGGAGGAAGTGAAGTCATCACCATCTACTCCTGATTTGCTCACACAAACCAGCTATGTCAGAGCAGCCAATCACGTGGAAGAGAATGCTAAGGGAGGTGGGGCTAAGGAGCCCTGGGGGTGTGGCCCCTCTGTCAGACAGCGCAAAGATGGACTGTCATTGGCTGCAGCTTGGATAAACCCCTCCCATCTCTCCGCTGTCAGTCATTATTCCTAGGCTTCCCCATTCCACTAAAGACAAGCTACAAAAAGCCAACACGATTCATCAAGTGAACATTGAGCGAGAGTTCTCATAATGTGTGTCTAAGTGTATGAGAGATTTTCATCTCAACATATAATACAAAAAGGACCAGCCCACGTGACCAGACCAGGAAAACTCCTGGTTATAGCTGATAACTAGGGCCCTGAGTTTTCCTCCTGATCAGGTCACATGGTCAGGAAAAACTCCTGGCCCCCCACATAATGCACAATAATATACAGCAGTGGGATCAGGAACCAGTGTTTATGTCCCAAATGGCACCATGTTCCCCATAGTGCACTACTTTTGCACTAAATAGGGAATAGGGTGCGATTTTGGACTTACAGTGTGTAGTATGAGCGTGTGTGGACCAATGGATGATAGTCATAATCTAGTAGACAGACAGACCATATAGAATCTAGAACACCCTGAAACAGTGAGTGTTCCACTGAGTGACTCAGGGGTTAGTTATAGTAAACGACAACAGGCGCTCGTTTTCCAAAATTCCAAAATCCACTTGTCTAACATGCTAGAGTGAAGCCGTGCATTCTACGTAGTATGGATTATTGGAACGCAGACCTGATGATGAGTGGATTGTGTGGTACGAGTGTGAGAAAATGTGTACGTTGTATGTATGTACATTTTGTAGGCTAGAGCTAGACAGAGAATGGACTTGATGGACTTGGGTTCATATACTATTTGAAATAATTTTAAATACTTGAGCTATGCTTGATGGAACCAACAGAATAGTGCCAAAACATGCAAACCCAACGTTTGGTATTGGTGTCTCCAACCAGGCAAACTAAAGCAGACAGACGCTCAAGAAGAAACATTTTAAATAGTACCCAGGTTTTGTGATAAGTTATAATAGCCTGCTGGTCTCTGATCTGTATTTGGGTCATTATCATTAAACCAGTTTTAAAATGTCTGTACCAAATTGAGTTACAAAACCATGATGCATCTTCAAAAATCAACTATCATTCTGAAGAATAAGATGTCTAGTTTTGGGGAAAGTGTTTTATTTGAAATAAATGTTACATTTTCATCCCAAATTCTCATTACCGAAATGCGTCTGGATTAAATTCTCTGGTCTATTAAAAAAATAATCTTTACAAAAATTTAACCTATTTGAATAAAACACCAAATATGTTGCTGTAGTTTGTCCATAAATCATAGAAATGGTATACTAGTTGGAGTTTACATTAAAGTATAATATTTATTAAGTACAAACAGTGTCTGTGGACGTTTCATTACTTATTCAAGTTCCTGTAAAACATTTTTAATAAAGTTTTATTCACCCATGATGCATAATCTAGAGGAGTAGTCCTTATATGAGCACAAGTTAATTTATTAGCTTGTATGCCTTCAGAATAAGGTTCTTATTCTCAAACCCCCCCTTTACCCCACTTGGCCTTCTCATTACTGAAATGGCTGAAGAGCTCAAATAGGGGGGAAAAGTAAGATTTTGTATTTTATAATAATTGTATAATTCTATTTTCAGTGTTATGTTTAACTCGGGCCTTTTCATTAGGGAAGACATTTATAAATAAAAAATAAAATAAAAAATAATAATAATATATATATATATATATATATATGTATATATAATAATCTAAATATTGATTTGTTTATGACTTTTTTTTTTACTTTTAAAACTGTTACGGTAATGAGAATTTTGTGAAACTGTTGGTAAAATGCATAATATCTGATCAAAAAACAATTATGAAATAGATAAGTACATATCCTAATCTCATTGATTTCAAGAGGATATTTTGTGAAAAATTACAACATTTTGGCGGACAGTTTTGTGAAAATGACCCATTTGCTATAGCCAACTCCTCTAACTATACAGCCATAGGAGTTAGTTAAAGCATAGACAGATCTGGGACCAGGCTGTCCTTGAGTAGAGAGCGGTGTGAGTAAGACATTTGTAGTTCAGGACTTGGACTGCATAAAGGTACATGTGTTGACAGCAAAGGCTCCTAGTTTAGGTGAAAATTATGATGATGATGTCTATTCCCTAGATGTGTTTTCTCAAGGCGGGTCCCCAAATCAAGGCCTACCAAGTCAAAATCAAGGCCTACCAAGTCAATATCAAGGGGGTGATTCACTTTAAACACAACAGTAGTCAATTGAAACCAATTGAAACCAAATTATTTTAGGCCTGCCCTGCCTGGTAGGTGAAACACTTGAGTGAGAGAGGTGTGGAAGGTTTTAAGTATGTAAGGAATGGATTGAAGTATTGTGAATGAGTAACAGTGTTGTAGGTAGCCATATTAGGTGGTGGGGGGGGGTTATTGTTGCACACTGGACCACCGTTGTAAAGAGACCATTACCCTGCATGCTGTTTTAAACATTGTTTTTACATTGCACTGTCAGTGAAAGGGAGGGATTGGAAGTTTGCGTGCGCGCTTGTGTGTGTGAGAATGATTATGTATGCTGTATGTGGGTGAGCTGTATGCTTACACCAAATAAGGAAAAAGGTGATTTAAAAAAATAAAATATCTTACGAGTTATCCTCCCCCTCGCTACCTACCTATTAGTACATGCCTGTGCTGTTCCGTCAGCTTCTGCTGTGCTAACTGCCCGTTTATTTCCCAAATGGCTACTTCCTTCGTAGTGCACTATGTTGGGAATTAGGGTGCCATTTGGGACACCAGCTGGCGGTATTTTATTCCACAATGCTTGTCTTCGATCTTCTCAATGTATTGACTTTATTGTACAGGGATGGATTCTTTGTGTTCAATTGTTTTTCCTCCACCATTTGTTTTTGTTTGTACATAAAAACTTAGAGAAATCCCACGTTTTTTTTTTTTTAAATTACATGAATATAAAACAATAAAAAAATGTTGCTTGAGAAAATGGGAATAAAACCAATTTTGAAATAAAGATATCATCACTTGTCATGTTCTGTGTCTATTCTGACATGGATATAGTAGAACATGTTCAAATTACAAATATAATTCTCAATATCATAATTGATCAAATGTAGTTAACAAAAAATACACACTAAACTTGGCTCATTTGCATATTTGAAACATTATCTCGCGCAACGTCAACGTGCTCACGTCGCTCTGTGGAAATGATGTCACTTCCTCATGTCATCCCGGAAGCCGGTGCCATGTTGTGATTTTTGACGAAAAACTAAAAAATCATCACGGGCGAAGTTCAGAAAAGTGGGACAGAGCACATTTCGGGGTGAGAATGGAGGTAAGAACGAGAGTAGAAAGTTTTCAGTGGGGAATCACTTGTGTGGTCGGCATATCCAACCCTGTACAGGTTGGATCGCACAAGTGTCAACAATATTTGGTTTTCAAACACACAAGGAACACACGCTCAGAAAGCCTGACATCATTCAGACCTAGCAAGCTAACTAGCTATTAGCCAACTCTTTCCTAGTTTGTCAGCTTTGAGTAGAGAGCTTTAACCTCTGCTTTCTAAAAGTCCCTGAAGATTGAGATTAACTAACTACCTTATATGATCCTTGTGAGAAAGCTTGCTATTAAACAGCAAGAAGGTGACAACAGGAAAATAATTTCCTCTGCCTGTCTATTCGAGTTGTCTCTAAAATTAATGCGTGGCAATGGCTGTTTTTCTATGTTATTATTGACAGTGGGATATTCCAAAGATGTGACAGGCAGTTAGTGGTTGTTGTAACATTTTCTTTTAGGTTTTGTCCAGAGAATTAACGGTTAAAGCCTTTAATTTGGCGTGGTCTTTACTAGGCCATTGGGATAAACCATTTGAGAAAAGTGGGAGGGAGTGAAAGTCCATGTTGGATATCAGTAGTTTATTTAATTCAATAATATATTTGGTTTGTTTGTCATAATTGAGCCATATGTGCTTTTAAAAAAGTACATCGATTGTTACATGATGACAAATCGCTTTGAAATAAACTGCTTTGTAAGCAAAATTCCGATATCCCAGACACCCTCCATTCCCACACTGAAGCCCGCCCCCAAGATTATGGCGATTCAATTCCAAATCCACAATTCTGGTTCCATTGATCAGCCTTGCTCGAGCACAGAGCAGCGGTGAGAAAGAACCGGACGAGCTAAATACTCAAATGGATCAAGACAAGTCAAACTAGGGTCATTTGCGGGATTCCATATAGCGTATAATATTAGCCTTATGCTAGCTTGTGAGGTTAAGATAGCTTGAGTTTGTTCTGGTGTAGTAGGTGTATAAATACAGCTAGCACAGGATTCGGTACCACCGCCTTGCGTCAGCATAGTAGGATAGCCACGCTAGCTAGTAACGAGACGGGTTATTTTTGGTATGAGTGATCGAGCTCTGGCGTGCACTGGGAGAATTATTTCGCCATATGCATAGCAAACGTCGGCTTCGTTTTATACATTGGAGTCGCTATGAATCCTGCATATTTCATGACAGAAATCTGAAGTCTGGGCTGTAGCCATTTTTGATTTATTCTTCATTGTTTGTACATGTCGTGATACTTAAACAGTCAGTAAGTGGTACAGTAGTTTTCGTTTATAGATTTGTTCCGCACTTCATACAATTTCATTGATTGAATGTCATACGAGGCGCCCTTAGAAAATGGACCTGAATTTTTACTCTGATTTAATGGATGGGACTGGGCAACACGGAGATCCAGAATTCCTGGACCCCGGGTCTTTCAATGGATTTGATAATAAGGTGACCGACAACAAGAGCTGTGTGTGTGTGTGTGTGTGTGTGTGCGCGCGCGCGCTCTATGGAGTCAACTATGACCCCCGCAAACACTCAGAAAGAAGTCTTATAACCGCATATTAGGGCTTGGTTGAATATGTGGTAGCTACAGCACACGTGTAATGTATTGGCTGATGTGGCGAGGTGAGCTGTGGTCATTGGGATGTTTACTATGTGAAAAGTATGCCTAGCTGTGTGTGTGGTTGTTATACGGTTTGATGATGTGTTGTTGATGCTATGCATGATGTCTTTGACTTTATAAACGGATGAAGATGATGCTGCTCATTGTTATGCGGTGATGATGGTTTGACCCATGTGTGTGTGCTTTGTGTTTCAGTTCCCTGGAGGCAGTGACAACTACCTGACCATCAGCGGGGCAAGCCATCCGTTCCTCTCCTCCTCTGAGGTAGCTACTCAACACTTCACTCTCTTTTCTAAACATTCATTCCCTCTCTTTTTCCTCTCCCCTATCCTGTCTCTCTTATCTACAAATCCTCAAACAATCTGCAGTTATTCACACACCACTAACATCCAGTATAGCAGGTGATGACGTCTCATACTTACAATGACATACTTCTCCCCGCCCTCTTTCCTCTCTACTGTCTCCTCTCCACCCCTTTTCTCCTTACCATCTCCCCCCATCCCCTACCCTCTCTTCTCCCCCTTCTCATTCCTCTCCATTCTATCCCCCCCCCCCCCAACAGACATTCCACACCCCCAGCCTGGGCGATGAGGAGTTTGAGATCCCCCCCATCTCCCTGGATCCGGACCAGGCCCTCACTGTGTCTGATGTAGTGGCCCACTTCGGAGAGCTCTCGGACGGGGAGCGCGGTGGCCTGTCCACCCCCGGGAATGCGGTGGTGGGGGGAGACGACCCGTCCTTCGCCTTGACCTTTGTCAACCCACATTCGGGGTCACAGGGGCTGGAACACCATCTTAGTCTGGGGGTCATCAGTCAACCTGGTGGAGGAGGGGCCATGCTGGGGTCTGCTCTGGGGATGGTGAGAACCATAGAGATACATTTCAATGAATTAAGATTATCTGACCAATATGGCCGTCCTGTAGTCACGTTGCCAGAATGCCAATCACCATTCTAGTGTTCTATTTAATTCTATGTGAGGACTACAATATTTTATTTCGTTCGTAATACTATGCCCTTGTCTGACTATGAACCCCACCTCTTTTCCAGGATCTGGGACACCCCATTGGCTCCCAGTTCAGCAGCTCCTCCCCAATGACCATAGACGTCCCGCTGAGTGACATGGGCCATGGCCTGTTGGGCCACAATCAGCTGACCACCATGGACCAATCAGAGTTCAGCGCACAGCTGGGGCTCAGCCTGGGGGGCGGGGCCATCCTGGCGTGCTCGCAGTCGCCTGACCAACCACTATCGGCCGCTGCTTCACCCGTTGGTTCGCTACAGGATGACGACATGGACGACTTCAGACGGGTCAGTCCTATTGGTCAATCTTTCTGTCATGTCTGTCTATTAGCGGATTAGTCTGTCTGTCGGTCTTGTTTGTCCGTCTCTCTGTTGTAATGTAATTCTCAATGTTGTGTTTACAGTGCATTTAGAAAGTATTCAGACCCCTTGACTTTTTCCACATTGTTACGTTACAGCCTCATCAATTTACACACATTATCCCATAATGACAAAGCAAAAACAGGTTTTTAGAAATTTAGCAAAAGTACAAAAAATAAAAAAGATATTACATTTACCTGGGTATTCAGACCCTTTACTCAGTACTTTGTTGAAGCACCTTTGGCAGCGATTACAGCCTCAAGTCTTCTTGGGTATTACTCTACAAGCTTGGCACACCTGTATTTGGTCAGTTTCTTCCATTCTTCTCTGCAGATCCTCTCAAGCTCTGTCAGGTTGGATGGGGAGCGTCGCTGCACAGCTATTTTCAGGTTTCCTGAGATGTTCGATCGGGTTCATATCCGGGCTCTGGCTGGGCCACTCGAACATTCAGAGACTTGTCCCGAAGCCACTCCTACGTTGTCTTGGCTGTGTGCTTAGGGTCGTTGTCCTGTTGGAAGATGAACCTTTGCCCCAGTCTGAGGTCCTTAAGCAGGTTTTCATCAAGGAACTTTCTGTACTTTGCTCCGTTGCTCTTTCCATCGATCCTGACTAGTCTCCCAGTCCCTGCCACTGAAAAACATCCCCACAGCATGATGCCCCCACCACCATGCTTCGCTGTAGAGATGGTGCCGGGTTTCCTCCAGACGTGATGCTTGGCATTCAGGCCAAAGAGTTAAATCTTGGTTTCTTCAGACCAGACAATCTTGTTTCTCATGGTCAGAGTCCTTTAGGTGCCTTTTGGCAAACTCCAAGCGGGCTGTCATGTGCCTTTTACTGAGGAGTGGTTTCCATCTGGCCACTCTACCGTAAAGGCCTGATTGGTTGAGTGCTGCAGAGATGGTTGTTCTTCTGGAAGGGTTCTCCCATCTCCACAGAGGAAGTCTGGAGCTCTGTCAGAGTGACCATCAGGTTCTTGGTCACCTCCCTGACCAAGGCCCTTCTCCCTTGATTGCTCAGTTTGGCCGGGCGGCCAGCTCTAAGAAGAGTCTTGGTGGTTCCCAACTTCTTCCATTTAAGAATGATGGAGGCCACTGTGTTCTTGGCGACTTTCAGTGCTGCAGAAATGTTTTGGTACCCATGCCAAGTTATGTGCCTCGTCACAATCCTGTCTTGAAGCTCTACAGACAATTCCTTCGACCTCATGGCTTGGTTTTGGCTCTGACATGCACTGTCAACTGTGAGATCTTTTTATATAGACAGTTGTGTGCCTTTTCTAAATCATGTCCAATCAATTGAATTTACGACAGGTGGACTCCAATCAAGTTGTAGAAACATCTCAAGGATGATCAATGGAAACAGGATGCACCTGAGCTCAATTCCAAGTCTCATAGAAAAAGGATCTGAATACTTATGTAAATAAGATATTTCTGTTTTTTTATTTCTAATAAATTTGCAAACATTTCTAAAAACCTATTTTCGCTTTGTCATTAGGGGTTATTGTGTATATATTGATGAGGACATTTTTATTTATTTAATCCATTTTAGAATAAGGCTGTAACGTAACAAAATGTGGAAAAGGGGGAGAGGTCTGAATACTTTTCTGAATGCACTCTATATTCAAGTGCTTTGATCAATGTATGGGAAACTGTTTTTCTGTTTTCTCTCTGTATTTCTCGTCTCCTTCTCCCCCTCTCTCTTGCCTATTCTAATTCAGCAGAGCGTGTTGGTGGAGTCCCCTGTCTCTCTCGGCGTCATCTCCCTCGATCCCTCTCTCTCCGATTCCCCCATACCTTCCTCCGCTCCGTCCTTCAGCACCCCTCCTAATCTCGTCCGGAGAGGGGGAGCGGTCGGAGGAGGGAAGAAAGGGAAGAGGAGGAAAGACCTCAACGAGCCCCAGAAGCCAGTGTCGGCCTACGCTCTGTTCTTCAGGGACACACAGGCAGCCATTAAGGGACAGAACACAAACGCCACCTTCGGAGAGGTGTCCAAGATAGTGGCCTCCATGTGGGAAAGTCTGGGGGAGGAGCAGAAACAGGTACACCCACACATTCACGTGCAAACGAACACACGCATGCAGACATTTACACGCACATGTTCACATTCACTATACAAGCACATATGTAGATATGAATAATGTATAATGAACAAAAATATAAACACATGTAAAGTTTTGGGTTCATGAGCTGAAATAAAAGATCCCAGAAATGTTCCATACGGACAAAAAGCTTTGTGCACAAATTTGTTTACGCCCGTTAGTGAGCATGTCTATGCCTAGATAATCCATACACCTGACAGGTATGGCATATCAAGAAGCTGATTAAACGGCATGATCATTACACAGGTGCACCCTGTGCTGTGGACAATAAAAGGCCAGTCTAACATGTGCAGTTTTGTCACACAACACAATGCCAATGATGTCTGAAGTTTTGAGGGAGCGTGCAATTGGTATGCTGACTGCAGGAATGTCCACCAGAGCTGTTGCAAGAGATTTAATGTTATTTTCTCTACTATAAGCCGACTCAAGTTATTTTAGAGAATTTGGCAGTATGTCCAACCGGCCTCACAACCGCACACAACTTGTAACCATGCCAGCCCAGATCCTCCACGTCCGGCTTCTTCACCTGCACAAACTGGCAGACCCACTCAGGGAAGCTAATCTGCGTGCTCGTCGTCCTCACGACAAAGCCTATTCCCCCTCAGGAGACTGAAGAGATTTGGCATGGGTCCTCAGATCCTCAAAAGGTTCTACAGCTGCACCATCGAGAGCATCCTGACTGGTTGCATCACTGCCTGGTATAGCAACTGCTCTGCCTCTGACCGCAAGGCACTACAGAGGGTAGTGCGTACGGCCCAGTACATCGCTGGGGCCAAGCTTCCTGCCATCCAGGACTTCTATTCCAGGCGGTGTCAGAGGAAGGCCTTAAAAATGGTCAAAGACTCCAGCCACCCTAGTCATAGACTGTTCTCTCTGCTACCGCATGGCAAGCGGTACCTGAGCGCCAAGTCTAGGTCCAAAAGGCTTCTTAACAGCTTCTTACCCCAAGCCATAAGACTCCCGAACATCTAATCAAATGGCTATCCAGTCTATTTGCATTGTCCCCCCACCCCCTTTTTTCCCTGCTGCTACTCTGTTTATTATCTATGCATAGTCACTTTAACTCTACCTACATGTACATATTACCTCGACTAACCTGTGCCCCCGCACATTGACTCTGTACCGGTACCCCCTGTATATAGCCTCGGTATTGTTATTTTACTGCTGCTCTTTAATTATGATTTTTAAAGAAAATTTACTCATCTATTTTTACTTAACACTTATTTTTCTTAACTGCATTGTTAGGGCTTGTAAGCATTTCACTGTAAGGTCTACCTACACCTGTTGTATTCAGGGCATGTGACAAATATTATTAGTATTTATAGTATTTCAATGTACTTATATGAACTGTAACTCTATTAAAATCTTCAAAATTGTTGCATGTTGCGTTTATATTTTTGTGCAGTGTAATATCATCGGGTTCACACGTTCTCTCATGATATCCCTGTATGTATTCTTCTCAGGTGTACAAGAGGAAGACTGAGGATCTCAAGGCTCTGGCAGCCTACAGAGATAATCAACTTCCTGAGGTGAGACAAGACTAGTGTTCCTAGAGAATGCTATTCAGTTGTACTGTGTGTGTGCTTAGGTTTATTACAATGGTCAGCCTTTGTCAACGGGGTGCAGGTAGCCTAGCGGTTTAGAGCGTTGGGCCAGTAAACGCTGGTTCAAATCCCGAGCCATCTAGGGGAAAAAACTGTTGATGTACCATTGAGCAAGGCACTTAACCCTAATTGCTCCTTTAAGTCGCTCTGGATAAAAGCTTCTGTTAAATTAATAAAATGTCATGTGTAAACTAAATGTCCACTTTTACCTCTACCCCTCTAACTTCAAACTCCTTTCTCCTCCTCTCTCTCCCAGCTGAACATAGAGCTTCTGGACACTGCTCTGTCGCCTCCCTCTCCTCCCTCTCCTCCTTCCCCCGCCCCTCTCCCCACCCCCGTCGCCCCCCATCCACGCTCCACTCGTTCCTCCGCCCCCCACCTGGCCCCCGAGGAGAACACCATTACCAACATCTGCACCTCCAACATCATCCTAACAGGTGGAGATCTCCCTCAGGTCACCACCCGTTCCCGTACAGGGGCACACAAACCACCCGCCCCGGCCCCAAGCCCCCCCACCGTCACCAAAATCATCATCAAGCAACAGAAGTCTCCCTCAGGGGTGACGGTGGTGTCCAGTAGTACGGTATCGTCGTCCCGTCAGCCACCGCCACTCCAACAGATGCAGAACACCCCTCCTCCCCCACGTCTCCAGCAGATGGTACATGCCCAGGCCCCTCCGCCACTGCAGGCCAAACCAAGAGGCGGGGGTGCCGGCGGTGCCACAGCACCACCACCCCTGCAGATCAAGATGGTCCATCCCTCAGATTTGGACTCTCCAATTATCGTGACTGCTGCGGGTGGGTTAGCCGCGTTGGGTGGGTTCAATCCGAACTCGGGGGAGGTGGTACAGTCCTCTGCCATAGTAATGGCCTGTTCAACAGAGGCTGAGGACGGGGCTGAAGGAGAGGAAGGGGTAAGATGCTTCCTAGATATGATGATGTCATAATATATGCTTGGTAATATGCCTGCTAATTCTATAAATCTGATATTTGCCACTCAACCCCCCCTCTCTCCTTCTCTCCCCCCATCTTAGATGCAGGTAGAGTTGAATGTGTCTTCAGGGCCAGTTGTGACCCAGACCTCCAGCCCTAACCTGTGTGTCAGAGCCGGCTGCACCAACCCAGCTGTCGAGAACAAGGACTGGGACAGGGAGTACTGCAGCAACGAGTGTGTGGCCACACACTGCAGGTACGGACAGATGTATACGTACACACACACACACACTGACATTACCACGTGAAACGCTTGGGAGTCAAGATAGATCATGTTTTTCCCAAAGAATGGAAAATGTCGATAAACAAAATGTGTGCTCCCAATTGTGATTTAAAAAATTGGTGTTGATCTATTGACTATCTCTATAGGGATGTCTTCATGGCCTGGTGTGCGATCCGAGGGCAGAACTCCACCTCCGTCACGTAAGGAATGGACAGAAGAGAGGAGTGAGAGAAGATTGTCATGATATAGACATGATAGAGGGAGGACTAGGAAGGAGAGAAGAGGAGTGTGAACTGGACAATGGACATGGTGGAGGAAGGAGAGAAGAGGAGTGGGGACTGGACAATGGACATGGTGGAGGGAGGAGATGGAAGGAGAGAAAGGAGAATAGATTTGGCTTTTATTCACAGCAGACTTTGTCCTCTAAGAAGAATCAAGTGGAAGACCAATACTCCTGTGATGTTAAATTATGAAGTTTAAATAATGAGAGTATTTTATATTAAATGTTTTTAATCATTTTAAAATGTTGGTGAAATGTAATATAACGCTGCAGGGTACTATTGGGATGTCTTGGACGTTAGTTGGATAAAGGGCACACCATCTAAAATTGGCCTTGTGTCAAATGCTCCGATTCTGTGGCTAAGATCAGGAGTTTCTTTTTCCTGATCACGTGACACAAGGAAAAACTCGGGCACGATGACCATATTCTTCTTGGTTAGGTCACGTGATCAGGAGAAACTCCTGTCCCTATCCATCAGCCAATGAGAAGAAGGCATGTTTATTTCACGTGTGTGTCCTCTCGCCTGACTTCTGTTGAAACAGAGATCACAGTATCAATGTTGTCCATGTTATCAATGTTGCCTGCGACTTAAAATCAGTCTCACTCTCAGCCCTTTGTGGGAAATTCCCTTCAGTCTAATCGTTAAGACCGTTGGTTTCCCAAGCAGACCTGGTTTCAGATCCCACCGTGACATATAAACCTCTGGGCTGCGTACAGGAGTGTGAAAAATTCTGAACATTGCTGATAGACAGGGCATGTATAGAAAGAACTGACATGATTCCTTTCTCTAGTACATGACAGAGAAGCATGTCTGTTTACATGTTGTATTTCTATCAGAACGGTTGTTCCACATTGAACATGATTGCCATTGAATGGGAAGGTTTCACGTATGCATATTAAGAACATTCAGGATTACAGTTTGTTTTTGAAAAACCATCATGTTGGTGAAATAAAACTGTAGGAAAAATATATTTAAAAGAAAATACATAGTCATTTAAGTAATGCACAAAACGACACTAAGCCAGCTTTTACTTTGACACTACATAACCAAAAGCATGTGGACACCTGCTTGAACATCTCATTCCAAAATCATGTGCATTAATATGGAGGTGGTCCCCCCCTTTGCTGCTAATGTTGGAACATTGCTGCGGGGACTTGCTTCCATTCAGCCACAAGCGCATTAGTGAGGTCGGGCGCTGATGTTCGGCGAGTTGGCCTGGCTCGCAGTTGTCGTTCAAATTCGGGGTTGAGGTCAGGGCTCTGTGCAGGCCAGTCAAGTTCTTACACACAGATCTCGACAAACCATTTCTGTATGTACTTCGCTTTGTGCACAGGTGCATTGTCATTCTGAAACCGGAAAGGGCCTTCCCCAAACTGTTGCCACAAAGTTAGAAGCACAGAATCTTCTAGAACGTCATTGTATGCTGTAGTGTTAAGATTTCCCTTCACTGGAACTAAGGGGCCTAGCCCAAATCATGAAAAACAGCCCCAGACCATTATTCCTTCTCCACCAAACTTTACAGTTGGCACTGCATTCGGGCAGGTAGCGTTCTCCTGGCATCCGCCAAACCCAGATTCATCCATCGGACTGCCAGAAGGTGAAGCATGATTCATCATTCCAGAGAAAGTGTTTCAACTGCTCCAAAGTGCAATGGTGGCAAGCTTTACACCACTCCAGCCAACGCTTGGCATTGCGCATGGTGTTCTTAGGCTTGGAAACCCATTTCATGAAGCTCCCGACAAACAGTAATTGTGCTGACGTTGCTTCCAGCGGCTGTTTGGGACTTGGTAGTGAGTGTTGCAACCGAGGACATCTGATTTTTACACGTTACATGCTTCAGCACTCTGCGGTCCCGTTCTGTGAGCTTGTGTGGCCTACCACTTCGCGGCTGAGCCGTTGTTGCTCCTATATGTTTCCACTTCACAATAACAGCACTTACAGTTGACCGGGGCAGCTCTAGCAGGGCAGAAATTTGACTAACTGACTTGTTGGAAAGGTGGCATCCTATGACGGTACCACGTTGAAAGTCACTAAGCTCTTCAGTAAGGCCATTCTACTGTCAATGTTTGTCTATGGAGATTGCATGGCTGAAATAGCCAAACCCAATAATTGTAAAGTGGTGTCCACATACTTTTGTGTGTATATATGGTGTGTTTCTGGAGAGGAATGGGAAAATATATTTTTTTAAATGTTTTAGTGTCTCTGAGTAGGAATGCTGATTTAGGATCAGGTCCCCCATCATATGTGATTGTGTTAATGTGGATCTAAAAGGCTAAACTAATCCTAGATCAGCACTTCTACTCAGATGCTTTATGAAGACGGCAAATAAAGAAATTAGTATTTTAACAATAGAAATGTAATTACGAGAAAGGACATCCCCATTCACTAGTGTAACTATAAAGGGAATTCTCATTTAATATAAATTCAATTCAATAGTAATTATATTATGGTTTTACCACATGCACCATATATTTACTTGGCATTGCATTAGTGAAAGGGAAATTATGGGTTGTGAATTATCACTTACTAGTTGTCATCACTACATTATGCATGTGGAACAAAAATGACATTAACATGTTAATGTATATATAAAAGAAAAAGGAAATTAATGAAAAGGTTATTTTTTGTAAATAATTTTAACTAATGATCATAAATGTTTTATGGAAAAAATAATGCTTTATGTATCATTAGGTAAGATTTGTGTGTGTTTTGGTTTATATCCCTAAAAGGTAAAAATAAGAAAAAAATGGGGAAAAGTTGCAGAAAATTTAATTAATTAATCCAGATAATTTTATCACCATGATAAATCACTTTTTGAAAGAGCCATCCTTGCACATCCCATTTCAGCGGGAAGGAGAAGAGGTTTCTGCAGTGATGTCAAAAACTTGTTTTAAATATACGTTTGTTTCCAGCGTGACGTGTCAGCAATTTCGAATTCTGGAGGTGGCGGGAAAATATGCAGTGGCGGGAAAAAAAACGCATGGTCACAGCCACGATCCGACGGAGGCGGGTTTTCAGATGTAACTTGGGAGGCGCTGTCGAGCAATGTTAAACAAATAAATGATACACTATGTGTAACAACACAAGAGTACTGTCTTTGGTAACAATATGCATGAAATACCCCAAATAGAAACCCCCATCAAACGATTTTATACACTGATATAAAAATAAACATGTACGTTCAATAAAGATAGAAATCAAGGCACGGGTCAAGAGAAAAACATAAGCAAACCACGTGTGGCATATAAATTAGTCCACCAGCATTTTATAAACACGTGGCGCTATTTTATCAAAATAATGTGGTTGCCATTATAGGGGCGAGTGTGGTAATTGACCTATCAAACATCAACATGCCCGACAGACTGTAAGAACGGGGGGGGGGGAGGGGGAAAACTGAGAAGGGGGAAGGGTATTCATTATTTCGAGTCGTTTATGCTTGGCACCAGTGTGGGCAACAAAACAGCTAGATGTTACGTAATTATTAATCAGAAGAAAAATTATGAATTTTATATTTGTATCGATTTTTAACAAAACGGGTGTATTTTAATATATATATATATTTAAAAAATATATACAAAAAAAAAGGTAATATATCAACCATAGAGGCACATCTTGAGGAGAACTGAACCTAACCACCGTGTATATATCGAGAAGTAAAGAAACATCTCTTTTGATATAGGTTTCAAGGCGTGGAAAGTGCGAGAAAACAGCAACCACACTCATCCGGCCTGTGCTGCTCTGAGAAGCCAGGAGCTGGAGTTTGAAGCTGTAAAATACTCGCTATGGCGGTAAACTTGGACAAGGAAGCGTACTACCGCCGAATCAAGCGATTATATGGCAATTGGAAGGTAATTAGCACGATATAAATATTTGTATATCAAACTAGTAAAAGCATGTTCTGGATGCTGGCACGGCGGGGAGCCACGTTTTTAAAGTGCGTTTTTTGACTTAGTTTTCAGCATGAGTGAGTGCCGTGGTTGGTTTTGTTGCTACAGTAGCGCAAACAGCAATGATACATTTGATTATATAGACTTACATGTAGTTATGAAACACTTGTAGATTGAATACATTCAGGAGACATTACACATCCTAAAAATGATAGTTACAACATGGCCACTTATTATGCATTGTATATTATCCACGAAGCAGGCTGTTAACGTTAGCTATGCTAATATATAGTTAACTAGCTAACCAGCCATATCTGGCACTTTGTGGAACGACCACTTTAGCTCGTTGCCAGTCCAGCAAAATATTAATTCATTCTGAAGATGCACATCTAGAATTGGCACCAAAATACGTTGTCAGAAAGTACCATGGAATGTTTTGACAGAAATTGCTAACTATGTGCCTCTTGTCCACATAACTAACATCAAAGTTTGACATTTTCAAGCTAGCATGCTACTGTAGCTAACTAGCTTAACATCGCGCCAAGCAGGCAGTGATTTGTTGCATGCACTTTTTTCTTTTGAGGGCGC
The DNA here is from genome assembly GCF_016432855.1 of Salvelinus namaycush. Taxonomy (NCBI): domain Eukaryota; kingdom Metazoa; phylum Chordata; class Actinopteri; order Salmoniformes; family Salmonidae; genus Salvelinus; species Salvelinus namaycush. The sequence goes on along the minus strand of NC_052342.1, from coordinate 19,013,184 downwards.
AAGGATTGATCTCATCATCTGCATTTGAATGCCAACCAGTAGTTCACTAGCAACTTTCTCTCAATCTTCATTGAGATATAGCAATATATATATAGTTATCACCTTTAGCTAACATGTTCTTAACTGGTTAGCTAACTTTCCATGTATTCATACTTATCACCTGCACTCAAAAAGAACAAGCAACGTGTCGACCACAACTGTGGCTAACTGTACCTTTTTGCTCACTGGTTGACCTAGCTTGAACAATGTGAAACATTTCTATGTTAATCAACAAGTATCTATTTTTTTCTCTATTAGAAAGGAGAAGATGAGTTTGGCAAAGTGGATGCCATGGTGGTCTCCGTTGGGGTGGACGAAGAGATAGTGTATGCCAAATCCACTGCCCTGCAGGTAAAACCAGTGGACTTAACCCTATCCAGGAGTTAATCCTGACTGAGCTCATCAGGGAAAACTGTGTGCACATTTACAAGTACAGTGCATTTGGAAAGTATTCAGACTCCTTGACTTTTTCCACATTTTGTTACATTACCCTTATTCTAAAATTGATTTTTTTTAAATTCTCCCCTCAATCTACACACTACCCCATAATGACAAAGCCAAAACAGGTGTAGGAATGTTTGCAAATGTAAAAACTGAACACATTTACATAAGTATTCAGACCCTTTTCTCAGTACTTTGTTAGAGAACCTTTGGCAGCGATTACAGCCTCAAGTCTTCTTGGGTATGATGCTACAGGCTTGGCACACCTGTATTTGGGGAGTTTCTCCCATTCTGCTTTGCAGATCTTCAAGCTCTATCAGGTTGGATGGGGAGCATTGCTGCACAGCTATTTTACGGTCTCTCTGGATCGGGTTCAAGTCCGAGCTCTGGCTGGGCCACTTAAGGACATTCAGAGACTTGTCCCGAAGCCTCTCCTGTGTTGTCTTGGCTATGTGCATAGAGTTGTTGTCCTGTTGGAAGGTGAACCTTCACCCCAGTCTGAGAACCTGCTCCAGAGCGCTCAGGACTTCATCAAGGATATCTCTGTACTTTTCTCCGTTCATCTTTCCCTTGATCCTGACTGGTCTCCCCGTCCCTGCCGCTGAAAAATATCCCCACATCATGATGCTGCCACCACCATGCCTAACCATAGGGATGGTGCCAGGTTTCCACCAGACATGATGCTTGGCATTCAGACCAAAGAGTTCAATCTTGATTTCATAAGAACAGTGAATCTTGTTTCTCATGGTCTGAGAGTCCTTTAGGTGCATTTTGGGAAACTCCAAGTGGGCTGTCGTGCCGTTTACTGAGGCGTGTCTTCCGTCTGGCCACCACCATAAAGGCCTGATTGGTGGAGTGCTGCAGAAATGGTTGTCCTCCTGGAATGTTCTCCCATCGCCACAGAGGAACTCTGGAGCTCTGTCAGAGTGACCATCGGGTTCTTGGTCATCGCCCACACCAAGGCCCTTCTCCCCCGATTGCGCAGTCTGGCTGGGGCGGCCAGCTCTAGGAAGTCTTGGTGGCTCCAAACTTCTTCCATTTAAGAACGGATGCCAGCATGTTCTTGGGGACCTTCAATGCTGCAGACAATTTTTGGGACCCTTCCCCAGATCTGTGCTTCAACACAATTCCTTCGACCTCATGGCTTTCTTTTTGCTCTGACATGCACTGTCAACTGTGGGACCTTTTTATATAGACAGGTGTGTGCCTTTCCAAATCACATCCAATCAAGTTGTAGAAACATCTCAAGGATGATCAATAGAAATAGGATGCACCTAAGTTCAATTTAGAGTCATAGCAAAGGGTCTGAATATTTACGTAAAAAGGTATTTCAGTTTTTTACTGTTTTTGCTTTGTGTTGATTGAGGGTTACATTTTTTAATATCCATTTTAGAATAAGGTTGTTACGTAACAAAGGGGGGAAGGTGGTCAGAATGCACTGTATGTGTTATGGCTTCTGTACTGAAGAAACCTCGGTAGTTTACACTCCAGCATAAGCATATTGCATGGAGTAATTCATATACCCTCTCATCCTTCCTCTCCAGACATGGCTGTTTGGTTATGAGCTGACAGACACCATCATGGTGTTCTGTGAGTCTAAGATCATCTTCCTGGCCAGCAAAAAGAAGGTGGAGTTCCTTAAACAGGTGGCTGTAACCAAGGGCAATGAGAACGCCAACGGGGTTCCACCAATCACACTGCTCGTCAGGGAAAAGGTAAGCGTTGATTGGTAGACTCGGGATGTTCTATCCCTGATTCACTTTCAATGCGTATTCTCACATTTCAGTACAGTACTTTAATGTGTGTGGCACAAGAAGTTGGTGTGAATGTTGTTTGAAAGAGTGTGTGTGAGTGCATGCACTCATGTCAATGTGTTTGAGCTGAAGGATAATGCTTTAACACCCCTCAGAACGAGAGCAACAAGGTTAACTTTGAGAAGATGGTGGAGGCGATCAGGGCCAGTAGGGAGGGCAAGACTGTGGGTGTGTTCAGCAAGGACAAGTTCCCCGGCGAGTACATGAAGAGCTGGAACGACATGATCACTGCCGAGGGCCTGGAGAAGGTGAGCGACAGGAGGAATGTGGGAAAAGAGGGACTGGGGGAGGAAGGAAGGAGGGAGGGGTGAGATGGGTTGATAGTAAAATATTATTGTTTCCATGTGGTGTCAATTTGCAGAATGGTGGGTAGCTGGTGTCTGTCTGTGGCGGGAGGCAGTCTTGCATTAAAAAGAGACCCGCATGTAGCTAGTTATTGGTCTGCAACAGGTCACAATCCTTATGGGCTCTCCCAGTCTCCATCTCTCCTGCTCTCTTACCTTCCCCCAGGTGGACATCAGTGCGGTGGTAGCCTACACCATTGCCGTGAAGGAGGATGGGGAACTGGCTCTGATGAGGAAGGCTGCTGCCGTCACCAGCGACGTCTACTCCAAGTTCTTCAAGGAGCGGGTCATGGAGATCGTGGACGCAGACGAGGTAGGCTTTGTAGTCACGCTCATTATCCACTCCTACAATGCCTGTAGACAGGTGCAACATCCCAGCAATCACATTCATATGATATAGCCATCTTGGAAAGCCACTGTTGTCATTCAGACAGGTGCAGTCAAATTGGGCCAGACTGACCCACTACCAATTTAAGATCTAGACTGTATGTCCAAATAGTTTTGAATCATCTAATTTTGTCCCCAAGATGACAAAGCATTGTTTCCTGAATGTGTTCTCTCCTCTGTTCCCTAACAGAAGGTGCGCCACAGTAAGCTTGCTGAGTCTGTGGAGAAGGCCATCGAGGAGAAGAAGTACCTGGGGGGAGCAGACCCCTCCACAGTCGAGATGTGTTACCCCCCCATTATTCAGAGTGGGGGCAACTACAGCCTCAAGTTCAGTGTCGTCAGGTAAACAGCTGCTTCCTGTTATGTTCATGTTTTAAGTATCCCTATATTTCTGTTATTATGGTGCTATCACTCTGTTATTAGTGCGCCTGCACAGGAGTCTCAGTTGATGGACCTGTCCTGAGTGTGATGGTGACGATGTACTGTGGTAGTACGGTGAAGTAAACGTTGTTCAACTGGAACCTAGTCGTTGTCATTTTGAGTTAACACTTCCATGGCTACGTCTTCAGCGACCGTCCCCACTGATGTATATTTTTTTAACCTAGTTTCAGTGCTCAACCTACATGCAAAACAATAAAAATAATTAACAGGTTAATCCAAAATGTGACCCATTTTGATGATAAAGACCAACTTCTTTCTGTATCACGCATACAGTACCTGTCACAGCAGACTCATTTATAAGACGTTATAACACCTTTTTTATAACGCCGCTATAACTCTTCAGCGATAAGAACCACATGCACTTTGGGGCCATCACGTGTGCCATGGGGATCCGCTACAAATCGTACTGCTCCAACCTGGTCCGGACCCTGATGGTGGACCCCCCACAGGAGATGCAGGACAACTACAGCTTCCTACTGCAGGTGGAAGAGGAACTACTCAAAGAGCTCAAACACGGTGAGGGATGGAAGGGAGATGCAGGGTGTTTGTGTTTACGGGGTAGAGTACACATGATTTATGTAACCTGACTTTATTTCAATTTTTTTCTCTTACCTTGTTCTCTGTAGGTGTAAAGATCTGCGACGTGTACAATGCTGTGTTGGACTACGTCAAGAAGGAGAAGCCTGACCTGGCGGCCAAATTCACCAAGAACCTAGGGTAGGACATACACACTTACCTTCTCACACACATGGCCTCGTATTGATTATTAGGCTTGGGCGGTAATCCAGATTGTCATACCTTCGTACTGACCTTGTGCCATTCTGGGATATTCTGTAATACTGGCAATGAACACAAAGGACACTATTTTCAAACCCCACTGATCCTCTTCAATCCGAAGATTAGCTATGCTAACAAGTACATGTAAAATCCCATAGAGAATGATAACTTAATGCTAACGAGCGCATTGCGTACATTTTATACAGTCTCTGACCTAGAGTATTTGCAGTCTAATAAAAAGCATGAGCTGGCGCACACCCCAAAAATGTTGGTAGATGTGCTGACTAACGGCGGGTCAGCTGTAGGCTATGTGGTCAGCTGTAGGCTATGTGGTCAGCTGTAGGCTATGTGGTCAGCTGTAGGCTATGTGGTCAGCTGTAGGCTATGTGGTCAGCTGTAGGCTATGTGGTCAGCTGTAGGCTATGTGGTCAGCTGTAGGCTATGTGGTCAGCTGTAGGCTATGTGGTCAGCTGTAGGCTATGTGGTCAGCTGTAGGCTATGTGGTCAGCTGTAGGCTATGTGGTCAGCTGTAGGCTATGTGGTCAGCTGTAGGCTATGTGGTCAGCTGTAGGCTATGTGGTCAGCTGTAGGCTATGTGGTCAGCTGTAGGGTGTGCCGCCTTCAAGATCACCCTGAATCTCAGTGCAAGAGGCGTCACTGCAGTACCTGGTTTGAATCCAGGCTGCAGCAAATCCGGCTCTGATTGGGAGTCCCATAAGGCGGCGTACAATTGGCCCAGCATCGTCTGGGATAGGCCGTCATTGTAAATAAGAATTTGTTCTTAACTGACTTGCCTAGTTCAATAATACAAATTTAAAGAAGGCACAGTGATGCGGACACGTTGGTGGTTTACCCAATAAATTACTGGGAGCTTGTATAAGTAACTCAAAAATGCTACTTAGTTTGCTGCACTCACACAACAAATATTAGACAGCAAGGCTCTTGATCCAGGAAGTGATTCTCTGCTGATACCAACTCAAGCTTGATTTTGGAAGAAGCTAACCACTTAGCTAGATAGCTAACTAGCTACTAAATTGTCAAAGCAAATGCACAACTGTAGAGCAATTAGCACATTTTAGATAGTTATAAGATATCTACACCTAAACAAAAATATAAACGCAGGATGTAAAGTGTTGGTCTCGTTTTTCATGAGCTGAAATAAAAGATCCTAGAAATGTTCCATATGCACAAAAATCTTATTTGTCTCTAGTTTTGTGCAGCAATTTGTTTACATTTGACTGCAGGTATTTACTTAAAGATATACAAACTTATTTTTTTTAAACTTAAAAGAAATAAATTCAACGGTGTTGGAAAATACCATCCCGTGGCTATTTTCAAACAGGGTGGGAAATGTACATTTGGTCCACCAGCCACAGTAGCTGGTGAATGCCCTTATTTTACCATCCACATTTTATTCTGAAAGAAATTATAGTGAAGATTAATCACAGAACACAGTACCTGCTTTCACCACTAGGTTTGATATTTTCTCTTCCAGAGCTGACACTCATAAAATAAAATAAAAATTACAGTTTTTAACATGGGTTTTGTATTAAGGGAATAAAAAAAGAAAATACTGCTCCCAAATGTTCTGTGTGACCACCTGCCAATCTGGCTGGTAAATACAGTATTACGGTAAACTGCCCAAGCCTATTGAGAATAGAGTATGTATCATGTGTTGATTTTGTGCGTCCCCTCTCCCTGCTGTAGGTTTGCCATGGGAATAGAGTTCAGAGAGGGTTCCCTGGTCCTGAACAGTAAGAACCAGTACAAACTGAAGAAAGGTGAGCACTCAAGTCACTATAGTGTTTTACTGAATATAAGTAGGATACTTTGTAGACATGGTATTTTGTGTCTCATACAGAGGCCATTTTAAATGGTGTGTAGAGCGGACACTTTCATAACTGTGTGTTGCGTGTGTGTGTTTTACAGGCATGGTACTGAGCATCAGCCTGGGTTTCGCTGACCTGGTGAATAAGGAGGGGAAGAAGGAGGAGCAGAAGAAATACGCCCTGTTCATAGGAGACTCCGTACAGATCAACGAGGTAGGAGATAGGAAGGGCAGGGGATGGAAGGATGAGGGAGGGCAGGGGATATATTTCAAACTTTTTTAACAAAGTGACTGTCAAACATAGTTTTCTATCAATCACATTTGGGTTGTTGTATTAGCTCAGTGATGGCAGTAAAGAAACACTTAAAATGTATATCTTGAAGGATGATCCAGCGACAGTTCTCACTCCGGTCAAGAAGAAGATAAAGAACGTCGGAATCTTCCTAAAGGTACGAAAGATGGCCGCCGTCTCTCTGCTTCTTGATTCACTCTGTCCCTCACAAACCCTGAAAGATGCATATCTATTTAAAATATTTTAATGTTTTAGGGCTCTATGTCCTCGTAACTGTTTATATTTAAGCAACAAGGCCTGTGATATATTGTCTGATATACACACAGCTGAAATGCTGTTTCAGCCAATCAGCATCCAGGACCAAAACTATCCAGTTTAGCCCCCTCCCCCCCAAAAATACGATTTGTTTCTTCTTGACAGAACGATGAGGAGGAGGATGATGAGGAAGATGCTGATGATGCAGAGGAACTACTGGGAAAGGGAGCGCGTGGACAAGCTTTACTCCAGGACAGGACTAGGGTGTGTGTGTGTCGTCCGTGTGTGTGCTTGAGAGAAATTCACTATACTTACACCATCTCAGTTTCTGTGTATGAGATTAAACGCTGTCTTTTTGATTGGTCAGAATGTGAGAAACTGTTATTTGTTTGGTCAGAATGAGATGACGGCGGAGGAGAAGAGGCGGGCTCACCAGAAGGAGCTGGCCAATCAGGTGAACGAGGAGGCCAAGAGACGTCTGACAGAACAGAAAGGAGAGCAACAGGTCCAGAAGTGAGTGAACGAGGGGGAAAGAAGAGGAGGAGATGGGATGATGGTATAATAATTGGAGGGAGATGGGAGACCAGAATGAGAGGAGGCTGGTAATAGTTAACTTCTCTGGGATATGTGGGACGCTAACGTCCCACTTGGCTAAAAGCCAGTAAAAATGCAGAGCGCCAAATTCAAATAAATTACTATAAAAATCTAACTTTCATGAAATCATAAATGAAAGATACCAAATTAAAGCTACACTTGTTGTGAATCCAGCCAACATGTCAGAATTCAAATAGGCTTTACGACGAAAGCACACGAAATGATTATGTTAGGTCAGAGCCAAGTCACAGAAGAACACAGCCATTTTTCCGGTCAAAGAGAGGAGTAACAAAAAGCAGAAATAGAGATAAAATTAATCACTAACCTTTGATGATCTTCATCAGATGACACTCATAGGACTTCATGTTACACAATACATGTATGTTTTGTTCGGTAAAGTTCATATTTATATCCAAAAATCTTAGTTTAGGCGGGACGCTACTGTCTCACTTGGCCAAAAGCCAGAGAAAATGCAGAGCGCCAAATTCAAATAAATTACTATAAAAATCTAACTTTCATTAAATCACACATGAAAGATACCAAATTAAAGCTACACTGGTTGTGAATCCAGCCAACATGTCAGAATTCAAATAGGCTTCTCGGCGAAAGCAAACGATGCTATTATCTGAGGATAGCAACAGAGTAAACAAAGAGAGAGAAGCATATTTCAACCCTGCAGGCGCGACACAAAATGCAGAAATAAAAATATAAATCATGCCTTACATTTGACGAGCTTCTGTTGTTGGCACTCCAATATGTCCCATAAACATCACAAATGGTCCTTTTGTTCGATTAATTCCGTTGATATATATCCAAAATGTCCATTTATTTGGCGCGTTTGATCCAGAAAAACACCGGTTTCAACTTGTGCAACGTGACTACAAAATATCTCAAAAGTTACCTGTAAACTTTGCCAAAACATTTCAAACTACTTTTGTAAAACAACTTTAGGTATTTTTTTTATTTTTTATTTTTTTTTCTCTCCCTTTTTCTCCCCAATTTTCGTGGTATCCAATCGCTAGTAATTACAATCTTGTCTCATCGCTACAACTCCCGTACGGGCTCGGGAGAGACGAAGGTCGAAAGCCGTGCGTCCTCCGAAGCACAACCCAACCAAGCCGCACTGCTTCTTAACACAGCGCGCCTCCAACCCGGAAGCCAGCTGCACCAATGTGTCGGAGGAAACACCGTGCACCTGGCCCCCTTGGTTAGCGCGCACTGCGCCCGGCCCGCCACAGGAGTCGCTGGAGCGCGATGAGACAAGGATATCCCTACCGGCCAAACCCTCCCTAACCCGGGCGACGCTAGGCCAATTGTGCGTCGCCCCACGGACCCCCCGGTCGCGGCCGGCTGCGACAGAGCCTGGGCGCGAACCCAGAGACTCTGGTGGCGCAGCTAGCACTGCGATGCAGTGCCCTAGACCACTGCGCCACCCGGGAGGCCCACTTTAGGTATTTTCTAACGTAAATAATTGATAAAATTGAAGATGGGATGATCTGTGTTCAATATAGGATTAAAACAAACTGTAGCTAGCTTTCTGGTCATGCGCCTCTAACAAACAGTACACGTTAAGTGACCCTCGTTCTGGATGGCCGTACTTCTTCATTACACAAAGGAAAAAACCTCAACCAATTTCCAAAGACTGTTGACATCCAGTGGAAGCGGTAGGAACTGCAAGAAGGTCAATTAGAAATCTGGATTCCCAATGAAAATCCATTGAAAAGAGTGACCTCAAAAAAAAAAAAAAAATCTGAATGGTTTGTCCTCGGGGTTTCGCCTGCTAAATAAGTTGTTATACTCAGACATGATTCAAACCGTTTTAGAAACTTCAGAGTGTTTTCTATCCAAATCTACTAATAATATGCATATCTTATCTTCTGGGGATGAGTAGCTGGCAGTTGAATTTGGGTATGCTTTTCATCCAAATGTGAAAATGCTGCCCCCTATCCTAGAGAAGTTAAAGGAGTGGAATGGAACAGAGGAGGAGAGTTGGTAGAATCTACATGATTGGGGAGAGGTGGAAGAACGAGAGAGAATTATGTTGATATTTATAGTATTATGTTTGTCTAAATGATGTTTCGTAGAAAACAACTAGAACAGATACATTTACATGATTAAATAATTCCGGATTTCACTCACTCCCTATGTTTATGTAGATGGTCTTTCCAAAAATGTTTGACGTCACCAATGAATTAAATGCAGTATTTCCTTCTCTCTCTTCTAGGTCAAGAAAGTCCAATGTCTCCTACAAGAACGGCTCTCAGATGCCTCGAGAGAAAGATGTTCGAGACATGAAGATTTTCATTGACAAGAAATATGAGACGGTTGTCATGCCTGTCTTCGGTATTGCCACCCCTTTCCATATCGCTACCATCAAGGTACCTCACACACACACACAGACACTAATCACAATTTGACCAAATTTAAGACTATACCTATCTTAGGAAAAAATGTTACATTGCTGTGTCCCTCTGTCTGTCTAGAACATCAGTTCGTCGGTGGAAGGAGACTGGACGTACCTGAGGATAAACTTCTATGTTCCCGGCAGCTCTCTGGGACGCAACGAGGGCAACATCTTCCCCAACCCTGATGCCACCTTTGTCAAAGAAATGTGAGAGGAAATGTGTCTGTGACTGAGTGCCCATGTACTGCATGTTTCACTGTTGTCAAATATCAAGCAGATGGACTGATAGTCCGTGTGTGTGCTGTATCCATCTTTATCCACCTGCTGCTGTGTCTGACGTTGCTCATACCCCCCCACCCTCAGTACGTACCGGGCGTCGAACCTCAAGGCGCCTGGCGACCCAACGGTCCCGTCCACTAACCTCCAGAACGCCTTCCGCATCATCAAGGAAGTGCAGAAGCGCTATAAGACCCGGGAGGCTGAGGAGAAGGAGAAGGAGGGCATCGTCAAGCAGGACTCGCTGGTCATCAACCTGAACCGCTCCAACCCCAAACTCAAAGACCTCTACATCAGACCCAACATCGCCCAGAAGAGGATGCAGGGGTCGCTGGAGGCCCATACCAACGGTGAGGAAAGGGTTCCATTAACAAGGAATTGAGAGAGGAGTGGAGGAACGAACAGAGGGGAAAGAGAGAAATGGTTGAGTTTCATCCCAGATCACAGGATTGCTGTAAAGACTATAAGAATGCTGTGTATTCTCAATCAACATTTGTCATATTAGCTGACTCTTTTATCCAGAGTGACTTAGTGCATTCATCTGAAGATGGCTAGGTGAGACAACTGCATATCAGTCGTAGTAAGCAAATTTTTCTCTAAAAAGTAAGCAAAGTGGGGTGTAGTAGGACAAAAAAAGTGTCCCTCCAGCCTCAACGAACCTGGTAAACATGTATGTCTATCCAGGACAGAACCTGGTAAATAACATGTCTGTCTGTCCAGGTTTCCGTTTCACGTCCGTCCGTGGGGACAAAGTGGACATTCTCTACAACAACATTAAACACTCCCTCTTCCAGCCCTGTGACGGAGAAATGATCATCGTACTGCACTTCCACCTCAAGGTGTGTGTAACCTTAGGCTAAGTACAAGATGTCTGACTTTCTATGCGTTGGTAATCAAGCTGTGGGTATTTGGGTCTATGCTTTCCCCTGTGGCACTTGGCGTGGTCTTGATTTAGTTTAGATGTATTTGTGCGTCCATTTTGACTTATCCCACCCCTCTTGTCCTCCATCAGAACGCCATCATGTTTGGTAAGAAGCGTCACACAGACGTGCAGTTCTACACAGAGGTAAATATGAATTTAAATGAATTTGTTATCCTATGTTTTATCTTACCGTAATAAATTGTCTCATCCTACCTTATCTCCTCTTAGGTGGGCGAGATCACCACAGACCTGGGCAAGCACCAGCACATGCACGACCGCGACGACCTGTACGCCGAGCAGATGGAGAGGGAGATGAGACACAAGCTCAAGTCTGCCTTCAAGAACTTCATCGAGAAGGTGGAGACCCTCACCAAGGAGGCGCTGGAGTTCGAAGTGCCCTTCCGAGACCTCGGGTATGAGGGGGGGGGGGGGGGGTATGGACAGGGTAAGGGTTAGGGCATTTTGGGCGTGTGTATTATGGGAGGAAGAGGCGGGGGGTGGAGGGATGGATGGATGGATGGAGTGATGCAGAGGGAAGGAGGAGAGGGATATGGACAAGGTAAGGGTTAGGACATTTTGGGCGTGTGTATTATGGGAGGAAGAGGCGGGGGGTGGAGGGAGGGGTGGATGGATGGATGGAGGAGTGATGGAGAGGGATATGGACATGGTAAGGGTTAGGACATTTTGAGAAAGTGTGTGAGTATTTAAAGGAAACATTTTGTATACTTTTTGTGCCTCTGAGCGTTGTTATATTGATTCCCGTGGACATTTCATGTTTTAATGTGTATCTGAGCGATGGCCGAGTTTTGCATCATATGATGGGTGACTCTTTCCTTTTAAGCACGGAGTTGGGTGTTCAATAATGAACTGTATGAAACTGTTGAAGTTAATGTTAGAGGACATTACTGTGTGTTCAGGTTCCAGGGCGCACCCTACAGGAGTACCTGTCTGCTGCAGCCCACCTCCAGTTCCCTGTGTAACACCACTGAATGGGTGAGTGCCTACTAGTGCTGTTACTGCTCCCGCTGCTAGTACTGTTACTGCTCCCACTGCTAGTGCTGTTACTGCTCCCGCTGCTAGTGCTGTTACTGCTCCCGCTGCTAGTGCTGTTACTGCTCCCGCTGCTAGTGCTGTTACTGCTCCCGCTGCTAGTTCTGTTACTGCTCCCGCTGCTAGTGCTGTTACTGCTCCCGCTGCTAGTGCTGTTACTGCTCCCGCTGCTAGTGCTGTTACTGCTCCCGCTGCTAGTGCTGTTACTGCTCCCGCCGCTAGTGCTGTTACTGCTCCCGCCGCTAGTGCTGTTACTGCTCCCGCCGCTAGTGCTGTTACTGCTCCCGCCGCTAGTGCTGTTACTGCTCCCGCCGCTAGTGCTGTTACTGCTCCCGCCGCTAGTGCTGTTACTGCTCCCGCCGCTAGTGCTGTTACTGCTCCCGCTGCTAGTATTAGTGCTACACATTAATACTAGTGTTACTACTACTACTACTACTAGTTTTAATTTTATTTAACCAGGAAGGGCTCATTGAGATTTAAAATCGCTTTTTCAAGAGTGTCCTGGCCAAGATAGGCAGCGCCAAGTCATTACAAAAATTACAGACAAACAACATGAAAAACTACAAGTAATCTAGTAAAAACCATAGAATTCACAAGAGTATAACAAAATCAAAAACAGCAAATTAAAAACATTGACAGGTCAGGGAATCAGTCTCAAGATCATTCATCAGTGATTTAAAAATACCAATCGGGACAAGTTATTCCAGTCTAAAAGTATTTTGTAAGGCGTTCCAAGACGATGGCGCAGAGTACATAAAAGCCCTTTTACCGAATTCAGTTCGGATATTTGGAACAGTTAGCAGGATAAAGTCCAGCGAACGAAGAGAGTACCCACCACATTTCTGAACAATAAAAATGCCCAAATAAAAAGGTAGTAAACCCCAAATGGCTTTATAAATAAAAGTATACCAGTGACTGAGCCTACGAGTGACTAGAGGCCAGCCAACCCTGGTATACAAAGTGCAGTGGTGCGTAAGGGTTTTGCAGTTTAAAATAAATCTCAAAGTGCCATGGTAAAGGGTGTCAATTGATCTCAAACACTGAGCGGAAGCATTCATATATAAAATATCCCCATAGTCTAGTAAAGGCATAAATGTAGCTGATTACTAGCCTCCTTCTGGCTTCAAAAGAAAAACAGGCCTTATTCCTAAAATAAAATCCCAATTTCAGCTTCAATTTTTTTGTAAGTTGTTGAATATGCAATATAAATTAGAGGCCATCATGAATTAAAATAACAAGATATTTGAGGTTACAACCTCAATCTCCTTGCCCTGACAGGTAGTAATAGGTGAAAGGTTCAGAGGTCTATTTCTTGCTTTAGAAAACACCATTAGTTTAGTTTTGTCAGTATTGAGGATAAGCTTCAATTGACACAAGGTATGTTGAACAGTATAAAAAGCAGTTTGCAAGTTCTGGAAAGCTTTTGTAAAAGACGAGGCACAACCGTAAATAACAGTATCATCAGCATAAAAATGAAGTTGCGCATTTTGGATATTTTTGTCTAAATCATTTATATAAATAGTGAATAAGAGGACCAAGTACAGAGCCTTGGGGCACACCATTAAAGACAGACAATTTAACAGACATAAGCCCATCAAATTGAGTGCAATCAGACAGATAGTTGGCAAACCATGCAACTGCATGCCTGACAGACCTACACTCGACAATCTCTGCCTTAGTATAGCATGATCAACTGTATCAAAAGCCTTAGAGAGATCAATAAAAAGTGAGACACAGTGCTGTTTTTTTGTCAAGGGCTTCAGTGATATCATTTAAAACCTTCATGGCTGCTGTAATTGTTCTATGCTTCTTCCTGAAGACAGATTGGTACATTGATAAAATAGAGTTAGTAAATAAACTCTTTTAGCTGTTCACTCACAAGGGTTTCAAGTATTTTCACCAGGGGTGACAGCTTTGAGATTGGCCTATAATTATTTAAAAGAGTTGGATCTCCCCCTTTCAAAAGTGGTAGGATAAATGCTGATTTTCGGGAATTTCATTACATTCCAGGGTTAGATTGAACGGATATGTAAGTACTGGTGTTACTACTACTAGTACTGGTGTTACTACTACTACTACTGCTACTACTAGTACTGGTGTTACTACTACTACTACTAGTACTGGTGTTACTACTACTACTACTAGTACTGGTGTTACTACTACTACTAGTACTGGTGTTACTACTAGTACTGGTGTTACTACTACTAGTAGTACTGGTGTTACTACTACTGGTGTTACTACTACTAGTAGTACTGGTGTTACTACTACTACTAGTACTGGTGTTAATACTACTGGTACTGATGTTACTACTACTAGTACTGGTGTTACTACTACTAGTAGTACTGGTGTTACTACTACTACTAGTAGTACTGGTGTTACTACTACTACTACTACTACTAGTAGTACTGGTGTTACTACTACTACTACTACTACTACTAGTAGTACTGGTGTTACTACTACTACTACTACTACTAGTAGTACTGGTGTTACTACTACTACTACTACTACTAGTAGTACTGGTGTTACTACTACTACTACTACTACTAGTAGTACTGGTGTTACTACTACTACTACTACTACTACTAGTAGTAGTACTGGTGTTACTACTACTACTAGTAGTAGTACTGGTGTTACTAGTACTGGTGTTACTACTACTACTACTAGTAGTACTGGTGTTACTAGTACTACTAGTAGTACTGGTGTTACTAGTACTACTAGTAGTACTGGTGTTACTAGTACTACTACTACTACTACTGGTGTTACTACTACTAGTACTACTACTGGCGTTACTACTACTACTACTACTACTATTAGTACTGGCGTTACTACTACTAGTACTACTACTTGCATTACTACTACTACTGGCACTGGTGTTACTACTACTACTACTGGTGTTACTACTACTAGTACTGGTGTTACTACTACTAGTGTTACTACTACTACTACTGGCGTTACTACTACTACTGGTGTTACTACTACTACTACTACTAGTAGTACTGGTGTTACTACTACTACTACTACTACTACTAGTAGTACTGGTGTTACTACTACTACTACTACTACTACTACTAGTACTGGTGTTAATACTACTGGTACTGATGTTACTACTACTAGTACTGGTGTTACTACTACTAGTAGTACTGGTGTTACTACTACTACTAGTAGTACTGGTGTTACTACTACTACTAGTAGTACTGGTGTTACTACTACTACTAGTAGTACTGGTGTTACTACTACTACTAGTAGTACTGGTGTTACTACTACTACTACTACTACTAGTAGTACTGGTGTTACTACTACTACTACTACTACTACTAGTAGTACTGGTGTTACTACTACTACTACTACTACTACTAGTAGTACTGGTGTTACTACTACTACTACTACTAGTAGTAACTACTACTACTAGTAGTAGTACTGGTGTTACTAGTACTGGTGTTACTACTACTACTACTACTAGTAGTACTGGTGTTACTAGTACTACTAGTAGTACTGGTGTTACTAGTACTACTAGTAGTACTGGTGTTACTAGTACTACTAGTAGTACTGGTGTTACTAGTACTACTAGTAGTACTGGTGTTACTAGTACTACTAGTAGTAGTACTGGTGTTACTAGTACTACTAGTAGTAGTACTGGTGTTACTACTACTACTACTAGTAGTAGTACTGGTGTTACTACTACTGGCGTTACTACTACTAGTACTACTACTGGCGTTACTACTACTATTAGTACTGGCGTTACTACTACTAGTACTACTACTTGCATTACTACTACTACTGGCACTGGTGTTACTACTACTAGTGTTACTACTACTACTACTGGCGTTACTACTACTACTGGTGTTACTACTACTACTACTACTGGTGTTACTACTACTACTACTACTGGTGTTACTACTACTACTACTACTAGTAGTACTGGTGTTACTACTACTAGTAGTACTGGTGTTACTACTACTACTACTAGTAGTACTGGTGTTACTACTACTACTACTAGTAGTACTGGTGTTACTACTACTACTACTAGTAGTACTGGTGTTACTACTACTACTACTAGTAGTACTGGTGTTACTACTACTACTACTAGTAGTACTGGTGTTACTACTACTACTACTAGTAGTACTGGTGTTACTACTACTACTAGTAGTAGTACTGGTGTTACTACTACTACTAGTAGTAGTACTGGTGTTACTACTACTACTAGTAGTAGTACTGGTGTTACTACTACTACTAGTAGTAGTACTGGTGTTACTACTACTACTAGTAGTACTGGTGTTACTACTACTACTAGTAGTACTGGTGTTACTACTACTACTAGTAGTAGTGCTGGTGTTACTACTAGTAGTAGTGCTGGTGTTACTACTAGTATTGGTGTTACTACTAGTACTGGTGTTACTAGTACTGGTGTTACTACTGCTACTGCTAGTACTGGTGTTACTGCTAGTACTGGTGTTACTACTAGTACTGCTAGTACTGGTGTTACTACTAGTACTGCTAGTACTGGTGTTACTGCTAGTACTGGTGTTACTACTAGTACTGCTAGTACTGGTGTTACTACTAGTACTGCTAGTACTGGTGTTACTGCTAGTACTGGTGTTACTGCTAGTACTGGTGTTACTGCTAGTACTGGTGTTACTGCTAGTACTGGTGTTACTGCTAGTACTGGTGTTACTGCTAGTACTGGTGTTACTGCTAGTACTGGTGTTACTGCTAGTACTGGTGTTACTGCTAGTACTGGTGTTACTGCTAGTACTGGTGTTACTGCTAGTACTGCTAGTACTGCTAGTACTGGTGTTACTGCTAGTACTGCTAGTACTGGTGTTACTGCTAGTACTGCTAGTACTGGTGTTACTACTAGTACTGGTGTTACTACTAGTACTGCTAGTACTGGTGTTACTACTAGTACTGCTAGTACTGGTGTTACTACTAGTACTGCTAGTACTGGTGTTACTACTAGTACTGCTAGTACTGGTGTTACTACTAGTACTGCTAGTACTGGTGTTACTACTAGTACTGCTAGTACTGGTGTTACTACTAGTACTGCTAGTACTGGTGTTACTACTAGTACTGCTAGTACTGGTGTTACTACTAGTACTGCTAGTACTGGTGTTACTACTAGTACTGCTAGTACTGGTGTTACTACTAGTACTGCTAGTACTGGTGTTACTACTAGTACTGCTAGTACTGGTGTTACTACTAGTACTGCTAGTACTGGTGTTACTACTAGTACTGCTAGTACTGGTGTTACTACTAGTACTGCTAGTACTGGTGTTACTACTAGTACTGCTAGTACTGGTGTTACTACTAGTACTGCTAGTACTGGTGTTACTACTAGTACTGCTAGTACTGGTGTTACTACTAGTACTGCTAGTACTGGTGTTACTACTAGTACTGGTGTTGCTACTACTAGTACTACTAGTACTGGTGTTGCTACTGCTAGTACTGCTAGTACTGGTGTTGCTACTACTAGTACTGGTGTTGCTACTGCTAGTACTGCTAGTACTGGTGTTGCTACTACTAGTACTGGTGTTACTACTACTGGTGTTACTACTACTAGTACTGGTGTTACTACTAGTACTGCTAGTACTGGTGTTACTACTAGTACTGGTGTTGCTACTACTAGTACTGCTAGTACTGGTGTTGCTACTGCTAGTACTGCTAGTACTGGTGTTGCTACTACTAGTAGTACTGGTGTTGCTACTACTAGTAGTACTGGTGTTGCTACTAGTACTACTACTAGTACTGGTGTTACTACTACTAGTACTGGTGTTACTACTACTGGTGTTACTACTACTAGTACTGGTGTTACTACTACTAGTACTGGTGTTACTACTACTAGTACTGGTGTTACTACTACTAGTACTGGTGTTACTACTACTAGTACTGGTGTTACTACTAGTACTACTGGTGTTGCTACTACTAGTACTACTAGTACTGGTGTTGCTACTGCTAGTACTGCTAGTACTGGTGTTGCTACTACTAGTACTGGTGTTACTACTACTGGTGTTACTACTACTAGTACTGGTGTTACTACTACTAGTACTGGTGTTACTACTACTAGTACTGGTGTTACTACTAGTACTGCTAGTACTGGTGTTGCTACTGCTAGTACTGCTAGTACTGGTGTTGCTACTACTAGTAGTACTGGTGTTGCTACTACTAGTAGTACTGGTGTTGCTACTAGTACTACTACTAGTACTGGTGTTACTACTACTAGTACTGGTGTTACTACTACTGGTGTTACTACTACTAGTACTGGTGTTACTACTACTAGTACTGGTGTTACTACTACTAGTACTGGTGTTACTACTACTAGTACTGGTGTTACTACTACTAGTACTGGTGTTACTACTAGTACTACTGGTGTTGCTACTGCTAGTACTGGTGTTGCTACTGCTAGTACTGGTGTTACTACTACTGCTAGTACTGGTGTTACTGCTAGTACTGGTGTTACTGCTAGTACTGGTGTTACTACTACTACTAGTAGTACTGGTGTTACTAGTAGTACTAGTGTTACTAGTAGTACTAGTGTTACTAGTAGTACTGGTGTTACTAGTAGTACTGGTGTTACTAGTAGTACTGGTGTTACTACTACTACTACTACTACTACTACTAGTAGTACTGGTGTTACTGCTACTACTGGTGTTACTACTACTACTGGTGTTACTAGTAGTACTGGTGTTACTACTAGTACTGGTGTTACTACTACTACTACTAGTACTGGTGTTACTACTACTAGTACTGGTGTTACTACTACTACTAGTACTGGTGTTACTACTACTACTAGTACTGGTACTACTACTACTACTAGTACTGGTGTTACTACTACTACTACTACTACTACTAGTACTGGTGTTACTACTACTACTACTACTACTACTACTGGTGTTACTACTACTAGTGTTACTACTACTGGCGTTACTACTACTAGTGTTACTACTACTAGTGTTACTACTACTGGCGTTACTACTACTAGTGTTACTACTACTAGTGTTACTACTACTAGTGTTACTACTACTGGCGTTACTACTACTGGCGTTACTACTACTGGCGTTACTACTACTACTACTGGCGTTACTACTACTAGTGTTACTACTACTACTAGTGTTACTACTACTGGCGTTACTACTACTACTACTACTGGCGTTACTACTAGTACTACTACTACTAGTGTTACTACTACTACTACTACTGGCGTTACTACTACTAGTGTTACTACTACTACTAGTGTTACTACTACTACTACTGGCGTTACTACTACTATTACTGGCGTTACTACTACTAGTACTGGTGTTACTACTACTGCTACTACTACTACTACTGGCGTTACTACTACTACTAGGTTTACTACTACTACTACTACTAGGTTTACTACTACTACTACTACTACTAGGTTTACTACTACTACTACTAGTGTTACTACTACTACTACTACTACTAGTGTTACTACTACTACTACTACTAGTGTTACTACTACTACTACTACTGGCGTTACTACTACTACTACTGGCGTTACTACTACTACTACTACTGGCGTTACTACTACTACTACTACTGGCGTTACTACTACTACTACCTCTAGTGTTACTACTACTACTACTACTGGCGTTACTACTACTATTACTGGCGTTACTACTACTACTACTACTAGTACTGGTGTTACTACTACTGCTACTACTACTACTACTGGCGTTACTACTACTACTAGGTTTACTACTACTACTACTACTAGGTTTACTACTACTACTACTACTAGGTTTACTACTACTACTACTAGGTTTACTACTACTACTACTAGTGTTACTACTACTACTACTACTAGTGTTACTACTACTACTACTACTAGTGTTACTACTACTACTACTACTAGTGTTACTACTACTACTACTACTGGCGTTACTACTACTACTACTACTGGCGTTACTACTACTACTACTACTGGCGTTACTACTACTACTACTTCTAGTGTTACTACTACTACTACTACTGGCGTTACTACTAGTGTTACTACTACTACTAGTGTTACTACTACTAGTGTTACTACTACTACTAGTACTAGTACTGGTGTTACTACTACTGCTACTACTACTACTGGCGTTACTAGTACTACTACTGGCGTTACTACTACTGGCGTTACTACTACTACTACTACTACTACTACTACTGGCGTCACTACTAATACTACTGGCGTTACTACTACTACTACTACTAGTGTTACTACTACTGGTGTTACTACTACTACTAGTACTGGTGTTACTACTACTAGTACTGCTAGTGTTACTGCTAGTAGTACTACACCTTCACTGATATAGCCAGCAGCACTGCTTGCTTACTCCCATGTGTTTTAAACCAAGCTAGGCCTTGAGGCAGATATTTTACTACAGATCTAATAATATAATCCTCAGTAGGTTAAAAGGGACATGCTCTCAGCAGTGTACTATGTTTTCATTCCTTCCTCTCTCCTTCCCCAGCCTCCGTTCGTGGTGACTCTGGATGAGGTGGAGCTGGTGCATTTTGAGCGTGTTCAGTTCCACCTGAAGAACTTTGACGTGGTCATCGTCTACAAGGACTACAGCAAGAAGGTCACCATGATCAACGCCGTGCCCGTCAACTCACTGGACCCCATCAAGGAGTGGCTCAAGTAAGTACATAAATTAACCTAGACCGGTTTTTCTGACTAGATTACTAATCTACTGCCTTTCCTCAAAGTCCCACCCACAGTGATTGACAGGTCTGAAACCCTACCAACTCTGACTCACAAACATCCTGCCCCCTCTGAAAATTCCACCCACAGTGATTGAGGAGGCCAAACTCTTAAAGTGTTAGTTCACCCAAATTACAAAATGACATTGGTTTCCTTATCCTAGGTGTCGACAGCAGCAGATCCAATAATATACATCATTTAAAGAACAAGCATTGTGGCAATTCATATTTTGCAGTAAAACTAAATTACTTTTAATTTCATTAGAACAGGTTTAATGTTAAAGGTTCTCTTACTTAGAAAATAGTCCTGATCATGTAGGTCTTGGCCTAGACGATATCCATAACAAGTAACACACTGAATGCATACATTTTCATTCATTTTAATTGTAGTCTTTCTACAACTCGTATTACCAATCTGGGAGGTAAAGTTAAAGTATTTCATAATGTAGCTGTGCATTTCGGATGGAATCAAGGCATTAGAATGTACCAGAGGCCACCACAAATGGACCTTGTTCTGCCCCCCAAAAATTCAGGGGACATACCCCCTGGCTTTACTGAAAACACGGATTAATCTATCAACTTATTAGCCAGTCAGTCAACTCACTCGACCCCATCAAGGAGTGACTCAAGTCGACTGGATCCGTGTGGCTCAGATGGTAGTGTGGCACTCTCAACGCTGAAGTCGTGGGTTTGATTTCAGATTGTGCAACCGATATACGAAAATGTAAGCACATCTGTAAAACGCTCTGGATTAACTGTCTGCTAAATGTCATATAGCCATCAACCAATCACTTTGTGGATTTTGTCTCCTCCTTTTTAACTGTGAATTTGTTTTTGGGGGGGGGGAAGGAATTAGATTTTAAATTGTGTTTTAGTAGAGTTTTACGAAGTGTTGCTCCTCAAAAGAAATAAATACTTTAAAAAACTGTCTCGCTCTCCTCTCTGTCCTCCTCACTCGCTCTCCACCCCACCTCTCTCACTCTCCAGTTCCTGTGATATCAAGTACACAGAGGGGGTCCAGTCTCTGAACTGGACTAAGATCATGAAGACTATAGTGGATGATCCAGAGGGCTTCTTTGAACAGGGGGGCTGGTCTTTCTTAGACCCGGAGAGTGAGGTGAGGGCTGCGTGTGTGTGCTATTATTGCAAGATAGAAAACATCATTTTAATACTAAGTTGTTGGACAAATGTATTTTTCTCTCTCCATCTGTCTCAGGGGGAAGGAGCAGAGGATGACTCTGAGTCGGGGGAAGACGGGACATTTAACCCCTCGGCAGACGAGAGTGAGGTAGAGGAGGAAGACAGTGATGAAGATTATGACTCAGAGAGCGAGGACTCCGGTAATGGTAACAAGTCATGTTGAGACACACACACACACACATACAAATATACAGAGACTTAGTAGTGTGTGTGCGTGTGTATTTCAGACTACAGTGCGTCGCTGGGCAGTGAAGAGGAGAGCGGTAAAGACTGGGATGAGTTGGAAGAGGAGGCCAGGAAAGGTGAGTCTACTCTACATTCTCCCCAAGGAGGGAAAAGGCTAGCTTACCATCCCTGAAGCAAGAGGTACCATCGCTTGCTGGTCCATGGTATAGAAACACTGGAAAATAATACAACTTTGTTATCCAATGTGAATTGGAACTTCTTCACTGACCTATGACAGTTTTGTCCCTGTGTGTTTTGATAATGAGACACTTTGTGTAATGTGAAATCAGTTTCAAATGTTTTGGTATTGAGTGTCTGTCTCGTGCCTCCACTCCTAGCCGACAAAGAGTCTCACTATGAGGACGCGGAGGAGACCTCGTCGGCTAAGAGGAAGGGTCGCTCGTCAGCCCCGCCTCCCAGTGCCAAGAAGAAACGGCGTCACTGAATGACACCCACCACCAGACTGTCTCACCTACGCACACACTGCCAAAAACATTGTTGATTCAATCCCCCGCTCTAATTCATCTTTGCTCTGTCACTTCCCTTCGTCTTTCTCTCATACGCAAACACACACACACGCTATACGATCTGTATATAGAGGTAGTAGCACCCCCGTGCGTTTGTATTAGACCGTGAGTGTCGTGATTAAATGGGCATATCGTACCTGACGATAGACGGTTCATTCCTCCCTCCATTCCTTTGGCAACTCACTCCCCTGTTTCCAACGGCCAGGTGTGTGTGTGTGTTGGAAGGGTTTTAATTGCAAACTACTGTTTTTCTGTTAAATTGTTTCTAAACCAATATAGTAAGCAGTGATGATGCAGTATCTTCTAAGCATTTTTATAAGATTTAGTGACAACAAATAATCTTCCATTCCTCCTTTCTACTGTTCTATCCTTCTTGGACATAGTTTATTTGTTGAGCGATTAATATGTTGGGAGGGGGGGCAGAGCCGATATCAATATTCCGTTTTTTTAATGGGGGTTTGTACAGACTGACTGACGCTCAAGAACCTCACAATGTCTCTCATTTCCCCACCGCTTTCCTCCATCTTTCTGTTAATCCTGGATAGGTAGACTGTTGAATTGTTAATTAAAAATCCTGATTTTTTTTTTTTTTGTAATAAAATTCAAAAATAGTGGTTATTTTGTCTTTTTCATTCATTTAAGTGTCACTGTCAATGCTACCTATTAATAACTGAGATTGATTAACCATTCTCTGTGCTACAGTGTTCACTTCTGAGTTGGTCTAGCATGTAGTCTAGTTGGTCTAGCATCTAGTTGGTCTAGCATCTAGTCTTCTGTTATTTTGTATGAGAATAACTTAATTTTTATATAGCTCTTTGAATACAAGTAACAAAGTGCTTCATAAAATAATGAACTGAAAGTACTAACAAATAAACACATGACCGGAGGAAGGAGAATGTTTTCTGGCTATCATCTCTGCCAGTAACCAGTTAAGTAACAACAATTGACAGGTGGTATGAGGGGAAACTAAGAATGGGACCAGAAAGTCAAATCTAAACTAAAGGAAAATATACCCATCCTTAAGTCTTTAGGCCACAATGAGCTCCACAGACACAGAGGGGGTTAAATAACTTTTGGTGCAACTGAAGGTACACTACATGACCAAAAGTATGTGGACACCTGGTAGTCGAACATCTCATTCCAAAATCATGGGCATTAATATGGACTTGGTTCCCCCTTTGTTGCTGTAACAGCCTCTACTCTTCTGGGAAGGATTTCTACTAGATGTTGGACCATTCCTGAGGGGACTTGCTTCCATTCAGCCACAAGAGCATTAGAGAGATTGGGGTAATTAGGTCTGGCTCGCAATCGGCGTTCCAATTCATCCCTAAGGTGTTCGATGGGGTTGAGGTCAGGGCTCTGCAGGACAGTCAAGTTCTTTCACACTGATCTCGACAAACCATTTCTGTATGGATCTCGCTTTGCGCACAGGGGTTATTGTCATGCTGAAACAGGAAAGGGCCTGCCACAAAGTTGAAAGCACAGAATAGTCTAGAAGGTCATTGTATGCTGTAGTGTTAAGATTTCCCTTCACTGGAACTAAGGGGCCTAGCCCGAACCATGAAAAACAGCCCCAAACGTATTCTTCCATCAAACTGTACAGTTGGTACTATGCATAGGGGCAGGTAGCGTTCTCCTGGCATCCGCCAAACCCAGATTTGTCCGTTGGACTGCCAGATGGTGAAACGTGATTCATCACTCCAGAGAATGCGTTTCCACTGAGTCCAATGGCGACGAGCTTTACACCACTCCAGCCGATACTTGGCATTGCGCATGGTGATCTTCCGGTTGTGATACAGCCTGGAATCGAACCAGGGTCTGTAGTGACGCCTCTAGCACTGAGATGCATTGCATTAGATCGCTGCGCCTCGCAGGACTGACTGGAGCGGAATCAGTGGAATGGTATCGAATACATCAAACACAGGGTTGATAACTTTGGTTCTACAGAGAAGGAGAGACAGAGTTTGCTAACTGGGATGACGGACAGCTGGATAATTTTGGAGAAAGTCAATACTGTGGACTGTTGAGTGGAGGGAAATGGGAAGATACTGACTGTTTTCCCGAATTAACTTCTTTGTGTGTTGTGATGGTGAGTACCCTTCTGTACTTGTGTATATTAGTTTTCCCATGGACAGCGGTGCATAACTATAACATTGAATTATCATAGTTAAAATGCAAATCCAGGTATAAATGTTTGTCCACTTTTATCCTAACTTCCATCTAAGTAAATTCTTCACTTAGCCATACGTTGATGTCAATGGGAGACTAAGCGAAAAATGTGACTTAAGTGGAAGTTAGGATTCACACCTTAAGTTCGCTCAGAAAGAAAAGTAGGGAGTCGGACATTCTTATCAGACAGCTGACGAGTTGGTCTGAAGCTCAGAGCTACTGCAGAGTGCTACACAGACATGGCCAGTGTGAGGAACCAGGCTCAGAACCATGGAGGTACAGAGCCTAGCCTGGAGCAACAGCAGCGTGTGGATTGGTCTGTTCAGAAACAGGGCGTGGTCAGATCAGAGTGACTCCTCCAGGTAACACCAACACGTTACATTACAGTGCTGTAGCTACTGTGTAGTTATTTAGGTACATTTAACAAGTGCTACATTTGCTATACTGTACTTACCCAGCACGTGTGGTTAGGGGGGTTGCTGCTCTAAATACATTTACATTTACATTTTAGTCATTTAGCAGACGCTCTTATCCAGAGCGACTTACAGTAGAGTGCATACATTTTTATTACATTTACATACTGAGACAAGGATATCCCTACCAGCCAAACCCTCCCTAACGACGCTATGCCAATTGTGCGTCGCCCCACGGACCTCCCGGTTGCGGCCGGCTGCGACAGAGCCTGGGCGTGAACCCAGAGACTCTGGTGGCGCAGCTAGCACTGCGATGCAGTGCCCTAGACCACTGCGCCACCCGGGAGGCCTATACCATGTATAACAGGAATAACTACACTGTAACAAGGACACTATAATGTAAAGTGACTCCTCTTCCTCCTCCCCCCTCCTACTCCTCTGCCCCCTCCTCTTCCTCCCCTTCCCCCCTCCTCCTCCTCCCTCAGATTATGGCGTTCAGGGGAGCCATACAACTCAGGAGGGCATCAGAGGTATACCACAGTGTTCATGTTGGATTCTGGGAAATGAACAGACGACAACTGCAGTGACAAACAGCTGCTACAGGTAAAGGTGTGTTCACCTTTTAAATTATTATTTACACAATTTAAAATGATCATTCCTGACAGTTTGGACTGCTGGCGGTTCTAATCAGCTGCAGTGGTTAAATAACCTATCCAGTGCTATTCAGATAAGTGTGTGTGGGTGAAAGTCACTTCAACAAAACAGCTGACATCAGAGAGCTGCACTTGAAGGAGGTGAGAGTCACTAAAGCTACAGTCCTGTGCGTGCGTGCTACAACTAGGGCCCAGATCAGATCATGAGGTGACTGTTCTAGTTGTCTTCCTCTCTTAATTAGCTACAAGATGAACTGAGAGGGCGAGGGATATCAGAGTCTGTCAATCTGAGATGGAAGAAAAGAGTGACACGGACGGAGATGGATGGAAGAAGTGTTGATAAGGAGAAGAAAAGAAAGGAGGATGAATAGGATTAAGAGAATCCTATATTTATTTTCACGGCAAATAGAGGAAACGTGCTACAGAAAGATGACTCTATTCTTTGATTCTTGTCTAACTCTTCTACAGGATAACAATGTACTTCACTATATACCAATTAGTTAATGCTCTTTGTATTTCAACGTTCGTTGTAAATTCTGTATTTACAGATTTAATTGGGGTAGCCTAGTGGTTAGAGCGTTGGGTCAGTAACTGAAAGGTTGCTGGATTGAATCCCCGAGCTGACGAGGTAAAAATCTGTCGTTCTGCCCCTGAACAAGGCAGTTAACCCACTGTTCCCCGGTAGGCTGTCATTGGAAATAAGAATTTGTTCTTAACTGACTTGCCTAGTTAAATGTAAAAAAATATACTTACACAACAAACTATATCCACTAAATCAGCACTTATCTAAATGTTAATATTGTCGCTATAGAATTAGGATTTTCTTTCATGTAATAAAGGAAATAAACATGTTTCATACACAACTTACATTTTTACATACACTACTGTTCAAAAGTTTGGGGTCACTTAGAAATGTCCTTGTTTTTCAAAGAAAAGCTCATTTTTTTGTCCATTAAAATAACATCAAATTGATCAGAAATATGATGTAGACATTGTTAATGTTGTAAATAACTATTGTAGCTGGAAACGGCAGATTTTTTTATGGAATATCTACATAGGCGTACAGAGGCCCGTTATCAGCAACCATCACTCCTGTGTTCCAATGGCACGTTGTGTTAGCTAATCCAAGTTTATCATTTTAAAAGGCTAATTGATCATTAGAAACCCTTTTGCAATTATGTTTGCACTGTTGTTCTGATTAAAGAAGCAATAAAACTGGTCTTCTTTAGACTAGTTGAGTATCTGGAGCATCAGCATTTGTGAGTTTGATTACAGGCTCAAAATGGCCAGAAACAAAGACTTTCTTCTGAAACTCGTCAGTCTATTCTTGTTCTGAGAAATAAAGGCTATTCCATGTGAGAAATTGCCAAGAAACTGAAGATCTCGTACAACGCTGTGTACTACTCTCTTCACAGAACAGCGCAAACAGGCTCTAATCAGAATAGAAAGAGGAGTGGGAGGCCCCGGTGCACAACTGAGCAAGAGGACATGTACATAAGAGTGTCTAGTTTGAGAAACAGACGCCTCACAAGTCTTCAACTGGCAGCTTCATTAAATAGTACCCGCAAAACACCAGGCAGAGTGCCTCTGTCCAGTGTCTATGTTCTTTTGCCCATCTTAATCTTTGCTTTTTATTGGCCGGTCTGAGATAAGGCTTTTTCTTTGCAACTCTGCATAGAAGGCCAGCATCCCGGAGTCGCCTCTTCACTGTTGATGTTGAGACTGGTGTTTTGCAGGTACTATTTAATGAAGCTGCCAGTTGAGGACTTGTGAGGTGTCTGATTCTCAAACTAGACACTCTTATGTACATGTCCTCTTGCTCAGTTGTGCACCGGGGCCTCCCACTCCTCATTCTATCCTGGTTCGAGCCAGTTTTCGGGCTGTTCTGTGAAGGGAGTAGTATACAGCATTGTACGAGATCTTAAGTTTCTTGGAATAGCCATGGAATAGCCATCATTTCTCAGAACAAGAATAGACTGACGAGTTTCAGAAGAAAGTTATTTGTTTCTGGCCAGTCTCAACGTCACACCAGTCTCAACGTCAACAGTGAAGAGGCGTCTCCGGGATGCTGGCCTTTTTAGCTAACACAACGTGCCATTGGAACACAGGAGTGATGGTTGCTGATATTGGACCTCAGGGCGTCTATGTAGATATATATATGTTTTTTTTAATCATTTACAACATTAACAATGTCTACACTGTATTTCTGATCAATTTTATGTTATTTTAATGGACAAAAAAAATAGCTTTTCTCTAAAAAACAAGAACATTTCTAAGTGTCCCCAAACTTTTGAACGGTAGTGCACAGCCGTTACCATTTGGGGTCACTTTTGGAAAAAGTAACAATCACAGCAAAATATGAACTTATTTCTGTAACTAATGTTATCTGAAATGAAAAATGACCAAAATATACTGTTATTTTAGCAAAATTACAGTGAATTTGCATTTTCTTTCAAACAAAAATATGTATTTTTCCTTTATATAAAGTTCAGATTTTTTCCAAAGAACAATCTAAATTACCATCATTTGATGATAATATCATTTAGTTTTCATAATTTTGAAGAAAATATGAATTTTGTCATATGCATATATCTAAGGTAATTTAAATGTTTCACACGCTCATATCTAGTTATAAACAGCTATAACCATAGACAAGTACATAAGGTGCTCCATCTCTGCAGGTGATTTGTCTATCAGGTCAAGATCACTCCAACAGGTCCCCCTACACTAATATGCTATATTCACATTAAATAAGAGCTAAATAAGAGCTTGTTAATAAATGTCCTCTGTTGTGGACATCAGCTTGTTAATAAATGTCCTCTGTTGTGGACATCAGCTTGTTAATAAATGTTCTCTGTTGTGGACATCAGCTTGTTAATAAATGTCCTCTGTTGTGGACATCAGCTTGTTAATAAATGTTCTCTGTTGTGGACATCAGCTTGTTAATAAATGTCCTCTGTTGTGGACATCAGCTTGTTAATAAATGTCCTCTGTTGTGGACATCAGCTTGTTAATAAATGTCCTCTGTTGTGGACATCAGCTTGTTAATAAATGTTCTCTGTTGTGGACATCAGCTTGTTAATAAATGTCCTCTGTTGTGGACATCAGCTTGTTAATAAATGTTCTCTGTTGTGGACATCAGCTTGTTAATAAATGTCCTCTGTTGTGGACATCAGCTTGTTAATAAATGTTCTCTGTTGTGGACATCAGCTTGTTAATAAATGTCCTCTGTTGTGGACATCGGGGTGAACTAACTGTTTTACCTCCTGTCCCCATTTACTGTAATGCTACATGTTTTATATACCATGAACTGAGTCCTAATGGCCACTACATGTTTTATATACAATGAACTGAGTCCTAATGGCCACTACATGTTTTATATACAATGAACTGAGTCCTAATGGCCACTACATGTTTTATATACAATGATCCGAGTCCTAATGGCCACTACATGTTTTATATACAATGAACTGAGTCCTAATGGCCACTACATGTTTTATATACAATGAACTGAGTCCTATTGGCCACTACATGTTTTTTATACAATGAACTGAGTCCTAATGGCCACTACATGTTTTATATACAATGAACTGAGTCCTAATGGCCACTACATGTTTTAGATACAATGAACTGTGTCCCAATGGCCACTACATGCTTTATATACAATGAACCGAGTCCTAATGGCCACTACATGTTTTATATACAATGAACTGAGTCCTAATGGCCACTACATGTTTTATATACAATGAACTGAGTCCTAATGGCCACTACTGTCACGTTCCTGACCGGTTTTCTGTTATTTTGTATGTGTTTGACGGTCAGGGCGTGAGTTTGGGTGGGTAGTCTATGTTATGTGTTTCTATGTTTGTTAAAGGGTGACCTGATATGGTTCTCAATTAGAGGCAGGTGGTTTTCATTTCCTCTGATTGAGAGCCATATTAAGGTAGGTGTTTTCACATTGATTGTTGTGGGTGGTTGTTTCCTGTATCTGTGTTTGTTGCACCATACGGGACTGTATCGTTCGTTCGTTTTGTTTGTAGTCAGTACTGGTTCGTTCGTTCTTCGTTACGTGTAAGTTCGTAGTCCAGGTCTGTCTACTTCGTTTGTTGTTTTGTATTGTTGTTCAAGAGTTTTTCCGTCTTCGTCTGTTCCTTGTAATAAATAATATGTATAACTCCAACGCTGCATTTTGGTCGAATCCTTGCTACTCCTCTTCGGATGAAGAGAAGGAGGAAGCCCGTTACAGAACCACCCACCAAACCCGGACCAAGCAGCGGGACCACGAACAGTGGTCCACGAAACAAGGATTGCAGGATTTCTGGAGTTGGGAGGAAATCATAGAAGGAAAAGGACCATGGGCTAAGGTGGGAGTGAATCGCCGCTCTGGGGAGGAGAAGGAGGCAGCCACAGCCCAGGAGCGGAGATATGAAGGTACGCGGCTAGCACGGAAGCCCGTGAAGAAACCCCAACAATTTCTTGGGGGGGGGCTAAGAGGTAGTGGGCCGAGGGCAGGTAGGAGACCTGCGCCCACTTCCCAGGCTAACCGTGGAGAGCGGGAGTACGGGCAGACACCGTGTTACGCAGTAGAGCGCACGGTGTCTCCTGTACGTGTTCATAGCCCGGTGCGGGTTATTCCACCTCCCCGCACTGGTAGGGCTAGATTGGGCATTGAGCCAAGTGCCATGAAGCCGGCTCTTCATATATGGCCTCCAGTACGTCTCCTTGGGCCGGCTTACATGGCACCAGCCTTACGCATGGTGTCCCCGGTTCGCCTTCATAGCCCGGTGCGGGTTATTCCACCTCCCCGCACTGGGCAGGCGACGGGGAGCATTCAACCAGGTAAGGTTGGGCAGGCTCGGTGCTCAAGGGAGCCAGTACGCCTGCACGGTCCGGTATTTCCGGCGCTACCCCCCCGCCCCAGCCCAGTACCACCAGTTTTGGCACCACGCACCAGGCTTCCAGTGCGTTTCCAGAGCCCTGTTCCTCCTCCACGCAATCTCCCTAGGGTGCGTGTCTCCAGCCCAGTGCCTCCAGTTCCGGCACCACGCACTAAGCCACCTGTGCGTCTCCAGAGCCCTGTACACACTGTTCCTTCTCCCCGTACTCGTCCTGATGTGCGTGCCCTCAGCCCGGTGCCACCAGTGCCGGTACCACGCACCAGGTCCATAGTGCGTTTTGAGAGTCCAGTGTGCCCTGTCCCTGCTCCCCGCACTAGCCTGAAGGTGCGTGTCTTTAGCCCGGTGCCTCCAGTTCCGGCACCACGCACCAGGCCTACAGTGCGCCTCATCCGGCCAGAGCCATCCGTCTGCCCAGTGCCATCTGAGCCATCCGTCTCCCCAGTGCCATCTGAGCCATCCGTCTCCCCAGCGCCATCTGAGCCATCCGTCTCCCCAGCGCCATCTGAGCCATCCGTCTCCCCAGCGCCATCTGAGCCATCCGTCTCCCCAGCGCCATCTGAGCCATCCGTCTGCCCAGTGCCGTCTGAGCCATCCGTCTGTCCCGAGCCATTAGAGCCGCCCGTCTGTCCCGAGCCGTCAGAGCCGTTAGTCAGTCAGGAGCCGCTAGAGCCATTCGTCAGTCAGGATCTGCCAGAGCCGCCAACCAGACAGGATCTGCCAGAGCCGCCAACCAGACAGGATCTGCCAGAGCCGCCAACCAGACAGGATCTGCCAGAGCCGCCAACCAGACAGGATCTGCCAGAGCCGCCAACCAGACAGGATCTGCCAGAGCCGTCAGCGAGCCATGAGCGTCCAGAGCCGTCAGCCAGCCATGAGCGTCCAGAGCCGTCAGCCAGCCATGAGCGTCCAGAGCCGTCAGCCAGCCATGAGCGTCCAGAGCCGTCAGCTAGCCATGAGCGTCCAGAGCCGTCAGCTAGCCATGAGCGTCCAGAGCCGTCAGCCAGTCATGAGCTGCCCCTCAGCCCAGAGCTGCCATTTATCCAGAACTGCCCCTCAGTCCAGAGCTGTCTCTCTGTCCGGAGCTGCCCTTCAGTCCGGAGTTGCCCCTCTATCCTGAGCTACCTCTCTATCCTGACCTACCTCTCTGTCCTGAGCTACCTTATCCCGGTGCTGCCCCTTGTCCCGGTGCTGCCCCTTATCTTAAGGTTACCATTTATATTAAGTGGGTGTAAAATGAGGGTGGTCATTCTAAGGGGGAGACGTAAGCTGGGATTGACTATGGTGGGGTGGGGACCTCGCCCAGAGCCTGAGCCACCACCGTGGTCAGACGCCCACCCAGACCCTCCCCTAGACTTTTGGTGGTGCGTTCGGAGTACGCACCTTGAGGGGGGGGTTATGTCACGTTCCTGACCGGTTTTCTGTTATTTTGTATGTGTTTGACGGTCAGGGCGTGAGTTTGGGTGGGTAGTCTATGTTATGTGTTTCTATGTTTGTTAAAGGGTGACCTGATATGGTTCTCAATTAGAGGCAGGTGGTTTTCATTTCCTCTGATTGAGAGCCATATTAAGGTAGGTGTTTTCACATTGATTGTTGTGGGTGGTTGTTTCCTGTATCTGTGTTTGTTGCACCATACGGGACTGTATCGTTCGTTCGTTTTGTTTGTAGTCAGTACTGGTTCGTTCGTTCTTCGTTACGTGTAAGTTCGTAGTCCAGATCTGTCTACTTCGTTTGTTGTTTTGTATTGTTGTTCAAGAGTTTTTCCATCTTCGTCTGTTCCTTGTAATAAATAATATGTATAACTCCAACGCTGCATTTTGGTCGAATCCTTGCTACTCCTCTTCGGATGAAGAGAAGGAGGAAGCCCGTTACAACTACATGTTTTATATACAATGAACTGAGTCCTAATGGCCACTACATGTTTTATATACAATGATCCGAGTCCTAATGGCCACTACATGTTTTATATACAATGAACTGAGTCCTAATGGCCACTACATGTTTTATATACAATGAACTGAGTCCTATTGGCCACTACATGTTTTTTATACAATGAACTGAGTCCTAATGGCCACTACATGTTTTATATACAATGAACTGAGTCCTATTGGCCACTACATGTTTTTTATACAATGAACTGAGTCCTAATGGCCACTACATGTTTTATATACAATGAACTGAGTCCTAATGGCCACTACATGCTTTAGATACAATGAACTGAGTCCCAATGGCCACTACATGCTTTATATACAATAACTGAGTCCTAATGGCCACTACAAATATTTTGTCATGTTTTTTTACTTATTTGTTACATGTTTTTTTCTTCTTCACCCCAAACACTTACGTGACGCAACAAAAATCAATTCGAAAACTTTTTTGGTTGCTTGATCTGATTAGGCTATACCTTCTTTCTCTCTCTTTACAATGTGTTACAATGAGTGCTTATCCCCAGTATTATGTGAGCTCAAGGACTCAGGTGAAAATATGCACTATACCCTCAGTTAGTCTCACTAAACCAGTTCTCTCTCTTCCCCCGTTGCCAGTGGACACAACGAGTCTGTGGAGTCTGTGGAGTCATTGTGGCCTGAGAGCCCAAATGGGACGAAGAGGATAAGTTGCCTTGCTTTCACACACTTAAGAGTTTTATTCCAAAACGCTAAATATCCAATTTCAGAAATGTTTGTAAATGAGCTTTTATTGTTTAAATAAACTATGAAAGGGATTGGTGTATTTTTTCACTATCTAATCATGGCATCGGGTTGTTCACTGAAAGACATGTATTTGGTTAAAATCTATCACTTCATGGTTTCATTTCAGAGAGGCAAATAATCATGTTTTTTTTGCAAAATGCTATATATACATTTACATTACATTTAAGTCATTTAGCAGACGCTCTTATCCAGAGCGACTCGCTCTCAGAGAAATAAGTAATACTGCTAGATTTTATACACTCAAATGTAACAAATAACTACATTTTTAATAAAGAAATGTACAAATGATACATTTGTAACATCAATATTTATAAAAAATATACATAATAATAATTCAATATGAGATCTGTATGTGTAACCGATGTGAAATGGCTAGCTAGTTAACGGTGGTGCACGCTAATAGCGTTTCAATCGGTGACGTCACTCGCTTTGAGACCTTGAAGTAGTGGTTCCCCTTGCACTGCAAGGGCCGTGGCTTTTGTGGGGTGATGGGTAACGATGCTTCGTGGGTGACTGTTGTTGATGTGTGCAGAGAGTCCCTGGTTCGCGCCCGGGTCGGGGCGAGGGGACGGTCTAAAATTATACTGTTACATTGATGCTGTTGACCTGGATCACTGGTCATACAGGATATGTAAGGGGAGCCGGGAGCTACAACTGCGTAGGTGTGAAAGTGTTACTTCATTATAACTCCTTCTGGCTGCAGGGGGAGTATTGAGTAGCCAGATAAAAGGTGCCCATTTCAAACGGCCTCGTACTCAATTCTTGCTCGTACAATATGCATATTATTATTACTATTGGATAGAAAACACTCTCTAGTTTCTAAAACCGTTTGAATTATATCTGTGAGTCAAACAGAACTCATTTGGCACAAACTTCCTGACCAGGAAGTGGAAAGTCTGAAATCGAGGCTCCGTTCTACTTCCTGCCTATAAATGGGCATGATACGTATTAGTATACATGCACTTCAGAGACCTTCCCCTGGATGTCAAGAGGCGGTGAGAGAAGAAATTTAGTGTTTATCTTGGTCTGAAGTGGAATACAAGCTCTTTGTATGACGTGTACCCCATTTCCTGTTTCCTGGAGAGCGCGTCAAGGGACCTGGATTTGCCTTCTGTTTAGCTGCCGTTATAGGCGACTACTATCTCTGGCTTTGATTTTATTTGATACATGTGACCATATCATCGTAAAGTATGTTTTTTCAATATAGTTGAATCAGATTATTGAAATTTTTTGGGGAGTTTTGCCGTGTTCCGTTCTCTGACTTTGTTGACGATGGATAGATTCGCGCCACTTGGCTAGTGCGCTTGCTAATTCAAGAGGGAAAGAGTCCGTTCTAAATCCAAACAACGACTGTTCTGGACAAAGGACCCCTTGTCCAACATTCTGATGAAAGATCAGCAAAAGTAAGAAACATTTTATGATGCTATTTCATATATCTGTCGTACATGTGAACTAGTCGTGGGCGCCCAACTTTTGTGTACTCTAGCTATACCGAAGCTGGATGTCGTAATGAAGTTATTTTTTAGAATTCTAACACTGCGATTTCATTAAGAACTAATGGATCTATCATTTCCTATACAACATGTATTTTTTAGTTATGTTTATGAATAGCTATTTGGTCAGAATATGTGTGTCAGAAAAAGTGTCCGAAAAATATCCGGGCGTTGTGGGAAAAAGTAGCTAAGTTAGCACAACGTATAACCATTGATTTCAGCTCTAAATATGCACATTTTCGAACAAAACATAAGTGTATGTATAACCTGATGTTATAGGACTGTCATCTGATGAAGAAAATCAAGGTTAGTCAAAAATTATATATCTTTTACTGGTTTGTTACGATCGCTAACCTTTTGCTACTGGGAAATGGCATGTGTTTCTGGCTATTGTGGTAAGCTAATATAACGCTATATTGTGTTTTCGCTGTAAAACACTTAATAAATCGGAAATATTGGCTGGAATCACAAGATGCCTGTCTTTCATTTGCTGTACACTATGTATTTTTCAGAAATGTTTTATGATGAGTAATTAGGTATTTGACGTTGGTGTCTGTAATTATTATGGCTGCTTTCGGTGCAATTTCTGATTGTAGCTGCAATGTAAACTATGATTTATACCTGAAATATGCACATTTTTCGAACAAAACATAGATTTATTGAATAACATGTTATAAGACTGTCATCTGATGAAGTTGTTTGTTGGTTAGTTTGGTTGGTTCTTGGTTAGTTAGGTTGGCTTTGTGCATGCTACCTGTGCTGTGAAAAATGTCTGTCCTTTTTTGTATTTGGTGGTGAGCTAACATAAATATACGTGGTGTTTTCGCTGTAAAACATTTTAAAAATCGGACACGTTGGCTGGATTCACAAGATGTGTACCTTTCATATTTTGGTGATTACAATAATATTGGACTTGTTAATGTGTGAAAGTTAAATATTTAAAAAATATATATTTTGAATTTCGCGCCCTGCACTTGAGCTGGCTGTTGTCATAAGTGTACCGACGTCGGGCTTGTGTGAAAGTGTTACTTCATTATAAGTATCTCCAAATGTTTCTCCTTCACTCATTTGAAACGATCCAGCTAATGTAGAGGATCTCTCGCATTCCTCACCGGCCAATACTTATTTATTTATGACCCCAAGACCTGGATTGAAGCACAGAGATACTGCAGAGATAAGTACACTGACCTGGCCACCATAGACAACATGGAGGATATGAACAGATTGCTGAACTTAGAACATTTTGGTGATTACAATAATACTGTCTGGATAGGGCTGTATGATGATGTTAACAGCTGGAGGTGGTCTCTGGAAGACAGTGACTACTACAGTGAGGGAGGGGCTGAGTTCAGAAACTGGGGCAGTGGACAGCCTTATGACCAAGGCAGTGGACAGCCTGGTGACCAAGGCAGTGGACAGCCTGGTGACCAAGGCAGTGGACAGCCTGATGACCAAGGCAGTGGACAGCCTGGTGACCAAGGCAGTGGACAGCCTGATGACCAAGGCAGTGGACAGCCTGATGACCAAGGCAGTGGACAGCCTGGTGACCAAGGCAGTGGACAGCCTTATGACCAAGGCAGTGGACAGCCTGGTGACCAAGGCAGTGGACAGCCTGATGACCAAGGCAGTGGACAGCCTGGTGACCAAGGCAGTGGACAGCCTGATGACCAAGGCAGTGGACAGCCTGATGACCAAGGCAGTGGACAGCCTGATGACCAAGGCAGTGGACAGCCTGATGACCAAGGCAGTGGACAGCCTGGTGACCAAGGCAGTGGACAGCCTGGTGACCAAGGCAGTGGACAGCCTTATGACCAAGGCAGTGGACAGCCTGGTGACCAAGGCAGTGGACAGCCTGATGACCAAGGCAGTGGACAGCCTGGTGACCAAGGCAGTGGACAGCCTGATGACCAAGGCAGTGGACAGCCTGGTGACCAAGGCAGTGGACAGCCTGGTGACCAAGGCAGTGGACAGCCTGATGACCAAGGCAGTGGACAGCCTGATGACCAAGGCAGTGGACAGCCTGATGACCAAGGCAGTGGACAGTACTGCGCAGTGATGAGAGACAACGGAAGGTGGAACGACGATCGTTGCTCAAACAAGGAAATCTTCATCTGCTACGACGGTAAGAAATAACCGACTACATCAACCTATTATGCATTTATTTTGGACGATACACACACCACTGGGCACACCAAGTCATTTCAATGTGGACAATTGGGTAATATTTGTAGATACGTTGATCAATGAGATTACAATTTATATTCACCCACTCAAAAAGACAGCCAAAGGTTTTTTGAAATCCAAATGTGTATTCACGTTGCTTTCAACCATCTAAAAGAACCACCAAATTCCAAAGAAAAAATAATGTCTTATTTTTGGTTTAGTTGACACGTGTTATCACTGCACATTACAACAATTTTAAAGCACAACCAAATTCAAGTGGGAAAACAGGTGTCATTGGATACTTGGACCTTGTGACCCGCCCGAAGGCATATCCAATAAGACATGGGTGTAAGGTTCTGTATTTATTTTCTTAGTCAAACTTGTGTTCTGTTTCATTGTGTTCTTGAACGTAGCCCTGTTTCTTTGTGTTCTGGAACGTAGCCCTGTCTTTCATTTTTGTTCATTGATTTCACCTGTTATTTACTCACCTGGTCGCATCAGCTCCTTATTTAGTTCAGTTCATTCTGTTTGTGCCTTTGTGAGGTATTGTTCATTTGGACTCTACTAAGCCTTTTCCTAGCTTGTTTGTGAGAACCAGTTATAGCCTTCAGTCCTAGTTTTGATTCACCTGCCTGTTTGCCTACCTGTGTATGACCATTGCCTGCCTGTGACCACGATTCCTGCCTTCTGCGAAGGTGACTCACTTCTGCGCGTGAGTCTACACCTTTTTCTCCCTGAGTATTCATTACAATGGGGATGGGCTTATTGGAATGAAATAAATGGAACGGAGTGAAACATGTGGTTTCTATATGTTTGATGCCGTTCCCAACTATTCCATTCCAATGAGCCTGTCCACCTATAGCGCCTCCTACCAGCCTCCTCTGGCCATGCACGCACACACACACACACACACAGGTCAAATTTGTTCATAATATCATTTCCCAACAGGAGGGACCAATTCCTCCAATAATTTCAGTTTGATTAATGAAAGCCAAAGTTGGTCTGAGGCGCAGAGTTACTGCAGAGAGTACCACACAGACCTGGCCAGTGTGAGGAACCAGACTGAGAACCAGGAGATACAGGTTTCTTGTTTTCTTCTATGTTTCGTCCCTAATATATGCCATTTAGTATATGCCATTTAGCAGACACTTTTATCCAAAGCGACACAGTCATGCATGCATACAAACATTTGAACTTACTGTCTTGGCATTACAAGCACCATGCTCTACCAACTGAGCCACAAAGGAACAGAGGACCACTTGTGATCTCCCTTTCTCTTTCGGTTCTAGGCCGGGTTACAGTAAAGAAGTTACTTTATGACAACTGCTGATGTAAAAAGGCTTTATAAATACATTTGATTGATTGGTACAGAGAGTGGCCAATGGTAGCAGCATGTGGATCGGCCTGTTCAGAGACTCCTGGAAGTGGTCAGACCAGAGCGACACCTTCAGATACTGGGACGAGGGAGAGACTAATAATTTCCAAGGAACGTCTGAGGGTTGTGATGAAGTATGGATCACAAACAATGGACTATGGAACAATATTATCTGCACTCATCCAGTCTTTTGTCTGCTACTACACAGGTGAGTGAAATGTGTGTTTGTGTACCCAAATATTAAAGTAATAATGAGAGCATGAAAAGATTTTAAAGACGGAGGGGGTACTAAGTATGCGTGTGTATTGGGGGATATGTTGGAGTGCAGGTGAAATTCACCTCGACAATAGCGCTAACAGATTCTAACATCACCGAACTGGTCTTGAAGAAGGTGAGTCATTCTACCTCACCTGTTAACCGAACAATTTTCCCTTACCTTAACAGACAAGGAAACAAAGGCCCTAGTTAGTTAGGAGTTATTAACAGACAAGGGCCCTAGTTAGTTAGGAGTTATTCCTGGTAATAACATATATAATGTATATGAATAATATATGCCAGGGTTCCCCAACTGGGTGATTATATTCGACCCCCCAAGTTTTCTGAGCAATTTGTTTAACTTTTTATTATTAATTATTGGACATAAAATACTGTAAAAACACCAGCATATCAGCTCCAAGTGATTTTAATTTTGTAAACCTGTCTCCTCCCCTTCATCTACAATGAATGAAGTAGATTTAACAAGTGACATCAATAAGGGATCATAGCTTTAAAAAAGAGCAGGTGTTCTTAATGTTTTGTATATTCAGCGTATGTGATGTTATACAAACGTAAGCAAGGTTTGAAATTATAATTTTTTTGTCAAATATGATATCTGTTTGGGTCTTCTTGCAGTGAATTTTCAGTCTACAAATGATTTGTAACTACACTACCGCTCAAAAGTTTGGGGTCACTTAGAAATATCCTTGTTTTTTAAAGAAAAGCACATTTGTTGTCCATTAAAAAAACATCAAATTAATCAGAAATACAGGTAGACATTGTTAATGTTTTTTAATGGAATATCTACATAGGCGTACAGTACCGTTTTGCAATTATGTTAGCACAGCTGAAAACTGTTATTCTGATTAAAGAAGCAATAAAACGGGCCTTCTTTAGACTAGTTGAGTATCTGGAGCATCAGCAGTTGTGGGTTCGATTACAGGCTCAAAATGGCCAGAAACAAATAACTTTATTTTGAAACTCGTCAGTCTATTCTTGTTCTGAGAAATGAAGGCTATTCCATGTGAGAAATTGCCAAGAAACTGAAGATCTCGTACAACGCTGTGTACTACTCCCTTCACAGAACAGTGCAAACAGGCTCTAAATAGCTGTAATCACTCATCTAATACATTTTTGAACATACTATATCAACTAAATCAACATTCTTCATGTTATTGTCATCTTATCATGTTATTGAAATGTTATTCGTCATGTTATTCGTCATGTTATTTAAATGTTATTGAAATGTTATTCGTCATGTTATTGAAATGTTATTCGTCAAGTTATTGAAATGTTACTCGTCATGTTATTGAAATGTTATTCGTCATGTTATTGAGATGTTATTCGTCATGTTAGTCATATTATCTAAATCACAGACAGTTAACACCAAGTTCAACACATAGGCAGATTGATTATTGGACAAATAATCAGTACTATCATCAAGAACTACAGTTCTCAACAGACCAGAATCAATCAAATTACATGTGGCCCATTCCATCTTGATTTTTAACCAATCAGCCTGTCAGCCTCTATGACTGACAGGCAGAATGACAAATGGGGCAGAGTTCAAGAATCATAAAATACCATTTATAATATCGCATATATCATTACATTTGCATACTGGCAAACAGTTCAGCAGAAGTGTTTTTAGGATGGACACAGATGGGGATTTTGTTTGTTGCAGGGTCTTAAAACAATATGGCCTTTAATAAACGCATTTCATGCAATTCTATGTCATTTAAGCCTACATGACAGGAGACATTATCAGATTTTTTTATTTATATTACTACACAAATGAACGAAATGAGTGGCTACTCTGACACTGTCAAACAGATGAATTAAAAATGACCTGGTCTTGACCTGGCCCATGGCTAATAAAAAGAAACGAGACAGATTGTACAACATTAGGAGGAAATGTATTATAGGCTATAGCAGGATTCTAAATCAACTTTCCACTGGCATTGACTCACCCAATGATGAAGATAGCATGAATATGTTTAGCCTTGTCACCGTACCGGTGATGGTTTCAAGATAGGCCTGAGCTACTTTGAAAACAGTGCTGTTCGTCTGAGTTGGTAGCTCCTACAGACAGATTAGTCTTCTCTTTTCAGCAGTGGGCATTTGCTTTCCTAACATATTTCCCTCAATTGTATTTAGACATTTGCAAAAGGCCTTTCGCTATTCACTGACGGCAACGGAGAAAAAGAAAACCCATAGAAATACAATCCATAGAAACAGAAACCATAGAAGGAAAGTGTCCATTAAGTCAGGACTGGCAGCCATTTTGAGCGTACCCATGAGTATACCAGTGAAATTGGCAAGGTGAGAATCCTTCTATGGATAATATCTCTATGGCCACAACTCAACATGTTGTTCAATATTTGGCGCACGTGCTGCACAAATTCAGTCAGTGTTCAGACAGAAGTCATTATATAATTTAGGCAAAATTATTTAAATTTATCAGGGGTGGCGGCAGCCCTACTTCCCTTGGCTATGTCAAGAATCAGAGTTCTCAACACACCAGAACCAATCAAAATACATGTGGCCCATCCCATCTTGATTTCTAACCAATCAGCCTGTCAGCCTCTATGACTGACAGACAGAATGACAAATGGGGCAGAGTTTTTATCATTGTCATTGACACTAGAGCTCAGGAAAGGGAAAAGTTT
Organism: Salvelinus namaycush; assembly: GCF_016432855.1. Taxonomy (NCBI): domain Eukaryota; kingdom Metazoa; phylum Chordata; class Actinopteri; order Salmoniformes; family Salmonidae; genus Salvelinus; species Salvelinus namaycush. The sequence goes on along the minus strand of NC_052342.1, from coordinate 18,971,869 downwards.
CTCATTGAAGGTGCACCCAGTGAAGGAATAGATATGAGCCTTGGCTTCCGAGTCGTAAAAAGACACCAACCCTTCCTTGTGATCCACAAACACCCCCACCTTCTGGGGCTTCTCCCTCAGGGAGAGGAGGGTGGAGCCAGAATCATCTGCAGCCTTGTACTCATACCTATTGGTCAACCACAAGGTCCAGTAGCCAATCGCAGGGGTCGGGAGTGCCTTCCCCTTCCTGTCGATGGACTCCCTGGCCACTCCTAGGCCCCAGTCAGTCTTCCCAGAGACCTGCACCTTTAAGTTCAAATTCAAGTAAAAAAACAAACAACATTTATAGTTATATTTTTGTCATTCAGCAGATGCTCTTATCCAGAGCGACTTACAGTTCATCGCTAGGTACGAGAACCACATCTTACAGTCATAGCAAGTACAACTTCCCTTTAATATACCCGCAAAACTGAAACAACCCTACAATGATACTCTGAGGGCTGATTTCTTACCTTTGAAACAATGATCTGAAAGCATTAGTGTGTTTTTTTTGTCCAGTCTAATATGGTGGTATATAGACCGAAAAGATAAATATCTAAAAGCCCAAAAAGTCTAATATCCACCGATAATGTCAGTCAACCGATACATCCGTTTGGCTCTTTATTGTACTGTATCTCACCTCGAAGTAGAATCTCCTGGAGGAGAACCCTGTCCTCCCAAGGACGCTGATACTGGTATTGAACCTCTTGGGGTTGAAAGGCAGGATCCTCCAATCGTTGACGTGTCTCGCCTGTTTCCCATCCTCAGACAGAACCAGGAAAGGATGAGCTGTGTCGGGGTCCAGAATCACGTTCACTATCGGAAAATAACAATAAAGCAGATATATCATTCATCCATTAATCAATTAATTAATACATCCATCAATTCATTCATTCATTCATCCATGCATTAATTCATTCAGCCATCCATCCATTAATTAATACATTCATTTATCCATCTATCCATTCATCAAAACATTCATCATACATTAATCCTTTCATTCATCCATCCATTATTTAATCCATCCATCCATCCATTCTGTTAGTTTTAATTAGGGACATGAGTTGTCCATGACCACCCTGTGGTGTCACCTGACCAGGCTATAGTTAGGATCAAAACAAGAATGGATAAATGACAGTAAAATGTAAAATAATTAATTAAATGATGTGGTAAATAATTCAACGGTGGGTTAAGAGATTGAGAAACGAGAGATGAACATGTGGATTGCAAATTGTAGCATGTTTTACCTGCATTAGTCTTCAGCAATTTCAACCCTGAATGAAAAGAAAAAACTCACAATTGAAAATGTCATTGTTCATGGTGAAGATTTAATCTAATTTAATTATAGCCAAATCGAATGGGTCCAAATAAAAAATGACTGTAAATGTGTAAAACACTGGTTGAATCAACGTTGTTTCCACGTCATTACATTGAAGAAATGTGGAATAGACGTTGAATTGACGTCTGTGCCCAGTGGGTCATGATTCTACAGTATTTGTAAACTTTTATAAAATGTATCATTATAGATAAATAAAGAATTGTAACCTTTATCCGTGACTTTCTTCATCTCCTCTCTGAAGGTATCCTCCAGTTGGGACACAATTCCCCAGATGTTTTTTCCACCACCGCTAGCACTGATCTCAGAACAGATCTACAGCAGAGGACAGTTTGGATCGAGTTTTACTAAGGACTGATCTCAGAACAGATATACAGCAGAGGACAGTTGGGATCGAGTTTTACTAAGGACTGATCTCAGAGCAGATATACAGCAGAGGACAGTTGGGATCGAGTTTTACTAAGGACAGACTTCAACTAAATGTATTTTATGCATTATTTGCATAAACATTGTCACAAAGTGCTTAACAGTAACCCAGCCCAGAGCAGAAGAGAGAAAAACCTGACTAAGAGGGGTGGCCCTCTTCTGGCTATACTGGATAGAGTCAGCTGAGTTGAGTTTTACTAAGAACTGACCTGAAATAATCCTAACCCTGGCTTCATGTGCACATCCCGTCTCAACGCTAAGGCTAATCCTAACCGTAGCTTCAACCCTAACCATAACCCTAGCTTCATGTCCACATCCCGTCTCAACCCTAACTCTAACCCTCTAGTCGACGACATTCAACTCGACCACAGAGAGAAGCAGTAGCACACCTACCTGTTGTGGGGTGGAACGGAGTTCCCCTTGTTTATTATTTCCACTCTCTAAATCTGCTACTTCCTGTTCCAGCTCCTTGATGAGCCAATCAGCTTGTTTCTCCACAGCTCTCTGTTTCTCCTGGATCTCACCGACGACGTCAGCCTGGCTCCTCTCAATGGAGCGCAACAGCGCAGTGAAGACCTGCTCATTTTCCTCTATGTCTTTCTGTGAACTAGCCTGTGGAATGAAGTGAAATAGATTCAGACCAATTAATGTACTGTAAAAAATGACCTATTGTGAATCTGGGTCACAGGTGTTACTTTATGAGGAAATAAAGCACACAATCAGACCATTCAGATTGTGTGGCCCGGAACTATTTATCAGTTTTAATTTAAAAAATGCAGCTATGATGATGAAAGTAAAATAATTGAATTGAATTACTACAACTGCAGAAGACCCGTACCCTACATAGATGAGAACAACAGTCCGATGCTTATCAGGGCCTGTATTCATAAAGCATCTCAGAGTCAGGGTGCTGATCTAGGATCAGGTTTCCCCTGTCCAAAATAATCATATTCATTATGCTGTAAAAAAGCTAAACTGATCCTATATCAGCACTTCTAAGACTCTTTATGAAAACGATCCAGAACTCACTCTGCTGATCTCCACTGAGTTTTTGATCTCCTCCACCTTCTTCAGTCTGGCCTGGATCTTCCTGTTCACTCCTCCATCTGTAGTGTCCCCCTGTTCTGGCTATAGGGGGGAATGGGTTGATTTGAACCATAATCACAATGTTGATGGACAATTGTTTAATTGACCATACCAGGTAAAACTTTGGGCCCTGGTTATAAGTTCTAAACAAGGACTGGAGTTTTTCCTAGTCAGGTCACATGATCAAGAACAAAAATCTTCTATCTTTACAATTTTACTCAGCTGTCCCACACCACGTACCTCTCTCAATGCCAAAATGGTGTGTGGAGAAATGTCCTCCTGTGCCGATTTGAACTGGTTGATTATCTCGTTAATGAACGTGTTGACGTGGAGGTCGGGACGTTTCTTGAACGTCTCCTTACATAGAGGGCAGATGGCTTCCCTGATATCCCAGTAGTCAGAGATACAAGCTTTGATAGATAGATAGATAGATAGATAGATAGATAGATAGATAGATAGATAGATAGATAGATAGATAGATAGATAGATAGATAGATAGATAGTAACTTTATTAATCACTTAGGGACAATTTTTATGTACATCAGTGGCAGACAAAAATAGATACAATTTACTGTTTGAAACTTAATACAAAGTTAAGATCCATAAAACATGGCGTACATTTGCAGAAGTTGTGTCCACACGGAGTGGAGACAGGGTGGACGAAGATATCCAGGCAGATGGAACAGCGCAACTGGTCTTCTGTCATGCTGAGAGACGCCATATCTACACGCAAACACACACACACACACACAATTTGATCATATAGGCTAATAATGTTAGGTATCAATTTACATTGCTTTAACCCTTTTACCTTTGTAGTACATTTACATTTTAGTCTATTAGCTAGCAGACACGTATCCATAGCGACTTACAGTCAGTAATGGTGTAATAACACAAGCAACAGATTGTATTAACATGTTGTTACATAATATTGCAGAAAGCGTCTTGACATGGAGTTTTCCTACCTTAATTCTTGATTTTTTTGCTGTCGACAGTGGAGAACAGTGAAGTGTAGTCGCTCACCCAGTGAATGGAAAGCAGACTATACCAAAGGGTCTGGCTGTTCATCTGCACAGGTGAATTATTTGTAACGGTGGCGTTTACAAGAAACGGGGAGCTCGACACTTTCATTTTCACTTAGAAGTCTTCTTACATTTCTCCCTCGGTGCAATATCATTCTCTCTTAAAGGCACAGTGTGGTCTCAAGTGTGGGGATATTGAAATAAAGTCTTCAAAGGCTTCTCTAAGCACCTCATTTATCACGTAATTTACCAACAAGAACATTTCAGTAGGCAGGTCAATAGACAGGTCTCCACATTAGATGGCACAAATGTCATCCTCTGTGTGTCTCTATAGTACTGTATTAATATAATTGGAATATTGCTTTTCTACTGGAAAATAGCTCTTTCAAATAAAGTATATGTTTTTTAATAATAAAAAAACACATAAAAGCAATTTTTCCAATTATATTAATACAGTATGATTGAATACAAACAGTCCAGTGATACCCTCCGTAAAGCAATAAAACAGGCAAAACTTCAGTACAGAGACAAAGTGGAGTCGCAATTCAACAGCTCAGATGTGGCAGATGTGGCAGGGACTCCAGACAATCTCGGTTTGTAAAGGGAAAACCAGCCACATCGCGGACAGACGTCTTGCTCTAGGACAGTCCTTCTCAAATAGTGGGGCGCGCCCACTATTGTTTTTTTGTTGCACCGAACAAGAGCACACAGCACAGAGCAGGAGATATGAAGTGCAGATAACAAACCCTTAAGAGACACCATGGAAAAATATTTAACAGGGATGAAAAGAAAGGCGGAGAGAGACGGAGATAATGAGACAAACGTAAGTCTCCCGAAAGCTAAGATGAGGAAATATGACGACGCGTATGTAGCGCTTGGCTTCACTGGGACTACGGTGGGAGACGAGGAAAGACCGGTATGTTGACTGTGTCTAAAAATGTTGGCAGCGGACAGCATGAAGCCAAATAAATTAAGGCGTCACTTAAAGACATTACACCCCAATCACGCTGATAAGCCGCTTGAGTTTTTTCAGCGAAAACGTGCCGAATATTGCCAACAATCGTCCCGCTTTGTGAATGCTACTTCAGTAAACCAGCGAGCACTGTTAGCATCATATAAGGTGGCGTACCAAATTGCTCAGTGCAAAAAAAAACACTCCATAGCAGAGGAGCTGATACTACCTGCAGCATTAGACATGGTCTCTGTCATGCTGGATGACGCAAGTGCTGCAAAAATAAAAACTATGACTTCCTCATTTAGATTTTTTTTTAAATCAGCACAAATTGTTTTATTCATTTTTGTTTTATAGGTCAAAGTGTTCCATATATTGTGCTCCTGAGTTAATGTTGCTGATACATTTGAATTTATTGTTATTTATTGATTATATTTAATTTTATTTTTCAGTATCAAATGGTAAAAAAATGTTTACAGTTTAAATAAGGCTTGATTTTTTTTAAAATTTCAGGCAAATCGATGCACTTGAAGTCTTTTCTGTTACAGACTAAAAAACAATGTTAATAAAGTTATTCTTTGTTTATAAGTTGATCTATATTTCTTTGTTTTTTGTTAATAAGGATACAATGTTATGCAGAGGTGTACTTATAACAATTTTAGAGACAAATTATACTATTTACAGTCGCGGCGGAGAGTTGGGGGGCGCGAAATGTTTACTTCTTCCTAGGGGGGGGGGGGGGGGGGGGGCGTAACAGAAAATAATTGAGAAGCACTGCTCTAGGACAAGCTAAACACCTTTGCTCACTTTGAGGATAAGACAGTGCCGCCGACACGGGCCGCTCCTGAGGACTGTGAACTCACGTTCTCAGTGGCCAACGTGAGTAAGACATTTAAGCATGTTAGCTCTCGCAAGGCTGCCGGCCCAGAATGCATCCTTAGACGCGTCCTCGGCTGGCTGAAGTGTTTACAGACATATTCCATCTCTCTCTATCCCAGTCTTCTGTTCCCACTTGCTTCAAAATGTCCACCATTGTTCCTGTACCAAAGAAAGCGAAGGTAACTGAACTAAATGATTATCGCCCCGTAGCATTCACTTCTGTCATCATTGTCACGAACCGGCTCGAAGTCCGTAACAAAAAGGGAGACAATGTGGAGATAAGGAATAACAAAAATATATTTATTTACTGAAGTAACGTAAATACAATCAACAATGGTGTGTGTAGTCAGTAATCAGTAGTGTGAGTGGTTGTGTGCATAAATGTGATAATGAGGGGTGTTGAAAGGTGCCAAAGCAAACAAACAAAAATGCCACAACCAAAATCTAACAGTGTGTCTGCATGGAGAGAGTCTCCTCAATGAATGGTGAAGAGGTGTATTTATCCCGGGACACACCCGAACCCAGGTCTGTCCCATGTCGCTGACGACCCTCCCAGCTCCGCCCGCCGACATCCTATTAAGGAAAACAAGAGCAAAGAGAAAGAATTCGGCAGACAGAGTGGGAGGGTCGTCACATCATGAAGTGCTATGAGAGGCTAGTTAAGGATCATATCACCTAACACTTAGACCCACTGCAATTTGCATACCACCCCAACAGATCCACGGATGATGCAATCGCCATTGCATTACAGACTGCCCTATCCATCTGGACAAGAGGAAAACCTGCGTCAGAATGCTGTTCATTGACAACAGCTCAGCCTTCAACACCATAGTACCCTCCAAGCTCATCATTAAGCTCTGGGCCCTGGGTTTGAACTCTGCCCTGTGTAACTGGGTCCTGGACTTCATGACGGGCATCCCCCAGGTGGTGAAGGTAGGCAACAACACATCCACTAGCATATCCTCAACACAGGGGCCCCACAAGGGTGCGTGCTCAGCCCCCTCCTGAACTTACTGTTCACCCATGACTGCATGGCCACGTACGCCTCCATCCAACTCCATCATGTTTGCAGACGACACAACAGTGGTAGGCCTGATTACCAACAATGACGAGACAGCCTACAGGGAGGAGGTGAGGGCCCTGGTAGAGTGGTGCCAGGACCTCTCCCTCAACTTCAACAAAATTAAGGAGCTGACCGTGGTCTTCAGGAGACAGCAGAGGGAGCACGCCTCCATCCACATCGACAGGGCCTCAGTGGAGAAGGTGAAAAGCTTCAACTGACAATCTGAAATGGTCCACCCACACAGACAGTGTGGTGAAGAAGGCACAACAGCGCCTCTTCAACCTCAGGAGGCTGAAGAAATTTGGCTTGGCACCTAAGACGCTCACAAACTTTTACAGATGCACCATTGGGATTATCCTGTCGGTCTATATCACCGCCTGCTACAGCAACTGCACCGTCTACAACCGCAGGGCTCTCTAGAGGGTGGTGTGGTAAGACCAGCTCAGTTAATCCCTACCATTGTGGCAATGAATCATCATAATGCTGCATCAAATGTACATGATCCTAGGGGCATTGGCAATTGATGTGCCCCTAATAGCACTGAGTATCTCTGTTTATCCTACAGCTATTGTAAGCAGTAATCATAAGCCTATGAACCAGAGTTACGCTGTTAGCACTGAAGCGGTGTGCCCTAGTAGAAAGACCCTGCACTATCAGCTCCAATATAAATAACATGAGCAAGTCTACTTCTAATAAGCTTCCCAGTAAAGCATTAAAAACAATCAAGCAAACCAGAAAGGTGTCACGCCCTGACCGTAGAGAGCTTTTTATGTCTCTATTTTGGTTTGGTCAGGGTGTGATTTGGGTGGGCATTCTATGTTCCTATTTCTAGGTTTATATTTCTTTGTGTTTGGCCGGGTGTGGTTCTCAATCAGAGGCAGCTGTCTATCGTTGTCTCTGATTGAGAATCATACTTAGGTAGCCTTTTTCCCACCTGGGGTTGTGGGTAGTTATTTTCTGTTTAGTGTTTTCTGCACCTGACAGGACTGTTTCGATTTTGTTTATCACTTTGTTGTTTTTGTTCTAGTGTTCAGCCTAAATAAAAGCATGAACACTTACCACGCTGCGCTTTGGTCCGATCCTTCTTCACGCAACGATGACCGTTACAAAAGGTGCTAAAAATAGCTCATATTAACATATTCAGCCTAAGAAACAAGGTCCATGAAGTCAATAACTTGCTATTAACAGATGACATTCATATTCTGACTATCTCTGAAACTCACTGAGATAATACCTTTGGTGTTACAGTGGTAGCAATACATGGTTATAACATTCCCCGAAAAGACAGAAATGCCAACGGGGGAGGTGTTGCCGTTTATATTCAGAACCACATTCCTGTAAAGCTTAGAGACAATATAATGTTAAATACTGTTGAAGTAATATGGCTACAGGTTAATCTGCCTCACCTAAAGCCCATTCTTGTTGTCACGATCGTCATATGGTGGAAGAGAGGAGGACCAAGGCGCAGCGTGAAATGAATACATCTTCTTTATTAATGAAGACGAAAACGAAACGAAACAAAACACTATACAAACTAGACAAAATAATAAACCGACAAACGTGAAGCTATATAAACAAAAGTGCAGACACAGGCAACTTAGACATAGACAATCACCCACGACATACCCAATGAATATGGCTGCCTAAATATGGTTCCCAATCAGAGACAACGATAGACAGCTGTCTCTAATTGAGAACCAATCTAGGCAACCATAGACATACAAACACCTAGACTGAACACTGCCCCATAAACATACAAAAAACCCTAGACAATACAAAGACACATACATCCCCCATGTCACACCCTGACCTAACTAAAATAATAAAGAAAACAAAGATAACTAAGGCCAGGGCGTGACACTTGTGTAAAGCTGCTATAGACAACCAAGTGCTAACAGTCAGTATCTGGATAATATGTGTGAAATGCTTTATAATTTATGTGATATCAACAGAGAAGTATATTTTCTGGGTGATTTAAATATTGACTGGCCCTCATCAAGCTGCCCACTCAAGAAAAAACGTCAAACTGTAACCAGTGCATGCAACCTGGTTCAGGTTGTCAGTCAACCTACCAGGGTAGTTACAAACAGCACAGGAATGAAATAATCAACATGTATTGATCACATCTTTACTAATGCTGCAGAAATGTGCTTTAAAGCAGTATCCAAATCCATAGGATGTAGTGATCCCAATATAATAGCCATATCTAGGAAAACCAAAGTTCCAAAGGCTCGGCCTAATATAGTGTATCAGACAGGCCTGGGCAATTATTTTCCATGGAGGGCCACATTAGAATATATTTTTGCCATTGCGGGCCAGAATCATATTACAGGATTATACATCATGTCCAGATATGCTACTTATTTTACTTTTTTAACATGCACAGAAATAAACCACATCCATGTTCTCCTTTTGGTAGGTATTTTCATTATTAAACATGCAATGAACTAGACAGGGGGAAAAGTACTGCATTCAGCACCACGGACAGAACTCTTGCGGGTATGCAAAAAAACAAAAGAAAGAGAGAGAGCTCAACATGACATTTAAACTACTCAATCAGTGTGAGGAGTGAAGTCTCTGATGGGCATTGACTAGAGCAGTGAAGTCAGGTATAGTTTCTGACGTCGATATGCGGTGGATTGTTGAGAGGTGAGAGTCAGTAAGAGATGATATGTGCCTTGACTTGTTATATTTCATCAATTAAAATTTCTGTTCACATACATAGGTTGACCCAAACAGTACAGACATCTTCTGAGCATGACTCCTAATTCATAGAATACATAGAACCTCGTCAGTGACATTGTTTTGAATAGTTTTCCAATCACTGCATCAGACTGAAGATAGATAAACTCAAGTTGCAGGTCAGTGGGAGCGTTATCCACATTGAAGGTGAAAGGAGAGGAAACCAACAGTATGTCATTTTCCAACACTTTGAAATCCTACCAAAATGATGAGAAAACTCACCGTTTAAAGCACGCAGCAGGATGTACACTTCTCCCGCTGGTCATCTGATAGGGAACAGACGAGTACAGTTGTTCCTCCTTTAAAAGTTGCATCATACTGCGATAGACCTTGCATGCTGCCTCAGCATTATGTGGCACATCATATAAATCTCAGCTATTTTTTCTGTTACTGCAAGTTTTTGCTAGTTTGACCGCCAGAGGGCATCTTCGAGAAGCATTTGATAGTCTTCCATATTCCAGACACGCGGGAGACCGGGGTTCAATCCCCCAAAGGGGAGGAAGGAGTAGACTGTCCTTGTAAATAAGAATGAGTTCTTAACTGATTCCATATGTGTTATTTCATAGTTGTGATGTCTTCACTATTATTCTACAATGTAGAAAATAGCAAAAATATAGAAACATCCTGGAATGAGTAGGTGTGTCCAAGCTTTTGACTGATACATGCTTAATTAATTTGATGAATATTATGGTGTTTCTATTCCATGAAAAACGAAAAACCCTCTGGGTAAATTCAGACCGTTTCGCTCTCGGAGCGCACACAGGATGTTCGGGCTGAGGCAGTCAAGCAACCAAGCTAACATTGGCTAGCTTGCTAGCTACTTCCAGACACAAATGAGACCACTCTGACCATTTTACTCGCCCTAGCAGACCTGGCTAGGCAGTTTTCGTGTTAACCAGAACGTTGGTGACTGTAATAGGCTGACCATACAGCTTGCGTTGCGTGTGCGAGCGTTGCAAAATAAATGTAGAAATCCATGTTATTCAATTATTGCACCCAAACTGCACGCGTGCGCCAACGAGCGTCTGCGTTGCCATGGGCTAAAATATAAATCAGATCTATTTCTCTCTCTGTGCACAACCGGATATCACAAGAAACTGGGTGACGTGACAAAATCAATTACTTTTCAAAAACCTTTAAATTTCACATTCAGCAGTATATTTTAAACAAATGTTGTTACCTAATACCTCATCAGTGGGGTCTCAATGTCAGTGCTTCTTCTCGTTGGCCTAAATGACCAAAATGTAAATATATATGTAGAGGCTAGTTGCAACTGAATAGCAGATTGACTTGTTTGTGATCCTCCTTGATTGGCCAACGAGTTGTCACTTTGTATCAACAACAGTTATTCTATTCATACTTTGGGAAATTGTGATGTTTTAAAAATATTTTTAAATAATGTAAACACATTCTAATGTTCAATACAACATTGACCATAATTCATTCAACTATTGTTTATGAATTACATATTTTATTAAATGCTTTGGAAAATATCAAGAAGTATTTAATCAGAACAAACAATCCCAGTCATAATAATATTAATACAAATAAAATAAACAATGATGATGTAAATAGCTACAATAAAACCATTTTTGGGTCTTGATTATATAAACTTGATATCCTATATTTTCCTTATGAACATGTGAACAAAAAAGTAGTTTTCCTCATATCAAATGTCCATATTTAGGGCCTATAACAATAACATAAAGTTGCATAGAGGGCACATCTTCACATCTTTGCAACAATGGCTTCTATGACAGCATGGACAGTGCCATTGATGGTTACTGAAGGCTAATTGAGGGCTATTTGAGGGCAAATAATTATTTAAAGTAATAAAAGCCTATTATGTTTAATCATAGAAAACAGTTTGTCTTTAATATGTAACGGTAATGTTTTATAACTCTGGTCCAGGGTCACATTCCCAGTCGAGAGCTTTGGTCCAGGCCTCCAGGGAATCTCACTCTCCTCCTGCTCCACAGTCACCTGGTAATGAAACATGACAGACAATAAAACATGAAAATAAAGGAGAGCCGCACACTCTAGGAGCTCAGATGCAATTTTTTTATATCCAACGTTTCGACAGACAAGCTGTCTTCATCAGGGTATAATCACAAACACTGCGGGATGACTCGTTTATATAGTGTCAAAAGACACACAGGTGTCTGTAATCATGGCCAAGAGTGGCCTAATATCATTGGTTAATTCTCAAACATTAAAATGGCATACAAAGAACAGCATACAAAAACCAAATGGATAGCATACGATCATAGACAATAAAACATGAACACACTGCCCCCTACAGCTGAATTACAGGAACAACACTCAGAGATGGGTCAGTGTACAGCAGTATGGAACGCCGTTTGGGTCTTAAAGCACGTGGTCAAAACGCGATATTTTCAATGCTGCGTGTGTAAAGTAAGCAGGTGTAGGTGCTAAATTAATGCGTGCACGCATTAAATTAACGTCTTCACGCGCTAAATGAACACATACACGCGTCAAATAAGCACGTGCAAATGTGCAAAATAAACGGCTGCAAGTGGTCCTGCACACGTCAAATTAACACCTGCAGCTGCTAAATATACACCTACACAAGCTAACTTAACGCGTTCTTTAATATGCTAATTTTACCAGCCAATTTCCCTAGCTCCTCCTTTCATTAAATCGGTGTACAGTCAGTTTGATGCAACAACACCACAATTGAAGATGGTGAGAAGGAACTTCCATATCTGCTGCAAACAGACCCTAAATTATGGAACGCCGTTTGGGTCTTAAAGCACGTGGTGAAAACGCGATCTTTTTAATGCTACGTGTGTAAAGTAAACAGGTGCAGGCACTAAATTAACTCCTGCACGCGTTAAATTAACGTCTCCACGTGATAAATGAACGCCTATACGCATCAAATAAGCGATGTGCTAAATAAACGGCTGCAAGCGGTCCTGCACACGTCAAGTTAACGCCTACAACTGCTAAATATACACGCTAACTTAACATGTTCCTTAATATGCTAATTTTACTAGCCAATTTCCCTAGCTCCTCCTTTCAACCACTGCAAGCAGAGTTTGAACCTTTACAAGGTAACGGTTTTGTCTTTGAAATTTGTTGTTACTGAATCGTAAAGTTTATCAGCTAGTTTACAGTGGAAGGATCTGTTTCTCATCACTGGCTATAAAATTCAGCTAACATTAATCTAGCACCAAGATCAGTTTAGCATAAACTAAGTCAGATATTTTGCTAGCTAATTTAGCTAACGTCAGTAGCCTTGAACCCCGGCCATATTATATCATATAGTTAGCCTCAAACTTTGCCCGGACATACTGCTAGCCGCAGTGAACGACACCGTCTTGTGTTTTATTAAAAGCCTTGCTGAAAAAACATGTAAACTATAACAGCCACGGAAACACATTGGACTGTGTTAATACTATCAAGGTAAATTAACTTACATACTAGCAAGATTGTTGCTTGAATGCAGGGCCAGGCATACATAGATTAGACAACGGAGAATCTCAAAATCCTGGTAGTTCTCGATTTTTGGACTATTGTCTTTATTTTGCTTTATCATTGACAAGCTACCTAAATGTTACTTATCGGCTAGTACTGACGCAGGACATGTTTTTGAGTTACGCTTTTAGCCCAAAGCCTTGTATTTAAGCAAAATAACTTAAGGTAGGCAACTTCTTGAGCCTGACTGGCTTTGATTTAAATGCTAGCGTTAGCCGCGCTAGCACGCGATTAGCATGAAGACACAGAAAAGCTCACATAAAGCAAATTTGTCTAGTGACAACCTTGTAAAACCCTTGCTAACATCTAACGTTACATGTCAGCTTTCGAACAGAGTAGACTTTAATGTGCATGTTCACTTTTTTAATATATTCCATCGAAGCTTATTAGGGTAAAATAACTTCAGGCATATACCCAGTACTGCTTCAAAGGAATAGGGTTCCCATTACTTCCGCTTTATTTTCACAAAATTGTGTCTTGCAGAAGGGAACCATGAAGAGGGCAAGGGGGAGGCTGAAAGCAGCAAAGAAGAGCTGATTCATCAAGTATCAATTAATTCTGGTGATTCTCACCTGGTTGGCATGCACAACATGACAAGGTATGCAACATTAAGCCCAATCAAATATCCAATGTTATTAAGACATGTATCCCAATTTACAGTCAAGCAACGTTTGTCAGTTGTGTTAATGTTATGAACTACAAACAATCTATGGTTCTTGTACTCAATGAATCAATTGAAAGTGACTACAATTAGACATTTTAAAACTGTGCCAGTGAAGACAACAAAAAAGTTAATCTGCTCTTATGGTTCTGTTTACATTTTTTCCAGACACTTCAATCTGACACTCTTAATGTTTGACGTCAGGCCAAATGTCTTCAGCCACTGTAGGACGGAGAGCTGCTGGTTGGCATTTTTGACTGCAGTGTCTGTGTGGGTGTACCAGAAAAGGACGTTAGAAGTTAGGTCCCCATGATATCGAAGCTTCTTACCATATCCACTGTAGCCCAGTCGATATCGATTTTAAAAACTGGAACAATAGATATCGTGCAGCACATAGTAGCAAACATTTCACTGGACCAACTCCAGTTTGCCTTTTGTCCCAACAAACGTCAATTATACATTTTTACAAACATCAGAGTGCATTTTCTTTTATAGCTCTGCTTTCAACGCCAACCTGACCCACAAACTGGTTAGCCGACTCAGGGCTCTGGGTGTAAATCCTGTAATAACAAATTACATTTTTTACATTATCACAAGAATGTGTATCCACAGAATGGACCCGACACTACCATGGTACACCTGATCACCAGTGATCATGAGTACATGAAGGAGCTGTGGGACCTGACATAATGGTGATAGGACAACAGTCTCAGCGTAAGCAAAACAAAGTAGATGGTGATACTTGACCGTTCTCCCATCCACTGTACATTGACATGGAGATGATCAGCAGCTTCATGTTCCTGGACACCCTGATATCCTTTTCTGTCCTCAGTCACTTCACTCAAACTGTGCCACTTGTGCTTCTCCACTACCCTCAAACTTGCTGCACCACGACCTATGTACCAGCTACGGTGTCTGTTTTTACTGCCATAACATGTAAATGAAATGTCCATATTTACTGTAAGTTTTATTTATGGTGACATTGCACATATTGTAACATAGTCCCTTGACATACATGACTTAACTACTTTGAATAATGCTCAGTTTACCCACTCTAACAAATCATACATTTATTTAAATATTAAAGCTGCATTATGTATTACTGTGTCCAATTGATTCTGGTTGGTTGTAATGTTTTTGAAAACTTTCACTACACAACTGTTTTCTGCTGATGGACAATCCTGTCAAACTTTCATAATATAAATTATTTTGGAACACATCACCAATTAACATTGGCTGTGGGTATTCTGAATTTACTAGGTAGTCATGCAATAAACATTTTGGATAATTACCCTTAAATTAATTCTCTTTCAATCAAATCGTATTTGTCACATGCGCCAAATACAACAGGTGTAGACATTACAGTGAAATGCTTACTTACAAGCCCTTAAAACCAACAATACAGTTTTTTAAAAATACAAAAAAAGAAAAGCAAATAATTGAAGAGCATCAGTAAAATAACAATAGCGAGGCTATATTCAGGGGATACCGGTACAGAGAATGTGCTGGGGCACCGGTTATTCGAGTTAATATATACATGTAGGTAGAGATATTAAAGTGACTACGCATAGATAGAGTAGCAGCAAAGAGTCTGGGTAGCCATTTGATTAGATGTTCAGTAGTCTTATAGCTTGGGGGTAGAATCTGTTTAGAAGCCTCTTGGACCTAGACTTGGTGCTCCGGTAGTGCTTGCCATGCGGTAGCAGAGAGAACTGTAGCTGTGGCTACACTAGCAATCCCAGCCTAGGAATGCTGAAGCCCCTGAAGTGAAAATGAAAACCTTCTGAATGGTTAAAGGGTATGTGTTCCCTCCTGAAAAAAGGAAAGGGGGAGACATTAAAGTCCATAAGTAACACTTGTTGGAGAACACAATACTCTTAAGTGAAAGTAGGTTGGGATTTATTTGATCTATTACATTCTTAGGGGGCCCATGGAAGAATAAGGCTACAAAATGCTGTCCCACAGTTGTGAGAGTGATTAGGTGATATTTTACTGGTGTGGGCCGTGCTACTTCAATGATCATGGTTTTGCATCTAACCTTCCACCTCCAGCAGCCTGTCCCTCCAGAAACATATGACCTCTCTATTGCTCTTTGATTGGTGCCAGGTGGGGAGCGCTCTGCTTTGAAGAGAGAAGCTATGTCTTTGGCCAAAATACGTTTCCCAGCGTAGATGAAGACCTCTCTGAAGAGGCTTGAGTGTCTATTCATGTAAGGCAGGAGACCGAGACACCCCATACCCTCTTTGAATCTATAAAGTAAAAAAAGTCTATGAATTTGCCCTGAAGAATTTAACTAAACTTGAGATTCCTTAGATATATGGAAACTCACTGCTCAAGAGCATCCCGTATCCTGCTTTCTAAGAACTTTGTGGCTGACTCCACCAGGGCATCCCTCTCCAATGTACGAATGTATCGCACTGGACCCAACATGACCGCTTCCTGTGCCTCGTCAACAGTTTGTGCTAACTGGATCTTAGATTGTTTATTGTACTGTGTTTTGGGACAAATTAGCAAAACAATAAACTGATTATCACTACCCTTAAAAATTATTGACTGCCAACAAAAGGAAACCAAATCCATGTGGAAAAGTATTCATGAACTACAACCCTAATTTTTTTCAAACTTAGTGCAATTTAACAGTAACATAACATCCATCACAGTATAAAGTGACTTACCTGGCACAGGAGGTTGTAGGCCACACACTTGCCTTTATAGCCTCTCTGAAAAAATGTGGTTCTACACCCCCATGTACCAGACAGCAATCACGCGGCCCACCTGCTTGTATACGCCATCATAGAGTGCTGTCACACAGAAGACAAACAGTAAAGGACACATTACATTCAAAAATCAATGTCTTACTCAAGTCATATATATGGCCATAAACAAATGTGTCTTTGTTGGTATAAAAGTGTAACTCACCTTGAGAGTTGCAAGAAAGGCATTTTTGCCAATCAGGTCCCTCAAATATTGCAGAGGAATGGATGGCCCTCATTAGCAGCCGGAGAAATTCTCTTGAGGGACCACCCTCATCAGCTGCCCCTTTTCCATCAGCATCCCTAAAAACCATGTCTATTTTTGCCTCCGGACTAAAGCGGGCTCTCTTAAAGCCTCTCATTACACAATCATAAACGTTGTCCCTCATCACGTTAATTTGGTTGGCATCTCATTAACTTCAGCAGTGTTTGGAGGTCAACACTAACAGAGACATTCAAAACAACAAAGCTCAGATACTTCCCACAATTCATCTGTAATAACAAGACATTGAATTATTTACAGGGATGACTTACTCATTGTCATCACCAACATCAACAGAAGAGTGTGGTGAAGGTGGACGATAAGCCTCAGGGAATGGTGGAGGGGAGGCCACAGGAAGTGGTATAGGTGGAGGGGGGCCACAATAAGTGGTGCAGAAGATGGGGGGGGGGGGCACAGGAATAGGTGCTGCCACAAGTGTAGCCTCGTTTGTAGAAGTAGTCTGTAAAAGGTCATTTAAAGGCTTATACATTTCAAAAACATGGAGAAAGCAATAAAGCTGTCAAACATAATGTAATTGCGTTCTGAAAATGATTTACAGAAAATAAAATGTAGCCGCATGCATCACTCACTATAGAATGTAATCAATGTGTAGGTCAAGAAGACCTTAAGGATGCATGTAGCTCTATTTTTTAAATCATATTTTCAATATGTATTACATTCAACAAGCAGACGGTGTTGTTTTCTCCTCCATGGTCTGTTCTAACTCTGGAGGGAACACCATATCTGGAGACAGCATTCATGAAGCAATCCATTACAGTACTGCTGCGACTGTTGCCATACACAGATCTGTCCTCTGTGTTAGCTAGCAGATCAACTTTATGATTAAGTAATAATAATATTTAAAAAGAATCAACTTTGTTAACGTGGACTGAAGGGCATCAAGTCCAGGATTATTGGAGAGCAGAAGCCGAGTGTAGCCATTTAGGGTCTGTTTGCAGCGGATATGAAAATTCCTTCTCGCCATCTTCAATTGTGGAGTTGCATCAAACTGACTGTACACCAATTTAATGAAAGGAGGAGCTAGGGAAATTGGCTGGTAAACTTAGCATATTAAAGAACGCGTTAAGTTAGCTTGTGTAGGTGTATATTTAGCAGCTGCAGGTGTTAATTTGACATGTGCAGGACCACTTGCAGCCGTTTATTTAGCACATTTGCACGTGCTTATTTGACGCGTGTAGGCGTTTATTTAGCACATTTGCACGTGCTTATTTGACCCATGTAGGCGTTTATTTAGCACATTTGCACGTGCTTATTTGACACATGTAGGCGTTTATTTAGCACATTTAGCACACACACAGGTGAGATTTTTGGTATGTCAGTCATACCCTCCTGGGGTGTGGCTGTCCTGGCAAAGTGGGTAAATAATTTAACCTATTTTTTACAGGCCCATATGAATTTAACAATCCGAGGATTTAGCCAGCTCTCATTAGATGTCCAAAATCTGAAAGCAGTCGTCAGCCACCATGAGTTGCCGTTAGATGATCTTTTGGAGAAGGAAGGAGGACACTGTAATGTATTAGGTATTGTTGATCCTGACAATTGTGTTATGCTCCTCCTTGACTCCTCTGAGAATATGACTGCGATAGTTGATAAGATTGCTGATCTTAGTAAAACTCTCAAAATCTGAAAAATCTGTCTTTGACAAAATTGGTGACTGGTTTAATGCTACATTTGGAAATGTAACGGGGAAAGTTATGTTAACTTTGTTTTCATTGTTTACTCCTATACTTGTTTGGTGATTTTAGCTACTGTTTGTATTTGTAAGAGAATGACTGAAACTGCTCTTGAACATGCTGGAGTGATGGTGTTGGTGGAAGCTGATGCAAATCGTGTTGATGGTGAGACTGGTTTCTCTTAATCCCATTGTCTATCCAACTCGTGAGGTTCTTCCCAGCACTCAGGAGGAATGGGAATATAGACAGACTCACCCCAGCAGCATTCCAGGAACCTCAGGAGTTGTTTCTCCCTTTAGCAGGCTGGGATCAAATAGATCCTGGGGATTTGCCAACTCTGTTTGATTTCAGAGGAGAATATTATGATTGAACCTGTGAGACTTATTAGTCTCAGAGGGGGGAATGTAGGGGGTGGGTCCCAAAGACCCTCCTCATTATGGATTAAGGGGACTTTAAGATTCATATGTTTTGCTGCAGGCCTTATAATAGATACTGTTGCTATGTGTCTAAAAACTCTGCCATTATACATTGCACAAACTATCTATATTAGTCTTTGTGGTTAAGCTATGGCTGTTGCGAGAGTGTGCTTGCAGGCTAGGTCTGAGTCAAACCGAAACTAGATAAAGAGAAGTAACCACTGTTTGGTTTTGATATTTTGATCTTGTGAGAGTGGACAATGCTAATAAATTCAGAGAAGCTACTGTACTAAGTTGCCTTATAAGGTAACCTCAGCTTATTGTTATACATTTTATTTTTTATTTTTTTATTTTACCGTTATTTTACCAGGTAAGTTGACTGAGAACACCTTCTCATTTACAGCAACGACCTGGGGAATAGTTACAGGGGAGAGGAGGGGGATGAATGAGCCAATTGTAAGCTGGCGATGATTAGGTGACCATGATGGTATGGGAATTTAGCCATTGACGTAGGGGATCTTACCACTAGGGAGTGATCACAGGTATATAATCAGCTGTGCCCTTAGGTGGGGTGCAGAACTTACTCGAAAACATGCGTGCTATGTTCCTGATTGTCAACTTCTTTCTGCAATTGCATTAAATAAAGGTTTGATTGATTTACTTAAAGAAGATATTGTCTGACTGCTGATTTCACCAATAAGCCAAAGATTGACAAGGGACAAGGAACCTACACCACCATTAGCAATTGTCATCATGAATCAAGTCAACAATCTGCTGGCAAATCCTTTTTAATTCATATGAAGAGAAATTATAGATAAAACGTATCAGTGCTCATCGGCCATTGAACATAAACATTACATAACAAGTTGGAAATCGCAAATTCAACAATGAGTGGTTTGAAAGGAATCAGTGACTGTGTGGTCCCAAATCTGTGAATAAGAGGCTCTTTTCCAAGTTTAAAATGATAAACATTCAACATTGGCCATGCTGTCAATGAAGCATGATTTGTGCCGCGCTCAAAACAACTGTTAACTCAGAACTGTGAAAACTAGACTTCAGTGAGTTCAAGACAACTGGGAAGTCGGGAATAAACTAGCTCCGACTGGGAAAATACATTTTGAACGGTCATCCAATTCAGAATTATAAATTCGGCCTCTTTCTAGAGCTACGACCTGAAGATCAATGACGTCATCATGATTCAACCTTGTTTTTTTTCAGAGTTCCCAGTTGTTTTGAAAGCACCATAAATCCAGAGAATGCCAGACTCTGATGACAAAAATGTGCACATGAAGGACCGCCGCGCCCCCTTCCTGTTCAAGTTAGCACAGCGCAACAAGGTGAGTCCAAAAATCTATTGTATGTTGCTGCATAAATTACACCAGGAATGCACAATCCCTCCATCAGTGCTCAGACTGTCCGCAATAGGCTGAGAGAGGCTGGACTGAGGGCTTGTAGGCCTGTTGTAAGGCAGGTCCTCACCAGACATCACCAGCAACAATGTTGCCTATGGGCACAAACCCACCGTCGCTGGACTAGACAGGACTGGCAAAAAGTGCTCTTCACTGACGAGTCGTGGTTTTGTCTCACCAGGGGTGATGGTCGGATTCAAATTTATCGTTGAAGGAATGAGCGTTACACTGAGGTCTGTACTCTGGAGCGGGATCGATTTGGAGGGTCCGTCATGGTCTGGGGCCGTATGTCACAGCATTATCGGACTGCGCTTGTTGTCATTACAGGCAATCTCAATGCTGTGCGTTACAGGGAAGACATCGTGCTCCCTCATGTGATACCCTTCCTGCAGGCTCATCCTGACCCTCCAGCATGACAATGCCACCAGCCATACTGCTCATTCTGTGCGTGATTTCCTGCAACACAGGAATGTCAGTGTTCTGCCATGGCCAGCGAATTGAGCATTGAGCATGTCTGGGACCTGTTGGATCGCAGAGTGAGAGCTAGGGCAATTCCCCCCCAGAATTGTCCGGGAACTTACAGGTGCCTTGGTGGAAGAGCGGGGTAACATCTCACAGCAAATCTGGTGCAGTCCACGAGGAGGAGATGTACAGCATCTGCAGTGGCCACACCAGATACTGACTGTTACTTTTGTTAGTCACATGACTGTGGAACTTGTTCAGTTTGTCTCAGTTGTTGAATCTTATGTTGATACAAATATTTACACATGTTAAGTTTGCTGAAAATAAAAGCAGTTGACAGTGAGAGATGTTTTTTGTTGTTGTTGCTGTGTTTAGTATTTGTCCATAGCCAAAGTGTCAAAAATGTTACCGCTCTGAAGTTTACAAGCTCTGCTCCGGTCCGCTTCCGATCATAGGCTACACATCGGACAAGCGACTCTCTTGCTTCTCGGTAACAACCAGTCAGTCACCAGCAGTATGCGTTTGTACTTGCCTTTGACCAAAGCCAGTGTCAAATCGTTACCGCTCTGAAGTTAACAAGCAAAATTATTAAATTCAAAATGTTGACTAGATATTTCAACTCTGTATGGCAAGCGTGAAGCTGAGGCTGCGTTGAGCCACAGCTCGTAACATTGTTTTCGCAAGACAGCCTGGTATCGAGAATTCTCACAACCAAGTGATTTATCTTGTAGTGTGTGACCCCTGTCTGTGCCACTACAATGGAAACGCAATAGAACGACAGGAAAGAAAGTTGTTTAATGTGAGCGGCTTAGCGATTTAAGGATTTTGAAAGTCATGTAGTGTCCACCCGGTTTTAGTGTTATTCTCCGACTACCCATTCTAACGCACTACATACAGCATTTAAACTGCATACTATGTACTCAGTGTGGCTGTATGGTTGAGTGGGTAAAATCCCATTTTACTGTTGCTCCGGTTTATAAACTATCTAAATCATTGAAAAAGTAAAGGTGGAATTCCACGAAAAATATTTTCCATAGGGACTTATTATCAATCAATATTTAGGCTATAACCCTTTTGCGTTTCTAAACCATTAGTTGTATGAAAAACACCATTTATGATTTGATGCGGCACTGAAACCCCCAAAAGTGTTTTCACAACACTCTAAAAAGACGCCTTCGATATTTTTTATCATGTGTTTTATTTGTTTACCAGTTGTAATATTAAAATACAAAATATATCACTTGTGGATTTTATCTTTAATTCTCCCAAAAAGTATTTAGCAAAAATTATATTGTTCTCTTACTTTTTTTTAATACATAAAATAATGAATAGATTCAATTTTAATTTATTTACATTCTATTGATATCCAAACTGTAAAGAGTCAGATATAAATTTACCTGAATTGTCTGAAACATTTTATAGTGTAGAGTTGTGGCAAGGCCAGAGCTATCTGGCATCCTTGGGACGTCCAACCTCTTAACCCTAACCTGAACCCCTACCCTAGGCTACTTGATAATAAGCGTTTCAATTGTTACATGTAGTACAGTGTAATTCTAGCAAAATACATTTTCTGGAATTGAAAATAAAAATAAAACTCAAATTATAATTGTTTTATTTTAATATTACAAAAGGGTATACAAACAAAACACGTATAAAATAGATAATCTCTAAGGTTTATTTAATTTACACAAAACATCAAGAATAAACTTAATTTCAGTATGGCCCACACTTGAGCCCACAATGTGCCTTTAAGATATATTTGTATTGCCCTGAGGGAGAAGTGCATGCTGACTAGAAAGTGAAAGTGTCCATATCCTACATTTTGTTTTACTAAATGTCGCTGTTATAAATAATTACCGTGCGCAGATAAACAGCCAGACCTTTTGGTATCCTCAGCTTTTCATACACTGGGTGAGAGACCACACTTCACTGTCGACTGCAAATAGTTTAAGAATTAAGGTAGGCCTAAACACAACTTAATTTAAAGGCAATTTCGACATTATGTAACATGTTAATACAATCATATTGCTTGGTTGATTTCTCGTTATAGTTTAATGTCAATATAATGTAAACAAATTAACGTCATGTATTCAATCCCCAAACAAGATACAATCTGGAATTTTTTATTTACATTTTTTGGGGTGAAAATTCTAAATTAATACCAGTGGTGGGTGGTATATGGGGCTTTGGTGACAAAACGAATGGCACTGTGATAGACTGCATCCAGTTTGCTGAGTAGTGTTGGAGGCTATTTTGTAAATGACATCGCCAAAGTCTAGGATCGGTAGGATAGTCAGTTTTACAAGGGTATGTTTGACAGTGTGAGTGAAGGAGGCTTTGTAGCGAAATAGGAAGCCGATTCTAGATTTAATTTTGGATTGGAGATGCTTAATATGAGTCTGGAGGGAGAGTTTACAGTCTAACCAGACACCTAGGTATTTGTAGTTGTCCACATATTCTAAATCAGAACCGTCCAGAGTAGTGATGCTTGTCGGGTGGGCGGGTGCGAGCAGCGATCGGTTGAAGAGCATGCATTTAGTTTTACTAGCATTTAAGAGCAGTTGGAGGCCACGGAAGGACTGTTGTATGGCATTGATGCTCGATTGGAGGTTTATTAAGTGTCCAAAGGGCCAGATGTATACAGAATAGTGTCGTCTGCGTAGAGCTGGATCAAGGAATCACCCGCAGCAAGAGCGACAACGTGATATATACAGAAGAGTCGGCCCGAGAATTGAACCCTGTGGTACCACCATAAAGACTGCCAGAGGTCCGGACTACAGGCCCTCTGATTTGACACACTGAACTCTGAGAAGTAGTTGGTGAACCAGGCGAGGCAGTCATTAGAGAAACCAAGGCTGTTGAGTCTGCCGATATGAATACAGTGATTTACAGTCGAAAGCCTTGGCCAGGTCGATGAAGACGGCTGCACAGTACTGTCTTTTATCGATGGCGGTTATGATATCATTTAGTACCTTGAGCGTGGCTGAGGTGCACCTGTGACCAGCTCTGAAACCGGATTGCACAGCAGAGAAGGTATGGTGGGATTCGAAATGGTCAGTGATCTGTTTGTTAACTTGGCTTTCGAAGACTTTATAAAGGCAAGGCAGGATGGATATAGGTATGGAACAGTTTGGGTCTAGAGTGTCACCCCCTTTGAAGAGGGGGATGATCGCGGCAGCTTTCCAATCATTGGGAATCTCGGACGATATGAAAGGTTGAACAGACTAGTAATAGGTGTTGCAACAATGGCGGTGGATAATTTTAGAGAGGGTCCAGATTGTCTAGTGTGAACGCTGCGTGTAACCCATCCGGTGTCAGGATACATAAAAAGCAAGGTCTGTTAACTTTCTTTAATTATGTTTAATTACCGCAAACAATGAATGGCAAATGCAATTTTCGTATATACGGGTTCGCTGTTTCACCGCGCAGGATGAACAGGGAACTGGCAAGAAGTACGTAAACAGCTGTTCTTATACCGTGATGACGTCGTTTCAACGCGTCTGTTAGCCTATCACAGTAGAGGCTGGGCTTGGTTTAGACTTTGCCCCCCTTTGCTGGCCCCTTGGCCCGTTCCTTTGTCCGCATCTGGTTGCTGGGTAGATTAGCTCCGTCTTGGGTCTGTCGATTCTACACTAAAACAGTTCCTAATATGGTATTGTCCAGTATTCTAACCTCCTGGTTGGTCTAGAGAGATGCACCCTTCCCCTCTCCAGACTGTCCACAACTTTTATGGCCTGTGTTGGTCAGTCCTTACACCTACACACACACCCCCCTCTGTATAGTTTGTGTATGTGTGTAACAAAACAATATTCCTCTTCAACCAATATGCTAACAGGCTATTATGCATAAACATAAATCCTAACACTAGCCCAGCTGATTTGTACGGGTCCAGGTTTTGCTTAGGCAAGTAGCTGCGGGGGATGCGGAGCTGTTGGCCGGGGTTGGCGTAGCCAAGAGAAAAGCATGGCCAGCCGTAGAGAAATGCTTATTGAAATTCTCGATTATCATGTATTTATCGGTGGTGACAGTGTTTCCTAGCCTCTGTGCAGTGGGCAGCTGGGAGGAAATACTCTTATTCTCCATGGACTTTGGTGTCCCAAAACTTTTTGGAGTTAGAGCTACAGGATGCACATTTCTGTTAGGAAAGCAAAGGCTAGCTTTTTCAAACTGACTGTGTATTGGTTCCTGACTTCTCTGAAAAGTTGCATATCGGGGGGACTATTCAACGCTAGTGAAGTACGTCACATTATGTTTTTGTGCTGGTCGAGGGCAGTCAGGTCTGGAGTGAACCAAGGGCTATATCTGTTCTTAGTTCTACATTTTTTTGTAAACGACACTGTTACAAATAATTCCCTTCCGCAGGTAAACAGCCAGGCCCATTGGTATCGTCAGCTTTTATACACTGGGTGAGAGACCACACTCCACTGTTGACTGCAAAAAGTTGAAGAATTAAGGTAGGCCTAAAAACACCAATTTAAAGGTAATTTCTTTATTATGTAACATGTTAATATTATCCTTTTTTTGTAAGATTTTATTTTTAGTCCTTTTTTTTACGATACAAAACATACACATACCATTGACGACATACAGACACACACAAACATCCATAACATCACCCCTGCACAGACCCACCTGCTCACACCCCATCTCACTTTCAGCCACATGGCCTCTAACTGCACCATTTTGTTTCTCTCCGTCCACCACACACTTTCAACATTTACACAATAAAGCATTTGGCATTTCCATGGTGGTGTTGATGCAGGATTGGTTGATTTCCAGTTAAGTATGTTTTTTCAAGATGATTGACGAGAAAAGTATTGTCCAACTCATTGCAGACAGATTAGTTAAACGTACAATTACACTTTGTAATACTTCTATCAATATAATGTAAATCAATGAAAATGTAATGAATTCAATCCAAAAGAAGATGCAATCTGGAATTTTTGTTTGCAAAATGTTTTTTATGGAATTGAAAATTAAACTCACAAATGGGAGTGGGCAGTTTTCACTCTGCAATAACCTACACAATTATCAGTGTGCTGTAGATGTGAGCCTGACTTACAGGTATTGAGTAGAAATTCTGTGGCAGTGATAAACAGTAAATGAGTTGGGGTTTTTAATGAGGGAGTGGTGGTATCCTGGCATCTTTTGGCGACTGAAAACAGCAACACTGCAAATAGCAAACAAACATGTATAAAGCAGAAACAATCCTGACCATTTTTAAAATGTATTATCAATCATGAACAAAATCATGTAACATCAACGTGATAAGTTTGTGAACGTGATAAGTTTTCGCTCTTCCCTTGTACTTGATTGATGAATTAAGGTCACTAATTAGTAAGGAACTCCCCACATATGGTTGTCTAGGGCTTAATTGAATGGAAAAACCAAAACCCTGCAGACACTCAGCCCTCCATGGAATGAGTTTGACAGCCCTGCCTAAGCCCATATAGCCCATCTATCCTATTTAAAAAGGACTCAAGACAAACAGAATTTCAACATATTTATTAGTGACAAGTGCTTTAACATATATACAGTAAATCAAATTGCCTAGTACACACACATGTTCAAATCAAAAGCCTATTGCACAGAAATGTGTGGACAGTCGCATGCATCACAAATTCAGAACCGCTGGACAACAACATAAAATAAAGCACTGATCATTGGGAACAAGATCAGAATGACTGCTAAGGCTTAATCCATGAATTAAATAATTAAATGGGTAGCCTAGCCTACAAAACTAAAATAATCCATATGTTCAAATCAAAAGGCCTGATTAACATGACATCAATAACACAGGCACATCCAGAGTCCCCGGTGCTGACAGATTCACAAATCAGAAGATGGATTAGTATTTAGTTTAAAAGCTCTCAAGCCCAAGAGAACAAGAAACACCTTTCAATGAGAGAACAATAAACACCTTTCAATGAGAGAACAATAAACACCTTTCATTGAGAGAACAAGAAACACCTTTCAATGAGAGAACAATAAACACCTTTCATTGAGAGAACAAGAAACACCTTTCAATGAGAGAACAAGAAACACCTTTCAATGAGAGAACAATAAACACCTTTCATTGAGAGAACAATAAACACCTTTCAATGAGAGAACAATAAACACCTTTCATTGAGAGAACAAGAAACACCTTTCAATGAGAGAACAATAAACACCTTTCATTGAGAGAACAATAAACACCTTTCAATGAGAGAACAAGAAACACCTTTCAATGAGAGAACAATAAACACCTTTCAATGAGAGAACAAGAAACACCTTTCAATGAGAGAACAAGAAACACCTTTCATTGAGAGAACAAGAAACACCTTTCATTGAGAGAACAAGAAACACCTTTCAATGAGAGAACAATAAACACCTTTCATTGAGAGAACAATAAACACCTTTCAATGAGAGAACAATAAACACCTTTCATTGAGAGAACAAGAAACACCTTTCAATGAGAGAACAAGAAACACCTTTCAATGAGAGAACAATAAACACCTTTCATTGAGAGAACAATAAACACCTTTCAATGAGAGAACAATAAACACCTTTCATTGAGAGAACAATAAACACCTTTCAATGAGAGAACAATAAACACCTTTCATTGAGAGAACAATAAACACCTTTCAATGAGAGAACAAGAAACACCTTTCAATGAGAGAACAATAAACACCTTTCAATGAGAGAACAAGAAACACCTTTCAATGAGAGAACAATAAACACCTTTCAAGGAGAGAACAAGAAACACCTTTCAATGAGAGAACAATAAACACCTTTCAATGAGAGAACAGAAATATTTTTCCATACTGAGAATGCGTCATGCGCGATTGTGTTTCCTGCTATTCTATGATTTCTTTCTTTCTTCTTCATGGCGTTTGCATTTCGCCACCTACTGTGCGGTAGTGTGTTCAATCACGTTACATTTGTGATACAAAATACAAAAGGGGGGAAAAATAACAATTTAACCACCAACCAACCCGACGCCTATATACCAAAAAATACAAATCTCAAAACATATTTTAACTCTTCTGCAGAAATCTAGTACTTCTCTGCAGCTATAATAAAATTATTTATATGTTTAAAGATAATGATTAAATAATTCTACCCTGAAACCTAACTATTAGGGATTATAGTTTATGTAGCATGTATAAGGAATAATTAAAGTATTAAACATAAGTCCGACTAAGGTTCAGAAGAGACTTGGGTGTGAGAGAAATGTGTATGAAAATACTGAGAACAGTTCAACTGTGTTTGACTCGACCTGGCTAGAACGCTGAGAAACTTATGATAGGACAGGGAGTACTTCTCAAGGTCTCTCTAATCTCGGGGGAATGGTACTGTCGGCTGGGTAGTGATACACAGTGGTGAGAACTCTGGAGATGGATACAACTCACCTACTGTTCGTGTGTATGTATGTGCGTAGGATACTCACTGTTTGTGTGGAAGTATGTGCGCAAGTATAAAATGGATGTCTTTGTATAATGGACATCAGAGTGCTCTCGTGAATAAACGTTTTGACTATTGTAAGCTGGGAACTCTTGTCTGTTTCATTCAACCAGAACCTTACAAACTCTGGGTTGCAGACTGAGTAGATTAATTTAAGTTTATGAACATTGATAACAAAAGCTACCATCTACACTCATTAAAAACCCAAGACTCCATTTCACTACTTTGACCTTATCTGCTCTTGTATCATGCCAATGACCTTGGAGGATAGGACACCACCACTCATCACACCCTGTAAAATCTCGTATACCCAAATACTTCTCTGCAGCTGCCACATCTATTTTCTGTGATTTACGTTGCATTTCTGCGGTACATTTGATAACCATTGCTATGACTGCGAAGAAACCAACCTTACTGAAGCATAAATCCCTCATTGGCCTATTCCTCTGTGCGGGCACAAATCTACTACTCACTGATATCCTCTTAGGATGCCTCACCCTTGACCCATCTTCCTCTACAAAAGTTATAACAGGACATCTGATATATCCTAACATGACTTTGTCGTGTAGAGACTCTGACTCCAAAGGACTGACAGTGGCTCCTCTATTTTACCACGCTCCCCACCGGGTCTGCCCGTCGCACCAAACGACGGGCGTCACAAACGGCAGGAATTTTCAACTTCAATTGCTCCACCTCCACACTTAACTTAACCCCAGAAATCACTAATTTCAATGGCGCCCTGTTCATAAGAGCAAAGAAAAAATATATCTTGACCCAAGATGCATGACACGGAGCACCTGCTCCCTCTGATCAGAAGAAACACAAACAACTATCACCTGTCCACTACAGATTACCTTCACTGATTCAACAAACAAACACCCAACTCCTTTCCCACCCACCCTGAAACTACAAATCGATCCACCAAAAGGCAAGGATCCAAAAATGGCACTGCTACTGGACCAGATTCTTCTTCATCATGTCCATCGATGCCAAGCTCAGGTTCCAAATGCCATTTCCCCTACAGAACTGTGGTGCCCTGCTCACTCTGTTTGCACTTCTTCTTCGACACTCCATCTCCATTTTTATCACCGTCTTCCTCAGATTCAAATCTCTGCTTTCCTCATGCTCTTTATCCTCTTCCTCTTGAGTCTACATTGAACATACGTTTTAGTCCAGGACTAGGCTTAGTCTGTGTCCGGGAAACCGACCCCAAAAGTATACATTTTTCTAAATGTTGCATACTATTAAACTTGATTATTTTGCATACTAAAACGGCCTACTATTTAGGACTCAAGTATGGGTATTCTGACACGGCCAGTAATTTAAGTACAATCCAAAAATGAGAGTGAATTTTTTGGGGGAAATACTTTATAAAACTTACAAATGAGAATATTGTTATTTTAATCCTACAAACACATTACTCCCATTCACTGTTTATGATTGATCACACATTTTTATGGTTAGGCTACTTGATAATAAGAATTTTAATTTCGACCTCCAATTGTAGTACGGTGTTCGAAGATTTGGGTAAAATAAAGTGAAGGATCAAGTACTTTTCTATTACTTATAAATTTCACATTATGCAGTGTATTTCAAACATGATGTTGTTGCCATGTGTAGCATTTTGAAAACGAATCAGGTAGTATCTCAATGTATTCTCAGTCTAGTAGCGTTACATTTACAATTTAAAACTATTTTAGATTAGGAAAAATAACATAACAGGGTCATGGCATCAGTAAAAAGGTTTCCCAAGCCCTGATAAATATTTAACTATCCTCTTTTCCCTTTTCTTGTCACCTAGGAGACTGGAGGTAAAGAAACAACGGTGACCAAACACCATCACACCATGGAAAACTACACAGATTATTATCCTCTGTATCCTGACGATTACTATTACAGCCCTGACGATGACTATAACCGCCCTGACGATGACTATAACCGCCCTGACTCAGGGGCCATTGTAGCGTCAGTGCTTATTCTCCTTAGTATTCTCCCTGTCTGTTGGATTATCTGGTTTGCCTGCTGTAAACTCCGCGAAAGAGCACTTGTCACAGTCTTTCTTGTGTCCCTCCTTATCAATGACACAGTGCAGCTGATCACTTCCTTTTTTGCTGTGGGAATTAAACTAATGGGTATTTCCTGTTATAGTTCGTGCCATGCATTACTCCAACTGTTCATTCTGTCAAGATTCTGCGGTCAGATTTTTCACCTGCTGGTTGCTCTGGACAATATATTCTGTCTGAGTCGTACACGGTCTTCCACTCCACCGGGGTTCAAGCTTAAGTGTTTCTTCTATCTCCTCTCTGCAGCTGTTTGGCTCGGCTACATTGTAATTGCATTTTTAGTAAATGTGGATGTTATGAATAATTATCTTTGCTATATATTTTTAAATTTCTTTGGAGTTTTGTGCACAGCTGCTGCAGCATGTATGATGATCCTAAAACCATTGAACCCCACCAAAACTAGTCAGAGTTTGAAGGTATTAGCAGTGGCCATGTTAACTTATGTGATACTCTATGTTCCTGATTCCCTCTACTGGATAAT
Organism: Salvelinus namaycush; assembly: GCF_016432855.1. Lineage (NCBI taxonomy): Eukaryota > Metazoa > Chordata > Actinopteri > Salmoniformes > Salmonidae > Salvelinus > Salvelinus namaycush. Next base: position 18,941,203 of record NC_052342.1, on the reverse strand, counting down.
ACAACACTACGGATCTGCTTGGACAGATGGGTTTAGATATGATTATTTTTTCCTCTACCTGCCGTGCCTGAGACCCATCACTGACTGTGTCCTGTGTTGGTATATCTGCAGGGCACATCGTATAGAGTGGAATGAGGTAGGCATACTACCCAATTCACTTACCCTCGATTCCTCTCATTCTGTCGTCGCCTTCTCAAACTGCATTGGAGGAGGACCATTGGGAGGGACCTCCAATACTGGAGGATGAGAGATTATGGGATGTGAGGAATCAAGGAAAGATACATTGTGATAAAGCCCAGTACTGAAGGCTATTTGAGGGCTAATAATCATTTGAAGGAGTGGAGGCTGGTGGGAGGAGGTATAGGAGGACTGGCTCATTGTAATGACTGGAATGGAATAAATGGAACTGAGGCTAACATGTGGTTTCCATATGTGTGATGTGTTTGATACCGTTCCATTAATTCCCTTTCCCTCCCATTAAAATGAGCCCATCCTCCTATAGCTCCTCCCACCAGCCTATACTGGAGTGATAAGGGAGAGATCTGGGGAATTTGGAATGGACGATACCTGTGTAAAATGTAAAAAAAAAAAAAAAAAAAAGATATACAAAAAGAAACATTCTGTTGTAGTTGTGTTTTGCTCGAAGGCCGGAGTTAAATCCGACTGCGGGTTGTCAACAATGCAGCTTTGAAAGGCAATTTCCAATTGAGTCGACATATGCAGCGGTTACCGTGAATGAGATCTCCGTGACCGCGGGAACTTTAAAAGCTGCATTTTTGATAACCCACGTCGGATTTAATCCCGGACTTGCACTTGTCTTTTTCCTACTAGCACTGGGCTTTGCTGATAACTGCTTTTAATGGAGAATGTTTTTACTTGCAATGACTTTTGACCTACCTTAGATGAATGCACTGACTATAAGTCACTAACCTCCCACAACATTGACCATAGTTCATTCACCTATTGTTTATCAGTTACATCTTTTATTACATGATTTGGAACATATCAAGACGTTTTTAATCAGTACAAACATTCATAATTATAATAAACAATGATGTAATTAGCAGGATTTTTTGTTGTCTTGATTATAACCTTTATTATATATTTTCCTCATGAACATGTAAACAATCATTAAGTTTTCCCCACCATGTTGTGTCCTTGTTCAGGACCTAGAACAACAGTACCATAGAGAGAGAGAGGGCATATCTTTGCATCCTTGTAACAATGGCTTCTATGACAGTATGGACAGCACAATTTCGGGGCATCGTTGGCTATTCATTATATAAAGTAATAAAAACATGTTTAATCACAGCAAAAAATTGTGTTTATTATATGTCTTCATATGTAAATGTTACATTTCATAACTCTGATCCAGGGTCATTTTCCCAGTCGAGAGCTTTGGTCCAGGCCTCCAGGGAGTCTCACTCTCCTCCTGCTCCACAGTCACCTGGTAATGAAACATGACAGACAATAAAACATGAACACACTGCCCCCTATAGCTACATGTTTTTTATTTATATATATATTTAAATGTAACCATTATTTAACTAGGCGAGTCAGTTAAGAACAAATTCTTATTTGCAATGACAGCCTACTCCAGCCAATCCCGGATGACTATGGATCAATTGTGCGCCGCCCTATGGGACTCACGGCCGGTTGTGATACAGTCTGGAATCAAACCAGGATGTCAGAAGTGACACCTCTAGCACTGAGATGCAGTGCCTTAGACCGCTGCGCCACTCGAGAGAACCCCACAGGACAACATTCATCACAGGAACAGCACTCAGATGGGTCAGTGTACAGCAGTGGTCAATGACACCTGGTCATTGAGAGTTTACAGCGTGGTGGAGGTTTCGTTGGAAAATATCAAGAAGTATTTAATCAGTACAAACATTACCAGTCATAATAATAATAATAAACAATTTTGCAACTAACTACAACAAACTTTTTGGGGGGTATTGAATATATTGACAAAAAATATGGCTTAGTTTTCTTTATTTACTCACCCCACAGCCATCCTTAGCATCGCTGCTAGTGAAACAATGGGAGTGGTATGGCCTACGACAGGATGCTTCAGAAATAATGCCCAAATCCTTTAAGTTACTTTAAACCAAAAGGTATTACACCCAAAATATCAAAATAAGTTGCACATAAAGAATATTGGAGGATATTATAGAACTTATGGATCTTCCTGTTCACTCCTCCATCTGTAGTGTCCCCCTGCTCTGGCTAAAGGGGGAAATGGGTCGATCTGAACCATAATCACAATGTTGTGCAGGGTTTTAGCGCTCCATCACTTTTATCAATTAGAGACATTTTATGAATTATATTTAATTACCACTGAAATTCAATTAAAACGATAGAATGACAAACCAAATAAATATGTAAAGCAGCCTAGAGGTAACCAACTCACTGGGTGCTGACTGCAGGAAAAAGTGGCGAAAATAAATGTCTCTTTCCTGGTCCAAAACGCCCGGCGCTCACTTTGAGCTGGCACAGTTTTACATAGAGCCTCCTCCTTTTCCCTCCAAACATAACGATGGTCATTACAGCCAAACAGTTCTATTTTTGTTTTTTCATCAGACCAGAGGACATTTCTCCAAAAAGTACGATCTTTGTCCCCGTGTGCAGTTGCAAACCGTAGTCTGGCTTTTTTATGGCGGTTTTGGTGGAGTGGCTTCTTCCTTGCTGAGCGGCCTTTCAGGTTATGTTGATATAGGACTCATTTTGCTGTGGATATAGATACTTTTGTACCTGTTTCCTCCAGCATCTTCACAAGGTCCTTTGCTGTTGTTCTGGGATTGATTTGCACTTTCGCACCAAAGTACGTTCATCTCTAGGAGACAGAACGCATCTCCTTCCTGAGCAGTATGACGGCTGCGTGGTCCCATGGTGTTTATACTTGCGTACTATTGTTTGTACAAATGAACGTGGTACCTTCAGGCGTTTGGAAATTGCTCCCAAGGATAAACCAGACTTGTGGAGGTCTAAAAAAAATTCTGAGGTCTTGGCTGATTTCTTTAGATTTTCCATGATGTCAAGCAAAGAGGCACTGAGTTTGAAGGTAGGACTTGAAATACATCCACAGGTACACCTCCAATTGACTCAAATTATGTCAATTAGCCTATGAGAAGCTTCTAAAGCCATGACATCATTTTCTGGAATTTTCCAAGCTGTTTAAAGGCACAGTCAACTTAGTGTATGTAAACTTCTGACCCACTGGAATTGTGATACAGTGAATTATAAGTGTAATAATCTGTCTGTAAACAATTGTTAAAAAAATTACTTGTGTCATGCACAAAGTAGATGTCCTAACCGACATTCCAAAACTATAGTTTGTTAATTAACAAGAAATTTGTGGAGTGGTTGAAAAACAAGTTTTAATGACTCCAACCTAAGTGTATGTAAACTTCCAACTTCAACTGTATGTGGTAGTGGCGTAGGGGCCTGAGATCACACACTTAGTGGGTTGTGAAATCTGTTATGAATGTATTGTAATGTTGTATAACTGCCTTAATTTTGCTGGACCCCAGGAATAGTAGAAGGAATAGTTATGGGGATCCATAATAAATACAAATACAAAAATCCGATGTAACAAGAACAGCCAAAGACAGAAAACTCTACAAGGGGTTGCTAAAACGGCTGTCCTCAAAACAGTTTGTTATGGACTTGGGGATCATGTATGACAAAGTTAATGAACTCTGTCTGATTGTAGCCTATGTCTTTCAAGATGACATAGGCCTAATGATTAATGTGTATTTTACATAATAGAACCTGAATATAATAGCATAGTAGGCCTATATTACTGATACACCAAAAACAACCCCAATCAGGCAGGCTGATTTGTCAGACAGACATTTGTTGAGCTTTTAGGATGCTTGCTGAAGCCGAACAGTCTTTTTTCCCTCATGTGGCTAAAACTCAACAGAGAGCGCCACTAGGCAGGATATATACTTTGAAACAAAATACAAGAAAGACAATAGTTTTAAACCATTTGCTCTAATTCGCTCATGAAACAGTAATTCAAGAATTTCTAAATGCATATTCCAATGAAACTGATTCCCTAAAAAAAATACTAAGTTATGTCAACTTGATTCAACCTGATTCAAGTCATAAGTCCTCTCAACTTACATTGTTTTGCTCAGCTGATGGATTTTTCATTGTTAAAAACACTTACATTTTTACATTGTAAATACTAGTGATTTCATATTGCCAGGATTCACAGCTGCACTCAGACATGCATGTTGAGAGGACTTACCTTAATATTTCAACAGCTACTTGCTTGAGTCTTTTTTCTTCTAACAGTTTGTAGTGCAAAGGTTCTGTACATTATACTGAATAAAACCCTTAAAAGGTGCTCAACTAGTAAAACATTGGCTAGTAAAACAAGTAGTCCCAGTCTTGACCAGACCCAAAATCAACAAACAGTTCACACAGGACAATAATTCACCATATTGAGTCTCGGTATTGAGTGGAGACAACCAGTTTAACAATCTCTTTCAGGTCCATCAATATATCTATCCTAACTAGAACACGCTATCATACATGTCGATATAGAGCATTCCAAACATGCTCAATGGGTGAAATGGCTGGTAAGTATGTAGGCCATGGAGGAACTGGGCCATTTTCAGCTTCCAGGAATTGTGTACAGATCTTTGTGACATGGGGCTGTGCATTATCATGCTGAAACATGAGGTGATGGCGGCAGATGAATGGCAAGACAATGGGCCTCAGGATCTTGTCACGGTATCTCTGTGCATTCACATTGCCATCAATAAAATGAAATTGTGTTTGTTGTCCGTAGCTTATGCCTGCCAATAACATAACCCCACCTCCACCATAGGGCACTCTGTTCACAACGTTGACATCAGCAAACCACTTGTCCACACAACGCCATACATGCTGTCTGCCATCTGCCTGGATATGGAGGTCCTGGGCTGGCATGGTTACACGGGGTCTAAGGTTGTGAGGCCAATTGGACGTACTGCAAAATTCACTAAATCAATGCTGGAGGCGTGCAAACGGCAGTCAACATGCCATTTGCACGCTCCCTCAAAACTTGAGACATCTGTGGTATTGTGTTGTGTGACAAAACTGCACATGTTATGCACATGTTATTGTCCCAAGTACAAGGTGCACATGTGTAATGATCATGCTGTTTACTCAGCTTCTTGATATGCTACACCTGTCAGGTGGATGGATTATCTTGACAAAGAAGAAATGCTCACTAACAGGGATGTAAAACAATTTGTGCACAAAATGAGATAAATAAGCTTTTTGTGTGTATGGAAAATGTCTGTGATCTTTTATTTCAGCTCATGAAACATGGGACCAACACTTTACATGTTGCATTTATATTTTTGTTCAGTATAGGTGAACATGGGTCGACATTCTGCTAATTTTCTCATTGATGAAACATCTGATCTCAATACATTTTTCTGTTTCCAAAACTAGAATATATTAAGAACACAGTGCACTAAGTTTTATGGACTTGACGCATTGCCAAAGTTTAAAAAAAGAAGTGTTTTTTAGAATGAGTGCAAGGTTGAAATGAGTTTGGGCACATGTGCACTTCAAAGAGGAAGCGTTCCCTAATGAAAATATGCAAATAGAAGGCTCAAGGTCATTGGCCACAGATTTTTTTTATTTTTTTATTTAACCTTTATTTAACCAGGTAGGCAAATTGAGAACACGTTCTCATTTACAATTGCGACCTGGCCAAGATAAAGCAAAGCAGTTCGACACATACAACAACACATAGTTACACATGGAGTAAAACAAACATATAGTCAATAATACAGTGAAAAAAAAAAATAAGTCTATATACAATGTGAGCAAGTGAGGTGAGATAAGGGAGGTGAAGGCAAACAAATATATGTATAAATAAATAAAAATATAAAAGGCCATGGAGGCGAAGTGAGTACAACACAGCAAGTCAAATAAAAACTAAAAAAACACTGGAATGGTTGGTTTGCAGTGGAAGAAAGTGCAAAGTATAGACAAATAATGGGGTGCAAAGGAGCAAAATAAATTAATAAATAAATACAGTAGGTAAAGAGGTAGTTGTTTGGGCTAAATTGTAGATGGGTTATGTACAGGTGCAGTAATCTATGAGCTGCTCTGACAGCTGGTGCTTAAAGCTAGTGAGGGAGATAGGTGTTTCCAGTTTCAGAGATTTTTGTAGTTCGTTCCAGTCATTGAAGATTGAGATAAAATCACGTCAAATGACGTTATATGTACAGTAGCTGTTACGGCGATCCTCCTCCTCTCCATCTTCGGAAAAGGAGGAGTATTGAGGGAACCAAGGCGCAGCGAAGTTTGAATACATATTTATTTAAACAAGACGAAAAACGAACACGAACTACACTTGAAATGATACAAAATAACAAACGACGTAGACTGACCTAAACATGAGAACTTACATAGACACGAAGAACGCACGAAATAGGAAACAGACTACATAAACCGAAACAGTCCCGTGTGGTACGAAATAACATACAGACACGGAAGACAATCACCCACAACGAACACTGTGACAACGCCTACCTAAATATGACTCTTAATTAGAGGAACGCCAAACACCTGCCTCTAATTAAGAGCCATACCAGGCAACCCAAAACCAACACAGAAACAGAAAACATAGAATGCCCACCCAACCTCACGTCCTGACCAACTAACACACATAACAACTAACATAAATAGGTCAGGAACGTGACAGTAGCTTTGATTGGACTGATCATGTCAACATCATACTTTCTAAATCTTAGGTAGCAGTTGTCATCATGAATCAAGTCAACAATCTGCTGGCAAATCCTTTTTAATTCATATGAAGAGAAATAATGACGAGAAATTATAGATAAAACATATCGGTGCTCATCGGCCATTGGACTTAACCATTACACAACAAGTTGGAAATCGCAAATTCAATGAGTGGTTTGGAAGGAATCAGTGACAGTGGCTGTGTGGTCCCAAGTCTGGGATTAAAGGGCTCTTTTCCAAGTTTAAAATGATAAACATTCAACATTAGCTATGCTGTCAATGAAGCATGATTTGTGCCGCGCTCAAAACAACTGTTAACTCAGAACTGTGAAAACTTGACTTCAGTGAGTTCAAGACAACTGGGAAGTCGGGAATAAACTAGCTCCGACTGGGAAAATACATTTTGAACGGTATTCGGAATTATAAATCCAGCCTCTTTCTAGAGCTACGACCTGAAGATCAATGACGTCATCATGATTCAACCTTGTTTTTTTCAGAGTTCCCAGTTGTTTTGAAAGCACCATAAATCCAGAGAATACCAGACTCTGATGACAAACATTTGCCACGAAGGACCGCCGCACCCCCTTCCTGTTCAAGTTAGCACAACAAGATGAGTCCAAAAATGTTTTGTATATTGCTGCATAAATTATGTAATATGCCAGGGAAATATGTATACTGTAGCTAAGAAAGTATTACAAAGTGTATGTTGTGTAGTAAGATGTTAGTAGCCTATGTGCCTCACCCTAATCATTTGGTCTATTAATCCCTCTTAATTTCACCTACTGTTCTGATTTGGTAGCTTATAACCTTTGTTAGAGAAATGTCATCATTGAATATTGGAAGAGCTTTCATTGTCTGCTTATATTCCCCCTTTAATTATCCTACAGTTCTTACTTCGTGTACAGGGAGAACATTGTAAGAACGGCCCAGGTTCTGAATTCTGTTGCTGTACATTTCAAAAGTAGTAAACAAATAGTTATATTGACTATGTCCGTCCTAGCTCGCTCATGAATGTCTTAATCGAAATCATGGATTGCCTCTTCTCCACTTGTCGTCCCCTTATGCCATAGTTTGTACAACTCAATTGTCATTAGAAACCACATTTGTTTAAACAAGTCAGCCATATCAGCTATGTTTTTTTAAAAGGCAGAAAATGAGGCTGAATGAACTCTTTTGCTGCCAGAAAAGGCTCCGCTGATAGCCAGGTGTAGAGTGGTAAGATGTTGGGACTGTTGTTGGGACAGCTTTATGTAGGCCCTAACAGTTTGTTGGCACCGGTTGTCACCGTTATGGTGCAATGCATGTATTGTTTAGGGTTGTGTTTTATAGTGGCATTGCTGGCATGCATCCCACAAATGTTTATTATTTGTCCCACCAAGATTTGACATGCTAAAATCGCCACTGAGTAGGGTACTATGGAGCATTAAGGGAAGTGAGGGTATGAGGTCGAATCCCGTTGAAGACACTATTTGGATTATAGTTTTATGTGAAAGCACACTTTCTGTACTGTTGTTCAAATAATTAGTTTTATTTACTATAGTATAAGCTTCTGTGTTAAGCATCCTAAATAATGCCATAGATTCCGTTTTTGAAAAATAGTAAACTTGAAGGAAAAAAAGGGAAGCATGATGTGAGATACAAACCTGGTATTCCATCTGATTATACAAAGGCAACGACTTACTGCTGTGCCACAGAGTACAGATGAAAACAGTGAAGAAAACAAACGTCTGCTATTTATTGCTGACCAGCAGATGTCCCTACTGTGCATTGTTAATGAAGCCCAGCGTAATGAACCGTTTTCTGGCAGAAAATGATGAAAGCGCAAAAGCCTTCAGAAAGCCTCGGTTTCCCATTACTAATAGTTACTAGCCAGCCCACTCCAGACACACTGTTGAATAATACATGCAAAACCAAACCAAACCAGTGATTATCTGCTGCATTTAACACAATTATGTGTCCAAAAACAGTATAAAATTATTTTAATCAAAAGGTTTATAACTTACAATGTTGTGTATGAAATATGCAAAAATTATGGTTTAATGGCTGCAGGTGCAAATTTGTAGCAGGGTTGCCAGGTCAAGCTAAAGTTTCTAGCCCAATGACCACTCAAAACCTGCCCAAAAGGCCTGAAAACGAACCCATTTTTTTTTCAAGCAAGAGAGGAGTTGAAATATTTATACAATACAACTTTTTCCAAAACGTTATCGAAACAATTAAGAAGAAATATAATAATAACTTGTAATGACGTTAGAAGCAAAATTAGGGTTTCCTCAAAATAATAATTATTCCAAGCTATGACAGGACATAATAAAGGAGTTCGAATAGGTGGTGTGGTGGCTTATTTCTGCTTTACCAAATGAGGAGAGTTACAAACTTCACACACCAGTCAGAGTTATACTTAAACTATATTTTTTATAATAATAAGAGCTTTGCAATAGCCTTTTGACTTTCAATGATGCGCCATCTCTAATGAACCATTGAAAGTACCAACAGAAAAGTACAAAGATCTTTTATAGCCAAGATACACCCCTCTCAACTTACATGACGAACAACAGATACATAGAATGGTCACAAGGTTAAGATTTGTATGAAAGATATCTATAAAACATAGCAGACAGCAACTGCTGTGTCAACAGTTTTCATTGTAAAGACCAGTGTCTGGCCCTCCTACTCCAAACTGGAACCCGACTCACCCTGGTACGGTATAGCACAAAAAACATTACCTCATGTTATCTGGAATGCTCTTTAGGCTTTATTACCCAAAGACATCGTAAATCTCCTCTGTCAGTGCTATCTCATAGAGGCCCATCCTCAGTGGAACACAAACACAATACTCTATTCTGTTGAATAAAACAACCATTATAATGCAATACAAGCATTATAACATAATCTTGCAATTTTCCACGACAGTAGCAAGAGTAAAGAGAATTCGCCCTTGGTACGTGGCCAATATACCACGGCTAAGGGCTGTTCTTAACTTCTGTGGGATAGGGGGCACCATTTTCACTTTTGGATGAAAAGCGTGCCCAGAGTAAATTGCTTCCTACTCAGTCCCAGATGCTAATATATGCATATTATTAGTAGTATTGGATAGAAAACACTGAAGTTTCCAAAACTGTTTGAATGATGTCTGTGAGTATAACAGAACTCATATGGCAGGCAAAAACCTGAGAAAAAATCCAAACAAGAAGTGGGAAATCTGAGGTTTGTAGTTTTTGAACTCAGCCCCTATCGAATACACAGTGGGATATTGGTTATGTTGCACTTCCTAAGGCTTCCACTAGGTGTCACCCGTCTTTAGAACCTTGTTTGAGGCTTCTACTGTAAAGGGGGGCTGAATGAGAGGGGATTGAGTCAGAGGTCTGCCAGCAGCCTCGATCTCAGTCATGCGCATATCACATGAGAGGTAGCTCTCGTTCCATGGCTTTTCTACAGACAATGGAATTCTCCGGTTGCAACATTATTGAACATTTATGATAAAAACATCCTAAAGATTGATTCTATACATAGTTTGATATGTTTCTACTACCAGTAAAATAACTTTTGGGAATTTTCGTCCAACCTTTCCGCTTGAAGTTGCACGCACGTTTCGATTTGTTTACCAAACGCCCTAACAAAAGGAGGTATATGGACATAAATGATGAACTTTATCGAACAAATCAAACATTTATTGTGGAACTGGGATTCCTGGGAGTGCATGCTGATGAAAATCATCAAAGGTAAGTGAATATTTATAATGCTATTTCTGACTAATGTTGACTGGCGGATATTTATTTTGGCTGTTTTGGGCTCTGAGCGCCGTACTCAGATTATGCTTTTTCCGTAAAGTTTTTTTGAAATCTGACACAGCGGTTGCATTAAGGAGAAGTTTATCTAAAGTTCCATGCATAACACTTGAATTTTCATCAACATTTATAATGAGTATTTCTGTGAATTGATGTGGCTTTCTGCAAAATCACAGCATGTTTTGGAACTACTGAACATAACACGCCAATGTAAAATTAGATTTTTGGATATAAATATGCACTTTATCGAACAAAACATACATGTATTGTGTAACATGAAGTCCTATGAGTGTCATCTGATGAATATCATCAAAGGTTAGTGATGAATTTTTATCTCTATTTGTGCTTTTTGTGACTCCTCTCTTTGGCTGGAAAAATGGCTGGGTTTTTCTGTGACTTGGCTCTGACCTAACATAATCGTTTGTGGAGCTTTCGCTGTAAAGCATTTTTAAAATCAGACACTGTGGCTGGATTAACGAGAATTTTATCTTTAAAATGGTGCCTAATACTTGTATGTTTGAGGAATTTGATTTATGAGATTTCTGTTGATTTGTATTTGGCGCCCAGCAATTTCATTGGCTGTTCATTGGCCACTATGATTCGTTCATCTGCTCCCATTGGAAACGACAGACTGTAGTCTATCTTGGGTTAGTTATAAAAATCATTGATTTTCTACCGCTAGCGGAACCCCGTTCCCAGACAGGTTAATTAAGCATGACACAATGCGAAGTGCCTGGATACAGCAGTTAGATGTGGAATATAACCGCAAACCCCGGGGGTGCTTTATTGCTGTTATAAATTGGTTACCAACGTAATTAAAAGAGTAAAAGGTAATGTTTTGTCATAGCAGTGGTATATGGTCTGATATACCACGGCTTTCAGCCAATCAGCATTCAGGGCTTGAACCAGGTTTATAATTGTAAATAAATCCCCTTTGTGCATGTGCATAGCTATGGATACATCAAACAGGAGGGTTTGAGTGATGAAAGTTGGACAGAGGATCTCTAAATCTCTGATCAAGAAAAACCTGGATGAACATAAAAAACGAATGTTAGTCTATTTTCTGCCAATTGTGATGTTATTATGAGCCAAATGTTAAGGCTACAAATGGCCCATTTGCGAGATTGACTTATCATTTCAATAGGCATAGGCTACAGACTAAACTCTGTGTTTAGGATTGTAATTCAATTTTGCCATGGTTTGCTTAGATAAAGGCAGGTAGCCTATGGCCCCTGATAGGCCTACATCTAATTTCAGATAGTCTACAGTAGCCTGGACAAGATGTAGGCAAGATGTAGACTGAACCATTAAGCAGCTTGCTTAGTTCAAATTAACAGACTCATTTATTCAACATGAATAGCGAGGCGATTAAGAGGTAAGTTATTGGGTTTCTCAATAGCCTGTTGGAATAGACTACTGAGGATGGGGTCATCATTTTAATCACTGAATTAAATATTAATAATATGTAAATGAATATGCTTGTCAACAACAGCCAGTGTTAATTTTTAAAATTTGTATTGCCTGCCTAACCCGACTACTGTTACGATTAAATCTAATGCGTTCTAACTGATAAGCATTTGCGATAGAGCTTTGATCATTTCCAATTTAATTAACTAAACGTGTCCATTAATAATTGCATAATAACACAAGACTACAACAACAATAAACTGAAGTTATAGTATATTTATTACATTTGTTTGCCAACAAGTGGCAATAATTGATTTGCAATGACTCCAGTGATATCGTCATTTCAACATATTTATTGTATTAAATGGTAGCCTACAATGACATATACATTAATAGGCTACTTGATGGCCAACAGAGGCAAATGTATCATTCTTCACATTTAGCCTAATGTCAGTTTCATTGAGAACTTTCCCCATAAAAAGAACCACGCCAGGGAGTTCCATAACTTCCATTTCAAATTTCCACTCGGGCAGCTCCGGAGACCCAAGAACTGAGCATGCATAAAGCACTTCGCTTGATACCGTTTTCTTTAAGCAGTCAACATTCGAATGCAGCTTAAACCACCTCCTAATTAATTTATGCAATGCGCTCTAGTGCCCCAAAAGTCATTTTCGAGTGCTTTGTCTCCATTATTTATTAATATGCATCAGTTATAGCGTATTAATATGTTTTATGGAAAATGGGTTGGAAATAGGTGCCTCCATATGACAAACTCAATAGCCTATTTACAACTGGTAAAAAATTGTCACAACGTGCGCGCCTGCTGCTCTCGCCTCTCGCTCACGTGACTCAGCCAATAGCTGTACTGCTCTCTCAAAACAAACACACCCCTCTGGGCTCCCCATCACTCACTCAGCAACAGCCTGCCTCACTGCCTGACAGTCAGCAGCAGCAGGTCACAGTGAAAGGAATGCCATGGCGGCCGCTGTGCAACATAGAAGTAGGCCAAAATTCTGCAACCGGCGACAAATACATTTTCACCGGCTACATCGTTTTCAAAGTAGCCCAATTTTTTGATAAACGCGAACATGGTAACACTGTTTTTTTAGAGCTTGAAGCCCCTGAATAAAATATTATGAAACCCCGTTTCAGAGGAGCAGGCCAACAATAAAAATGTGGTCAACGATCCCAATGAGCATGCGCAAATGGGTTGAAAACCCTCCCTCTAGTGAAATTTGGGTGTGCACATAAAACAATATTAATCCAGAACACTAATAGAAATTGGTGGGCCAACTACTTTTAACAGTTGAACTCAACTTTTTCACATTTCTTTGTCCAGTTTAATTTCCAATGATTGTTGTTCCAACGTTTTGCAAGTGGCTTTTTTTTTTACAGCGTTGAGATCAAATGACTGGCATTCAGATGCAGTTTGGAGTTTGGACATGTTAAAGCTGAATAATTATCATTCATGATTGACAGGGATGATGGCCTATTTTGAAATAGGTATTCCTAACTTGGTATTTGAGGGTATTAAAGGTATAAAGATTTCTTGAGACAATATTTGTGGGAATATATAGACTTTGCAATGGAGCGATGCATATTCTACAATGATATTCAATAAGTCTACATCTGTCTGTACAAACTTGATTGAGAAATAATAATGTAATTGAAAAAAATAGTTGCACCTAAAAACCACACCTAAAAAAAATAGCACTCCACCACTGATGTTATGTATGCCTGGGAAATTAACAATTGTTTAATTGACCATACCAGGTAAAACCCTGGGCCCTAGCTATGAGCTCTAAACAATGCCTGGAATTTTTCCTAGTCAGGTCACATGATCAAGAACAAAAACTCCTGGCTTTACAACTTTACTCAGCTGTCCCACACCACGTACCTCTCTCAATGGAAAAATGGTGTGTGGCGAAATGTCCTCTTATGCCGAATTGAACTGGTTGATTATCTCGTTAACGAACGTGTTGATGTGGAGGTCAGGACGTTTCTTGAACGTCTCCTTACACTGAGGCAGATGGAGTCCCTGATATCCCAGTAGTCATAGATACAAGCGTTTGATAGATGGATAGAAATTGTCCCTCAGGGAGGAATAAATACCCTATGTAAACCATAGAAAGTTCCATAAAACATGGCGTACATTTGCAGAAGTTTTTTTCACATGGAGTGGAGACAGGGTGGACAAAGAGATCCAGGCAGATGGAACAGCGCAACTGGTCTTTTGTCATGCTGAGAGACGCCATATCTACACACACACACACACACACACACACACACACACACACACACACACACACACACACACACACACACACACACACACACACACACACACACACACACACACACACACACACACACACTAATAATGTTAAGTATCAATTTACATTGCGTTAACTCTTTTTCCTTTGTAGTACATTTACATTTTAGTCTATTAGCTAGCAGACACTCTAATCCAGAGCGATTTACAGTCAGTAACATTGTAATAACCCAACCAACAGGATTGTATTAACATGTTGTTACATAATAATGCAGAAATTGTCTTGACATGGAGTGTTCCTACCTTAATTCTTTAACTTTTTTCTGTCGACAGTGGAGAACAGTGGAGTGTAGTCGCTCACCCAGTGAATGGAAAGCAGACGATACCAACGGCTCTCGTTGTTTATCTGCACAAATTAATTATTTGTAACAGTGTCACATACAAGAAATTAGGATCTGGACACTTTTACTTGGAAGTCATCAGAACTTCTCCCTCAGTGAAATATAAATATCTCTTAAAGGCCATGTTTCACTTTAAACACCGCCCCCAAACAATAATGAGTACATTATGTATCAATCTGATATGTCACTCTTTTTCAATCCAACATTGTAAATTGGAGATATAATCGATTATATACTGCTGGCTGGAGTGTGTGCAGTGTGGGGAGACTGAAATAAAGTGAATTCTTCAAAGCATCCTAAGCACCTCCTTTATCACGTAATTTACCAACAGGAACATTTCAGTAGGCGGTTCAATAGGCAGGTCTCCAAATTACATGGCACAAATGTCAAACTCTATGTGTCTATACATTAAGGAATATTTTCCAGCTGGAAAAGTAAAAAAATAGCTCTTTCAAATAAAGCGTATGTGTGTTTTGTGTTGAAAAACTGAACAGTGAAATTAAGAAAAACTAACAGAAGAGAAAGGGGGAGATTGAGTGAGGGAGGGAGGGAGGGAGGGAGGGAGGGAGGGAAAGAGGGATATGTGGTGAGGTACTTTTCTAGCCTCACATCCACTGAGAGAGACAGACAGACAGACCGACCGACTGACAGACAGACGGCCTTACCACAACGGTTCATGCTATCTGGAATGCTTGGGACGTCCCTACCCCATTGAAGATTACATTTAAAATAGTTAAGGTAAGGGTTAAGGTAAGGTTTAAGGTTAGGATAAGGGTAGGGGTTAGGGTAGGGTAGTCCCAAGGATCCCAGATAGAACTTGCGACAAATCTCTACACTAGAAACAGTTTCTCGGGTAATTCAGTTAAGTCCAAATATGACTAGTCATAGTTTGGAATTCAATATAATGTATGTAATATATGTAATTTTTCATGAAAAAAATAAGAATGTGGAAAAATATAGAAATTACATTTTTGCTTAATACTTTTCATGGAATTGAAAATAAATCTCACAAATGAGACTTTGTATTTTAATCTTACAAATGTCAAAGAAACAAAACATATATAAAATAGGAAAATCTCGAAGGGTGCTTATAATTTACACTTTCAATCAAGAATTCACTTTGTTTCAGTAATGGCCCACACTTGAGCACACACTGTGCTTTTAAGATATATTTATAGTGCACCAAGGGTCATGGTTAGAAGGGATCCAACTGTTGTCAAATTAACTTCAAAAGTTAAAATGTTTAGCATTTTAGCTAACACTGATTTCTCCTAAACTGCTGCATAAATTCTAACCTGCTACGAAAAAGTTTATCTGACGGTCATTTGACTAAATCTGGATCCCTTCTAGGCGGGAGAAGTGCGTGATATATTCCAAGTGAAAGTGAAAGTCTCCAGCTCCCCATTTCTTGTAAGAGACGACAGTCTACTGTCGACTGCAAAAAAATTGAAGAATTGAGGTAGGCCTAAAAACGCTACACTCTATTTCAAAGCAATTTCTGCATTATTATGTAACAACATGTCAATACAAACATGTTACTTGGGTGATTACTCGCTATAGAATTGATATCAATATAGTGTAAATAAATTAAATTCTAATGTATTCAATCCCTAAACAAGATAAAATCTGGAATATTTCATTGCAAAATATTTTTGGGGAATTGAAAATGAAACACAAATTGGAGATTTTGAATTTTAATCTTAGATAGACAGTGTGGTCGAGTCAAACTATAGTCCCGATTTTCATGACTTGTGAGTGGACTTGGACTGAAGCATTAGTGACTCAGACTTGGACTCGCTTTCTCGACCATTGGTGACTCGGATTCGCCTTCTCGTAGCTTGTATTTGCGCTTGAACTGGATAGGCTACTGTGATAAACAGAATAGTAGGACAAGGTGCGCCCAGCACAGCAGCGAGGGTTCCATTATCTAGCAGTGGAAAGCGCCACACCCTGCATACGCAGAAAATAATGATTGTGGGCAGACAGGCAGACTCTGCTCCGGATCCGCTTCCGATCATTGGCTAGACGTTGCGGAAGCGACTCTCTTGCTTCTCTGTAACCACCAGTCACCAGCCTACCATTTAGCTTTGCCTGGTTAAAATGGTTAAGAAACACAAACTGCTTTACGAAATTGAAAACAATACTAGTATTGAGTTTAATAGTAAAACAACACTAGCTTCTCTCTCTCCCCTTGAGTATAATGGAAAAGTAGATTGTCGCCGACGCTCGTTTAATGTGAGTGGGTCAAAGACGCAATCTGAGGGCTACCGATCTCGTCTTTGAGCAGTCCCAGAGGTCCTGATATTTCCAAACAGGTTTGATTTTATCCGCACAAAATCTGCGATGCTCTTGTAGTGTGAGATGTGCTACAACAAGTTTTGAGAACGGTGATCAGCAACAGCCAATGAGAGCTCGCCAGAGAAGAAAACAGTGAGATCATAAGGTTGTTTCGCGTCACCCAGAATGAGTAGACTAGAGCAGGAGCGATGACTACTACAAGTATGCGGTTTTACTTGCCTTTAACCAAAGCCAAAGTGTCAAATCGTTACAGCTCTGAAGGTTACAATCAATGTTATTCAATTCAAAATGCTGGCTAGATATTTCAACTCTGTATGGCAAGCGTGAATGTCTGACTGAACGTTTATGGGGCTGCTTTGAGCCACAGCTCGTAGCTACGTAAATCTAATCATATCATTGTTTTGGCGAGACAGCCTGGTATCGAGAATCCTCACGAACAAGTTAATAATATTGTAGTGTGTGATCCCTGTCTGTGCCACTACATTGGCAACACAGGAAAAACGGAAGGAATGACAGTTGTTTAATGTGAGAGGCTCAGCGATGTTAGTATTTTTGAAAGTCGTAAAGTGTCCACCTGGCTTCAGTGAAATATACAAACAAATGTCAGTGTCCGAATTCCCATTCTAGAGTACTACATACAGTATTTAAACTGCATACTATGTACTCAGTGTGACTATATGGTAGAGTGGGTACAATTCCATTTTAATGTCCCTCCGGGTTATAATCTGTCGAAAGCATTGAAAAAATAAAGGTGGAATTCCACAAAAAATATTTTCCATAGGGACTTATCATCAATCAATACTTAAGCTATAAACTATTTGCATTTCTAAACCATTAGTTGTATGAAAAACACCGTTTGTGTGTTTTGATGCAGCACTGAAACCCCAAAAAGTGTTTTCACACCACTCTCTTAAAGAAACCTTCAATCTTTTTTTCTCTTTTATGTGTTTTGTTTGTTTGCCAGTTGTAATATAAAAATACAAAATATCTCATATGTGAATTTGATTTTTAATTCCCCAAAGAAGTATTTGCAAAAATTATATTGTTCTATTTTTTTACGCCCACATTTGATCTTATTGTTTTTTTTTACATAAAATAATGTACATTCCATTTAAATTTATTTACATTCTATTGATTTCCAAACTATAAAGAGTCAGATTTGGACTTCCCTGAATTGATGGGGAACTTTTTCTAGTGTAAAGAGTCGTGGCAGTGCTATCCGGTATCCTTGGGACGTCCCTAAACCCTAACCTAAACCCCTACCCTTACTCTTACCCAACCCTAACCTTAACCATTTTAAATGTCAATTTCAATGGGGGTAGGGACATCCCAAGCATTCCGGATCGCACATACCTTTGTGGCAAGGCAGTCTGTATGTCTGCCAGCCTTTTCTAGCATGTCTGTGAGGCTAGAAAAGTACCTAACCACATCCCCCTCTTTCTTTCCCTCCCTCACTCAATCTCCCCATTTCTCTTCTGTTACTTTTTCTTTAAAAACACACATACACTTTATTTGAAAGAGCACATTTTTTTCCTTTGCAAGTTGGAAAACGATATTCGTTAATGTATAGACACATAGAGTTTGACATTTGTGCTTTGTAATGTGGAGACCTGCCTATTGTCCTGCATACTGAAATGTTCCTGTTGGTAAATTACATGATAAAGGAGGTGCTTAAACCTCTTATGGCTGCAAGCCCGAGGTCGGTACACCTATGACAACATCCAGCTCAAAGTGCAGGGCGCGAAATTCAAAAAAATATATTTTTTAAATATTTAACTTTCACACATTAACAAGTCCAATACAGCATATGAAAGGTACACATCTTGTGAATCAAGCCAACATGTCCGATTTTTAAAATGTTTTACAGGGAAGACAAAATATGTAAATCTATTAGCTAACCACGTTAGCAAAAGACACCACTTTTCTAACTCCATCAGTTTCTTACTCCATCAGGTGCTATCACCATAGGCGGAAATCCCAGGGTGGACGGGGGGGACACGACCCCCCCATCTTGGAAAAAATATGATTTGTCCCCCCCAATATATCACTGTAAACATAACTATGTAATTTCAATAATATTAATAATACGCAATGAAAGCACTTGTGCTGATTATAGACACTTAATAGCGCATTTAAATTTCAAAAGATTGCGACCCCCCCCGCCCTTTGCCTCACAATGGTTTGATCCACTGCCAGTTCTTTAGCTGGCAAGGTAATAGAGAGTTCGTATCTACTGTCCGAAAGGGACATGTACGTAACTGACGTGAGGTCAATTCAGTCAATCCATAGCAGGTCCATAGCAATGTTATTTATTTATTTTTATGTTGGCAGGGTTCACACACTAGGGGAATTTGCAGAGCTAGCGCGCAAACTAAAGCAAACATTAACTATCAAGCTAGCTAGTACCTATTCCATTTATGTGGCGTCGTCAAAGATGGAATCTTTGCTATCGTCAGTTTATTCCAAGATCAGCATGCAGCTGTAGTGCTTCGACGTCCCTGTGATAAGGTTAGCAATAAACTGAAGTCCAAACTGAACAGAACAGAACTACACTCTCTTCTACCATTGTCTTAAATATATATAATGGTCTCGTTGCAAAAGATAAATTGTCGCTAGTGAACTTTTTTTATTTTATTTTATTTCACCTTTATTTAACCAGGTAGCAAAGATTATAGCAAACACACAGAAACGGAATTGGTGCTCGCTAGCTTTACAAATTCAGCTATTGTTGGAAGCCAGCCAATATGAAACAAACTATTTAAATTACAAAAGGTTGCAGCATGTGTTGTGTAAATGTGTGTGTGTGCAGCTAGGCCAGCCAGCCAGCCAGGTAGAAAAATGGCAGAAAAAAGTAAGAAGACGGACATCAGAGTATTTGTCAGTACACCAAAACGCATAGTAAGAACTCTAGTATCCTAATATCTCAAAGACTAGTTGATAAAATGTTCATAAGAAAGAAGTGAAATGCTAATGGAAATGTTTCACAATGATGTCATTAGGCAGAGCAGGCAACAGATGGCACACAGACAGCAGAGTTGGGGACAGATATGCAGGGACAGATTGGCAGACAGGGAGTCTCAGGTAAGTTTGTTGAGTCTTTGTTTGGCAACATTATGAAAGGTTCTCAATTTTTTTGACTTGTAAAATAGGGACATAATTGGAAAATGCCATGGATACCCCCACTCTCAACTTAAACTGGTGACTAAACTAAGATTTGTTTACGGCAATGGTATTGCTGTTGTGATTAATTGTGTAGTTTTGGGTACCGGTAGTTAGGAGTACGGCAAACACCTTATTTATTTTCTAGGAGACAGACTGAGTCAGTTAGGGTGGTGAAAGGGAAAGAGCCAGGGAGAGAGACTTCAGAGGACAGTGTCACAGCCACGGCAGGACCAAGTGTCACCCTTGTTGCCAGCAGCACCAGTATAGGGGACAGTGGCACAGCATTGTCCAGTTACCACAGTGATGGCATCATCAGCCACACCCACAATTTATAGAACCACAAACTCTTGCCAACAGAGTGTTGACGTTTCAAGAGAGATGGTTTCGCGATTTCCCCTGGCTACATTATAATCCATCAATAAAAGGAGTGTTGTGTTTTCACTGTAGCCAAGGGTTTTCAAGCCAGCCATCTTTTGGCCAAAGAGCTGATGCTGCCTTCATTAGTGCAGGATTTAGGAACTGGAGAAAAGGCAGTGAAAAATTCACAGCACATCAAAATTGCCAAACCCACCGCCACTTTGTAATTGTAACAGCACACCAGCTAAATCCAATCAGTGTCCAGTTATGTCCAGCGCGTGGGGTAAACTGCAGGATGACGCAAGGCATTGCTTGATGAAAATTGTTAGTTCGGTGCGGCATGTAGTAAGACAGGGACAAGCCTTTAGAGGCCACACGGATGACAGTGGGAATTTATACCAGATTTTGAAACTTAGGGCAGAAGAGGATGATCCCATTTTACTGAAGTGGTTAACAGAGCGTACCACAATGTACACAGGCCCAAAAGCACAGAATGAAATTCTGAACATCATGGCCAATAGTCATTCGAGGCATTGCAGCTGAGATTAGGTCTCTTCCGATTGTACAATTTTCATTAATTGTTGATGGTACTCAAGATGTCTCTGGTGCTGAACAGGAGAGTGTCTGTCTGCGTTATGTTGACCATGACCATGTCCCTCACAAGGAGTTTATTGGGCTATACAGGGTGTCGGAGACAACAGGCGAGGGCATTGCGAAAGTGCCAACTGATGTGTTGTTGAGGAAACCCGCAAACATATGCTCGGTTCTTTTGTTCAGTAGTGTGTATAGCAGTGGTTCTCAACCTTTTTGGGGTACTGGAACCCCTGCATATTTTGAGGCAAGGCAGGCAAGGTTTTGAGCGGTCCTCAGGGACCTCCACCCCCTCTATATTATATGTAAACTTACTGGAAACCTTGTGGTACTGACTACATTCATTACACTTTTTTATTTCACGGACCCCTTGCAATTAGTCCATGGACCCCTGTTTGAGAACCCATGGTGTAATTGATAGTTGTTCTTTTGTTTAGTAGTTTTCAGTACACTTACAAATGATTTATTTCATGTTATTTTATTTAAAATGGCATACTTTGTGCGACATACTTGTCCATAGCTGCTGTTTGAAGAGTTGAGACACTGAAGGATATTTTGTTTGATTTATTTGGGTTTTTCATTGAAGTAGTTATTTTGCTTTTAGAACTGTACTTGTTTTAAGCTTTTTGTTCTTGCAAAGATATTGTAGACTCAGGCCAGGTGCACATATTTAATGACTATATAAATGTATCAGAAAAAGTCAAATTAAAAGGTCAATTCAATACGGAGACCAACTTTGTGATGGTTCTCAATGGAGATTCTTTTAGATGTGATCACACCATGTTCATTGTATTTATGAAAACTACACCCATACAGTGTACAGTACCATTGTCACCTACTGACCTTTCTTGATATTGCTGGTTGTAAGTACGAATACCTGCATACATACTGGACTGGTAAGGAGCACTGCTATAACTATTATTAGTAGTAGAATTATAATGATTTAAACATTTGAACAAGTTGGGAAAACCCTTCAGTTAACTACTGTACCTATCAATTATCCAGTTGTAGGAATTATGGTTCGTCAATATACATTTAACAACGTATGCTATGTGTTACAGCACTACTTTTGGTGTCCCCCTCAGGAATTGCTCTTGAGAAAATTTAATGTAATTGTCCCCTCCAAGGTTGATCTCAGATTTTCGCCCCTGGCTATCACCAATTCGGCCAAATAAAGATATTGATAGCCACTAACCAAGAAAAAACCTCATCAGATGACAGTCTGATAACATATTTATTGTATAGGATAGGTTTTGTTAGAAAAATGTGCATATTTCAGGTAGAAATCATAGTTTACAATTGCACCCACCATCACAACTCGACTAGAATAAATACACAGAGCAACGTGTATTACCTAATTACTAATCATAAAACATTTCTTAAAAATACACAGCTCACAGCAATGGAAAGACACAGATCTTGTGAATTCAGACAATATTTCAGATGTTCTAAGTGTTTTACAGCGAAAACACAATAAATCGTTATATTAGCATACCACATGTGCAAACGTTACCCGAGCATTGATTCAAGCCAAAGAGAGCGATAACGTAATCATCGCCAAAATATATTAATTTTTTCACTAACCTTCTCAAATTCTTCCGATGACACTCCTGTAACATCATATTACAACATACATATAGAGTTTGTTCGAAAATGTGCATATTTAGCCACAAAAAAACGTGGTTATACAATGACAATACTAGCAAAACTAGCCTGAAAATGTCGGGCGCCATCTTTAACAGTGATCTTGTCTCATGCATAACTATTCATAAACTTGACTAAAAAAATATAAGTTGGACAGCTATCGAAAGACAAATTAGTTCTTAATGCAATCGCTGAATTACATTTCTAAAATTATCCTTACTGTGCAATACAGGGTTCGCCAAGTGAAGCTATACCAAAAAAAATGGCGGAATATGCGTTTAAAATTTTTCGACAGAACAACGATTTATCATCTTAAATATTTCTTACTATGAGGTGATCTTCCATCAGAATCTTGGGCAATGTATCCTTTCTTGGGTCTAATCTTCTTTTGGTCGAAAGATGTCCTCTTGTCCGTCGAAATGCCCACTAACGTTCGACCGGGACCCCGAAACGTGCCCGGCGCTTCAAAGTGCAACACAAAGCAATGCCTGAAAATCGCACTAAACGGATATAAATTGCTATAAAACGGTTTAAATTAACTACCTTATGATGTTTTTAACACCTATAACGAGTAAAAACATGACCGGCGATATATTACTGGCTAAACAACAGCTTGGAAAGAGAGCAGGTCCGACGTCCATCGTGCGTCAGGCGCAGCAGGAAAAGAACGGTACATCCGGTCTTTGGCCTTTTATACAGGCCCTGATTGCGCAATCGACTCCATTCAAATTGTCACCTCTTACTGACATCTAGAGGAAGGTGTGGGGAGTGTTTGTATCCTCATAGCATTTACAGGGACATTAAAACTGACCTGGAACCAGAGGCCAAGATTTCTGAAATCTCACTCCCTGTCAGGAAAAGTGCTGTAGAATGAGTTCTGTTCCACTCAGAGACATAATTCAAACGGCTATAGAAACTAGAGAGTGTTTTCTATCCAATAATAACAATAATATGCATATTGTACGAGCAAGAATTGAGTACGAGGCCGTTTGAAATGGGCACCTTAAACAGAGCTACTCAATACAGCCCCTGCAGCCATAAAAAGTTAAAGAAGGCTTTGAAGACTTTATTACAATACCCCCCCCCCCCCCCCCCCTCTTGAGACACACTGCACACACTCCAGCCCAGCAGTATGTCATTTTTATATCTCCAATTTACAATGTCGGATTGAAAAAGACTGTCATATTAGATTGATACATAATGTATATGCACTACTCATTATAGTGCAGTCATTGCTAATATGACCCCCATTTTCTCCAAAACACAATACAATAGAGGCAGGATACTTGCCCACATGATTAAGCAGGTATTTAATGTAGCAAAAATGACATTAACTAATTTTCGACCAAATGAGCAGTTACTGCCTTTTTGCTTGGGAAGGCAGTATATTATACTGAGGGAGAGGTGCTGGTGAAAATGTCCAGCTCCCCATTTCTTGTAAATGACACTGTTACAAATAATTCACCTCCGCAGGGAAACAGCCAGACCCTTTGGTATCGTCAGCTTTCCATACACTGGGTGAGAGACCACACTCCACTGTCGACTGCAAAAAGTTGAAGAATTAAGGTTGGCCTAAACTCAATTAAAAGGCAATTTCTGCATTATTATGTAACAACATGTTCATACAATCCTTTTTTGTAAAATTTAATTTATGGCCAATAAAAAACATACACATACCATCGACAACATACAGACACACACAAACATCCATAACATCACCCATGGCCAGACCCAACTGTTCACACCCCATCTCCTGTGTCGCGTCACTCTCCTCCACATGGCCTCTATAACTGCACCATTTTGTTTCTCTCCGTCCACCACACACTTTCAACATTTACACACAATAAAGCATTTGGCCTTTCCTTTGTGTTGTTGATTCAGGATTGGTTGATTTCCAGTTTTTAAGTTTATGTTTTTTAAAGATGATTGATGAGAAAAGTATCGTCCAACTCATTGGGTATCTCATTGTACCCTCATATGCCATGTCTTGAAATATGCAGACAGACGGGTTAAAAGTACATTTACCCTTTGTAATACTTCTATCAATATAATGTAAATCAATGAAAATGTAATGTATTCAATCCAAAAATAAGATACAATCTGGAACTTTTATTTGCAAAATACTTTTTATGGAATTGAAAATTAAACTCAGAAATAGGAGTGGGCAGGTTCTGATAATTTAGTTTTCATTCTGCAATAAAAACCTACACAAATATCAATGGGCGGTAGCTGAGCACCTGACTTACCATTAATTTATGTAGTAAATAAGTATTGAAACACAGGTATTGAGTAGAAATTCTGAGGTAGTGATAAACAGAAATTGAAGTAGAGATAAACAGTAAATTAGTTTTCTAATGAGGGAGGGGTGGTATACTGCCATCTGATGGCGACCAAAAGCAACTGCGTAATAAAACCTATTATAAATTGATGGACTCGTGACTCAGACATGGACTTGACTCAGACTTCAGCCATAGGGACTCGTGACTCGACACGGACTCGAGTACAGGGGACTTGGGACTCCACTCGGACACAAGGTTAAGTGACTCGACTACAACACTGCAAATAGCAAACAAACATGTATAAAGCAGAAACAATCCTGAAGGTTTCTTTAATTTTCACTATCAATCATGAAGAAAATTATGTAACATCAACGTGATAAGTTAGTGAAATTGACAGAAAAGTGTCTGTGTCCGAATACCCATACTAGCGTACTACATATTTAAACGGCATAATATATACTCATCACATACTATTTAGCACGTACCTTTTAGTAAAAATTATGCAACATGCCACGGCCACAATGCAGTAGCAGCTCCTCACTGGCTGAGTAGGTGAGGCAGGGCAGGGCCAAGTGTGGTTGGATTTTTACAAATTTAATAGACATGCATCGCAATAACCAGCATGATAATAGCTCATTTTCAATTTGATTAGTTTCTCTAAACTTTGAAAGGAAAAAACAAAAAGCTGCAGACACTGACTAGGCCCTCCATGGAATGAGTTTGACACCCCTGCCATAGCCCATCTATCCTATTTAAACAGGACTGAAGACAGAAACAGATAATTTGGTTCCATTTCAAAATATTTATGAGTGAAACCAAAGTGCTTCAACATATATACAGTGCAATAAATCAAATAGCCTAGTACACATACCTAAACTTTTCAAATGTTCAAATCAAAAGGCTATTGCACAGAAACATTTGGAAAGTCGGTGCCTGACTTATTCAGAACCGCTGGACAGCAACATAATAAAATAAAGCACTGATCATTGGGAACGAGATCAGAATGACTGCTAAGGCTTTATCCATAAACAAAGTAATTACGTAGGTAGCCTAGTCTACAAAACTAAAACAATCCACATGTTCAAATCAAAAGGCCTGATTAACATGACATCAATAACACAGCCACATCCAGAGTCCCCGGTGCTGACAGATTCACAAATCAGAAGATGGTTTAGTATTTAGTTTAAGAACTCTGACAAAGGCCAATGGAACAAGAAACACTTTTCAATGACAAACCAGAAATCCACTTAAAAAAATAAAATAAAGACTTCTGTTTTCAAAGATGTAGCCTACGATGCAATATTTGTGATCATTTTAAGGAGAACAAAAAATATTTAGCCTACATTTGAACAGCACCGCAGAAGCTTCGCTATTTGGCATATTTCCATTTAAGTAACCTAGTTTTGTTGCTTGGCTGCTTGAAGAGAACTAGGGCCTATCACTCGCAGCCCACCTCTTCCAATGCGTTATGGAAAAGTGTGCATCGGATTCTAGTAGATGAAAGGCCAAAATTAGTAGAACATCCTGGCATTTAAATCATACTTGATTTTCAAAAATGCACATACTATAAAACATAATATGTTCGCATACTGAGAATGCGTCACGCGCGAATGCGTTGTTTGACACTATTCATTGTTTTCGGTAGATCAGCTGCTGTCAAAGCCAAAAATAAGTATGACATCCGGGCATTTAGGGGCGGTTTCCCGGACACAGATTAAGCCTAATCCTAGACTAAAAAGCACTATCAATTGAAATTCTCTATTGAGTTTGCTTTTTAGTCCAAGACTAGGCTTAATCTGTGTCTGAGAAACCGCCCCCAAAAGTATACTCCATTTTCAAAATGTTGCATACTATTAAACTTTATTTTTTCTCATACTCAAATAGCCTACTACTTAGGACGTAAGTATGGGTATTAGGACACGGCCAGTAATCGATGTACAATCCCCCCCCAAATGTTTTTTTTTTTTATAGTATAAACCTTCTAAAAGTCTTCAAAGAAAACTAACAAATGGGACAATTGTTATTTTAATGCTACAAACACATCACACCCATTCACTGTTTATGATTGATCATTACACATTTTTATGCGTAGGCTACTTGATAATAAGCATTTTAATTTTTAGACCCCCACTTGTAGTACAGTGTACTTTGAGAAAAATACTCTTTCTGGAATTTAAAATAAAACTCACAAATGAGACATTTTGTATTTTAACATTACAAATGGAAAACAAAACACGTATAAAATAGATGAAATGTCGGAAGGTTTCTTTCATTTAGACTATCAATCACAAATAAACTGCATTTCAGTACGGCCCACACTTGAGCACACACTGTGCCTTTCAGATATATGTGTATTGCCTTGAGGGAGAAGTGTATGATGACTTTAAGTGAGTGTCCAACTCCTCCATTTAAAAAAAATAAATAACACTGTTACAAATAATGAATTCGTGCAGATAAACAGCCAGACCTTTTGGTATCGTCTGCTTTTCATACAGTGGGTGAGAGACTACATTGTCCACTGCAAAAAAGTTGAAGAATTAAGGTAGGCCTAAAACACTAAACTCCTTTTCAAGGCAATTTCTGCATAATTATGTATCAACATGTCAATACAATCCTGTTGATTGGGTGATTACTTGTTATAGTTTGGATATCAATATAATAAAAAAGTAACACCTGTGACCCAGATTCACTATAGGTAATTCTTTAGGGCACGTTCATTTGTCTGAATCTAGTTCATTTCATTCCACAGGCTAGTTCACAGAAAGACAGTGGATAGTGAGCGGGTCTTCATTGCGCTGTTTCCCTCCATTGACAGAAGCCAGGCTCACATCTTTGGTGAGATCCTGGAGAAACAGAGAGCTGTGGAGAAACAAGCTGATTGGCTCATCAAGGAGCTGGAACAGGAAAAAGCAGATCTAGAGAGCGCAAACAACAAACAAGGGGAACTCCGTTCCACCCCACAACAGGAAGGTGTGCTTGTGCTTCTCTCTGTGGTCTATTTGAATGTGATTGACTACAGGTTTAGGGTTAGAGTTATGGGTCAGGGTTATGGCTAGGTTTAGGGTTGAGATGGGATGTGGACATGAAGCTAGGGTTATGGCTATGTTTAGGGTTCAGGTTGTGGTTGAGGCTACACTGTACAAATAGAAGGTCTCAAAACACCATGATTGTGAAATGAAACCATGAAAAGTTGTGCACCTAAAGTGAGATTAGGATCCACACTTGAGCACACACTGTGCCTTTAAGAGATATTGATAGTGCACTGAGGATGGTGGCTAGAAGGGATCCAGCTTTTGTCAAATAAACTCAAAAGTTGAAATGTTTAGCATTTTAGCTAACCCTAATCCTAAACCTTTTCCTAACCTAATTCTCATAACCTGCTATGTTATTTATCCTAACCTGCTGCATAAATTCTCCTAACCTGCCACCAAAAGTGAAATCAGGGACGTTGATTTGGCAAAAGCTGGATCCCTTCTAGCCATTACCAAAGAAGTGCGCAATGACTTCTAAGTGAAAGTGAAAGTATCTAGCTCCCAATTTCACGAGACTATACTCAACTGTCGACTGCAAAAAGTAGAAGAATTAAGGTAGGCCTAAAACATCAAACTCCATTTCAAGGCTATTTCTGCATAATTATGAAACATCATCTTAATATAGTCATGTTGCTTGGGTGATTACTCGTTATAAATATATATATAATATAAATATAATGTAAGTAAATTAAAATGTAATGTATTAAATCCCAAAATAAGATACCATTTTGAATTTTAAATTTTACTCACAAATGTTACATTTTGAATTTTAATCTTACAAATAGATACTATTCTCGAGCCAACTCCAGTCCTGATTTTCATGACTTGTGAGTGGACTTGGACTCGCTTTCTCGACCATTGATGAATCGGACTCACCGTCTCGTGACTTGTATATGCGCTTGGACTGTCTAGGCTACTATGAAAAGCATAATATTAGTAGGCCTTGGTGCGCGCAGCACAGCAGCGATGGTTCTGTTATCTAGCAATGGGAAGCGCCACACGCATGCCGCAGCTCTTCCAGAACCCTTCGCGCGGTTATGATTCTGTAAATAAATTAAGTGCAACGCTGGAGAGATGAGTTGCAGGCTCATGTCTATCAGACCAGAGAGAGGGAGAGACCATAGGTGAATCTCATTCTAGTTATGTGAGAGATAAAGACGCGCTACTCACACACAGCCATAGCCACGCGTTGGTCTCAAACATAGGTTACAATGCTACGCAAACTATAAGCCTGGGCCGAACCAACTCTTAGAATATAAGGCCCGGGCTGGGGGGGACTTTGATCCCGCCCTGGTTTACATAAAAAAAAATACAAAAATTAACCTGAATTAGAGCCAGACTAGTTACCATAATTTTCTCACATTGCCATTGACAGTTTATTTCTATTGTCTCTTTTTGGTGAATTTAGATTGTTAATGTAGATTGTATACAAAAAAATGTAAAAAATGTTATGGTTATAAATGTTCATGTTTTACTGTGACTTGTTGTAGGCTCCTAAGTGGACCATAAGGTTAAAACCAAATTAAGAAAACTAAACAAAAAAATTTAATACAATTTAAAAAACTAAGTAACTCTGCCAGAGTGTCTCTTTTGGGTTCTTTTGCCGGTCCCAAGCTCGAATAAAGGAGGGGGGTTGGAATTGTGACATTAAAAAAAACTAGAATCAACAGAAGAAATTTCATTTGTTGTTCTAAACATATTTAGGGTGTTTTTTACTCACCTTTTCTCTCCTACAGTGTCCATCACAATTACATTCACATGACCAATTATGCAAATAAGGTGATGACGTCACTTAGCGAATTCTAGCGACTTTTAGGACGGCCAATAGCTATTTTCCTTACTGGGGAGTTGGCAACACTGAATGTGAGATGATGACGTTGTTGAGCGTCACCCAGAATGTGTAGACTAGAGCAGGAGCGATGTCTACTACTAACTAGTATGTGTTTTTACTTGCCTTTAACCAAAGCCAAAGTGTCAAATCATTACAGCTCTGAAGTTTACAACCAATGTTATTCAATTCAAAATGTTGGCTAGATATTTCAACTTTGAACGGCAATCGTGAATGTTTGAATGAAGGCTTATGTGGCTGATTTGAGCCACAGCTCGTAGCTACGTAAATCTAATCGTCATTGTTTTGGTGAGACAGCATGGTATTGAGGATCCTCACGAACAAGTGAAGAAACTTGTAGTGTGTGTGTCACATTGGTGCAACTACGTTGACAACACAAGAAAAACGAGAGGGAAGACGGTTGTTCAGTGATTTTAGAATTTGGAAAGTCGTTTGTCTACCCTGTTTTAGTGAAATTTACGAAAAAGTGTCTGTGTCCGAATACCCATTCTAGCGTACGACATACAGTATTTAAACTGCACACCATGTACTCATACTATATACTCAGTGTGGCTGTGTTGTTGAGTGGGTACAATTCCATTTTACTGATCCTCCGGTTTATAATCTGTCTTAAAGCATTGAAAAAAAGATGGAATTCCACAAAAAATATTTTCCATAGGGACTTATCAGTCAATATTTAGCCTATAAACGTTTTCATTTCTTAACCATTTGTTGTATGAAAAACTCAGTGTGTGTTTTGATGTGACACTGAAACCCCCAAGTGTTTTCACAACACTCTTAATTGACACCTTCAATATTTTCTCTTTTATATCTGTTTTGTTTGTTTGTCAGTTGTAATATTAAAATACAAAATAGCTCACTTGTGAGTTTTTTTCCACATTGAGAAACCTTTTCTGGTGTAGAGTTGAGGCAAGGTCAGTGCTATCAAGGGTCCTTGGGACGTCCATACCCTAAACCCTAACCTAAACCCTAACCTTACCCATTTTCAAAGTCAACTTCAATGGGGGGTAGGGATGTCCCAAGCATCCCGGATAGCACTTACCTTTGTGGCAAGTCTGTCTGTCTGTCTGTCTGTCTGAAAAGTACCTCACCACATCCCCCTCTTTCTTTCCCTCCCTCCCTCCCTCAATCTCCCCATTTCTCTTCTGTACACTTTATTTGAAAGAGAGATTTTTTCTTTTTACTTTTCCAGTTGGAAAACAATATTACATAATATATAGACACATAGTTTGAAAGTTGTGCCATGTAATGTGGAGAACCACCTGCTGAAATGTTCCTGTTGGTAAATTACGTGATAAAGGAGGTGCTTAGGATGCTTTGAAGAATTCACTTTATTTCAGTCTCCCCACACTGCACACACTCCAGCCAGCAGTATATAATATATTATATCTCCAATTTACAATGTTGGATTGAAAAAGAGAGTCATATCAGATTGATACATAATGTACATGCACTACTCATTGTTTGGGGGGAGGATTTAAAGTGAAACATGACCTTTAATATATTTATATTACACTGAGGGAGAGGTGCTGATGAAAGTGAAAGTGTCCAGCTCCCCATTCCTTGTAAATGACACTGTTACAAATAATTCATTTGTGCAGATAACCAGCCAGATGTGAACGGGTTATCGTCAGCTTTCCATACACTGGGTGAGAGACCACACTCCACTGTTGATTGCAAAAAGTTGAAGAATTAAGGTAGGCCTAAAATTACAAAACTCAATTTAAAGGCAATTTCTGTATTATTATGTAACACATGTTAATACAATCCTTTTTTTGTAAGATTTTATTTATGGTCCTTTTTTTTAACAATAGAAAACATACACATACCGTCACATACCATCGACAACATACAGACACACACAAACATCCATAACATCACCCATGGCCAGACCCAACTGTTCACACCCCCATCTCCTGTGTCGCGTCACTCTCCTCCACATGGCCTCTAACTGCACCATTTTGTTTCTCTCCGTCCACCACACACTTTCAACATTTACACAATAAAGCATTTGGCCTTTCCTTTGTGTTGTTGATTCAGGATTGGTTGATTTCCAGTTTTTAAGTATATATTTTTTAAGATGATTGATGAGAAAAGTATCATCCAACCCATCGGGTATCTCATTGTACCCTCATATGTCATGTCTTGAAATATGCAGACAGACGGGTTAAATGTGCATTTACCCTTTGTAATATTTATATCAATATAATGTAAATCAATGAAAATGAAATGTATTCAATCCAAAAATAAGATACAATCTGGAATTTTTGTTTGCAAAATACTTTTTATGGAATTGAAAATTAAACTCAGAAATAGCAGTGGGCAGGTTCTGATAATTCTCCATTCATTCTGCAATAGAAACCTACACAAATATCAATGGGCGGTAGCTGACTTACCCTTCATTTATGTAGTAAATAAGTATTGAAAGATAGGTATTGAGTAGAAATTCTGAGGTAGAGAGAAACAGTAAATTAGTTTTCTAATGAGGGAGTGGTGGTATACTGCCATTTGATGGCGACCAAAACAACTGCGTGATAAAACCTATTATAAATTGATGGACTCGTGACTCAGACATGGACTTGACTCAGACTTCAGCCATAGGGACTCGTGTCTCGACACGGACTCGAGTACAGGGGACTTGGGACTCGACTCGGCCACAAGGTTAAGTGACTCGACTACAACACTGCAAATAGCAAACAAACAAACAAACACGAATAAAACAGAAACAATCCTGAAGGTTTCTTTAATTTTCACTATCAATCATGAACAAAACGTAATACGTTTTCGCTCCTCCCTTGTACTTGATTGATGAATTAAGGTCACGAATTAGTAAGGAACTCCCCACATCTGGTTGTCTAGGGCTTAACTGAAAGGAAAAAACAAAAACCTGCACTAGGCCCTCCATGGAATGAGTTTGACACTCCTGCCGAAGCCCATATAGCCCATCTATCCTATTTATAAAGGACTGAAGACATATTTATAAGTGAAGCCAAAGTGCTTTAACATATAAACAGTACATTAAATCAAATAGCCTAGTACACACACCAAAATGTTCAAATCAAAAGCCGATTGCACAGAAAAATGTGGACAGTCGTTTGCATCACAAATTCAGAATCGCTGGACAGCAACATAAAATAAAGCACTGATCATTGGGAACGAGATCAGAGTGACTGCTAAGGCTTGATCCATAAACAAAGTAATTAAATAGGTAGCCTAGCCTACAAAACTAAAACAATCCATATGTTCAAATCAAAAGGCCTGATTAACATGACATCAATAACGTAGCTACAGCCATAGTCCCCGGTGTCGACAGATTCACAAATCAAAAGATGGCTTAGTACTTAGTTTTAAAAACTCTGACGAAGGCCAATAGAACAAGATACACCTTTCAGTGAGAAAACAGAAATCCACTTTGGGGGAAAAAAATGAATAATACTTGTGTTTTCTAAGATGTAGCCTGCAATGCAATACTCAAACATTTTAAGGAGAACAATAATACATACCAGTTCAGAAGCTTCGCTATTTGGCATATTTCCAGTTAAGTAACCTAGTTTTGTTGTTTGGCTACTTGAAGAGAACTAGGGCCTATCACTCGCAGCCCACCTCTTGAAATGAATTGAGTATAACATCCTGGCATTTAAACCATACTTGATTTTTCGAAAATTCACATGCCATAAAAAATATTTTCCCGCTATTCATTGATTTCTTCTTCTTCATGGCGCATATTTTGTTTGTGTATGCTGCCACCTACTGTGTGGGAGTGTATGTTTAGATCATGTTACATTTGTGGTACTGTTAGGTTCTACTTTTCAGAGTAAATAACTCAACGGACACACTAGAAAAGCTTTAGTTCTTCCCAAAGGGTTGATACAGCTGTAATTCAGACACAGACATGGCTTCCCCCGTGGTAGTATTCATACCCCACTTTGGGTGGAGTTTCCTCCTTATCGCTAAACATTGCATCATTCTTTCTAAGCAGGGAGCTAAGTGATATGAGCCTTCAACTGTTTCTCCCCTTATTAGTACTGCCACAGGTGATCGTGTTCCCTGCACTCAGCCCCTCCCAAGCTTCATTATGGCACCCCTCATGTCTCTTTTGTAATTAATGTTCCTATACTTCTGAGTATAACAATGTTCCAAGTTTAACCCCGAATCCAAAAATACAAAAGGGTGAAAAAAATAAACATTGCACCACCAACCAACCCTACGCCTATATACCACCCACTAGTACACCCAGGTACTTCTCTGCAGCTACCACCTAGTTAAAAACCCACGACCCCATTCCACTGCTTTGACCCTATCTGCAACTGCACTATGCCAACGGCCTGGGAGGACGCAGACCAACCCTCAACACACCCTGTAACTCTACTGAAGTCAAATCCCGTATACCAAAATACTTCTTTGCAGCTGCCACCACAACATCTATTTTCTTTGATTTACGTTGCATTTCTGCAGTACAGCTGATAAACATTGATATGAACATGAAGAAGCCAAACTTACTGAAGCATAAATCACTCGTTGGCCTATCCCTCTGTGCTGGCACAAATCTACTACTCACTGGGATCCTCTCAGGATCCCTCACCCTTGACCCATCTTCCTCTACAAAATCTCTATCAGGACAACTGATATATCCTAACATGACTTTGTCGGGTAGAGACTCTGACTCAAATCTCAAAAAGACTGACAGTGACTCCTCTGTTTCACCACGCTCGCCACCGGGTCTGCGTCGCACCAAACGGCGGGCGTCACAAAAAACAGGAATTTTCAACTTCAATTGCTCCACCTCCACACTTGACGCTACCCCAGGAATCACTCCTTTCAACAGTGCCCTTTTCCTAAGAGCAAAACAAGAAACAGATCTTGACCCAATTTGCGTGACACAGAGCTTCTGGTCAGAAGAAACACAAACAAAATATCACAATTTCACTACAGGTTACCTTCACTGATTCAACTGCAACCAACTCCTTTCCCACCCACCCTGAAACCACAAATGGATCTGCCAAAAGGCAAAGATACATTTTCTCCAACTTTCTTCTAAAAGACTGACTAATACTCACAAATGGAACAATTGTTATTTTAATCCTACAAACACATTACTCTTATTCACTGTTTATGATTGATGATCTCACATTTTTATCCTTAGACTACTTTATAATAAGTATTTTAATTTAGACCTCCACTTGTAGTACAGTCATTTTAGCAAAAACCTTTTTCTGGAATTGAAAATAAAACTCACAAATGATCGAAGATTTGGGTAAAATGTAAAACAAAGTGACAAATCAATTACTTTTCAATTTCACATTATGCAGTGTATTTAAAACAAATGATGTTGCCTTATATAGCATTTTGAAAATGTATCAGGTAGTAGTATCTATATGTATTCTCAATCTAGTAACTTCACATTTACAATTTACATGGCATCAATAAAAAGGTTTCCCAAGCCCTGATAAATATTTAACTATCCTATTTTCCCTTTTCTTGTCACCTAGGAGACTGGAGTTAAAGAAACAACGGTGACCAAACACCATCACACCATGGAAAACGACACGTACGATTATCTTACGTATCCTGACGATGACTATTACCTCCCTGACTCAGAGGATATTGCAGTGTCAGTGCTTCTTCTGCTTGGTATTTGCCTCCCTGCCCTTGGTTGGATTATCATCCTGTCTGTCTTTCGCAAACGCTGGGAAAGAAAACATGTCACAGCCTTTCTTGTGTCCCTTCTCATCGCTGACACTCTGCAGCTGATCGCTTCCCCTTTCATTGTGGAAACTGTGCTAACCGGGGTTCCCTGTTGGCATGCTAGTTGGTGGTGCACTACAGTATACATACTGTTTTCAGTGTCAAGATTCTGCGGCCTGCTTTTTCACCTGCTAGTTGCTCTGGACAAGATCTATCAAAACTTTTTTTTCAGTTGCATCGCATGGTGCTTCGTGTACGTTTTTGCGTGTCCCGTCTACATTGGCTTTACAATTTTTGTAAATGTGTATCCTATTAATGACTTATATTTCTATGGTTGGAATACTTTCTTTGGCGTGGTTGCTTTGATCTTAGCAGCTGCAGCATGTGTGAGAGCCCTCAAACCCGTGCCAACATTGAACCCAACTAAAGATAAATGTCAGAGTTTGAAGGTATTAGCAGTGGCCATGTTTACTTTTATGATACTCTATGTTCCTGAGTTCCTCTACTGGATAATACAACACCACAGACCTGCTGGGACGGAGTGGTTTAGTTATGTTGTCCACTATCTGCCGTGCCTGAGATCCATAACTGACTGTGTCCTGTGTTGGTTTGTCTGTGTAGACGGGGAGCGTCCTAGAGAGCAGCAACCGCCAGATGTAGAACTCAATTCACCTATCCTCGATTCCTCTCATTCTGTCACCTCGCCTTCTAAAAACACATTGGAGGAGAAGGACCATGGAGAGGGACCTCCAATACGGGAGGATGCGAGGAATCAAGGAAAGGTACATTGAGATAAAGCTCAGTACTGAGGGCTAATAATCATATATATATATTTTTTTATTTAACTAAGCAAGTCAGTTAAGAACAAATTCTTATTTACAATGACGGCCTACACCGGCCAAACTCGGACGACGCTGGGCCAATTGTGCGCCGCCCTATGGGACTCCCAATCACAGCTGGTTGTGATACAGCCTGGAATCGAACCAGGGCGTCTGTAGTGATGCCTCTAGCACTGAGATGCAGTGTCTTAGACCGCTCCGGCTGTCTCGTTCTGACCTTAGTTCCTTTGTTATGTCTTGATTTTAGTTTGGTCAGGGCGTGAGTTGGGGTGGGCATTCTATGTTGTTTTTCTATGTTTTGTTCTAGTTGTTATATTTCTATGTGTTGGGCCTAGTATGGTTCTCAATCAGAGGCAGGTGTCAGTCGTTGTCTCTGATTGGGAGCCACATTTAGGTAGCCTGTTTTCCATTCTGTTTTGTGGGTGGTTGTTTCCTGTGTCTGTGTTTTCACCATACGGGACTGTTTCGATTTTTGTTTTGTAATTCACTTTGTTATTTTGTATTGTTTAGTGTTCAGTTTAAATAAATTAAATATGGATACTTACCACGCTGCGCATTGGTCCGACCTTTCATACTTCTCCTCAGACGAAGAGGACAAGAACCGTTACACCGGCACTTGGGAGCCCGAGTGAAGGAGCGGAGGCTGGTGGGAGGAGCTATAAGAGGACGGGCTCGTTGTAATGGCTGGAATGGAATGAATGGAACAGAGTCAAATAAGTGGTTTCCATAGGTTTGATGTGTTTGATACTGTTACATTAATTCCATTCCAGCCATTACAATGAGCTTGTTCTCCAGCCTCCACTGATAAGAAGTAGTAAAAACTTCTCACTCCAGTAGACAGCTAAAGAGTCATTTGTAGGGTGAATTTGGGAGGGATAAGGGGGAGAATTGGAAATGGATGGTAACTGTGTAAAATACGTAAAAAATAACCTGTTAATGCCACCAAAACATTGTTGGTGGCATTGGAGCCGTCAACATAACAATTGGTTTGTCCCAGAGCCCTGGCTGTGTAACTCATCCATTTTACCCAGATTTTTTTTTATCACCATGTCTACCTTACAACCCTGAATATCTTGATTTCGTTTCAACCCCCATCGAGATGACCCCTCCTGCCCGTTCTCGAACCTGTATCCCCAAGTGTGCTTAAACACCTGAGCCCAGGAACAATCAGCAGTAGGTCCGGAACAGAGATACAACCAGACACTGTAATCCTCAGTATTTTTATAACAGGAGCGGCCTCAACTACTAGAGAATTTAGCAATCGTTATTTTAAATCC
The DNA here is from genome assembly GCF_016432855.1 of Salvelinus namaycush. Classification (NCBI taxonomy): domain Eukaryota; kingdom Metazoa; phylum Chordata; class Actinopteri; order Salmoniformes; family Salmonidae; genus Salvelinus; species Salvelinus namaycush. The sequence continues at coordinate 18,903,566 of NC_052342.1, read as the reverse complement.
TACATTTTGCCCTTCCCGAACTCCTATGTTGTAGGACACTTTTCGTTGACGGTCGGTGTGTTGTGTCGTTTGTCTTTTACTTCTTAACAGTGGCAGCGGCTTCGTAAAATTAGTACCGGAAGGTGGTGGATCTGGATGTATCAGAAAGATTACCAAGACTATGATGCAGCTCAGGGTCCCCAATATACCCAAAAACCGCCAACCCTCTCCCACCCTTAGTCGGTCTGCTAGGTACCACCCCATACTCACACCTTTACAAGCGCACACAGTGATGATAGGTCAGGGTAGGGAATCTTTGTTAGGGAGGTAATCCCCGGACCTTATTGGCACTCGGTTCTGCTCCCTAACTCTGTGTGTGTTCAACAGTGTTTGTATGTGGTCCTACCTTTTTGCAGTGGGTAACGTAGACCCAAGTGGCTCTCTCAGCTATTCTAACGGCAAAGGCGGTTACCAACAAAACCTGGTATGGGCCTTCCCAGCGGGACTGCTTCCAGTCTTTTCTCCTCAGGGATTGGATCCACACCCAGTCTCCTGGTTGGATTGGGTGAATCACCTTCTGTAATTCACCTGTGGGACACAAAGTTTTTGACATACGAGTGTGGTTAACAAACAATTTTGTCATGTGTTCTGCTAGCGTATGTTCTACTTCTATGTCGGCCTGCTCGGGTCCTCCCAATTCAGGCATTCTGTATGGTCTACCAAACACTTTCTCGAAGGGGACAGCCCATTTTTATGTGGAGTTACCCTAATAGTCATTAATACTATTGGTAAACATTGTACCCAATTTCTACCTGTGCTCATGTGTGTTTTCCTTAATTGTACTTTAATCGTATCACTCCTGTGTTCAAATAATCCTGCCGATTGTGGGTAATATGAACCGTATTTCTTTTCCTATTTAATGTCAATTTCTGGCCTATCCTATATTTTACCTGCTTAGCAAAACATGTAATCCATTGTCTAAAGAAATAGATTCTAGTAAACCAAATCTAGGGATAATATCTTGACCCAATGCTTTAGCTACCGTAATCGTGTCCGCCAAGTAAGTTGGGAACGCTTCTACCCATTTAATATATTTATCTATTATTGTTAAACACCACTTGTTTCCCTCACTTTGGGATAGTTCAATGAAGTCCATTTCCAATTGTTGGAATGGATATTCTACCTGGGGGGTATTCCCCCAGTGGTGCTCTTACTCTACCTTGATGATTATTCTGTGCACAGATAACACATCGTGAACAATTTTCTTTTTTAAATAGTTAGTTATTCCATAGGCCACAAAGTGTTTCCTAACCTGCTCTACCATCCCCCCTGTTGACACATGGCTCTGCCCACGTATCAATATTGCCGCATATCTAAACAGTGACTTAGGTAAAATAGGTACGTAAATTATCCTTATGCCAAACATTATTCTGTAGGACCGCCCCTTTTCTTTTCCACATGTCCAATTCCTTTTGGGTCGCCCTGTCTTGGCTATCCTGTAACAATTCTCTGTCAATTGTTCTGTCTTCTTTAAGATTTATCTGTGCTGCTGTGTATGGTTTCTGTTCCTGTTGTAATGCTAAATCTATGTTGGCCAATTCGAATACATCACAGTCTAGATCTAATAAGTCCTCACTCTCACTATCCTCCTCTTCTGAATCTAGTCATGCTTCCTCCTCTTCTTCAGTCTTCCTGTCTCCTATTCTTGTTCGGTCTTTTCTGTCTGTCTCGGTACTGTCTTTGTCTCTCATCCTTTGGAGGAGCTCTACACTCTCGGGCCAGATGTCCTGTTTTGTCACAATTAAAACACTTTCTATCATCTGATCCTGTCCATTTTTTCCCTTTAAGCCTCCTTTATGCTGGTCTACTATTTCCCCAAGAGTTACTATTAGATACTCTGCTCCTTTCTGTTCTTTCTTATTCTTCTTTTCTTTCTCATTGTGTTCATGGTGAATTGCATACCTCTTCACTCACGCCAAAGTGGCAGTTCCCCATCCTATCAGAATCTTTTTTTTATTGCCTGACAAGTTTCAGGTCTCATACCACTCAAAAATGCTATCTTCTACTGTTAATAATATTGCCCATCTTCTCCCGGTCCGGGATCTACCAATCCACTATTTGCATTAAATACCTCCCTCAATCTTACCAAATACTGACTGACTCTTTCACTGTCTCCCTGCTTACAGTCATAGATTTGAGAAAAATCAGACTATCTATCTTCGTAATCCCTAAGATTATTACATAGCGGATTCAGTTTTTCCTCGATACCCTCCTGAACCCTTCTATCCCTGTCTTTGGGAATACTATTTAAATAAAAATCTTCTAATAATTAAATAAAACTAAAACGAATGCTAAACATAGCAGATGTTTTATCTGTACAAATTAAATCTCTCCTTCGGGAGTCCACTGTATTTTATCTAACAATAACATGGGTTAATCATAAATCAGTCCCATCAATAATTTAATATATGTTGCATAGTGTGGGATCCATTATCTACAGTAATTTGCCATCCCTAAGAACTGCATCATATTTATTTTCATAATTCATTTTAACGCTTATAAAATCCCTGTTTTTCTATCTTCATCTATTTCCCTGCCCTGTTGGCTTAAGATATGTCCTAAATACTTAACCTAAGTCTACCATAATTAAAACTTATTCTTGCTAACTTTATAACCTTATTCAACTAAAAAAATATTATAATACTATAATATCAATTTCACAGCCTTGTTGTATTAAATTTCACACAAAAATATAATCTACATACAACAACATCTAACTACCTAAGGGAGAATAAAACTTGGATAGGTTACTAAACATTACTTAAGCAAAAATAGTGGGACTTTCAAAATAATCGTAACAATTTCTTATAAATCCACCTTCGCCCCAACAATATAAATCCAAACCACCCCTAACTATCTGGGTGAACAAAAATGAAGAAAAACTAATTTACCAAATCAATCACAGAGAAATATCTACTATCTAATTTTACCAAATTTAGGAGAGTACTAGAATCAGGGACGCAAGAAACTCTTAAAATAATACTTCTATTTACTCCTTAAAAGTCCAGCACCATTTTCTACCCTACTAAGGGTGGAGCCTTTCGGACTAAAAACATGGACAATTTGAATCTTCTCCTCCAATAATAACATTATTATCCATTATTTAATTAAACAGAGATATAATCCCTGTTATTACTTTTGGTTTCGATAAATACTGCCTTCAATGAGGTCAATAAGATAATGTAGGAGTAACAGTTAAAGGTAAAACTTCTTTTATAAATCCCATAACATCCCCGGTATCCCTGTGTCTAGCTTGAAACTTTCGTTCAGTCCTTCCATATCCCTCCTGAACCCTTCTACTCCAGTTTTTTGGATGGACAATTCCTTCCACTGCTAGACTTTCTGGGTTCAGGGGAAGGGGGGAGTCTAACATTTTTCTGTCTCATCTCCATATCTCTGTCTCTCTCTCTCTTTCTCTCTCTCTCTCGTTGTCTCTCTCTGTCTTGCTCTCTCTCCATCTTGCTCTCTCTCTGCTCTCGCTCTCTCTCTTGTTCTCTCTGTCTCTCTCTATCTTGCTCTCTCTCTGCTCTCGCTCTCTCTCTTGTTCTCTCTGTCTCTCTCTATCTTGCTCTCTCTCTGCTCTCGCTCTCTCTCTTGTTCTCTCTGTCTCTCTCTATCTTGCTCTCTCTCTGCTCTCGCTCTCTCTCTTGTTCTCTCTGTCTCTCTCCATCTTGCTCTCTCTCTGCTCTCGCTCTCTCTCTTGTTCTCTCTGTCTCTCTCTATCTTGCTCTCTCTCTGCTCTCGCTCTCGCTTGTTCTCTCTGTCTCTCTCCATCTTGCTCTCTCTCTGCTCTCGCTCTCTCTCTTGTTCTCTCTGTCTCTCTCCATCTTGCTCTCTCTCTGCTCTCGCTCTCTCTCTTGTTCTCTCTGTCTCTCTCCATCTTGCTCTCTCTCTGCTCTCGCTCTCTCTCTTGTTCTCTCTGTCTCTCTCTATCTTGCTCTCTCTCTGCTCTCGCTCTCTCTCTTGTTCTCTCTGTCTCTCTCCATCTTGCTCTCTCTCTGCTCTCGCTCTCTCTCTTGTTCTCTCTGTCTCTCTCTATCTTGCTCTCTCTCTGCTCTCGCTCTCGCTTGTTCTCTCTGTCTCTCTCCATCTTGCTCTCTCTCTGCTCTCGCTCTCTCTCTTGTTCTCTCTGTCTCTCTCCATCTTGCTCTCTCTCTGCTCTCGCTCTCTCTCTTGTTCTCTCTGTCTCTCTCTCTCTTTCTCTCTCTCTCTCGTTGTCTCTCTCTGTCTTGCTCTCTCTCTATCTTGCTCTCTCTCTGCTCTCGCTCTCTCTCTTGCTCTCTCTGTCTCTCTCCATCTTGCTCTCTCTCTGCTCTCGCTCTCTCTCTTGTTCTCTCTGTCTCTCTCTCTGTCTCTCTCTCTCTCGTTGTCTCTCTCTGTCTTGCTCTCTCTCTATCTTGCTCTCTCTCTGCTCTCGCTCTCTCTCTTGTTCTCTCTGTCTCTCTCCATCTTGCTCTCTCTCTGCTCTCGCTCTCTCTCTTGTTCTCTCTGTCTCTCTCTATCTTGCTCTCTCTCTGCTCTCGCTCTCTCTCTTGTTCTCTCTGTCTCTCTCCATCTTGCTCTCTCTCTGCTCTCGCTCTCTCTCTTGTTCTCTCTGTCTCTCTCCATCTTGCTCTCTCTCTGCTCTCGCTCTCTCTCTTGTTCTCTCTGTCTCTCTCCATCTTGCTCTCTCTGGTCTCGCTCTCTCTCTTGTTCTCTCTGTCTCTCTCCATCTTGCTCTCTCTCTGCTCTCGCTCTCTCTCTTGTTCTCTCTGTCTCTCTCTATCTTGCTCTCTCTCTGCTCTCTCTCTCTCTCTTGTTCTCTCTGTCTCTCTCCATCTTGCTCTCTCTCTGCTCTCGCTCTCTCTCTTGTTCTCTCTGTCTCTCTCCATCTTGCTCTCTCTCTGCTCTCGCTCTCTCTCTTGTTCTCTCTGTCTCTCCATCTTGCTCTCTCTCTGCTCTCGCTCTCTCTCTTGTTCTCTCTGTCTCTCTCCATCTTGCTCTCTCTCTGCTCTCGCTCTCTCTCTTGTTCTCTCTGTCTCTCTCCATCTTGCTCTCTCTCTGCTCTCGCTCTCTCTCTTGTTCTCTCTGTCTCTCTCCATCTTGCTCTCTCTCTGCTCTCTCTCTCTCTCTTGTTCTCTCTGTCTCTCTCTATCTTGCTTTCTCTCTGCTCTCGCTCTCTCTCTTGTTCTCTCTGTCTCTCTCCATCTTGCTCTCTCTCTGCTCTCGCTCTCTCTCTTGTTCTCTCTGTCTCTCTCCATCTTGCTCTCTCTCTGCTCTCGCTCTCTCTCTTGTTCTCTCTGTCTCTCTCCATCTTGCTCTCTCTCTGCTCTCGCTCTCTCTCTTGTTCTCTCTGTCTCTTTCCATCTTGCTCTCTCTCTGCTCTCGCTCTCTCTCTTGTTCTCTCTGTCTCTCCATCTTGCTCTCTCTCTGCTCTCGCTCTCTCTCTTGTTCTCTCTGTCTCTCTCCATCTTGCTCTCTCTCTGCTCTCGCTCTCTCTCTTGTTCTCTCTGTCTCTCTCCATCTTGCTCTCTCTCTGCTCTCGCTCTCTCTCTTGTTCTCTCTGTCTCTCTCCATCTTGATCTCTCTCTGCTCTCGCTCTCTCTCTTGTTCTCTCTGTCTCTCTCCATCTTGCTCTCTCTCTGCTCTCGCTCTCTCTCTTGTTCTCTCTGTCTCTCTCTATCTTGCTCTCTCTCTGCTCTCGCTCTCTCTCTTGTTCTCTCTGTCTCTCTCCATCTTGCTCTCTCTCTGCTCTCGCTCTCTCTCTTGTTCTCTCTGTCTCTCTCCATCTTGCTCTCTTTCTGCTCTCGCTCTCTCTCTTGTTCTCTCTGTCTCTCTCCATCTTGCTCTCTCTCTGCTCTCGCTCTCTCTCTTGTTCTCTCTGTCTCTCTCCATCTTGCTCTCTCTCTGGCCCCCCTCCTCCTCCTACTGTTCCCAAACTATCAAGGTAACCTTCGGGCTCAGCATAGGGCAGGGGAGCCCTTCTCCGTCTGACTACTACCACTTCATCGTCTGGGTTCTTGAAACTTTCTCTCTATCTGTTCCTTTATCACTTTCTTCTTCTTTCTTTACACTTGCCTTCTTTTCCGGGCTTCAGACAGCCACACCCTGGCTGTATCTAATCCTTCTGCCTGCTGTTCCCTTGATTATCTACACACGTCTTACGTATCTGCTTTATCATGGACTATGACATTGAATGCTTATAGGAATTTAATCCAGTCCATTACTAGTCAACCTTTTTGTAAGTTCAATTTTTCCCCAAACCTGCTGTTTCCCTTGATTATCTCTACAAGTTACATGTATCTGTTTTATCATAGACTCTAAATTGTCTACATCAAGACGCCCAACAAAACCATACTTCTTTCTCTATTTTGGACCATAAAATACGTTCCTCTTATCCTTAGATCCCATATACCTCTCGTCCCCGGTTAATTCCGGGACCTCCTTTGAGGATTTACTTCCCATTGCGTACTCTTGACAATCCTAGGCTCTCTCATACATTGAAGGGTGTACCTCCTATTGTGTACTCTTGAAAGTCCCAGACTATCTCATACAGTAATTTATATTGGTAATGGCCTTAACTACCACGAGTCATTACGGACCCGTCCCTTTATTTCAATGATCTGTTACCCAGTGCCGTCTAACACGAATGTAGATACTTTTGTAATTAAACTTTCTCTACATTAGATTATATAGGCGGTATACCCGATACAAATCAAACTGTTGAATAAAGACTACTGACCTTGATCCTTGCAGCTGGGAATAAATGTTGGTTGGATTTCATCACCGTTCCGGATGTTCCCAGGTTATTACTGGCCTGTATTGATCCCTTAATACAAAAAGGGCAGGTCTTTGTTATACGGATTCATAATCCGCCCGTGCACGGTTTCAGTGTTCCCTGGAACGACAGAAATGGATATTGAAATCCGGATCGAAGGACCAAGTTGTTATGAGAATTTCTATCTCAATGTTCTAACTGAACTATTTTAATATCTCTGTCTGTCTGAATCCTGAAGGTTGTAAATCTCCAGTTCAAAGAAACAGACAAAGTCTCAGCCTGCAATGGATCAGTACTTTATTCAGAGAGCGCTCTGTCTTCAAAATGAGAACACAGTCTTTTTATAACACACACACAAATTAACTCACATCAGTAGAAACTCCACCTTGCTTTAGGTGGACTGTATTTTTCCACAGTTCACATATATTGTTTATCACACTTCTGCAACATGTTTCATTATCTTCGGCAAGCCATTTCTAACAGTTGCTCTCCTCCCTAGGTTGGGGAGGCCTCTTTCCAGTTATTAGTTTCACCGTTATCACAAGTCGACAGTTCAGTTGTCCTTGAATGTCTCAACTATACCCTGCTCATATTGCGAAATAGTAACACAATGGCCTAGTCTTAAAAGGTCTAGTCACACACATTATTGGATTATGAGTCTAACACATTTCATAAAATTATATGGTTTCAGGGTGGAATACTTTAGTCATTATCTTAAACATACAAATTCTTCTATCAACTGTCATTTCTTCAAACAATCAATCTTTATTTGATATCGATGAATTATTGTAATAATGGAGCTGGTCAACGAACCACCCGTAGGTGATTCAATGAGAGCCCAATGATTCTGAGTTGGGGCTTGCCTTTATATAGCCTAACCTTGTAACATTTCCTTAATCCACCACAACTGTCTCAATGTGTCTAACCAACCGATATTTACTGGATTTATTCTGTCCTCTGTGTTCTCTTGCGAGTACTAAAAACTGTTTGTCTTAGAATAGAGGATAAGGAGAGACTTTGTTTGGAACAGAGATACCTTGTTACAAATATGCAAGTTTCAGAGTACAGAGGGTGGGGGTAAGAACATGAGTTGTGCACAGCTGTGGTGAATTAAGTACAGAGTTATGTGAAAACAGCAAATTACACAACCAGAGTAACAGGATTGTACACGCATATCATTTACATAAACCTTAAAGTAATGCTAATACACATTTTCCCTACACACTGGGCATCTGGGTTTTTACCTTTTTCTTTGTTTCTGTTCATTCCCTCCTCTTCCTTCTGGTGAACGATCTGTCCATCCAGACTCCTCCGGTGGAGTTGGAAATCAGACAACCCCTATTTCATCATCTCTTCTTGCAGCTATGAAAATAACAAGAATGGACTCTCTCTCTCTCTTTATCCATTACCTGTTCTAAGACCTGTTGATGGACGGTATGATATGTCATATCAGCACCACAGTGGATCTTCATCCTCACCATGGTTCTCTTTCTCCTGGGGGCTACAAGAAACATCAGATCAGGTTGACAAAACATTGTTCCTCTCATCACCACACAAGATAAAAAAGACTGTTCCTCTCGTCACCACACAAGATAAAACAGTCAGTGGAGCTCAGCAGACTAACTTATGATAAGCATCATGACTGTTATTGTTCTCATCTATGAGGGGTTCCCCAGGGCTCAACTCTGGGTCCACTGCAGTTGTAATATCAAATCAAATGTATTTATATTGCCCTTCTTACATCAGCTGATATCTCAAAGTGCTGTACAGAAACCCAGCCTAAAACCCCAAACAACCCCAAAAGAGTACATATTGGTTAGCCTGGTCCCAGATCTGTTTGTGTTCTTACCAACTCCATTGCTGTCACTGTCAAGCCAAATATGTTTGGGATGACCATGAGTGAAGAAGTTAACATGATGGCTCAACTCTTGGGTCTACTGCAGTTGTAATAATAACAACAGATTGGTGTGTTGTTTCTCACCACCATGGCAAACAAAAGGTTATTTCAAATGACACAATAGACCATTCCATTTCCTTGCAGAACACAGCATGGCTGCAACACAGTTTTCGTCCCTGTTGAGATTGTTGGGCTCTCCCTCTATCCAGTATCTGAATGAGGAGTCACTCTGGTCTGACCATTTCCAGGAGTCACTGAACAGGCTGATCCTCACGTTGCTTCCGTTAGCTTTTTCTGTATGCCTTGGTTCAGTTCTTCAGTCCTCACACTGGCCAGGTCTGTGTATCTGTCCCTGCAGTGGCTCTGAGCGTGTCAAGGCATGAGTTCTTATTAGGACATAACAACTGGTGTCATCTGCCTTTCCTGTAAAACATTATCGTTAAATGTAATTCATACAACTGCGGAGGACCCAGAGTTGAGTCCTGGGTACCCCACATAGATGAGAACAACAAACAGATGCTTATCATGGCCTGTTTTCAAAAAGCCTCTCAGAGTAGGAGTGCTGATCTAGAATCAGGTGCACCCTGTCCATGTAAATGTATTACTTATGAAATAAATGACACAACTGATCCTAGATAACTATTCATGAATACAGGCCCAGGAGTCGTGTTTAGAGAATTGCTAACTGTTTTCAGAGGAAGGTCTGTCATTTTAAGAAAATTAGAGAGAGAGAAAGTGAGTTAGAGAGAAAGAAAGTGAGTTAGTGAGGGAGAGAGAGATATATCACCTTCATAGCAGATGAAAGATTGTGTGACACCGCATGGGACATTATTCCATGTTCCATTCAAATCAGGATAGTTTGGTTCTCCATAGCCTCATCTCCTGAACCCAGCCTCTCCCTGTTCATAGGAATCTCTGTCTGGCAGAGACCACTGCCACACTATGGTGTATCCTCTCTCCAGCCCTATCCAGGCTGATCCATTATACCCACTGTCTACAGTGTTGATCAGTCTGTTCATATCCTCCATGTTGTCTATGGTGGCCAGGTCAGTGTACTTATTTCTGCAGTATCTCTGTGCTTCAGTCCTGGTCTTAGGATCGTTGATCAAATAAAATTGTATTTGTCACATGCACCCCGAATACAACAGGTGTAGACCTTACAGTGAAATGCTTACTTACAAGCCCTTAACCAACAATGCAGTTTCAGGGAAATACCAAAAAATAAGTAAGAGATAAGAAAAACAAATAATTAAGGGGCAGCAGTAAATAACAATAGTGGGGCTATATACAGGGGGTACCGGTTCAGAGGTAATTGAGGTAATTATGTACATGCAGGTAGGGTTATTAAAGTGGCTATGTATAGATAATAACAGAGGGTAACAGCAGCGTATTGGGGGGGGGGGGGGGGGGGGGGGGGCAAATAGTCTGGGTAGCCATTTGATTAGCTGTTCAAGAGTCTTATGGCTTGGGGGTAGAAGCTGTTTAGAAGCCTCTTGCGGTAGCAGAGAGAACAGTCTGTGACTAGGGTGGCTGGAGTCTTTGACAATTTTTAGGGCCTTCTTCTGACACCGCCTGGTATAGAGGTCCTGGATTTCAGGAAGCTTGGCCCCGGTGATGTACTGGGCCGTACGCACTGCCCTCTGTAGTGCCTTGCGGTCGGAGGCGGGTCGGAGGCAGAGCAGTTGCCATACCAGGCAGTGATGCAACCCAACAGGATGCTGTTGATGAAGTGATACTGACGAGACATACATGAGGTAGTTGTGCATTGCCCTGTGGTACGAAAACACAAAGAAAAATATATTTCAATTACACAATTCAACATCATCAAAATTATATTGTCATATTTACCCACAGGACGAACAGAGAATTGACCACTCTTTTTTGACCATTAAAGGTGGTCTTTGAAATTTGGTTTACCTTGGCTGACTTCTGTTGTTGTCACTAGAAGGAGACTGAGTCACACTCTGTAGTTCTGCAGAGAGTATATGGATAGACATTTATTAATTAATTAATATATATATATATATATACACACACACACACACATATTTCACTAATTTGATCATGACAATGCTACCATTGTGGATTAAAATATAGAATGGGTCATTTGGAATAGGTGAAAGAACTCTTGAACCAATTTTGTCGTTAAAGGTGGAGCATGAATTGTTTTCACAGTTGAAGGAGATGAAGTCACACTCTTGTACTGTGGATAGAATGTGAATAAAAATGAATTAATTACTATTATTGGTCATGTCAATACTACATTGTGGACATGTTTTTTGCATTAAAGATTGAGTCTGTAATTTAGTTTACCTTGGCTGACATCTGTTGGTGTTTTCACTGTATGAGGAGGCGGAGTCACACTGTAGTGCTGTGGAGACAATGAACCAAGATGAGGACAGACTTTAGACACAACATTTATTTTAATGGACAGTCTTTGAAGTAATGTCATCGTTTTTAACATGAAATAATTGTACATCATACAATTTAAATGACTAAAAACACATTTAGTCTGAAAATGTTTGGAGAAAAAAAATGTGGTTCTGCCAAGACGCACCCCTTTCATTTACAGACAAGTGCAAGGGAAATACTTTTGTAAGACAATTCAAGTTAGAGAATCCACCTTTTAGAGCTGGCTGAACTTTTATACTTACTGTCGCAGAGGAAGCTGAGTGTGGCTGGGAATCTCCAATCATTCCATTTCCTCTCTTGAATGTAAACACAGCGGTGATCATTATCATTAGTGGGTTGTGAAGGCCACCAGTATCTGAAGGAGGAGTGACTCCCGTCCAACCACTTCCAGGAGTCTCTGGACAGTTCAATCCACACTTTACTACCCTCAGACACCATCTTCTGTATCTCCTGGTTCTCAGTCTGGTTCCTCACACTGGCCAGGTCTGTGTGGTACTCTCTGCAGTAACTCTGAGCTTCAGACCAGTTCTCTCAATGAAAACATGGCTGTTATTCTTACCTGAAAATATAGAATGAATTTGTTAGTGGTGGCTACTGTTACTTTAAATATTTATGACCGCCTATGACTGATGTTATAATGTCTTATGTAGCTGTTATAAAGGCTTTATGAATGTATAAATAAGGGCTACAGGAAAGTCTTACCGTCATAGCAAACAAAGAACATTTAATCAGAACATGCTTCATCTCTCCATTCTCCATCATCGATGATGCAAACACAATGTTGGGTTCAAATGTTGTTGTTAGGTTGCTCTCCATAGAACTCTTCCAGAGACCACCTCCAGCTATTAACATCATCATAGAGTCCTATCCAGATAGTGTAAGATACCAAGGACCCTAACTATATGACCCTCTCCATATCCTCCATGTTGTCTATGGTGGACAGGTCAGTGTACCTCTCTTTGCAGTAGCTCTGTGCTTCAGTCCAGCTGGTTTTGTTAGTCAGAAGGATGTACTCTAAAAGACAGGAGGAGGAAGAACAGGGGCCTGCGGAGAACAAACCACATTAAATGAATACATGAATGAATACATTAATAAATGAACAAATTAATACATAAATGTAGAACAAGCAACATTAAATACAAATGAATGAATGAATAAATAAATAAATGAATGAATAAATAAACTGAATGGAGTACCTTCTGTCGAAGCCAGTGAAAGCTTAGCAGTGCCTAATCCTTCCACCTCACACAGAGTGAGAGTTTTTCCCTGTCCAGGGATGACCACAATGATGTAGCTACCCTCCATCTAATTACACTGGAAAGCGTGGGTCTCTCTTTTACATTGATTTTTTAACTAGACAATTCAGTTAAGAACCAATTCTTGTTTACAATGACGGCCTTCCGTCATTTGTCAGGATCCAGGAGATGATAGCACATCGGAAAGAGAGAGGGAGGGCAAGAGAGAAAGAGTGAAAGAGAAAGCAAAGCGAGAGAGAGAGCGTAAGATTGGGGGATAAAGAGAGATGGAGTCAGAGAGAGAGAGAGAGAGAAGGGTTGGGGATAAAGAGAGATGAGTCAGAGAGAGAAAGAGAGAAGGGTTGGAGGATAGAGAGAGATGGAGTCAGAGAGAGAAAGAGGGAAGGGTTGGGGGATAGAGAGAGATGGAGTCAGAGAGAGAAAGAGAGAAGGGTTGGGGGATAGAGAGAGATGGAGTCAGAGAGAAAGAGGGAAGGGTTGGGGGATAGAGAGCGATGGAGTCAGAGAGAAAGAGAGAAGGGTTGGGGAATAGAGAGAGATGGAGTCAGAGAGAGAAAGAGAGAAGGGTTGGGGGATAGAGAGAGATTGAGTCAGAGAGAGAAAGAGGGAAGGGTTGGGGGATAGAGAGAGATGGAGTCAGAGAGAAGGGTTGGGGGATAGAGAGAGATGGAGTCAGAGAGAGAAAGAGGGAAGGGTTGGGGGATAGAGAGAGATGGAGTCAGAGAGAGAAAGAGAGAAGGGTTGGGGGATAGAGAGAGATTGAGTCAGAGAGAGAAAGAGGGAAGGGTTGGGGGATAGAGAGAGATGGAGTCAGAGAGAAGGGTTGGGGGATAGAGAGAGATGGAGTCAGAGAGAGAAAGAGGGAAGGGTTGGGGGATAGAGAGCGATGGAGTCAGAGAGAAAGAGAGAAGGGTTGGGGAATAGAGAGAGATGGAGTCAGAGAGAGAAAGAGAGAAGGGTTGGGGGATAGAGAGAGATTGAGTCAGAGAGAGAAAGAGGGAAGGGTTGGGGGATAGAGAGAGATGGAGTCAGAGAGAAGGGTTGGGGGATAGAGAGAGATGGAGTCAGAGAGAGAAAGAGGGAAGGGTTGGGGGATAGAGAGAGATGGAGTCAGAGAGAAAGAGAGAAGGGTTGGGGGATAGAGAGAGATGGAGTCAGAGAGAGAAAGAGAGAAGGGTTGGGGGATAGAGAGAGATGGAGTCAGAGAGAAAAAGAGAAGGGTTGGGGGATAGAGAGATGGAGTCAGAGAGAGAAAGAGAGAAGGGTTGGGGGATAGAGAGAGATGGAGTCAGAGAGAGAAAGAGCGAAGGGTTGGGGGATAGAGAGATGGAGTCAGAGAGAGAAAGAGAGAAGGTTTGGGGGATAGAGAGAGATGGAGTCAGAGAGAGAAAGAGAGAAGGGTTGGGGGATAGAGAGCGATGGAGTCAGAGAGAGAAAGAGAGAAGGGTTGGGGGATAGAGAGAGATGGAGTCAGAGAGAGAAAGAGGGAAGGGTTGGGGGATAGAGAGAGATGGAGTCAGAGAGAGAAAGAGAGAAGCGTTGGGGGATAGAGAGAGATGGAGTCAGAGAGAGAAAGAGAGAAGGGTTGGGGGATAGAGAGAGATGGAGTCAGAGAGAGAAAGAGAGAAGGGTTGGGGGATAGAGAGAGATGGAGTCAGAGAGAGAAAGAGAGAAGGGTTGGGGAATAGAGAGAGATGGAGTCAGAGAGAGAAAGAGAGAAGGGTTGGGGGATAGAGAGAGATGGAGTCAGAGAGAGAAAGAGGGAAGGGTTGGGGGATAGAGAGAGATGGAGTCAGAGAGAAGGGTTGGGGGATAGAGAGAGATGGAGTCAGAGAGAGAAAGAGGGAAGTGTTGGGGGATAGAGAGAGATGGAGTCAGAGAGAAAGAGAGAATGGTTGGGGGATAGAGAGAGATGGAGTCAGAGAGAGAAAGAGAGAAGGGTTGGGGGATAGAGAGAGATGGAGTCAGAGAGAAAGAGAGAAGGGTTGGGGGATAGAGAGATGGAGTCAGAGAGAGAAAGAGAGAAGGGTTGGGGGATAGAGAGAGATGGAGTCAGAGAGAGAAAGAGCGAAGGGTTGGGGGATAGAGAGAGATGGAGTCAGAGAGAGAAAGAGCGAAGGGTTGGGGGATAGAGAGAGATGGAGTCAGAGAGAGAAAGAGAGAAGGGTTGGGGGATAGAGAGAGATGGAGTCAGAGAGAGAAAGAGGGAAGGGTTGGGGGATAGAGAGAGATGGAGTCAGAGAGAGAAAGAGAGAAGGGTTGGGGGATAGAGAGAGATGGAGTCAGAGAGAGAAAGAGAGAAGGGTTGGGGGATAGAGAGAGATGGAGTCAGAGAGAAAGAGAGAAGGGTTGGGGATAAAGTGAGATGGAGTCAGAGAGAGAAAGAGAGAAGGGTTGGGGGATAGAGAGAGATGGAGTCAGAGAGAGAAAGAGAGAAGGGTTGGGGGATAGAGAGAGATGGAGTCAGAGAGAAAGAGAGAAGGGTTGGGGATAAAGTGAGATGGAGTCAGAGAGAGAAAGTGTGTGCGCAAGATAAAGTGAGAGAGAGACATGGAAAGCAATATTATGTTACTGTTTTGGGTTGATTCCTCACAAAACCAGGACAGCACAAAAAACATGATTTGGGGGATTGTCATGACATTTAATAGGAAAAAAATGCACCTTTATTTTACCAGGTAGGCCAGTTAAGAACAAGTTCTAATTTACAATTGTGACCTGACCAAGATAAAGCAAAGCAGTGCGACAAAAACAACAACACAGAGTTACACATAAACAAACATACAGTCAATAACACAAAATAAAATAAAAATTGAAAAATCTATGTACAGTGTGTGCAAATGTAGGGAGGTACGCAATAGATAGGCCATAGAGGTGAAAATAATTCTAAATTACCATTAATACTGGAGTGATAGATGTGCAGATGATGATGTGTAATTATAATCCATAGAATGTCCCTGGGAGAAAGGATTGCTGACATACACTGAGTACATAAAACACCTGCTCTTTCCATGACATAGACTGACCAGGTGAATCCAGGTGAAAGCTATGATCCTTATTGATGTCACTTAAATCAGAGTAGATGAAGGGGAGGTGACAGGTTAAATAAGGATTTTTAAGACTTGAGACACACCATGGATTGTTGATGTGTGCCATCCAGAGATTGAATGGGCAAGACAAAACATGTAAGTGCCTTTGAACAGGGTATGGTAGTTGGTGCCAGGTGCACCGGTTTGTGTCACGCTCAACAGTTTTCTGCATGTACAAAGAATGGTCCTCCACCCAAAGGACATCCAGCCAACTTGACACAACTGTGGGAGGCATTGGAGTCAACTTGGGCCAGCATCCAAATGGACGTTTTCGACACCTTGCAGAGTCCATGCCCCAACGAATGGAGGCTCTTCTGAAGGTGTTCCTAATGTTTGGTATGCTCAGTGTATACTTGACCATTTTGAATACATTTATTACATTCACTTTGTTGGTAATACTTACAAATTGGATCATAACTCTAAAAGTAAGCGAGATCCCACTCTGGAACTTTGAGATCCCCGTAGAGTACATTATAAGACACATTAGTAGAAATCCCATGCAGCCGTGTTACAGCCGTGTTACACCCTGGCATGTGTGATGTAATCTACACCTCGATTAGGCTGATATAAATCCTAATTTCTTTGTTTAGAGAACACTTCCAGAAGAATTTGCCGCCCCTACTTCGATCATTCTAGTCCTAGAGCAGAAATGCTCGTTTAGGTTCCACCTCCGAATAATGACGCAGACTACTGATGCATATTCACAAATTGTGGGTGGGAAGGAACGTCATGGTGATTTCCTCGTGGAGTGGAGAAACATCAACAAATAGGGCACTGACAGCTGTCAGTGTAGCTAGCTAGCATGCTAACCTTATCAAGCTAGCTAGCATGCTAAACTTACCTAGCTAGCTAGCATGCTAACCTTATCTAGCTAGCTAATGTTATAAAAAAAAAAATACTACACCATATTCAAAAGATGGCTAGCTGGCTAGGCTAGTCAATCCACCATTGAAATAGTTAGAAAGAATAAGATGAAGCTCATCTTATAATATAGATAACTATCGAAAGGTATGGGATAGAGATGTGTTTTTCAAAATTTTAATGGACACAGGGCAGACTTTGGTATGTAAGCTGCTGGCAGGCTTCAGCTGCGGTACAGCAAAGCCAAGTCAGCCCGTGCTCATGGTTCTCATAGGGGAAGTGAAATGATAGGCTACAAAGACTTTGCTCATGATGCACACCGCAAATGACATGTAACAACACCCTGAGCGCATCGGACACGAAACACCAATAGATCTGTAAAAACAACATAGATAAACAAGTTCCTTGAATTTTCTTTCGCGGGTGCCTTTTCGTTCATTATAGGATAGACACTTGTCGAGCGTGTAGTGTGTGGAGTGAAGCAAAACTTTAGTGGCTGTATCATGTATGAAATACAGAGGGTAAAGTAAACATTGGACATTTGTATATTAACAGTAAAGTTGTCAGACTCCCTTATTCACCCACGCATTTACGTGGTGTCAGAAGAAGATTATGGCACAGGGATTGCGCTGCATCAACCACCTGGTTTTCAATGAAAACATTGTTGACAGCTGGAAAAAGTTTGAGAAGGAATGGCGGATATACTGGCAAAGAAATGTGACTTTGGTCCACTAACTGACAAACTGGTTAGAGACTGTATTGTGTGGTATACAAAGTGACACTGTGCTCAAGCAACCTCAACGTAAAAAAATAAATAATCAGCTGTTAATCTGTGCATGCAAAATGAGCAGTAAGAAAGGGGTACAAAGGAACTGAGGAGGGAGGCAGAGGTTTTTGTCGTTCAAGGTCAACGCTGTACAAACTGTAATGATGCACACCCCCCTGATAGAAACAAATGGTGCAATAACGGTGGCAGGATGAATCATTTTGTGCTGTAGGTCAAGGCAACAATGAGCACAACAGCAACCATCCGACAGCTATGCTAACAGTAACAGATACCAACAGCAACCATCCGACAGCTATGCTAACAGTAACAGATACCAACAGCAACCATCCGACAGCTATGCTAACAGTAACAGATACCAACAGAAACCATCCGACAGCTATGCTAACAGTAACAGATACCAACAGCAACCATCCGACAGCTATGCTAACAGTAACAGATACCAACAGCAACCATCCGACAGCTATGCTAACAGTAACAGATACCAACAGAAACCATCCGACAGCTATGCTAACAGTAACAGATACCAACAGCAACCATCCGACAGCTATGCTAACAGTAACAGATACCAACAGCAACCATCCGACAGCTATGCTAACAGTAACAGATACCAACAGCAACCATCCGACAGCTATGCTAACAGTAACAGATACCAACAGAAACCATCCGACAGCTATGCTAACAGTAACAGATACCAACAGCAACCATCCGACAGCTATGCTAACAGTAACAGATACCAACAGCAACCATCCGGCAGATATGCTAACAGTAACAGATACCAACAGCAACCATCCAACAGCTATGCTAACAGTAACAGATACCAACAGCAACCAACCGGCAGATATGCTAACAGTAACAGATACCATGCTAATGCATACCAGCCTGGGTCATATCAGCCTAGAGCACAGCACTTCAGCAGAGCGACTGGACTGTAAACCTGAATATGAAGCTGAGGATACATTCTACTGTGAAAGTGTTGATCTGATTACCAAAAAGGGGGAGATTTTCACTACTCTGACAGTAAACCACACTTCAGCCAAGCTCAAAGTGAAAGTGGATACTGGTGCAAAGTGCAATGTGTTATTTAAACAGATTCTGAAGAACATTGAATCTACTGTGTCTGTTAATACTGCTGAAAAAGTTTACCTGGTGGCCTATGGGGGGCATGTAATCCGTACATAGGGCACAGCCACCCTCCATTGCACTCAAGGGAACTTTACCTTTCATGTAGTTGACCAGGAAGTGAAACCACTACTAGGGTTGCCAGACAGCATAGCATTGGGGTTGACACAGCTAGGTCCTGATGTGCACATGTTGAACCAACAGGCCCCAGAGCTCCAGGAGTATAGTGACCTGTTTAACACTGAAGAGACAGGAAAACTACCAGTGGTATACCACATGAAACTGAACGAGTCAATAATGCCCACAGTCTGTGCACCCAGAAAGGTGCCAGTGGCAAATGATTTGGAAAGGCACACACCTGTCTATAAAAGGTCCCACAGTTGACAGTGCATGTCAGAACGAAAACCAAGCCACGAGGTCGAAGGAATTGTCCGTAGAGCTCCAAAACAGGATTGTGTCGAGGCACAGATCTGGGGAAGGGTACCAAAACATTTCTGCAGCATTGAAGGTTCCCAAGAACACAGTGGCTTCCATCATTCTTAAATAGAAGAAGTTTGGAACCACCAGGACTCTTCCTAGAGCTAGCCGCCTGGCCAAACTGAGCAATCGGGGTAGAAGGGCCTTGGTCAGGGAGGTGACCAAGAACCCGATGGTCACTCTGGCAGAGCTTCAGAGTTCCTCTGTGGAGATGAGAGAACCTTCCAGAAGGACAACCATCTCTACAGCACTCCACCAATCAGGTCTTTATGGTAGTGGCCAGACAGAAGCCACTCCTCAGTAAAAGGCAGCCCACTTGGAGTTTGAAAAAAGGCTCCCAAAGGACTCTCAGACCATGAGAAACAAGAGACTCTGGTCTGATGAAACCAAGATTGAACCCTTTGGCCTGAATGCCAAGCGTCACGTCTGGAGAAAACTTTGCACCATCCCTACGGTGAAGCACGGAGGTGGCAGCATCATTCTGTGGGGATGTTTTTCAGCAGCAGGTACAGGGAGACTAGTTAGGATTGAGGGAAAGACGAACAGAGCAAAGTACAGAGAGATCCTTGATGAAAACCTGCTCCAGAGCGCTCAGGCCCTCAGACTGGGGTGAAGGTTCACCTTCCAACAGGACAACGACCCTAAGCACACAGCCAAGAAAACGCAGGAGTGGCTTCAGGACAAGTCTCTGAGTGTCCTTGAGTGGCCCATCCATAGCCTGGACTTGAACCCGATCGAACATCTCTGGAAAGACCAGAAAATAGCTGTGCAGCTACGCTTCCCATCCAACCTGACAGAGCTTGAGAGGATCTGCATAGAATGGGGGAAATTCCCCAAATACAGCTGGGCCAAGCTTGTAGCGTCATACCCAAGAAGACTCAAGGCTGTAATCACTGCCAACGGTGCTTTAACAAAGTGCTGAGTAAAGGGTTTGAATACTTACGGAAATGTGATATTTCAGTAGTTTTTTTATTTATTGTTGAAAAGCATGTTTTAATGGATGTATATGTTGATATGACAAGCTCTCCCCCCCCCCCGTTCCCTGGGTTAAGGCAGCCCCCAGCACCGCTCTGATTCAGAGGTGTTAAGTTAAATGCTGAAGACACATTTCAATTGAATACATTCAGTTGTACAACTGACTAGGTATCCCCCTTTACGTTTTCCTTTCACTCCCCAGATAGCTTACGTGTTCATATCCTATGTCAAAAGTAAGTAAGATGGCACCGACATACATTTGCAAAAATGTATAAACATGTTTTTTCTTTGTCATTATGGGGTACTGTGTGTAGATTGAAAAGAATCAAAAAATATATAAATCCATTTTAGAATAAGGCTGTAACGTTACAAAATTTGGAACATTTGGAAGGGGTCTGAATATTTTCGAATGCACTGTATTTAAGGTGCCTTCGGGAAGTATTCAGACCCTTTGACTTTTTCCACATTTTGTTACTTTATATTTTTTCTGTATTATATATTTATTGTTGAAAAGCATGTTTTAATGGATGTATATGTTGATATGACAAGCTATATTCTTACATGACTGAAGAGAAAGAAAAAGGCAAAAAGTCCCTGCAAATAAAATGTTGTACTTTCATTTATATTAGTGATATTTTAGTTGAAGTTGCATTAGTAATGGAGGTCGTACTGGTAGTTGTGTTCAACATGGTGATAACCAGATCAATTCAAAGTCTGTTGATAATTACTATTTGTGATTCAGACGATTTACTGAATTATACATTGTGATCCAATATTCACATGCAAATCCTCATTTACACATTGTCATTCAGCAGACGCTCTTATTCAGAGCAACATGCAGGGACCAATGACAGATTTTTCAACTAGTTGGCTCTGGGATTCAAACCACCGACGCTCTTAACCACTAGGGTACTTGCCACCCTGTCATATCGTTGATAATAAAGAGATGTATAATAATGTTCACCACAGAAAAGTAGGGCTTTCCAGCTCAACTCCTTGGTTCTACAAAAAAGTGAGGTATGATGATGATTATGATGACTCATCCGTCTTTTACAGTTACACTGAAGAGACTCTTATCTTAAGTGACTCAAAGATCATTTTAGAATTCTATCTAGCCCAAGTGGGAAACTCAAACTAGATCATAAACTCTGTAAAAATGTATTTTCTAAAATTCTCCTATCTACACTGTAAGGCAACTTTAAATCAAATGTATTAGTCACATACACAGTTTACAGCAGGTAAAAAAGGTGCAGCAAAATGCCTACTATCAATAATTACAGCAAAAAATATAACCATACCTGGATGCAGGGGGATGCTCCTCCTCTCTGTCTGTGTCTCTCCCCTTTGTCTCTCCTGAGGATGTCAAGTCTTTGTGGGCGCGTTCCAGGCCGACTACATTGCAGATGTTGCACTGACTGCATCAACCAATGGCGCAGTCAGGCATCTATCCAGGCGTTGTGAGATCTGAGATCTGGTATTGTCTGCAATGTAGTCAGTCTGAAACGTGGCCAAGTCTTAGGTATCTCCTCCTCAGCATGCTAAATGTGTTCCTACACCTGTTTACCCCCAATATGAGTCCCAAATGGCACCCTATTTTGTATAGTGCACTACTTTGACCAGGGCCTTGTGGGCCGTGTGGTCCCTGGGCAAAGGTAGTGCACTAAATATGGAAAAGCGTGTAGAATAGCAGGGGATTTGCTTTAAAAAGGGAAAATTCTCTCAGCCTCATTACAAAAGGTGTAGAATCGAAGGCGATTGGCTTTAAAAAGGGAAATTCTCTCAGCCTCATTACAAAATGTGTAGAGTAGCATGAGCTTAGCTATAAAACTGCAAATGTTTATCTCTGCCCCATGGCAGTTTGTGTGGAATTTCAGGAAATGAGGTAGTGCACTAAATAGGGGGTAGGGTGCCACTTTGGTATGCAGTCCGAGGCTAGCATCAGCCAGGTGGTGTTTTTGGCTACTAATGGTCCATAACACAGGTGTGTGTGTATTTTCTCTCTCTGCGTGTGTGTGTGTGTGTATGTGTGTATGTGTGAGTGTGTATTTGGTAATGTTCCACAAAGTCCCCCCATGTATTATGAACTGGTCATTTGGTTACATGAGGTCAGACCAAACACACACACAGGCTGAAATCATCTCGATTAAACAAGTTGGAAATGCAACAAGTACTGATACTGTATCATATAATAGCACTCAGCTTTGCAAAAAAAAATATTTTAGACATTTATGGTCTGCTTACATATATTTTAAAGGTTATTTATACAGAAAATTTGTATAAAACCTGTATAAACTTTATTTATGATTATATGACAATATTTTAGGTTGACAATAATTATATTACACAATTTCTGATAAATCACATGCTTTTGTTTTATTTTCCTGTAAGTAAAATCAGGATTATGCCTCTACTGCCTCAACTGTCACCTCTCCCCCCCCCCCGTTCCCTGGGTTAAGGCAGCCCCCAGCACCGCTCTGATTCAGAGGGGTTAAGTTAAATGCTGAAGACACATTTCAGTTGAATACATTCAGTTGTACAACTGACTAGGTATCCCCCTTTACCTTTTCCTTTCACTCCCCAGATAGCTTACGTGTTCATATCCTATGTCAAAAGTAAGTAAGATGGCACCGACATAGATGCTCGCCTTGCTTCGAGTTCTTAGGAAACGATGCAGTATTTCATTTTTTTAATGTATTTTTTCTTACATTGTTACCCCAGGATATCTTAAGTCTTATTACATCCAGCCGGGAAGAACTATTGGATATAAGAGCAACGTCAACATTACTGTTACGTTCCCCAGTTTCTGTGTTGTTGTGGATGTGTGTGTATTTCAGGAAATGGCTTCCTGGATTCCTAAAGCAGCTGATTGGTCGGCCCCATCGCTGATTGGAGCTCGGACCCCTCCCTCTCGTCAGGGGATACAGCTGTGTCTTCAATTACCAACTCCTTCTCCAGCTTGATAAAAGACAGTGTTCCTTCATCAGAGGGGAGAGTTTCTTTTTATGTCCTGTGTTGGTTGTTGTGGCGGTCAGGGAATGTTAAAAAAATATATTGTTATGTAGCTGCTCCTTCAGAGGTATGTGTATGACAATAGGACTTCGTGTTTGTGGTTATTGAACATTTTCACTTAAAGTATTGGTCAATTATTCTGTTTCATAACCTGTAGTATTTAATCTGTCTCTGCACACTAGGTAAGACCTGGGCGTACCACCCCCTGTATTTTGGTTAGCGATCCAGGTGGTGCTAAAGGTTAAGTTTAGAAGTGGGAAGGCAGGTAAAGTAGGAGAGGGGATTCCTTAACTTTTACTTACTTTGTTTTGGTTCCATTCAGCCCCTTTTCCCCACATTACTGTGTTTAGGATGAATTAATTCACTGTAAATGGTGTTTTTCTATGCCTCTGTCTTCCTTCCCCTCACCTACGATCACATGCTTTTTTCACTCCACGGTGAGTTGAGATGTAGCAGGGTGTTGCGTTCCCTCCAAGAGGCGTACGTAACAATTACGACTTTCCTGAAGTGGATCCTCTGTTCGGACCACCACCCAGGGAAATGGATCTAATTCCAGTAGTCGACCCAAATCAACGGCACCGCAGAAGGGGCAGATGAAGCGGCCACCTGTTCAATCTATTCTGAAACACATCAATCAGACAATCAACCACTCAAAGCTCTGTCTTTATACAGTGCTCAGGGTATACCAGTGGTGTTTTAATTTCCTGCTACACAAAGCAATGTAAAATAAAGTGCTAACAATGATCTGTAATGATAACAACGATCTCCATGAGATGAGTCACAAATCCTCCCAGCGTCACGGTTTTCCTTGTGTAGATTGGTGGGTTTGGACGTCTCTTGTTTTTGCGAGGATTAAGTTTTGGTAAACTTTGTTCTCATCTTTCTTTTTTCCCCCAACCATTTTGTTATTTGGCGCAAGTGAGATTCATCATCGTCCTTATCAAGATAGGAAAGAAGCCCAGGGAAAGTAATGGGCATTTCCTCTTTGAGCTTCTGGAGGGGTACATCTATTGCAGACTCTGAGTGTATAGGTGTGCATGTCCCCATGTATTTGCAGTAGCAGTTCTTGACACCACTCAAAGTAATGTGGGTTACCTTTTTCTGTTTCTGTCTTTGAGTAAGTCAGTTAATGGTAAAAAACCTCCTCTACCTCATCCCTGAGGCTGAGTGACTGTTTGTCTGATTGATGAAAAAGGAGTCAAGGACCTTTTGCCAGTTTTTGTCAAGAGAGACAAATGAGTCAAAAACAATGTTGTCAACCTGTATATAACAGTTAAAGATGTGAGACTTTGGTCATACCATCTTGCATATCTACTTCCTGCTCATTTTCAGCAGCCCTTTGATCGTCTTTGAAAACCTCAAAGGCCGTTTCTGCCAGTTCTGAAATGTCTTGTGCAGAGATGGAAAGAACTTGGACCCAGCTTTTCAAATGGTTCTTGTATACTTGCCCCAGTGTATCAGCAACAAATTAACTCTATTTTTTCTATTTTTTCTCCGCTTCAACATAATCCCTCCATCTCAATGTAAAAAAAGGGGGGAAAAACGGGTTTTGCATTAACTTCTCTGACGCTAATCGTAAAACAGATACACAATTTCATTTGGATCCTTTGGATTCAATAACTTGAATCAACCTGGAAAACGTGTCTTTCCTCTCTTCTCCCGTTTCCCTTTTGGTTAACATGTCTCCTCCAAAAACTAGTTTACATTCTGCATTCTGACGATCATCCACAGTGATTTCCCTCTTAGCGTATCTTTGATGACGGACAACAAATATTGCTGCACCTCTTCTCCATAAGTTTTGTCAGGAAGGTCCTTGCAGTATCACACCTGCCATAGCCAATAACTCAACACACTGCTATGCAATCAGTGGGTGAGCAATGCTGACTGCAGCAGACATTGAGACTGCAGGAGGTGGGAGCCAGGGACGTAGGCATTCACCAGTAATAAGAAAGCAAGAAGTTAGGAATTTTTTGGTCTTCTATTTTTCCTGACATCTCCTGAAATGGTACACATTTTTTGAACATAATCTCCACTAAAATGTTCTCTCATTATGTTAAAGTCATGAAACCAGCAGTAGGAGCACAGTGTTCGGGTGGCCTTTTTCTGCCTGCAGCGAAAAGCTGAATCACCTGCTTGGTCATAGCTGTGATGTCTGAGGTAGGGCCTGTTAGAACAGCACATCTCAGTGTTTTCCTCATATCCCAGAGCACCTGCTTGACCAGAGTGATTCCCCCGCTGCCTGGCTGATGCAGCAGATTGATGGTAGAAGGCAGGTCACCCTCATCATAACCATCTCTTTTGATAAAGGGTGTTGCTTTATAAGTTGACATTGCCCTTTCAGCCCAGTAGAGGTTAAGCCTTTGAGGTGGGGCTCCTCGGTCTTCTTAGCTACTGCTGAGTCTATGTCCTCTTCTTCAAATGCATTTGAGTACAAAACATCCAGAAGTGAAATGGAATCCCTGATTTCACTTCCATCATAAATTTCACAACTGCGGGCATTGGACAGAGATGACACCTTGTTGTGTGCCATCTTTACTGTTTTCTGCCTTAAGCGTAAACCAGAAATGAACAGTTTTCTGAATATTAGTTGTACTTCAGGTGATGGTGTGGTCTCTGAAAAAGGAGACAGTAATGTTTCAGTAAGAATGTCGAAGGGCATTAACAGTTATACTGTAATCACTTTTGTTTATATCTTTGACTTTGTTGGGACTTCCATTGATCTAGCTAATTGATTGACAATGGATGCCTCTGAAAATTACAGACTGTGTGTGCTTTTCTTCTTGTTGCTACCCTCTAATCTACAGTGCAGTCGGAAAGTATTCAGACCCATTGACTTTTTCCACATTTTGTTATGATACAACCTTATTCTAAAATGTATTAAATAGTGTTTTCCCCCTCATCAATCTACACACAATACCCCATAATGACAAAGCGAAAACAGGTTTGTAGAAATGTTTACTAATTTATTAAAAAGAACAACTGAAACATCACATTTACATAAGTATTCAGACCCTTCACTCAGTACTTTGTTGAAGCACCTTTGGCAGCAATTACAGAATCGAGTCTTCTTGGGTATGACGCTACAAGCTTGAGGTAAATGATTGGCATCTTACATTCAAACAATGAATCCTGATCTAGGATAACTTTTAAAACATGAAATTATTTGGCTTGCTCTAAACGGATTTGGCTAAAAGCAAATCTACCTGCTAACTGGGCAGAAAAATAATGTTGCGGTATGATTGTTTTGTAAAGCATAAACGGAATTTCAATCTTACCTACTTCTACCTGTATTTGGGGAGTTTCCCCCATTCTTCAACACAGGAGCGTAGCTGCACAGCTATTTTCACGTCTCTCCAGAGATGTTCGATCGGGTTCAAGTCCAGGCTCTGGCTGGGCCACTCAAGGACATTCAGATACTTGTCCTGAAGCATTTTACATTTTACATTTAAGTCATTTAGCAGACGCTCTTATCCAGAGCGACTTACAAATTGGTGCATTCACCTTATGATATCCAGTGGAACAACCACTTTACAATAGTGCATCTAACTCTTTTAAGGGGGGGGGGGTTAGAAGGATTACTTTATCCTATCCTAGGTATTCCTTAAAGAGGTGGGGTTTCAGGTGTCTCCGGAAGGTGGTGATTGACTCCGCTGACCTGGCGTCGTGAGGGAGTTTGTTCCACCATTGGGGTGCCAGAGCAGCAAACAGTTTTGACTGGGCTGAGCGGGAACTGTACTTCCTCAGAGGTAGGGAGGCGAGCAGGCCAGAGGTGGATGAACGCAGTGCCCTTGTTTGGGTGTAGGGCCTGATCAGAGCCTGAAGGTACCGTTCCCCTCACAGGTCCGTAGGCAAGCACCATGGTCTTGTAGCGGATGCGAGCTTCAACTGGAAGCCAGTGGAGAGAGCGGAGGAGCGGGGTGACGTGAGAGAACTTGGGAAGGTTGAACACCAGACGGGCTGCGGCGTTCTGGATGAGTTGTAGGGGTTTAATGGCACAGGCAGGGAGCCCAGCCAACAGCGAGTTGCAGTAATCCAGACGGGAGATGACAAGTGCCTGGATTAGGACCTGCGCCGCTTCCTGTGTGAGGCAGGGTCGTACTCTGCGAATGTTGTAGAGCATGAACCTACAGGAACGGGTCACCGCCTTGATGTTGGTTGAGAACGACAGGGTGTTGTCCAGGATCACGCCAAGGTTCTTAGCACTCTGGGAGGAGGACACAATGGAGTTGTCAACCGTGATGGCGAGATCATGGAACGGGCAGTCCTTCCCCGGGAGGAAGAGCAGCTCCGTCTTGCCGAGGTTCAGCTTGAGGTGGTGATCCGTCATCCACACTGATATGTCTGCCAGACATGCAGAGATGCGATTCGCCACCTGGTTATCAGAGGGGGGAAAGGAGAAGATTAATTGTGTGTCGTCTGCATAGCAATGATAGGAGAGACCATGTGAGGATATGACAGAGCCAAGTGACTTGGTGTATAGCGAGAATAGGAGAGGGCCTAGAACAGAGCCCTGGGGGACACCAGTGGTGAGAGCACGTGGTGCGGAGACAGATTCTCGCCACGCCACCTGGTAGGAGCGACCTGTCAGGTAGGACGCAATCCAAGCGTGGGCCGCGCCGGAGATGCCCAGCTCGGAGAGGGTGGAGAGAAGGATCTGATGGTTCACAGTATCAAAGGCAGCCGATAGGTCTAGAAGGATGAGAGCAGAGGAGAGAGAGTTAGCTTTAGCAGTGCGGAGCGCCTCCGTGGCACAGAGAAGAGCAGTCTCAGTTGAATGACTAGTCTTGAAACCTGACTGATTTGGATCAAGAAGGTCATTCTGAGAGAGATAGCAGGAGAGCTGGCCAAGGACGGCACGTTCAAGAGTTTTGGAGAGAAAAGAAAGAAGGGATACTGGTCTGTAGTTGTTGACATCGGAGGGATCGAGTGTAGGTTTTTTCAGAAGGGGTGCAACTCTCGCTCTCTTGAAGACGGAAGGGACGTAGCCAGCGGTCAAGGATGAGTTGATGAGCGAGGTGAGGTAAGGGAGAAGGTCTCCGGAAATGGTCTGGAGAAGAGAGGAGGGGATAGGGTCAAGCGGGCAGGTTGTTGGGCGGCCGGACGTCACAAGACGCGAGATTTCATCTGGAGAGAGAGGGGAGAAAGAGGTCAAAGCACAGGGTAGGGCAGTGTGAACAGAACCAGCGGTGTCGTTTGACTTAGCAAACGAGGATCGGATGTCGTCGACCTTCTTTTCAAAATGGTTGACGAAGTCATCCGCAGAGAGGGAGGAGGGGGGAGGAGGGGGAGGAGGATTCAGGAGGGAGGAGAAGGTGGCAAAGAGCTTCCTAGGGTTAGAGGCAGATGCTTGGAATTTAGAGTGGTAGAAAGTGGCTTTAGCAGCAGAGACAGAAGAGGAGAATGTAGAGAGGAGGGAGTGAAAGGATGCCAGGTCCGCAGGGAGGCGAGTTTTCCTCCATTTCCGCTCGGCTGCCCGGAGCCCTGTTCTGTGAGCTCGCAATGAGTCGTCGAGCCACGGAGCAGGAGGGGAGGACCGAGCCGGCCTGGAGGATAGGGGACATAGAGAGTCAAAGGATGCAGAAAGGGAGGAGAGGAGGGTTGAGGAGGCAGAATCAGGAGATAGGTTGGAGAAGGTTTGAGCAGAGGGAAGAGATGATAGGATGGAAGAGGAGAGAGTAGCGGGGGAGAGAGAGCGAAGGTTGGGACGGCGCGATACCATCCGAGTAGGGGCAGTGTGGGAAGTGTTGGATGAGAGCGAGAGGGAAAAGGATACAAGGTAGTGGTCGGAGACTTGGAGGGGAGTTGCAATGAGATTAGTGGAAGAACAGCATCTAGTAAAGATGAGATCAAGCGTATTGCCTGCCTTGTGAGTAGGGGGGGAAGGTGAGAGGGTGAGGTCAAAAGAGGAGAGGAGTGGAAAGAAGGAGGCAGAGAGGAATGAGTCAAAGGTAGACGTGGGGAGGTTAAAGTCACCCAGAACTGTGAGAGGTGAGCCATCCTCAGGAAAGGAACTTATCAGGGCGTCAAGCTCATTGATGAACTCTCCAAGGGAACCTGGAGGGCGATAAATGATAAGGATGTTAAGCTTGAAAGGGCTGGTAACTGTGACAGCATGGAATTCAAAGGAGGCGATAGACAGATGGGTCAGGGGAGAAAGAGAGAATGTCCACTTGGGAGAGATGAGGATCCCAGTGCCACCACCCCGCTGACCAGAAGCTCTCGGGGTGTGCGAGAACACGTGGGCAGACGAGGAGAGAGCAGTAGGAGTAGCAGTGTTATCAGTGGTAATCCATGTTTCCGTCAGTGCCAAGAAGTCGAGGGACTGGAGGGAAGCATAGGCTGAGATGAACTCTGCCTTGTTGGCCGCAGATCGGCAGTTCCAGAGGCTGCCGGAGACCTGGAACTCCACGTGGGTCGTGCGCGCTGGGACCACCAAATTAGAGTAGCAGCGGCCACGCGGTGTGAAGCGTTTGTATGGTCTGTGCAGAGAGGAGAGAAGAGGGATAGACAGACACATAGTTGACAGGCTACAGAAGAGGCTACGCTAATGCAAAGGAGATTGGAATGACAAGTGGACTACACGTCTCGAATGTTCAGAAAGTTAAGCTTACGTTGCAAAAAATCTTATTGACTAAAATGATATAGTACTGCTGGCTGGTGAAATAGGCTAGCTAGCAGTGGCTGCGTTGTTGACTTTGTTTGAAAGTGTAGCTGGCTAGGTAACCTCTAACTGGCTAGGTAACCTCGACAATTACTCTAGACTACACAATTATCTTGGATACAAAGACAGCAAAGACAACTATGTAGCTAGCTAACACTACGCTAATCAAGTCGTTCCGTTGTAATGTAATAGTTTCTACAGTGCTACTATTCGGTAGGAGTTGGCTAGCTAGCAGTGTTAGCTAGCAGTGTTGACTAGGTAGGAGAACGGCAGCGCGGCGGACGAAAATAGCTGGCTAGCTAACCGATAATTACTCTAAACTACACAATTATCTTAGATACAAAGACAGCAAAGACAACTATGTAGCTAGCTAACACCACACTAATCAAGTCGTTCCGTTGTAATGTAATAGTAATAGTTTATACAGTGCTGCTATTCGGTGGCTAGCTGGCTAGCTGGCTAGCTAGCTAGCAGTGTTGACTACGTTACGTTAGAAGGACGAAAATAGCTGACTAGCGAACCTCAATAATTGCTCTAAACTACACAATTATCTTTGATACAAAGACGGCTATGTAGCTAGCTAAGATCAAACAAATCAAACCGTTGTACTGTAATGAAATGAAATGAAATGTAATACTACCTGTGGAGCGAAGCGAAGCGGAAGCCACTCCTGTGTTGTCTTGGCTGTGTGCTTAGGGTCATTGTCCTGTTGGAAGGTGAACCTTCACCCCAGTCTGAGGTCCTGAGTGCTCTGGAGCAGGTTTTCATTAAGGATCTCTCTGTACTTTTCTCCGTTCATCTTTCCCTCGATCCTGACTAGTCTCCCAGTCCCTGCTGCTGAAAAACATCCCCACAGCATGATGCTGCCACCATCATGCTCCACCGTAGGGATGGTGCAAGGTTTCCTCCAGATGTGACGTTTGGCATTCAGGCCAAAGAGTTCCATCTTGTTTCTCATGGTCTGAGAGTCTTAAGTTGCCTTTTGGCAAACTCCAAGCGGGCATATGCCTTTAACTGAGGAGTGGCTTCCGTATGGTCATTATACCATAAAGACCTGATTGGTGGAGTGCTGCAGAGATGGTTGTCCTTCTGGAAGGTTCTCCCATCTCCACAGAGGAACTCTGGAGCTCCAGGGTGACCATTGGGTTCTTGGTCACCTCCCTGACTAAGGCCCTTCTCTGCAGATAGCTCAGTTTGGCCAGGTGGCCAGCTCTAGAAAGAGTCTTGGTGGTTCCAAACTTCTTCTACTCAAGAATGATGGAGGCCACTGTGTTCTTAGGGACCTTCAATGCTACAGATATTTTTGGGTACCTTTCTCCAGATCTGTGCCTCGACACAATCTTGTCTCGGAGGTCTACGGACAATTCCTTCGATTTCATGGCTTGGTTTTGCTCTGACATGCACTGTCAACTGTGGGACGTTATACAGACAGGTGTGTGTGTGCCTTTCTAAATCATGTCCAATCAATTAAATTGACCACAGGTGGACTTCAATCAAGTTGTAGAAACATCTCAAGGATGATCAATGGAAACAGGATGCACCAGAGCTCAATTTCGAGACTTATAGCAAAGTGTCTGAATACTTATGTACTTTGACTTTCTGGGGTATTACAGTATGTATATTTTGATGAGCAATTTCTTTTATTTAATCCATTTTAGAATAAGGCTGTAACAAAATATGGAAAAAGTCAAGGGGTCTGAATACTTTCCGAATGCACTGTAACTAACCATGGGAAATACTGGGTTATTCACCATCACTTCAACCATCCACTTTATATGCATAGTTCTGCACCCATATTTACAAGGTATCCAAGTCTGAGTGCTGATCTAGGGCCACTTTTGCTTTTCAGATCATGAAAAAGAAGTCTAAGGGGGACCATATCATGCGTCTCAAAGTAGGAATTATATCGGATGCCTTTAAAAAAAAAAATAACAGTGATCTTTTACACAATGTTTTATATTTTACAGTCAGTCTAAATTCTGCATTTGAACGGATTTAGAAATTTGGATGAAATAAAGACATCCCTTTTTTAATACTAGAGAATATCTGATCCTCAATTTCACTGTTATTTTTTTCTTCATAATAAAGTTAAAAAATAATTATTGTACATTGAATATTAGATTGATTGTAGAATTACAAAGTAAGATGTATTCTGAGGAGAAGCGCTGGTATTAAATAAACTACTGTTTACTTATTTCACCTCAGGGAGGGGTTAAGGTTGTCTGGATGACTGATAATCAAATACACCCAGGAAGCAACACCACACACACACAGGGTGGTGGGCTACGGACCATTGCTAAACAAATACACCTCACCTTACCTTCCCCATGTTTGGCTAATAGAGGGTTGTGTTCACAAGGCACCAACTGGACGAAAACAGATTGAAACAGGGAGTGAGGGACTACCTGATCTTATCCAATAACAAACACTATTTTTGTTTCCCATTGAAAAAGGTTGCAACATTTTTTTCTGTTGCATGCCCTAATGAACATGACCCAGGTTTGCATGTTGTCCAGACAGAGAGAATAATAAGAGAATGAGAAGAAGTAGATCCATCAACATGATGTTTTTTTAACATGTACAATGAAGTATTTCATTTCCAGCAGATTCACACAGTTTCCAAAAGATGCACACAGTTTCCAACAGATTTGAAGTTTCCCACCGATTCACACAGTTTCCAACAGGGTCGTTCTTGAATTAATGTGGCAATTGGCCATTGGCATTTGGATTTGTTGTAAACTTTTTGTCTCCCCATTCTAAATCAACTAATATCATAGCTTAAAGACATGAAATATGTTTTACCATTATGATAACATTCTGCCATAGTAACACAAATGATGGTAACACCAATGAGACATTTTAGGTAAAAGGTAGATTTTCTGAAATGCTGGACACAAATGCTGAAATCTAAGGTCATCAATCATGAAAAAGTTGTTTATTAAAGTGATATGATTAATAATTTTACTCACAGTATTATTTCCCTTCAATTAATTTGACAAACACTAAATGACAGTTTGGATTTAGGCACACCAAATGATCAATGGTATCCACAATTAATGAAGTATGAAAGGGGTTTGATTAGCTAATAATTGTCTTGAATCTAGACCCCTCCACCGATAATATTTTGCCACTGGAGAGAAAGGTCCTTGTATATATTTGGAATCAGTGATTTTTAACCTTTCACGAGTATCAACCCCGTATCCGGGATCACCCCCCACCCCCCCCACACTGATTAGCATCGCTAGCATAGCTTCACAAGTAAATAGTAGCATCTAAATATCATTAAATCACAAGTCCAAGACACCAGATGAAAGATACAGATCTTGTGAATAAACCCATCATTTCTGTTTTTTAAAATGTTTTACAGGGAAGACACAATATGTAAATCTATTAGCTAACCACGTTAGCAAAATACACCATCTTTCTTTGTCCACCATTTTCTCTCTCCACCACTAGCTATCACCAATTCGGCTAAACTAAGATATTGATAGCAACAAACCAAGAAAAAAACTCATCAGATGACAGTCTGATAACATATTTATGGTATAGGATAGGTGTTGTTAGAAAAAAGTGCATATTTCAGGTAGAAATCACAGTTTACAATTGCACCGACCATCACAAATCGACTAGAATTACTAGATAGAGCAACGTGTATGACCAATTTACTCATCATAAAACATTTCATAAAAATAGACAAAGCATAGCAATGGAAAGACACAGTTCTTGTGATTTCAGACCATATTTCAGATTTTCTAAGCGTTTTTCAGCGAAAACACAATAAATCGATAAGTTAGCATACCACATGTACAAACGTTAGTAGAGCATGAATTCAAGGCAAAGGGAGCTATAACGTTATCATCGCCAAAATATATTAATTTTTTCACTAACCTTCTCAGAATTCTTCCGATGACACTCCTGTAACATCATTTTACAACATACATATACAGTTTGTTCGAAAAGGTGCATATTTAGCCATACAAAACCGTGGTTACACAATAAAAATACTAGGAAATCAAGCCTCAATATGTCTGACGTCATCTATCAGAGTGATCTAGTTTAATTGAAAGCTAATCATATACTTGACTAAAAAATACAGGGTTGACAGGAATCGAAAGACAAATTAGTTCTTAATGCAACCGCTGACTTACATTTTTAAAATTATCCTTACTTTTCAATACAGGGTTCGCCAAGTGACGCGATACCAAACAAAATGGCGAAATATGCGTTTAAAATATTTCGACAGAACAACGATTTATCATATTAAATATTGCTTACTTTGAGCTGTTCTTCCATCAGATTCTTGGGCAATGTATTCTTTCTTGGGTTTAATCTTCTTTTGGTCGAAAGATGTCCTTTGTCCGTCTAAATGCCCGCTAACGTTCGACCGGGACCCCGAAATGTGCCCGGTGCTTCACATAGAAATGCATCAAAATCGCACTAAACGGATATAAATTGCTATAAAACGGTTTAAATTAACTACCTTATGATGTTTCTAAGTCCTATATCGAATTAAATTACAGACGGATACATTTTACGTTGATAACCGAGCCTTTGAAAATGGCATCCGGAGGTGTCTTCCTGCGTAAAGGCGAGCGTCGAAAGGGGGGCTACCCTCACTCCTTGGTCCTTTATAACCTCTGAGAGCTACGCAGAAGGCCCATTCCACTTCTCATTGGTTACTGACATCCAGGGGAAGGCCGGTGCAGTTCGTGTCGTTCCATAGGATAGACACAGACTTTTAAAACTGATCTGAAATCAGAGCTTCGCTCTCAGACCTTTCACTGTCTGTCATGGATTTCGCTGTAGAAAGAGTTCTGGGTCACCCACAGACATCATTCCAACTTTGTATGAAACTAGAAAGTGTTTTCTATCCAATAGAATTAATAATATGCATATTGTACGAGCAAGAATTGAGTACTAGGCAGTTTAATTTGGAGACGACAAAATGCTAATTCGGAACAGCACCCCCTGTAGTCGCAAGAAGTTTTAAAGCAGTAACACCAATGAAATAAAACTGAGGTAAAAGGTATTTTAATAGCCTTCTATGTTTTTATTGATCTATACAATATAATAAGTTTGTTCACTTTCTAGCATTCAAAATAATAGATATCTCTAAATCTCAGAAACAAGTCACTACACCTCTATACATCACTAGTGGATCAAGCCGATTTGCTAGTCCCCAGTAGTTTCTAGTTCATAAAAATATATGTTTTGCAGTATAATGGACACATATGTTTTAATATTAAATAACAGTTAAATGGGAAATGTATTATTTTTCATGCTTTTGTCATTTTAAATGTTTTTTTAGTTTTTTTTTACATGGTGCCAATGTCAAGGGACAGCATTTACTGACACAATTGAATAATGACTCAACAGATTCAAACAATTTCCAAAAGGTTGACACAGTCAGTGATGATGAGACAGACAGGGACAGAAAAGGTTGAAGTTGTGTAACTATTGACACGTCAGGGAGAGGATGAGGTTCTATGGATGACTGCTAAACAAATCCCCCTGGAAAACAACACACACACACATGCAAACACAAACAAACACACATGTGGCGGAAGAATCAGAATTAGTTAGGTAACATAGATAATTAAGATGACTTATCTGCATAATATGCTTATGATATGCTTGTTATTAAAATGTATCCCTTCGGACTCTGTTGTTGGCAGTTGCACTTCTTCCCTCAGCTGGGGCTCAGTCACCTGGGGCCCAGAGAGGGGAGAGGTCAGGCTCGTCTTTCACATGTCCCTGGTGCTATGCAGAATATCAGAAAGAGAAGAGGACAGGAAGGAACATTGTCTTCATATGTGAATGTGTCTTTACCTATTCTAAACCATGTGAATGTGTCTTTACCTATTCTAAACCATGTGAATGTGTCTTTACCTATTCTAAACCATGTGTCTTTACCTATTCTAAACCATGTGTCTTTACCTATTCTAAACCATGTGAATGTGTCTTTACCTATTCTAAACCATGTGTCTTTACCTATTCTAAACCATGTGTCTTTACCTATTCTAAACCATGTGAATGGATGGTGTGATTAATGGAGAACCAATTACTTGTCTCCACAATGTCTGTGTGCTTGTCACTCCCTCCTTTGGCCTTGGGGGAGATAAGGTCTGAGAAAAAATGTGTGTGGTAGTGTCTGGAACCACTGTATGTCATCTCTGACGTGGCACCTATCCTGGAATAGTGTATGACCTAGAGTCTCACTCCCCTCTGTGAGCTTGTCCAGGCGTGTGGTCAAGAAGGGGTTTTACTTGAGATGGGAGTATCTGAAGTTGACAATTGATTTATGCCATAGAATGAATTGGTGTTTCTGTGCTATGAAGTACCAGGAACGAGATTGGAGCCACGCCTTAGGGGCCAAACTGAACAATGAGAACAGTCTTCATAGCAAATGCTATCTGGCTACGGGAGACTCCTGTCTCATATATCAAGTCTCACCTTGTGACCCATTCCACACATCTGTTGATTGTCATGTAGACTGAGGGGTGGATCTTTGCTATAAAATAGTTTTGTAGCCTTTGTGTCAGGGCTCTCAACGAATCATCTGAGGGTGGTTCGGCGACCAGCCATCGCTACTGCAGAGCTCTCACTAATAAAGATTCAGTTCAAGTATAACTCTGACTTGTGTTTCTCTTCATGTGAATAATACAGAAATTAACCACCACATATGCAAACACATATACACACACACACACACACACACACACACACACACACAAATGCAAACACACACGGGGTGGTGGGCTACAGCTCACTGCTAACCAAATACACCTCACCTAAACCTCTCCATGTTTGGCTAATAGAGGGTTGTGTTCATAAGGCACCAAACAGAAGAAAACAGATTGAAACAGGGAGTGAGGGATTATCTGATCTTATCCAATCACAAACCCACATTTTTGTTTTCCATTGCAAAAAGTTGCAATTTGTTTTGTTGTTGCTGTGTGCCCTAATGAACATGACCCAGGTTTGCATGTTTGCCAGACAGAGAGAGAGAAAAGAGAGTAAGAAGAATCCATCACGCACACTGAGACAGAGGAGAGGAGCGAGGGATTCAGCAAAGGACAAGATAGTCTTGTCAATTCCGGTTATGTTAATCTTATGTTTGAATATACTGTTTTATTGTTCAAAACCTTGGCTAATACTATAAAAAGAATGATGATATAAGTAAAGAAATGGGTTATTATCACATTAATAAATGGTTATTGTTGTTGTGGTATGTGTGGCAATGTCTAATGCTGAAAAGGACAAGAACAGTACATCCACATCCTATACATGGCAGGTGTTGATGTCCAGAAATAGATCATATTAACTGATAATTAAAAGGGGGAAATGTTTAATGTTATTAATTCATATTGACTGATGAATATGTTGCTACACCCCAGATCCATGGAGTGGAGTAGGAGAGCTGTCCCTGTCTCTGGTGAGAACTAAATCCCTACAAGGTTTAGGGTCTATTCTATTTCAGTTCCTGTCAAATCAGACAGTAAACCACATTCCAATTAACCTGTTAAACTCTAAGAGATTCTTATGACATTGCCAGGAATAAGATTTGAGTTGCATTTCCAAAAAGGCCTGTAGCTTTCAAAGAACCAATCAGAATTGAAAAGATCATTTGAATTTCAGTGTACTTCCTGAATTTACAGAAATTGAATTGACCCCAACCCTTCCATCTAAAAGTCAGAGATCTCTAATGATCAGCATTACCCTATAACACGTTACACAACTTGTCATATAATGTTATTGAAGTCTATTCACAATATTATTCACTATGACAAATTCATAATATTATTCACTCATAATATTATTGTTGTTTTACAGGGATCTTCCTACTCTTTTTGAGGATCACCATGCAGATAGGTAAATGCATTTTTAATAAAGCAGACAGACAGACAAAAACAAACAAAACAAATTAACTAATCAATGAATTAAGTATCAGTATTGGCCACTGTGACAGAAGCTAGGCCTAATAATACATTTAGTTCAGTTAACGTCCCAATTAACGGTTACTATTTACATTTGATAAAAGTTGTTGCAGGTGTGTGTGTGTGCAGGGGGTATTTCGATATATCTGAGGTGTATTCACTAGGAACCAAACGGAACAAAATGGCCAACACAGGGAGGGACTAATCTGAACTAACCTGTAAAACGTTGTCAGTTGCAAAATGTATGGTTAAGGTGTGCACTAATGAATAAACCTGTGTATTATATCTGTCTCTGTCACTCAAACAGACAACGTGGCATTGAGAGGAGTGGCTGCTCAGTCTTCCCTTTTTACTTGGGCCTATAGTCCAAGCAATGTCATCGATGGAAACCGCAACTCTAACTATAACTATGGTGGATCCTGCAGCAGCACTGAGTTTAACACCAACCCCTGGTGGAGAGTGGACCTGCTGGATGTGTACAGAGTGACAGCTGTCAGCATCACCAACAGAGGAGACTGCTGTCCTGAGAGGCTTGATGGTGCTGAGATCCGCATCGGTAACTCACTGGAGAACAACGGCATCAACAACCCCAGGTGAAACATACTGTAGACATTTGTACATATTTATTTATTCTCTTGTAGGTGTTCAGATATGGTCTTCATTCTTCTGGAGCTGTTCTGTGTCTGTATAACACCGGCATCAACAACTCCAGGTGACAAATAGACATCTTGTCACGATCGTCGTAATGAGTAGACCAAGGTGCAGCGTGCGTAGAGTTCCACATATTTCTTATAAATCGAAACTCAAACAAAAACAATAAATCACAAACGAAACGTGACGCTACTGGTGTGCACACAGGCAACTAACTGTAGACAAGATCCCACAAACACAATGGGGAAATGGCTACCTAAATATGATCCCCAATCAGAGACAACGATAAACAGCTGCCTCTGATTGGGAACCATATCAGGCCACCATAGAAATACAATTCACCTAGATGACCCACCCTGGTCACTATCACGCCCCAACCAACATAGAGAATAAACAGCTTTCCATGGTCAGGGCGTGACACATCTGTACATTTTTATGTCCTGTCTTGAAGGTGTTTGGATACATTGGTCTTCATCCATACTTCTGTAGCTATTATGTGGCTATATATTTAACACAATGACTGTATTCTCTATGGTACATTGTAGACAGTCCTCATGCCCCCTCTATCTCTCTTTTTCTCCTTCTCCCCTCTCTCTCTCTCTCTCTCCTCTCTCTCCTTCTCCCCTCTCTCTCTCTCTCTCTCTCTCTCTCTCTCTCTCTCTCTCTCTCTCTCTCTCTCTCTCCCCCTTTCCATTTCAGATGTGTTGTCATATCCCACATCCCAGCAGGAGCGACCAACAGCTTCCAGTGTAATGAGATGGAGGGTCGCTATGTTGTTGTGGTCATCCCTGGACAGAACAAGATTCTCACTCTGTGTGAGGTGGAAGTATACGGCACTCCAGCAGGTAATCATCTGTCACTGTCTTCACTCTTCACATTCATCATCAAGTCAAGCTTACATTACTTTAATATAGTAGAACATCAATGTTCTGGAAGTATAATTAGTGTGCTTGCTGACAGGAACATCACTCTAGATTTCTGTCATATTCTTATTAGTGTGACTTGCTTCTGCAGTCACACTTTTAATGTTGTATTTATGTCTTGTATAGAGATTGTAATAATAACTGTGAATTCTTGAACTCTTATTTCAGACCCATCCACCCCTTTTCCCTCCCCCTCCTACCACTACTACCCCCCCATCTTCTAAACATGTCAAATGTAATTTCTGTATTAAACCATTTTTCTCTGTCCCTGTAGTAAATGTCGCTTTGAAAGGAGTGGCCAGCCAGTCGTCACTTAATGGCTATGGCAATACTCACAATGCCATTGATGGGAACAAAGAATCAAACTATCCCCTAGGATCCTGCACCCACACTACACAGCAGACCAACCCCTGGTGGAGAGTGGACCTGCTGGATGTGTACAGAGTGACAGCTGTCAGCATCACCAACAGAGGAGATGTTAGTCCTGAGAGGCTGAATGATGCTGAGATCTGCATCGGTAACTCACTGGAGATCAACGGCATCAACAACCCCAGGTGAGTAGTGAAATAGAATAAACAACATTGTACTGTAATTCTGTACTGTAATACAATAATCATGTCTCTCGCTCTCTTCCCCACCCCCTTCTCTCTCCCCAACCCCCTCTCTCTCCATCTCTCACCCCCTCTCTTTGTCCCCCCACCCAATCTCTGTAAATAATAATGTCCTCTGCTCTCTCCACCATCCCCTTCTCTCTCTCCCCCTCACCCCCCTCTCTCTCCCCCACCCCATCTCTCTTTCTCCCCCTCTTACCCCCCGTTCTCTCTAACCCCACCCCCTTCTCTCTCTGTTCACCCATCCCCCTTGCTCTCCCCATCTATCTCCCCCTTATCTCACCCCCTTCTCTCTCTCTCTCTCTCTCTCTCTCTCTCTCTCTCTCTCTCTCTCTCTCTCTCTCTCTCTCTCTCACCCCCTTATATCCACCCATCCCCCTCAACTCTCTATGTCCCCCCACTCCCCCTCTTACTGTCCAACCACCCCCACTCTCTCTCTCAATCCCACACTCCCTCACGCTCTCTCCCGCACCCCCTCTCTCTCTGTTCCCCCACTCCCTCCCTCAATTAAATTCTCTCTCTCCCCCTCTCAATTTACATTTACATTTACATTTAAGTCATTTAGCAGACGCTCTTATCCAGAGCGACTTACAAATTGGAAAGTTCATACATATTCATCCTGGTCCCCCCGTGGGGAATGAACCCACAACACTGGCGCCATGCTCTACCAACTCACCCCTCTCTCTTTCTGTGTCTCCCATCCCCCCTTCTCTCTCTCCTCCCACCCCTCTCTCTATCCCCCTCTCTCTTTCTTTCAGTTGTGCTGCCATCCACCAAATACCAGCAGGAGCGACCAACAGCTTCCAGTGTAATGAGATGGAGGGTCGCTATGTTGTTGTGGTGATCCCTGGACAGAACAAGATTCTCACTCTGTGTGAGGTGGAAGTATTTGCCACTGTCAAACCTCCAGGTACTTCTTTACCAGTACATGTATTTATTCTGTCAGTGAAGGTATGCCGAATAATAACTTTAACGACCAGAATTTCTTTCCTGTCGGACATCATTTAGTGGAGATGATAATTGTTTTCCAATGCATGTTTTTTATATTGAATGGGTTTTTTTGTGACTCGGTGGGAGACAATGCAAATTAGTAGAAATCTGTGTAAAATATACCGTAAAACTCATTATAATCTGGCAGTGTGACTTTTTTTTTTCTTCAACAATGTGCGTTATAAAAATAACTCTGTTTATGCATCGCTCAGCTTACTAAACTCTAGTAAAACAATCACCTTTTGAGTTTTGTGGTATTTACGGTATTTTGCACAGATTTGAACTATTTTGCACCATGAAAAATATCAGCAAATGTATTTCAGCCCCCAAGTCAAAGAGAACGGTGGTGAGGATGAAGATCCAATCAGATGCTGATCTGACAGACCAGGTGGTCAGTGACCAGCTCCTACAGCAGGTGAGAGAGAGGGGGAGGAAGAGGGAAAGAGATAAATAGAATGTGTCTGTGTATATGAACATTTTCTAACCGCTGGTACTTTCATCTAGCTGCATGTAGAGTTTCTAAAGCAGGGGGTGTCTGACGTTCAGCTGCGCTGGAGGACTCAACCAGATGGACAGATTTTCCACCGTGAGGAAGAAGAGGAGGGTGGATCCACACAGACAGGTAACAACAAGGAGCATATTATATAGACTGTTGTCCTTATTGCAACAGACAGGCATTGAAGACATTGTGCTTTTATCAGAGTTGGGGTCAATTCCATTTCAGGAAATAAATTGATATTTTAATTCCAATTCCAATTTTCCTCATTGTGTTTCAATTATGACAATATTGAAGTGGAATTTCAGTTTACTTTCTGAATTGACTGAATTGAAATGGAATCAACCCTAACTCTGAGTTTTATTATCTTATTGCCAAGTTGTTATTGTAAGAATAGAACGTGTTAGCGAGTCATAACTCAATTAATACCTGAAAGAGTTTCTGTATGTCATTTCTCTTCCAGGTGTCTGTGGAACTGAAGGGGTCTAGCCTGATGAGAGACTCCAAGGAGACAAAATTGATTTAGGATTGGACTGCCTTGACGACATAATCTATCTACCATAAAACTTAAATAAAATGCAAAATCTCAAATTGCCGCCTGTCCCTTTTAATAGCCAAGGCAACGACACTCATTTCAGCAAATAATTATTATTAATAATTATGGCAATCTTCCGTTTTTATCGTCAGTAAGAAAGTACAAGCCACTGGCTGCGAACAGCTGAGAACTGCTAGATATGAACTGGCAAGCACAAAAACATCAACAACTTTGGGAGTACAGACCCCCAGAAATTGGCACCCCCAGTAAGAACTGACAAAAACACAGTAAAAGATGTGAATAATTTTTCTTAATAGAGGCATGCTGAGACAAAAGACATGTGACACAGTGTGTAAATGATAACACATTAGTGCAGGAAATTGATTAAAATGCTGGAATTAAACAATGAACTATGCAAATGTGTAAAAACCTGTGTGCATTAAGGAAATAGATGCCTGGCTGAAATAGAAGCATGTATCTGATAAGTGCCTGTTGTGTTCAGTGATTTAAGCAAATAATCTCTGGGGTGATTCATTGAAGTTTTACAGTATTTAAATGTATGTAGAAACAATATTATTCCTTTCAACATGTATCAGTTAATATGCAGTTTGTTTCCTGTTCATTTCAAGTAATGAACATGGTTTTGTCAAGTATATTATTGCAAGGCTGCATTCTATTGACTTACAAAAGCAGCACC
This sequence comes from Salvelinus namaycush, assembly GCF_016432855.1. Lineage (NCBI taxonomy): Eukaryota > Metazoa > Chordata > Actinopteri > Salmoniformes > Salmonidae > Salvelinus > Salvelinus namaycush. Next base: position 18,861,390 of record NC_052342.1, on the reverse strand, counting down.
AAAGAGTTAGCCAAACAACTTTGATAAACAACCAAAATAAAGACGCATTTTCAGGTACATTATGTTTTTGGTTTAGACCAAGACCATTTAAAGCTTATCTTTCTAAAATATACAGTTATTTTAGAATATTTAGGCAAGTTTGTGGCTGACGCATTGATTCTGCTTTGCAGTATATCCAGTCTGGTCTTTTCTAAATAGAAGCTTAGCTTTAGGTGTTTTAATTTAATTGTGCAGAAACCATACAAATGTGTGACAGAAATTCTCTACAAATTGATGTACTCACCTGTTAAAACATTGAGACAGAGTTGGGAAATAATGTAAGTTAATGTATGAACATTTTATTGAATATGAATAAATGAAATGGCCTGAGAAATATCTCGGTGTATTTATTGTCTGCTCTTGGAATGTACCTGCTGTATTACAATGGATATTCACTCATTCATTACTGTATTTCAACTGATATTCACTCATTCATAAGGGCCAGGATAGACCATAACTACTGTGATACGGCATTGTTCTTTCTCACACCATGTCCATGTCACGATCGTCGTTACGTGAGAGAGGAGGACCAAGGCGCAGCGTGATAGCAATACATCTTTACTTTAATAAAGACGAAAAAACGAAGAACACTATACAAACAAAATCAAAACAATAAACCGACGAACGTGAAGCTATACAAACAATGTGCTAACATGCAACATAGACATAGACAATCACCCACAAACTACCTAATGACTATGGTTGCCTAAATATGGCTCCCAATCAGAGACAACGATAGACAGCTGTCTCTAATTGAGAACCAATCTAGGCAACCATAGACATACATACACCTAGACTAAACACTGCCCCATAAACATACAAAAACCCCTAGACAATACAAAACGCATACTTCCCCCATGTCACACCCTGACCTAACTAAAATAATTAAAAAAACAAAGATAACTAAGGCCAGGGCGTGACAGTACCCCCCCCCCCCCCCAAAGGTGCGGACTCCGGCCGCAAAACCTGACATAGAAGGGGAGGGTCCGGGTGGGCCTTCTTACAGTGGCGGCTCGGGTGCGGGACGTGGCCCCCACTCCACCATAGTCAATACCCGTTTTGGTGGCGCCTCTGGAGCAAGGACCCTTACAGCGAGTCCCGGACTGAAGACCATCCTAGAGGGCGCCACTGGAAGGAGGGGCAGCTCCGGACTGAGGGGAAGCTCTGGACTGAGGGGCAGCTCCGGACTGAGGGGCAGCTCCGGACTGAGGGGCAGCCCCGGACTGAAGGGCAGCTCCGGACTGGAGGGCAGCTCCGGACTGAAGGGCAGCTCATGACTGGAGGGCAGCTCATGACTGGAGGGCAGCTCATGACTGAAGGGCAGCTCATGACTGGAAGGCAGCTCATGACTGTCGGGCGGCTCATGACTGGCGGGCGGCTCTGGCAGCTCCTGACTGGATGGCGACTCTGGCAGCTCCTGGCTGACTGGCGACTCTGGCAGGTCCTGGCTGACTGGCGACTCTGGCAGGTCCTGGCTGACTGGCGACTCTGGCAGGTCCTGGCTGACTGGCGACTCTGGCAGGTCCTGGCGACTCTGGCAGGTCCTGGCGACTCTGGCAGGTCCTGGCTGACTCTGGCAGGTCCTGGCTGACTGGCGACTCTGGCAGGTCCTGGCGACTCTGGCAGGTCCTGGCTGACTCTGGCAGGTCCTGGCTGACTCTGGCAGGTCCTGGCTGACTGCCGGCTCTGGCAGCTCCTGGCTGACTGGCGGCTCTGGCAGCTCCTGGCTGACTGGCGGCTCTGGCTGACTGGCGGCTCTGGCAGCCTGGCGCCTCTGGCAGCTCCTGGCTGACTGGCGGCTCTGGCAGCTCCTGGCTGACTGGCGGCTCTGGCAGGTCCCGACTGGCGGGCGGCACTGGCAACTCCTGACTGGCGGGCGGCTCTGGCGGCTCCTGACTGACGGACGGCTCTAGCGGCTCCTGACTGACGTTCGGCTCTAGTGGCTCAGGACAGACGGGCGGCTTTGATGGCTCAGGACAGACAGGCGGCGCTGGGCAGACGGACAGCTCAGATGGCGCTTGGCAGACGGGCAGCGCAGGCGGCGCTGGGCAGACGGGTAGCTCAGACGGCGCTGGGCAGGCAAACAGCGCAGACGGCGCTGGGCAGACGGCAAACTCTGGCCGGCTGATGCGCACAGTAGGCCTGGTGCGTGGTGCCGGAACTGGTGGTACCGGGCTGGGGACACGCACCTCAATGCTAGTGCGGGGAGCAGGAACAGGGCGCACAGGGCTCTGGAGACGCACAGGAGGCTTGGTGCGTGGTGCCGGAACTGGAGGACTGGTACGAGGGGCTGCCACAGGAGAGCTAGTACGTTGGGCTGCTACAGGAGGTGCAGGACTAGGGAGGCGCACAGGAGGCCTGGTTCGTGGGACTGGCACTGTCATTCCCAGACGGTTAGCACGCACCTCAGGACGAGTATGGAGAGCTGACTCAGGTAACATCACATCCCGCACACGCTCTGTCGGGTGGATGTTGTGCCTCAAGCACCAACACAGCAGCTCTCTCATTTCACTCTCCTCCAAACTCCCCATTAAATCCTTTACAGTCTCTGTATCATTCCCATTGCTCACCTCCAATATCAGCCCGACTGGCTCTGGTTCCTTCTTCGGCTCCTCACGGTAAGCACGGGAAGTTGACGCAGGTCTCCTATCTGAACTCGCCACACTCCCCATGTACCCCTCCCCAAGAAACTTTTGGCGTTTCCTCGAGGGCTTCCTACCGCGCCGTCGTGCTCCTTTCTCCAACTCCATTATCCTGTAACCCTCCTCGCACTGCTCCAGCGAATCCCAGGCGGGCTCCGGCACTTTCTCTGGATCAATCGCCCACCTGTCTATCTCTTCCCAGGTTGTTCTCCACTCATCCTTTTCCCGGGTCCATTCCTCCACAAAGCGCTGTTCCCTCCTTTCACGCTGCTTGGTCCAATTTTGGTGGGTGATTCTGTCACGATCGTCGTTACATGAAAGAGAGGAGGACCAAGGCGCAGCGTGATAGCAATACATCTTTACTTTAATAAAGACGAAAAAACGAAGAACACTATACAAACAAAATCAAAACAATAAACCGACGAACGTGAAGCTATACAAACTAAGTGCTAACATGCAACATAGACATAGACAATCACCCACAAACTACCTAATGACTGTGGTTGCCTAAATATGGCTCCCAATCAGAGACAACGATAGACAGCTGTCTCTAATTGAGAACCAATCTAGGCAACCATAGACATACATACACCTAGACTAAACACTCACCCATAAACATACACACACCCCTAGACAATACAAAACACATACTTCCCCCATGTCACACCCTGACCTAACTAAAATAATAAAGAAAACAAAGATAACTAAGGCCAGGGCGTGACAGTCTAAGAAAACTAAAATGTACATCTGCCCCCAAATAATAACTTGAACTAAATAATCTCACCCCTAGCGTGGTAACCCGACTCAATCAATTAGCCAGCTAACTTTGACAAAGCACCAGATATAACTATTAATTTTCTGGTTCATTAAGAAATCTAAAATTAGATATGTGTTTAAGGTTGTTGAGTTAATTACACCATGCCCATTTTGAGCTTTCTCTTTCAAAAAATTAATTAAGTTATTTTCAAAATATTTTAGCAAGCTATCCATTTCTTACTATTGTTGTCAACATAGTAGAGGAGTTTGTTTATTTGAATCTATTTAAGTCCCCAATAGGGCAAAATCTTCCAAGAGTCCATGAAAAACATAGAAAATATCCTATTATAAGAAAATTGATTAGAGGACCATATTTTGTCCCCTTGACATGGCTGGGGAGGAGGCATAACCTCTTCGTTATGGCTAGCCTAAATAAGTTCACGAGTAAAATTGTGCTTAATGAAGCAGAAAATCAATAGTTATTTCTGGTGTTTTATCAAAGTTAGCTGGCTAACTGATTGAGTCAGGATAAAAACACTAGGGAAGAGATTATTTAGTTACTCATTATTTAGTGGCAGATGTACATTTTAGTTTTCCAGGAAATGGTGTGACAGAAAGAACACTGCACTATTACAAAAGTTATGGCCTAACCTGGCCCTTATCAATGAGTGAATATCCATCGTAATACAGTAAGTCTCCCCTGGCCCGTATGAATGAGTGAATATCAGTTGTAATACAGTAGTTATGGTCTACCCTGGCCCTTATGAGTGAGTTAATATCCATTGTAGTAGGAGGTGCATTCAAAGAGCAGTCGAAAAACTGATGTTTCTAAGGTTATTGCGTTTATTCATATTCTATAAACGGTTAATACATTAACTTACATTATTTCCCAACTCTGTCTCAATGTTTTAACAGGTGAGTACATCAATTTGTAGAGAATTTCTGTCACACATTTGTATGGTTTCTGCTCAATTAAATTAAAACACCTAAAGCTAAGCTTCTATTTAGAAAAGACCAGATTGGGTATACTGCAAAGCAGAGTTAGCCACTGACATGCCTAAATATTCAGAAATCACTATTTATTTTTTGAAAGATAAGCTTGAAATGGGTTTTGTCTAATTGACTCATCAACCCAAAACACATATTGATGTTTAGCTTTCTTAGTGTACCTGAAAATCAATCTTTATTTAGTTTTTTTTATCAAAGTTGGCAGGCTAACTCATTGGTGATGCTTTGTAGTATACCCCTTACACCTTGCCCAAACCGGCTGCGCGCGTGCGCCATCGTGCGCTATCGTGCATAAATGTATTTTGTCCCCCCACACCAAACGCCATCACGACACGCAGGTTAAAATATCAAAACAAACTCTGAACCAATGACATTAATTTGGGGACAGGTCGAAAAGCATTAAACATGTATGGTATTTTAGCTAGTTAGCTTGCAAATGCTAGCTAACGTTAATTTGTCCTATTTAGCTAGCTTGCTGTTGCTACTCCGACAATTAATCCACATATAAAACGGCCAACCGAATCGTTTCTAGTCATCTCTCCTCCTTCCAGGCTTTTTCATCGTTTCAATTATATGGTGATCGCATCTAAACTTTCATTGTATTACCACGACTACCGGCAAAACAGTTTTCGTCTATCACCCATGTGGGTATAACCAATGAGGAGATGGCACGTGGGTACCTGCTTCTATAAACCAATGAGGAGATGGGAGAGGCAGGACTTGCAGCGCGATCTGCGTCAGAAATAGGAACGACATCTATTTTAGCCCTTGGTGTCGCAGACGCTCGTTGGCGCGCGCCAGCAGTGTGGGTGCAATAATTGAATAACATGGGTTTCTATGTGTCCGGTCTGGTCAGCATGTTAGGTGCCTTTTGATAAGTCAAAAGATTGCAGGCTTGCAATAATATACTTGACAAAACCATGTTCATTACTTGAAACAAATAGGAACCAAACTGCATATTAACTCATACATGTTGAAAGGAATAATGTTGTTTATACAGACATTTAAATTAGATGGGCGATATGGCCAAAATATTATATCACAGGACAGTATGACGGTATTTGACGGTATTTTTGGTTTTTGAATAATAAAAGTTGTACATTTGCTTTATGAGTAGTGTGATCCCAGGGTGGCAACACATACATTCCAAGTGATTTCAATTAGTCTTTCTCCATTCTGATTGTTTTATACTGTTCAATTCAACTTCAACCAAAACACATTTCAGCACTTTTATGATTTCTGCATTTCCTGCACTCAATTGCAGTGGTGGAAAAAGTACCCAATTGTCATACTTGAGTAAAAGTAAAGATAGGTTAGAAAATGACTCAAGTAAAAGTGAAAGACACCCAGTAAAATACTACTTGAGTAAAAGTCTAAAGGTATTTGGTTTTAATTATACTTTGTCAAAAGTAAATGTAATTGATCAAATGTACTTTAGCATCAAAAGTAAAAGTATAAATCATTTCAAATTCCTTATATTAAGCAAACCAGATAGCACCTTTTTTTTTTTTTTTTTTTTACAGATAGCCAGGGGCACACTCCAACACTCAGACATAATTTACAAACAAAGCATTTGTGTTTAGTGAGTCCTCCAGATCAGAGGCAGTAGATAACCAGGGATGTTAAATATAATGACTATTCTAATTCTATAGTTAGAATATAATAGTGGGCACTTTGAATACAGTGTTGTTTGAGATGACAACGAACTAAAATGCCAGGGAGGAGTTATTGTGACAGGGTAACAACTAAAGTGTTGATAAGTGTTTCCTAGGGGACCCTATAAGCTTTGGCTACATTGCATGTTTTCTCTTAGCTACTTCATGTAGCTAACATATTCTTGCTTTGCATATTCCTCTTTGATGTAGAAGATACTGTTGCACAAACAACATGTTGATTTAGGTTTACACCATCACTGGTATTATCAGGCTGTATTAGCTAGCTATGTTTGCTCTTACTCAGTACATTTATTAGCTAGCTAGCTATTATCATTAGCGGCTAACAATTAGCGTCTCACAAGATTTAGGGCAACTTGCTAATAAAAGACAAACTAGCCGTTTGCTGATGTAAGAAACACAAACTAATAGTGTCATTATAGAACGCTAGTGGATTTATATTAAGAAGCAAAGTGAAAACAGCATTGTTGCATGTGCTGCATTGACCATGCAGACTGAACGCAAGTGTCTCGTGGTTGAGGAACATCAAATGTGAGTGACAGGGGGTGTGGCTAGGTCTGTGTGGAAAGTGGCACGGAGAGAAAGTGCCGGAGAGTGATGACTCAAGTAGAGAAGTAAACTATACAAATTTACATTACACATGGCGTATCACATTTAACAAACCAAACATTCAAATATTGGTATAGAAGGTAAAGTAAAAACACAAACCGGTCCCTGCATCAATACCGGTATATAATAAAATACGGTATACAGCCCAGCCCTAATTTAAATACAGTAAAACTTAAATTAATAGCCCCAGGGTTCATGTGCTTAAATCACTGAACAGAACAGTTGCATATTAGATACAGGCTTCTATTTCTTTAATGCACACAGCTTTTACTAATTAGCATAGTTAGTTGTTTAATTCCAGCATTCACTTCCAGCATTTAACCTTTTTATCTGCACTAATGTTTTATCATTTACACATTGTGTTACGTGTCTGTCTTAGAATGCCCCCATAAAAAAAATCCTTAACAGAATAATGAAATCAAACTTTATTTCCCACATGTGCCGAATACAACAAGTGTAGACTTTACCGTGAAATGCTTACTTACAAGCCCTTAACCAACAGTGCAGTTCAAGAAGAAGAAAATATTTACCAAGTAGACTAAAATAAAAAGTAGTAATAAAAAGTAACACAATAACGAGGTTATATACAGGGGGCACTGGTACCGAGTCAGTGTGCGGGAGTACAGGCTAGTTGAGGTAATCTGTACATGTAGGTGGGGCTGCTAGGTATAAACTGGCAAGCCCAAAGTGACTATGCATAGGTAACAAACAAACAGCGAGTACATGTGTTCGTCAGTTCTTGCCCATTTCTTAGGGTTTGTACTCCCGAAGTTGTTGAGTGTTTTTGGGCTTGCCAGTTTATACCTAGCAGTTCTCAATTGTTAGCAACCAATGGCTAGCAGTTTCTTACTGGCAATAAAAACAGAAGATTAACAATATTTTAGAGTCATTACTGAATGATTTAATGTGACAAATCAAACATTAAACCTGGTAAACAATTCATGGTAACCTGGTAAACAATTCATTAATCACTAGTCACTTTATACAATGCACTCTAAATAATGCCACTTTAATAATGTTTACATATCTTACATTACTCATATTATGCAGCAGGAAGCCTAGTGGTTAGAGCGTTGGACAAGTAACCGAAAGGTTGCAAGATCGAATCCCCGAGCTGACAAGGTAAAAATCTGTCGTTCTGCCCCTGAACGAGGCAGTTAACCCACTGTTCCTAGGCCGTCATTGAAAATAAGAATTTGTTCTTAACTGACTTTCCTAGTAAAATAAAAAAACATCACATGTACATACTGTATTTTATACCATGTATTGCATCTTGTCTATGCCGCTCGGCCATCGCTCATCCATATACTTACATGTACTGTACATATTCTCATTCACCCCTTTAGATTTGTGTGTATTAGGTAGTTGTTGGGGATTGTTAGATTACTCGTTGGTTATTACTGCACTGTCGGAACTAGAAACACAAACATTTCGCTACACTCGCATTAACATCTGCTAATCATGTGTAGGTGACAAATAACATTAGATTTGATTTGATTTAGACCCTGAGTTTATTTGAAACAGGCGTTTAGTTGCTGAAATGTGCTGTTGCCTAGCTATTAAAAAGGACAGGCAGCTATTTGGGACTGGGTTTAATTAAAGTTTTACGGTTGGTAGATTGTCATCAATACAGTCCAATCTTAAGACTATTGTGTCTCATTGGAGTCTCTCACCAGGCTAGCCCCCTTCAGTTCCACAGACACCTGGAAGAGAAATGACATACAGGAAACTCTTTCATGTACTAATTTAGTTATCACTCGCTAACACGTTCTCTTCTTACAAAAACAACTTGGCAATAAGATAATAAAACTCAGAGTTAGGGTTGATTACATTTCAATTCAGTCAAATCATGAAGTAAACTGAAATTCCACTTCCACATTTTCATAATTGAAACACATTAAGGTATATTGAAATTAGAATAAATAAAATAAAGTTTATTTCCTGAAATGGAATAGACCCCAACTCTGATAAAAGCACAATGCCTTCATTGCCTGTCTGTTGCAATAAGGAAAACAGTCTGTAATATGCTCCTTGTTGTTACCTGTCTGTGAGGGTCCACACTCCTTCTCTTCTTCCTCACGGTGGAAAATCTGTCCATCTGGCTGAGTCCTCCAGCGCAGTTGAAAGTTAGACACCCCCTGCTTCACGAGCTCTACATGCAGCTAGATTAAAGCACAAGCTTTTAGGTTAAATTGTTAGATAATTTTCTCTCTCGCTCACTCTCTCTTTCTGGCTCTCTATCTCTGTCTCTCTTTCTGTCTCTCTCTCTTTTTCTCTCTCTTTCTGTCTCTCTCTCTCTGTGTGTCTGTCTCTGTGTGTCTCTGTGTCTGTCTCTCTGTGTCTCTCTGTCTCTCTTTCTGTCTCTCTGTCTCTCTCTCTCTGTCTTTCTCTCTCTGTCTTTCTCTCTCCCTCCCCCTTTCCCTCTCCCTCTATCTCACCTGCTGTAGTAGCTGGTCACCGACTGCCTGGTTTGTCAGATCAGCATCTGATTGGATCTTCATCCTCACCACCGTTCTCTTTGACTTGGGGGCTGAAATACATTTGCTGATATTTTTTATGGTGCACAATAGTTCAAATCTGTATAATATACCGGGAATACCACAACTCATTAGGACTTGACAGTATGATTTTATTTAATATATTTCTTTAACAATGCGCTGTACAAAAAGGTGATTGTTTTACTAAAGTTTAGTAAGCTGAGCAATGCGTAAATTACACTGATTTGTACTAATTAGCATTGTGAAAATGTCTCCCACATAGTCACAAAATAACATTCAATATAACAAAACATGAATTGTGGGGAAAAAAGTTTAATCTCCACTAAACCGAAGTCCGATACGAAAATAAGTATGTTCATTAAAGTTATTATTCGGAATACCTTCTCTGACAGAATAAATAAATGTACCAGGAAAGAAGTACCTTCTGTGGAAGACTCTGGAGTTTTGACAGTGGCGAATACTTCCACCTCACACAGAGTGAGCCATTCTGACCTGACAGGGATGACCACAGCAACATAGCGACCCTCCATCTTATTACACTGGAAGGTGTAGGTCTCTCTTGCTGGGATGTGGGATATGACAACACATCTGAAAGAGAGAGAGAGAGAGGAGAGGGAGAGAGAGAGAGGGTGGGGGAGAGAGAGAGAGGAGAGGGAGAGAGAGAGAGGGTGGGGAGAGAGAAAGATACAGTATATGATTATTGTACAGTGCTGTAGTTCAAATGCTTCTTCACAAAAGTATTACTGAAAATAGCAACACATTTAATGAATAACTGTTATTTTTACTGAATCCCATAAACTTTACAATCAATCAGAACTACCGGCTCTGACGTTCGTCGAATGTGGCGGTGCGTGCAAACTATTACGGAATACAAAGTGTAACCCAGCTGCGAGCTGCCCATTGACGCGAGCCTACCAGATGAGCTAAATGCCTTTCATGCTCGCTTCGAGGCAAGCAACACTGAAGCATGCATGAGAGCACCAGCTGTTCTGGAAGACTGTGTGATCACGCTCTCCATAGCCAATGTAAGCAAGAACTTTAAAAAGGTCAACATTCACAAGGACGCTGGACCAGATGGATTACCCATCACCCTGGAAATACCATCACCCTGGAAACACAAGACCCACTGCAATTCGCATACCGCCCCAACAGATCCACAGATTATGCAATCTCAATCGAAAATCATACTGCCCTTTCCCACCTGGACAAAAGGAATACCTATGTGAGAATGCTATTCATTGACAACAGGTCAGTGTTCAACACCATTGTGTCAACAAAGCTCATCACTAAGCTAAGGACCCTGGGACTAAACACCTCCCTCTACAACTAGATCCTGGACTTCCTGACAGGCCGCCCTCGGGTAGTAAGGGTAGGCAACAACACATGTGCCATGCTGATCCTCAACACCAGTTCCCCTCCGGGGTGTGTACTTAGTCTCCTGTACTCCCCGTTCACCCACGACTGCGTGGCCAAGCACAACTCCAATACCATCAGTAAGTTTGCTGATGACACAACAGTGGTAGGCCTGATCACCGACAACGATGAGACAGCCTTTAGGGAGGAGGTCAAAGACCTGTCAGTGTGGTGCCAGGCCAACAACCTCTCCCTCAATGTAAGCAAGACAAAGGAGATGATCGTGGACTACAGGAAAAGGAGGGCCAAACAGGCCTCCATTTAATTCGACGGGGCTGAATTGGAGCGGGTCAAGAGTTTCAAGTTCCTTGGTGTCCACATCACCAACAAACTATCATGGTCGAAACACGCCAAGACAGTTGTGAAGGGCTACGACAACACCTTTTCCCCTCAGGAGACTGAAACTATTTAGATTGGGCCTCCAAATCGTAAAAAAGTTATACAGCCCAATATATCACTGGAGCCAAGCTTCCTGCCATCCAAGACCTATATACCAGGTGGTGTCAGGGGAAGGAAGGCCCCAAAAAATTGTCAGACTTCAGTTACCCAAGTCATAGACTGTTCTCTCTGCTACCGTACGGCAAGCAGTACTGGAGCGCCAAGTCTAGGTTCAAAAGGCTCCTCAAAAGCTTCTACCCCAAGCTAATAGACCGCTGAACAATTAATCAAATGGACACCCCGACTATTTACATTGACCCCCTGCTGTTACTCGCTGTTTATCATCTTATCATCTATGCATAGTCACTTTACCCTTACCTACATGAATAAATTACCTCGACTAACCTGTGCCCCTTGAGTAACCTTGAGTAACCCTGTATATATAACATCGTTATTTTTATGTATTTCTACTGTGTTACTTTTTATTTTAGACTTTTTTTATTTAGTTAAACATTTTCATAACTATTTCTGGAACTGCACTGTTTGTTAAGGGCTTGTAAGTAAGCATTTCTCTGTCAGGTCTACACATGTTGTATTTGTCGCATGTGACTAAAAACAATTTGATTTGAGTACAATGTTGTTTTTCGGCTTCACTACTCACCTGGGGTTGTTGATGCCGTTGTTCTCCAGTGAGTTACCGATACGGATCTCAGCACCATCAAGCCTCTCAGGAACTTCATCTCTGTTGGTGATGGTGACAGCTGTCACTTTGTACACATCCAGCAGGTCCACTCTCCACCAGGGGTTGGTCTGCTGTGTAGTGTGGGTGCAGGATCCATAGTTTGTGTTTCTGTACCCATCGATTGCATAGTGAGCATCGCGATCGGAAAACTGTGATGACTGAGCAGCCACTCCTCTCAATGCCACGTTGTCTGTTTGAGTGACAGAGACAGATATAATACACAGGTTTATGCATTAGTGCACACCGTAGCAATACGTTTTGCAACTGAAAACGTTTTGCAGGTTAGTTCAGTTTAGTCAATCTCCATTTTGTTCATTTTGGTTCGTAGTGAATACACCTCAGATATACACATCCCCATCCCCCTGTAAACACACACCTGCACCAACTTGTATTAAATTTAAATAGTTACCTTTAATTGGACACTTTGTATTTGTATTTATTATGAATCCCCATTAGCTGCTGCCAAGGCAGCAGCTACTCTTCCTGGGGTCCAGGAAAATTAAGGCAGTTTATACAATTTTAAAACATTACAATACATTCACATATTTCACAACACACTGTGTGCCCTCAGGCCCCTACTCCACCACTACCACATATCTACAGTACTAAATCCATGTGTATGTATAGTGCGTATGTTATCGTTCATGTGTGTGTGTGTATGCATGTGTCTGTGCCAATGTTAATGTGGCTTCACAGTCCCCGCGGTTCCATAATCTGTTTTTTAAACCTAATTTTACTGCTTGTGTCAGTTACTTGATGTGGAATAGAGTTCCATATAGTCATGGCTCTATGTAGTACTGTGTGCCTCCCATAGTCTGTTCTGGACTTGCGGTATGCATGGTTGTCCATGCTGTGTGCCAGTAGTTTAGACAGACAGCTCGGTGCATTGAACATGTCAATACCGCTCATAAATAAAAGTAGTGATGAAGTCAATCTCTCCTCCACTTTGAGCCAGGAGAGATTGACATGTATATTATTAATATTAGCTCTCTGTGTACATCCAAGGACCAGCCGTGCTGCCCTGTTCTGAACCAATTGCAATTTTCCTAACTCCCTCTTTGTGGCACCTGACCAAACTACTAAACAGTTGTCTGGGTGTGACAAAACTAGAGCCTGTAGGACCTGCCTTGTTGATAGCGCGGTTAAGAAGGCTGAGCAGCGCTTTATTATTGACAGACTTCTTCGCATTTTAGCTACTTTTGTATCAATATGTTTGGACCATGACAGTTTACAATCTAGTGTTACTCCAAGCAGCGTAGTCATCTCAACTTGCTCAATTTCCACAATATTTATTACAATACTTAGTTGAGGTTTAGGGTTAAGTGACTTTAACGAATTAAAGTTATTACTAAGCCTAGCTTTTGTCACAGCGGCCAATACTTGTATTTCATGCATTGATTAGTTGATTTATGTACTTATTCATTCATGTTTTTATTATTTTTTTTTTTATGTATTGCTTCTGTCACTGTGGCCAATACTGATACTTCAATCATTGATTTATTGATTTAGATTGTTTGTTTTGTCTGTCTTTTTTGTGTGATTGTTTTTGTGTCTGTCTGTCTGTCTGCTTTATTAAAAATGCATTTACCTATTTGCACGGTGACCCTCAGAAAGAGTAGGAAAATCCCTGTAAAGCCACAATAAGCATATGAAGGATTAGTCATAATTAATCATATTCATGTGAATGCAGTATATGACAAGTTGTGTAACGTGTTATAGGGTAATGCTGATCATTAGAGATCTCTGACTTTTAGATGGAAGGGTTGGGGTCAATTCAATTTCTGTAAATTCAGGAAGTACACTGAAATTCAAATTAATTGTTAAACTCTGAGTGGTAGTTTTGGTCCCTGTACATGAAAATAGAAAGTGACACATCATTTGAAACCTACAGGCCTTGTCTTTTTGGAAATGGAACTAAAATCTTACTGCTGACAATGTCATAAGAATCTCTCAGAGTTTAACAGGTTAATTGGAATGTGGTTTACATTCTGATTTGACAGGAACTGAAATAGAATTGACCCTAAACCTTGTAGGTATTTAGTTCTCACCAGAGACAGGGACAGCTCTCCTACTCCACTCCATGGATCTGGGATGTAGCAACATATTCATCAGTCAATATGAATTAATAACATTAAACATTTCCCCCTTTTAATTATCAGTTAATATGATCTATTTCTGGACATCAACACCTGCCATGTATAGGATGTGGATATACTGTTCTTTTCCATTTCAGCATTTCCATGTCACACAACAATAACCTTTCATTAATGTGATAATATCCCATTTTCTTTACTTGTATATAATCATCATTCTTTATTGTAGTATTAGCCAAGGTTTTGAATAATAAAACAGTATATCCGAACATAAAATTAACACACCTGTATTGACAGGGCTATCCTGTCCTTTGCTGAATCCCTCGCTCCTCTCCTCTGTCTCAGTGTGCGTGATGGATTCTTCTTACTCTCTTTTCTCTCTCTCTGTCTGGCAAACATGCAAACCTGGGTCATGTTCATTAGGGAACACAACATAAAAGATGTAGCAACTTTTTGCAACTGAAAACAAAAATGTGTGTTTGTGATTGTATAAGATCAGGTAGTCCCTCACTCCCTGTTTCAATCTGTTTTCTTCCGTTTGGTGCCTTATGAACACAACCCTCTATTAGCCAAAGATGGGGAGGTTAAGGTGAGGTGTATTTGGTTAGCAGTGAGCTGTAGCCCACCACCCCGTGTGTGTGTGTGTGTGTGTGTGTGTGTGTGTGTTGTTTCCCGGGGGATTTGTTTAGCAGTCATCCAGATAACCTCATCCTCTCCCTGAGGTGTCAATAGTTACACAACTTCAGCCTTTTCCGTCCCTGATGGAAACTGCTTAAATCTGATGGAAACAGTGGATGCTCCTCAGAGGAGGAAGGGGAGGACCATCCTCCTTGGTGAATTTCATAGAAATTTAAATGGTGAAACATTTTAAAAGTTATCTTTTTTAGATACAACTAGTATATTAAATATAAATCACGTCACTAAATAATAGATTAAAACACTAGTTTGCAAAGAAGGTCTACATTAGCCTCAACAGCACTCTGGAGGGTTGCACCTTTGTGTAGCTCGAGGACAGCTAGCTTCCGTCCTCCTCTGGGTACATTGACTTCAATACAAAACCTAGGAGGCTCATGGTTCTCACCCCCTTTCCATAGACTTACACAGTAATTATGACAACATCTGGAGGACGTCCTCCAACCTATCAGAGCTCTTGTAGCATGAACGGACATGTTGTCCACCCAATCTAAGGATCAGAGAATTAATCTAGTACTGAATGCATACGATACAGCTAGCTAGCACTGCACTGCATAAAATGTGGTGAGTAGTTGACTCAAAGAGAGAGAAAGACAATAGTTGAACAGTTTTGAACAAATTCATGTATTACAAAATGAAGGAGAAGCAAGAGAGAAATAGACATTTTTTTCACATTCAGATTCTTAGCTGAAAAAGTTTAGCCTACTGAAATACTGTGCTCAAACAGAGGGATGCTATGTTAGCTAGCTGGCTATGACTATCAACACTGTTACGGAGTCTAGTTGATAGGTAATCGACTAGCCGGACTGTTCCCCGGACTCCGCGTGTCGGGATTTGTACAATGCTTCAACAAGGCTATTGAACTTGACATTGGTGTCTGTCTTTATTCCTTTATCCAACATATCATACTGAAACATGGTATCAGAGTGGCTTGAAAACCACACGTTTGTTATTTCTGTAGCTAAGTACAGTATAGGTGCAGTTACGTTCCATATGCGAACACACGCCGTTTCCTACTCACAACACTGATCAACTCGTTGTTAGCTGGCTAGCTAGCATCACTACCTACCTCCATGACTGAAGGGAAAGACATCTCCTATTCCATTGCTATGGCAGCGAACATTCTGCCACCAAATCACATGGTTCTCACAGGGGACTGGAATACTAATTGGGACAACTTCAGGGATGAATTCGAGGACTATGCGCTGGCGACCGGTCTACATGAGAAACCCAACGAGGTACAAGCGGCAACTCTGAGGAGTTTAATGGGCAGCGAATGCAGGCATATCTACCGGCACAATCTCACCCTCACAGCACGTCAACAGTGTGATGCAAAGGCAATATTGGATGCATTTGAGAATTACTTCAAACCCGCCAGAAACGTCATTTACGAGCCGTTCGTTTTCGGAAGCTGCAAACAGGAAGAGGGTGAGTCCGTACACAACTTTGTAACCCGTTTGAGAGAAAAATCCGCTACTTGTGAATACGGGGGATTGAAAGATGAATTGATTTGCTAGCTCAAGCTCCCATTTGGTGTCTCAGTGGCCCCTGAGGTATACCAACGCAAGCAGCACGAGATACTGGCTGGGCTCAAGGGCATTGAACCCATCGCCGATGATGTCCTGATCGTAGGCTGTGGTGATACAGACAAAGAAGCAGAACGCGACCACGATGTGAAGCTCCTGGCACTGATGGAGCGCTGCCGATCAGTTAACTTCTTTGATATAGGGGGCAGCATTTTCACTTTTGGATGAAATGCGTGCCCATAGTGAGCTGCCTCCTACTCTGTCCCAGATGCTAATATATGCATATTATTATTACTATTGGATAGAAAACACTCTGAAGTTTCTAAAACTGTTTGAATGATGTCTGTGAGTATAACAGAACTCATATGGCAGGCAAAAACCAGAGAAAAAATCCAAACAGGAAGTGAGAATTCTGAGACTGGTCGATGTTAAAGTCATCGCCTATTCAATTCCCTGTAATATATGGATATGTTTGCACTTCCTACGCCTTCCACTAGATGTCAGCAGTCTGTAGAATGCTGAATGAAGCCTATACTGTGATGTGGGACCGGATCGGAGGTGTTCGAGTCAGTGGTCTGGCAGATTGCCAGTTCTTGGTCATCCGCATTCCTCATGATATCGCCATGCGTTCCAAAACTTCTACAGACATGAAGGAATGCTCCGGTTGGAACGTTATTGGATATATATGATAACAACATCCTGAAGATTGATTCTCTACTAAGTTTGACCAGTTTATTCGACTTGTAATATAACTTTTAGAAGTTTTCGTCCGACGTTTGCCTGCATCTGCGCGAGCGTTTGGACACGTGTACTACACATGCTAGCAAAAGTAGCTAATTGGACATAAATAATGGACATTATCAACAAAACAACAATTTATTGTGGAACTAGGATTCCTGGCAGTGCATTCTGATGAAGATAATCAAAGGTAAGGGAATATTTATGATGTAATTTCGTATTTCTGTTGACTCCAACATGGCGGAGAAATGTTGTTAAATCTGAGCGCCGTCTCAGATTATTGCATGGTGTGCTTTTTATGTAGTTTTTTTAAAATCTGACACATCGGTTGCATTAAGAACAAGTGTATCTTTAATTCTGTGTAAAACAGGTATCTTTCATCAAAGTTTATGATGAGTATTTCTGTTATTTGACGTGGCTCTCTGCAATTACTCTGGATATTTTGGAGGCATTTCTGAACATGGCGCCAATGTAAACCGAGATTTGTGGATATAAATATGCACATTATCGAACAAAACATAAATGTATTGTGTAACATGATGTCCTATGAGTGTCATCTGATGAAGATCATCAAAGGTTAGTGATTCATTTTATCTCTATTTCTGCTTTTTGTGACTATCTTTTGCTGGGAAAATGACTGTGTTTTTCTGTGGCTATGTACTGAGCTAAGATAATTGTTTGCTGTGCTTTCCCCGTAAATCCTTTTTGAAATCAGACATGTTGGCTGGATTCACAACATGTGTAGCTTTAATTTGGTGTCTTTCATGTGTGATTTCATGAAAGATTGATTTTTATAGTAATATATTTTAATTTGGTGCGCTACATTTTTTCTGGATTTTGGCCAAGTGGGACGTTAGCGTCCCACATATCCTAGAGAGGTTAAGCTTCGTCTTGGCCTGAAGAAGCTGCAGTTCAAGGTGAAAGACATCCCCTTCCATGTCCACATTCTCTCGGCAAAAGGCCTGAAGCCGGAACCAGACAAGATCAGAGCGATCCTCGACATGTCAAACCCGTCTGATGCAAAAGGAGTACAGCGTCTCATCGGCTTTGCAAACTATCTTGCAAAGTTCATGCCACACCTATCAGCAGTCTGTGAGCCTCTGCGCCGGTTGCTGGACAAAGACACACCATGGCACTGGCTACCCAAATACGAGGCCGCAGTGCAGGAGATGAAATCTCTGGCTTCATCCATGCCAGTGTTGCGCTACTATGACGTCACAAAGCCTGTCACAATCCAGAGTGACTCCAGCCAACTGGGACTTGGATGCTGCCTTATGCAGGAAGGGAGGTCAGAAGGTCATAATTCCCAAATCACTACGTCCAGAGATGCTTACCCGCATACACTCCAGTCACGTTGGAGGTGACGCATGCTACCTCCAGGCTCGTGAAACATTATACTGGCCAAACATGCAAGCAGAAATTAAAGATTTTGTCAGCAGCTGTGCCACATGCAACGAGTACGCTCAAGAACAGCAAAAGGAAACCATGATGTCACACGAACTGCCCACAAGGGCCTGGAAAATCATCAGCATGGACTTAGTCCTTTTGTCTGTGGCTGAATATCTTCTCATTGTTGATCACTACTCTGACTTTTGGGAAATTGAACTGCTCCCTGACTTGTCTGCAGAGACGGTCATAAAGAGCTGCAAGGCGCAGTTTGCAAGGCAAGGTCAGCCTGACAAGGTAATCACAGACAATGGCCCACAATTCACTGCACAGTTCAAGCGTTTCGCCTCAGAATGGGAGTTTGACCATGTGACCTCCTCTCCAAGACACCCAAAAAGCAAATGGCAAGGCAGAGTCAGCTGTCAGAGCTGGACTCCGCGTGTAGGGGTTTGTACACAGCATGAACAAGGCTATTTAACTTGGCATTGGTGTCTGTCTTTATTCCTTTATCCAACATATCATACTGAAACAAACACTGGAACTCTTCCAAGTTTTTATTTATTTATTTTAACCTTTATTTAACTAGGCAAGTCAGTTAAGATCAAATTCTTATTTACAATACAGCTTACCGGGGAACAGTGGGTTAAATGCCTTGTTCAGGGGCAGAACGACCTTGTCAGCTCGGGGATTCAATCCAGCAACCTTTCGGTTACTGGCCCAGCGCTCTAACCACTAGGCTACCTGCCGCCCCAAGTCAAGGTAAGCTTTCGGTATTTCTAATGTATTGCCACCTGGGCCCACCGGAGAAACTGCTTACTGACTGTACACTAATGTTACTGCATGATTGTAGCGGGTTTACTAACACGGTAGTTCTGTTAGCTATGCTGACTATGACATTACTTTAGCCAATATGGTGACAACGATGTAGGCTGTGTGTAGCAGTTTGGCTTGGAAAGATGTTTTCGTCTGGTCACATACAGCTGATGTGTTGTGCGTTGTCCACAAGCGAACGGACAAGGTGAGAGGAGGAGAGCGCATTGAAGGAATAAATTGTGGCTGCTATAAAAGTGAACTGTGTTTACGCATGATCAGGGGTGTATTCATTCCACCGATTCTGTTGAAAAACGTTTCTTAAACGGAAGCAAACGGAACAAAATGGGGATAAACATACATGAATTTGTCCAATAGCAACTCTCGTTTGCAAATGTTGGACTAATGATTACACCCTATATCAGCTAGATGCAAGCAAGATTGTGCAAGACGGTATTGAATGTCACTGTCTGTCCATGTGTCACTGTCTGACGCCTCAAATTTGCCTCTCGACCTTTGTGCACCTGCGTTGTAAACTTTCATTCATAGGTTAAGTTGTAGCAACTTCGTTATGGGTATAGGGGAAATTTGAGTATTATGTAGTAGCCTAAATCTATCGTTGTTACATTGAACTGGATTAATGGAATATGAATGACAGTCATCCAATATGCTGTAATAGAAATAAGGCCATGTTCATGAGAAAAAAAATTGTCCTCCCTCATCTTACACGGCATTGACCGCAGCTAGATAGAATCAGTGTGATTCTGATGGAAACTGTTTGAATCTGATGGAAACTTTGAATCTGATGGTAACTGTATGAATCTGATTGAAACTGTGTAAATCTGATGGAAACTGTTTGAATCTGATGGAAACTGTGTGAATCTGATGGAAACTGTGTGAATCTGATGGAAACTGTGAATATGTTGGATACGGTTTGAATCTATTGGGTCATTCTTGAGTTGTGGTGTTAAAATCTGTCCCTTGACTTTGGCACCATGTAAAAAAAACGTTCAAATGACAAAAACATTTCCTGTTAAATTTTAATTTATTTAATTACATTTTTTACCTGCGTTTTGTGTCACTTGTGTAATTGGTGTAATGCATTAAAAAAAACGAATTACAAATATATACAAGGACGTTGAGCATTCTCTCCAGTGGCAAACTGTTGTCGGGGGAGGGGTCTAGATTCAAGACAATTATTAGCTAATTACGCTCTTAGTATTTCATACATTTGAGGATTCCATTGATCATTTGTTGTCTAAATCCAGTGTCATTTGTTGTTACTGTAACTAATTGAAGGGAAATAAGATTTTGAGCATAATATTAATCATGTCACTTTAGTAAATAATTGTTTTATGATTGATTTCAGAAAACCCTTCTTTACCTGAAATGTATCATTGGTGTTACTACTCTTACTGGTGGCACAATGTTATCATAATGGTAAAAAATATTTCATGTCATTAAGCTATGATTTTAGTTGATTTAGAATGGGGGGAAAAAGTTACATTTTCTAAATGCCTAATTGCCACCGTAACTCAAAAATAACCCTTTTGGAAACATGTGAGTCTGATGGAAACTGTGTGAATCTGTTGGAAATTAAATATGTCATTGTAAATATTCAAATACCATGAATAAAGCCAAAAGCTGAAATGAGTTGTTTCCACTTTAACAATAACGCAGCTTTTTTATTTGTTTCCATTCCCCTCCAAGTTGCTGAATCTGCTCTCTACTTCAGTTTCCTCCTTACCTCCTAATTGTTTTAACTTATATATCATCATCATTCTTTATTACAGTATTAGCCAAGGTTTTGAGTAATAAAACAGTATATCCAAACATAAGATTAACATACCTGTATTGACAGGGCTATCTTGTCCTTTGCTGAATCCCTCGCTCCTCTCCTCCGTCTCAGTGTGCGTGATGGATCTTCTTACTCTCTTTTCTCTCTCTCTGTCTGGCAAACATGCAAATCTGGGTCATGTTCATTAGGGCACACAAAAGAAAAGAAAAAAATCAACTTTTTCCAACTGGAAACAAAAATGATTATTTGTTATTGGATAAGATTAAGTAGTCCCTCACTCACTGTTTCAATCTGTTTTCTTTCCATTGTTGCCTTATGAATACAACCCTGTATTATCCATTCAATGGGAAGGTAAGGTGAGGTTTCTTTGGTTAGCAGTGGTCCGTAGCCCACCATCCCGTGTGTGTGTGTGTGTGTGTGTGTGCGTGCGGGTGTGCGTGTGTGTGGTGTTTCCCGGGGGGATTTGGTTAGCAGTCATCCATAGAACCTAATTTTCTACCTGAGGTGAAATACGTAAACTGTGGTTCATTTAACAGTGCTTTTACTCAGAATACATCTCACTTTAAAGAATTACAAATTAATATATTATTCAAATGTACAAATAATGTATATTAAACTTTGAAGTTGTATTTTTATTAAACCTCTACTATCAAACCTGAACTGTACCTTAGAGGTGACATACACTTAAAGACAAAACCATACAGAAAAATCCATGATAATTAAGTTATACATGTTTTCTCCCAGTAAGAAAGAATAACATATGTAGACAGAAATTCCAAATAGATGCAAAGAACTATTTGTATAATAAATTCAGTTTAAACGAAAACTATTTTGTCTCCCTGGAGGGTCTTAGCGCTGGGGTCTCACATGTCCATAACCCACAACCTCAGAAGTGTGTATTTTTATTTAACTTCTTGAGGGCAGGGGGCAGCATTTTCACTTTTGGGAAAAATAGCATGCCAAAATTCAACTGCTTGCTACTCATCCCCAGAATATAAGATATGCATATTATTAGTAGATTTAGATAGAAAACACTCTGAAGTTTCTAAAACTGTTTGAATCATGTCTGTGAGAATAACAGAACTTATGTAGCAGGCAAAACCCTGAGGACAAACCCTTCAGAATTTGTATTTTTTTGATGTCACTGTCTTTCAATTAGTTTTTTTTAGAGACACCAGATTTCTAATGGACTTGCTTGCAGTTCCTACCGCTTCCACTGGATGTCACCAGTCCTTGGAAATCGGTTGAGGTTATTCCTTTGTGTAGTGAAGAAGTAGGGCTATCGTAAATGAGGGTCACATGAAGTACATTTTTTGAGAGAGTCAGGTTACGAAAAAAGTTGCGTCAGTTTGTTTTCTTTTTGTATTGAACACAAATCATCCCGTCTTCAAATTGATCGATTATTAACGTTTAAAAATACCTAACGTTGTATTACCAAAGTAGTTTGAAATGTTTTGGTAAAGTTTACATGTAACTTTTGATATATTTTGTAGTGACTTGGTGAAAGTTGGAAGCTGTGTTTTTCTGGATGAAACGGTCCAAATAAATTGACATTTTGGATATATATCGACGGAATTAATCAAACAAAAGGACCATTTGTGATGTTCATGGGACATATTGGAGTGCCAACAAAAGAATTTCGTCAAAGGTAAGGCATGATTTATATTTTATTTCTGCGTTTTGTGTCGTGCTTGCAGTGTTGAATTATGCTACTCTCTTTGTTTAATGTTGTGCTATCATCAGATAATAGCATCTTATGCTTTCGCCGAAAAGCTTTTTTGAAATCTGACATGTTGGCTGGATTCACAACGAGTGTAGCTTTAATTTGGTATCTTACATGTGTGATTTAATGAAAGTTAGATTTTTATATCATGTTATTTGAATATGGCGCCCTGTATTTTCCCTGGCTATTGGCCGGTGGGACGTTTGCGGCGTGGCACATAACACGTTAGCATGCGCCAGGCTAACAAGTTAGCCAACTCCAGTCAGGTGCTAACGTTTGCTGATAAACATAGCTTTAGGTGGCTGGTTGTAACGTTGTAGCTTGCTGTTTAGTAGCTAGCCATATCTATGATTAAAGATAAGTGTAACATGTAAGGCATCAATACACAATATGGGTTTCAGTAGATAAACTAAAGTTAGCTAGCTGGCTTGCAGGAAAATACATGACGTAGCTAGGCACCGTATTTGCCATCGGCCCTCTTGGTGCTGGCATCGGCTGTAGCTGAACTTCTAACGTTAGCTAAAGCCAACTCTTTGTTTTGAATCCTCTTCTCTATTACATATGGTTGAATGTCACCATGTAGTTAATAGATGCTCCATCATTGAATTTGTGTTGATGAGAGGAATCACTGGAAGCCATTGCATCTGGTCAGTTTTTAGTGATGTTCCTGTTCAAAAAAGCCCGCATTGGGGGAGGGACGGGGGCCAGAGCACGAAACACTGCCCAACACAAATTGTAGTCTTTCAGCGACTTGAAAATGTGTCTGCTTTAATATTTAGCAATGACTCCGCCAATAGGAACATAGCTGAAAGATGTCCAATGGCTCTATCGGACAAGCACAACCATACCATACATACACCCACAAAAATGTATAGTGTGATCAGTATAACATAGAGCCTTCCAGAAATGCCACAACAAATGCCACCTTCCTGAAATGACCCCCCCCCCCCCCCCCCCCCCACCCCCCCATCTTGCTTCCTCCTGGGCAATTATCTGTGAAACACATCTCACTGTCCTAGAAATGCCTCAGACATGATGAAAACAAGCCCAGATTCCCCTGGTTTGAAATTCCCCTTCAAGTCAAAACTGTAACTAGGCCACTCAGGAACATTCAATGTTGAAGAATTAGTAAGCAACTCCAGTAAATTTTTGGTCTTGTGTTTTAGGTTATCATCCTGCTGAAAGGTGAATCTGTCTCCTAGTATCTGTTGGAAAGCAGACTGAACCAGGTTTTCCGCTACGATTTTGCATCTGCTTAGCTCTATTTTCTCCAATCACAGCCATTCAACACTGTTACTGTTTTATTGTCACCATTGGCCTCATGATAAAATCCCTGAGTGGTTTCCTTCCTCTCCGGCATCTGAGTTCATTAGGAAGGATGCCTGCATCTTTGTAGTGATTGGATGTATTGATAACCATCAAGTGTAATTAATAACCATACTCTAAGGGATATTCAAAACAATGTTAACCCATTTTTGCAATGCATTGGACAAACTCCCTGGTCTTTGTGGTTGAATCTGTTAAAACCTCTCTGGACTCCCCATCCCGGATCCGGGATAATTGTCATCAGAAACGCTGACTAGCATAGCCTAGCCTAGCGCGACAGGTATATAATAAAATATAATTTCATGAAATCACAAGTGCAATATTGCAAAACACAGCTTAGCCTTTTGTTAATCCATCTGTCGTCTCACATTTTGAAATGATGCTTTACAGCGAAAGCAATACAAGCGTTTGTGTAAGTTTATCGATCGCTCAACAAAACAATAAGTACACCTAGCATCAGGTAACTTGGTCACGAAAATCAGAAAAGCAATCAAATTAATCGTTTACCTTTGATGATCTTCGGATGTTTTCACTCACGAGACTCCCAGTTAGACAGCAAATGTTCCTTTTGTTCCATAAAGATATTTTTTATATCCAAATACCTCCGTTAGTTTGATGCGTTATGCCCAGGAATCCACCGGAAAGAGCGGTCGCAACAACGCCAACAAAAATTCCAAATTATATCCATAATGTCCACAGAAATATGTCAAACGTTTTTTATAATCCATCCTCAGGGTGTTTTTCAAATATCTATTCGATAATATATCAACCGGGACAGTTGGCTTTTCACTAGGACCGAGAGTAACAATGGCTGCCTTTCTCTTTTGCGCACAAGTCACTCTGAGAGCCCCCACCTATCCACTTACGCAATGTGGTCGTTCACGCTCATTCTTCAAAATAAAAGCCTGAAACTATGTCTAAAGGCTGTTGACACCTTAGGGAAGCCATAGAAAAAGAAGTCTGGTTGATATCCCTTGATATGGGCAATAGGGATGCATAGGAACAGAGAGGTCTCAAGAACAGGAGCACTTCCTGGTTGGATTTTCCTCAGGTTTTAGCCTGCAATATCAGTTATGTTTAACTCACAGACATTTTTACAGTTTTGGAAACTTCAGAGTGTTTTCTATCCTAATCTGACTATTATATGCATATTCTAGTTTCGGGGGCTGAGAAATAGGCAGTTTCAAATGGGTATGCCTTTTTAGCCAAAAGCAAAAATATCGCCCCCTAGTCTTAAGAGCCTCTACATTATCGGTGGGTCCCCCACGGGACGGTTGAGTTAAAGTAGGCTAATGCGATTAGCATGAGGTTGTAAGTAACAAGAACATTTCCCAGGACATAGACATATCTGATATTGGCAGAAAGCTTAAATTCTTGTTAATCTAACTGCACTGTCCAATTTCCAGTAGCTATTACAGTGAAAGAATACCATGATATTGTTTGAGGAGAGTGCACAGTTATGAACTTAAAGTTATTAATAAACCAATTAGGCACATTTGGACAGTCTTGAGACAACATTTTGAACAACAATGCAATGGTTCATTGGATCAGTCTAGAACGTTGCACATACACCGCTGCCATCGAGTGGCCAAAATCTAAATTGTGTCTGGGCTGGAATAATGCATTATGGCCTTTCTCTTGCATTTAAAAGATGATGGTACAAAAGAAAAAAAAACACATGGTTTTTTCTTTGTATTATCTTTTACCAGATCTAATGTGTTATATTCTCCTACATTCCTTTCACATTTCCACAAACTTCAAAGTGATTCCTTTCAAATGGTATCAAGAATATGTATATCCTTGCTTCAGGTCCTGAGCTACAGGCAGTTAGATTTGGCGATGTCATTTTAGGCAAACATTGAAAAAAAGGGGCAGATCCTTAATTAAGAAATCTCAAATAAAATGGCCTTTTCTTCGTTTTTTCGTGAGTTAATTACACCATGCCTATTGCAAGCTTATCTTTCAAAAAATAAATACAGTTATTTAAAAAATATTTAGGCAAGTTATCCAACTCTGACTATTATTGTCAACATTGCAGAGGAGTTTGATTGTTTCTATATTTGACTCTCTTTTAGTCCCCAATGGGGAATAAACTTCCAAGAGTCCATGACATAGAAAATATAGTATTATAAGAAATTGATCAGGGGACCATCTTTTGTCTTTCTTCTGAAACTCGTCAGTCTATTCTTGTTCTGAGAAATGAAGGCTATTTCATGCGAGAACATGGGCTTCTAACAGCTTACTACACAACATACACTTAGTATTACTTTTTTAGCTACAGTATGCATATCTCCCTGGAATATTATTTATGCAGCAGCATATAAGACATTTTTGAACTCACCTTGTTGTGATGTGTTCACTTGAACAGCAAGATGGCGCGGCGGTTCTTCGTGGGGAAATGTTGTCATCAAAGATAGAGAACGATTTACAATTCCAAGTTGGATGAACATTCAAAACGTATTTTCCCAGGCTGAGTGCGTTTATTCCCGACTTCCCAGTTGCAATGCTTGCGGTTAGCCACAATCACAGATTACTTCCAAACAACTCATTGTTGAATTTGCAATTTCCAACTTGTTGTGTAATATTTATGTCCAAAGGCGATGAGTCCGATACGTTTTATCTATAATTTATCGACATTATTTATCTTTATATGACAAGGATTAAAAAGGATTTGCCAGTAGATTGTCTACTTAATTCATGATGATGACTGTTAACTAAGATTGTAAAAGTATGATGTTGACATAATCAGTCCAATCAAAGCTACTGTAGATATAATGCAAGATTTTAAGCAAATTATTTACTTAAAAATTATACAATGTGATTTTCTGGATTTTTGTTTTAGAATCCGTCTCTCACAGTTGAAGTGTACCTATGATAAAAATTACAGACCTCTACATGCTTTGTAAGTAGGAAAACCTGCAAAATCGGCAGTGTATCAAATACTTGTTCTCCCCACTGTATATCACCTCTAAGGTACAGTGCATGTTTGAAAGTAGAGGTTTAATACAAATAAATACACTTCAAAGTTTAATATGCATTATTTGTACATTTGAATAATAGATTGATTGATTGTAATGATTTAAAGTGAGATGTATTCTGAGTAAAAGCAATGTTGTTAAATAAACCACAGTTTACATATTTCATCTCAGGTAGTAGATGAGGTTCTATGGATGACTGCTAACCAAATCCCCCTGGGAAACACCACACACATACATACACATACACATACACACACACACACACACACACACACACACACACACACACACACACACACACACACACACACACACACACACACACACACACACACACACACACACACACACGGGATGGTGGGCTACGGACCACTGCTAACCAAATAAACCTCACCTTCCCTTCCCATTGAATGGATAATACAGGGTTGTATTCACAAGGCACCAAATGAAAGAAAACAGATTGAAACAGTGACGACCTGATTTTATCCAATAACAAACACTTTTTTTTTTTAAATCCCCTTGCAAAAAGTTGCTACATTTTATCTGCTGTGTACCCTAATGAACATGACCCAGGTTTGCATGCTGTCCGGACAGAGAGAATAATAAGAGAATGAGAAGAAGATCCATCACACACACTGTGTCACGACTTCCGCCGATGTCGGCTCCTCTCCTTGTTCGGGCGGCTTTCGGCGATCGATGTCACTGGCTTTCTAGCCATCCCGCTCCATTTTTCATATATCCATTTGTCTTATTTCCATACACACCTGGTTTTCATTTCCCCAATCAATCTACTTGTATTTAACCCTCTGTTTCCCATCATGTTTTGTGTGTAATTGTTTCATGTTATGTGGTATTAGTTTACGCGCTTTACTTTTATGGTCCGTTTTTTGAGCGCGTTTGATTTCTGTAGTGCTCTCGTTTTTGGAACTATAATAAAAGTGTGCCTGTTCATTATACTCTGCTCTTCTGCACCTGACTTTGCCTCCAATACACCATTGACACACTGAGAGGAGCGAAGAAGTCACCGGAGGACAATATATATTATTTTATTGTTCATAACCTTGGCTAATAATATAAAAATAATGATGATATAAGTAAAGAAATTGGTTATTATCACATGAATTAAAGATTGTGTTTGTGGTATGTGTGGTAATGTCTAATGTTGAAAAGGACAAGAATAGTACATCTACATGCTAAAGCACATGGCAGGTGTTGGATATCCAGAAATAGATCATATTAACTGATAATTAAAAGGGGGAAATGTTTAATGTTATTAATTCATATTGACTGATGAATATGTTGCCACATCCCAGATCCATGGAGTGGAGTAGGAGAGCTGTCCCTGTCTCTGGTGAGAACTAAATACCTACAAGGGTTAGGGTCAATTCTATTTCAGTTCCTGTCAAATCAGAATGTAAACCACATTCCAATTAAGTTAAACTCTAAGAGATTCTTATGACATTGCCAGCAGTAAGATTTTAGTTCCATTTGAAAAAAGACAAGTCCTGTAGCTTTCAAATGATGTGTCACTTTCTATTTTCTGATTAACTCACCGGGCTCTGTACAGGGACCAAAACAACCACTCAGAGTTTAACAGAGAAATTGGAATTTCAGTGTACCTCCTGAATTACTGAAATTGAATTGACCCCAACCCTTCAATCTAAAAGTCAGAGATCTCTAATGATCAGCATTACCCTATAACACGTTACACAACTTGTCAATGCATGAAGTACAAGCATTTGCCCCTGTGACAGAAGCTAGGCCTAGTAATAACTTTCATTCAGTTAAAGTGCCCAATTAACATTTACTAATTACATTTAATACAAGTTGGTTCAGGTGTGTGTGTGTGTACAGGGGGATGGGGATGTGTATATCTGAGGTGTATTCACTAGGAACCAAACGGAACAAAATGGACGCAATAGGGAGGTACTCACCTGAAACAACCTGCAAAACATTTTCAGTTGCAAAACATATTGCTACGGTGTGCAGTCCTCTCAACGTGGCATTGAGAGGACTGGCCTCATTCTTCCCTTTGGGATTTATGGTGTAGGCCAAGCAAAGTCATTGATGGAAACTGCAAATCTGACTTTAACAGTGGTGGATCCTGCAGCAGCACTGAGTTTAACACCAACCCCTGGTGGAGAGTGGACCTGCTGGATGTGTACATAGTGACAGCTGTCAGCATCACCAACAGAGGAGACTGCTGTCCTGAGCGGCTGAATGATGCTGAGATCCGCATCGGTAACTCACTGGAGAACAACGGCATCAACAATCCCAGGTGAAACATACTGTAGACATTTGTACATATTTATTTATTCTCTTGTAGGTGTTTAGATATGGTCTTCATGCTTCTGGAGCTGTTCTGTGGCTATATAACAACGGCATCAACAACTTTGTACATTTTTATGTCCTGTCTTGAAGGTGTTTCGATACATTAGTCTTCATCGATGCTTCTGTGGCTGTATGTTTAACAGAATGATTGTATTCTCTATGGTGCATTGTAGAGCGTCCTCATTCCCTCTGATGTGCTCTCTCTCACACACACACACACACACACACCACACACACACACACACACACACACACACACACACACACACACACACACACACACACACACACACACACACTCTCTCTTTCAGATGTGTTGTCATCTCCCACATCCCAGCAGGAGAGACCCACACCTTCCAATCTAATGAGATGGAGGGTCGCTATGTTGTGGTCATCCCTGGACAGAACAAGATTCTCACTGAGTTTTTTAAATACATTTTTTATTTCACCTTTATTTAACCAGGTAGGCAAGTTGAGAACAAGTTCTCATTTACAATTGCGACCTGGCCAGGATAAAGCAAAGCAGTTCGGCACATACAACAACAGAGTTACACATGGAGTAAAACAAACATACAGTCAATAATACAGTAGAAAAATAAGTCTATATACAATGTGAGCAAATGAGATGAGATAAGGGAGGTAAAGGCAAAAAAAAAGGCCATGGTGGCGAAGTAAATGCAATATAGCAAGTAAAACACTGGAATGGTAGCTTTGCAGTGGAAGAATGTGCAAAGGAGCTAAATAAATAAATACAGTAGGGGGAGAGGTAGTTGTTTGGGCTAAATTATAGATGGGCTATGTACAGGTGCAGTAATCTGTGAGCTGCTTTGACAGCTGGTGTTTAAAGCTAGTGAGGGAGATAAGTGTTTCCAGTTTCAGAGATTTTCTGTAGTTCGTTCCAGTCATTGGCAGCAGAGAACTGGAAGGAGAGGCGGCCAAAGGAAGAATTGGTTTTGGGGGTGACCAGAGAGATATACCTGCTGGAGCGCGTGCTACAGGTGGGTGCTGCTATGGTGACCAGCGAGCTGAGATAAGGGGGGACTTAACCTAGCAGGGTCTTGTAGATGACCTGGAGCCAGTGGGTTTGGCGACGAGTATGAAGCGAGGGCCAGCCAACGAGAGCGTACAGGTTGCAGTGGTGGGTAGTATATGGGGCTTTGGTGACAAAACGGATGGCACTGTGATAGACTGCATCCAATTTATTGAGTAGGGTATTGGAGGCCATTTTGTAAATGACATCGTCGAAGTCGAGGATCGGTAGGATGGTCAGTTTTACGAGGGTATGTTTGGCAGCGTGAGTGAAGGATGCTTTGTTGCGAAATAGGAAGCCAATTCTAGATTTAACTTTGGGTTGGAGATGTTTGATGTGAGTCTGGAAGGAGAGTTTACAGTCTAACCAGACACCTAGGTATTTGTAGTTGTCCACATATTCTAAGTCGGAACCGTCCAGAGTAGTGATGTTGGATGAGCGGGCAGGTGCAGGCAGCGATCGTTTGAAGAGCATGCATTTAGTTTTACTTGTTGCTGAGATTCGCATCGGTAACTCACTGGAGAACAACGGCATCAACAACCCCAGGTGAGTAGTGAAATAGAATAAATAACATTATACTGTAATCTGATTGATTGTAAAGTTTATGTGATTCGAAAAGGGCTAGCCTGGTGAGAGACTCCAAGGAGACACATTAAAAACTATGATTCATTAAATATGTTCAGTCTTCCTGGAGTGGAAAGGCATTTTCACTATAGCAACGCACTGTATAATAATAATCATGTCCCTAGCTCTCTGATCTGACAGACCAGGCAGTCGGTGACCAGTTACTACAGCAGGTGAGGGAGAGGGAAAGTAGGGCGGGAGAGAGAGAAATAGAATGTTTCTTTGTTTATGAACAGTTGTGTTTGAGTGCTGTGTGTGTGATTAATTATCAAAATCCAGAGAAGAGCAATTAAATTCTACAACCACCTAAAATAAGTAATTCTCAAATTTTTCATAACAAAGCCTTCATATACGGAGAGATGAACCTGGAGGGGGGGGGGGGGGGGGTGAGGGAGAGCGAGAGAGAGAGCTCTTGTACTTTCATCTAGCTGCATGTAGAGCTCGTGAAACAGAGTGTGTCTAATGTTCAGCCAGATGGACAGATTTTCCACCGTGAGGAAGAAGAGAAGGAGGGTGGACCCTCACAGACAGGTAACACCAAGGAGCATATTACAGACTGTTGTCCTTATTGCACAGAAAGGCAATGAAGACATTGTGTATTTATCAGAGTTGGGGTCTTCCATTTCAGGAAATAAACAGACATTTTTATTCAAATTTTCCTCAATGTGTTTCAATTATGAAAATGTGGAAGTGGAATTTCAGTTAACTTCCTGAATTGACTGAATTGAATTGTAATCAACCCTAACTCTGGGTCTTATTATCTTATTGCCAAGTTGTTATTGTAAGAAGAGAACGTGTAGGGAGTCATAACTCAATTAATACCTGAAAGAGTTTCTGAATGTCATTTCTCTTCCAGGTGTCTGTGGACCTGAAGAGGGCTAGCCTGGTGAGAGACTCCAATGAGAAACAATAGTTTTAAGATTGGACTGTATTGATGACAATCTACCTACCGTAAAACTTTAATTAAACGGCGAGTCTCAAATAGCCGCCTGTCCTTTTTAATAGCCAGGCAACGGCACACATTTCAGAAAATAAACTCCTGTTTCAAATGAAATTAATTAAATAAATGAATTGTTTAATTCAGTAATGACTCAAAAAAATGATGCCAATAATACATTTTTATCGACAGTAAGCAACTTCTAGCCATGGGTTGCTAACAGCTGAGAACTGCTATCTAACTGGCAAGCACAAAAGCAGTCAACATCTTTGAGGGTACAGACCCCAAGAAAGCATCTGATTGCCCTCTAGTGGTGAACGTAGGAAATGCCTTAAATGCACAGTCAAAGAGGAGAATAACTTTCTGTCAAGGATTATTTTTATTATAAAAGCCTACCAAGATAAAATAAGTGTGATACAGTGTGTAAATGGTAACACATTAGTGCAAGAAATGAATTAAAATGCTGGAAGAGAATGCTGGAATTAAACAATGAACTATGCAAATGAGTAAAAGCTGTGTGCATTAAGGAACTAGACGCCTGGCTGAAATAGAAGCATGTATCTGATGTGTTCAGTGATTTAAGCAAATAATCTCTGGGGTGATTCATTGAAGTTTTACAGTATTTAAATGTATGTAGAAACAACATTATTCCTTTCAACATGTATCAGTTGATATGCAGTTTGGTTCCTGTTCATTTCAAGTAATGAACATGGTTTTGTCAAGTATATTATTTCAAGACTGTATTCTTTTGACGAACCAAAGCAGCACCAATGAGTTAGCCAGCCAACTTTGAAAAACAACCAAAATAAAGACTGATTTTCAGGTACATTTAAGAAATCTAAACATCAATATATGTTTTGGGTTGTTGAGTCAATTAGACCATGTCCATTCCAAGTGTATCTTTCTAAAAATAAATGAATCTGAATATTTAGGGAAGTTAGTGGCTAACTGATTGATCCTGCTTTGCAGAATACCCCTCTGGTCTTTTGTCAATAGAAGACAAGCTTTAGGTGTTTTCATTTCATTGTGTAGTGACCATTCAAATGGGTGACAGCAATTCATTACACATTGATGTACTCACCTGTTAAAACATTGAGAAAGAGCTGGCAAAGAATGTAAGTTAATGTATGAACATTTTATAGAATATGAATAAATTAAATAACCTGAGAAATACCTCAGTGTATTTATTGTCTGCTCTTGGAATGTACCTGCTGTATTACAATGGATATTCACTCATTCATTACTGTATTTCAACTGATATTCACTTATTCATAAGGGCCAGGGTAGGCCATAACTAGGGCACAGAGTTATCCCTGGTCAGATCATGTTGTCAGGGAAACTCAGGGCCCTACATGTAAAGGATAATCAACGAGGGGCTAAGCGTTCTCTGAACAATAATGAGCGACTTGGATGGTGTGTTCCACGACGCGCTAGTGGAGTAAGAGCTCTCTCTTAATTTGTTGTTATTTGAATATGTTGGTTTTATAAAAGCAATTATCAGGAATACAGTCACGGGTAAATGGGTTGACAATCCCGTGGGGCCGAACAACACCATTTGCCTGTGACTGCAGTCATGATACAGCCTCTTGTGCCTTATTGCTTAATAAACATTCCTATTACATCACAATAACTGTGATTTATAAGTTTCAATGTATGTGGAAGGAATGTAATGCTGAGTATCTACTCCTGCAGAGAGGTGGGTTGGGAATGTGAACTTGGCACGTACTGCAGTGTTCTTTCTGTCACACCATTTCCTGGAAAACTAAAATATACATCTGACACCAAATAATGAAAGTGTAACTAAGAAATCTCACCCCTAGCGTGGTAACCTGACGCAATCAATTAGCCAGTTAACTTTGATAAAGCACCAGATATAGCTATTGCTTTTCTTGTTCATTAAGAAATCTAAACTTAGATATGTGTTTAAGGTTGTTGAGTTAATTACACCATGCCCATTTTAAGCTTATCTTTCTAAAAAAAAAAAAAATTAATAAAAAATATTCAGTCATATTAGCTGGCTAACCAAATGATCCTGTTTGGTTGTAAACCCCTCAGGTCTAAAATCTGTGTGTTCAATCCAAATCTGAAAGTTGTTGTCAACATGGCAGAATAATTTGTTTGTTTACATTTACATTGTTTACATTTCCTGTCATACTGCTGCACAGTTTACATGTCCTGTCATACTGCTGCACAGTTTACATGTCCTGTCATACTGCTGCACAGTTTACATGTCCTGTCATACTGCTGCACAGTTTACATGTCCTGTCATACTGCTGCACAGTTTACATGTCCTGTCATACTGCTGCACAGTTTACATGTCCTGTCATACTGCTGCACAGTTTACATGTCCTGTCATACTGCTGCACAGTTTACATGTCCTGTCATACTGCTGCACAGTTTACATTTCCTGTGATACTGCTGCACAGTTTACATGTCCTGTCATACTGCTGCACAGTTTACATTTCCTGTGAAACTGCTGCACAGTTTACATTTCCTGTGAAACTGCTGCACAGTTTACATGTCCTGTCATACTGCTGCACAGTTTACATGTCCTGTCATACTGCTGCACAGTTGACATGTCCTGTCATACTGCTACAGTCTACATTTACTGTGATACTGCTACAGTCTACATTTACTGTCATACTGCTACAGTGTACATTTACTGTCATACTGCTACATTCTACATTTACTGTCATACTGCTACAGTCTACATTTACTGTCATACTGCTACAGTCTACATTTACTGTGATACTGCTACAGTCTACATTTACTGTCATACTGCTGCACAGTTTACATGTCCTGTCATACTGCTGCACAGTTGACATGTCCTGTCATACTGCTACAGTCTACATTTACTGTGATACTGCTACAGTCTACATTTACTGTGATACTGCTACAGTCTACATTTACTGTCATACTGCTACAGTCTACATTTACTGTGATACTGCTACAGTCTACATTTACTGTAATACTGCTACAGTCTACATTTACTGTCATACTGCTACAGTCTACATTTACTGTGATACCGCTACAGTCAGTCTACATTTACTGTGATACCGCCAAAGTCTACATTTACTGTGATACTGCTACAGTCTACATTTACTGTCATACTGCTACAGTCTACATTTACTGTCATACTGCTACAGTCTACATTTACTGTCATACTGCTGCACAGTCTACATTTACTATCATACTGCTACAGTTTACATTTACTGTGATACTGCTACAGTCTACATTTACTGTCATACTGCTACAGTCTACATTTACTGTCATACTGCTACAGTCTACATTTACTGTGATACTGCTACAGTCTACATTTACAGTCATACTGCTGCACAGTCTACATTTACTGTCATACTGCTACAGTCTACATTTACTGTGATACTGCTACAGTCTACATTTACTGTCATACTGCTGCACAGTCTACATTTACTGTCATACTGCTGCACAGTCTACATTTACTGTCATACTGCTACAGTTTACATTTACTGTGATACTGCTACAGCCTACATTTACTGTGATACCGCTACAGTCAGTCTACATTTACTGTGATACTGCTACAGTCTATATTTACTGTCATACTGCTACAGTGTACATTTACTGTGATACTGCTACAGTCTACATTTACTGTCATACTGCTACAGTCTACATTTACTGTGATACTGCTGCACAGTCTACATTTACTGTGATACTGCTACAGTCTACATTTACTGTCATACTGCTACAGTCTACATTTACTGTGATACTGCTACAGTCTACATTTACTGTGATACTGCTACAGTCTACATTTACTGTGATACTGCTGCACAGTCTACATTTACTGTGATACTGCTGCACAGTCTACATTTACTGTGATACTGCTACAGTCAACATTTACTGTGATACCGCTACAGTCAGTCTACATTTACTGTGATACTGCTACAGTCTACATTTACTGTCATACTGCTACAGTGTACATTTACTGTGATACTGCTACAGTCTACATTTACTGTCATACTGCTACAGTCTACATTTACTGTGATACTGCTACAGTCTACATTTACGGTGATACTGCTGCACAGTCTACATTTACTGTCATACTGCTACAGTCTACATTAACTGTGATACTGCTACAGTCTACATTTACTGTGATACTGCTGCACAGTCTACATTTACTGTGATACTGCTACAGTCTACATTTACTGTGATACTGCTGCACAGTCTACAGGAAAAACAAACAAAGCACCATTTAATTAAACCACCCCACTCGGGAGGTCCCCCAACTTATTTTCATTTACAGTGAAATGTAACTTAAGTTAACAATGACATCTTAATCATCACTGGCATCTAATCTGTCCAGTTCATCCAGTTTACCTTGGGAACCGACTGATGCACAGATTGATGCATAGAGACTAACTACATAGGGAAAAACATCAACCTGAACCGGTTTGAATGTGGGTGGCTCAACTCAAATTTGACTATAAAAGGACACATCATCAAGGGTCAGCCATTGCATTTCAAGAACCAAGACAGGTAATAATTTTGCAACCTACGATTAGAAACCATGTAATGTATACAATACAAAGGTTGTACTTTCAGATGAACCTGATTTCAGATTAAAGTAATTGATTCTCTGAAGTGTAAATGTGATATAATGCGTTTCTTTCCAGACTCGGCTGTGATTCCCACAAAAATATAGAACCTTCTTCAAACAGACAAAGGTAAGAGTAATGTCTATTTTCCATTGTATATTTTATCTTGGTAGGGAATATCAAATGTACTCATTGAAGTTAGTCAACAACATGCAGAATTATAAGATGATTGATTAACTTTACACTCGAGGTTATTGGCCTATATGGACAGGGACAAATTTCTAACAGAATCAATGTATTTATTTATTTGAGATGGACAATGCACATCAATGCAAATCAATGAACTTTTCTGTAAATGTTCAAGATTTTTTCAGCTGGCTAGTTTTCAACTGTAGTCCCTGGGGATATACACTGCTCAAAAAAATAAAGGGAACACTTAAACAACACAATGTAACTCCAAGTCAATCACACTTCTGTGAAATCAAACTGTCCACTTAGGAAGCAACACTGATTGACAATAAATTTCACATGCTGTTGTGCAAATGGAATAGACAAAAGGTGGAAATTATAGGCAATTAGCCAGACACCCCCAATAAAGGAGTGATTCTGCAGGTGGTGACCACAGACCACTTCTCAGTTCCTATGCTTCCTGGCTGATGTTTTGGTCACTTTTGAATGCTGGCGGTGCTCTCACTCTAGTGGTAGCACGAGACGGAGTCTACAACCCACACAAGTGGCTCAGGTAGTGCAGCTCATCCAGGATGGCACATCAATGCGCGCTGTGGGAAGAAGGTTTGCTGTGTCTGTCAGCGTAGTGTCCAGAGCATGGAGGCGCTACCAAGAGACAGGCCAGTACATCAGGAGACGTGGAGGAGGCCGTAGGAGGGCAACAACCCAGCAGCAGGACCGCTACCTCCGCCTTTGTGCAAGGAGGGGCACTGCCAGAGCCCTGCAAAATGACCTACAGCAGGCCACAAATGTGTACATGTAAAATAGTACGCAAGTATAAATACCATTGAACCACGTTGCCATCATACCGCTCAGGAAGGATGTGTTAATCTCCTAGAGATTAACATACTCTGGTGCGAAAAGTGCAAATCAATCCCAGAACAACAGCAAAGGACCTTGTGAAGATGCGGTAGGAAACAGGTGCAAAAGTATATATAGCCACAGTCAAACGAGTCCTATATCGACATAACCTGAAAAGGCCGTTCAGCAAGGAAGAAGTCACTGCTCCAAAACCGCCATAAAAAAAGCCAGACTACGGTTTGCAACTGCACATGGGGACAAAGATCGTACTTTTTGGTACAAAAATAGAACTGATCGTACAAAAATAGAACTGTTTGGCCATAATGACCATCGTTATGTTTGGAGGAGGCTTGCAAGCCGAAGAACACCATCCCAACCGTGAAGCATGGGGGTGACCGCAAATTTGTGGGTAGAACTGAAAAGCGTGTGCGAGCCCGGCCAGCTGTCTGGATCGCCACGACCCCAACCAACCTCTACTCACTGGACCCTTATTGATCACTCGATTAAGCATGCCTCTCCTTAATGTAAATATGCCTTGTCCATTGCTGTTCTGGTTAGTGTTTATTGGCTTATTTCACTGTAGAGATTCTAGCCCTGCTCTCTATACCATATCCAACCTCTCAGTTCCACCACCCACATATGCGATGACATCACCTGGTTTCAATGATGTTTCTAGAGACAATATCTCTCTCATCATCACTCAATACCTAGGTTTACCTCCACTGTATTCACATCCTACCATACCTTTGTCTGTACATTATTCCTTTAAACTATTTTATCGCCCCCAGAAACTTCCTTTTACTCTCTGCTCTAGTAGCTCTAGGCGACCAATTCTCATAGCTTTTAGCCGTACCCTTATCCTACTCCTCCTCTGTTCCTCTGGTGATGTAGAGGTGAATCCAGGCCCTGCAGTACCTGGCTCCACTCCTATTCCCCAGGCGCTCTCTTTTGATGACTTCTGTAACCGTAATAGCCTTGGCTTCATGCATGTTAACATTAGAAGCCTCCTCCCTAAGTTTGCTTTGTTCACTGCTTTAGCACACTCTACCAACCCGGATGTTTTAGCCGTGTCTGAATCCTGGCTTAGAAAGACCACCAAAAATTCAGACATTTTCATCCCCAATTACAAGATTTTCAGACAAGATAGAACGGCCAAAGGGGGCGGTGTTGCAATCTACTGCAAAGACTGCCTGCAGAGTTCTGTTATACTATCCAGGTCTGTTCCCAAACAATTTGAACTTCTACTTTTAAAAATCCACCTCTCTAAAAACAAGTCTCTCACCGTTGCCGCCTGCTATAGACCACCCTCTGCCCCCAGCTGTGCTCTGGACACTATATGTGAACTGATTGCCCCCCATCTATCTTCAGAGCTCGTGCTGCTAGGCGACCTAAATTTGAACATGCTCAACACCCCAGCCACCCTACAATCTAAGCTTGATGCCCTCAATCTCACACAAATTATCAATGAACCTACCAGGTACCACCCCAATTCCGTAAACACGGGTACCCTCATAGATATCATCCTAACAAACTTGCCCTCCAAATACACCTCTGCTGTTTTCAACCAAGATCTCAGCGATCACTGCCTCATTGCCTGCATCCGTAATGGGTCAGCGGTCAAACGACCTCCACTCATCACTGTCAAACGCTCCCTGAAACACTTCAGCGAGCAGGCCTTTCTAATCGACCTGGCCGGGGTATCCTGGAAGGATATTGATCTCATCCCGTCAGTAGAGGATGCCTGGTCATTTTTTAAAAATGCCTTCCTCACCATCTTGAATAAGCATGCCCCATTCAAGAAATTTAGAACCAGGAACAGATATAGCCCTTGGTTCTCTCCTGACCTGACTGCCCTTAACCAACAGAAAAACATCCTATGGCGTTCTGCATTAGCATCGAACAGCCCCCGTGATATGCAACTTTTCAGGGAAGCCAGAAACCAATATACACAGGCAGTTAGAACAGCCAAGGCTAGCTTTTTCAAGCAGAAATTTGCTTCCTGCAACACAAATTCAAAAAAGTTCTGGGACACCGTAAAGTCCATGGAGAATAAGAACACCTCCTCCCAGCTTCCAACCGCTCTGAAGATAGGAAACACTGTCACCACCGACAAATCCTCTATAATTGAGAATTTCAATAAGCATTTTTCTACGGCTGGCCATGCTTTCCACCTGGCTACCCCTACCCCGGACAACAGCACTGCCCTCCCCTCTGCTACTCGCCCAAGCCTTCCCCATTTCTCTTTCTCCCAAATACAGTCAGCTGATGTTCTAAATGAGCTGCAAAATCTGGACCCTTACAAATCAGCCGGGCTAGATAATCTGGACCCTTTCTTTCTAAAACTATCTGCTGAAATTGTTGCCACCCCTATTACTAGCCTCTTCAACCTCTCTTTCGTGTCGTCTGAGATCCCCAAAGATTGGAAAGCAGCTGCGGTTATCCCGCTCTTCAAAGGGGGGGACACCCTTGACCCTAACTGCTACAGACCTATATCTATCCTACCCTGCCTTTCTAAGGTCTTCGAAAGCCAAGTCAACAAACAGATTACCGACCATTTCGAATCACACCACACCTTCTCCGCTATGCAATCTGGTTTCAGAGCTGGTCATGGGTGCACCTCAGCCACGCTCAAGGTCATAAACGATATCGTAACCGCCATCGATAGGAAACAATACTGTGCAGCCGTATTCATTGACCTGGCCAAGGCTTTTGACTCTGTCAATCACCACATCCTCATTGGCAGACTCGACAGCCTTGGTTTCTCTAATGATTGCCTCGCCTGGTTCACCAACTACTTCTCTGATCGAGTTCAGTGTGTCAAATCGGAGGGTCTGTTGTCCGGGCCTCTGGCAGTCTCTATGGGGGTGCCACAGGGTTCAATTCTTGGACCGACTCTCTTCTCTGTTTACATCAATGATGTCGCTCTTGCTGCTGGTGATTCTCTGATCCACCTCTACGCAGACGACACTATTCTGTATACTTCTGGCCCTTCTTTTGACACTGTGTTAACAACCCTCCAGGCGAGCTTCAATGCCATACAACTCTCCTTCCGTGGCCTCCAACTGCTCTTAAATTCAAGTAAAACCAAATGCATGCTCTTCAACCGATCGCTGCCTGCTCCTGCCCGCCTGTCCAACATCACTACTTTGGACGGCTCTGACTTAGAATATGTGGACAACTACAAATACCTAGGTGTCTGGTTAGACTGTAAACTCTCCTTCCAGACCCACATCAAACATCTCCAATCCAAAGTCAAATCTAGAATTGGCTTCCTATTCCGCAACAAAGCATCCTTTACTCATGCTGCCAAACATACCCTTGTAAAACTGACCATCCTACCAATCCTCGACTTCGGTGATGTCATTTACAAAATAGCCTCCAAAACCCTACTCAATAAATTGGATGCAGTCTATCACAGTGCCATCCGTTTTGTCACCAAAGCCCCATATACTACCCACCACTGCGACCTGTACACTCTCGTTGGCTGGCCCTCGCTTCATACTCGTCGCCAAACCCACTGGTTCCAGGTCATCTACAAGACCCTGCTAGGTAAAGTCCCCCCTTATCTCAGCTCGCTGGTCACCATAGCAGCACCTACCTGTAGCACGCGCTCCAGCAGGTATATCTCTCTAGTCACCCCCAAAACCAATTCTTCCTTTGGACGCCTCTCCTTCCAGTTCTCTGCTGCCAATGACTGGAACGAACTACAAAAATCTCTGAAACTGGAAACACCTATCTCCCTCACTAGCTTTAAGCACCAGCTGTCAGAGCAGCTCATAGATTACTGCACCTGTACATAACCCATCTACAATTTAGCCCAAACAACTACCTCTTTACCTACTGTATTTATTTATTAATTTATTTTGCTCCTTTGCACCCCATTATTTCTGTCTCTACTTTGCACTTTCTTCCACTGCAAACCAACCATTCCAGTGTTTTTTAGTTTTTATTTTACTTGCTGTGTTGTACTCACTTCGCCTCCATGGCCTTTTTATATTTTTATTTATTTATACATATATTTGTTTGCCTTCACCTCCCTTATCTCACCTCACTTGCTCACATTGTATATAGACTTATTTTTTTTTCCACTGTATTATTGACTATATGTTTGTTTTACTCCATGTGTAACTATGTGTTGTTGTATGTGTCGAACTGCTTTGCTTTATCTTGGCCAGGTCGCAATTGTAAATGAGAACGTGTTCTCAATTTGCCTACCTGGTTAAATAAAGGTTAAATAAAAAAAAATAAAAAAAAAGGAGTCCAACAAACCTGACTCAGTTACACCAGCTCTGTCAGGTCTGTCAAAATTCACCCAACTTATTGTAGGAAGCTAGTGGAAGGCTACCCGAAACATTTGACCCAAGTTAAACAATTTGAAGGCAATGCTACCAAATACTAATTGAGTGTATGTAAACTTCTGACCCACTGGGATTGTGATGAAAGAAATAAAAGCTGAAATAAATCACACTATTATTATTCTGACATTTCAAATTCTTAATATAAAGTGGTGATCCTAACTGACTTAGACAGGGAATTTTTACAGAAAAGTGGAAAAGCTGGCAAATTTGGGAAAGTTACCAGAAATTTGCACCCCTGGATAAGATAAGACAGGACAAAATATCCACTGGGGCAGAAGGTAGAATAGTGGGGAGAGCGTAAGGCCAGTGGTTGCTGGATCAAATCCTAGAGCTGACAAGGTAAAAATCTGTCATTTTGCCCATGAACAAGAAAGTTAACCCACTGTTCCCTGGTAGGTGTCATTGTAAATAAGAATTTGTTCTTAACTGACTTGCCTAGTTAAATAAAATAAAATCACAGTTCTACTGTATTCCAAATAAAAAGTATACATTGAACATAACACATACAGTTCCTTCAGAAAGTATTGATACCCCATTTTGTTGTGTTTCAGTCTTCATTAGATTTTCAAGTAGATTAAATCAAAACTGTATCGGTCACTCAGGAACATTCACTGTGTTAATGGTAAGCAGCTCCAGTGAGGATTTGGCCTTGTGTTTAAGGTTATCGTGCTGAAATATTAATTCATCTCCTAGTGTCTGGTGTAAAGCTAACAGCCAGTTTTTCCTCTAGTCTTTTGCCTGTGCTTATTTATTTTTTTAAATCCTGAAACAAGCCCGAGTACTTAACGATTACAAGCATACCCAAGTATTACTTTAGTGCCTTGTTGCAAACAGGATGCATCTTTTGGAATATTTTTGTTCTGTACACACTTCCTTCTTTTCACTCTGTCAATTAGGTTAGTATTGTGTAGTAACTACAATGTTGTTGATCCATCCTCAGTTCTCATATCCAAACCATTAAACTTGGTTTTAAAGTCACCATTGTGAAATCGCAGAGCGGTTTCCTCCCTGTCTGGCAAGTGAGTTAAGAAGGACACCTGTATCTTACTGACTGGGTGTATTGATACACCATCCAAAATGTAATTAATAACTTCATCATACTCAAAGGTATATTCAATGTCTTCTTTTTTCTTTTACCCATCAATCAATAGGTAGGTTCCCTTCTTTGAAGGCATTGGAAAAACTTCCTGGTCTTTGTGGTGGAATCTGTGTTTGAAATGCACTGCTCTGAGGTACCGTACCTTACGATTATCTGTATGTGTGGGGTACAGAAATCATGTTAAAAACCATTATTACATAGAGTGAGTCCAACGCAACTTATGTTAGTTAAGCAAATTTTTACCCCTGAATTTATTTAGGCTTGACGTAAAAGGGTTTAAATACTTGATACTAGATATTTCAGCTTCTCATTTGGAATTCACTTGTAACAAAATGTATAATCTCTATTTAATACATTTAAAATTCATGCTGAAACAACAAAATGTGGGAAAATTCAATGGGTGTGAAGGCACGGAGAATACAAACCATTAAAAACACCTGCTCTTTCCATGACAGACTGACCAGGTGAATACTATGATCCCTTATTGATGTCACTTGTTAAATCCACTTCAAGTCAGTGTAGATGAAGGGGAGGAGATGTTAATTGATGCAGTAACGGCTCCTTTATCAACTTGTTTTATTAGACTCACGGAACAGCTCCCCTCCTTTGTAAATGACACTAGTAGTATGATCTCTATTCTTGAATCTCTTGATCCTCTCCCTGATAATACTTTGTTTGTTAATTTTTGATGTTGAGTCGTTATACACAAATATTCCACTTGAGGGCGGTATGGAAGCCATGGAACATTTTCTTCTGCAACGTGACCCTAATGAACTACCTTCCAGTGCATGCATTATAACATTGGCTGAAATAGTACTCACACACACACACACACACACACACACACACACACACACACACACACACACACACACACACACACACACACACACACACACACACACACACACACACTTATTTCATGTTTCTAAATGATTTCTTTATTCAGACGAAGGGTACTGCTATGGGACCCCATATGGCTCCTAACTATGCTAATTTGTATGTGGGTTACATGGAAACAGTCCATTTTAAACCCCTTCAAAAATGTCAATGTACTGTTTCCAAATAATAATCTAAGAAATTAGAAAAAA
This sequence comes from Salvelinus namaycush, assembly GCF_016432855.1. Taxonomy (NCBI): domain Eukaryota; kingdom Metazoa; phylum Chordata; class Actinopteri; order Salmoniformes; family Salmonidae; genus Salvelinus; species Salvelinus namaycush. The sequence goes on along the minus strand of NC_052342.1, from coordinate 18,817,491 downwards.
AATTGTTCTATGGAGGGGTGATGCAAAACAGATCCAAGCATTCCATGCTTTTCTTATCTCTTGTTCTGAGCACCTGCTATTTACTATGCAATCTGACACAAGTCAAATCAGTTTCCTTGATCTTCTGATATTGTGTGACAATGTTCTATACACGTATCTTTACAGGAAACCTACTGATCATAACAGTTTGCTGAGGGCTGATCGTTATCACACGCTTCCCCTTGGAAAACAGTTTGCCCTACAGCCAATTGTCGAATCAAAAGAATTTGCAAACGAACTGTCAGATTGCGACAGAAATACGGCTGAGACGCAAAGAAAACTCAAGGAGAGGGGGTACAAAAACCGTCAGACTAATACTGACATTGAGAAAATTCTAAACAAAGAGACATCTTTCAAGGATAGTATCGCAAAAATAAGCATTCTAACTACCCGCTATTCAATGTGTGCTCTGAACAAATTAAGGGAATTGTTCAAACATTGGCACATTCTAAGATCCGATGACAGTATCCGTAATGTGTTTTGGACCCTCCCTTGGTTGTATTCTCACAGGGCAGAAATCTCAGAGATCAGTTGGTAAACTGATTTACCACCCCCAAAATATCCCTGCACAACATCTATTTGCACCTCTACCGGATGGAAACCACAAGTGTAATGGCTGCACTCAATACAAATGGCACTTACAAATGTAGATCCTTCAAACACCCCCAAACAGGAAAAAATATCCCAATGAAAGGTGTTATCATCGCATGAAAATCTGTCACCAATTGGATGGAAACCTAGCTATAGACAGGTTTTAAATACTAGTTTCTCAAGTACAAATACCTATCCAAAGCTAACCAACAATTAATGGATACAAGTAAATCATTTTATCCATGCCATTAAAATATTTCAAATGTAACTGGAAGCTAAGGCAGTTATTTTATCTTATAACTTGTCCTTGCGGTAAAAAAAATTGGGTTAAACAAAGTGCAAAATAAAAGTACAAATCTCCCAGCATCATTAGGTGCAAAAACACGACTTACCCGCTTTTCAATTTATTGTTAAAACGAGAGGCTGCCTGGATCTTTAATTTAAAGACCCGTGCTCCCTTCGGTCTCAACAATGGCTTCAGATCAAAGTCATTCTTGTGATTTTTCTATTCATTGTTAATGTTTGTAGGCCTATGTAGCCAAATTGTATCTATTACCGTATGCTATGCATTCATCTTTTTGTATGTTCTTATATCTGAGAATTAACCAATGATGTCAATCCACCCGGCCATGATTAGACACCTGTGTGCGTCCTTTGACACTTTATAAACTAGTGACCCGCAGCGTTTGTCATGATACCCTGATGACGACCGCTTGTCTGTTGAATAGTTGGTTATTAGGTTATTACATTATTGCATATGAGCTCCTAGAGTGTGCGGCTCTCCTTTTCTTTTTCAAAAACTGCAAACCCAGCAGCTTTCACGCTCAGTTTCCTGTGTGTATCAAGAATGGTCCACCACCCAAAGGACATCCAGCCAACTTGACAACTGTGGGAAGCATTGGAGTCAACATGGGCCAGCATTCCTGTGGAACGCTTTCGACACCTTGTAGAGTGTCAACAAATTGAGGCTGTTCTGAGGGCAAAAGGGGGTGTAACTCAATATTAGTATTGTGTTCCTAATGTTTGGTATACTCAGTGTATATTGCACAAATGAGAAGTGCTCTTTCTCAATTCCTTGCATCCTCACCGCCTTCTCGAAACTCATTGGAAAAGAAGGTCAGAGGAGAGGAAGCTTGGACTTCCTCCTCCAATACGGTTGAGGAGGCAAGGAGATCCGATTCAAGGAATTGAGAGTTACAGCATGGGTGAATACCTGAACAGGTTCTCATCTGCTTCTCCAGCTCATGGGGTGGTGGTGGTGGAGTGGATGGGGTGAGGGGAGAGGTGTTCTGGAGGGGGTGGGTTGAAGTGCAACTGGTGTCAGCCTGCAGGAACCTGGCCCTTCATAAGGAGTTGCTAGGGCGTAATGAGCCAAGTAAAGCCCCCCCAGCCAAACCCGGACGACGGGGGAACAGTTGTGCTCCGTCCTATGGCACTCCCAGCCACAGCTGGTTGTGGCACAGCCCAGGAATGAACCCGGGGCTGTAGTAACACCTCTTAGACCGCTGCGCCACTCGGGAGGTCCCCCAACTTATTTTCATTTACAGTGAAATGTAACTTAAGTTAACAATGACATCTTAATCCTCACTGACATCTAATCTGTCCAGGTCATCCAGTTTACCTTGGGAACCTGGCACAGACTGATGCACAGATTGATGCATAGAGACTAACTACATAGGGAAGAAAACATCAACCTGAACCGGTTTGAATGTGGGTGGCTCAACTCAAATTTGACTATAAAAAGGACACATCATCCAGGGGCAGCCATTGCATTTCAAGAACCAAGACAGGTAATAATTTTGCAACCTACGATTAGAAACCATTTAATGTATACAATACAAAGGTTGTACTTTCAGATGAACCTGATTTCAGATTAAAGTAATTGATTCTCTGAAGTGTAAATGTGATATAATGCGTTTCTTTCCAGACTCGGCTGTGATTCCCACAAAAATATAGAACCTTCTTCAAACAGACAAAGGTAAGAGTAATGTCTATTTTCCATTGTATATTTTATCTTGGTAGGGAATATCAAATGTACTCATTGAAGTTAGTCAACAACATGCAGAATTATAAGATGATTGATTAACTTTACACTCAAGGGAATTGGCCTATATGGACAAGGCCATATTTCTAACAGAATCAATGTATTTATTTATTTGACATGGACAATGCACATCAATGAACTTTTCTGTAAATGTGTCAGATTTTGTCCGCTGGCTAATATTAATCTGTAGTCCCAGGGCAGATAGATACAAACATTGAGGAAAGCATCCTAAACATTTCACAATAAACTTCCCCAAAAATTCCAGTCCTTGGATCAGGGCTTTTCAAATTTGGGTCCACGGATTTGCTACCAGATCTTAAAATATAAAATATTTCAAACATTTCTTTCTCTGCCCCATGATAAAATATGTTGAATGGAAGGAAATTAGCTTGAAAACGGCATCACTTTCTCTCCAATGCCAAGAGGCAGGGCTTTAAAATGTTCTTTGTCTGTGCTCCGAGACATGGTTCATCCGGCCATGCACTGTCGAAGTCATAGTAAAACTCATTGTATATTATTTTTTATCTCACTCGAGTTGTGTTCTGAATATGAAGGGGCTCCTGATAAATCACAAAAAGGGTCTCCGGACCCAAAAGGTTAAAGAACCCCTGCCCAAGATGGCCGTTAAAATAATAGAAGGAGAAAGTAGATGTGAAAAAGAAAATACAAGAAAACAAACAACCAAATAGAAAAAACAACAAACAAACAAAAAATGTAATAAGTGGCTACAACCCTGCAGCGAAGAACAAAAATAGGACAGCACTCCAGTGCTGGAGTATTTATATTGGCACACAAACGTTTCACTTCCTGGTTTTCAACCATCTTTACATTTGTGTTTAAGGAAATACAGGAGTGCGATTATGAAAACCACATGATCATTTTACCGAATGGCATTGGTTCAGATGATGAAATATATCAATGTGTATATAATGTGGACGCTGAGGAATTTAAAACTCGTGACTCTCTCTACTACAGTGCCATTGATGTGGATCAGGACATGTTCCCTCCTCTGCTTCCTAAAGTCAACAATCAACTCCTTTGTTTTGCTGTCTTTGAGGGTTAGGTTGTTGTCATGACACCATAGTACCAGTTCACTTACCTCCTTCCTATAGGCTGACGCTTGGTTGTTGATTATCAGGCCTACAACCGTGGTGTTGTCAATAAACTTGATGATGGAGTTGGTGTCGTGCAAAGCAACAAATTTGTGGTTGAACAGGGAGTACAGCAGAGGGCTGAGGACACACCCCTGTGTTAAAAGTCAGAGTGGGGGAGGCGCTGTTTCCAACCCTCACAGCCTGTGGTCTGCCCGTCAGGAAGTCAATGATCCAGTTGCAGAGGGTTGTGTCCGGACCCAGGGTTCTGAGCTTGTGTTGGTGTTGTGTTGAGTGCTGAACTTTGAATGCTGAACTTTAGTAAAATGAACAGCATTAGTTAAATAAAGGTTAAATAAAAATAAATAAATTAAACATTCTCACACAGGTGTTCCTCTTGTCCAGTTGTGTTATGGCTGTGTTAATAACGATGAAAATGGCATCTTCTGTGGATCTGTTGGCAAATTGGACTGTTTCCAGTGTTCTTGTCATGCTGGCCTTGATGTGGGCCATGACCAGCCCCTCGAAGCACTTCATGATGACCAAAGTGAGTGGGACGGGGAAATAGTCATTTGGGCATGTCAACTTGTTTTTCCTGGGCACTGGAACGATGGTGGTCTCCTTGAAGCTGGTGGGGGACTACAGTCTGGGACAGATTGAAGATGTCTGAGAAGATGCCCGCCAGCTGGTCAGCCCACACTCTGAAGACGCGGCCAGGGATGCCATCTGGGCCAGAGGCTTTGTAAGTATTCACTCTTTTGAGAGTTTTCGTCACATCAGCCTTGGAAAGCGAATGTACCTGGTCGTCCAGAGCAGCTAGAAACTTCCTGGATGGCTCAGTATTGTCTGCCTTGAAGGGAGCATAGAATGTGATGAGCTCATCTGGGAGGGAGGTTTCGTGGGCACCACAACTGATGGATTTTCCTTTGTATTTTCTGATAATCCTTGCCACAAGCCACGTGAGTCTGAGTTTTCGAACATCAATTCAAGTTCGAGTCTGTATTGTCTTTTTGCATCCCTAATGGTTTTGTGGAGGTCGTATCTGCTTGCCTTGTACGCGTTGGGGTCTGTTCTGCTGAATGCAGTATGGGCTCTCAGTATTGTACGAGTATCTCCGTTAATCCAGGCAATCTGGAAGGGGTGAACAGGAGCTGCAATGTTTTCAACTTCGGCACACCAAAAATTTTTGATGCAGAAACAGAAGCCGCCGTTTGATCAATTCAGAATATGGAGAAGCCAGCTGGTTGAATAGCAGAGTTCAGTGTATTTTCCATAAGCCAAGTCTCTGTAAAAACAAATACATAGCATTTTCTGATGTCCCTCTGCGATGGAAGCCTTGATCTGAGTTCACAAAGTTTATTTTCCAGCTATCGGACATTAGCCATCAGGATCCCTGGACGACGAGGCAGTGTAGCCTGTCTTTTCAGCCTAGCTTGGAATCCCTGTTTCATTCCTCTTCTTCGTCATCGACTTTGCCTTAGGTTAATCTCGGCCAGGAGCTACAGGTAAACCCACTGTGTGGGGAACAAAGTAGTGAATGTAGTATTTCAGATCTGGGAGGCTGCGAGATAAGTGAGTAGCTTACGATTCATGATCCAGAAGTGTTTGTTGGTCGTAGGAAATTATTGCACAAACATTCTGAGCAAACTAAGTAATAATTAACACAAACATAGCTGTAAAAAAGCAAAGTCGGACAGGAACCGTCAAGACACGCGCCCTCCCCAGTGCCCCCATCTTTTAGCTTATGAACAGATTTATTCCAGATTTTGTATTTAGACTCATTACAGCAGTTTACAATGTCCTCACTCCGTAGATATCTAATTAGCATAATAGCAAAATCCCCATAAAAATCTTTCTGTTTAAGATAGAGATATCTGTTTTAATGCAAGGACTGGGTCTCAATCCACTGCATCGACTGATGTCAGCCTTCGACCATTAGACATGGCGGAAATCGGTCATCTCACGAAAATGTTTGTAGTGTTGGAACGGTTTGGCCTACAAACTACTATGACCCCTATATGCAACGATGAAGCCCTCCCGAACACGATGCTGTTCTTCGTTCTACGACCCACAGAAGCGCCACGGGACTCGCCTGAATTCGGTACCGCCAATCTGGCAAATTCTGTCTGTACCGTATGATCAGTTTGGGCTACACACTAATATGACCAATCTATGGAAAGGTGAGAGTTTTATTTTATGGTTGGTTATGACATCTACATACTGTAAGTTTCAAACCAACAAAACCCACCACACAAGGCAAAACATTCCATTACCCCATATCATACTTGTCAATAGTATGATTATGTTATATAAAATGTTCTTACCATATTAAATGATCATTGTAATTGTGCACACATTGATGTCAGACATGCACCAAGCCCAATGCTCTGTTGCTGATGACTGGGATGAATGCAGGAACAGATTTCAGGAGAAGGACAAGACACCCTCTTTTTGACTGATAACTGACAAGGGCATGTAGTGATAGGCCTATTTGGCTTGTATGATTATGTTGGTCATAATGCTTCTTGACAGTGCGATAAAGTGCATTTTCTTAGTCCAAGTAAAGGTATACAGAATGGTCATAATGCTTCATGACAGTGTTAAACTGTAGTTTCTACAAGTAATTTCAAATATTATAGAAGAAAAAAAATGACTGCAAAATATTCATTACAACAACAACAAAATTTCAAACGAAAGGAAACTTCTTGGAAGGGAAAAAATTAATTTGAATAAATGTGGGTTTTGACACTCTTATGTAGGTGGGGCGGCAGCGTAGCCTAGTGGTTAGAGCGGTGAGCTGATCCCCGAGCTGACAAGGTACAAATCTGTCGTTCTGCCCCTGAACAACTGTTCCTAGGCCGTCATTGAAAATAAGAATTTGTTCTTAACTGACTTGCCTAGTCTAAAGGTAAAATAAAAAATAAAATAAATAACCAGCCATGAAATAACGCAATATATGCCAAAACAGATGTAAATATATGGATCATGACAGTGTTAAGACCATATTATCACAGGTTATGACATGTTATTTCAGCTGTTACGATATACAGTATTATGACATGGTTATGACCTGTCATAATGTGTTATGACAGGGTGGGTGTCAAGTAAAGTGTTTATAAAGTTTATAAAGAGTCTATACCACCGTTTTTTTAACTTCCAAAGTAAATTCATGTCAGTTGATATATTCATGATGTAAAATATATAGAAGTTTACAGCATTCAGCATTTCTCAAACTATATATGTAAACTAGACAATACAATTTTGGATCAGTAGTTAGCAGTTTTTTAGCAGTTTAATTAAGTCATAGTTAAATGTATTGTTAACAAAAGACAAGAAAAACATTATAACATTATGAAAAGCAGATACTTATATTGATATCTATATTATTATAATTTGTTTGAGTGATTTGTTGCAGGGAACAAGTGACTTTGTGCATTTCTTTACTGTACTCAGTCAATTGATTTATGTGCTAAAAATAAACCATATACTAGTGAAAATTGCACAAATGTGATTGAAAAAAATATCAGAGGGTAGCACCAAGAAGCAAAAAACACATAGGCATGCTGTTGTATTTATCAGCAGGATGCAATGTCTGTAGATAAATCCAACCAATGTACAATCTATTAGCTATATAAATGAAAGTCCAACAAAGTCAAATATATACTGTAATCAGCCTTTTGTTTATAACCATTAATGACCTTCAACAGTCTTACTGAAACATTATTGTCTCCTTTCTCAGAGTCCATACCACCACATGAAGTACAACTAATATACAGAACACTGGTTAAGCTTGGGACCGGAGACAACAAAGATGGCACACAACAAGGGGTCATCCCTGTCAAATGCCCATGGTCGTGAAATTTATGTTGGAAGTCAAATCAGGGATTCCATTTCACTTCTGAATGTTTTGTACGCAAATGCATTTGAAGAAGAGGACATAGACTCCGCAGTAGCTAAGAAGACCGAGGTAGATTTTTACAGAGGAGCCCCACCTCAATGGCTTAACTTCTACTGGGCTGAAAGGGCAACGTCACCTGATAATACAACCCCCTTTATCAAAAGAGACGGGTACACTGAGCTGATAGAAAATATTATGAAACGGCGTAAGGGTGACCTGACTTCTACCATGAATCTACTGCATCAGCCAGGCAGCGGGGGAACCACTCTGGCCAAGCAGGTGCTCTGGGATATGAGGAAAAAGCTCAGATGTGCTGTTCTAACAGGTGCTACCTCAGACATCACCGCTATCGCCAAGCAGGTGATTCACCTTTTCACTGCAGGCGGTCAAGGCCAGCAGAACACTGTGCTCTTACTGCTGGAAGATGTGTTTATTCAGAAGAATCTGCAGAATGCCATCATGAAAGAGATTACAGACCGAAACATTACAACCCACATGCCTGTGGTCATCATTTTAAACTGTGTGCGTAAGGCAGTTATCAAACAAGAGGACCATAACAACTCAAGAAATGTTTTTCTCAGGACGGAACTTTCTGAAGCAGAGAAAAAACAGTTTGAGGAAAAACAGATTGAGATCAGTAGAAGCTACATTAATGAACACAAACAGTTTCATGGCTTTAACATAATGCAATCCAATTTCAGTGGAGATGATGTTAAAGAAACGTGTGCCTTTTTAGATGTCAGGAAAAATAGAAGACCTAAAAAATCCCAGCTTCTTGCATTCTTATCACTGGTGAATGTCTACGTCCCTGGATCCCACCTTCTGCAGTCTCAATGTCAGGCATTCCTTGGTCCTCCAGATCCCATTTATGGAGGTCCTTCCTTTGAGCAGCGAATGGAGCCTTTCACTCATCTGATAGTGACATTCCCTTCACAACAGGGACAAGACAAACATGTCCGCATGGCTCACCCACTGATTGCACAGCAGTGTGTTGAGTTACTGGCTACAGCAGGTGTGACCAGGAGTGATACAGCAAGGAACTTTCTGACAGACTTTTGTAGAGAAGAGGTGCAGCAACATTTGATGTCCGTCATCAAAGACATGCTAACTAAGAGGGAAATCACTGTGGGTGATAAGCAGAATGCAGAATGGAAACAAGACATGTTAACGAAAGGGGAAATGAGAGAAGAAAGGAAAGGCAAGTTTTCCAGGTTGATTCAAGATATTGAACATACTGAAGGCACAGATTCCAAAAGCAAGTGTGTATCTGTTTTACAACTAGCTTCAAAGAAATTCAAGCAAAACCCATTCTTTCCTCAAGCTCTTGCTCGTTTCTTTTACATTGTGAAGAGAGACTATTCTAAAGCGGAGAAGTGGGCAAAAATAGCAAAAGACAGAGATCCCAACAATTCATTTGTTGCTGACACACTGGGGCAAGTATACAAGAACCATTTGATGAGCAGGATGAAAGTAGAGCAGAGTTCCTTCAGGGTTCCCGAACAGCTGGGTTCCATATCTGCACAAGAAATTTTGCAACTATCAAAAAAGGCCTTTGAGGCTTTCAAAGATGAGGAAAGGGCTGCTGAAAATGAGCAGGGAGCAGACATGCAATACGATGGTATTAACAAAGTCTCACACATCTATAACAACAGAGGACTATTTGGATATCTACAGGTTGCCAACATTGTTTTTGACTCACTTGTCTCTCTTGACAAAAACTGGCAAAAGGTCCTTACCATGGAAATATCCGCTGACTCCTTCTTCATATCAATCGGACAGAAAAAGCTCTTCAAGTACAAGCCACTCATCATCAGCCTCAGGGATGAGGTGGAGAGGAAATGTGAGTTTTTTGACAGTTACTTAACGTACTCCAAGCCCAGCATGAAAAAAGACGAACCACATTACTTTCAGACTGATGTCAAGAACTGCTACTGCAAATACGTGGGGACATGCACACCTATACACTCAGAGTCTGCAATAGATATACCCCTCCAGAAGCTCAAAGAGGAAATGGCCATTACTTTCCCTGGACTGCTTTCCTGTCTTGATAAGGGCTATGATAAAACTCACTTGCGCCGAATAACAACATTGTGGGGGAAAATAAAAAAAATAAAAAACACGAAAGATGGTGACAACAAAGCGTCCCAAAACTTCATCCTTGCCAACATCATCTTAAGCAAAGTGGAAGCAGCATCTCCAATGCTTACCCCTTTGCCAATCCTAAGAAGCATTCTGGAGAGACATCTCGTGGCTAATCTCGGTAACCAAACCCCAGAGTTTTACTTCTTAGTCCTTTTGCTGTTTTGGCCCGAGGAGCATAAGAAAATGGCATTCAATATTGACCTCAACAAATGTGTTCAAGAGATGCAAGACTCCTACAACAACACATACAAGAAGCATCTTCGCTCAAGGTACCTTCTCCCCCTTATTTTCCTGGGAAAGGGTGAGAGTTTGAGCAGACTGGTTCATAGATCAAAAATAGAGAAACTATTGGTAGAGGAGAGTGGTGAGGTGTGGAGAAAACCCAGTGTCCAGGATCTTCTTCTTCCAGTCAATGGAGTGGTTAGACAGCACAGGGTGTTTGCACGCGTTGATGGCAAGGAGATTGAAGTTTCTGCCGACCAACAAAGCAAAGTTTGGAAGTCCGGAGGCGTCTGCTTCTACCTTGGCTTCACCATTAGAGGTCCTGTGGCCTACGACATCCACTACCCATCCCATTCAGATAGGAATAAAGAGGAGGATCCTCGTAAAATGTTGGAAGTACCGGACATCAAATTGATCAAAGACCGGTACAGTTCTAATTCTATTTTTCAAATTTGTATCTCTATATTCTCTCACTCATGTTCAAGTTCTTGATATTTTAATGTGCTAATACACAATATAATGACACGGGACGTCCAAACCCACCAATCTACACAGGGGAGACAGTGGCGCTGGGAGCATTTTTTACTCCTCTCAAAGGAGATCATTGTTAGCACTAAATATAATTGTTATGATATTTGTGATATCATTGATTTTAAAATGCTTTGTCTACCAGGAAATTAAGACCACTGTATTATCACTGAGGTTAATGCTTGGTTTGGCTGATTTTCAGATTGATGTGTCTGTCCCCAGGGCCTGTGAGAAGTTGAACAACATGCCAATGTGATGGTGAGTTAATGTTTGTTACAGTATTCATAGAGCGTGCAATAGTAATAGATAAATGTTTGACAAATGCAACTTTACCACTACCTATATTGACTGAGCTCTGTATTCATGAATATTAAATAGTTTTCATGAAAATAACAAATATGGTGGGAAAATCCTACATTTTGCTCCAGTTTCACAGCTGGCAGCTGCATTCTTAGAATTTGTAATTTTTGTGCATAATTTGTCAAAATGGGAGGTGATGGAACAAAAAGTGAACGCGAAAGGGGTGTTACCTGGTACCTGAACACATGAAAAAATTACTTTTATAATCAACCATTGCATGCATTATCATCGCTCATTCACTACTCTGGACGGTTCTGACTTAGAATATGTGGACAAGTACAAATACCTAGGTGTCCGGCTAGACTGTTAACTCTCCTTCCAGACTCATATTAAACATCTCCAATCCAACATTAAATCCAGAATCGGCTTCCTATTTCGCAACAAAGTCTCCTTCACTCACGCTGCCAAACATACCCTCGTAAAACTGATTATCCTACCGATCTTCGACTTTGGCGATGTAATTTACAAAATAGCCTCCAACACTCTACTCAGCAAACTGGATGCAGTCTATCAAAGTGCCATCCGTTTTGTCACCAAAGCCCCATATACCACCCACCACTGCGACCTGTATGCTCTTGTCGGCTGGCCCTCGCTACATATTCGTCGCCAGACCCAATGGCTCCAGGTCATCCATAAGTCTTTGCTAGCTTCTCACGAGTCACCAACCCTGATCCGGTAGCACCCCCCACTCCTCCCCCACTGAGTAGCATAGCTAGCATAGCGTCACAAGTAAATTGTAGCATCTAAATATCATTAAATCACAAGTCCAAGACACCAGATGAAAGACACAGATCTTGTGAATAAAGCCACCATTTCAGATTTTTAAAATGTTTTACAGGGAAGACACAATATGTAAATCTATTAGCTAACCACGTTAGCAAAAGACACAATTTTTTTACTCCCAACAGTTTTTTCCTGCGTCAGTAGCTATCACTAATTCGACTAAATAAAAATATATATAGCCACTAACCAAGAAACAACTTCATAAGATGACAGTCTGATAACATATTTATGGTATAGCATAGTTTTTTTTTGAAAAATTTGCATTTTTCAGGTATAAATCACAGTTCTACATTGCAGCTGCAATCTGAAATAGTGCCGACGCAGCCAGAACAATTACAGAGACCAACGTCATATAACTAATTACTCATCTTAAAACATTTCAGAAAAATACACAGCGTACAGATATTGAAAGCCCAACATCTGGTGAATCCAAACAATATTTCAGATTTATTAAATGTTTTATAGCGAAAACAAAATGTAGCGCTAAATTAGCATAGCTGCGCCAGGCAGAACCAGCTGGGCGCCCACGACCACGACAGATATATGAAATAACATCGTAAATTGGGTCTTACTTTGCTGATCTTTCATCAGAATGTTGATCAAGTTGTCCTTTGTCCAGATGAGTCGTTGGTTCCGTTCAGAATGGTACCTTTCCCACTTAATTTAGCATAGGTACTGGTCGAGTGGCACGGATCTCTCAAACGAAAATAAAATCAGCGAACGGAACACCGCAAAACTCCCGAAAAAATTCAAATAATCTGATTAAACTACACTGCTCAAAAAAATAAAGGGAACACTTAAACAACACAATGTAACTCCAAGTCAATCACACTTCTGTGAAATCAAACTGTCCACTTAGGAAGCAACACTGATTGACAATACATTTCACATGCTGTTGTGCAAATGGAATAGACAAAAGGTGGAAATTATAGGCAATTAGCAAGACACCCCCAATAAAGGAGTGATTCTGCAGGTGGTGACCACAGACCACTTCTCAGTTCCTATGCTTCCTGGCTGCTGTTTTGGTCACTTTTGAATGCTGGCGGTGCTCTCACTCTAGTGGTAGCATGAGACGGAGTCTACAACCCACACAAGTGGCTCAGGTAGTGCAGCTCATCCAGGATGTCACATCAATGCGAGCTGTGACAAGAAGGTTTGCTGTGTCTGTCAGCGTAGTGTCCAGAGCATGGAGGCGCTACCAGGAGACAGGCCAGTACATCAGGAGACGTGGAGGAGGCCGTAGGAGGGCAACAACCCAGCAGCAGGACCGCTACCTCCGCCTTTGTGCAAGGAGGAGCACTACCAGAGCCCTGCAAAATGACCTCCAGCAGGCCACAAATGTGCAAAGGCGGAGGTAGCGGTCCTGCTGCTGGGTTGTTGCCCTCCAACAATTTCCACCTTTTGTCTATTCCATTTGCACAACAGCATGTGAAATGTATTGTCGATCAGTGTTGCTTCCTAAGTGGACAGTTTGATTTCACAGAAGTGTGATTGACTTGGAGTTACATTGTGTTGTTTAAGTGTTCCCTTTATTTTTTTGAGCAGTGTATATTGAAAAAACATACATTACGATGATATGGTCACATGTATCAAACAAAATTCGACACGGAGATAGTTTTCATCCATAACGGCAGCAAAACAGTAGACAATCGCAGCTCCAACTCGCGCGATTCAGAGAACCGGAAGTTGTCGGTCACGCCAAAGAAATAGGTCTTATTTCACGTCAGAACAAGATAAACAAAAAAATTCTCCTCTGACGTCCTCTTGACACCCAGAGGAAGGCGAATGAAGTGTGTTTCTGGTCATAGGGGTCATGACCATATATAGGCAGAGCGTTGAAGCGAGCATAGACTTCTTGCATTCTACTTCTTGGTCAGGGAAAGTGCTGTCAAATGACTTCTGTATCACTCAGAGACAAAATTGAAACGGTTTTAGAAACTAGAGGTTGTTTTCTATCCAATGGTATTAATTATATGCATATAGTAAGAGCAATAATTGAATAAGAGGCAGTTTAATCTGTAGAGCAAATTATGCTAATGCGAAAACAGCACCCCCTGTATTCTCAAGAAGCTAGGTAAAGCTCCGCCTAATCTCAGCTTACTGGTCACCATAGCAGCACCCACCCGTAGCATGCGCTCCATTAGGTATAGCTCACTGGTCATCCCCAAAGCCAACACCTCCTTCGGACAACTTTCCTTCCAGTTCTCTGCTGCCAATGACTGGAACGAATTGCAAAAATCTCTGAAGTTGCAGACTTATATCTCCCTCACTAACTTTAAGCTTCAGCTATCTGAGCAGCTTATACTGATCGCTGCAGCTGTTGCCTTGCGGAGGGAATAACTACACTGCGTATAAATCAATGTTATTATCTGAGGCTTCCCGGAACATTTCCCAGTCCCGTGATCAATACAATCTTGAAGCGTGGAATCCGATTGGTCAGACCAGCGTTGAATGATTCTACTCACGAGTATATCCTGTTTGAGTTTCTGCCTATAGGATGGTATAAGAGCAAGATGGAGTCGTGGTCGGGTTTGCTGAAGGGAGGGCGGGGGTTGGGCCTTGTATGCATCCCAGAAGTTAGAGTAGCAGTGATCCAGTGTATTGCCCGAGCGGGTGCTGCAGTCAATATGCTGATAGAATTTAGGTAGCCTTGTTCTCAAGATAGCTTTGTTAAAATCCCCAGCTACAATAAATGCAGCTGTTGCTCAATTGGCCTATTTGGAAGTTGATAACATATTTGGTAGCCTGCAGACAAATTAGTCTTCTCTTTTCAGTAGAATAATTTGCTTTCCAACCAGTGCTTTCCTGCAACTTTTTATATTTGAAATATTGCGAAAGGCCTTTTTTTGCTACATGCTGTTCACTGGCAGATTTGCTGCGCTTCCCGACTGTAGGCATGCCTTGTGATTGGGCTTCACACAATCCACAGCTAGGCTCTTTATTTTAAATAAGCTATTGATCCTCTGTGGCTGAATTATAGGCCTACTCCTGGTGTAGTATTCTGAATTATTACATTTATTTCTGAACAGACAACAGTAATTCTATAGCTTTGGCAACTGTATTTCAATTCATCAGGGGTGCTGCGACACCTCCAGCACTCTTCCGCGGCTATGACTCTGTAAGGAAATAAATATATTATAAAGAGCAAAGTTCCAGATTCTCTACAACACCGATATGTTGCATTCAATTATAAACCTATATCGGCACACTAGATTAAGTAGCCTAACATGTAGGCTAATCTTAAATTAAAGTTGGCAAATCACCATAAATTATAGGCCTATTCAACGGCTGCGGGATGAATGAACAATGAAGCAGGAGTTTTACGCAAGTGTCTGTGGGAGCAGCCAGGAAAGACAACTCAAGGACCACTACTGCATCTGCAAACCAGCTAATCTGAGGCGCTGTTTGATTCAAGGATGGATTCTCCCTTTCTTGAAATAATCATTGATCTAAATATATGGCTATTATATAAATTATGATAGGCTATAAAGAAATGATCACTGACCTGACATGACTTGGTTGTAGCCTATAGGCTATTTGTCTCAGCTATTAACTTAGACTACCACTTGTTCACATTGTAGAGTATTGTGGCTATGCAAGCTCCTTGACATGGTTTTAGGGGGCAGCCCTTGATTCCGACAGGGACGCGAAATCGTTCTCTACGTAATCCTTGACCTACATTCACAAGATAATAATTATAGGCCTGTGACGCTATTTTAAACTATCGTTTCGACATATAGGCTGCTGGCCTAGCTCTTACTCTCTAAAATATACTATGCACGGTGTTGGCATACACAGGAGATTGATGATAACACTAGCGAATTTGAACAGCACCATGAAAGGGACTGATGGATGCAACTCCATGTCTCTTTGCAGTCTGACCACGCTGACAATGTGTGTGTGTGAAGCCTGTTTGAACGAGTGTATTAGACACCCCCCCCCCCCCCCCCCCCCCCCCCCATACACACACACACCAGAATACACACACAACTGTCTCTACCTATGTATGTAGACACACAAACTGGGATGAAATACCTCATCCAATTTCGTGTTGTTCCTTCTTCTGAAAATAATCTATGGCACAACCTCTTGCAGGTCCAATAGGTCTACTTATAATAATATGGTTAGTATGTGCGAAAAGTGAAAGGATTTCCTTGTTACTAAACTCAATTCTAAAGTATAGCTTCACCAGGTCATCAAACTGCAGGCATTTCAACAGTGGCGCACACAGCAACAGGGAGCCAGGGAGACATGCACTTAACCAAATCCCCTACTTTAGCCTTGAATTGTAACTGAATTTATACTCAAAATGTTGACTTTATTCTCAAAATTACATTTGGAGTCTATTCTCGAAATATTGCCACTTTATTCTCAAACTACTGCCGCCTTATTCTTGAAAAATTGATACTTTATTCTCAAAATATTGCCACTTTATTCATGGAATTTAATTTAGACTATTCTCTAAATATTGCCACTTTATTCTCTAAATATTGACACTTTGTTTTTGAAATATTTAATCTTTATAGTCGAAATATTGCCACTTTATTTACAAAATTGAATTTAGACTATTCTCGATTTTTTTTAAAAGTAAATAATTTAAAAAAGATATAATAATCCAAGTACCACCACCTATTACCGCTCATTTATTTTTTATCTTCACTTGGCCCTAGTAATCTTCAGTAGCATCCAAGCTTCAGCACCATTTATCATGTTTTTAATTTCGTTTTTAGTGTATTACATTTGTGGATGTCATTGTGTTTAAATGCAGTTGTTCTGCGACCAATCTTTACCTCAGACCTCAGTCCAGCACTTTGAGGACTTCCACCGGACATAACTGATCCAGAGAGTGAACCAGGTGAAGCCCATCTTGGATAAACTCATCACTGACAAGAGCTAAAGTTCAGTACTGGTTGAACGCACCACACAGGACCAGATGGGGGAGCTCTCCACAGGACCGTTGAGGGCAAGTGGCATCAGAGCAAAATCTATTTTCTATGAAATACTGAAGGAGTTGGAGCCACTGCTAATCAAAGACCTGAAGGGTGAATGAGGAGCTGGAATGGTGAATGGGGTACATTTGAAGTTTGTTTTAGGGGAAAAATAGGCATACATGGCAGTTACGCTTTGTTTTATTACTTTGTGTTTACAAGAAAACACATCAAGAGGAGTATAGCATCATTCTTTTATCATTCTTATTTTTACACATGTAAATATTAGTAGCCAGCAGAACAGCAACCCAGTGTTTCAGCCTAGAGGCTTTGCCAAAGATATAACATTTTGAGCGAGCTTGGGGGTCTGGTAAAAGTTGGGTTGGAAGATAAATGCTCAACCATCTCACCTAGATACTCTGGATCATTTACAGACAAGAAAATATATAAAGCAAATATATTATGAAAATACAAAAATATACTGTGTAAAGAATCGATGATAAAAAGAACAATTAAATTATTTTATTTTGGCTACTAAATGATTGACAAGTCAATGAGGGTAAGGAATAACAGCGATTTAAATACATATATGATGATATGACTTTGTAAAGCTTTATGTACAAGCCTAATACAACTTTTTAAACAGTAATGATATGTGTGAATTTTTGTGACATTTTCACAACACAGGTTTTAGAATATGTATTGAAATAAATACCTACCTACAGATGTGGCTTTGTCCTGATTTAAATGAGACTAAACTGAAATGATGCAATTTTGTTAGTGTGCTAAAATGAATATACATTTGAGCCCTTGTGGCTCAGCTGGTAGAGCATGGCACTTGGTTTTGGGTTAAATTCCCATGGTGGACAAATACAAAAAATGTATGCACTCACTTACTGTAAATCGCTCTGGAAAAGGGTCTGCTAAATGACTGAAATGTATACATACAGTGCTTTTGGAAAGTATTCAGACCCCTTGACTTTTTCCACATTTTGTTACGTTACGTTACAGTATACCCCATACTGACAAACTCAAAAGTAAATATATAGTACCAGTCAAAAGTTTGGACACTCCTACTCATGCAAGGGCTTTCTATATTTTTACTATTTTCTACATCGTAGTAACCAAAATGTTTTAAACAAATCAAAATATATTTTAGATTCTTCAAAGTAGTCACCCTTTGCCTTGATGACAGCTTTGCACACTCTTGGCATTCTCTCAACTAGCTTAATGAGGAATGCTTTTCCAACAGTATTGAAGGAGTTCCCACATATGCTGAGCACTAGTTGGCTGCTTTTTCTTCACTCTGCAGTCCAACTCATCCCAAACCACCTCAATTGATTGGGTTGAGGTCGGCTGATTGTGGAGGCCAGGTCATCTGATGCAGCACTCCATCACTCTCCTTCTTGGTCAAAAAGCCCTTACACAGCCTGGAGGTGTGTTTGTCATTGTCCTGTTGAAAAACAAATGATAGTCCCAATAAGCTCAAACCAGATGGGATGGCGTATTGCTGCAGAATGCTGTGGTAGCCAGGCTGGTTAAGTGTGCCTGGAATTCTAAATAAATCCCTGACAGTGTCACCAGCAAAGCACCCCGACACCATCACATCTCCTCCATGCTTCATGGTGGGAACCACACATGAGATTGTCAGTTCACCTACTCTGAATCTCACAAAGACAGATTTCCACAGGTCTAATGTCTATTGCTTGTGTTTCTTGGCCCCAGCAAGTCTGTTCTTCTTATTGGTGTCCTTTAGTAGTACTTTCTTTGCAGCACTTCGACCATGAAGGCCTGATTCACGCAGTCTCCTCTGAACAGTTGATGTTGAGATGTGTCTGTTGAATTTATTTGGGCTGCAATCTGAGGTGCAGTTAACTCTAATAAACGTATCCTGTGCAGCAGAGGTAACTCTGGGTCTTCCTTTCCTGTGGCGGTTCTCATGAGAGCCAGCTTCATCATAGCGCTTGATGGTTTTTGCGACTGCACTTGAAGAAAGGTTCAAAGTTCTTGACATTTTCCGGATTGACTGACCTTCATGTCTTAAAGTAATGATGGACTGTCGTTTATCTTCGCTTATTTGAGCTGTTCTTGCCATATGTAATATGAACTTGGTCTTTTACCAAATAGGGCTATCTTCTGTATATCATCCCTACATTGTCAAAACACAACTGACTGGCTCAAATGCATTAAAAAGGAAAGAAATTCCACAAAATAACTTTTAACAAGGGACACCTGTTAATTGAAATGCATTCCAGGTGACTACCTCATGAAGCTGGTTGAGAGAATGCCAAGAGTGTGCAAAGCTGTCATCAAGGCAAAGGGTGGTTAGTTTGAAGAATCTCAAATATAGAATGTATTTTGATTTGTTTAAAATATTTTGGTTACTACACAATTCCGTATGTGTTATTTCAGAGTGTTGATGTCTTCACTATTATTCTACAATGTACAATATAGTTAAAATAAAGAAAAACCCTTGAATGAGTAGGTGTGTCCAAACTTTTGACTGGTACTGTACATTTCCTAACCCAAACATGAGGCATCTTTTTCTCGTCAAAGTTGAATTTAAGAGGTCAAACTGATCTGTGCATTTGTGTCCCTGCGTGTGATGATCCCTCCATTAAGGAGAAAGGGAGAGTTCTACATGTAGAACACTGTGGTGTGTACATAGAAAATGCAGATCAGTTCACCCACTTCCACCTCAAGATTCTCTATCCATCTTTCTGAAGGGAGTTAACCTACAGGGATGAGGGTTTTCATGGTTTCCTGTACACTGTGACTTGCAGATCTATTGGGCTAGGACAGCAGCACACCTCACGCTCCGTTTAGATCTGATGCCATGTGATACTGCATTAACAGGTGACTTGATACTACATTAACAGGTTAATTGATACAACATTAACAGGTTAATTGATACTGCATTAACAGGTTAATTGATACTGCATTAACAGGTTAATTGATACTGCATTAACAGGTTAATTGATACTGCATTAACAGGTGACTTGATACAACATTAACAGGTGACTTGATACAACATTAACAGGTTAATTGATACTGCATTAACAGGTGACTTGATACTACATTAACAGGTGACTTGATACTACATTAACAGGTTAATTGATACTGCATTAACAGGTGACTTGATACTACATTAACAGGTGACTTGATACTACATTAACAGGTGACTTGATACTACATTAACAGGTTAATTGATACTGCATTAACAGGTGACTTGATACTACATTAACAGGTGACTTGATACTACATTAACAGGTGACTTGATACTACATTAACAGGTGACTTGATACTACATTAACAGGTTCATTGATACTACATTAACAGGTTAATTGATACTGCATTAACAGGTGACTTGATACTACATTAACAGGTGAATTGATACTGCATTAACAGGTGACTTGATACTACATTAACAGGTTAATCGATACTGCATTAACAGGTGACTTGATACTACATTAACAGGTTAATCGATACTGCATTAACAGGTGACTTGATACTACATTAACAGGTGACTTGATACTGCATTAACAGGTGAATTGATACTACATTAACAGGTTTAACACACAACACAAGGACTCTAAAACAAAGACCAGAGAAGACCCATCGGTCAATCGGTCAGACAACATCCTGACTGATTCAGAGGGGTTGGGTTAAATGTGGAAGACCCATTTCAGTTGAATGGATTCAGTTGTACGACTGACTAGGTATCCCCCTTTCCCCTTCTAATGTTGACCCTTCTGTACGGTTTGAAGTCCTATAGAAAATGTATTAAATCCAAAACAAGATAGCAATGTATCCAGAATAAACTAAAAATGATCAGAAATGTAAATAACCTTGTGTCAGAAGAAACTGTCGGCTCCATGTCAGTCTTAAGCTACAGTTTTATAGTCTCTCTCTCTCTCTCTCTCTCTCACACACACACACAACAGGAAATAGTCCTGAGATATGTCAATCTAACACATTTATTTGAGGTGTTTATAGAAGATGCAGATTTTTACTTCAGAATGGAACTAATCCCTAAACTGAAAGGGGAAATCACATGGGCCCATACAATATGGAAAGGTTAGAAGAATATTATCCAGTGATTTGTATACAGTACATGTCCCCAGATATAATTTTAATGTGAGTTTAAGGTCATTCAAGTCATATGTAATAGGAATAGTAATTGTATCTGTTTCCTTTTCAGTTGATTACACAACGAGTACCACTTGCTATTTACAAGGTAAGTCCTGTAAACATTAGAATATCCTAAACTAAATCAGCTTAGTTTTTGTTATTGTTCTTATTTTGCATCCAAACTTATTAAACATAATATACGGTATATTCAGATGTATTTAATCGTATTTAAAAGTTGTGCTTGTGCTTTTCACCATCTTTATCTTAGGCCAGAACTCTGTGGACCACCACCAGGCAGCCCTGATCCAGAGTGAGCCAGGTGAAGCCCATCTGGATGAGCTCCTGGCCAAAAGAGTCTTCACTGACGAGGGCTACAGTGAAGTCCTGGCCAAAAACACCAGATACGATCAGATGAGGGAACTCTGCATAGGACCTCTGGAAGCAAGCGGCATCAAAGATATTCTCTTTAAGATCCTGGAGAAGTATCTGCTAAATCAGAGACCTGAAGAGTGAGGAGCTGGGATGGAGAATGGGGGGGATTTGAAGATTATTTTAGGGGAAAGGGCATGATGGCATTTAGGCTTTGTTTTATTTCTGTGTTTAAAAGAAAAACACAAACATAACAGGAGCATAGAATTGTTATTTTATCATCCCTTCTTTTACTTCTACATGTAAATGTTATTAGCCAGCAGCACAGTAACCCAACATTTTAGCTTGGAATTTTGTCAATGATATACAGGAGTTGGCTTGGAATTTCCAGCAAGGAAGTCCTCTGAAAAGATAAATGCTCAACCATGTCACCTAGATGCCCTGGATTTACAGACAACAACATATACAATATAAATATTTTAAAAAACAAATACACTCCCCTCAGTATGTATTTGGACAGTGAAGAAAAATGACAAGCCAAATGCTACAATGCCTGTCGACAGTTTTGTTTCACAGTAGATTTGTTTAAGCCCACCAAGAAACACCTGATTTATCACACAGCATTAATTAATAAGCTGGGTAGAAAATGAATCTGTTTAAGTCATAAGTAAAGGCCTTTCAAAAAGAGGCTGGCATGATTGACTGTGACAGCCCCCACACTGGAGAGCAGCTCTCCTTTGATCCCCTACCTAGGAAAATCACCTGTTGTTTGGGTATCGTTATGTATATATGCCCTCCTATTGTTGAATTGTTTAGATAAAAAAACATTGTTTCAAACAACCCTGCAGAGACATACACACACACACACACACACACACACACACACACACACACACACACACACACACACACACACACACACACACACACACACACACACACACACACACACACACACACACACACACACACACACACACACATATTTAACATTACATTTAAGTCATTTAGCAGACGCTCTTATCCAGAGCGACTTACAAATTGGTGACACACACACACACACACACACACACACACACACACACACACACACACACACACACACACACACACACACACACACACACACACACACACACACACACACACACACTCCAGGGTAGATCAAATGCCTACACATGCTTTAACATATACAGATGCACTATCTTGTTAAATAAACACCAACTAAAGCGTGACAGCTTCAAAGGAATAGACGCACTATATGCATAAATTAACACTCTAAGGTGTGAGAACAGGAACAGGATGGCCATATATGGGCATAACCACGTGATAACTTCCCGCCAGGATGTCCTGACCGGATGCCCAAATATGGGCATGCACATGTCATCCGGACATAGGGTCATAAATCAAACGTTTGACGTGTGTCGTCTACTTTATAACATGGGTGGTGGAGCACATAATAATGTCATTTATTTGGAACCGTTTTCCTGTATGTAGGTGGCAGAAATATTCACACTTCATCATATTGTTGCACTGTGCGCCACCTCTGCATTTATAGCTACCATTTGGAAGAGGGCGTAAAAGAGCCTGGCTGATTTTCATTTGTGGCCAGCAGTTGGCATGAATCAATTTATCGCGTGGAGGGGCTCCTCCAAATAGGATCGGAACTCCATTATGGCGTCTGCTGAGGGATTCCTTCGTGCTGCATCCCCAGTTGCTCTCTCGTCAAACAGCATCCAAACAGCAGACGTTTGTGGCACTACTGCTGGTGCTTCTGCTCCATCTGATCCCTCTTCTTCCTGTTGCCCTGTTGCCTGAGCCAGCTGACTGCTGGGGCTGTCCCTCCCTGCTGCTGAGGTTATTCTTTGAAGAGCCTCATCAATCGCTCTGGCATCACTGAAGGCTAACTTCTTACACCTGGGGTCAAGTGCAGCAGTTTCTGATAGCACGTGATTATATTCCATTCAGTGGAACTTTCTGTCCATTGACGAACATAGGGTGTCCATCAACTCTGTCACATGTCCTGTGGTTACATTTGCTTCTCTCTGGCGGCTGGCTGTGATTCGCTGCAGACCCTTACACAGGAGTATCATTTGTGAGGCTGTCACATAGCTGAAAAGAGTAACTTATTAATTCAGGTTCATGTTTTGTCTACTGATACCACATCTACTGCTCATATACATATATAATACTGGATTAAATAATGATGTAGTAATAACTGCTTACTGTACCTCTCTCCACTGATCTCCACAGTGACCTGCTCAAAGGGTTCCAGGACTCTGTACACCTCCTCCACCACCTCCCATTCCTCTTGGGTCAGAGCATCAACAGGTGCATTGACAATGGTCAGGGTAGAGATGGTGGCATCCTTTGACTCAAGAAACCGTTTCAACATATAAAATGTTGAATTCCACCTTGTTGTGCAGTCTTGTTTAGACCTCAGCTCAGGCATCCCCATCTGGCGTTGTGTAGACTTTAGTTTTTCAGCACCTACTGTGCTCCTGTGGAAGTATTCCACAGCTGATTTCACTTTGTCCACAGTGGGCTTCGTCACCTTCAGAGCATCTCTTACAATCAGGTTGATTGTGTGGGCAAGACATGGATGATGGGTCCGTTTTAACATTTTCATGGCTTTGGTTATGTTAGCTGCATTGTCGCTAACACAACAGACCACTTTTCCATCTACTTGCCATTCTCTGGCCACTCTCAACAGTTCCTCTGACAAGTTCTCTGAGGTGTGTCTGTCGCTGAACTCAAAGCAGTCCAGAAGACAGCTAGACATTGAAAAGTCTTTGATGAAGTGACATGTAACCAACATGTAAGAAGTGGTTACTCTTGATGTCCAGCAGTCAGAGGTAAGGCAAACTGCAGTAGCTTTTTGGACTCTTTCCCGCACTATAGCCTGTGAGCTCTCATACAGTTGTGGAATAAGCGATTTTAAAAGGGTTTTCCTGCTTGGAATTGTGTACATTGGATTTAGACTATTGCTATAATTTCTAAAACCTCTGTCCTCCACGATCAAAAATGGCTGGAAATTGGTGGAAATCATTTTAGCCAATGCAATTTCAATTTGGCCTTGTTTTGCTACAGACATAGACTTTGGCATAAACTGGTTCATAGAAGACTGCGTTGCTGTGGGTCGTGGAGTAGGCCTACTTGACTGAGTGGATACATCTCCACGTGTGGAGGTGCTGGCTCCACCACTATCACTAGCAGGCCCGCTAGTTTCTCGAAGCTCCGCTACAGCTAGCTTCACAGTTGGGTGCACAGTTCGCATATGCCGGTGTAGGTTGTGTGTAGAACCGGCTTAATATGAGATTTTGTTTTGGCAAATTCTACACTGTGCTCTAACATTGTCTACATTATTAAAATGCATCCAAATGCTACTGTGCTTCCGACTCATTTTCCAGCTGTTGTTTTCACAGCTGTCCTTCCTCTCTCTCCTCGGCTGCTAAGTGTGTGACTGTGAGTGAGTTGGCTCGGCCCTCCCTCACACATCTTTGGTTCATTGGCTGACACTGCGTGTCTGATTGACAGTGTAACGGCTGTCCTCCTCCTCTACTGAGGAGGAGAAGTTTGGACCAATGGATCGGAGGACCAATGCGCAGCGTGGTAAGTGTCCATAACGTTTATTTTAAAACATAAACTGAACACTATGAAATACAAAACAATAAATGTGAACATGAACGAAACCGAAACAGTACCGTGTGGCAACAAACACTCACACGGAAACAAACACCCACAAACCACAAGTGAAACCCAGGCTACCTAAGTATGATTCTCAATCAGGGACAACGATTGACAGCTGCCTCTGATTGAGAACCATACCAGGCTGAACTCAAAACCCCAACATAGAAAAACACACATAGACAGCCCACCCCAACTCACGCCCTGACCATACTAAATAAAGACAAAACAAAGGAAATAAAGGTCAGAACGTGACAGACAGGAACAACAGGTGAGGCTGTTAGTCTGAGCAGATGAGCATTTAGCTTGAGCATTTACGCCTATATTATATTATTTATTTTTTCGTTCTTTGAATTAGTTAACTCTATTCATTTAAATCTTTTGACTATTCATATCTTCATTTTTTAAATATTTTTATAAATAGATTCGGCTAGGGTAGGCTGTCATTGTAAACAAGAATTTGTTCTTAACTTTAATTTACTAAAGTGACATGATTAATAATTATGCTCACAATGTTATTTCCCTTCAATTAGTTACAGTAACAACAAATGACACTGGATTTAGACACAACAAATGATCAATGTAATCCTCAAATGTATGAAATACTAAAAGAGCGTAATTAGCTAATAATTGTCTTGAGTATAGACCCCTCGCCCAATAACAGTTTCCCGACAAACAACACCACACAGACACATATACACACACACACGCAAACACATACACACACACACACACACGCAAACACACACACACAGGGTGCTGAGCTACAGCTCACTGCTAACCAAATACATCTCACCTTAACCTCCCCATGTTTGGCTAATAGAGGGTTGTGTTCATAAAGGCACCAAACTGAAGAAAACAGATTGAAACAAGGAGTGAGGGACTACCTGATCTTATCCAATCACAAACACAAATGTTTGTTTGTGCGCCCTAATGAACATGTCCCAGGTTTGCATGTTTGCCAGACAGAGAGAGAGAAAAGAGAGTAAGAAGAATCCATCACGCACACTGAGACAGAGGAGAGGAGCGAGGGATTCAGTAAAGGACAGGATAGCCTTGTCAATACAGGTATGTTAATCTTATGTTTGAATATACTGTTTTATTGTTCAAAACCTTGGCTAATACTACAATAAAGAATGATGATTATATACAAGTAAAGAAAATGGGATATTATCACATTAATGAAAGGTTATTGTTGTTGTGACATGGAAATGCTGAAATGGAAAAGAATAGTATATCCACATCCTATACATGGCAGGTGTTGATGTCCAGAAATAGATCATATTAACTGATAATTAAAAGGGGGAAATGTTTAATGTTATTAATTCATATTGACTGATGAATATGTTGCTACACCTCAGATCCATGGAGTGGAGTAGGAGAGCTGTCCCTGTCTCTGGTGAGAACTAAATACCTACAAGGGTTCGGGTCAATTCTATTTCAGTTCCTGTCAAATCAGAATGTAAACCACATTCCAATTAACCTGTTAAACTCTGAGAGATTCTTATGACATTGTAAGATTTTAGTTCCATTTCCAAAAAGACAAGGCCTGTAGGTTTCAAATGATGTGTCACTTTCTATTTTCTGATTAACTCACCGGGCTCTGTACAAGGTCCAAAACAACCACTCATAGTTTAACAGAGAAATTGGAATTTCAGTGTGCTTCCTGAATGACTGAAATTGAATTGACCCCAACCCTTCCATCTAAAATTACCCTATAACACGTTACACAACTTGTCATATACTGCATTCACATTAATATGATTAATTATGACTAATCATTCACATTCATATGATTAATTATGATTAATCATTCACATAACTATTATTAATTATGACTAATCATTCATATGCTTATTGTGGCTTTACAGGGACTTTCCTACTCTTTCTGAGGGTTACCGTGCAAATAGGTAAATGCATTTTTAATAAAGCAGACAGACACAAAAACAATCACAAAAAAAAGACAGAAAGGTCACTCTGCAGGAGAAGCAATGAGCTGGGGTCCCATCAAACCGTTCTGGGAGGGGGAGGTGGACATTGCTGATTGGACCGGGTGATGTAGATGATGGTGGGGTGGCTGGTACGAACGCAGGGAGCTGGGAAGGTGGTGGTGTAGCCTGCAGTTGGCGTACGGCCCGGAGCACCTCGTCCATGGCAGTCCCGAGGCACGAGATGTGGTGGCGGAGCTTCGCTCCTACAGCGGAGAGGTCGGGATGTCCTGCTGCTTCCTGTTTTCTTGGGATGGACATTCTGTCACTGGTGTAGAGAGTAGTAGGCAGGAGCCAGTTGCAGGTTTTTACCTACTGAATTTATTTCAGCACCATAGATCAAAGCGGGACGAAACCAAAACAGTGTTGTGCTCAAAATATATCTTCATACACAAAAGGCACAGGGCAAACTCAAAGTGCAAAATATAAAGTACTCAGGAAATTGTAGGAGCGATTCCTCTCAGTAAAACAAGTAAAATTTAC
The DNA here is from genome assembly GCF_016432855.1 of Salvelinus namaycush. Taxonomy (NCBI): domain Eukaryota; kingdom Metazoa; phylum Chordata; class Actinopteri; order Salmoniformes; family Salmonidae; genus Salvelinus; species Salvelinus namaycush. The sequence goes on along the minus strand of NC_052342.1, from coordinate 18,790,207 downwards.
AATGACCGACAAAGACAAATGGCAGAGGGAGTATATGTACAGTTATAGAGTGAGGATTGGAAACAGGTGTGTGTAATGATGACATGACAAGACAAGTCCAGGGTTGATGAGTGAAGGGCGTTTGCCAGCAGTAGTTTCGGCAGAAAGATAGGCCAGCGACGCCGAACACCTGAGCTGGACTGGAGGGGGAGCCAAAGCGAAGGCTGGTGTGACAGATTTCTGTCACATTCTTATTAGTGTGACTTGCTTCTGCAGTCACACTTTTAATGTTGTATTTATGTATTATATAGAGATTGCAATATTAACTGAACTCTTAACCTCTTATTTCAGACCCATAAACCCCTCTTTCCTCCACCCCTCCAACCACTACTATCCCCCCTCTCTTCTCCAACATCCAACCCTGTCCCCTCCACTCCCCCTCCTACCACTAATATCCCCCCTCTCTTCTCTCCCCTCTTCTCCAACATCCACCTCTCTCCCCTCCAATAATCCTCCCACCACTAATATCCCCCATGTTCTAAACATGTCAAATGCATAAACTGTAAGATGATGAAGATGTAATTTCTGTACTAAAACATTCTTCTCTATGTCCCGGGAAGTAAATGTAGCGTTGAAAGGAATGGCCAGCCAGTCATCAACAGAGAATCAGACTATTACAAAAGATCCTGCACCCACACTGAACAGCAGACCAACCCCTGGTGGAGAGTGGACCTGCTGTATGTGTACAGAGTGACAGCTGTCACCATCACCAACAGAGGAGATAGTGCTGAGAGGCTTGATGGTGCTGAGATCCGCATCGGTAACTCACTGGAGAACAATGGCATCAGGAACCCCAGGTGAGTAGTGAAATAGAATAAATAACATTATACTGTAATCTGATTGATTGTAAAGTGATGTGATTCAATAAAAACTATGATTCATTAAATATGTTGATATGTTCAGTCTTCCTGGCGTGAAGAGGCATTTTCACTATAGCAACACACTGTATAATATCTATAAAGTCCTTCTTACATCAGCTGATGTCTCAAAGTGCTGTACAGAAACCCAGCCTAAAACCCCAAACAGCAAGCAACGCAGGTGTAGATGCACGGTGGCTAGGAAAAACTCCCTAGAAAGGCCAGAAACTAGGAAGAAACCTAGAGAGGAACCAGGCTATGAGGGGTGGCCAGTCCTCTTCTGGCTGTGCCGGGTGGAGATTATAACAGAACATGGCCAAGATGCTCAAATGTTCATAGATGACCAGCAGGGTCAAATAATAATAATCATAGTGGTTGTCGAGGGTGCAACAGGTCTGCACCTCAGGAGTAAATGTCAGTTGGCTTTTCATAGCCGATCATTCAGAGTATCTCTACCGCTCCTGCTGTCTCTAGAGTTGAAAACAATCATGTCCCTCGCACTCTCCCACCACCCCCCTCTCTCTCTCCCACTCCATCCCTTTCGTCTCACCACTCTCCCACCCCCCCCTCTCTCTTCCCTCACCACCCTCCCCCCCCCCCCCACTCTCTCCCTCCACGCCCCCCCCCCCCCCTCCCTATCTTTTTCTCTCTCTCTGTTTCAGTTGTGCTGTCATCACCACCATCCCAGCAGGAGAGACCAATACCTTTCAGTGTAATGAGATGGAGGGTAAGTATGTTGTTGAGGTCATCCCTGGACAGAACAAGATTCTTACTCTGTGTGAGGTGAAAGTATTGTCAAAACTCCAGAGCTTTCCACATAAGGTACTTCTTTCCCGGTACATTTATTTATTCTGTCAGAGAAGGTATACAGAATAATAACTTTAATGAACATACGAAAATAAGTATCGGACTTCGGATTATTGGAGATGATACATGTTTCTTATGTGGAATGTTTTTTTTGTGACTCAGTGGGAGACATTTTCACAATGCAAATGAGTACACATCTGTGAGAAAAAATCCCTTAAACTCATTACAATCTGGCAGTGTGACATTTTTTTTCTTCAACAATTTGCTTTAAAAAAAGAACACTATTTACGCATTGCTTACTAAACTTTGTTTTTACTAATCACCTTTTTGTACAGCGCATTGTTAAAGAAACATGTTAAATAAAATCATACTGTCAAGATATACCACAAGATGTGGATGAGTAAAAGCTGTGTGCGTTAAGGATCTAGACGCCTGGCTGAAATAGTGCCTGTTGTGTTCAGTGATTTAAGCAAATAAACGCTGGGGCGATTCATTGAAGTTTTACGGTATTTTAATATCTGTAGAAACAACATTATTCCTTTCAACATGTATCAGTTGATATGCAGTTTGTTTCCTGTTCATTTTAAGTAATGAACATGGTTTTGTGAAGTATTTTATTTCAAGACTGTATTCTTTTGACGAACCAAAGCAGCACCAATGAGTTAGTCAGCCAACTTTGAAAAACAACCAAAATAAAGACTGATTTTCAGGTACATTTAAGAAATCTAAACATCAATATATGTTTTGGGTTGTTGAGTCAATTAGACCATGTCCATTCCAAGTGTATCCTGCTTTGCAGAATACCCCTCTGGTCTTTTCTCAATAGAAGACAAGCTTTAGGTGTTTTCATTTCATTGTGCAGTGACCATTCAAATGGGTGACAGCAATTCATTACACATTGATGTACTCACCTGTTAAAACATTGAGAAAGAGCTGGCAAAGAATGTAAGTTAATGTATGAACATTTTATAGAATATGAATAAATTAAATAACCTGAGAAATACCTCAGTGTATTTATTGTCTGCTCTTGGAATGTACCTGCTGTATTACAATGGATATTCACTCATTCATTACTGTATTTCAACTGATATTCACTTATTCATAAGGGCCAGGGTAGGCCATAACTAGGGCACAGAGTTATCCCTGGTCAGATCATGTTGTCAGGGAAACTCAGGGCCCTACATGTAAAGGATAATCAACGAGGGGCTAAGCGTTCTCTGAACAATAATGAGCGACTTGGATGGTGTGTTCCACGACGCGCTAGTGGAGTAAGAGCTCTCTCTTAATTCGTTGTTATTTGAATATGTTGGTTTTATAAAAGCAATTATCAGGAATACAGTCACGGGTAAATGGGTTGACAATCCCGTGGGGCCGAACAACACCATTTGCCTGTGACTGCAGTCATGATACAGCCTCTTGTGCCTTATTGCTTAATAAACATTCCTATTACATCACAATAACTGTGATTTATAAGTTTCAATTTATGTGGAAGGAATGTAATGCTGAGTATCTACTCCTGCAGAGAGGTGGGTTGGGAATGTGAACTTGGCACGTACTGCAGTGTTCTTTCTGTCACACCATTTCCTGGAAAACTAAAATATACATCTGACACCAAATAATGAAAGTGTAACTAAGAAATCTCACCCCTAGCGTGGTAACCTGACGCAATCAATTAGCCAGTTAACTTTGATAAAGCACCAGATATAGCTATTGCTTTTCTGGTTCATTAAGAAATCTAAACTTAGATATGTGTTTAAGGTTGTTGAGTTAATTACACCATGCCCATTTTAAGCTTATCTTTCTAAAAAAAAAAAAAAATGAATAAAAAATATTCAGTCATATTAGCTGGCTAACCAAATGATCCTGTTTGGTTGTAAACCCCTCAGGTCTAAAATCTGTGTGTTCAATCCAAATCTGAAAGTTGTTGTCAACATGGCAGAATAATTTGTTTGTTTACATTTACATTGTTTACATTTCCTGTCATACTGCTGCACAGTTTACATGTCCTGTCATACTGCTGCACAGTTTACATGTCCTGTCATACTGCTGCACAGTTTACATTTCCTGTGATACTGCTGCACAGTTTACATGTCCTGTCATACTGCTGCACAGTTTACATTTCCTGTGAAACTGCTGCACAGTTTACATTTCCTGTGAAACTGCTGCACAGTTTACATGTCCTGTCATACTGCTGCACAGTTGACATGTCCTGTCATACTGCTACAGTCTACATTTACTGTGATACTGCTACAGTCTACATTTACTGTCATACTGCTACAGTGTACATTTACTGTCATACTGCTACATTCTACATTTACTGTCATACTGCTACAGTCTACATTTACTGTCATACTGCTACAGTCTACATTTACTGTGATACTGCTACAGTCTACATTTACTGTCATACTGCTGCACAGTTTACATGTCCTGTCATACTGCTGCACAGTTGACATGTCCTGTCATACTGCTACAGTCTACATTTACTGTGATACTGCTACAGTCTACATTTACTGTGATACTGCTACAGTCTACATTTACTGTCATACTGCTACAGTCTACATTTACTGTGATACTGCTGCACAGTCTACATTTACTGTCATACTGCTACAGTCTACATTTACTGTGATACTGCTACAGTCTACATTTACTGTGATACTGCTACAGTCTACATTTACTGTCATACTGCTACAGTCTACATTTACTGTGATACCGCTACAGTCAGTCTACATTTACTGTGATACCGCCAAAGTCTACATTTACTGTGATACTGCTACAGTCTACATTTACTGTCATACTGCTACAGTCTACATTTACTGTCATACTGCTACAGTCTACATTTACTGTCATACTGCTACAGTCTACATTTACTGTCATACTGCTGCACAGTCTACATTTACTGTCATACTGCTACAGTCTACATTTACTGTCATACTGCTACAGTCTACATTTACTGTCATACTGCTACAGTCTACATTTACTGTGATACTGCTACAGTCTACATTTACTGTCATACTGCTGCACAGTCTACATTTACTGTCATACTGCTACAGTCTACATTTACTGTGATACTGCTACAGTCTACATTTACTGTGATACTGCTACAGTCTACATTTACTGTGATACCGCTACAGTCAGTCTACATTTACTGTGATACTGCTACAGTCTACATTTACTGTCATACTGCTACAGTGTACATTTACTGTGATACTGCTACAGTCTACATTTACTGTCATACTGCTACAGTCTACATTTACTGTGATACTGCTGCACAGTCTACATTTACTGTGATACTGCTACAGTCTACATTTACTGTGATACTGCTACAGTCTACATTTACTGTGATACTGCTACAGTCTACATTTACTGTGATACTGCTACAGTCTACATTTACTGTCATACTGCTACAGTCTACATTTACTGTGATACTGCTACAGTCTACATTTACTGTGATACTGCTACAGTCTACATTTACTGTGATACTGCTGCACAGTCTACATTTACTGTGATACTGCTGCACAGTCTACATTTACTGTGATACTGCTACAGTCAACATTTACTGTGATACCGCTACAGTCAGTCTACATTTACTGTGATACTGCTACAGTCTACATTTACTGTCATACTGCTACAGTGTACATTTACTGTGATACTGCTACAGTCTACATTTACTGTCATACTGCTACAGTCTACATTTACTGTGATACTGCTACAGTCTACATTTACTGTGATACTGCTGCACAGTCTACATTTACTGTGATACTGCTACAGTCTACATTTACTGTGATACTGCTACAGTCTACATTTGCTGTGATACTGCTGCACAGTCTACATTTACTGTGATACTGCTACAGTCTACATTTACTGTGATACTGCTGCACAGTCTACAGGAAAAACAAACAAAGCACCATTTAATTAAACCACCCCACTCGGGAGGTCCCCCAACTTATTTTCATTTACAGTGAAATGTAACTTAAGTTAACAATGACATCTTAATCATCACTGGCATCTAATCTGTCCAGGTCATCCAGTTTACCTTGGGAACCGACTGATGCACAGAGTGATGCACAGAGACTAACTACATAGGGAAGAAAACATCAACCTGAACCGGTTTGAATGTGGGTGGCTCAACACAAATTTGACTATAAAAGGACACATCATCAAGGGTCAGCCATTGCATTTCAAGAACCAAGACAGGTAATCATTTTGCAACCTACGATTAGAAACCATTTAATGTATACAATACAAAGGTTGTACTTTCAGATGAACCTGATTTCAGATTAAAGTAATTGATTCTCTGAAGTGTAAATGTGATATAATGCGTTTCTTTCCAGACTTGGCTGTGATTCCCACAAAAATATAGAACCTTCTTCAAACAGACAAAGGTAAGAGTAATGTCTATTTTCCATTGTATATTTTATCTTGGTAGGGAGTATCAAATGTACTCATTGAAGTTAGTCAACAACATGCAGAATTATAAGATGATTGATTAACTTTACACTTCGAGGGAATTGGCCTATATGGACAGGGCCAAATTTCTAACAGAATCAATGTATTTATTTATTTGAGATGGACAATGCACATCAATGCACATCAATGAACTTTTCTGTAAATGTTCAAGATTTTTTCAGCTGGCTAGTTTTCAACTGTAGTCCCTGGGGATATATATATATAAACATTTAAGAAAGCTTCCTAAAGATTTCACATAAACCCTCCCACAAAAATCCAGTCCTTAGATTATGGGTTCTCAAAGTGGGGTCCGAGGACCCCCAGGAGGTACTGCCTGGGTTCGGGCCAGATAGCAAGCATATAAAATATTTAAAAACATTTCTCTGCCCAATGACAAAACGTGTAGAATGGCAGGAAATTAGCTTGAAAACGGCAACATTTTCTCCCCAATGGCAAGAGGCAGGCCTTTAAAATGTTCCTTGCCTGGGCCCTAAAACATGGTTCGTCCGGCCATGCTCCTCCAAAGTCATATTAAAACTTCTTGTTAAAAAAGTTTAATTTTTATGTGAAAAAGAAAATACAAGAAAACAAAAAACCAAATAGAAAAAACAACAAACAAGCCAAAAAAGTTAACAAGTATCTACAAACCTGCTACAAAGAACATTTTGTTGTCATTCTAAATATCCTGAATAATGGAAAGGAATATAGCGTTGTGTCTTGCGCAATAACATGTCGGACCGCTTATCTATGTGCTCAGTTGTAGACTCATGTCTAGCTACATTTCTCCAGTCCCATCCCTCAGCAGTTTACCAAAACAGCGGGAAGGTGAACGCTTTGTTGTTCAAACTCCAGGTTGTCCCTTTAATTGTAAAATTCTTAATATATGATGTAACGACAAACACAGCGATTACTGGATGGAAATAAAAGTAGTGTCTCACGATCCTTTACAAATCCATCAAGACAGCAACCATGACATTTACATTTACATTTAAGTCATTTAGCAGACGCTCTTATCCAGAGCGACTTACAAATTGGTGCATTCACCTTATGATATCCAGTGGAACAACCACTTTACAATAGTGCATCTAACTCTTTTAAGGGGGGGGGGGTTAGAAGGATTACTTTATCCTATCCTAGGTATTCCTTAAAGAGGTGGGGTTTCAGGTGTCTCCGGAAGGTGGTGATTGACTCCGCTGACCTGGCGTCGTGAGGGAGTTTGTTCCACCATTGGGGTGCCAGAGCAGCGAACAGTTTTGACTGGGCTGAGCGGGAACTGTACTTCCTCAGAGGTAGGGAGGCGAGCAGGCCAGAGGTGGATGAACGCAGTGCCCTTGTTTGGGTGTAGGGCCTGATCAGAGCCTGAAGGTACGGAGGTGCCGTTCCCCTCACAGCTCCGTAGGCAAGCACCATGGTCTTGTAGCGGATGCGAGCTTCAACTGGAAGCCAGTGGAGAGAGCGGAGGAGCGGGGTGACGTGAGAGAACTTGGGAAAGTTGAACACCAGACGGGCTGCGGCGTTCTGGATGAGTTGTAGGGGTTTAATGGCACAGGCAGGGAGCCCAGCCAACAGCGAGTTGCAGTAATCCAGACGGGAGATGACAAGTGCCTGGATTAGGACCTGCGCCGCTTCCTGCGTGAGGCAGGGTCGTACTCTGCGAATGTTGTAGAGCATGAACCTACAGGAACGGGTCACCGCCTTGATGTTAGTTGAGAACGACAGGGTGTTGTCCAGGATCACGCCAAGGTTCTTAGCACTCTGGGAGGAGGACACAATGGAGTTGTCAACCGTGATGGCGAGATCATGGAACGGGCAGTCCTTCCCCGGGAGGAAGAGCAGCTCCGTCTTGCCGAGGTTCAGCTTGAGGTGGTGATCCGTCATCCACACTGATATGTCTGCCAGACATGCAGAGATGCGATTCACCACCTGGTTATCAGAGGGGGGAAAGGAGAAGATTAATTGTGTGTCGTCTGCATAGCAATGATAGGAGAGACCATGTGAGGATATGACAGAGCCAAGTGACTTGGTGTATAGCGAGAATAGGAGAGGGCCTAGAACAGAGCCCTGGGGGACACCAGTGGTGAGAGCACGTGGTGCGGAGACAGATTCTCGCCACGCCACCTGGTAGAAGCGACCTGTCAGGTAGGACGCAATCCAAGCGTGGGCCGCGCCGGAGATGCCCAGCTCGGAGAGGGTGGAGAGGAGGATCTGATGGTTCACAGTATCAAAGGCAGCCGATAGGTCTAGAAGGATGAGAGCAGAGGAGAGAGAGTTAGCTTTAGCAGTGCGGAGCGCCTCCGTGACACAGAGAAGAGCAGTCTCAGTTGAATGACTAGTCTTGAAACCTGACTGATTTGGATCATGAGAAAGTGTTTAAAGTTTTAAATAAACTCTTGAATTTGATTGAATGTATTTATGTTCCCCTGTTATATCTTAATGTAATAGCAATACAATGTTCAGATTATCATCAATGACTCACCAACAGCTCTAACAAGTTGTCCACCACAGGACATCCTGTATGCATAACCATGGTAACAATTGAAAGGGAACACTTTGGGGATTATGGGGAAATTATCAGAACAAAGGTGAGAACACAACAGATCACCTGAATCCAAACTTTACACTTTTGACTTTGTGCAGTTTACATTTACTGGTTCGTAGGGTTGGTTCCTGCATGTATCATCAAGTATCAATTTAGTTAAAACATATTTCTCAGAAAGTGATTAGCTCAATTGATAGCGAGTCACCGATTAGATTACTTCCCAATCAAAGTTTTAATAAAAAGTATTCTTGAATTAAGGTCAGAACTCAGCTTCTGAATGTCATGGAGACAAACCAAAATATACATAGTGGTAAGTGCATGGAAGGATTGCCTCATCAATTTCATGTAAAAATTATATGCATTAAAATCCCAGCTTTCTCATTTACAGCTTGTTTCTAGCCTAAAGCGTTTCCCACGGGGGACCAGTATGAACATTTATGCAATCACTACTGTAAGTCGCTCAGGATAAGAGCGTCTGCTAAATGACTGACATGTAAATGTAAAGGCCTCTGAGTTACGCATCGTTATAGATCGCTTTATATAAACAGGATCTTGAACAAGGGGTACGGCATAACCCCTCAATTCATCTTTCAGAACACATTGCATCCTATTGATTTACACAATTCCTCTCACACAGACACCAAATCTGCAAAAGTAACCCACATGGCTGGAAGAATAGGGGCATCTTCTTGTTGCTGAGGCGCTCCTGCATAAAACTTCTGTCAAGTATATCCCATTAATAATTGTAAAGCGGAGACCAAGAACTTGTATAGTATGTTACAGTTCAGCCCCTGCCTTCCAATTTAGTGCTTATCAGTAACCAAACCTGCCATTTTGATCTTGTTTGAGTGTAAAGGGTTAATTAGTAGTAGTACTCAGTGTGTCAGCAACTGTATCAGTTATACTGTGCAGATGAAGGACAAATGGAATATAAACAGTAGTTCTTTATACTGGTCATGTTTATGTATCTAAATCAGTTCAGATAGTACATACAGATCTGTACTATTAACCTGTTGGGCTATGTTCCTATTCTTTCCTACCATTTGCATTGAAAACTGAAGCAAAGCTAGTTAAGACCATGTTGAATATCTTGAATGAAAGCTCAACAGTTTTAATGAAACATCAAATACATTTCTAACAAACTCTTCATTTTCATTATAAATGTATATGATGTCAATCAGACATTTCAGCATAGATGAATGCAATATGAAGTAATTACTAATGGACACTTGAATAGCTGGATAGAGTAATACAAAAATGCAATCCTTCTCTTCTCTACAGGATCTATCCACATTCACTTTTATTACAACTCCTGAATCTACAAACTACACAAAACTGGCATAGAAGAAAAACAGGCATCTACATTTTAAGCTGGGATAAAAACATCCTCATGGCCACCAATAGAACACCAACCCTGCCTAATGCCTATGGTGGTAAAATTCCATACCAATGTGACTCCCTGTCACTTTTGGATGTCTTGTGGGAGAATGAGTTTGAGGGGGACACAATCAACCAAACAGATGCAGCCATGGCAGAGGTCAACTTTTACAAGGGAGCGCCACCTCAATGGCTGAACTTCTACCTGGCTGAACAAGAAGCAGCTGTGGATTCAACCTTCATAAAGAGGGATGGATACCATTCCTTAAAAAGGCTGATTCAAAGTAAGCGAAAAAGTCCTCGCAGCACTGCCATTGTCAAGCTTTTGCACCAGCCAAGCAGTGGGGGATCCACCCTAGCCATGCAGGTGCTCTGGGACCTGAGGAAAAAGCATAGGTGTGCAGTCTTAAAAGAGTCAACGGGGGCAAACAGCACCGCTATCGCCGGCCAAGTAATAACCCTTTTCAAGGCAGGAGATTCACAAAACACTGTGCTCCTCCTGCTTGAGGATGAGAACATGGCGGATTGCCTGATGAGAGAAATTGCAGAGAGAAAGATTACGTCAAAAGTTCCTGTACTCATCATGTTAAACTGTGTGCGTAAGTCTTTTATCGCGGAACAAGACGATCTAACAACCAGAACTTCAGTGATCCTTAGAAGACAGCTCTCTGAAGAAGAGAAAGACAAATTCATCAATAAGCTAGATGCGATCCGTAAGCGCTATGCAAACCAGCATACCAAGTTCCATGGTTTCAACATAATGTGTGGACATTTCAGTAAAACATACATCCAGGATAGTGTTAAGGCTTGTGTTAATAAACATTTGTTGAAGCCCCAAAACCTGCTCCTTCCATTTTTAGCATTGCTAAATTTCTACGTCCCTGGATCCTACCTTCTAGAGTCTGAATGTGCAGAATTCCCTGATGCAAGGTCTCAAGACTTTGGGAGTGGATTGCACCCTTTCAATGACCTCATAGTCACGTTCTCCGGACAAGAGAAAGACGATAAACGTGTCCGGATGAAGCATCCAATGATTGCTGATCAGTGTGTTAAGTTACTGGCTAAGTTCCGTGTGACCAGGGGTGGCACAACAAGAAACTTCTTGAAGTACTTTTTTAAGGCAGAGGTGCCGCAACATTTGGTGCCCGTCATCAAAGACATGCTAACTAAGAGGGAAATCACAGAAGCACTAGTGGACGAACAGCAGAACGCAGAAGAGGAAACACAGGATCCCTTTTCCAAACTGATTCAAGATATAAAGGAGTATGAAGGATTAGACATGTGTGAACACATTCTGAAAGAAGCAGTGGATAAATTTGGAACAAATCCTTTTTTCCCTCAAGCTCTAGCACGCCTCTACTACACTGAAATTAAAGACTACAAAAAAGCTGAAGATTGTGCTTTAAAGGCTAAAGAGAGGGCTCCCAACAATTCCTTCATCGCAGATACTCTTGGGCAAGTTCACAAGGGCAATTTAAGGAAGAAAATAGGACACACACCGTGTCCATCTACATGTGAGATTTTGGAAATAGCAGGAAAGGCTCTAATCGCTTTCAAAGAAGAGGAGAAGGCTGCAGAAAATGAACTGGAACTAGAATCAACGAATTTCAATGACAGGGGAAGCTTTGGCTATCTACAAGTGGCTAACTATCTTTTTGATGCACTCACAATGTGTGATAATAGGTGGAAAGACATTCTCACAGGGAAAAACAAAACTCCCTACGTAGTTGATGAGTTTCCCGGAGGAAAACTCAATAAGTATTTGCGTCTCATTGCACAACTCAAAGACGGAGTGAAGAAAAGGTATGAGTTCTTTGAAAAGTACCTGACTTACTCAAAGCCCAAAATAGGAAAAAAGGAACCAGGGTACTTCCATGATGATGTTATCGGTTGCTACCAGAAATACACTGGAATGATGCCAATCAGCTTTCCTGGACTGCTCTCATGTCTTGATCGAAAGAAAATTGATCCTAACATGCAGTGTATGGAACAGCACTTCAGAACAATCAATGGTGAAAAAAGGTCAGATGCCCAAGCTACTCAAAACTACATTCTTGTCAACATCATCCTGAGCCAAAAGGGAGTAAGACGTGAAACGAGAACCATCCCTCTACAAACCTTACGAGTCATGCTAAAGAGATATGTCAGGGAACAACAGATTGACCAACCCACTGAATTTCATCTCTTGGCTCTGATGTTGTTTTGGCCTGAGGGTGGGGCCACCCACGACTTTCCCTATGAACAAACAGTTGATCTCCTGAGAGGGTCCTTTGAGTGGGACCTCAGTAAGTACTTCCGCTTCAGGTACCTTGTTCCATTGTTCCTACTCGGAAAGGGTCAGGGTTTAAGCAGACTGGTCCACAAATCAAGAGTGGATATTCTGATCATGAATAACCTTTCCCCAAAGCAGAAGAACAGAAAACTGGGTAAACTGTGGAGCAGTGGAGAGATATGGGAACTTGAAGCAATCAAGAAATGTCTACTTAGGATCAGAGGGGTGGTCGAACAGTATGAAATATTCCTGAACGTTGCAGACAACAGAATCAAGATTTTCCCAGATCAAATGTCCAGCATTCGGAATCCTGGACCTGTTTCTTTCTTCCTTGGCTTCAACATCGGGGGACCAGTGGCCTTCAACATCAAGTATGAGGCCAAGTGAAACATTAACTTCTGAGAAAATCTCAAAGTCAGTCTTCCATGTTAGACATCCAAACAGTAGAGAGTCTAACCCACTGTATATATTTCAGCATCAACAAAATGGTGTAGAGATCTTTCCTGATTATACTTTGTTTACTTATTATACCTGTAACAAGCATGTGGCAGCATTTTGGTATTGTGAGACCAATGAGTCAAGACAAAATAAATAAAGTATGAGGAAGTTGTGAACAACGTGTTATTGTAATGTCTATGAAATGTTGACATGAATGTGTTTATACTGTATTATGTGATACTATAGCACATGTAAAGCACTGCATTGAAAAAAAAGAAAAGGGCCAGTAGGTAGCCTAGGTATCTGGAGGGCTGCGGCTTTCAGATCCTGACAACAATTCCCCACTGCTGGGCCCTTGAGCAAGGCCCTAACCCCACTACATCCTCTCTACGTAGAAACACTGCACTCCAACTGTGTGTGTGTGTGTGTGTATGAGATGTGTCCTATCTGAGGGAGTTGAGCAATCAGAGGACAAATGTTCACTGCACCTTGAACAATAAAGTTGTATTGGATGTGTAATCAATCACAGCATAGACCCACCATTTGATTTAATGTGTAAAAGAACAATGTACGGTTTGATATGAAAAGCTGACGTGACACTCATAGCCATGAAGTAAGATACTAATAATATTACCAATAAAAGTAAAGTACTTCTATTAAATAAACCAGTTATTTTGCATACTTTACTCCAATATCTGATGGCCATGGCGCAACAAAACAACACAATTACACAAGTCCATATACAGTGCATTGCAAAAGTATTCAGACCACTTGGATTGTCACATTTTATTGCTAATATTTTATCAATTATTTTATTTTATTTTTTTAATTTACACTGACAGATTGTGTAGATTGTTGAACCCCCCCCTGCCCCCCAAAAATACAAATCTATTTTAAGTCCACTTTGTAACACAATGTCATGAAATTGAAGGGGTCTGAATACTTTTGCAAGGCACTGTACTACGCATGAATCTGTGGGGGAAACAAAATAATAGCAAATGATGAAAGTAAAAACAGGAGGATGTTTGGACACTGACTGACAGAACATTTAAATATTACTCCAAGAACTTCTTCCACCAAAGAGTACACATGAACACATGTATTTAGCTTCAATCATTTCAACAGAAAACATTGGCATGCGCAGATGGTGTTATAGTGCATTTGTCTCAAAAGGAGACATTTAGTATGCTAGCTAGTAACTAGACTACAGTATAGTACCATATGATCTGCCTAGGGACAGGAATGCTTCCTGAACATGTGGTTTGACCAGAAGAGTATAATACAAAGTAGGATCAATGCCAGCTAACTTTGATAAAACCAGAAATAACTATTTTATCATTCATAAAGAAAGCTAAACTTAGATATGCATTTTTGGTTGTCGAGTTAAGTAGACCATACATTTTAAGCTTATCTTTACATTTTTTTGTTGTTATTTCAGAATATTTAGGCAAGTTAGCAGGTTAACTCCTTGAGCCTGCATTGTAGTATAGCCCTCTGGACAACTAGGGCCCAGAATCTTTTCCTGGTCAGGAAAAGAACTTAGGGGGAATGTAAATGTCATACTCCTCGAGTACTCAGTAACAAAACCAATTGTAGGAGAAGGTCAGAGTGGAGGGACCAATGGATCCAATGGATTTTGAGAAGGAGGCACAGAGAGAGGACGCAAGGAATATGGAATTGAGAATCTCACATGGTGTTCTATAATATTATCAGTGTATGAGTACACCGAGGTGTGTTATCCATTGTAGTAAGGACCATAGTTATGTCAGCCATCTTAGGAAGAGGCATGCAAAACACTAGTTTCTAATGGTGCGTTCAAGACAACTGGGAACAAGGTCAAATCATGACGTCAGTGATCTTAAGGTCGGTTCTAGAAAGAAGACCGGGTTCCCGACTTGGAATTCCGAGTTGGATGACCGTTAAAAAACTGACAGGGAAAATGTGTTTTGATCACAAGTTCCCAGTTGTCTTGAACGCACTGATGTCTGAGATTTCCGATCTCCCAATCGGCATAAGGCTCAGAGTATGCAACAGCCAGGCAGGAAAGTCCTTTTCTAAACAAGCTGGCTCATCATTCACTGTGTCAACAGCATCTAGCTCTAACCTTTCTCTCACACACACACACTTCGTTTTCAAAGTCTGTCAGCAAGTGGTTTTCCTGTGTACAATATGAAACATCTAAATGGATCTAACATGTTTTGAAGGATGGATCTACAACGTATTGAAGGATTTTACACATGGTCATAGCTTTAGACATACAGTTGAAGTCGGAAGTTCACATCCAACCTAAGAGGTTGGAGTCATTAAAACTTGTTTTTCAACCACTCCACAAATTTCTTGTTAAAAGCCGACAGTGTTTTTATATACTTTTATTTTATTTTGAATCCTGCGGCTCTGTTGGGCTATTGCTGTGAGCGCTGCTATCTGTCCCGGGATCCTGCCAGATTCCGTATAGGGGGAGTGATGCTAAAGCACAGCTAGCTTTGCTGGCTCGGCGGTCTCAAATGGAGGCCGCTATTGAACGTTTCTAGAGTTGCAGGAGCTGTGTTTACTTTGCTTTGTTCCGGGACAATGTGGACCGTGTTGACTTTCAATGTAGCAACTGAATTGCTTGCGGAGGACTACAGGAGCGAAGTAGCTACTCTAAGCAAGCAAGTAGCAAACCTGCATACGCTGCTGGGGAACCCACGTCTTTTTCTTCCACTCCAGTAGCCGGACACCACTCTGGTCTGGTGGAAATTTCGCTGCCGTATCGGCCCTCCACAGCCGACTGGACGGTGTTCGGCAGGGTCCCATCCCCGAAGAGGTCTCCCCCTTCCCTGGAGAAAGGAGCTGTTCTCAACCCAACCAACCAGCCATGGAGGTATGTCACTCGCCATGGAAGTCGAAGAAGGCGCCCTCTGGCAACGGGGGTCTCCATGGAGATGTTGAGCCCGGAACTGACATAGACCAGAAACAGCTTTGTCGCCCTGGATCCAGAGGTTCCGGCTCCTTCATCCTTGGTGGCTTCCCAATCAAGATCGGATCTGGAGGTACCTCCGTCTTCGTCCTCGGTTCTGTCTCCCACTCCGGTGGCTTCTACCTCAAGTTCAGATCCTCGGAGCTCCCAGCCTCACCAGAACCTGAGGCTGCCTGAGAGACCAGACCATTCACATCACCAGCTGTCATCATAGGCAGCTCTATGGTGAGAAACATCTCGGTCCCCATGGCAAAAACCCTGTGCTAACCAGGAGCACGAGTACAGGACTTAACAAGGCTGCTTCTGACTGTTCTACCACAGATGCCGGGAGCTGACACTGTCGTAGTCCATGTGGGGTAGAACAACATCAGGAGGGCTAGCTCAGTACATTTGAAAGTAGATTTTAAAGAACTGATTTTAGCATTAAAAGACTCCAAAAAATGGCCAACAATTTCAGGTCCAGTACCATCGTTGGGCCGCTGGTGTGAAAGATTCAGCAGACTCCTGGCATTACACATCTGTCTAAAAGACTACTGATGCTCTGCTGGAGTCACTTTTATTGATACATTTTACACCTTCTGGAAACAGAAGATACTCTACAGGAATGAGGAAGTCCATCCAAATCATCTTGGCTCCTGGACTCTGTCCATGCATTTAATGGTCCAAGACCAGCTCAGTTAATCCCTACCATTGTGACAATGAGTAATCATAATGCTGCATCAAATGTACTTGATCTTAAGGGCATTGGCAAACACAATATATGTAATTTAATTGATGTACCCCTAATTGCACCGAATACATCTGTTTATCCTACAGCTATTGTAAGCAGTAATCATGAGCCTGTAAACCAGAGTTACAATGTTAGCACTGAGGCGGTGTGCAATTGTAGGAAGACCACTTTATGCAGCTCACCCTGCACTATCAGCTCCAATGTAAATAACATGAGTAAGTCTTCCTCTGATAAGCTTCTCAGTAAAACATGAAAAACAATCAAGCAATCCAGGAAAGTGCTAAAAATAGCCCATATTAACATATGTAGCCTAAGAAACAAGGTCCATGAAGTCAATAACTTGCTTGTAACAGATGACATTCATATTCTGACTATCTCTGAAACTCACTTAGATAAAACCTTTGATGATACAGTGGTAGCAACACATGGTTATAACATCTACCGAAAAGACAGAAATGCCAACGGAGGTGGTTTTGCGGTCCATATTCAGAACCACATTCCTGTAAAGCTTAGAGACGATCTAATGTTAAATACTGTTGAAATAATATGGTTACAGGTTCATCTGCCTCACCTAAAGCCCAATATTGTGGGAAGCTGCTATAGACCACCAAGTGCTAACAGTCAGTATCTGGATAACATGTGTGAAATGCTTGATAATGTATGTGATATCAACAGAGAAGTACATTTTATGGGTGATTTAAATATTGAATGGCTATCATCAAGTTGTCCACTCAGGAGATAACTTCAAACTGTAACCAGTGCCTGCAACCTGGATCAGGTTGTCAGTCAACCTGCCAGGGTAGTTACAAACAGCACAGGAATTAAGTCATCAACATGTATTGATCACATCTTTACTAATGCTGCAGATGTTTGCTTTAAAGCAGTATCCAGATCCATAGGATGTAGTGTTCACAATATAGTAGCCATATCTAGGAAAACCAACGTTCTAAAGGCTGGGTCTAATATAGTGTATAAGAGGTCATACAATAAGTTTAGTAGTGTTTCATATGTTGATGATCAAAACAATATTTGCTGGTCTGTGGTTTGTAATGAGGAGCAACCAGACGCTGCACTTGATGCATTTATGAAACTACTTATTCCAGTTATTAATAAGCACGCACCCATTAAGAAAATGACTGGAAAAACTGTTAAATCCCCTTGGATTGATGAGAAATTGAAAAATTGTATGGTTGAGAGGGATGAGGCAAAAGGTATGGCAATTAAGTCTGTCAGACCAACTGATTGGCAAATGTACTGTAAATTAAGAAATCATGTGACTAAACAAAATAAAAATAAACTACACTATGAAACAAAGATAAATTATATAAAAATTATAGTAAAAACCATTGTGGCACCTTCAATTAAATTGTGGGGGGAAAAAACAACTTAGCTCCTTCTTTCATTGAATCAGATGGCTCATTCATCACAAAGCCCACTGATATTGCAAACTACTTTAACTTCACTAGGGTATGTGTGACGCTAGCGTCAACAGCCAGTGAAACTGCAGGGCGCCAAATTCAAAGCAACAGAAATCCCATAATTAAAAATCCTCAAACATACAAGTATTTTACACCATTTTAAAGATACTCTTGTTGTAAATCCAGCCACAGTGTCCGATTTCAAAAAGGCTTTACAACGAAAGCACACCAAACGATTATGTTAGGTCAGAGCCAAGTCACAGAAAAACACAGCCATTTTTTCAGCCAAAGAGAGGAGTCACAATAAAAGCAGAAATAGAGATAAAATTAATCACTAACCTTTGATGATCTTCGTCAGATGACACACATATGACTTCATGTTACACAATACATGTATGTTTTGTTCGTTAAAGTTCATAATTATATCCTAAAATCTCAGTTTACATTGGCGCGTTATGTTCAGTAGTTCCAAAACATCCGGTGATTTTGAAGAGAGCCACATCAATTTACAGAAATACTCATAATAAACATTGCTAAAAGATACAACTGTGATGCATGGAATTTTAGATCGACTTCTCCTTAACTTGTTTGGGATAGGGGGCAGCATTTTCACGTTTGGATGAAAAGCGTGCCCAGAGTAAACTGCCTGCTACTCAGGCCCAGTTGCTAATATATGCATATTATTAGTAGATTTGGATAGAAAACACTCTGAAGTTTCTAAAACTGTTTGAATGATGTCTCAGACTATAACATAACTCATATGGCAGGCAAAAACCTGAGAAAAATGCACCAGGAAGTGGGAAATCTGAGGTTTGTAGTTTTTCAACTCTTGGCCTATCGAATACACAGTGTTTATGGGGTCATATTGCACTTCCTAAGGCTTCCACTAGACGTCAACAGTCTTTAGAACCTTGTTTGATGCTTCTACTGTGAAGTGGGGGCAAATGAGAATGGATTGAGTAAGGTCTCTCCCAGAGTGCCACGAGCTGACCATGCGCGTTCATGTGAGAGTTAGCTTGAGTTCCATTGCATTTCTGAAGACAAAGGAATTCTCCGGTTGGAACATTATTGAAGATTTATGTTAAAAACATCCTAAAGAGTGATTCTATACTTTGTTTGACATGTTTCCAAGGACTGTAACGTAACTTTTTGACTTTTCGTCTGCTCCTCGTGACCGCGCGTCATGAATTTGGAATACTGGGCTAAATGCGCTAACAAAAAGGAGGTGTTTGGACATAAATTATGAACTTTATCGAACAAATCAAACATTTATTGTGGAACTGGGATTCCTGGGAGTGCATTCTGATGAAGATCATCAAAGGTAAGTGAATATTTACAATGCTATTTCTGACTTCTGTTGACTCCAAAACATGGAGGATATCTGTATGGCTTGGTTTTGTGTCTGAGCGCTGTACTCAGATTATTGCATGGTGTGCTTTTTCCGTAAAGTTTTTTTAAAATCTGACACATATTCTAGCTTTTATGGCCGAGTAGCAAGAAGTTTAATTTGGGCACGCTTTTTATCCAAAAATCCGAATGCTGCCCCCTACCCTAGTGAAGTTAATGACTTTTCATTGATAAGATAAGAAAACCTAGGGATGACATAACTGCAACAAACTCTGACACTACACATCCAAGTATATCGGACCAAATTATGAAAGACAAGAATTGTAGTTTTGAATTCCGTAAAGTCAGTGTGGAAAAGGTGATAAAATTATTGTTGTCTATCAACAATGACAAGCCACTGGGGTCTGACAATCTGGATGGAAAATTACTGAGTATATGTCAAGAGAATTTTCAATCCCCATGATGTCAACTCAACAATCACTTAAGCTTTGACCAATTCCCCCGAGGTTGTAAAGCTCGAGTTAATAGAAGAATTTAGACAAAGTCTCAGTCTGCAATAGATCAATACTTTATTCAGAGAACGTTCTGAAGTCAAAAATGAGAACATTTTATAATTCCCATTTTATAATTCCCACACACACACACACACACACACACACACACACACACACACACACACACACACACACACACACACACACACACACACACACACACACACACACACACACACACACACACACACACACACACACACCAGTAGAAACTCCACCTCTCTTTAGGTGGGCTGTATTTTTCCACAATACTAACACATAATCTCTCATTATCTTCTACAAGCCTAGCCATTCCTAACAGTTACTCCCCCTACCTGAGTTGGGGAGTCCTCTTTCCTGTTATTTTGTTTCGGAGTTATCACATGTCGACAGTTCAGTTGGCCTTGAAAGTCTCAACTCTACCCAGCTCATGTTGCGAAATATTAACACAATGATCTAGTCTTAACTTCACTAGGGTAGGGGGCAGCATTCTGAATTTTGGATGAAATGCATGCCCAAATTAAACTGCCTGCTTCTCGGGCCCAGAAGACATGATATGCATATAACTGGTAGATTTGAATAGAAGACACTCTAAAGTTTCCAAAACTGTTAAAATAGCGTCTGTGAGTATAACAGAACTGATTTGGCAGGCAAAAACCTGAGAAAAATCCATTCAGGAAGTAGTTTTTTTGTTGGTTTTGTAGTTTTCTATTCAATGCCATTACAGTATCCATTGACTTAGGACTCAAATTGCAGTTCCTATGCCTTCCACTAGATGTCAACAGTCTTTAGAAATAGTTTCAGGCTTGTATTCTGAAAAATGAGGGACTAAGAGCATTCGGAATGACTGGACCCTAAAGTGTCGCAGAGCTTTTTCATGCGCACAACAGAGAGATAGCAATTCTTGTTTACCTTTTAAATTGACGACGTTATTGTCCGGTTGAAATATTAACGATTATTTAGGCTAAAAACAACCTGAGGATTGAATATAAACATCGTTTGACATGTTTCTATGAACTTTGCGGATACAATTTGGATTTTTTTGGATTACTGAAGAAAACGCGCGAACAAAATGGAGGTTTTTGTATATAAAGAGACTTTATCGAACAAAAGGAACATTTATTGAGTAAATGAATGTCTGCTGAGTGCAACCATATGAAGATCATCAAAGGTAAGGGATTAATTTTATCTCTATTTCTGACTCTGACTCTGTTCTACTTGGCTGGTTATTGTTTGTAATGATTTGTCTAGTGGGCTATGTTCTCAAATAATCGTAAGGTATGCTTTCGCCGTAAAGCATTTTTTAAATCTGACACCGTGGTTGGATTCACAAGAAGTTAATCTTTAAACCTATGTAAAATATGTTTTGTTTTCTGAATTTTTATAATGAGTATTTCTGTATTTGAATTTGGCGCCCAGCAGTTTTACTGGCTGTTGAAGAGGTGGGAGAGGTTAACTTGTCTTACACACACATTATGGAATTATAGTCTTATAATTCTAATACATTTCACACAATTATATGATTTCAGGGTGGAATACTTTAATCATTACTTTAAACATATAAATTCCTTTATCAGTGTAATAGCCGACGATATTGCCACTCCTATTTGCCACATCTTCAATTTAAGCCTACTAGAGAGCGTGTGCCCTCAGGCCTGGAGGGAAGCTAAAGTCATTCCGCTACCCAAGAATAGTAAAGCCCCCTTCACTGGCTCAAATAGCTGACCAATCAGCCTGTTACCAACCCTTAGTAAACTTCTGGGAAAAATGGTGTTTGACCAGATAAAATGCTATTTCACAGTAAACAAATTGATAACAGAATTTCAGCATGCTTATAGGGAAGGACACTCAACAAGCACAGCACTTACACAAATGACCGATGATTGGCTGAGAGAAATTGATGATACAATGATTGTGGGGGCTGTTTTGTTAGACTTCAGTGCAGCTTCTGACATTATCGATAATAGTCTGCTGCTGGAAAAACGTATGTGTTTTAACATTTTTACTAACGACATGCCACTGACTGAGTAAAGCCAGAGAGTCGATGTATGCGGATGACTCAACACTATACACGTCAGCTACTACAGCAACTGAAATGACTGCAACACTCAACAAAGCACTGCAGTCAGTTTCAGAGTAGGTGGCAAGGAATAAGTTAGCCCTAAATATTTCTAAAAACTAAAAGCATTGTATTTGGAACAAAACACTCACTAAACCCTAAACCTCAACTAAATATTGTAATAAATAAGGTGGAAATTGAGCAAGTTGAGATGACTAAACTGCTTGGAGTAACCATAGATTGTAAACTGTCATGGTCAAAACATATTGATGCAGTAGTAGCTAAGATGGGGAGAAATCTGTCTATAATAAAGCAACGCTCTGCCTTCTTAACAACACTATCAACATATCAAATCAAACTGTATTTGTCACATGCGCCGAATACAACAAGTAATAATAATATTAATAATAATAAGAAATAATATGCAAGGCAGGTCCTACAGGCCCTAGTTTTGTAGCACCTTGACTACTGTTCAGTCGTGTGGTCAGGTGCCACAAAAAAAGGACATAGGAAAATTACAATTGGCTCAGAACAGGGCAGCATGGCTAGCCCTTGGATGTACACAGAGAGCTAATATTAATAATATGCATGTCAATCTCTCTTGGCTAAAAGTGGAGGAGAGATTGACTTCATCACTACTTTTATTTATGAGAGATATCGACATGTTCAATTCACCAAGCTGTCTTTCTAAACTTCTGGCACACAGCTCAGACACCCATGCATACCCCACTAGAAATGCCACAAGAGGTCTCTTCACAGTCCCCAAGTCAAGAACATACTATGAGAGGCACACAGTACTAAATAGAGCCATGACTACATGGAACTCTATTCCACATCAAGTAACTGACGCAAGCAGTAAAGTTAGTTTTAAAAAACAGATAAAAAACACCTGATGGAACAGCGGGGACTGTGAAGCAACACAAACATTGGCACAGACACATGCATACATATACACACACACACACACACACACACACACACACACACACACACACACACACACACACACACACACACACACACACACACACACACACACACACACACACACACACACACACACACACACACACACACACACACACACGCACTATACATACACATGGATTTAGTACTGCAGATATGTGGTGGTGGAGTAGGGGCCTGAGGGCACACAGAGTGTTGTGAAATCTGTGAATGTATTGTAATGTTTTAAAATTGTATAAACTGCCTTAATTTTGCTGGACTCCAGGAAGAGTATGGGAATCCATAATAAATACAAATACAAATACAAATGGGAGAGCATAATATACAAGGACATTCTCAAAGCTACTAATGAGAACCTTGACGACCGTGCACCTAACCGGTGGGGATTCCGGTGGGGTGCCCCCACCCAGGCAGTGGCAGTGCTGGCTGCAGTAACCCATGGGGCGGGGGTCACACTCTGACATTCAGAGAGGGGGAATATTATTGTGGCCCTGGTGGCACAAAATAATCAAAGATCTGACTGCACAGAGATGCTTGGGGAAATGGTCACAACGGGGACCAGCATGTTTGTGTTTCAGGGGAAGGGGGTGAGTATGATCTCCATCACCTAGGAGATCAGATGCCTGTTTTTGCTAAATGTTGCTTACCTTCTCAAACAGCTGCAACTGTATATGCATTCAAAAATCAAGCCCTTTCTTGAGTTGGGCTCTGGGATGGAATAACTGTTGAGCATCTGAGTTTATGATTGTTTGTGGGGGAAAGGGGTTGAGTGTGTATGAGTTGTCTGTCTGTGTGTGTGTATACATCCCACAACTGTTGCAAGGGACTAAAGATGTTTGGGACAATATAGGATGAATCACAATAATTGTTTGCTATAATAATAATTGCTTGCAAAAATTATATTTTTGTAATGGCAATCCTGGTTAGAGGTAACAATCCCTTGCATGAACTGCCTACATTATTAGGAATTGTATTTGTTAATTGTGGAAATGAAGATAATGTATACAGTACCAGTCAAAAGTTTGGACACACCTACTAATTCAAGTTTTTTTTCTTCATTTTTATAATTTGCTACACTGTAGAATAATAGTGAAGACATCTAAACTATGAAATAACACATATGGAATCATGTAGTACACAAAAAAGTGTGAAACAAATTCATCAAAGTAGCCACCCTTTTCCTCGATGAAAGCTTTTCACACTCTTGGAATTCTCTCAACCATCTTCACCTTGAATGATTTTCCAACAGTCTTGAAGGAGTTCCCACATGTGCTGAGCACTTGTTGGCTGCTTTTCTTTCACTCTGCGGTCCAACTCATCCCAAACCATCTAATTTGGGCTGAGGTTGGGTGATTGTGGAGGCCAGGTCATCTGATGCAGCACTCCATCACTCTCCTAAATAAATCACTGACAGTGTCACCAGCAAAGCACCCCCACACCATCACACCTCCTCCTCCATGCTTCACAGTGGGAACCGCACATGCAGACATCACACATTCATCAGATTTGGACATCAGACCAAAGGACAGATTTCCACCGGTCTAATGTCCATTGCTCGTGTTTCATGGCCCAAGCAAGTCTCCTCTTCTTATTGGTGTCATTTAGTAGTGGTTTCTTCGCAGCAATTCAACCACGAAGGCCTGATTCAAGCAGTCTCCTCTGAACAGTTGTTGTTGAGATGTGTCTGTTGAACTCTGTGAAGCATTTATTTGGGCTGCAATCTGAGGTGCAGTTACCTCTAATTAACTTATCCTGTGCAGCAGAGGTAACTCTGGGTTTTCCTTTCCTGTGGCGGTCCTCATGAGAGCCAGTTTCATCATAGTGCTTGATGGTTTTTGCGACGGCACTTGAAGAAACTTTCAAAGTTCCTGAAATTTTCCGGATTGACTGACCTATGTCTTAACTTCTTGGCGCTAGGGGTTATTTATTTTTAAATAACGTTCCCAAGGTATTTCTCAGGTCCAGATCGTAGAATATGCATATAATTTACAGATTAGGATAGAAAACACTCCAAAGTTTCCAAAACTGTCAAAATATTGTCTGTGAGTATAACAAAACTTATTTTGCAGGCGAAAACCTGAGGAAATCTAACCCGGAAGTGATTTTTTATTTTATTTTTTTATCTGTGTTTCATTTCCCGTCTTTCTTCCATTTAAAATGGTATCAATCAGATTACTTTTCCAATGGCTTCCTCAGGCTGTGACCAGGCTTTAGACATAGTTTCAGGATTTTATTTTGAAAAATTTGCGAGATTTTTCAAAACTAGTCAGGTGTCCTTTGATTAGTTCCTGCGCGCGAGAGGGGTAGCTCTCCATTTTCTTTCTCTCTTTTATTGAATAGGTTACGGTCCGGTTTAAATATTATCGATTATGTATGTTAAAAACAACCTGAGGATTGATTATAAAAAACATTTGACATGTTTCTACAAACATTACGGATACTTTTTGGAATTTTCGTCGAACGGAACGAGGCTATAGTTTTCTGAACATAACGCGCAACCCAAATGGCGTTTTTTTGTTATAAAAGTAATATTTATCGAACAAAAATAACATTTATTGTGTAACTGGGAGTCTCGTGAGTGCAAACATCCGAAGATTATCAAAGGTAAGCGATTAATGTTATTGCTTTTCTGACTTTCGTGACCATGCTAATTTGGGGCTAGCTGTTCTAGCATTGATTGATACACTCACAAAAGCTTGGATTGCTTTCGCTGTAAAGCATATTTTCAAAATCTGACACGATAGGTGGATTAACAACAAGCTAAGCTGTGTTTTGGTATATTTCACTTGTGATTGCATGATTATAAATATTTTTAGTAATATTTTGCACCCTGCAATTCAGCGGTTGTTTAGGAAAATGATCCCGCTAAAGGGATCCGTAGCGCAGAGAGGTTAAAGTATTGATGGACTGTCGTTTCTATTTGTTTATTTGTGCTGTTCTTGCATAATACAGACTTCGTCTTTTACCAAATAGGGCTATCTTTTGTATACCCCCCTATCTTGTCACAACACAACTGAAGGTACACCTGTTAATTGATATGCATTCCAGGTGACTACAGTACCTCATGAAGATGGTTGAGAGAATGCCAAAAGTGTGCAAAGCTGTTATCAAGGCAAAGGGTAGCTACTTTGAACAATAAGAAATATATTTTGATTTGTTTTTACACTTTTTGGTTACTATATGTTTCCATATGTGTTATTTCATAGTTTCAATGTCTTCAC
Organism: Salvelinus namaycush; assembly: GCF_016432855.1. Taxonomy (NCBI): domain Eukaryota; kingdom Metazoa; phylum Chordata; class Actinopteri; order Salmoniformes; family Salmonidae; genus Salvelinus; species Salvelinus namaycush. The sequence continues at coordinate 18,764,199 of NC_052342.1, read as the reverse complement.
TGTTATTCTACAATGTAGAAAATAGTAAAACTAAAGAAAAACCCTGTAATGAGTAGTTTTGTCCAAACTTTGACCGGTACTGTATGTGAATATATTTACAAAAAATATATGTGGGGGATTGAAAATGATGCAGACAATTACATTGACTGCAATCTATCTGCAACATAAAAAGCTGATCTACCAACCCCCCAAAAATAATCTGTTGGACAACATTTTCCAGGTTCTAATAATCATAATCATTTGGTTATTATGTGCTAAAAGAGAAAGTATTTCCTTGTTACTGAAGCCAATTGTCAAGTATAGTTTCACCAGGTCATCAAACTGCATGCATTTCAATGGTGGCGTGGACAGCAACAGGGAGCCAGAGAGACATGCGGTTAACCAGATACACTAGTTTAATCTTGAAATACTAAGTGTGACTTTATATTCAAAATGTTGACTTTATTCTCGAAATAAAATGTCTAGTTTATTCTCTAAATATTGCCACTTTTTTAAAGTACCATCATGCAAGAAAAATCTAAAATACAAGTACCACCACCGTTTGCCATTTATTTTTTTCTCTTGAAATGGCTCTAATAATCTTCCGTAGCATCCAAGCTTCAGCACAATTTATCATGGTTTTAATTTCGATTTTAGTGTATTACATGTGTGAATTTCATTGTGTTTAAATGCAATTGTCCTGCAACCAATCTTTGCCTCAGACCTGCACTTTGTGGACCTCCACCGGACAGACCTTATCCAGAGAGTGTGCCTGGTGAAGCCCATATTGGATAAAATCCTGGACAAGAGAGTTATCAATGATGAGGGCTACAGTACAGTAATGGCCAAACGCACCACACAGGACCAGATGAGGGAACTCTACATGGGACCTCTGAGGGCAAGTGGCATCAGAGCAAAACATATTTTCTATGAGATCCTGAAGGAGCTGGAGCCACTGCTAATCAAAGAGCTGGAGGGTGAATAAGGAGCTAGAATGGTGAATGGGGGGCATTTTAAGTTTGTTTTAGGGGAAAAGGGCATAAATGATGGCAGTTATGCTTTGTTTTATTACTTTTGTTTACAAGAAAACCCAACATAAGAGGAGTATAGCATCATTCTTTTATCATTCTTATTTTTCTACATGTAAATATTAGTAGCCAGCAGAACAGCAATGCAGTGTTTTAGCCTAGAGGCTTTGTCAAAGATATCACATTTGATAACAGTTGGGTTGGAATTGAATTTCCTCTGAAAATATAACATTTGCTCAACCGGTTCACCTAGACGCTCTGGATTATTTACAGACAAGAAAATATATTAAGGAAATATATTATGAACATAGAAAAATATATAATATAACGATGATGCAAACAATGAAATTATTTCATTTGGGCTATTTTATAAATGACAAGTTAGTGAGGGTAAGGAATACCAGTGATGTAAATAAATATATGAAAATAAAACTTCGTAAAGCTTAATGTACCTGCCTAATGAAACATTTTACAGTGATGAATGATTTGTGACATCATTTTCACAACACGGGTATTAGAATATGTATTGGAATAAATACCTACCAACAGATGTGTCTTTTGTACTGATTTAAATGATTTTGTCATTGTGCTAAAATAAATATAAATTCTAGCCCATGTGGCTCAGTTGGTAGAGCATGGTGCTTGCAACAGCAAGCTCGTGGGTTCAATTCCTACAGGGGAACAGTACAAAAAAAGCATTAAGTACAAAAAGGTTGTGCACTCACTGTAAGTCACTCTGGATAAGAGTGTCTGCTTAATGATGCAAATGTAAATATTTATATTTGCTAAAGTATTCGATGTTTTGAGTGATCGGCAAAAATTTCAAGCATCCAATACAGATAAAAACCTCTCAATAAGATATACACTACATGTATGTGGACACCTGCTCGTCAAACATCTCATTCCAAAATCATGGGCATTAATATGGAGTTGGTCCCCCCTTTGCTGCTATAACAGCCTCCACTCTTCTGGGAAGGCTTTCTACTAGAGGTTGGAACATTACTGCTGGGACTTGCTTCCATTCAGCCACAAGAGCATTAGTGAGGTCGGCTATGATGTTGGGCGATTAGGCCTGGCTTGCAGTCGGCGTCCCAAATTATCTCGAAGGTGTTCGATGGGGTTGAGGTCAGGGCTATGTGCAGGCCAGTCAAGTTCGTCCACACCGATCTCGACAAACCATTTCTGTAGAGACCTCACTTTGCGCACAGGGGCATTGTCATACTGAACCAGGAAAGGGCCTTCCCCAAACTGTTGCCACAGAGTTGGAAGCACAGAATCGTCAAGAATGTTATTGTATGCTGTAGCGTTAAGATGTCCTTTCAATGGAACTAAGGGAACTAGCCAGAACCATGAAAAACAGCCCTAGACCATTATTCATCCTCCACGGAACTATGCAGTTGGCACTATGCATTGGGGCAGGTATCATTTTCCTGGCATCCGTCAAACCCAGATTCGTTCGACGGACTGCCAGATGGTTAGATGGAGAAGCGTTCACTCCAGCGAATGCGTTTCCACTGCTCCAGAGTCCAATGGCGATGAGCTTTAAACCACTCCAGCCAACGCTTGGCATTGCGCATGGTGATCTTTGTCTTGTGTGCTGTTGCTCGGCCATGGAAACCCATTTCATGAACCTCCCGAAGAACAGTTCTTGTGCTGATTTTCCATTCTGTGAGCTTGTGTGGCCTACCACTTCGCGGCTGATCCGTTGTTGCTCCTATGTTTCCACTTCACAATAACAGCACTTACAGTTGACCGGGGCAGCGCCAGCACGACATAAATTTTACAAACTGACGGTGCCACGTTGAAAGTCACTGAGCGCTTCAATAAGGCCATTCTACCGCTAATGTTTCCTATGGAGATTGCACGGCATTGTGCTCGATTTTATGTAATCCAGCTATGGGTGTGGCTGAAATAACCAAATCCCCTAATTTGAAGGGGGGTCCACATACTTTCATACATACAGCGCATTTGGAAAGTATTCAGACGTCTACATTTTCTTACGTTACAGCCTTACACTAAAATTGATTAAATATTCCCCCCCCCCCCTCATCAATCTACACACAATACCCCATAATGACAAAGCAAAAACAGGTTTGTATACATTTTTACAAATGTATTGAAAAAAACCCCGGAGATATCACATTTACATAACTATTCAGACCCTTTACTCAGTACTTTGTTGAAGCACCTTTGGCAGCAATTCAATGGAAACAGGATGCACCTGAGCTCAATTTCGAGACTTATAGCAAAGGGTCTGGATGCTGATGCTGTCAGCACCATGCTTCACCGTAGGGATTGTGCCAGGTTTCCTCCAGACATGACGCTTGTCATTCAGGCCAAAGAGTTCAATCTTGGTTTCATCAGACCAGAGAACCTTGGGGGGGGGGGGTACACGGGGAGTGTGGCAGAGTCAGGTTGGAGACCTGAGCCCAATCCTCGTGCTTATTGTAAGCAGCGCGTTACTGGTCAGGCACCGTGTTATGCGTTTAAGCGCACGGTGTCGCCAGTACGCGTCCATAGCCTGGTGCGCTATAGGACAGCCCCCCGAAAGTGTCATGCGAGTGTGGGCATCCAGCCAGGGCGTATTGTGACTGCTCAGCGTGTCTGGTCTCCGGTACGCCGTTTCGGTCCAGGGTATCCTGCGCCGGCTCTGCGTGCTGTGTCTCCGGGGCGCTGGGAGGGTGCAGTGCGTCCTATGCCTGCGCTCCGCTCGTGCCGGGCGAATGTGGGAATTGAGCCTAAGGGGGAGGTGCGCGTAGTATGCACCAGATCTCCAGTGCTCACCCACAGCCTGGTTCAACCTGTGCCTGCACTCTGGAGGGTCCGGGCTAGAGTAGTCATCCAGCCTGGGGGAGTGGTGCCAAGGCTGCGCACCAGAGCTCCAGTGATCCCCCACAGCCCGGTCCTTCCGGTGCCTCCTCCAAGCACCAGGCCTACTGTAAGTCTCCCCAGCCTGGTGGGTCCTGTGGCAGCCCCACGCACCAGGCTGTCTCTCCGTCTCCTCCCTACAGGTGATCCCGTCTGTCTTGAGCCGCCGGAGCCGACCGTCTGTCCTGAGCCGCCAGAGCCGCCCGTCTGTCCTGAGCCGCCTGAGCCGCCCGTCTGTCCTGAGCCGCCTGAGCCGCCCGTCTGTCCTGAGCCGCCTGAGCCGCCCGTCTGTCCTGAGCCGCCTGAGCCGCCCTTCAGTCAGGATCCGCCTGAGCCGCCCTACAGTCACGAGCCGCCTGAGCCGCCCTACAGTCAGGAGCCGCCTGAGCCGCCCGTCAGTCAGGAGCCGCCTGAGCCGCCCGTCAGTCAGGAGCCGCCTGAGCCGCCCGTCAGTCAGGAGCCGCCCGTCAGTCAGGAGCCGCCCGTCAGTCCAGAGGCGCCCGTCAGTCCAGAGGCGCCCGTCAGTCCAGAGGAGCCCGTCAGTCCAGAGGCGCCCGTCAGTCCAGAGGTGCCCGTCAGTCCAGTGGTGCCCTTTACTAGGGTCTCCAATCCAGGGTCGGTGACGAGGGTCGCCGCTCCTAAGGTGTCACAGAAGTGGGCCGAGACTATGGTGGAGTGGGGTCCTCGTCCCGCTCCAGAGCCGCCACCGCGGTAAATGCCCAGCTAGACCCTCCCCTATAGGTTCAGGTTTTGCGGCCGGAGTCCGCACCTTTGGGGGGGGGGGGGGGTACTGTCACGTTCCGACCTTAGTTCCTTTGTTATGTCTTTATTTTAGTTTGGTCAGGGTGTGAGTTGAGGTGGGCATTCTATGTTGTTTTTCTATGTTTTGTTCTGTTGGTAGATTTCTATGTATTGGGCCTAGTATGGTTCTCAATCAGAGGCAGGTGTCAGTCGTTTAGGTAGCCTGTTTTTCATTGTGTTTTGTGGGTGATTATTTTCTGTTCTGTGTTTTGTTTCACCGTACAGGAGTGTTTGTTTGTCGTTTTATTGGTTTTGTTCAGTGTTCATTATTCGTATTAAAACAATATGGACACTTACCACGCTGCGCATTGGTCCTCCTCTTCTTCCAACCACGACAAGCGTTATATCCCTATTTTCGGAACCCTTTCTCTCAATGCATTGTAGTCTGTCGACAAAGTTCTAATTAAAAGTACACCGTTCCTAAAGGGATGGATTAAGATAAATGTACTGAAAACCCTATTAACTGAGAACTCCATGAGAAAATCTGTTGGCCAGCAATGGTCGAATTACATTTATTCAGCACCTTCAAGGGAACCACACGTGCAAAGCCCATTACGCACCCACATAAGGTAAGTCTGATTACCAAATACTGAGAAGTCCTTAATTAAGAAAGGCATCATTTCATAAGTAGGAATCGTACCCCAAGGGACCAGCTTCTACATTCTGAATGTCTGGGAGAGAATTTTAGCAGCACAGAAAGTTTGCCATCAAAGTGAAACATAAACACAATCGTAGTGAATTTCAGCTAACTACTCATTGAACACATAGCTGCTTTACTGTCATTCTATTAATTTAAACGTTTTTTAAATATTTTACAGCCACTTTATGAATTTTCTGACCGCTAGTCACTGTTATAATGCTAATCCTGTAGAATCCAGCAACGACACTGGTCCCATGATTTTGTTTATTTTCTAACGCTTCCACATGGAGATATTACGTTGTCTTAACCTTCTCATCTTCAACCTAGCTACATGACAGGATGTTGCATTAATATGAAAGAGAGGAGTGGTTTGATAAAAGATTGGTAATGTTACAGGCTGACCCCATTGCAGATGTTGCATTGCATCAACCAATGGTTGCGTTTACCTCCCAGTCCGGCATCAGGTTGCTAAAAAAAGTGATGTTTTAGACAGCTGCTCCACTCGGGAGGCCCTTCAAGTGATGTTTTAGACAGCTGCTCCACTCGGGAGGCCCTTCAAGTGATGTGGTTATTTTATATGTTTAACACTTATCGAGGCGTTGTGCGATCTGGCAGGCGTCTGCAATGCAGTCAACCTGGAACATGGCCAATTACAACCACTACAACACTTTTTATTGTTGTCATATCTCCCAGGAATTTCAATAATTCAAATTATTTAGTTTGCAATGACAGCAACAAGTCAACAAATAAATAAACGATAAGGTATTAAAACAGGGTTCCTCAACTGGTGGCATGCAAAGCGTAATTTGGCCCGCGGGTGATTTATTTGTTCTCCAATATTTTAGAGCAACAATGTTTTTTTTTTTTACCTGAACCAGGTTTTCCTTTAGGATTTTGGCTGTGCTTAGCTCTATTCCTATTTTTTCCCCCCTTCTTTTAAACTCCCTACTCCTTGCCGATGACAAATATAAGTGTAACGGATGTGAAATGGCTAGCTAGTTAGCGGGTACACGCTAATAGCGTTTCAATCAGTTACGTCACTTGCTCTGAAACCTAGAAGTAGTGTTGCCCCTTGCTCTGCAAGGGACGCGGCTTTTGTGGAGCGATGGGTAACGGCGCTTCGTGGGTGTCAGTTGTTGATGTGTGCAGAGGGTCCCTGGTTTGCGCCCAGGTCGGGGCGAGGGGACGTACTAAAGTTATACTGTTACATTGATGCTGTTGACCCGCATCACTGGTTGCTGCGGAAAAGGAGGAGGTTGAAAGGGGGGTGAGTGTAACGGATGTGAAATGGCTAGCTAGTTAGCGGGTACGCGCTAATAGCGTTTCAATCAGTTACGTCACTTGCTCTGAAATCTAGAAGTAGTGTTGCCCCTTGCTCTGCAAGAGCCGCGGCTTTTGTGGAGCGATGGGTAACGATGCTTCGTGGGTGTCAGTTGTTGATATGTGCAGAGGGTCCCTGGTTCGCGCCCGGGTCGGGGCGAGGGGACGGACGTAAAGTTATACTGTTACATAAGCATAACATGATGCAGCCACCACCATGCTGGAAAATATGAAGAGTGGTACTAAGTGATGTTTTGTGTTGGATTTTCCCCAAACATAACACTTTGTATTCAGGACAAAAAGTACGTTTCTTTGCCACATTTTTTACAGTTTTACTGTAGTGCCTTACTGCAAACAGGATGCATGTTTTGGAATATTATATTGTACAGGCTTCCTTCTTTTCACTCTGTCATTTATGTTAATGTTGTGGGGTAACTACAACGATGTTGATCCATCCTCAGTTGCCTCATATCACAGCCATTAAACTCTGTAACTGTTTTAAAGTCACCATTGGCCACCGAAATCCCTGAATGGTTTCCTTCCTCTTCAGCAACTGAGTTAGGAAGGACGACTGTATCAGTGTAGTGACTGGGTGCATTCAAAGTGTAATTAAAAACTTCATCATGCTTAACCCTCCTGTTGCATTCGTTTTATGTTAATGAATTCTGTGTTCCAGGTCCAAAATGACCGCCCCATTATAGCTGATTATATTATAGCTTATCTTTTTATCAACTTAAGTTCTTGTGAACGTTACATGTTTTGAACTTCTATTTGCTATTTATGGCCTGTAAGCCTCATTTACCTGAGCTCATACAACTCGTTTTTGAGTTTAAAAAAAGCAGAATATATGGATTATTTTGACTATAACAAATACTCAGATGAAACATATTGTGCTATTTATCACAGATCAATAAAATGTATTCATAAAGCACTTCTTACATCAGCTGATGTCACAAAGTGCTGTACAGAAACCCAGCCTAAAACCCCAAACAATGCAGATGTAGAAGCACGGTGGCTAGGAAAAACTCCCTAGAAAGGCCAGAACCTAGGAAGAAACCTAGAGAGGAACCATGCTATAAGGGGTGGCCAGTCCTCTTCTGGCTGTGCTGGGTGGAGATTATAATAGAACATGGCCAAGATGTTCAAATGTTCATAGATGACCAGCAAGGTCAAATAATAATATTCACATTAGTTGTAGAGGGTGCAACAGGTCAGAACCTCAGGAGTAAATGTCAGTTGGCTTTTCATGGCCGATCATTAAGAGTATCTCTACCGCTCCTGCTGTCTCTAGAGAGTTGAAAACAGCAGGTCTGGGACAAGGTAGCATGTCCGGTGAACAGGTCAGGGTTCCACAGCCTCAGGCAGAACAGTTGAAACTGGAGCAGCAGCACGACCAGGTGGACTGAGGACAGCAAGGAGTCATCGGGGCAGGTAGTGTTGAGGCATGGTCCTAGGGCTGAGGTACACACACACACACACACACACACACACACACACACACACACACACACACACACACACACACACAGAGACAGAGACAGAGACAGAGACAGAGACAGAGACAGAGACAGAGACAGAGACAGAGCGCATACTTAAATTCACACAGGACACCGGATAAGACAGGAAATACTCCAGATATAACAGACTGACCCTAGCCCCCCAACACATAAACTATTGCAGCACAAATATTGGAGGCTGAGACAGGATGGGTCGGGAGACACTGTGGCCCTGTCTGACGATACCCCCGGGACAGGGCTAAACAGGCAGGATATAACCTCACCCACTTTGACAAAGGACAGCCCCCACACCACTAGAGGGATATCTTCAACCACCAACTTACTATCCTGAGACAAGGCCGAGTATAGCCCATGATGATCTCCCCCACGGCACAACCAAAGGGGGGGCGCCAACCCGGACAGGGCGATCACGTCAGTGACTCAACCCACTCAAGTGACGCACCTCTACTAGAGACGGCATGGAAGGGTACCAGTAAGCCAGTTACTCAGCTCCTGTAATAGGGTTTGATGCAGAGAATCCCAGTGGAGAGAGGGGAACAGGCCAGGCAGAGACAGCAAGTGTGGTTCGTTGCTCCAGAGCCTTTCCATTCACCTCACACTCCTGGGCCAGACAACACTCAATCATAGGACCTACTGAAGAGATGAGTCTTCAATAAAGACTTAAAGGTCAAGACCGAGTCTGTGTCTCTCACATGGATAAGCAGACCATTCCATAAAAATGGAGCTCTATAGGAGAAAGCCCTGCCTCCAGCTGTTTGCTTAGAAATTCTAGGGACAGTAAGGAGGCCTGCGTCTTTTGACCGTAGCGTACGTGTAGGTATGTACGGCAGGACCAAATCGGAAAGATGGGTAGCAGCAAGCCCATGTAATACTTTTGTAGGTTAGCAGTAAAACCTTGATATCAGCCCTAGCCTTTACAGGAAGCCAGTGTAGAGAGGCTAGCACTGGAGTAATATGATATTTTATTTTGGTTCTAGTCAAGATTCTAGCAGCCGTTAACGGGATCGATATGACAACAGCCAGTGAAAGTGCAGGGTGCCAAATTCAAACAACAGAAATCTCATAATTAAAATTCCTCAAACATACAAGTCTCTTATACCATTTTAAAGGTAATCTTGTTGTTAATCCCACCAAAGTGTCCGATTTCAAAAAGGCTTTACAACGAAAGCACCACAAACGATTATGTTAGGTCACCGCCAAATCACAGAAAAAACCCTGCCATTTTTCCAGCCAAAGACAGGAGTCACAGAAAGCACAAATAGAGATACAATTAATCACTAACCTTTGATGATCTTCATCAGATGACACTCATAGGACTTCATGTTACACAATACATGTATGCTTTGTTCGGTAAAGTTCATATTTATATAAAAAAATCTCAGTATACATTGGCGCGTTATGTTCAGTAGTTCCAAAAACATCCGGTGATTTTGCAGAGAGCCACATCAATTTCCAGAAACACTCATAATAAACGTTGATCAAAGATACAGGTGTTATACATCGAATTTTAGATCCACTTCTCCTTAATGCAACCGCTGTGTCAGATTTCAAAAAAGCTTTACTGAAAAAGCAAACCATGCAATAATCTGAGGTCGGAGCTCAGAGCCCAATCAAGACAATAAGAAGCTAGTGGTTAGAGCGTTGGGCTAGTAACCGAAAGGTTGCAAGTTCAAATCCCCGAGCTGACAAGGTACAAATCTGTCGTTCTGCCCCTGAACCAGGCAGTTAACCCACTGTTCCTAGGCCGTCATTGAAAATAAGAATTTGTTCTTAACTGACTTCCCTAGATAAAGGTAAAATAACCACAGGTGTACAGAAGTTAAATAAAATTCCCGTTAAACAAAAATCCCGAAAATTATCAAAATGTATTTTGTGCGTTCAGGTGCCCTGTGTGGACAAAGTCATGGAACCTTATGACAATCAGATTAAATTAACTACATTTTTCAGAGAGAAAACTTGTAAATCGGTCCAATTCGACCGGAACACAGCAGGAGTGTTAAAGGGGCTAAGTCTGCTTTTTCATTTTTACCCATCTACCAATAGGTGCCCTTCTTTGCAAGGCATTGCTTTGCCTAGCTGGCACCTTTGATATCCAGCCCAGGACTGGCAAGAGAAGAGAAAGAAAAATAGAAGACTCCTTCAGAGGTTTTAATTAAATAACGGGCAACTTTCAGTTTCACTTCCAGTGTTAGCAGCTGTCTAGTTCTTTCCGGACTGTAGAATACAGGGGAGTATAACCACTTGGCCTGATCAGTTCTGTTCCAAGAGGTGTATTTTAGTAACAGAAGATGGAAACTTGGACTTTTCAATTTAAAATCATTTTGTGGAACATTGATAGCACCTCTTCATGTTTGCTTTGGGATTGTTACATCCATGTTGTTGTGACATTTAAAAATCTAACTTCCAATTGTTGCTGCCTTGGAAAGCAGTTTAATGCTCATGTTATGTAATGGTTATATATCTAGTTGAAAGTAACTGAGGTATTTATCTCTATTGGATCCTAGAAATTCAATTGACTCGAAGAGAAAAGAAGACAGCCAACCCAGTATAAGGATCATCAACTAGATTCAGCCGTGGGCTGATGTTTACTTCAGCGGATGGTCAGGTTGGACAGAACATAATCACAAATCATTTGTAGACTTCAACTTGACAGCAAGAATCTCAGATATACGTAATACTTGACTAAAACAATCATTTCAAACCTGGCTTACATTTGTGTTTCACATATCTTCAGAAAGTATTCACACCCCTTGACCTATTGCACATATTGTTGTGTTACAGTCTGAATTTAAAATGGATTACATTGAGATTTTGTGTCACTGGCCGGAACACAGCAGGAGTGTTCTGGCAGTACTTAATGTCAAAGTGGAATTATGTTTGTAGAAATGTTTACAATTTAATAAAACATGAAAAGCTGAAATTTCTTGAGTCAATAAGTATTCAACTTGTTATGGCAAGTCTAAATAGGTTTTGGAGTACACATTTGCTTAACAAGTCACATAATAATTTGCATGGACTTACTATGTGCAATAATAGTGTTTAACATGATTATTGAATGACTACCTCATATCTGTACTCTACACACACAATTATCTGTAAGGTCCCTCAGTCGAGCAGTGAATTTAAAACACAGATTCAACCACAAAGACCAAGGACATGCTGATCTCTGGTGGCCAAACCAGAGTCGTACACCCAACATCTCCGTGACCAAAGGATCTCGATGATCAAGAACAGCTCAATCTTAAGTATAATATGAGCGTAATTCCTTTGTCTCTCTTCCTCCCCCCTTCCTCTCTCTGAATTCGCCATCGTGTTATAACCAAACTGTCATGTTTTGTTAGTCTTCTAGAGACTGAATTTACTGTATAATGTTAGTATGCTTTGTGTGTTCTGTACCGGTTTAATTAGTTAGTAAATAAATAATTGAGCCAATTTGTGTATCGCTGATTCATAAATAAAGTAGGGTTCGTGCAGACTACAAAAAATAACTATGTTCAAGACGAGACTGACCATGGTAGATATTCATTAATAAGCGACTGTTATCTGTGATATGAAAATATCTCAGGAGAATTCAATTCGGGAGATAGTAACTCTTTAAACAACATTTTCCCGTGATGGTCCCGGCCTTCCTAGTCAATAAATGTTTACATGATTAGTTTAATCACGTTATAATTAACCATAGAGTTACATCAGATGTGCCCTTCCAAGAAGGCTCAAGGTAATTTGCCACAGATAAAATGACGTCAAATCACATTATATGTACAGTAGCTTTGATTGGACTGATAATGTCAGCATCTTACTTTCAAAATGTCACGGATCCCTCCGGAACTGTGTCATTACACACACCTGGTCCCCACTCCCACTGATTGTAATTGTATAAATGTGCCCTTTGGTTCACCATTTGACTGTTGATTATTGTTCCCATGTCCGTTGGTCGTGTGAATACCTATGAGTTGTCTCAGCCTGTGCTGCGTGTTCTGTTCTTTCTGTATTACGTGTCTCGTCCCGTGATCTATTCCTCCGCCTGTCTCCAAATCGTTTATACCAGTGTGACACAAAATCTTAGCTAGCAGTCATCATCATGAATCAAGTCGACAATCTACTGGCAAATCCTTTTTAATCCTTGTCATATCGAGATAAATATTGAACATAAATTATATATAAAACAAATCGGTGCTCATCGGCCATTGGACATGAACATTACACACAACAAGTTGGAAATCGCAAATTCAGCCATGAGTGGTTTGTGCCTCACGCTAATAATTTGGTCTATTTGCCCCTCTTAATTTCACCTACTGTTCTTACTTGATGGTGCACATGCAGCCTATAACCTGTTTTAGAGAAATGTTTATATGCTCATATGCCCACTTTATTTATCCTAAGACTCTAACTTGGTGTACAGGGAGAACACTGTAAGAACGCCCCATGTTCTGAATTCGGTTCAAAAGTGCTAAACAAATAGTTATATTGACTACGTCTGTCCTAGCTCGCTCATTAATGTCTTAATCGAAATTATGGATTGCCTCTTATCCGCTTGTCGTCCCCTTATGCCACAGTTTGTACATCTCAATTGTCAGTAGAAACCACATTTGTTTAAGCAAGTCAGCCATATCAGCTATGTTTAAGGCATTAAATGAGGCTGAATGAACTGTTTCGCTGCCAGACAAGGCTCCGCTGATAGCCAGGCCTTAACAGTTTGTGGGCACCGTTTGTCACCGTTATAGTGCAATTAATGGGTTGTTTAGTGTTGTGTTGTGTAGTGGCCTTGCTGGCATGCATCCCACTTTTATTTATTTTTGCCCCACCAAGATTTACATGCTAGAATCGCCACTGGCTGGGATACACAGTAGCAGATATCTGTCATTACATCTAAACCAGGCCCCTGTAACTGACTGAAAATGGCCACATCAATACACCAAGGTGAGGGTTATACCGATACCCTTAGTATGTATAGCAGTAGGGACTCTAGGTATTTCAACGTAGGTAAAAACTACATGTGCTATAAAAAGTGTGTGCTTTTATAACAGGTTATTATTAACAGTCAATAACAGGCTATTAATTAAATTACAGCGAGTAAGGGACTTTCAGAGATAAATACAAAGTCATTTCCACAAAGATGATAGCCTTCCCAGAAATATCTGAAGCTATGTAAAGATAAAGTTAATCAAATATTCATTTATTAAACAAAATATTGGGATGACAGATTATTTGTTAATTATCACATGGATGAATTCATTATTATAGGTTATTTGGTTGTTTACTGGATAGATACTGTACATACATTGTCTGGCGATTTCATTCCTTAATATCTATTGTGACTTTAGATCATCTGTGGGAATGTTTTGATTGCAACCTTTTTGTTGAGGAGAGGATTAAATATTATTATTCTGAAAATATGTATTATTCTACACTCATGGCTCTTAGCTGTTGTTTCTATTATTTAAAAATGTTTTAGACAGCTGAAACTACATTTAGTGCTCTAAATTGCCCACAGAGCTCTGAGAAATGGATTTCTCTAGATGCCTCAGTGTCTACGGAACATAATCTACAGGTAAAAAACTTGGACGTTCTCCCCTTTCTCAACCATAAACTGTACAAACATATCACGGTCCCAGCTTTGATGCACCTGTACTGACCTCGCCTTCTGGTTCACCCCAATACCATCAAGAAGGCGACTTCAGTACAGGTTCATCAAAGCTGGGACAGAAAGACTGAGAAACAGCTTCTATCTCAAGGCCATCAGACTCCACCCAGTACCCTGCCCTAAACTTAGTCACTGTCAAAAGCTGGCTACCACCCGGTTACTTATCCCTGCACATTAGATGCTGCTGCCCTATGTTAATAGACGTGTGTTAAAGGAATTTTGATTCCTGTTTATTAACCAACTCAATTAAAACACTCTGCCCATAAAAAAGAATTTGTAAGATAATTATTTGCATAAAATGGACAGATACCAGTCTTAAAATCAATCAATCAATAGCGTTTATTCTCGAGAGTACTGATCATATGTCACAGTGGCGTGTATAAGTGGCAGGGAAGTCAGGCGCAGGAGAGTCAAATATAGTGTAGAATGGAGTTTATTTAATAAAGTCCCAGTAATCTGCTCCATAACACTCACAGGAAAAAACATAAAACAAAATCTGGGTACGAAGACCCGTCGCACACCTATACACAACAACACAACACTTGACAACGAATAATCTCTGACAAAGACATGAAGGGAAACAGAGGGTTAAATACACAATAGGTAATGGATGGGATTGAAAACAGGTGTGTGGGAAGACAAGACAAAACCAATGGAAAATGGATCGATGATGGCTAGAAGACCGGTGACGTCGACCGCCGAACACCGCCCGAACAAGGAGAGGCAACGACTTCGGCAGAAGTCGTGACATCATAATACATTTTACATCAGGTTATATAATAAATATGATGTCATAGGTTTTAATGTCCAACCTCCTCTCAGATACAATGGCAATACAGTTCGAGTTCTCATTACTGTCTGCCACCTGTTCAACTATCTACAACCAACTCAAGGTCTTTCCCCTCCCTGGGTAGAGACAGAATGCCCTGTAAGGAACACAGCATTCCAGCCTGTCTGAAGATAACTCCATTCTTTCTAATAAGGAACATATTACACTCAGAATTATGATTATAATAAGTTTCATTCATACAGTAACGTCTAAATCAAATGTATACATATTTTAGTCATTAAACACAAAAATTCCGTAACATATCCACCCTATGACTAAATATTATACCTTTAATCGTACTTATAGTTTTATTAGAAATATTAAAAAGCACAATTCTATTTTTATTATAAATATTTCTTGTTTTCCAAATACAACCTAAATCAACCACAACATATTACACTACATCAATATATGTATTGTATATTATATATATATGTATTGTATATTGTATATATTGTATATATATATACATCAGAATCATAAAAAGCATCAACACAAGATGAGAACTAATATTTATAATGTCTCAAAGTAGCCGGATCCATCCTCGGTCTGGGAACCAGTATTCATCCTCCCACTGGTCAGAACTTGGAATCGGTTCATATCCTTATCATCAATATTGTCCTTGATTTCTCCAGAGTCCTGGAAATGAGACCTTTCACACCCAGAATCAAACAGCATTCACACAGAATAAAAACACTCATACAGGTGAAATTGGCCCACGACACAGTGATTAAGGACAATTGTCCATTCCCCAAACATACTGTCACATCCATTTTCAAGAGAATTATCACCCCAGAGTTTTCTGCCAATTCGGGAGCTAAGGTGGTTAAACGAATCAGGGCCTAGGTCACTGATCCGTCTAGAGCCGTGCCATCAGGGATAAATGTGCAACATTCTGCTCCAAATAAGACGCACACGCCACCCTTTTCTGCCGATAACATATCCAATACTATCCTATGTAAATACTATTGTCAAAAGATCCGGACGGATCACTCCTCCTCTCTCTTCTACCTGGTTCCAGGTCGTTGTTTTAGATAAGGGTGAAAAGCATGTCTAAATAAATACTATCGGTCCAATTGGTAGGCAGGTCAGGCCACAACCTCATCCCTCCACATAACAACTAGACATCCACTCTGGGCCTTTTTATCTTACTGAAATCCCCGGAAGTCAACCATCCAGTCAGGTCTTACTTCCCCTTCATCCCATCCGTTTGTAATGTGCCAGGTCCTATAATAATAGTGTCCTTCTGTAACTGTGAAAGTAGGAATGGAGGTAATGGGCACATGGGGATAAAGGTTATGCAGATCAAAGCAACTGTCATTGTCTGGCTTCCCTGCCTTCATGAACAGCTTTATCATACAGGACATTCCCCGGAGTATATCAATTCCATCAAATGGAAAGGAGATGGTGGTCAGCTGTGGTTTGGCAGTAGCACAGACATTTTAACCAAAGTTGGAATCCCCAAACCCAGTCTCCACCTCTATCACTTCTTTTAAGGTAATTGTCTGAACTATTCGTACTGGTCCTTTACCCTGGATGTTTTATACTTGGAATGTCCGTGGCGTTAGGGGGATGAATTGAACTCTGGCTGACCATAGTCTTCTTAACAGCTCTAACCTCTGCCACCTGGAATGGTACCATAGTATCAGTTGAAAACTGGTCGAAACCAACATACCATAACCCGAAATCCTGGGACTTTACCGTTTTTAATGTTAATTCATACCTTTATACAATACTTCCTCTGCTCGGAAACACAGTCAGAAACTCCAACCCTTACTATACTCCATCTGTTCCTAAATTGGATGCATGGGTTTACATAGCTCTCTCTCTCTCTGTGTGTGAGCAATGACCTGTGTCCATGAACCACATGGAGACCTACACAGCCTAAATTCTATAATGACTCTTAGTCCTAGACTGCCCAGGAGTCAGAGACCCCTTTTGGTCTACATAAAACTCCATTGACACATCCTTCCTAACCTCCACTCTAACTTCCTGTCTGTCCAGATCAAGGGATCTCTTATGCTTGATTAATACAAAATTCTCATCATCGAAACCATGGGTCAAGTTACCACCTTCTGCATACTCAGGTTGGGTGTGGTGTATTTAGGAATATGACTCCCACAATAAGACAGCTCAGACCAATCAGCGCCCCTGTAAAGCCCCACCCTCTCCCAGAGAACATATCAATCGCCAGAGGCCAAGCCACACCTTCACTTCTATGAACGCTCACAGTGATGAGAGGGCGGGGTCAGGGAATCTTCATTAAGGAGTTGACCCCCGAACTTTAATAGCTACGGTTCTTCTCCTTAACTCTGTGATCATTCGGCAGTGTCAGTGTGTCTCACCCTCCCACAAGTGTGAAATGCCCTCAGGTAGCCCTTTTCAGTTATTCTCACTGTGAATGCAGTCACAAGGAGTGCTTGGTCTAGCCCCTCCCAATGGGGCTGCATTCCACCTATTCTCCTCAGGTGATTGGACCCAGATCCAGTCCCTTGACCCAATCATGTCGGTAATCCCCTCCTGTAGTTCTCCTGTAGAGCATAAAATCTTGGACATACAGGTTTGGTTAACAAACAGTTTTTTAATGTGTTCTGCTAGAACCTCTGTCATTCTATCTGTTCTATTTGATTAGCTAGAATGTCATCCATTATTATCCTAGGGACCCAACTCTAGGAAGAATATCTTGACCTAATTTTTTAGTTACCATACTCGTCTCCGCCAAGTAAGTTGGGAACGCTATATATATACGTATATAATTTTTTATTTTTTTATTATTATTATCTGATAGGCCACATCTGATAGGCCACATCCTATCCTAGACCATCCCCCCTTTTATACTTGGCTCCGCCCTTGTATCAATCCTGAATCAACATAACAATTCTCTGTTAAGTGTTTTCCCTTAGTTCCTGAAACCAACTAAGTTTTTCATTCCCTCTGTCTCCCCTCAGTAACCGTGACCCAGTCTGTGCCACTCCTATCTCTCTGCTCTGCTCTGCTCGCACCCACCCTTCTAAGTTCTGTATAATGGTACGGCTTATCTCGGGACGCATTCCACTGATTATACTGGGCCTTGAGTCCCTTCACTGCCTGTAGCTTGGTCCCAAACATTAACTAAGTGTCTTTCTGTTATCTGAACCCATGGAATTACAACCCAAACAAAAAAATGTCTATGGTGGCAATTTCTACAGTCCTTACATAGGTTAAATAAGGTTACTAATGAAATATCTCCTTCAGGAGCCCACTGTATTTTATCTAAACCTCCATAGGTTGACCAATGGCGCCCTCTAGTGACTTTATCCTCCACCAATATCCACAATTTTTGTATCACCTCAGAAGCCACCAGCCATACCACCACTTCAACGAAGTGTTATTTATTATATTATACAAAATAAAGAACCCTTTATCTAAAAAATTAACGTATTTATGAAAAATCAGAAAACAAAACTTCAAATATTCCATATGCGAGTGTGTCCCTTTAAAATAAAACACTCCCAGCCAGCCATACCAGTTTGCGGGCCGTTCATTGTTCCCCATACTGAAAACAAATAATGTTTAGAATACGTTTACTTCTTGTTCGAATTCCCTGGTGTTACCTAACCAAAAACCAATAACTTTTAGCCACTTTTGAAAAGTGACTCAAGGCTATAATGCACGCCTTTTCCCTCTAAATTACACAACCAATTTTCTCTGTCATAATTTGATACGGCCACACCCGGTGGGGAAAGTACAAATTGTATCCCGTTCCTCCTATAATACCCAATGCAAAACTCAACGTTGGGGTTAATATACGGATTTGCCAATCATTATCAAATGTTGAATATACAGGTTTAGTAATTTTATCAAATAGATTAGTATAGTTCAAATCAAGATATGCGTTTACATATACATTCACACTGTTGCTCTCTTTAATTAAAAAACTCCTCTACTATAGTATTTATTACTAAATGGAATTAACAATCCCCAATATAAGAATTCTTATCAAATATCTATTAAAATTAATCACAGTCACAACATCATTGCCTGGTTGCAAAAGTGCATCGTGAGTTATGTCAACAACTAGCGCTCAACCGGTGTTCAGAACGCAGCAACTTTCAACGAACTGTAAATCATTGTTGACTAACTGCAACAGGCAATAGTACGGGTTCGATAAACCAAACCCAATTTATCACAAAGGTTGGATCTTGAATAGAATTTACAACGTCAATCAACATCTCTCAATCGAAATTATACTGCCAGAAGTACAGAAAATAGTGTACCTGAACAAAGGCCAAATCCATTCGAGTACCGTAATTGTATATCCCACCTAATGACGTTGTTTTACGTCGTTACACAACAAATCAACCTGCCTTTAGCAACGTACCCTGAAAATTAGTAGCCAATACAATACCAAAACTAACTCTCTTATTCCTGCCTCTAGGCAAAACATCCACTTACTCCAACTGAGTTTTGCACCAAAACTATCGTATAAGTAAAATCAACTTCTCAACTTTCTCTACTCCAAAATGTAAACGTACCATATACTTCGCTAAATTTAAATCGCATGTCAGTCATCCATAATAATTATAACATTCCGATGGGCACAACTTTATCGTATTTCTACGTTATTCTTTAGAATTCATCAGGTTTAGGTAACTGACACTTCTACGATTCAGTAATATAAATACGACTCATGTCTCCATACATTATTCATGAAGATCATTGAGGCAACACAACGTATCACATCGAAAGAGCATCGCTATCATTTAGAATTAGATTAGTATTTTATTTTAACCTCTAACGAGCCTCTACCCCGGGTCCGGGATCACCCCCCACCCCCCCCCCCCACACTGATTAGCATAGCTAGCATAGCTTCACAAGTAGATAGTAGCATCTAAATATCATTAAATCACAAGTCCAAGACACCAGATGAAAGATACAGATCTTGTGAATAAACCCATCATTTCTGTTTTTTAAAATGTTTTACAGGGAAGACACAATATGTAAATCTATTAGCTAACCACGTTAGCAAAATACACCATCTTTCTTTGTCCACCATTTTCTCTCTCCACCACTAGCTATCACCAATTCGGCTAAACTAAGATATTGATAGCCACAAACCAAGAAAAAAACTCATCAGATGACAGTCTGATAACATATTTATGGTATAGGATAGGTGTTGTTAGAAAAAAGTGCATATTTCAGGTAGAAATCACAGTTTACAATTGCACCGACCATCACAAATCGACTAGAATTACTAGATAGAGCAACGTGTATGACCAATTTACTCATCATAAAACATTTCATAAAAATAGACAAAGCATAGCAATGGAAAGACACAGTTCTTGTGATTTCAGACCATATTTCAGATTTTCTAAGCGTTTTTCAGCGAAAACACAATAAATCGATAAGTTAGCATACCACATGTGCAAACGTTAGTAGAGCATCGATTCAAGTCAAAGAGAACTATAACGTAATCATCGCCAAAATATATTAATTTTTTCACTAACCTTCTCAGAATTCTTCCGATGACACTCCTGTAACATCATTTTACAACATACATATACAGTTTGTTCGAAAATGTGCATATTTAGCCATACAAAACCGTGGTTATACAATGGAAATAGTCACAACTCAAGCATCAAAATGAGGGACGTCAGCTTTCAGAGTGATCTAGTTTAATCGAAAGCTAATCATATACTTGACTAAAAAATACAGGGTTGACAGGAATCGAAAGACAAATTAGTTCTTAATGCAACCGCTGACTTACATTTTTTAAATTATCCTTACTTTTCAATACAGGGTTCGCCAAGTGACGCGATAACAAACAAAATGGCGAAATATGCGTTTAAAATATTTCGACAGAACAACGATTTATCATATTAAATATTGCTTACTTTGAGCTGTTCTTCCATCAGATTCTTGGGCAATGTATCCTTTCTATGTTGTAATCTTCTTTTGGTCGATAGATGTCCTCTGTCCTTCGAAATATCCACTAACGATCGAACGGGACCCCAAAACGTGTCCAAAGTTTCAGAGTGCACAACAAAGAAATTCCTCAAAATCGCACTAAACGGATATAAATTGCTATAAAACGGTTCAAATTAACTACATTATGATGTTTTTAACAACTATAACGACTAAAAACATGACCGGAGAAATATCACTCTCTAAACAACGATTTGGAAGGAGGCAGGTCTGATGTCCATCTTGCGCACGACGCATGCAGGAAGAGAGCGGTACTTCTACGTTTTCTTGTTTTATAGTGGCTGTGATTGTGCAATAGACTCCATTCAAAACGTGATGACGTACAGACACCCAGAGGAAGACGTAGGCAGTGTCGGTTTCTTCATAGCATTCACTGTCGCCTTAAAAACAGACTCCAGATCAGGGGTAAAAATTTCTGAAATCTGACCCCTGTCATGAAAAGTGCTGTAGATATTGTTCTGTACCACTCAGAGACAAAATTCCAACGGCTATAGAAACTAGAAAGTGTTTTCTATCCAATAATAACAATAATATGCATATTGTACGATCAAGAATTTAGCACGAGGCAGTTTAATTTGGAGACCCAAATATGCTAATGCAGAACAGCACCCCCTATAGTTCCAAGAAGTTAACCTAAACAAGTTATTAAAACGTTTCAGTTTATATCCTATACCGACACTAATGACCATATTTTCTCAGGCAAACATACAAATGGTTAAATTACAATTAAAAGACTCCGATTTTAGTCAGAGCATTTACCGTGAATCGAAGTCAGGTCTCAAGCTTGGGAGACAGCTATTTAACCCCTGAACACCATCACTTTTGGAATAAAGGAACCAATAACCCTATTATTATAATTTTCTGTAGTCGCAAACTCCGACGCTGAGGCAATTCCCAGAAAATAGTCCTAAATTTATAGATCCAATCGCGCTTGACTTTCCCCTTAGTTGAATTATAATTTCGGGGGTTTCTGTTTACAATTGCGGCGCTGATGTCCTTTTTTTTTTACAATATCTACATGGAGCCTCGCATTCCCTGGCGAAATGTCAGTTTTTATTACAATTGTAACATCTTTGTCCCCCCTTTCTCCCTTCTTCTGACGTTGCATTTTTGTCTAACTTAGTCTTGTTCTCTCTGTCTTTCTTAGGTCCTTTCCCCTTTAGGCCTCCTTCATGCCTGTTCAGAATTACCCCAATAGTTACGGTCAGATGTTTTGACTCAACCTGTTCTCTCTGTTTACAGTCTCGGTGATTGTGGCCTATTTTATTGCAGTATTTACACGGGGCCTCACAATCTGTAGTTAAATTACCCGTTTTACAGTTAAAGCATCTATCTCCCCCTTTCTTCTGACGGTCTCTGTCCACTTTTGTCCTTCCCTCGGCTCCAGCAGGCTCCACATATGGTGTTGGTGGTTGTGCGGGCAGCACCTGCTGCCTTCTCCTCACCACCACTATTTTATCATCAGGATTATCTCTCCACGCTCGATCGGCCAGAGAGGGATGCAATTTAGGCTTATGGGGAGCCTCCTGAGGAGCCGTGGGAATCCTAGTTTTCTGTTCCTGACAACCTACTAATTTTTTCTTTTCTCCCTCAGCTCTCTTCCTCGCCTCGGCTAACCATACCCTTGCTGTATCAAGCCCCTCTGCCCGTTGTTTATCTACCTTGTCTCTACTAACCCTATTTATTTGTTTAATCATTGATTCCAGTTTTTCTTTATTTAAACGTCCGTCAAATTTGTATTTTTTTCTCCATTTTAAACAGAATTCAATGTTCCTTTTGTCTTTCTGTTCCAAATAACGATAATCTCCCGTCCATTCCGGGACCTCCTTGGAGGATTTACTTCCCATGTTTAATAAATCTTGTCGCTCCCAGTAGCTATGATATTTATCAGTATGTGTTGTTCTTATCGTTAGTTTTTACCTAATTACTTTGGTTGTTTTCCCGTTTGGAAACTTTATCTATAGCGTTGCTCCGCTATATTAGGTTTCCCTCTCTCGTGGAACCTCTTGTCTATAGATTCGGCTTAGATTTATAGATCTTAGTTTCCCTCTCCACCTTTTTTGATACTTCTTTCAGTATTGAATAAGTGCAGTCACCCTGCCCGAGCAGAACCACCCTTCCTTCTCACAAAGCCTATTTAGGTATGTCTTTTGAATTAATGGCTGTCCCATCTGCACAACACGACTGCACCCGTCAACACCTGTTTCAGTATCTTGGCTTAGTCTCGGGACTGGCCTCTCATGACTAAGATTAGTTTAGATTATGGCAGTGCACCTTGCCGCAGGTCTTTTGCGGACCTGTCTCTGTGTATCGGTCATACAAAACCCCTTGGATCTGTTTGGAATAGCAAAGGTCCTATTATTGATAAATTCTAAATCTTTTAGAACATTAAATCAAGGATAACTTAAATCATTCCCCCCAGGATCGAGAATATAGGCTACTGACCTTGTCGCTGACTGGGAAAAGCAATGTTCATTTGATCTCGTCACCACCTCTGTCGTGTACCAGTTCACCACTGGCCTGAAATAAACCCTCAATTCAGAGGTCAGGTCTTTGTCTTACGGATCCTGGATCCGGCCGTGCACGGTTTCCAGCAGTTTCTTGGAACGACAGAGGCAGATTTTGAGATCCGGCTCGAAGGACCAAATTGTTAAAGGAATTTTGATTCCTGTTTATTAACCAATTCAATTAAAACACTCTGCCCATAAATAAGAATTTGTAAGATAATTATTTGCATAAAATGGACAGATACCAGTCTTAAAATCAATCAATCAATAGCGTTTATTCTCGAGAGTACTGATCATAATACATTTTACATCAGGTTATATAATAAATATGATGTCATAGGTTTTAATGTCCAACCTCCTCTCGGATACAATGGCAATACAGTTCGAGTTCTCATTACTGTCTGCCACCTGTTCAACTATCTACAACCAACTCAAGGTCTTTCCCCTCCCTGGGTAGAGACAGAATGCCCTGTAAGGAACACAGCATTCCAGCCTGTCTGAAGATAACTCCATCTTTCTAATAAGGAACATATTACACTCAGAATTATGATTATAATACGTTTCATTCATACAGTAACGTCTAAATCAAATGTATACATATTTTAGTCATTAAACACAAAAATCCCGTAACAACGTGGAACACTGGTCACTTTAATAATGTTTACATACTGTTTTACTAATTTCATATGTAGATACTGTATTCTATTCAAGGCCGTCCTATTCAATAATTGCTGAACATATACTATTCTATCCACATACTGTCCATAATGTCTATACATCCCATCACACTGTAATGTTGGAGCTAGGAACACAAGCATTTCGCTAAACCCCGATAACATCTTCTAAATATGTGTATGCGACCAAAGAAACTTGATTTGATAAAAGTTTCAACTGAATCATTTCCTGATCTCTCTTTTGACGTACGTATCAAGACTTTTTCAAGGACAACTTTTTTCCATCTTCGTAACATTGCAAAAATCTGAAACTTTCTGTCCAAAAATTATGCAGAAAAGTTAATCCATGCTTTTGTCACTTCTACTGTAGATTAGACTACTGCAATGCTCTACTTTCCCGGCTACCCAGGTATAGCAGTAAATAAACTTCAGTTAGTGCTAAACACGGCTGCTAGAATCTTGACTAGAACAATTTTTTTTTTATCATATTACTCCAGTGCTAGCCTCTACACTGGCTTCCTGTCAAGGCTAGGCCTGATTTCAAGGTTTTACTGCTAACATACAAAGCATTAAATGGGCTTGCGCCTACCTATCGCTCCGATTTGGTCCTGTCGTACATACCTACACGTACGCTACGGTCAAAAGACGCAGGCCTCCTTATTGTCCCTAGAATTTCTAAGCAAATAGCTGGAGGAAGGGCTTTCTCCTACAGAGCTCCATTTTTATGGAATGTCTGCCTATCCATGTGAGAGACACAGACTCGGTCTCAACCATTAAGTCTTTATTGAAGACTCATCTCTTCAGTAGGTCCTATGATTGAGTGTAGTCTGGTCCAGAGGTCTGAAGGTGAACGGAAAGGCACTGGAGCAATGAACCACCCTTGCTGTCTCTGCCTGGCCAGTTCCCCTCTCTCCACAGGGTTAGAGGCAGAGAATCCCGGTCTCGGGGGCTAAGTCACTGGCTTACTGGTGCTCGTCCATCCCATCCCTAGGAGGGGTGCGTCACTTGAGTGGGTTGAGTCACTGACGAGATCTTCCTGTCTGGGTTTGGCGCCTCCCTTGGGTTCGTACCGTGTGGGAGATCTTCGTGGGGGAGATCTTTGTGGGCTATACTCAGCATTGTCTCAGGGTAGTAAGTTGGTGGTTTGAAGATATCCCTCTATTGGTGTGGGTGCTGTGCTTTGGCAAAGTGGGTGGGGTTATATCCTGCCTGGTTGGCCCTGTCCAGGGGTATCGTCGGACAAGGTCACAGTGTCTCCTGACCCCTCCTGTCTCAGCCTTTAGTATTTATGATGCAATAGTTTGTGTCGGTGGGCTAGGGTCAGTCTGTTATGTCTGGAGTATTTCTGCTGTCTTATCCGGTGTCCTATGTGAATTTAAGTATGCTCCCTCTAATTCTCTCTCTCTCCCCTCCTGGAGGACCTGAGCCCTGGGACCTTGCCTCAGGACTACCTGGCCTGATGACTACTTGCTGTCCCCAGTCCACCTAGTCGTGCTGCTGCTCCAGTTTCAACTCTTCTGCCTGCGGCTATGGAACCCTGACCTGTTCACCGGACGTGCAACCTTGTTCCGGACAGGCTGTTTTCAACTCTCTCTCTCTACCGCACCTGCTGTCTCTAACTCTGAATGCTCGGCTATGAAATGCCAACTAACATTTTTACCCTCTACAACCACTGTGATTATTATTATTATTTGACACTGCTGGTCATCAATGAACATTTTAACATCTTGGCCTTGTACTGTTATAATCTCCACCCGACACAGCCAGAAGAGGACTGGCCACTCCTCAGACCCTCCTCTGAGTTTCTTTAACCTTTATTTAACTAAGCATGTCAGTTAAGAACAAAGTCTTATTTACAATGACGACCTACACTGGCCAAACCCGGACGATGCTGGGCCTCTAGCACTGACTTGCAGTGCCTTAGACCGCTGCACCTGTAATGAGCACGAAGGGGGACAGAGAGCTGGGTTCAAGCGCAGGGTGCAGCAGGTGTTTAGTGTAAAGGATCACAGGAGGAGGCAGGTAATCGGGTCCAGCAGAAGGTCATGCACAGGGGGTCGAAAAAGGCAACAGTACAGGCAGGGAAAAGGCTAGTAACTTTGTCCGGGAGATCAGGCCATAGGTTGATAACAGGAAATCCGATAGGCTAAGGTACAGGCAGGGAATAGGCAAAAGGGGTCGTTAGTGAGGCAGGCTAAAACGATCATACACAGGAAGAGAAAAGTACAGGAAATCCAGCGCTCCAAATAGAAGTGTATCACAAAACAAACAATACCTCACAAAGATGGGGTGCAAAGAACTGAACTAAATAGTGTGTGATAATGACATACAGGTGTGTGAATTGGTGATCAGAATTCAGGTGATTGGGATCTGGAGAGTGAGCTGCGTTCAGGGGATCTATGTGTTTGAGAGTGTGAGTTGGAAGCAGATGTTACAGCGTCACTCGGAAGCCATGGTTGCTTCTATTTCAAGTATTTATTCAACCAGGATTATCCTCTCTCCGCAGCACACAAAACGTTAAAACAAATCCGATCAGACACACATAAAACAATATTAAGAATAAAACGGAATTGAAAGTATACAGTGTACATTATAATTCTCAGAACATCCTGTCCTTCTGATGGTGACCATTCTGAAGACCCTTCCGTACGGTCTGAAGTCCTATCGAAAATGTATGAAATCCAAAACAAGATCGCAATGTATCCAGAATAAACTAAGAATTATCAGAAATGTAAATAACCTTGTGTCAGAAGAAACTGTAGGCTCCATTTCAGTCTTCAGCTATAGTTTTATAGTCTCTCTTTCTCATTCTCTCTCTTTCTTTCTCTCCTTCTCTCCTTCTCTCTGTCTCTCTGTTAAATATGTTGTCTCAACAGGAAATAGTCCTGAGATATGTCAATCTACCAAATGTATTTAAAGTGTTTATAGAAGATGCAGATTTTTACTTCAGGATGGAACTAATCCCTAAACTGAAAGGGGTAAATCACATGGGCCCATACAATATGGAAAGGTTAGAATAATATTATCCAGTGATTTGTATACAGTACATGTCCTCAGATATAATTCCAATGTGTGTTTAAGGTCATACAAGTCATATGTAAAAGGAATAGTAATTTATTTGTTTATTTGCGTTGTTTTTGCATAAGTAATTTTTAAACTTATTTTGTACATAATGTTGCCGCTACCATCTCTTATGACCGAAAATATCTTCTGGACATCAGGACTGCGATTACTCACCACAGACTGGAAGAATCCTGTCCAGTTTCCTAGCAAACATGCAATCTATGGACAATAAAATGATGACTGACGTGGAAGATTAAACTACCAACAGGACATTCAAAACTGTAACATCTTCTGCTTCACAGAGTCGTGGCTGAATGACGACACTATCAGCATACAGCTGGCTGGTTATACGCTGCACCGGCAGGATAGAACAGTGGCGTCTGGTAAGACAAGGGGCGGCGGACTATGTATTTTTGTAAATGACAGCTGGTGCACGATATCGTTTCCTTGTGGCTCAGTTGGTAGAGCATGGCGCTTGCAACGCCAGGGTTGTGGGTTCATTCCCCACGGGGGGACCAGGATGAATATGTATGAACTTTCCAATTTGTAAGTCGCTCTGGATAAGAGCGTCTGCTAAATGACTTAAATGTAAATGTCTCGAGCTATTGCTCACCTGAGGTGGAGTATCTAATGATAAGCTGTAGACCACACTATCTACCTAGAGAGTTTTCATCTGTATTTTTTGTAGCTGTTTACATACCACCACAGTCAGAGGCTGGCGCTAAGACAGCATTGAAAGAGCTGTATTCTGCCATAAATCGAATCAAATCAAATCAAATTGTATTAGTCACATGCGCCGAATACAACAGGTGTAGATCTTACAGTGAAATGCTTACTTATGAGCCCCTAACCAACAATGCAGTTTCAAAACAAATATGGATAAGATTAAGAGATACAAATAACAAGTAATTGAAGACCAGCAGTAAAATAACAATAGTGAGACTATATACAGGGGGGTACCGATACAGAGTCAATGTACGGGGGCAGTGGTTAGTTGAGGTAGACTGTACATGTAGGTAGAGTTATTAAAGTGACTATGCATAGATGACAACAGAGAGTAGCAGTGGTGTAAAGAGGGGGAGAAGGGGTGGGGGGGCAATGCAAATAGTCTGGATAGCCAATTGACTAGATGTTCAGGAGTCTTATGGCTTGGGGGTAGAAGCTGTTAAGAAGCCTCTTGGACCTAGACTTGGTGCTCCGGTACCACTTGCCATACGGTAGCAGAGAGAACAGTCTATAACTGGGGTGTCTGGGGTCTTGCCAATTTTTAGGGCCTTCCTCTGACACTGCCTGGTGTTGAGGTCCTGGATGGCAGGCAGCTTAGCCCCAGTGATGTACTGGGCCATATGCATTACCATATGATGCAACCAGTCAGGATGCAACCAGTCAGGATGCTCTCGATGTTGCAGCTGTAGAACCTTTTGAGGATCTCAGGACCCATGCCAAATCATTTTAGTTTCCTGAGGGCTAGGCTTTGTCGTGCCTTCTTCACGACTGTCTTGGTGTGTTTGGACCATTCTAGTTTGTTGTTGATGTGGACACCAAGGAACTTGAAGCTCTCAACCTGCTCCACTGCAGCCTCGTCGATGAGAATGGGGGCGTGCTCGGTCCTCTTGTGAGCGACGTTCAGAATCAAAACGCCAAACGTATGGTCATAAACAAAGTTTACAGGGGATAATAACAAACATAGAATGCCAAACGACTTACCCTGTCATTACTTTGGTTCAATACATGACAAAGCCAAATGCCCAGCATACAGTGTCACCTGTAAAGCATGTGGCAAACACTTTGCCTGAGTTTGTAAACAAGCACAACACAAACCTAAACTCAATCTATTAGAGGAAGATAATGAGCCAGATGACTGAACAACAGATGCAATGTGTTACATCTCACAGGTTAATTCTGTGGAAGACAAGGCAAAACATTATTTCATTAACCTTAAGCTAGCTCCACTCAGTGATGAGCTATAGACATATGACCCCAGATAAAGACAGGATCAACAGTGAATGTCATAAGCTAGCTACACACAGCGAGTCATGGAAGACAGCTATCCAGTTCTCCTACCAAGCCAAGCTACACTCAAGCTAAATGACGGCACACTGACAAAGCCAACAGGTCATGGAGACATCCCAGCTTCCTCTGCTGACACGTGTGAAAGACTCAGCCTAATACATGTGAACCACAGCCATGTGCTACATCACGTTGACACCCCAAGCACCACATCCACTGTGGTCATCATGACAACTGAGGAGATCATCTCTAAGTACAAGGACATGTTGGATGGGCTTGGCTGCCTTCCTGGAGAGCTACACCTGGAAGTAGACAATGCAGCCAGCCTGTGTAGCAGCTACCAAGACGGATACCTATTCCACTGAAGGAAAGCATCACAAAAGCCATATATTCAGTGGACAATGCAGACATCATCACGAAAGTCAAAGGGGCCAACACCATGGATTAGCAACGTGGTTGTCATGCATGGACCCCAGTGCACTCAACGAAGCCTTACTGAGATCTCACTTCCAGATGCCCAGAATAGAAGAGATTCTACCAGAGATATCCAATGCAAAGGTATTCTCAGTACTCATTGGCAAAGATGGATATTGGCAAGTCAAAGCTGATGAAGTGAGCAGCTATCGAACAACTTTCTAGACAGCTGTAGGTAGGTATACAGTTGAAGTCGGAAGTTTACATACACCTTAGCCAAATACATTTCAACTCAGTTTTTCACAATTGACATTTAATCATTGTAAAAAATCCCTGTCTTAGGTCAGTTAGGATCACCACTTTATTTTAAGAATGTGAAATGTCAGAATAATAGTAAAGAGAATTATTTATTTCAGGTTTCATTTCTTTCATCACATTCCCAGTGGGTCAGAAGTTTACATACACTCAATTAGTATTTGGTAGCATTGCCTTTAAATTGCTTAACTTAGGTCAAACGTTTCAGATAGCCTTCCACAAGCTTCCCACAATAAGTTGGGTGAATTTTGGCCCATTCCTCCTGACAGAGCTGGAGGCTTTGTGATGGTCTCTCCAACACCTTGACTTTGTTTTCCTTAAACCATTTTGCCACAACTTTGGAAGTATGCTTGGGGTCATTGTCCATATGGAAGACCCGTTTACGACCAAGCTTTAACTTCCTGACTGATGTCTTGAGATGTTGCTTCAATATATCCACATCATTTTCCTTCCTCATAACGCCATCTATTTTGTGAAGTGCACCAGTCCCTCCTGCAGCAAAGCACCCCCACAACATGATGCTGCCACCCACGTGCGTCACGATTGGGGTGGTGTTCTTCGGCTTGCAAGCATCCCCCTTTTTCTTCCAAACATAACGATGGTCATTATGGCCAAATAGTTATATTTTTGTTTCATCAGACCAGAGGACATTTCTCCAAAAAGTACGATCTTTGTCCCCATGTCCAGTTGCAAACTGTAGTCTGGGTTTTTTATGGCGGTTTTGAGCAGTGGCTTCTTCCTTGCTGAACGGCCTTTCAGGTTATGTCGATATAGGACTCGTTTTACTGTGGACATAGATACTTTGTGTTCGTTTCCTCCAGCATCTTCACAAGGTCCTTTGCTGTTGTTCTGGGATTGATTTGCACTTTTTGCGTCAAAGTACGTTCATCTGTAGGAGACAGAACCTAGATGTCCTAACCGACTTTCCAAAACTATAGTTTGTTAACAAGAAATGTGTGGAGTGGTTGAAAAATGAGTTTTAATGACTCCTACCTAAGTATATGTAAACTTCTGACTTCAACTGTAGATGGCTGAGAATAACATTTGGAATCAAGCCAGCAGCTGCAGAATACCAGTGCAGACAAGCCCTACAGGGAAATAAAGGAGTGTGTGTGATCGCAGATGACATTCTACTTTATGGATGTGGTGACACACACGAAGAGGCGATGGCAGATCATGACAGATACCTTACAGCTCTCTTGCAGAGAGCAAGAGATGTCAACCTGAAGCTGAACAAAATTAAACTGGTTAAAGCTACCTAGTGTGACATACATGGGTCATATTCTCACCACAAAGGGCCTTTGTCCTGAACCAGCGAAAATAACAGGTTTGGGCACAGCCCTTCTACAGAAAGGACAACCTGTTGCATTTGCCTCCAAAACATTGACTCATACAGAACAAAGATATGCACAGATTGAGAAAGAATGTCTCTCCATTGTTTTTGCATGTGACAAGTTTGATCAGTATCTGGCAGAGAGTTCATCACAATACGCAGCGAAAACAAACCGCTTGAGACAATCTTCAGGAAATCCCTACTCACAGCACCCAAGCGACTGCAGAGAATGTTGCTAAGCCTACAAAGATACCAACTCTGCCTGCAATACAAACAATGCAAATAACTACATGTAGCTGACTTCCTGTCCAAAACAGCTCAATCAACCACAGAGCACAGACAAATGCAAACACCAGCCACGGTCTACTCTACCGGTCTAGCCACAACTGACCTGGAACAGGTGGATCACACCAGTGATGTCAACATCTCACCTAAGACAATGGAGTCAATTATTACTTGATTATTACTCGGACTACTGAGAGCTCGACGAGCTGACTGACACCACATCATTGAATGCTGCAAAAAGCAGTTCAGCAGACATGGCGTTGCCCACACTGTTGCTTCTGATAGTGGCCCCACCTTCTCCAGAATGGACTTTCAAAAATGTTCTGATGAGTGGGACTTTAAACATGTGACGTCATCACTGTATCACAGCCAAAGCAATTGCAAAGCTGATTCAACGGTGAAGATTGCCAAAACACAGACCCATGGCTGTGATGGATGGTGAAGACCCATGGCTGTGATGCATGGTGAAGACCCATGGCTGTGATGGATGGTGAAGACCCATGGCTGTGATGGATGGTGAAGACCCATGACTATGATGGATGGTGAAGACCCATGGCTGTGATGGATGGTGAAGACCCATGACTGTGATGGA
The DNA here is from genome assembly GCF_016432855.1 of Salvelinus namaycush. NCBI lineage: Eukaryota > Metazoa > Chordata > Actinopteri > Salmoniformes > Salmonidae > Salvelinus > Salvelinus namaycush. The sequence goes on along the minus strand of NC_052342.1, from coordinate 18,732,416 downwards.
TGGTGAAGACCCATGGCTGTGATGCATGGTGAAGACCCATGGCTGTGATGGATGGTGAAGACCCATGGCTGTGATGGATGGTGAAGACCCATGGCTGTGATGGATGGTGAAGACCCATGGCTGTGATGGATGGTGAAGACCCATGGCTGTGATGCATGGTGAAGACCCATGGCTGTGATGCATGGTGAAGACCCATGGCTGTGATGGATGGTGAAGACCCATCTCCCTTTCCTCCGCTGACACTGACTAAAAAGGGACACCGTCTTGCAGCTGATGGCGAAACTCGAGTCGTGCTGTGTTATTTCTGCCTCATGCACAAATTCATGTTGTTACTCCTATGAACAGAGAAAGTGAAATATTCCTCGATATTAAAAAAGACCCAAGCCGCTAATAATAACAACTCAAGCCTATAGATACACTTTCCTACTCATTCATTACTGCTGCTGTGCTTGTTGTAGCGCTGAGTGGAAATAGGAAGAACACACATTTTATGTCTTATAAAAGTGTTAAATACAAAGTGTTGACAGTGCTGAGTAAGAACTTAAATATGAACTCAGTCAAACACAGCATCTCTTTGCTGTATTCATTGACAGTTTCTCTCTAGTTGTGGTTTTCAACGTTTTGAAATCTCACAGTATCAACTTTGCTGCAGATTTATTTTATGCCTCCTATGTGACTGCAGACAAGGTCATCTGAGCCATCGGATTGGCCAGCGGTTGACCTTAGAGTGCACTTGATTTGCTCTCTGGGCCCGCCTGGAAAGCAGAGTTAGTACCTTCAGGCACATGCAATGGTTGAAAATAGCAACAGTTAGTCTACCCGGTGAGTAAGGCAGCTGAATCGGGTGCACCTGCCGCCAACAGCCTATTACGAATAAATCAAAATAGGAGCACAAGGCTTTATCGTTGGGTTTTTACATAAATGTTTAGTGATCGACTAGTAATGCCTTGGAGATCGACTAGTCGGTCGCGATTGTCCGTTAGGTGACCGCTGCTCTAGAAAGTTGAGTGAAGTGTACGCTCGCAGTTTAGATGGAACTTTGATGGGGATGTGTATACCTGAGGTGTATTCACTAAGAAATCAAAAGGAACAAAATGTCCGAAATGGGGAGTGACTAACCTAAACTAATCTGCCAAACGGTTTCAGTTGCAAAACACATTACTACAGTGTGCACCAATGAATACACCTGTCTATTAAATCTGTCTCTGTCACTCAAACAGACAACTTTGTGTTGAGAGGAGTGGCCGCTCAATCTTTCCTTTGGGATTTATGGTGTAGTCCAAGCAAAGTCATCATGGAAACCGCTGCATTGCAGCACTGCAGCACTGCATTTAACACCAACCCCTGGTGGAGAGTGGACCTGCTGGATGTGTACAGAGTGACAGCTGTCACCATCATCAACAGAAGACAATGCTGTCCTTATGGTACTGAGATCCGCATCGGTAACTCACTGGAGAACAACAAGCAAGTGAAATAGATAATAAAGACAAGTGAAATAGATAATAAAGACAAGTGAAATAGACGATAAAAAATGAACAGAAAACATTACACTCACAAAAGATCGAAAAGAATAAAGACATTTAAAATGTCATATTATGTCTTTACACAGTGTTGTAACGACGTACAAATAGTTAAAGTAAAAAAGGGAAGATATGTAAACATAAATATGAGTTGCATTTACAATGATATCTCTCTCACACCCTTCTCTCGGTCCCCCCACTCCCCTTCTCTGTGTCCCCCACCCCCTCTCCCCACCCCCACTTTCTCTCCCTACCCTTCTCTCTCTCTGTCCCCCCACCCCACCTCTCTCTCTGTCCCCCCACTCCCCTTCTCTGTGTCCCCCACCCCCACTTTCTCTCCCTACCCCTCTCTCTCTGTCCCCCCACCCCACCTCTCTCTCTCTCTCTCTCTGTCCCCCCACTCCCCTTCTCTGTGTCCCCCACCCCCACTCCCCACCACCACTTTCTCTCCCTACCCCTCTCTCTCTGTCCCCCCACCCCACCTCTCTCTCTCTCTGTCCCCCCACCCCACCTCTCTCTCTCTCTGTCCCCCCACTCCCCTTCTCTGTGTCCCCCACTCCCACTCCCCACCCCCACTTTCTCTCCCTACCCCTCTCTCTCTGTCCCCCCACCCCACCTCTCTCTCTGTCCCCCCACCCCACCTCTCTCTGTACAATAATCGCGTCCTTTGCTCTCTCCCCCATCCCATTCTATCTCTCTCTCTCTCGCTCTCCCCCCTCTCTCTCTCCCACCCCCTTTCACTCTCTTTTACACCGCACCCCCTCTCTCTCTACCCCACCCCCTTCTATCTCTCTCCCCCCACTTTTCTCTCTTATTTTGGGGGGTATTTACAGCCTCCAAGTCAAAGAGAACGGTGGTGAAAATGAAGGTGAATATGAAGGTCCAATCAGATGCTGATCTGACAGACCATGTGGTCGGTGACCAGCTCCTACAGCAGGTGCGAGAGAGGGAGAGGGAAGGGGGGAGGGAGAGAGAGAGGTTTCTGGTAGAGAATACAATGATGAGTACTACAATTCTTGCCCATAATGTTAAAATGTGCTCTTAACATTCCTATTACATCATAATGACTATGATTCATAAGTTTCCACTTATGTGGAAGTGATGTGACAATGAAAAGAGGTGGGTTGGGAATGTGAACTTGGCACGTACTGCAGTGTTCTTTCTGTCACACCATTTCCTGGAACATGTACATCTGCCACAAAATAATATGTAAAACATATTTAGTCATAGTAGATGTCTAACCCACTGATCCTGCTTTGTTGTAAACCCCTCAGGTCTAAAATCTGTATGTGTATTTTATCCAACAGAATAATTGGTTTGTTTATTTGAATATGTCACAATGGGGGATAATCTTCCAAGTCCATGAAAAGCATAGAAAATACAGTATTATAACAAATTGATCAGGGAACCATATTTTGTACCCTTGATATGGCTGTGGAGGAGTCCAGTAAGCTATACAGTCAGGAACTTTCATATTTTTGTTAGAAATACATGTATACCTTCATGCATTTACTGTGATACTGCTGCACAGTTTACAGGAAAAAGAAACAAAGCACCATTTACAACCATCCAACTCTGTATCATTTACAGTGAAATATAACTAAAGTTAACAATGAGCGTAATCATCACTGGCATCTAATCTGTCCAGTTCATCCAGTTTACCTTGGGAACCGACTGATGCACAGACTAATGCATAGAGACTAACTACATAGGGAAGAAAACATCAACCTGAACCGGTTTGAATGTGGGTGGCTCAACACAAATTTGACTATAAAAAGGACACATCATCCAGGGTCAGCCATTGCATTACACGTACCAAGACAGGTAATAAAATAACAACCTACGATTATTAACCAGAAAATGCATGCAATACAAAGGTTGTACCTTTAGATTAACCTTATTTCAGATAAAAGTAATTGATTCTCTGAAGTTTTACAGATAATGTAACTGTGATATCATGCGTTCCTTTCCAGATTCGGCTGTGAAAAGATAGAACCGTCTTCAAACAGACAAAGGTAACGACAATGCCTATATTTTCCATTTTGTATTGGTATACATTTGTATTGCCGAACTTCAGTGCTATAGAGCACTTGAAATGTAAAGGTAATTTGTGGTTGAGCGGACACATGCAGCATTTACCGTGAATGTAGTCTCCACGAACACGGGAACATTGCCTTTAAATTCAAATAATGCTGTAACGCAGAACTTCAGCATTACGGATTGAATTGAGCCATTAGTCGACAACATGCAGAATTATAAGATGATTGATTAACTTGACACTGGAGGGAATTGGCATATATGGACAGGGCCAAACTTCTAACAGAATCAATGTATTTATGTATCAACTAACCCCTACAAGTCTAATGGGAGTTCTGCTAAGCTAACATATGGAATTATTTTAAGATGGTCATACCATGGATCATTTTGCTATTTGATTTGGATTTTTAGGACCCCTGTAGGGAAGAAAAATTTTGATTTTTATAAAACAATTATTTGATTAAACATTGAATTTGGCCTTAGTCCATAGAAACGCATTGAATAACATGTTCATACATGGCAAACTATACTGAACAAAAATATAAACACAATATGCAACAATTTTAACGATTTTACTGAGTTACAGTTCAAATAAAGAAATCAGTCATTTGAAATAAATGAATTAGGCCCTAATCTATGGATTTCACATGACTGGGCAGGGGCGCAGCCATGGGTGGGCCTGGGAGGGCATAGGCCTAACCACTTGGGAGCAAGGCCCAACCACTGGGGAGCCAGGCCCAGACATTCAGAATGAGTTTTTCCCCACAAAAGGGGTTTATTAAAGACAGAAATACTGTCAGGGTGGCTGGTCTCAGACGGTCCTGTAGGTGAAGAAGCCGGATGTGGAGGTCCTGGGCTGGCTTGGTTACAATGCCGGTTGGACGTACTGCCAATTTCTCAAACATTTTGTTGGAGGCAGTCTATGTTAGATAAATAAAAATGTATTCTCTGGCAACAGCTCTGGTGGAAATTCCTGCAGTCAGCATGCCAATTACACGCTCCCGCAAAATTTCAGACATCTGTGGCATTGTGTTGTATGAAAAAACTGCACATTTAGAGTGGTATTTTAGTGTCCCAAGCACAAGGTGCACCCGTGTAATGATCATGCTGTTTAATCAGCTTCTTGATATGCCACACCTGTCAGGTGGATGGATTATCTTGGCAAAGGAGAAATGCTCACTAACAAGGATGTAAACAAATTTGTTCACAAAATTTGAGAGCGATACACTTCTTCTGCGTATGGAACATTTTCTGGGATTTTTTATTTCATCTCATGAAACATGGGACAAATACTTATATTTCTGTTCAGTGTATTTAGGCCTAATTACCACAAAAATTCCATGAAAACGATAGAATGACAAACGTAATATTTATGTGGGCTATAGCAGCCTATTGGTAGGTAGCCGAAATTGTGGTTTCTTCCCTGTATTCTTTGTCTATGGCGCTGGCCTGAATGACTGTAGGCGTGTGTGCAGAGGCCCGTCCATTGGAGGCGTGACCAGATAGTCAAAAAACAAACAGGAAATTTGTTTTGAAGTGTCTGAGTGATATAAGAAAGATCAGGAAATTATATAAAACATTTTGTGACCCATATGTCACCCATTTTTTGGCACTAAACTACTTCCATATATACAGTGCATTTGGAAAGTATTCAGACCCCTTGACTTTTTCCACATTTTGTAACGTTACAGCCTTACTCTAAAATAGATTCAATAGTTTTTTCCCCTCATCAATCTACACACAATACCCCATAATAACAAAGCAAAAACAGGTTTTCAGAAATTGTTGCAGATGTATAAATAACTAAATAAATGAAATATCCCATTTACATCAGTATTCAGACTCTTTACTCAGTACTTTGTTGAAGCACCTTTGGCAGTGATTACAGCCTTGAGTCTTCTTGGGTATGATGCTACAAGCTTGGCACACCTGTATTTGGGGAGTTTAGCTCATTCTAATCTGCAGATCCTGTCAAGCTCTGTCAGGTTGGATGGGGAGCGTCGATGCACAGCTATTTTCAAGTTTCTCCAGAGAAGTTCGATCGGGTTTGAGCCCTTGCTCTGGTTGGGCCAGGGACAAGAGACTTGTCCCAAAGCCACTCCTGCGTTGTCTTGGCTGTTTGCTTAAGGTCATTTTCATGTTGGAAGGTGAACCTTCGCCCCAGTCTGAGGTCCTGAGCGCTTTGGAGCAGGTTTTCATCAAGTACGTGACGCTTGGCATTCAGGCCAAATAATTATGTTTCTCATGGTCTGAGAGTCCTTTACGTGCCTTTAGGCAAAATCCAAGCGAGCTGCCATGTGCCTTTAACTGAGAAGTAGCTTCCATCTGGTCACTATCATAAAGACCTGAATGGTGGTGCTGAAGAGACGGTTGTCCTTCTGTAAGGTTCTCCCATCTCCACAAAGGAACTCTAGAGCCCTGTCAGAGTGACCATCGGGTACTTGGTCACCTCCCTGACCAAGGACCTTCTCCCCCGATTGCTCAGTTTGGCCGGGTGGCCAGCTCTAGGAAGTGTCTTGGTGGTTCCAAACTTCTTCCATTTAAGAATGATGGAGACCAATGTGTTCTTGGGGCCCTTCAATGCTGCAGACAATTGTTGGTACCCTTCCCAAGATCTGTGCCTTGACACAATCCTGTCTCGGAGCTCTACGGACAATTCCTTCCACCTCGTGGCTTGGTTTTGTCTCTGACATGCACTGTCAACTGTGGGACCTTATATAGACAGGTGTGTGCCTTTCCAAGTCATGTCCAATCAATTGAATTTGCCACAGGTGGTCTCCAATCAAATTGTACAACCATCTCAAGGATGATCAATGGAAACAGGATGCACCTGAGATCAATTTCAAGTCTAGTAGCAAAGGGTCTCAATACTTATGTAAATACGTATTTATATACGTTTTATTTTTAATCAATTTGCAAACATTTCTTAACCTGTTTTCACTTTGTCATTATGGGTTATTGTGTGTAGATTGATGAGGAAGTTTACTTATTTAATCCAGTTTAGAATAAGGCTGTAATGTAGTAAAATGTGAATCTGAATACTTTCCGAATGCAATGTACTTCCATTCATTTTTTAAACTGGTACCTGGCTACTTTCAGACGAGTCTTATGAGGCTCTAGGGCATCCTAGAGCAAAACAACCAACGTACGTGTTCATGAGAGTCTCACCTTTCGATGGTGGGGTCATATTATTATCAAACTATTCGGACACTACAGACGATTTCGAAGACCAATTTTCAGATGTCTCCTGGTCTGACAAACACTTCTGTAGCTCTGTGGGCATTAATATGGAGTTGACCCCCCTTTGCTGCTATAACAGCCTCAACTCTTCTGGGAAGGCTTTCCACTAGATTTCGGACAATTGCTGCTTCTATTCAGCCAAAAGAGCATTGATGAGGTTGGGCACTGATGTTGGGCGAATAGGCCTGGCCTGTAGTCGGCATTCCAATTCATCCCAAAGGTGTTCAATGGGGTTAAGGTCAGGGCTCTGTGCAGGCCAGTCAAGTTTTTCTACACTGATCACAACAAACTATTTCTGTTTGGACCTCGCTTTGAGCACGGGGGCATTGTCATGCATTGTCATGCTGAAACGGGAAAGGGCCTTCCCCAAGCTGTTGCCACAAAAGCTGGAAGCACAGAATCGTCTATGATGTAGTGTTAAGATTTCCCTTCACTAGAACTAAGGGGCCTAGCCCGAACCATGAAAAACAGCCCTAGATCCTCCACCAAACTTTACAGTTGGCACAATGCATTCGGGCAGGTAGCATTCTACCGGGAATCCGCCAAACCCAAATTCGTTCTTCGGAATGCCCGATGGTGAAACGTGATTCATTACTCCAGATAAGGCGTTTCCACTGCTCCAGAGTCCAATGGCGGCGAGCTTTACACCACTCCAGCCGATGCTTGGCAGTCCTCAACTGGCAGCTTCATTAAATTGTACCCGCAAAACACCAGTCTCAACGTCAACAGTGAAGAGGCAACACCGGGATGCTGGAATTCTAGGCAGAGTTCCTCTGTCCAGTGTCTGTGTTCTTTTGCCCATCTTAATCTTTTCTTTTTATTGGCCAGTCTGAGATATGGCTTTTTCTTTGCATCTCTGCCTAGAAGACCAGCATCCCGGAGTCGCTTCTTCACTGTTGATGTTGAGACAGGTTTGTGCAAAATAATAAAGGAAAATATATTTTTAAAGTATATATATATATGTATGTGTATATATGTATATTTATACATATGTGGGTATGTGTATATATATATATAAATATTTATATTTACCCCAAAAATATATGGGGGATTGGAAATGATGCAGACAATTACATTGATGGAAGCTACAATCTATCTGCAATATTAAAGCTGATCTACCCCCTATAAAAAATAACAAATAAAAAAACTATTGACGTAACCAATTATCAACATTTGAAGGAGATGTATCTACTGCTTGGATAATTAAAAAAATAAATGTTGTTCAGTTGGAGATGTGAATCCAACATATCATTTGTTAACTTGTCAACAAGTTAATAGGCTATTTAGTTTATTGCAAAAGTGATACTGAATTATGTTTGGTTGTCAACACAACCAAATATCAACATTTCAAAGACATGTACTGTATCTTCTGCTTTGATAGTTCCATCTGCTCCACTGACTTAGTCGGGATTTAATTTCAGTTTGTCTATAACGTAATCATTTATATGTTGGATTTACGATAGTGGATATGACTTTGAAGATCTGACGTTTTTTCAAAGGTTCAAAGTCAACATATTTTATACAAGGTTTACTTACCTATGTTGAAAATTGGTTACAATAATGACATAATCCTGTGGTGAAAATGTTATGCTCAAAACAATGTTGATGACTTGCAAATCCAATGTATTTTACACATACATTCCATATCACAATGCATTGACAAATTACATTTAAACAGGATTGATTGAACCAGTTTGTGCAAATTGGGAAGGCCCTACCCATGAAGTGTAACATTTCATAGAGAGGGTTAAGAGTTGCTAAACAAGATTATGTGTTTTATTAATTTAGATCATCCCTCAGATCTAGCTAAGGGACCAGTCTGTTTGTGCCAACATTCCACTACTTGTCTTAACAAATGTTTGACATACAGTGGCGAGAAGAAGTATGTGAACCCTTTGGAATTACCTGGATTTCTGCATAAATTGGTCGTAAAATTTGATCTGACCTTCATCTAAGTCACAACAATAGACACACACAGTGTGCTAAAACTAATAACACACAAATGAGTGTATTCCTCTTGTCTATTTTGAATACATCAGTTAAAATTTCACAGTGTAGGTTGGAAACCCCAAGGCTAATGACTTTTCCAAAAGCTAACTGGAGTCAGGAGTCAGCTAACCTGGAGTCCAATCAATGAGATGAGATTGGAGATGTTGGTTAGAGTTGCCGTGCCCTATACAAAACACTCACAAAATTTGAGTTTGCTATGCACAAGCGTTGCCTGATGTGAACCATGCCTCGAACAAAACAGACCTCAGAAGACCTAAGATCAAGGATTGTTGACTTGCATAATGCTGGAAAGGGTTACAAAAGTGTCTCTTAAAAGCCTTGATGTTCATCAGTCCACTGTAAAACAATTGTCTAGAAATGGAGAGAGTTCAGCACTGTTGCTACTCTCCCTAGGACTGGCCGTCCTGCAAAGATGACTGCAAGCGCACAGTGCAGAATGCTCAATGAGGTTAGGAAGAATCCTACAGTGTCAGCTAAAGACTTACAGAAATCTCTAGAACATGCTAACATCTCTGTTGACGAGTCTACGATACGTAAAACACTAAACAAGAATGGTGTTCATGGGAGGACACCACGGAAGAAGCCACTGCTGTCCAAAAAACCCATTGCTGCACATCTGAAGTTCGTAAAAGAGCACCTGGATGTTCCACAGTGCCACTGGCAAAATATTCTGTGGACAGATTAAACTAAAGTTGAGTTGTTTGGAAGGAACACACAGCACTATGTGTGGAGAAAAAAAGGCACAGCACACCAACATCAAAACCTCATTCCCACTGTAAAGTATGGTGGAGGGAGCATCATGGTTTGAAGCTGCTTTGCTACAACAGGGCCTGGACAGCATGCTATCATCGACGAAAAAATGAATTCCCAAGTTTATCAAGACTTTTGGCAGGAGAATGTAAGGCTATCTGTCCGCCAGTTGAATGTCAACAGAATTTGTGTGTTGCAACAGGACAATGACCCAAATCAAAAATACACCTTCTGGAGTGGCCCAGTCAGAGTCCCGACCTCAACCCGATTGAGATGCAGTGACATGACCTCAAGAGAGAGGTTCACACCAGACATCACAAGAATATTGCTGAACTGAAACAGTTTTGTAAAGAGTAATGGTCCAATATTCCTCCTGACCGTTGTGCAAGTCTGATCTGCAACTACAGAAAATGTTTGGTTGAGGTTATTGCTTCCAAAGGAGGGTCAACCAGTTATCAAATCCAAGGGTTCACATACTTTTCCCACCCTGCACTGTGCGTGTTTACATGGTGTGTCAAATAAAGACATGAAAACTTAAAATAGTTTGTGTGCTATTAGTTTAAACACACTGTGTGTGTCTATTGTTGTGACTTAGATGAATGTCAGATCAAATTTTATTACCAATTTATGCAGAAATCCTGGTAATTCCAAAGGGTTCACATACTTTTTCTTGCTAATGTACGACACGGAGCTCAAGGAGTGGAACTTTAGCACAAAACATGTCTGGATTTCCAGACAGTCACATAACTGTCAACCCAGCCATTGTTAGATGTTGGTTTAAGTTCACAACACTTACCCGTTCCTTGGGACAGTGTGTCCCCATGCTTCCCTATACCACGTCCCTCATGTGTACATGCCCCTCCGATGGCCTCAGGTGCCATCCAACTTCTGACACCAATGCACTGAGTTCGGGGGTAGCCCTGCCCGGGACATAACCTCGGGTCCCACGACATTCAACCCAACACCTTAGCCATTACATGAAGAGATCCAAACCTCTTCACAAGGTCGCTAGGTGTTGGGTTGCTACAATAGATGCCTATTTATTAGAGAGAGTAGCAACAAGAAGCAAAACATAGTTTGTATTTGTCAGCGCCATGCAGTGTCAGTAGATAAATCCAACCAATGTCCAACTTATCAGCTATATAAATGAAACTCCAACAAATTCAAAGATATATTGTAATCAGCCTTTTGTTTATAACCATTAATGACCTTCAACATCTCCTTTCTCAGAGTCCATACCACCACATGAAGTACAACTAATATTCAGAACACTGGTTAAGCTTTGGACCGGAGACAACAAAGATGGCACACAACAAGGGGTCATCCCTGTCCAATGCCCGTCATCGTGAAAGTTTTGTTGGAAGTGAAATCAGGGATTCCATTTCACTTCTGGATGTTTTGTACTCAGATGCATTTGAAGAAGAGGACATAGACTCCGCAGTAGCTAAGGAGACCGAGGTAGATTTTTACAGAGGAGCCCCACCTCAATGGCTTAACTTCTACTGGACTGAAAGGGCAACGTCACCTGATAATACAACCCCCTTTATCAAAAGAGACGGATACACTGAGCTGATACAAAACATTAAGAAACAGTGTAAGGGTGACCTGACTTCTACCATGAATCTGCTGCATCAGCCAGGCAGCGGAGGAACCACTCTGGCCAAGCAGGTGCTCTGGGATATGCGTAAAAAGCTCAGATGTGCTGTTCTTACAGGTGCTACCTCAGATATCACCGCTATCGCCCGGCAGGTGATTCACCTTTTCACTGCAGGCGATCAAGGCCCGCAGAACACTGTGCTCTTACTGCTGGAAGATGAGCGTATTCTGGAGAATCTGCAGGATGCCATCATGAAAGAGATTGCAGAGACAAACATCACGACCCACAGGCCTGTGGTCATAATTTTAAACTGTGTGCGTAAGGCAGTTATCAAACAAGAGGACCGTAACAACTCAAGAAATGTTATTCTCAGGACGGAACTTTCTGAAGCAGAGAAAAAACAGTTTGAGGAGAAACAGATTGAGATCAGTCGAAGCTACAGCAATGAACACAAACAGTTTCATGGCTTTAACATAATGCGAGAAAATTTCAGTGGAGATTATGTAGAAGAAACGTGTGCCTTTTTAAATGTCAGGAAAAAAGGAAGACCTAAAAATTCCCAGCTTCTTGCATTCTTATCACTGGTGAATGCCTACGTCCCTGGATCCCACCTTCTGCAGTCTCCATGTCAGGCATTCCTTGGCCCTCCAGATCCCATTTATGGAGGTCCTTCCTTTGAGCAGCGAATGGAGCCTTTCACTCATCTGATAGTGACATTCCCTGCACGACAGGGACAAGACAAACATGTCCGCATGGCTCACTCACTGATTGCACAGCAGTGTGTTAAGGTACTGGCTACGGCAGGTGTGACCAGGAGTGATACAGCAACGGCATTTCTGATAGACTTTTGTGGAGAAGAGGTGCAGCAACATTTGATGCCTGTCATCAAAGACATGCTAACTAAGAGGGAAATCACAGTGGACCATCAGCAGAATACAGGACATGAAACACAGGATCTGTTTTCCCAAAAATGTGCTTTACAAAACAAGCTAACAAAAAGGGAAATGGGAGAAGAGAGGACAGACACGTTTTCCAGGTTGATTCACGATATTGAAGCCAAAGAATCCAAAAGCAATTGTGTATCTGTTTTGCGATTAGCTTCATAGAAAATCACGCAAAACCCATTTTTTCCTCAAGCTCTTGCTCGTTTCTTTTACATTAGGATGAGGGAATATGTTGAAGCGGAGCAGTGGGCAAAAATAGCAAAAGACAGAGATCCTAACAGTTCATTTGTTGCTGATACACTGGGGCAAGTATACAAGAACCATTTGAAGAGCAGGGTCCATGATCCTTCCATCTCTGCACAAGACATCTTGGAACTGGCAGAAAAGGCCTTTGAGGCTTTCAAAGATGAGGAAAGGGCTGCTGAAAATGAGCAAGGAGCAGACTTGCAAGATGATGGTATGACCAAAGTCTCAAACATCTTTAACAACAGAGGACTATTTGGTTATCTACAGGTTGCCAACATTGTTTTTGACTCACTTGTCTCGCTTGATAAAAACTGGCAAAAGGTCCTTACCATGGAAATACCCGCTGACTCCTTTTTCATATCAATCAGACAAAAAAATCTCTTCAAGTACAAGCCACTCATCATCAGCCTCAGGGATGAGGTGGAGAGGAAATGTGAGTTTTTTGACAGTTACTTGACGTACTCCAAGCCCAGCATGAAAAAAGATGAACCGCATTACTTTCAGACTGATGTCAAGAACTGCTACTGCAAATATGTGGGGACATGCACACCTAAACACTCAGAGTCTGCAATAGATGTACCCCTCCAGAAGCTCAAAGAGGAAATGGCCAATGCCTTCCCTGGACTGCTTTCCTGTCTTGATAAGGGCTATGATGAATCTAACTTGAGCCGAATAACAAAATTGTGGAAGGAAATACAAGAATGTGAAAAAAAGAAAGATGGTGGTGGTGAGAACAAAGCTGCCCAAAACTTCATCCTTGCCAACATCATCTTAAGCAAAGTTGAAGCAGCATCTCCAATGCTTACCCCTTTGCCAATCCTAAGAAGCATTCTGGAGAGAAATCTTTTGGCTAATCTCGGTAACCAAACCCCAGAGTTTTACTTCTTAGTCCTTTTGCTGTTTTGGCCCGAGGAGCATAAGAAAATGGATTTCAATATTGACCTCAACAAGTGTGTTCTGGAGATGCAAGACTCCTACAAAAACATATACAAGAAGCATCTTCGCTCAAGGTACCTTCGCCCCCTTATTTTCCTGGGAAAGGGTGAGGGTTTGAGCAGACTGGTTCATAGATCAAAAATAGACAACCTAATGGTAGAGGAGAGTGGTGAGGTGTGGAGAGAACCCAGTGTCCAGGATCTTCTTCTTCCAGTCAATGGAGTGGTTAGACAGCGCAGGGTGTTTGCGCGCGTTGATGGCAAGGAGATTGAAGTTTCTGCCGAAGAACAAAGCAAAGTTTGGAAGTCCGGAGGCGTCTGCTTCTACCTTGGCTTCACCATTAGAGGTCCTGTGGCCTACGGCATCCACTACCCATCCCATTCGGATAGGATTAAAGAGGAGGAGCCTCGTAAAATGTTGGAAGTACCGGACATCAAATCGATTAAAGACGGTAAGACAGTTCTTTTTCAAATTTGTATCTCTTTATTCTCTCACTCATGTTCAAGTTCTTGATATTTTAATGTGCTAATACACAATATAATGACACGGGACGTCCAAACCCACCAATCTACACAGGGGAGACAGTGACGCTGGGAGCATTTGTGACTCATCTCATGGAGATCATTATTTGCACTAAATATCATTTTTATTGTATTTGTGATATCATTGATTTTAAAATGCTTTGTGTACCAGGAAATTAAGACCACTGTATTATCACTGAGGTTAATGCTTGGTGTGGTTGATATTCTGATTGATGTGTCTGTCCCCAGGGCCTGTGAGAAGTTGCCCAACATGTGCCAATGTGATGGTGAGCTAATGTTTGTTGCAGTATTCATAGAGTGTATAATAGTAGTAGATAGGTTTTTGACAAATGAAACGTTTTACCACAACCTATGTTGACTGTGCTCTTTATTCATGAATATAACATCGTTTTCATGACAATACAAATATGTTGGGGAAATTCTACATTTTGTTCCATTTTCACATGGAATTACCCAGCTGGCAGCTGCCCTCTTAGAAAAAAGTATTACAAAAGCGTTCTTTGCAGAGGGATAAGGTTCTACCAAGAACCCTTTTCATCTGAAGAACCCTTTTTGGGAGACAAGGGTTCTACCGAGAACCTTTAACATGCTAAGAACTCTTTTGGAAGAAAAGGTTATTATTATATTTTTTTTAAGGCAAGAAGCTTCTGAATCTGAATAAGCATATTTATTGTAATTTCTTTATTTTACATAGTGCCTGAGCATTTGTGTTTAACTCAGTGTTTAAACTTTAACATCAGGAGTTTGAGTAATCTGAAAAGTTAAAAGAGATAGGTGAGCAAACCTATATGGGAATATTTGTGCATATATATATCTGGTATTCCCATAATAATTTGACATGTAACTGACATAGTGGTGTAAAATAACTCCAGTGTTGATATTAATAACCAGAGTGTGGTTGTCATTTGTACTCTATGTGGAGTGTAACTTTCAAAACCACGCCAATCATAATCATATTTCCCAGTATGCTCTATTGCAGGTTAATTTTCAGAATTGTTTGTTTTAATATCTGTGTTTTTGCATGTACATTGATTGGTTGATTAATCTTATGATACACAAAGATTAATAACGTACATTTTCCTAAACTAATCCAATCTGTTAGTAGTTGGATTTATTGCACTCATTACTGGGATGGTTGTTCAAGTTTAGATTTAGTCTCATTTATCAATCTTCACTACCCTGGAAGTCATTCTGAACGCAGGTTGCAAGTGATAAAAATTATAATTGTTGGATATCCTCACTCTGGCTGGATTACAATAGGAATTACACATCACTTTGAAAGCGAGCATAATGTGACTTGCAGGCCTAACGTGGCCTGTAAACCAGGAGTTTCCTACCAGTATTCTAGGCCCTCAAAGAAAAGCCTTATGATATATGAAAAGGGTTCTTAGTAGATCCGTTCATAGAGGGTTCTAGGTAGGACCATTTACAGGGGGTTCTATGAAGAACCCTGCAACACTACACTCTATGCAAAGGATTCTACCTATGACAAAAAAGGGTTCCCTTATGGGGACCAACCAAAGAACCCTATATGGTATATAATTAGCAACTTTTTTTCTAATCAGAAACCAATCTTCATTAAATTGCAAATTAATGTATAGAATAAGCAGGTTTAAAAAAGTGTGAAGGCAAGTAAGGCAAAGAAACCCTTCAAAGTGCAAAGTACAACCTTCACACTACGATGTTTTAAGAATGATGTCATAAATACAGTTTGATAATCTGTGATAATCAGAGATCAATGTTCCCTTATTCAGGAATCTACCAACTGGGTTCAGGTTGAACCTGCAGTCTTCACTGAAGAAGGCCCAATGTTCAGGTACACTCCTGGATTGGATTAGTCCCTCACCATATATCGTATGATAAAAGCTTTAAGTGTTGTTACCCAACAATTATGTCTTAGGATAACAGTAACTAGATGGAATAAACCTCCTATCCATTATTTAAAGAAAGTCTGACTTCATAGCGTTTGTTGAACTACTTGTAAAAACTTAGGAAATACAGTATGTGAGGATCTACAGAAAAGTTTAACAAAGTAAAGTAACCATTATGATGTTTGTCAACTGCTGATAAACAATTAAATACATGACTTACTTACTAAATCCATTCTGTCTTCTTATCATGGCATCCCTAGCATGTCTCCCCCTGGGCGCTACGAGTGCAGAGTATCAGGGCTCCAGTGGGTATGTAAAGACCATGTCAATCTGAAGTATCAATTCAGCTCCTGGGAGCCTCACAGGGCAATGATGAAAAGCTTGGGGTATGAGCAAGGAGGACCCCTATTGGACGTCACAATCGTTACAGGAAAACTGGAAGCAGTGCATCTGCCACATTTTGCCTGTTTCGGTATGGGTGTATATGTTTATAATTAAAATATAACTGATGCAAACTACTTTTAAAAAGCCTTGTTGTTGATGTCAACCTGATGTTTATGCAAATGTACCTGTTTTTGCCTCTGCAGGCGATGATCCCTCCTTTAAAGAGAAAGTGAGAGTTCTACATGTAGAAGACTGTGGTGTGTCCATAGAACAAGTGGATGAAGTCACCCGCTTCCACGTCAAGATCCTCCATCCATCCTTCTCTGCAAAAGCAGTTCTCGTGAGATCTGGCTTTCCGCTGAAAGCCCACTGTGACTTGCTGCTCTACCAGGCCAAGACAGCATTCCTCACGCTACATGCATATCTAGTTCCCTGTGATTCTTCAGTAGAAAAGGTTATTTCCACTTATTGTTCACCTCTGTGGTTAAATCATCTCTCAATGTTATCAATGCAGATAATATCCGTGGATTTATAAAATTGACATTTAATATACAGTGTATAATTGTCTAGACATAGCCAAGCTCCTATTCAGTGCTTGACCTGGGCAGGAGCTCACCGGAGCTGACTACCAGCACCTTAAATGTTCTACTATTGAGATCCTGTTCCTCTTATAGAATATTAGCTCAAAAGTATTGTGGAGCTCCGGCACCTAAATATTAGCAGTACCGGAACACCTGTGGTGTTAGGAAACCTTGGGGGTAAGAGTCCGATATGGTGTTGCTGTGTCAACATCTCCCAGCAGTTCTTCTCATGGTTGCCTTAGATTCTTTAGTTTAGAATATGTTATATAATTAATTCATTGAAATCTGTTTCAAACTACAAAATCCAACTAAATGTAATGTATGAATATGTCGGCTTATTCTTCTTCAGGCAATGAAGAAAAAGGAGCAGTCTTATGGATACAGGAGTATCAGAAAACCACAACCAGTGAAGTCCCTTCGGATGAAGGATTGGTTCAGCCTCACAACGTCGTCTCCCTCTGCTGAAGTTAAACCTCCTGTATGGTTTGAGCTCCCACAGAATATCAATCTAATTCAAAAAGCAATAGCAATTTTAATATCCTAAAAAAACTACCAAAAAAACAACTCTCTCTCACCTACTGCCTCCACAGAATATGAAGCTGAGATATGACAACACTACACCAAACTTCTTTGAGGTGTTCATAGAAGATGCAGATGTTGACTTCGGTATGAAGCTAATCAGTGACGTGGAGGGGAAAATCGTCTGGGATCACACAATACGAAGAGGTCAGAAAAATATTATGCCAAAAAGATCAGTGTCTCAACATTGACTAAACATGCACCATGTCAGTTAAAGTCAAAGATAATAAAACATTTTAAATCCCCAGCCGACTACAGAGACGAAAGGACTCAGAATTCACAAAGTAAGCATTTTGTGGACCTCCACCGGACAGAGCTGATCCAGAGAGTGAGCGAGGTAGACCCCATCTTGGACAGACTCCTGAAGAGTGGAGTCATCACTGACAATGGCTACAGTGAAGTGAGATCTAAAAGAACCAAACAGAAGAAGATGAGGCAGCTCTTTGATGGGCCCCTGACAGGATGTGGCCCCAAAGGCAAAGATATTTTCTTAGAGATCCTGAAAGAGCAGGAGCCATTTCTAATCAGAGAATTGAAGGGTGAATGAGAAGCTGGGGAGGTGAATACATTTGAAGTTTAATTTTAGGGGAAAGGACACGGATGACAGACTCCTAGAGGGGAGTCATTGCTGACGAGGGCTATGATAAGTTGAGGGCTAAATGCACCACCCAGGACCAGATGAGGGCGCTCTACTCAGGACCAACAACGTCAAGGAGCACCAAAGACACTTTCTATGTCATCCTGGAGGTGCTGGCGTCATCCCTGATCGATGAACTATTCATGGACAAACCACCTATAAATCAATGATAGGTGAATGAAGGGAGGACGAAGTGTTTCTAAAAAAGGGGCACAAATCTTTCTCTTTGTTTCTTTGTGTGTTCATGACTTTGTGAAAATACTCACAAATGTTTAAAATAAAACACATTGTTTTATGGAGGGTTGGAGTTTGATTAGAATTTGATTTATTTAGAGACAAGAAAATATATAAAGGATAGATTTAAGAAAATACAATGAAAAGACGATAAAGAAAAATGTAATGGCAACTATGTGAATGCCAAGTCAGTGATGGTAAGGAATACCAGTGATCAGCATGTCAATCAAAATACAAATATATAACATTGTAAATCTTTATTCAACAGCATATAACAGCTTATAATTTATAAAACATTGTTTCTGTCATCCGTACTGGGCAGGCATGTCCTCCCAAGCATCAATATGACTAACTCTTACGAGTGGCTTTGTTTGTGTCTTGTAAAGTATTGCATTAAAGCAAACCCCCTGCCACACCTGTTGCATACAAACTTCATTTATTTCTGATGCCCTTTAATGTTACTTAGCTGGGTGAAATATTTCCTGCATATGTCACAATGGTATGGTTTCTCCCCTGTGTGGATTCTCTGATGGACTTTCAGCTCCACTTCAAATAAAAAAGGACTCCCAACACTCGTCACAGTAGTGAAGCTTCACCCGTGTCTCTTCTCGTGGGTTCTGAGTGACAATTTGTCCACGGATCTGCAATCACACGTTCAACAAGCAAACGGTTTCTCTTCCGTGTGAGTCGGAAAATGTCTTCGCGAACTCAACTCGACTGAACTGTTAACTGCGGTCAGGGAAACTGCAAGCGTACGGCTTCTCCTTGATGTGTGTTTGCTGATGTGTTTTCATGTTACTTAGCTGGGCGAAATCTTTCCCGCATATGTCACAATGGTATGGCTTCTCCCCTGTGTGGATTCTCTGATGGATATTAAACTCTTTTGGTAATAAAAAGGACTTCCCACACTCATCACAGTAGTAAGGTTTCACCCCAGTGTGTCTCTACTCGTGGGTTCTGAGTGACGATTTGTCCGCGGCTCTGTAATCACATGTGGAACAAGCAAATGGTTTCTCTCCTGTATGAGTACGAACATGTCTTTGCAAACTCAACGCATGACTGAACCGTTTACCACAGTCGGGTAAACTGCAAGTGTATGGTTTCTCCTTGGTGTGAGTTCGCTGGTGCGTCTTCAAGGTGCCCGGACATCGGAACCTCAGCCCGCATTGCGAGCATTCCTGCGGTTTGTTGCCCGTGTGGATCTGTTTGTGTCTGGACCAGGTGGTGTAGTTGGAGAACTTGCTGCCACATACATTGCAGGAGAAGGGTTTGGCGCCTGTGTGAACCCGTTGGTGATCTTTCAGATGTGATTGGAGTCGGAAGCTTTTCCCGCACTCGGAGCAGCAGTGTGGTTTCAGTCCGGAATGAAGGAGCTTGTGAACATTTAACTCTGTAAGACTCATGAAGCCTCGGTCGCACGTGGTGCATCGGTGAGGTTTCTCTGCACCATCAGTGCTATGGAAGGCCATCATGTGTTTTTTTAAGTTGCCGGTCTGACTAAAGGCCTGGCCACATTGAGAACAAGGGTACGGCTTTTCACCTGTGTGCGTTCGCTGGTGGATCTTGCAGGATTTTGAGTCGATAAATGTTTTCCCACATACAGGACATGAAAATGGCTTCAGTCCTGTGTGTCTGCGCATGTGGGTGTTTAAATGAGATGACTGGGTGAACCGTTTCCCACAGAGTTTACAACCGTGTGGCCTCTCTCCCGTGTGCGTCAAGATGTGTAGTTTTAAGTAAGTGGATTTCGTGAACGTTTTCCCACAGGTGTCACATTTGTGTCTCCCTCGCATTCTAGTTTGCTGTTGTATTTTCAAAATGTTCGCCTTGCTTAGTCTTTTCCCACACTGGACATAACACCGGGGCATATCTCTGATAAATGGATGAGCGTTTGACCGCATAACACTCTCCTTGTCATATCTACCTGTACATTTCCTTTGACTTTGGTCACGTGACTGCTCCATTCTGACCCGCTTGTCCAGTTCAACAATCACAAGGCTGCTTTTGGTAACAACTGACTCACTTGAGTCACTCTGTTGTTGGTCAGTTCTTGCACAGTGTTCTCTGGAAGGTTTTATATTCACACATTCACGATTGGACTTAGTGCTGCAGTTCCCATACTGGGTCAGGTCTGGACCCCATGTGGGCTTCTGTGTCTTAGGGCTTGTGTCCCCTCTACTGGTCCCTGTCTCTGAAGTGGAGACACTGTTGGAGACGCACTCGACATCCGACAGCGATTCAGAATTATGTGGTTGGTCTTCAAGAAGATCCAATCCAGCGTCCTCCTCCTCTGGCATATTGATGCAAATGTCCAGAGAGTTCCCAAACATTCCATCTTGGCGTTTTTGGTTTGTGAGGTACTCCTGCAGAAAACAATCCCATTCCGTTTCGCCATCCTCTGTTTTAACCTGTGACCAATTAGGTTTACTGGTTATCTGCCCAGTGTCCACCGTAGCAACAAGGGGTTCTGGTCCAGAGGCTCTGGGAGAATCCATCTCAGTGTCAGTGTGGGGTAGTTTACAGTGTAGATATTCTGCAAATACAAATGATCAACATATCAGAACAGAAACGACTGCTTATAGTAGAAAATGGACATTCATTTCTCAGGCAACAGCTCTGGTGGACATTCCTGCAGTCAGCATGCCAATTGCGTGCTCCCTCAAAACTTGAGACATCTGTGGCATTGTGTTGTGTGACAAAACGGCACATTTTACAGTGTCCTTTTATTCTCTCCAGCACAAGGTGCATCTGTGTAATAATCATGCTTTATAATCAGCTTCTTGATATGCCACACCTGTCAGGTGGATGGATTATCTTGGCAAAGAAGAAATACTTACTAATATGGATGTATACGAATTTGTGCCCCAAATTTGAGAGAAAAAATAAAAATAAAATGTTTGCACATAGAACATTTCTGGGGGCTTTTATTTCTGCTCAAGAAACATGGGACCAACACTTAACATGTTGTGTTTCTATTTTTGTTCAGTGTATTTAGGCCTAATTACCACTAAAATTAATTCCATGAAAACGATAGAATGACAAACGTAATAAGTATGTAGGCTATAGCAGCCTATTTGTAGATATCCTAAATCGTGTTTTCCCCCTGTATTCTTTCTCTATGGCTGTGGCACGAATGATTTACATGAGGCGTGTGTGCAGAGGCCGGTAGAACGAAGTGAACCTCACCGATGCACCACGTGCAACCGAGGCTTGATGAGACTTACAGAGTTAAATGTTCACAAGCTCCTTCATTCCGGACTGAAGCCAGACTGCTGCTCCGAGTGCGGGAAAAGCTTCCGACTCCAATCACGTCTGAAAGATCACCAACGGGACCACTTTGAGTGGGCCGAAAACAGTCTTGCACTCGCCCTACTGTCCGAGTGGTTATCTTACAGAAACGTACCACTTCTATTGCATATGCAGACAAACCGATCCACCGCATGAACCTTATCATCAAATACATCATCACACCAACGATATTTACTATTCAAATGTACTGCGTGTCTGTCATGATGATCATTAAACTCCTCGGACCCCCTCCCTCAGTGGAACCCAGAACGATACGTGACCACCGCTGTCCTTTCAGCACCACGATTCGAAGGGCGCTCAAATTGGTAAAAAAAAGAAAGCTCATCAAGATGTTGCCTACTAGTAGTTCTACGCATTATTTATTACTACAAATAGAAGATTATCACGTCTCGCAATGGTGCTCGTTTAGTAAAGTATGAATTAATGTCTTGCAAGATCACATAATGATTCATTAGTATTTTACATAGCAGATCAGAATGTAATAATCATACTGCAGCATAGTATGTTACACTAAAAACACCTCAGTCATTTTTTATCTGAAGCTGAATAGTCAAATATTTTCAAAACACAACAGCGTGCGCGAAGGCTATGCTTTGATTGTAGAAACAAATATGCCTACAAGAAATGCTAATAGTTTGTTAACAGCACCTGCTTTAATTCGCCCGCAAAACAGTTTTTCAAGAACATCTGAATGCATATTCCCATGAAACTGATTGAGATCAAATGATTGCCATTCAGACGCAGTTTGGACATTTTACCGGTAAAATGTGAAGAATTATCATTCACGATTGACAGTGATAATGGCCTACTTTGAAATTAGTATGCCCAACTCGGTGCTTGAGGGTAGGCCTATTAAAAATATTTAAAAAAAAATTAGACAAGATGTGTGGGCATATAGGCAGACGTTGCAATTGAAGGATGCATTTCATATTGTAACGATATTCAATCTGTCCTTACAAACTTTGAGAAAGTATTGTAATTTAAAACTTTTTTTGCGCTCCCTCTCATAAAAATAGCTCAATAGAAGTCGTAACGCTTCATCTGAATGTCATAGGGACAAACCAAAGCATAGGCTATGCATCATTTTATGGAGACCACACTAGGCGCACTTGATATTGTGCGCCCAGCAGATAATCAGGGGTGAGTGGCATAATCCGGCACACATGAGATACTATAATAAGCCACTCATTCTCAAATGAGCAATATGACATTTAATCGATTACAAATTACATTACCCTCCCCTGGACTAAAAAATATAATAAAAATAAGAAACCCTCCCCATGGCTGAAAATGAAAACGCATGACCCTGTCCTATTTTACTCGTGGTAAGTATTGTGCACATGTCGAGCTCTCCTTTACAAAGGTGCACATGGTTCAACTACAATGTAAGGTGGTAATAGGCACGTGCGTCTGACAAACTGTATCCTAGAGTAGATTCGCTCCAGTGGCCGATATATTCCAGTCAACTCAACAGTTCGGAGGTTTTGATGACACAATTCAGTTGTAGACTACTGACTAGTTTTAGCAAATAACGCAGAAAATCTACTTCCTCTGACTTACCATGCGAAACTTTCTCCATGTATCAGACCTCTATATTTCCTTCGCTTCTCACAAAAGACGTGTCTTTCTGTAAACTGAAAGAGGAAAGTCCCCTGGTTGCGCAGCCCAACCCAAAGTAGCTAAATATCCACCGCCCCACCCCACCACCTAAGAGGTACGTTAAAGTTCTATGTCATTCTATGCGCACACTCTACCAAGAAGCGTTTTACGGACGGGTTCCCCAGGCCAGGTTCCACAAATGTCCAAGTATACGTTATTGTAGCCCAATAATGGAAGTTAAACGAGCCTAACGTAATGGTCTGTTTACAGGCGAGTTGACTCTTGATAAATACTGTCATTTAACGGGAATCGAATTGGCCCAGCCAAATTCTGCATCTAAACCATAGGATTTTACGGGGGGGGGGGCACGACTCTCCCCATCCTGCGGAAAAATATGATTTGTCCCCCCCAATATATCACTGTAAACATAACTATTTCATTTCAATAATATTAATAATACGCAATGAAAGCACTTGTGCTGATTATAGACACTTAATAGCGCGTTTTTACGTTTAAAAAATTGCGACCCTCACCCTTTGCCTCACAATGGTTTGATCCAAGATCAGCATGCAGCTGTAGTGCTTCTAAGTCCCTGTGATAAGGTTAGCGATAAACTGAACAGAACTACGCTCTCTTCTACCATTGTCTTAAATGTCTTTAAATGGTCTCGTTGCAAAAGCTAAATTGTCGCTGGGGGAATTTGAAGCACCTGTGTGCCGATCTTGGAGTAAACTGACGATAGCAAAGATTATAATAAACACCACAGAAACGGAATTGGTGCTCGCTAGCTCTGCAAATGCAGCTAGTGTGGGAAGCCAGCAAATATAAAATGACAACATAAACTATATTAAAATTACAAAAGGTTGCAGCTTACGTTGTGTAAATGGTGAACTCATACAGCTGTCAACCCTTGTTACAGCAATCCGTTCACATTTGCTAGCTGACCAGCTAGCTTCCTTGTAGAACGAAGCCCATTATAGAATGATAGAAGCTAATAGATGATAGAAGCCCATCTCCTACTGTAAATAACCTGCACACTATGTGTGTAGCCAGCCAGCCAGGTAGAAAAATGACAGAAAAAAGACGGACATCAGAGCATTTTTCAGTACACCAAAACGCAAGGTAAGAACCCTAGTAGCCTAATATCTCAAAGACTAGTTGATAAAATTTTCATAAGAAGTGAAATCCTAATGGAAATGTTTCACAATGATGTCATTAGGCAGAGCAGGCAACAGATGGCACACAGACAGCAGAGCTGGGGACAGATATGCAGGGACAGATTGGCAGAGACAGTCTCAGGTAAGTTTGTTGAGTCTTTGTTTGGCAACATAATGAAAGGTTCTCTCTTTTTTAGACCTGTAAAATAGGGTCATAATTGGAAAATACCATGGATACCCTCACTCTCAACTTAAACTGGTGACTAAACTAAGATTTGTTTAAGGCAATGGTATTGCTGTTGTGATTAATTGTGTAGTTTTGGGTACCGGTAGTTAGGAGTATGGCAAACACCATATTTATTTTCTAGGAGACAGACTGTGAGGGTGGTGAAAGTGAAAGAGCCAGGGAGAGAGACTTCAGAGGACAGTGTCACAGCCATAGCAGGACCAGGTGTCAACCTTGTTGCCAGCAGCACCAGTATGGGAAACAGTGGCACAGCATTGTCCAGTTACCTCAGTGATGGCACAAAACCATATTTATAGAACCGCAAACTCTTGCCAACAGTGTGTTGATGTTTCAAGAGAAATGGTTTTGCGATTTCCCCTGGCTACATTATAATCCATCAGTAAAATGAGTGTTGTGTTTTCACTGTAGCCAAGTGTTTTCAAGCCAGCCATCTTTTGGCCAAAGAGAGGATGCTGCCTTCATTAGTGCAGGATTTAGGAACTGGAGAAAAGCCATTGAAAAATTCACAGCACATCAAAACTGCCAAACCCACCGCCACTTTGTAACTGTATCAGCACACCAGCTAAATCCAATCAGTGTCCAGTTATCCAGCGCGTGGGGTAAACAGCAGGACGACGCAAGGCATTGCTTGATGAAAATTGTTAGTTCGGTGTGTCGTAGAAATATTTGCTCAATAATATTTCTCAGATACCGGAACTTGTGAATTCAAATAGACTTTATTACAAAGTGACAAGCCAAGTTGGTCCATGGATCAACTGTCTTCCCAGCTTCGGCACACACTTTTTATACAGTTCTCATCCTTACGTCACACACATTATCTCCTCTTTATGTTAATGATTCATCACCTCTGGTACTGGCCACCATTATCTTTTTGCCTTGCACTCATTTTAGCTTAGTTTCCTCATTCTTATTGGCACAGACATTAGGGCATAGATTCTATTGGTGGCGTAACCATAGCAATGACAGAAATAAACAGACATGCACACTCCTAATGCAGGTGCATGTCTAATGGTGCTTAAGTAATACAAACCCATGCTCTTCATGCACGTACATGTCTTATGGTGCTTGTAAATGATTAACTAATGTGTATGTACAATGGCCTTCGTTAGGCCAGTGTTGATCCAGCTTTGCACATTCACATGGATTCTGCTTACGCATGTCTAATGGTTAACCCTTATATTGATTCTGCTTACCAGCTTTGCACATTCACATGGATTCTGCTTACGCATGTCTAATGGTTAACCCTTATATTGATTCTGCTTACCAGCTTTGCACATTCACATGGATTCTGCTTACGCATGTCTAATGGTTAACCCTTATATTGATTCTGCTTACGAGCTTTGGACATTCACATGGATTCTGCTTACGTATGTCTAATGGTTAACCCTTATATTGATTCTGCGTACCAGCTTTGCACATTCACATGGATTCTGCTTACGCATGTCTAATGGTTAACCCTTATATTGATTCTGCGTACCAGCTTTGCACATTCACATGGATTCTGCTTACACATGTCTAATGGTTAACCCTTATATTGATTCTGCTTACCAGCTTTGCACATTCACATGGATTCTGCTTACGCATGTCTAATGGTTAACCCTTATATTGATTCTGCTTACGAGCTTTGGACATTCACATGGATTCTGCTTACGCATGTCTAATGGTTAACCCTTATATTGATTCTGCGTACCAGCTTTGCACATTCACATGGATTCTGCTTACGCATGTCTAATGGTTAACCCTTATATTGATTCTGCGTACCAGCTTTGCACATTCACATGGATTCTGCTTACACATGTCTAATGGTTAACCCTTATATTGATTCTGCTTACCAGCTTTGCACATTCACATGGATTCTGCTTACGCATGTCTAATGGTTAACCCTTATATTGATTCTGCGTACCAGCTTTGCACATTCACATGGATTCTGCTTACACATGTCTAATGGTTAACCCTTATATTGATTCTGCTTACCAGCTTTGCACATTCACATGGATTCTGCTTACGCATGTCTAATGGTTAACCCTTATATTGATTCTGCGTACCAGCTTTGGACATTCACATGGATTCTGCTTACGCATGTCTAATGGTTAACCCTTATATTGATTCTGCTTACCAGCTTTGCACATTCACATGGATTCTGCTTACGCATGTCTAATGGTTAACCCTTATATTGATTCTGCGTACCAGCTTTGCACATTCACATGGATTCTGCTTACCCTAAGATGCATAACATGTACTGGAACATCTCCAATAGGTGCGGCATGTAGTAAGACAGGGACAAGCCTTTAGATGCCACACGGATGACAGTGGGAATTTATACCAGCTTTTGAAACTTAGGGCAGAAGAGGATGATCCCATTTTACTGAAGTGGTTAACAAAGCATACCACAATGTACACAGGCCCCAAAGCACAGAATTAAATTCTGAACATCATGGCCAATACAGTCATTCGAGGCATTGCAGCTGAGGTTAGGTCTCTTCCGATTGTACAATTTTCAGTAATTGTTGATGGTACTGAAGATGTTTCTGGTGCTGAACAGGAGAGTGTCTGACTACATTATGTTGACCATGACCTTGTCCCTCACAAGGAGTTTATTGGGCTATACAGGGTGTCGGTGACAACAGGCGAGGGCATTGCGAAGGTGGCAAATGATGTGTTGTTGAAGCTCAATTTGCCCATGTCTGACTTACGTGGGCAGAGTCACGATAGTGCCTCAAACATGGCAGGAAAATACACAGGTGCACAGGCAATTGTGAGGAGGCAGCAGCCATTAGCCCTCTATGTACATTGTGGAGCACACTGTAAATCTGATTACACACGCTGTCTGCTCAGTCTCCTCACTGATCCGGGATTCCCTTTCTTGGGTCCATCAGTTAGGAAAGTTTAAGAGCATGTTGGAATCAATTGCCACGTCCAAAGATACACATCTGACCACCATGAAACCCCTATGTCCAACAAGGTGGACTGTGCGGAATACTGCTATTAGAGCTGTGCTAGGGCAGTATGAGCGGGTACTAAGCAGCCTAGAGGAGATGGCAAAAACTGCATCCAAGACAGCTTCAACTGCCAGTGGCTTATTTGAGCACTTCAGCAAAGGCAAGAGTGTGTTGGGCCTCACACTTGCCTCTGCTGTTCTTGGAGAACTTGAATGTCTAAACATTTCACTGCAGAAGAAAACTCAGACTGTCTCTGGTGTGCAGGCTGCAGTCGAGTGTGTGCGGTCATCTCTTAGGTGCAAGAGAAATGACGAAAGCTACCTTGCACTGTATGAGAAAGCAACAACATTGATTGAATCCATTGAGACACACTCAAGACGATTTGCTGGCAAAGCGTGGATCACTATAGGGCAGAATTTTTTAAAGTGTTGGATGGTGTGGAGGTTCAGTTTGGCGACCGTTTTGACCAGGACAGTCTAAACGTCCTGCACAAGTTGGAAAGAGCGCTTCTCACGGGGGAGTCTAGATCAGTACCCTGAGCTGAACATATATTCTCTTTCAGTGCAGTTGCCTCTATTTCACAACAAATACCCCTGTAGCAGCAGTGGAGAGGCAGCAGAGGTCCTCAGGAGGCTTCCAGTGGAGGTGCAGGGGTTGTTTGACCAAGTTGAGGTGCTGATCAGAATTTTGTTTGTGGTGCCAGTGTCTTCATGTGAGGCTGAGAGGAGTTTCAGTGCACTCCGCAGGTTAAAGACTTGGCTACGGGCTAGCATGAGCCAAAAGAGACGGAACAGCGTACTTGTCTGTAATGTACATAAAGACAGGCTGGACAGTCTGGAGGGAATATATCTGCCAGCAATTTGTTGAATCCATTGAAACCCGCAAACATGTTTGGTTCTTATGTTCAGTACTATGTATATATAAAGTTACTGGAAACCTTGTGGTGCTGAATATGTTCTTTACACTTTTCTTTTTCACTGACCCCTTGCAATTACACCAGGGACCCCTAGGGGTCCACTGACCCCTGTTTGAGAACCCCTGGTGTATAGTATGATATTTGTTATTTTGTTTAGTAGTTTTCGGTTTTTATTATATGACAGTACACTTACTAATTATTTATTTAGTTATTTTATTTAAAATTGCATACTTTGTGTGACATACTTGTCCATACCTGGTGTTTTAAGAGTTGAGACACTGACTGAACAATAAATAAGTATTTTTGAAGGATATTTTGGTTGATTTATTTGGGTTATTCATTGAAGTAGTTCTTTCACTTTTAGAACTACTTATTTTGAGCTTTTTGTTCTTGTAAAGCTATTGTAGTAGACATATTTAATGACTATATAAATATCAGAAAAAGTAAAATAAAAAGGCAAATTTTTTGATGGTTCTCAATGAGATTATTTTAGATGAGATCACAACATGTTCATTGTATTTACAAAAACTGCACCCATACAGTGTACAGTACCATTGCCACCTACTGGCCTTTCTTCGTATTGCTGGTTGTAAATACAAATACCTGCATACATGCTGGACTGATAAGGAACACTGCTATAACTATTATCCAGTAGTAGTATTATAATAATTTAAACATTTGAACAAGTTGGGACAACCCTTCAGTTAACTGCGGTACCTATCAATTATCCAGTTGTAGTAATTATGGTTCCTCAATATACATTTAACATATTACAACGTAGGCTATGTGTTACAGCACTACTTTTGGTGTGTCCCTCAGGAATTGCTCTTGAGAAAATGTCATGTAATTGTCCCCTCAAAGTTGATATCAGATTTTCACCCCTGATCTAAACGTGAATCCATTCTCAAATGCGGTACGGTTCTGGAAACAGAAATCCCTCCACTTTCATATCACATCAAAATCATTTCACAAACGCAACAATTACTGTAGGCTACGCTGTTTTAACCGGTTTTAACAGTTGCCGCCAACAGTAGGCTATTTTACAGTGACAACACGTTTGTGGCGTCTTTCTTCCGTTTATACACGTGTTCAGAGATGCAGACAAAGAGGAAGAGACAGGCCCAACTCCAGCAGGTGACTTTTTTGATGTTGTTGTACCCAACAAGCAAGGAATTTTGTATGGAGGTCAATGAGTGGCGAATTTGGTTAACGAAAAAATGCATGGCTTATTTGCTACTTAATGCTTAAGTTATGAGTGTACTGATATAAGTAGCACATGTGACATCCGGGCATCTTCGAGAAAAATACTTTATAGGCCGATCAGAGTTGTCTTGAAATGGCTATGCATTTTCATACGTTTCATATGGCATGTAGTAATTTGTGGATGTCCATCATACATTTCATGTGATATGTTACAAATTATACTGAACAAAAATATAAACACAACATGCAACAATTTCTAAGGTTTACTGAGTTACAGTTCATATAAGGAAATCAATTAATTAGGCCCTAATCTATGGATTTCACATGACTGGGAGTAGAGATATGCATCTGTTCGACACAGATACCTTAAAAGAAAAAAGTAGGGGCGTGGATCAGAAAACCTGTCAGTATCTGGTATGACCACCATTTGCCTCATGCAGTGCAACACATCTCCTTCAGACAGACGGGCGGCTCTAATGGCTCGGGGCAGACGGATGGCTCAGACGGCGCTGGGGAGACGGATGGCTCAGATGGCGCTGGGGAGACGGATGGCTCAGATGGCGCTGGGGAGACGGATGGCTCAGATGGCGCTGGGGAGACGGATGGCTCAGATGGCGCTGGGGAGACGGATGGCTCAGATGGCGCTGGGGAGACGGATGGCTCTGGCCGGATAAGGCGCACTGTAGACCTGGTGCGTGGTGCCGGAACTGGAGGCACCGGGCTAAGGACACGCACCTTCATGCTAGTGCGGGGAGCAGGGACAGGGCACACTGGACTCTCAAAGCGTACTCTGTGCCTGGTGCGTGGTACCGGCACTGGTGGCACCGGGCTGAGTGCACGCACATCAGGACTAGTACGGGGAGAAGAAACAGTGTGTACAGGGCTCTGGAGACGCACAGGTGGCTTAGTGCGTGGTGCCGGAACTGGAGGCACCGAACTGGATGCACGCACCACAGGGATAGTGCGTGGAGGAGGAACAGGGCTCTTGAAACGCACTGGAAGCCTGGTGCGTAGTGTAGGCACTGTTGGTACTAGGCTGGGGCGGGGAGGTGGCACCGGAAATACCGGACCGTGCAGGCGTACTGGCTCCCTTGAACATTGAGCCTGCCCAACCTTACCTGGTTGAATGCTCCCCGTCGCCAGACCAGTGCGGGGAGGTGGAATAACCCGCACCGGGCTATGTAGGCGAACCGGGGACACCATGCGTAAGGCTGGTGCCAAGTAAGCCGGCCCGAGAAGACGCACTGGAGACCAGACGTGTTGAGCTGGCCTCATGACACCTGGCTCAATGCCCAATCTAGCCCTACCAGTGCGGGAGGTGGAATAACCCGCACCGGGCTATGCACACGTACAGGAGACACCGTGCGCTCTACTGCGTAACACGGTGTCTGCCCGTACTCCCGCTCTCCACGGTTAGCCTGGGAAGTGGGCGCAGGTCTCCTACCTGCCCTTGGCCCACTACCTCTTAGCCCCCCCCAAGAAATTTTGGGGATTTCTTCTCGGGCTTCCTTGCTAGCCGCGTACCTTCATATTTGCGGTTGATGGCTTGATTCTCCGGTTACCAGCCTTGCTTCCGTGCTGCCTCCTCATATCGCCGCCTCTCTGCTTTCGCTGCCTCCAGCTCAGCTTTGGGACGGCGATATTCTCCTGGTTGAGCCCAGGGTCCTTTTCCATCCAGCTCGTCCTCCCAAGTCCAGTATTCCTGTGTATTCCACTGCTCGAACAAACGCTGCTTGGTTCTGGATTGGTGGGTGGTTCTGTAACGGTATTCCTCCTCCTCTTCATCCGAAGAGGAGGAGCATGGATTGAACCAAGGCGCAGCGTTGTGATATGCCATGATTAATTTATTAAACAAGACGTAAAGACGAAAACACGAACTTCACTTGAAAATATACAAAACAACAAACGGAGTAGACAGACCTGAACATACGAACTTACATATAACACGAAGAACGCACGAACAGGAAAAATGACTACATAAAACGAACGAACGAACGAAACAAACCGAAAACAGTCCCGTATGGTGCAACATAGACACAGACACAGGAGACAACCACCCACGACAAACAATGTGAAAGCACCTACCTTAATATGATTCTCAATCAGAGGAGATGAAAACCACCTGCCTCTAATTGAGAACCATATTAGGTACCCATTAACCAACATAGAAACAGAAAACATAGACTGCCCACCCAAACTCACGTCCTGACCAACTAACACATACAAAACTAACAGAAAACAGGTCAGGAACGTGACAGCACTTTTCGCACCAAAGTACATTCATCTCTAGGAGACAGAACGCGTCTCCTTCCTGAGTGTTTATACTAGCGTACTATTGTTGTACAAACTATAGTTTGTTAACAAGAAATTTGTGGAGTGGTTGAAAAACTAGTTTTAATGACTCCAACCTAAGTGCATGTAAACTTCCGACTTCAACTGTACATACATATGTGAACATGATACATTATCATTTCTGTGTGCCTGTGCCCACAAATTCAAAAGGTATTCAAATTATTCAACACACTCTAGTTCCCTCTACCTTTGTCACACACACCAGTCTGTTACTTACAGAGCTCGTTGATGAGGTGAGAGACGTGAGAGTGTACTTCAGTGAGGAAGTCTTCCTGTTTAGCCTCCATGGACTCGGCCAGGCCGTCTGAGTCCACGCAAGCGCATTCTGGGTGGAACAGAGGCTTCTTCAACTGCCTGCAGAAACTGGGACAAACACACACAAACACACTCGCATTAGCAAAGGCACATCACCCATAGACAGGTGGAGAGAGAAAGACACGCATTACAAATGAAATGTCACCCATAGACAAAGCTCACACACACACACACGCACAAACACACTGCAAATGGCGCAACACCCATAGACAGTTGGACACACACACACACACACACACACACCCCACTTACTTTTTGCTTGATGACTTGTACGCCTAAACAGCAAATCAGAGAAGCAAAGAATAACATCATTCATTATTTTTTTTTATTTTTTTTTTGGGGGGGGGGTAGATCAGCTTTACTATTGCAGGGGTTGTGGCTTCCATCAATGTAATTTTCTGCATCTTTTCCATCCCCATCAAAAAAATAATAACATTTAGTTAATGAAAATAAAACAATAAAGCTACTTAGGAACAGCAGGACGGTTTTAAAAAGAATGTTAAAGGCACATCCATTTGTCCATGTATATCAATTAATCCGCACACTGACCTCCAGGAAGCAGAAGGGGTCGTTCTCCTGGGCGAGGGTCTGGATGCCACTGTGGACATCCTGCAGACGGGACTGGTCCTGGACCGCCTTGGCTATGTTCTGCTGGATGCTGGGGCCACACTCGACCCCGTGGGAGCAGGAACAGTCCCTGAGGGAGGTGAGGAAGCCCTCCAGGTGGACCTGTAACACCTCCCCCAAGGCTGTGACCCGCTGGTCTGAGTCCTCCAGGAACCTCTGCACATAGAGAGGGGGAGGGTTGAGAGGTAGGTGTGTGTTTAACCAAAAACTAACTAATCAGTGATCAAAAGTTGACTCATCTTCAGACATGAAAATGGATTATAAATATATATTTTTTAATACAACAAATTGAAATATACAGCTCTGTAAACAATACAAATACATGACATCTTACATTATGGAAAGGAGTGCTGATCAAGGATCAGGTGCGAACACCTGTCCATAATCATGTTCATTACAATCTTAAATGCAAAACTGATCCTAGATAGGGTCACAAGTCATGATGGCAGTCAAATTCCATGTGACAGTTTAGTCACTGTAATTAGGCTTCTCCAAACTCTGTTGTTGCTGATGTTCATTAGTAGCCTACTAAACTTGCCAACTGCCTGAACTGCCTGAAAATGAACCACGTGAAAAGCGTCTTCCATTTGCTATTTAAGAGCATAGATGACATGTATTCTTCCCGCTGCCCCTGTTTCGAGACAGGTGCATGATAATGGTCCATTCTAAATCAAAACTAATTTCACACTTATATGATTTAGTATATGTAAATCATATACTAAAACATTAGTATACATTTTTTGGGGGGGCATTACGGCCACACAAAGAGGATGCCGCAGGGAAATTCGGGGCATTATCAAGTGCTTGTTAAATTGTGAATGAGAGACTGATTAAGTGTGTACAGCCTGAGCAATAAACAAAGCAGAGCTCATGCCTTTGATGCGACTTAGAATGTATTAAAAATCAAAACATATAGCCCAATGTTTGTAGAACAACTAAAGTTGCATAAATAACTCTAAATGAAGCATATAGGAGGAACGGTTTCTTTGTTAACCGCTCAACACAGAATAGCCCCATGTGCGCACTCCTATTTTATTCAGCTATGTTCAACTGTATTTTTCACACTATAAAATAATGCCACGGAATTCTAAACAAATCTTGTCTGCTAAATGAACTAGTGTAGCCCACAGCCATATGGCATAGCCAGATCACGGCCTAACATAAAGACAACTCAGATTATGCTCTTCTGTTCTTCTGAAATAGACTTCATTTTCTTCATATAATTTTTCTTTAGACTAAAATAAATAATGGATTTATTGTGATGGTGTAGGCTATATTAACTTTTTATGTAGATGTTCCAAAGTTCTGCATCATTGGCTTATAGGCTATGCGTGGAAGCCAAGAGATGGGAAATGTGTTTATGTTAATTAACGGTCAATTAACGTGAGACCGGCAGTTATTTGTGTGACAATCACCGGCTGCCCTCATTCTAGATCAGCAATATCACCTTGTTCAGTCGTTCTTGTTCCTTCTGCTCCTGGAGATTTTTCTCTGCTTTGTTCAGCTTCCTGTCCACCTTCTGTAGCTGGTTCTCCAGAGAGCCCTGAGAACAGAGAGGGAGAGTGGGAGAAAGGGAGAAAGGGAGCAAAACAGAGGGAGAGAAACAGAGGGAGAGAGTGGGTTTGAGGGAGGGAAGAGAGATTACATTCACTATGACAACAAGACTATAGTGAGGGTAAATGGTGAACTCAACTGGAAATGTCTCCCTTTTTCACATTGGTTCAGACAAGTCACTTCAGGAAGCAGCTTGAACAATTCATTCAAACAGTGAGATCACATCATGTTTTGTCACAGTCCCGAATGGCACCCTATTCCCATTATAGTGCATTACTTTTGACCAGAGCCCTATGGGATCTCTCTTCCCACTATTTAGGTTATAGGGTGACATTTGGGACTCACTCATTGTCTCTCATTCGCTCAACCATGTCAGACAACAGCAGTGACAATGACATTCACCTGTGTTCTAGACTCATCAATTGCCATTCTGTGGAGGCCTCGTCTAGAGTATAGAGGTGTGTTCTTTGTGTGTGTACCTTTTGTTTGATCGAAAGTGATAGGGAGTACATACTTCTTGTGTGCGAGTGTGTTCTAAGTGAGGGTCTTTCATTTTTAGAGTGCTTCATTTAGTCCTGTACATCCCCCTCCTGACCAGTAGACCAACAAACAGAGACCTCTTAACTCTACCACTCTTCCATAACGATATATAACCTAAACCAGGGGTGCAATTTTGGTTTTAGAAGTGGGGGTATGCAGTCAGGTAAACACTCCAACACGCTCAGAGGCGTCCGCATGGTCCTAAAGCACACATTTGCCTCAGACAAAAATGTGTGGGGTGGGGGCATGTCACCCCTGTCCCCAGTGAAAGTTGTGCCCGTGACTTAAACACACAGTGATTAACCTATTCACTGTTTTATAGGTTTTATAACTTTAGAGCTGTTTACCTTCAGATCCTTCATAGTGTTCTTCAGGGTCTTGATGGTGTGTCCGGCGTGGCCCCCCTCAATGGTACAGGCGTTGCAGACACACACCCGGTCGTCCATGCAGTAGTAGCGGTACATCTCATCGTGTTCGGGACACTTCCTCTTCCTCAGGTCCCCCAGGGGTTCAGTCAGGGGGTGCTCCCTAAACGCAGGAAGCTCCAGGTGGGGCTTCACGTGCTCCTGAAATGGACAAAATGAAGAAAAAGTTCATGTTTGTCTTGACTTACCTGCTGATTGAAAATGTAAAATAAAAACAAAGCTTAAAAATGTAAAAAAGACAGTGTTATGCACATCCAACACTTGAATGTGTTGAGAATACTGGTGCTGTGCAAAAAGAGTGCTTAGATAACGGAATAAGAATATTGGAACATTTCTGCTCCATAGTGCTTTACCATGGGTGAATTTGGAATTATGGATGCTGAAATTATGGATGCCTCCCAGATCTTTACCTGACACATGGACACCTCGCATTTCAGACACGTCTTGACCGCTACCTCTACCACCACTCCAGCCCCAGGTTCCCCTTTCCCCGCCTCGCTAGTGTCCCCTGGAGAGCAGTAGTCACACGGCACAGACACGGGGGTCTTGGCTGTTGTCGGGCTGCCGTCTGGTTGTTGTTGTCTTGACGATACTGCCTGGACATCATAGAGAAATGAAGAGAGGTAGCGTGTTTGTTGGGTGGGGCCTATAGGCTATGAATCAGTAGAGCAGGCTATTGTAGAGATGAATACTCCTTAAACTAAGGTCATCAGAGTGATAGGCCTTAAAATTCATATAAACTTTTCTTTGGTGCTTTTAGCTACCGCTCCACAGCTAATGTGACCAGGGGCCGTGTGTATCAAGCATCTCAGAGTAGGAGTGCTGATCTAGGATCAGGGCCCTCCTGTCCATGTAAAAGGCTAAACTTATCCTAAATCAATACTCCTCCACTGAGACACTTCATGAATACAGCCCC
Organism: Salvelinus namaycush; assembly: GCF_016432855.1. Taxonomy (NCBI): domain Eukaryota; kingdom Metazoa; phylum Chordata; class Actinopteri; order Salmoniformes; family Salmonidae; genus Salvelinus; species Salvelinus namaycush. The sequence goes on along the minus strand of NC_052342.1, from coordinate 18,696,209 downwards.
CAGACAGCACATACCCGTCCCCTGCAGCGGAAGTCGTCTGCGATGTTGGCGAGCTTAACGTTCTTCTGGGAGGCCGCGGAAATACACACATCGAAATGTAAATACAAAATGTAAGCAGAAAGAAAAACGGGGTCATAAAAAACAAACAGATTCATCAGTAATAAGGTCCTCAATCAGCTTTCTGAATTTCCCAGAGGCACCAAAACATCAAATGTAAGAACATTTCGAAGATTGTTCCACAAATATGGTTCAAGAAAACGAATAGCTGATTTACCAAGCTAACTCATGAGAGACCAAAGGAATTTCCAGAGTTAGACATCCCTGTGGTAACTCCTATGTCTAAAGTTTAGCAAGGAGGTTAGTAGCCAACAGTGGGACTTTTTGTTAAAAATACTTTATAAATGAAAACATAGCAATGTATCAACCTATATGACATCAAAGAAGGCCAACAAACGTTCTGGTAGAGAATACAATGATGAGTACTACAATTCTTGTCCATAATGTTAAAATGTGCTCTTAACATTCCTATTACATCATAATGACTATGATTTATAAGTTTCCACTATTGTAGAAGTGATGTGAAGATGAAGAGAGGTGGGTTGGGAATGCGAACTTGGCACGTACTGCAGTGTTCTTTCTGTCACACTATTTCCTGGAACATGTACATCTGCCACAAAATAATATGTAAAACATATTTAGTCATAGTAGATGGCTAACCCACTGATCCTGCTTTGTTGTAAACCCCTCAGGTCTAAATTCTGTATGTGTATTTTATACAACAGAATAATTGGTTTGTTCATTTGAATATGTCACAATGGGGGATAATCTTCCAAGTCTATGAAAAACATAGAAAATACAGTATTATAACAAATTGATCAGGGAACCATATTTTGTACCCTTGATATGGCTGTGGAGGAGTCCAGTAAGCTATACAGTCAGGAACTTTCATATTTTCGTTAGAAATACATGTATACCTTAATGCATTTACTGTGATACTGCTGCACAGTCTATATTTACTGTGATACTGCTGCACAGTTTACAGGAAAAAGGAACAAGGCACCATTTACAACCCTCCAACTCGGTTTCATTTACAGTGAAATGTAACTTAAGTTAACAATGACATGTTAATCATCACTTGCATCTAATCTGTCCAGGTCATCCAGTTTACCTTGGGAACCTGGCACAGAGACTAACTACATAGGGAAGAAAACATCAACCTGAACCGGTTTGAATGTGGGTGGCTCAACTGAAATTTGACTATAAAAAGGACACATCATCAAGGGTCAGCCATTGCATTACAGGAACCAAGACAGGTAATAAAATAGCAACCTACGATTATTAACCAGAAAATGCATGCAATACAAAGGTTGTACCTTTAGATTAACCTTATTTCAGATAAAAGTCATTGATTCTCTGAAGTTTTACAGATAATGTAACTGTGATATCATGCGTTCCAGATTCGGCTGGGAAAACATAGAACCGTCTTCAAACAGACAAAGGTAACGACAATGCCTATATTTTCCATTTTGTATTGGTATACATTTGTTTTGCCGAACTTCAGTGCTATAGCGCACTTGAAATGTAAAGGTAATTTGTGGTTGAGCGGACACATGCAGCATTTACTGTGAATGTAGTCTCCACGAACACGGGAACATTGCCTTTAAATTCAAATCATGCTGTAACGCAGAACTTCAGCATGACGGATTGAATTGAGCCATTAGTCAACAACATGCAGAATTATAAGATGATTGATTAACTTTACACTTGAGGTTATTGGCCTATATGGACAGGGCCAAATTTCTAACAGAATCAATGTATTTATTTATTTGAGATGGACAATGCACATCAATGCAAATCAATGAACTTTTCTGTAAATGTTCAAGATTTTTTCAGCTGGCTAGTTTTCAACTGTAGTCCCTGGGGATATATATATATAAACATTTAAGAAAGCTTCCTAAACATTTCACATAAACCCCCCCACAAAAATCCAGTCCTTAGATCATGGGTTCTCAAAGTGGGGTCCGAGGACCCCCAGGAGGTACTGCCTGGGTTCGCGGCCAGATAGCAAGCATATAAAATATTTAAAAACATTTCTCTGCCCAATGACAAAATGTGTAGAATGGCAGGAAATTAGCTTGAAAACGGCAACATTTTCTCCCCAATGGCAAGAGGCAGGCCTTTAAAATGTTCCTTGCCTGGGCCCTAAAACATGGTTCGTCCGGCCATGCTCCTCCAAAGTCATATTAAAACTTCTCGTTAAAAAAGTTTAATTATATGTGAAAAAGAAAATACAAGAAAACAAAAAAACTAATAGAAAAAACAACAAACAAGCCAAAAAGTTAACAAGTATCTACAAACCTGCGACAAAGAACATTTTGTTGTCATTCTAAATATCCTGAATAATGGAAAGGAATATAGCGTTGTGTCTTGCGCAATAACATGTCGGACCGCTTATCTATGTGCTCAGTTGTAGACTCATGTCTAGCTACATTTCTCCAGTCCCATCCCTCAGCAGTTTACCAAAACAGCGGAAAGGTGAACGCTTTGTTGTTCAAACTCCAGGTTGTCCCTTTAATTGTTAAATTCTTAATATATGATGTAACGACAAACACAGCGATTACTGGATGGAAATAAAAGTAGTGTCTCACGATCCTTTACAAATCCATCAAGACAGCAACCATGAGAAAGTGTTTAAAGTTTTAAATAAACTCTTGAATTTGATTGAATGTATTTATGTTCCCCTGTTATATCTTAATGTAATAGCAATACAATGTTCAGATTATCATCAATGACTCACCAACAGCTCTAACAAGTTGTCCACCACAGGACATCCTGTATGCATAACCATGGTAACAATTGAAAGGGAACACTTTGGGGATTATGGGGAAATTATCAGAACAAAGGTGAGAACACAACAGATCACCTGAATCCAAACTTTACACTTTTGACTTTGTGCAGTTTACATTTACTGGTTCGTAGGGTTGGTTCCTGCATGTATCATCAAGTATCAATTTAGTTAAAACATATTTCTCAGAAAGTGATTAGCTCAATTGATAGCGAGTCACCGATTAGATTACTTCCCAATCAAAGTTTTAATAAAAAGTATTCTTGAATTAAGGTCAGAACTCAGCTTCTGAATGTCATGGAGACAAACCAAAATATACATAGTGGTAAGTGCATGGAAGGATTGCCTCATCAATTTCATGTAAAAATTATATGCATTAAAATCCCAGCTTTCTCATTTACAGCTTGTTTCTAGCCTAAAGCGTTTCCCACGGGGGACCAGTATGAACATTTATGCAATCACTACTGTAAGTCGCTCAGGATAAGAGCGTCTGCTAAATGACTGACATGTAAATGTAAAGGCCTCTGAGTTACGCATCGTTATAGATCGCTTTATATAAACAGGATCTTGAACAAGGGGTACGGCATAACCCCTCAATTCATCTTTCAGAACACATTGCATCCTATTGATTTACACAATTCCTCTCACACAGACACCAAATCTGCAAAAGTAACCCACATGGCTGGAAGAATAGGGGCATCTTCTTGTTGCTGAGGCGCTCCTGCATAAAACTTCTGTCAAGTATATCCCATTAATAATTGTAAAGCGGAGACCAAGAACTTGTATAGTATGTTACAGTTCAGCCCCTGCCTTCCAATTTAGTGCTTATCAGTAACCAAATCTGCCATTTTGATCTTGTTTGAGTGTAAAGGGTTAATTAGTAGTAGTACTCAGTGTGTCAGCAACTGTATCAGTTATACTGTGCAGATGAAGGACAAATGGAATATAAACAGTAGTTCTTTATACTGGTCATGTTTATGTATCTAAATCAGTTCAGATAGTACATACAGATATGTACTATTAACCTGTTGGGCTATGTTCCTATTCTTTCCTACCATTTGCATTGAAAACTGAAGCCAAGCTAGCTAAGACCATGTTGAATATCTTGAATGAAAGCTCAACAGTTTTAATGAAACATCAAATACATTTCTAACAAACTCTTAATTTTCATTATAAATGTATATGATGTCAATCAGACATTTCAGCATAGATGAATGCAATATTAAGTAATTACTAATGGACACTTGAATAGCTGGATAGAGTAATACAAAAATGCAATCCTTCTCTTCTCTACAGGATCTATCCACATTCACTTTTATTACAACTCCCGAATCTACAAACTACACAAAACTGGCATAGAAGAAAAACAGGCATCTACATTTTAAGCTGGGATAAAAACATCCTCATGGCCACCAGTAGAACACCAACCCTGCCTAATGCCTATGGTGGTAGAATTCCATACCAATGTGACTCCCTGTCACTTTTGGATGTCTTGTGGGAGAATGAGTTTGAGGGGGACACAATCAACCAAACAGATGCAGCCATGGCAGAGGTAAACTTTTACAAGGGAGCGCCACCTCAATGGCTGAACTTCTACCTGGCTGAACAAGAAGCAGCTGTGGATTCAACCTTCATAAAGAGGGATGGATACCATTCCTTAAAAAGGCTGATTCAAAGTAAGCGAAAAAGTCCTCGCAGCACTGCCATTGTCAAGCTTTTGCACCAGCCAAGCAGTGGGGGATCCACCCTAGCCATGCAGGTGCTCTGGGACCTGAGGAAAAAGCATAGGTGTGCAGTCTTAAAAGAGTCAACGGGGGCAAACAGCACCGCTATCGCCGGCCAAGTAATAACCCTTTTCAAGGCAGGAGATTCACAAAACACTGTGCTCCTCCTGCTTGAGGATGAGAACATGGCGGATTGCCTGATGAGAGAAATTGCAGAGAGAAAGATTACGTCAAAAGTTCCTGTACTCATCATGTTAAACTGTGTGCGTAAGTCTTTTATCGCGGAACAAGACGATCTAACAACCAGAACTTCAGTGATCCTTAGAAGACAGCTCTCTGAAGAAGAGAAAGACAAATTCAGCAATAAGCTAGATGCGATCCGTAAGCGCTATGCAAACCAGCATACCAAGTTCCATGGTTTCAACATAATGTGTGGACATTTTTTCAGTAAAACATACATCCAGGATAGTGTTAAGGCTTGTGTTAATAAACATTTGTTGAAGCCCCAAAACCTGCTCCTTCCATTTTTAGCATTGCTAAATTTCTACGTCCCTGGATCCTACCTTCTAGAGTCTGAATGTGCAGAATTCCCTGATGCAAGGTCTCAAGACTTTGGGAGTGGATTGCACCCTTTCAATGACCTCATAGTCACGTTCTCCGGACAAGAGAAAGACGATAAACGTGTCCGGATGAAGCATCCAATGATTGCTGATCAGTGTGTTAAGTTACTGGCTAAGTTCCGTGTGACCAGGGGTGGCACAACAAGAAACCTCTTGAAGTACTTTTTTAAGGCAGAGGTGCCGCAACATTTGGTGCCCGTCATCAAAGACATGCTAACTAAGAGGGAAATCACAGAAGCACTAGTGGACGAACAGCAGAACGCAGAAGAGGAAACACAGGATCCCTTTTCCAAACTGATTCAAGATATAAAGGAGGAGTATGAAGGATTAGACAAGTGTGAACACATTCTGAAAGAAGCAGTGGATAAATTTGGGACAAATCCTTTTTTCCCTCAAGCTCTAGCACGCCTCTACTACACTGAAATGAAAGACTATGAAAAAGCTGAATATTGGGCTTTAAAGGCTAAAGAGAGGGCTCCCAACAATTCCTTCATCGCAGATACTCTTGGGCAAGTTCACAAGGGCAATTTAAGGAAGAAAATAGGACACACACCGTGTCCATCTACATGTGAGATTTTGGAAATAGCAGGAAAGGCTCTAATCGCTTTCAAAGAAGAGGAGAAGGCTGCAGAAAATGAACTGGAACTAGAATCAACGAATTTCAATGACAGGGGAAGCTTTGGCTATCTACAAGTGGCTAACTATCTTTTTGATGCACTCACAATGCGTGATAATAGGTGGAAAGACATTCTCACAGGGAAAAACAAAACTCCCTACGCAGTTGATGACTTTCCCGGAAGAAAACTCAATAAGTATTTGTGTCTCATTGCACAACTCAAAGACGGAGTGAAGAAAAGGTATGAGTTCTTTGAAAAGTACCTGACTTACTCAAAGCCCAAAATAGGAAAAGAGGAACCAGGGTACTTCCATGATGATGTTATCGGTTGCTACCAGAAATACACTGGAATGATGCCAATCAGCTTTCCTGGACTGCTCTCATGTCTTGATCGAAAGAAAATTGATCCTAACCTGCAGTGGATGGAACAGCACTACAGAACAATCAATGGTGAAAAAAGGTCAGATGCCCAAGCTACTCAAAACTACATTCTTGTCAACATCATCCTGAGCCAAAAGGGAGTAAGACGTGAAACGAGAACCATCCCTCTACAAACCTTACGAGACATGCTAAAGAGATATGTCAGGGAACAACAGATTGACCAACCCACTGAATTTCATCTCTTGGCTCTAATGTTGTTTTGGCCTGAGGGTGGGGCCACCCACGACTTTCCCTATGAACAAACAGTTGATCTCCTGAGAGGGTCCTTTGAGTGGGACCTCAGTAAGTACTTCCGCTTCAGGTACCTTGTTCCATTGTTCCTACTCGGAAAGGGTCAGGGTTTAAGCAGACTGGTCCACAAATCAAGAGTGGATATTCTGATCATGAATAACCTTTCCCCAAAGCAGAAGAACAGAAAACTGGGTAAACTGTGGAGCAGTGGAGAGATATGGGAACTTGAAGCAATCAAGAAATGTCTACTTAGGATCAGAGGGGTGGTCGAACAGTATGAAATATTCCTGAACGTTGCAGACAACAGAATCAAGATTTTCCCAGATCAAATGTCCAGCATTCGGAATCCTGGACCTGTTTCTTTCTTCCTTGGCTTCAACATCGGGGGACCAGTGGCCTTCAACATCAAGTATGAGGCCAAGTGAAACATTAACTTCTGAGAAAATCTCAAAGTCAGTCTTCCATGTTAGACATCCAAACAGTAGAGAGTCTAACCCACTGTATATATTTCAGCATCAACAAAATGGTGTAGAGATCTTTCCTGATTATACTTTGTTTACTTATTATACCTGTAACAAGCATGTGGCAGCATTTTGGTATTGTGAGACCAATGAGTCAAGACAAATTAAATAAAGTATGAGGAAGTTGTGAACAACGTGTTATTGTAATGTCTATGAAATGTTGACATGAATGTGTTTATACTGTATTATGTGATAACTATAGCACATGTAAAGCACTGCATTGAAAAAAAAGAAAAGGGCCAGTAGGTAGCCTAGCTATCTGGAGGGCTGCGGCTTTCAGATCCTGACAACAATTCCCCACTGCTGGGCCCTTGAGCAAGGCCCTAACCCCACTACATAGAAACACTGCACTGCAACTGTGTGTGTGTGTATGAGATGTGTCCTATCTGAGGGAGTTGAGCAATCAGAGGACAAATGTTCACTGCACCTTGAACAATAAAGTTGTATTGGATGTGTAATCAATCACAGCATAGACCCACCATTTGATTTAATGTGTAAAAGAACAATGTACGGTTTGATATGAAAAGCTGAAGTGACACTCATAGTCATGAAGTAAGATACTAATAATATTACCAATAAAAGTAAAGTACTTCTATTAAATAAACCAGTTATTTTGCATACTTTACTCCAATATCTGATGGCCATGGCGCAACAAAACAACACAATTACACAAGTCCATATACAGTGCATTGCAAAAGTATTCAGACCACTTGGATTGTCACATTTTATTGCTAATATTTTATCAATTATTTATTATTTAAAAAAAAATTACACTGACAGATTGTGTAGATTGTTGAACCCCCCCCCCCCCCCCAAAAAAAAAATACGAATCTATTTTTAGTCCACTTTGTAACACAATGTGATGAAATTGAAGGGGTCTGAATACTTTTGCAAGGCACTGTACCACGCATGAATCTGTGGGGAAAACAAAATAATAGCAAATGATAACAGAATAATTATGATCAAATGAAAGTAAAAACAGGAGGATGTTTGGACACTGACTGACAGAACATTTAAATATTACTCCAAGAACTTCTTCCACCAAAGAGTACACATGAACACATGTATTTAGCTTTAATCATTTCAACAGAAAACATTGGCATGCGCAGATGGTGTTATAGTGTATTTGTCTCAAAAGGAGACATTTAGTATGCTAGCTAGTAACTAGACTACAGTATAGTACCATATGATCTGCCTAGGGACAGGAATGCTTCCTGAACATGTGGTTTGACCAGAGGAGTATAATACAAAGTAGGATCAATGCCAGATAACTTTGATAAAACCAGAAATAACTATTTTATCATTCATAAAGAAAGCTAAACTTAGATATGCATTTTTGGTTGTCGAGTTAAGTAGACCATACCCTACCATACATTTCAAGTTTATCTTTACATTTTTTTGTTGTTATTTCAGAATATTTAGGCAAGTTAGCAGGTTAACTCCTTGAGCCTGCATTGTAGTATAGCCCTCTGGACAACTAGGGCCCAGAATCTTTTCCTGGTCAGGAAAAGTACTTAGGGGGAATGTAAATGTCATACTCCTCGAGTACTCCGTAACAAAACCAATTGTAGGAGAAGGTCAGAGTGGAGGGACCAATGGATCCAATGGATTTTGAGAAGGAGGCACAGAGAGAGGACGCAAGGAATATGGAACTGAGAATCTCACATGGTGTTCTATAATATTATCAGTGTATGAGTACACCGAGGTGTGTTATCCATTGTAGTAAGGACCATAGTTATGTCAGCCATCTTAGGAAGAGGCATGCAAAACACTAGTTTCTAATGGTGCGTTCAAGACAACTGGGAACAAGGTCAAATCATGACGTCAGTGATCTTAAGGTCGGTTCTAGAAAGAAGACCGGGTTCCCGACTTGGAATTCCGAGTTGGATGACCGTTAAAAAACTGACAGGGAAAATGTGTTTTGATCACAAGTTCCCAGTTGTCTTGAACGCACTGATGTCTGAGATTTCCGATCTCCCAATCGGCATAAGGCTCAGAGTATGCAACAGCCAGGCAGGAAAGTCCTTTTCTAAACAAGCTGGCTCATCATTCACTGTGTCAACAGCATCTAGCTCTAACCTTTCTCTCACACACACACACTTCGGTTTCAAAGTCTGTCAGCAAGTGGTTTTCCTTTGTACAATATGAAACATCTAAATGGATCTAACATGTTTTGAAGGATGGATCTACAACGTATTGAAGGATTTTACACATGGTCATAGCTTTAGACATACAGTTGAAGTCGGAAGTTTACATCCAACCTAAGAGGTTGGAGTCATTAAAACTTGTTTTTCAACCACTCCACAAATTTCTTGTTAACAAACTAGCGTTTGGCAAGTTAGTTAGGACATCTACTTTGTGCATGACAAGTAATTTTTCCAACAATTGTTTACAAACGTATAATTCACTGTATCACAATTCCAGTGGGTCAGAAGTTTACATACACTAAGTTGACTGTGCCTTTAAAAAGCTTGGAAAATTCCAGAAAATTATGTTATGGCTTTAGAAGCTTCTGATAGGCTAATTGACATCATTTGAGTCAATTGAAGGTGCACCTGTGGATGCATTTCAAGGCCCACCTTCAGACTCAGTGCCTCTTTGCTTGATACCATGGGAAAATCAGCCAAGACCTCAGGAATTATTTTTTTTAGACCTCCACATGTCTGGTTCATTCTTGGGAGCAATTTTCAAACGCCTGACAGTACCACGTTCATCTGTACAAACAATAGTACGCAAGTATAAACACCATGGGACCACGCAGCCATCATACCGCTCAGGAAGGAGATGAACGTACTTTGAAAAAAGTGCAAATCAATCCCAGAACAACAGCAAAGGACCTTGTGAAGATGCTGGAGGAAACCGGTGCAAAAGCATCTATATCCACAGTAAAACAAGTCCTATATTGACATAACCTGAAAGGCCGTTCAGCAAGGAAAAAGTCACTGCTCCAAAACCACCATGAAAAAAGCCAGACTACGGTTTGCAACTGATCGTACACTTTGGAGAAATGTCCTCTGGTCTGATTAAACAAAAATAGGACAGTTTGAACATAATGACCATTGTTATCTTTGGAGGAAAAAGGGAGGCTTGCAAACCGAAGAACACCATTCCAACCGTGAAGCACAGGGGGTGACAGCATCATGTTGAGGGGGTGCGTTGCAGCAGCAGGGACTGGTGCACTTCACAAAATAGATGGCATCATGAGGCAGGAACATTATGTGGATATATTGAAGCAACAGCAAGACAGTCAGGAAGTTAAAGCTTGGTTGCAAATGGGTCTTCCAAATGGACAGTGACCCCAAGCATACTTCCAAATTTGAGGCAAAATGGCTTAAGATAACAACGTCAAGGTATTGGAGTGGCCATCACAAAGCCCTGACCTCAATCCTATAGAAAATGTGTGGGCAGAACTGAAAAAGCGTGTGCGAGCAAGGAGTCCTACAAACCTGACTCAGTTACACCAGCTCTGTCAGGAAGAATGGGCCAAAATTCACCCAACTTATTGTGGGAAGCTAGTGGAAGGCTACCCGAAACGTTGACCCAAGTTGAACAATTTAAAGGCAATGCTACCAAATACTAATTGAGTGTATTTAAACTTCTGACCCACTGGGATTGTGATAAAATAAATAAAAGCTGAAATATATCACTCTACTATTATTCTGACATTTCACATTCTTAAAATAAAAGTGGTGATCCTAACTGACCTAAGACAGGGAATTTTTTACTAGGATTAAATCTCAGGAATTGTGAAAAACTGAGTTGAAATGTATTTGGTTAAGGTGTATGTAAACTTCCGACTTCAACAGTAGTTGTAGATCTCTAGATAACACGAAGGCCGCATACACTGCATCCCACTCAAGTATTCTATCCAGAATCATCTACTATTCAGCCTTTCACTGTCTTGGTGTGGTCTTTCACCTTGATGTCATGTGTCAAGTTCTTCCGCACCCTGTTCCCAGAGGGAGCAATATAAGACAAAAGTAGTGTACTACAAAAGGGAATAGGGTACCATTTTGGACTTGTTCTAACGGTTAAGACATCAGCCAGGGTGTGGGTTAGCGTGCGGGTGTGCGGTGGCCATGTGTGTCTCTAAGTTCTTTAGCACCCTGTATTTTTTCCTACAGAGGGTGCAGCCGAAGGGTTTCTCCCCTGTGTGAAACCTCATGTGGGTCGTCAGTTTCCCGTTGCAATGGAACTGCTTCCCGCAGTCTTTACAGTGGTACGGTTTCTCCCCTGTGTGGGCCCTCTGGTGGTGCTTCAGGTTCTTCCGGAGCGAGAACGCCCTGTGACACAGGGAGCAGCAGTACGGTTTCTCTCCGGTGTGGATTAAACGGCGGTGCCACCTCAGCTTCCGTTTCCGGTAGAAGATCTTGCCACAGTCCCAGCAGATGCGCAGGCGACGGTGGCAGTGTCCCACCAGCCGCATGTCCTCGAGTATCACTGGAGAGAATGAGATAAAATAGGATTATGAATGCAAGACTCCAGTAATTTTCCACAACTACCAGAAAAGTGGAAAACCTGGAAAATTTGGGAAAGTTACCAGAATTTTGCACAACTGGATAAGATAAGACAGGACAAACTATCCACTGGGGTAAAACTGGGGCGGCAGGTAGCCTTGTGGTTTACTTCTTGTCAATACGGGGGTGCTGTTTTCAATTTGGAAAAAATCGTGCCCAAATGAAACGGCCTCGTACTCTGTTCTAGATCATACAATATGCATATTATTATTACTATTGGATAGAAAACATTCTCACGTTTCTAAAACTGTTTGAATTATATCTGTGAGTAAAACAGAACTAATTTGGCAGCAAACTTCCACATAGGAAGTGAAAAATCTGAAAACGAGGCTGTTTCAGGGCCTGCCTATTCAACTGGCTTTTATTTATCGATATGTATGCACTTCATACGCCTTCCACTAGATGTCAACAGGCAGTGGAAGGTGGAATGGGGTGTCTAGCTTGATCTGAGGCCGAACAAGAGCTTTTGGAGTGACAGGTCCGGTATTTTCTTTGTCTTCGACGGCGCGCGAGGGACCTCAACATTGTCTTCTGAAAAGCGTTCGGTATACACGGCGAATATCTCCGGCTCTGATTTTATTTGATACATATGATAATAGCATCATAAAGTAGGTTTTTTTCAACCAAGTTTTATCAGTTTATTCAACGTTTATTGGGACTTTTGGAGTTTTCCGTTTTTGCTCCAAGAGAGGATGGGAATGTTAGCAACCTTGGCTAGCATTGTGGCGCGAATTCGACAGAAGAAATGGACATTCTAAAACCAAACAACGATTTATTCTGGAAATAGGACTCCTTGTACAACATTCTGATGGAAGCTCAGCAAAAGTAAGACAACATTTATGATGTTATTTCGTATTTCTGTGTAATATGTTGATGCCTATTCTCCATCGTGTTGGCGAGCGCTGTCTCACAATAACGCATGCTGTATGTTGTGGTAAAGTTATTTTTAAAAATCTAACACAGCGGTTGCATTAAGAACCAGTGTATCTTTGATTTGCCATACAACAAGTATTTTTATGTAAAGTTTATGAGTTCTTTGGTCAGATTAGGTGAGTGTCCAAAATATCTCCGGGCATTCTGGGGAAATGTTGCTACATATTCACAATGTATAACCACGATTTGCAGCTCTAAATATGCACATTTTCGAGCAAAACATAAATGTATTGTATAACATGATAAGACTGTCATCTGATGAAGTTGTCCAAAGGTTAGTGACTAATTTTATATCTATTGATGGTTTTTGCGAAAGCTACCTTTGCGGTGAATAAATGCGTTTGTGTGTTTGGCTATTGTGGTAAGCTAATATAATTCTATATTGTGTTTTCGCTGTAAAACACTTTTTATTTATTTTTTTAATCTGAAATATTGGCTGGATTCACAAGATGTTTATCTTTCATTTGCTCTACACCATGTATTTTTCATAAATGTTTTATGATGAGTATTTATTTATTTCACGTTGCTCTCTAATTATTCTGGTTGCTTTGGTTCTATTTTTGATGGTGGCTGCAATGTAAAACTATGATTTATACCTCAAATATGCACATTTTCGAACAAAACATAAATGTATTGTATAACATGTTATAAGACTATCATCTGATGAAGTTGTTTCTTGGTTAGTGACTAATTTTATCGGTTTTGTGAAAGCTACCTGTGCGGTGGAAACATGGTGAAAATATGCAGTTGTGTGTTTGGCTATTGTGGTTAGCTAATAGAAATACATAGTGTTTTCGCTGTAAAACATTTTAAAAATCAGAAATGATGGCTGGATTCACAAAATGTTTATCTTTCATTTGCTGTATTGGACTTATGATTTCATGAAAATTATATTATATGGATATCCCTGTCCCGCTAGGCTATGCTAGTCAGCTTTTTCTCTCAATTTCCACCTGAAGACATACCTAAATCTAACTGTCTGTAGCTCAGGCCCAGAAGCAAGGATAGGCATATTCTTGGTATCATTTGAAAGGAAACACTCTGAAATTTGTGGAAATGTGAATTGAATGTAGGAGAATACAACACCATAGATCTGGTAGAAGAAAATAAACATATGTTTCCTGTTTTTATTGTTGTTGCATCATCTTTCAACTGAACAAGAACAGGCAAACATTCAGATATGATGCTAGGGATAATTTTGATGAGGAACATAAAGAGGGCAACAGTATTTGAAAAAAGTTTCAAGAAGATATCTTCAAGAACGAGTGAGCTACATGACATTGAGCATGTAGTCACCCAGGTGTCCCACACAAGTTGCCCAAATGACCAAATTGGTACAGTGATACATTTTGAAGTAAATGACTATATACAAAATACAAAAATGCTATTCTAACAAACCCCCCCCCCCCCCCCAAAATACAAAAAAAATACAAAATTGGAAAAGAAATGTAATAACAAGGGCAACTATTTACACACATTCAATGTATAATATACAATATTGTGAAGACCCTCAGTCCTCTACATAATATTGTTCTGCTGATGCCATGCCCAATAGCAGTCTTTCTGCTGTAAAGCAGAGGGTTACTGAACAAGTGGTGCAGGTGATGGGGCATTTCCTGTGACAAAGCACACGTCGACGCCTCCCCACTGTGCCCTTTTTGCCCTGAGGTACATTCATGCCTGCAGAGATGAATCTGGGCAGGTGAACAGCACTGGTTGGAGCAGAAGGGGCAGAGGTAGAGGGGACAGAAGAAGAAACTTTAGAGTGTTTTCTATCCAATACTAATAATAATATGCATATATTAGTAACTGGGACAGAGGAGCAGGCCGTTTACTCTGGGCACCTTTCATCCACGCTACTCAATACTGCCCCTGCAGCAGTTAACAAGATTACCTTTAAAACGGTATAAGATACATGTATGTTTGAGGAATTTTAATTATGAGATTTCTGTTTTGAATTTGGCGCCCTGCACTTACACTGGATGTTGTCATATCGATCCCATTAACGAGATTGCAGCCCTAAGAAGTTAACTTCTCTAGGGTAGGGGGCAGCATTCGGAATTTTGGATGAAAAGCATGCCCAAATTAAACGGCATGCTACTCGGGCCCAGAAGATATGATATGCATATAACTGGTAGATTTGAACTGATTTGGCAGGCGAAAACCTGAGAAAAATCCATTCAGGAAGTAGTTTTTTGTTGGTTTGTAGTTTTCTATTCAATGCCATGACAGTATCCATTGACTTAGTACTCAACTTGCAGTTCCTATGCCTTCCACTAGACGTCAACAGTCTTTAGAAATTGTTTCAGGCTTGTATTCTGATAAGAGGGAGTAAGACCAGTCTGAATGAGTGGACCCTATCGTGTCACAGAGCTTTTTCATGCGCAATCCCGAGAGAGTGCCTTTCTTGTTTACCTTTTTATATTGACGACGCTATTGTCCGGTTGAAATATTATAGATCATTTAGGCTAAAAACAACCTGAGGATTGAATATGAACATTGTTTGACATGTTTCTATGAACTTTACGGATACAATATGGATTTTGTCTGCTTTTGAGCCTGTGGATTTCTGAAGAAAACGCGAACAAAACGGAGGTTTTTGGATATAGACTTTATCGAACAAAAGGAACATTTGAGTAAATTAATATCGTCTGAGTGCCACCATATGAAGATCATCAAAGGTAAGGGATTAATTTTCTCTATTTCTGACTTGTGTAACTCTTTTACTTGGCTGGTTACTGTTTGTAATGATTTGTCTGCTGGGCTATGTTCTCAAATAATCGTAAGGTATGCTTTCGCCGTAAAGCATTTTTTAAATCTGACACATTGGTTGGATTCACAAGAAGTTAATCTTTAAACCTATGTAAAATATGTTTTGTTTTCTGAATTTTTTCTGAGTATATCTGTATTTGGCGCTCTGCTATCTCACTGGATGTTGGCCACATACCCTAGAGAGGTTAAACGTATCTTTCTAAAAAATGTTAAACATGTCCACCTTAACATCGAAATAGTTACACTGAGTTAACCCTTTATTAAGCAAGGAGACTTGGGCAGGGCTCAATATCTTTCTTGATAAATTAAAGACACTCAGTCCCGTGGGTTCTGGGACCATGTGAACGGTCCCCTCTGTCTCTGGTAGTCGTTTATTCTTACCCGGTCGGGTAAGGCATCTCGTCGGTACAGGTGACCGCGGCCACCTCTACGCTTCTGTCGGTCCAGTCTCTCGTTGGTTAAAAAAAACTGCCACTGGAAGCGGATGAGGCGCTGGTTGTAGAGCGTTGGTCAGACGGGGTGGAAAGAAGTGGCCTCCCTCCTGCGTCTGTCGTGGAGAGGAGGAGCAGGACCTCTTTTATCAGGGCTTCAGACGGGGTGGATAGAAGTGGCCTCCCTCCTGCGTCTGTCGTGGAGAGGAGGAGCAGGACCTCTTTTATCAGGGCTTCAGACGGGGTGGATAGAAGTGGCCTCCCTCCTGCGTCTGTCGTGGAGAGGAGGAGCAGGACCTCTTTTATCAGGGCTTCAGACGGGGTGGATAGAAGTGGCCTCCCTCCTGCGTCTGTCATGGAGAGGAGGAGCAGGACCTCTTTTATCAGGGTTTCAGACGGGGTGGATAGAAGTGGCCTCCCTCCTGCGTCTGTCATGGAGAGGAGGAGCAGGACCTCTTTTATCAGGGCTTCAGACGGGGTGGATAGAAGTGGCCTCTCACCTGCATCTATCATGGAGAGGAGGAGCAGGACCTCTTTTATCAGGGCTTCAGACGGGGTGGATAGAAGTGGCCTCTCACCTGCATCTATCATGGAGAGGAGGAGCAGGACCTCTTTTATCAGGGTTTCAGACAGGGTGGATAGAAGTGGCCTCCCTCCTGCGTCTGTCGTGGAGAGGAGGAGCAGGACCTCTTTTATCAGGGCTTCAGACAGGGTGGATAGAAGTGGCCTCCCCCCTGCGTCTGTCGTGGAGAGGAGGAGCAGGACCTCTTTTATCAGGGTGGATAGAAGTGGCCTCCCTCCTGCATCTGTCGTGGAGAGGAGCAGGACCTCTTTTATCAGGGTTTCAGACAGGGTGGATAGAAGTGGCCTCCCTCCTGCGTCTGTCGTGGAGAGGAGGAGCAGGACCTCTCTTATCAGGGCTTCAGACAGGGTGGATAGAAGTGGCCTCCCTCCTGCATCTGTCGTGGAGAGGAGGAGCAGGACCTCTTTTATCAGGGTTTCAGACAGGGTGGATAGAAGTGGCCTCCCTCCTGCGTCTGTCGTGGAGAGGAGGAGCAGGACCTCTTTTATCAGGGCTTCAGACGGGGTGGATAGAAGTGGCCTCCCTCCTGCGTCTGTCGTGGAGAGGAGGAGCAGGACCTCTTTTATCAGGGTTTCAGACGGGGTGGATAGAAGTGGCCTCCCTCCTGCATCTGTCGTGGAGAGGAGGAGCAGGACCTCTTTTATCAGGGTTTCAGACGGGGTGGATAGAAGTGGCCTCCCTCCTGCATCCGTCATGGAGAGGAGGAGCAGGACCTCTTTTATCAGGGCTTCTCCAGAAGTAGACTATGACCCCGGCCTTGGCTTTTTTCTCTTGGTTGAATTTCTTGATTTAAAAAAACAAATTTAAGCTCCTTTTTTATTTCTGTAGACAACTTGAGCGCTTAGTTATTTTTTATCAGTTCATTGAATATGCTATCATCGTTAACAGCTCCTTGCAGAGTTGTGCGTTTCTCTTCAATCGTTTTATTCATTTCAATAAAATCATTTTCCAGCTGGTCAACATTTTGTTATTAAACCAATAGAACATGTATTCAAAGTTTGCAGTTCTTGACGCAAACCGGTGCACCTGGCACCTACTGCCATACCCTGTTCAAACGCACTGATGTCTTGTCTTGCCCATTCACCCTCTGATCAACACACATGCACAATACATGTCTAGATACTTTAAAATAATTATTTAACCTCTCCTCCCCTTTATCTACACTGACTTGAAGTGGATTTAACAAATGACATCAATAAGGGATCGTAGTATTCACCTGGTTAGTCTGTCATGGAAAGAGCAGTTTAATGGTTTGTATGCTCCGTGCCATCAAAGTATTCACACCCATTGACTTATTCCACATTTTGTTGTTACAGCATGAATTTTAAATCTATCAAGTAGATTAGACTAAAAAAAAAGTGAATTCCAAATGAGAAGCTGAAATATCTTGAGTCAAGTATTTAAGGGAATGGTTTAGCTCCCCTAAATGGGATATTTCTACTGAATGTGTAAGTTGCTCACCTGCACATACTCTGACTCCTTTTAGAAGTAAGCATTACTTTGTACCTCCAGCCAATCACAAGCACTATTGAGACATTGCAGACTGGTTGAAAAAGATGTTGGTCATCTCCTTAAGAACACGTCCTTCCATAATTTACCTAAGGATGAAAAACAATCTTTGCTTGATTTACAATCTGATACCTCAGTCCTTATTCGTCCTGCTGATAAGGGTGGGTCGGTTGTACTCATGGATACGACAGCTTATGTAAAATATTGTCATAGACGACTGCTTGACCTTTTACAAGAAACACAGAGGTAACCCCACTTCCCAATTTCAGAACACTATCTACACAGTCCTAGATAGGTAAGTTCTGGTCAAATCACCAAAATAGGAACACAACCTTTTGGCCATTCAACACCCCAAAATTGCCACTTTCTATACTTTGCCGAAATTACACAAGAATGTTATAAAACCTCCAGGGAGCCCTATTGTAGCGGGCTTTGATGCAGTAATGGCTCCTTTATCAATTTTTTTTATTAGACCACTCACAGAACAGCTCCCCTCCTTTGTAAATGACACTAGTAGTATGATCTCTATTATTGAATCTCTTGATCCTCTCTATGATAACACTTTGTTAGTTACTTTTTGATGTTGAGTCGTTATACACAAATATTCCACACGAGGGCGGTATTGAAGCGATGGAACATTTTCTTCTGCAACGTGACCCTAATGAAATACCTGCCAGTGAATGCACTGTAACATTGGCTGAAATAGTACTCACACACACACACACACTCAAACACTTCATGTTTCTAAAGGATTTCTTTATTCAGACGAAGGGTACTGCTATGGGACCCCATATGGCTCCTAACTACGCTAATTTGTATGTGGGTTATATGGAAACAGTCCATTTTCAATCCCTTCAAAAATATCAACGTACCGTTTCCAAATAATAATAATGTTAGAAATTAGAACATTTTTGTTCTATGGAGGGGTGATGCTAAACAGATCCAGGCATTCCATGCTTTTCTTAACTCTTGATCTGTGCACTTGATATTTACTATGCAATCTGACACAAGTCAAATCAGTTTCCTTGATCTTCTGATATTGTGTGACAATGTTCTATACACGTATCTTTACAGGAAACCTACTGATCATAACAGTTTGCTGAGGGCTGATAGTTGTCACACGCTTCCCCTTGGAAAACAGTTTGCCCTACAGCCAATTGTCGAATCAAAAGAATTTGCAAACGAACTGTCAGATTGCGACAGAAATACGGCTGAGACGCAAAGAAAACTCAAGGAGAGGGGGTACAAAAACCGTCAGATTAATACTGACATTGAGAAAATTCTAAACAAAGAGACGTCTTTCAAGGATAGTATCGCAAAAACAAGCATTCTAACTACCCGCTATTCAATGTGTGCTCTGAAAAATTAAGGGAATTGTTCAAACATTGGCACATTCTAAGATCCGATGACAGTATCCGTAATGTGTTTTCGGACCCTCCCTTGGTTGGAATCTCACAGGGCAGAATCTCAGATCAATTGGTAAACTGATTTACCACCCCCAAAATATCCCTTCACAACATCTATTTGCACCTCTACCGGATGGAAACTAAAAGTGTAATAGCTACACTCAATGCAATGGCACTTACAAATGTCGATCCTGCAAACACCCAAACAGGAAAATAGATCCCAATGAAAGGTGTTATCACGTGCTCCACTAAGGCAGTATTTTTGTACATAATGCTTCTGCAACCGTATCTTACGGCAGAAAAGAGCTTCTGGATATCAGGACAGCGATCACTCACCTCGGATTAGACAAAGATTTTTTCTACAACAACCAAGACGCACAGGACATTCTCCAAACACACGGCAAGCACGACATCCCCGTTATTTGCAAGAGGAAGCGACGCAGGTACAGAGGACAAAGAGCCGGATGCCTCGTCAGGACCCGCAGAAGGCGAGTGGGAAAGCTGCACCACATCAGTCACTGGCTTTATCAATAAGTGCATCAAGGACGTCGTCCCCACAGTGACTGTACGTACATACCCCAACCAGAAGCCATGGATTACAGGCAACATTCGCACTGAGCTAAATGGTAGAGCTACTGCTTTCAAGGTGCGGGACCCTAACCCGGAAGCTTACAAGAAATCCTGCTATGCCCTGCGACAAACCATCAAACAGGCAAAGCGTCAATACAGGGCTAAGATTGAATCATACTACACTGGCTCTGACACTCGTCTTGTGGCAGGGCTTGCTAACTATTACAGCATACAAAAGAGGGAAGCACAGCCACGAGCTGCCCAGTGACACGAGCCTAACAGACGAGCTAAATCACTTTATGCTCGCTTCGAGGCAAGCAATACTGCGGCATGCATGAGAGCATCAGCTGTTCCCGGACGACTGTGATCACGCTCTCCGTAGCCGACGTGAGAAAGGCCTTTAAACAGGTCAACATACACAAGGCTGTGGGACCAGACGGATGACCAGGACTTGTGCTGACCAACTGGCAGGTGTCTTCACTGACATTTTCAACATGTCCCTGATTGAGTCTGTAATACCAACATGTTTCAAGCAGACCACCATAGTCCCTGTGCCCAAGAACCCAAAGGCAACCTGCCTAAATGACCACAGACCCGTAGCACTCACGTCCTTAGCCATGAAGTGCTTTGAAAGGTTGGTAATGGCTCACATCAACACCATTATCCCAGAAACCCTAGACCCACTCCAATTTGCATACCACCCAAACAGATCCACAGATGATGTTGCACTCCACACTGCCCTTTCCCACCTGGACAAAAGGGACACTTATGTGAGAATGCTATTCATTGACTACAGCTCAGCGTTCAACACCATAGTACCCTCAAAGCTCATCGCTAAGGATCCTGGGACTAAACTCATCCCTCTGCAACTGGATCCAGGAGTTCCTGACGGGCTGCCCCCAGGTGGTGAGGGTAGATAGCAACACATCTGCCATGCTGATCCTCAAAACTGGAGCTCCCCAGGGGTGCGTGCTCAGTCCCCTCCTGTACTCCCTGTTCACCCATGACTGCATGGCCAGGCACGACCCCAACACCATCATTAAGTTTGCAGACGACACAGTGGTAGGCCTGATCACCGACAACGACGAGACAACCTATAAGGAAGGAGGTCAGAGACCTGGCCGGGTTGTGCCTGAATAACAACCTATCCCTCAACGTAACCAAGACTAAGGAGATGATTGTGGACTACAGGAAAAGGAGGACCGAGCACGCCCCCATTCTCATCGACAGGGCTGTAGTGAAGCAGGTTGAGAGTTTCAAGTTCCTTGGTGTCCACATCAACAAACTAGAATGGTCCAAACACAACAAGACAGTCGTGAAGAGGGCACGACAAAGAGTATTCCCCCTCAGGAAGGTAAAAAGATTTGGCATGGGTCCTGAGATCCTCAAAAGGTTCAACAGCTGCACCATCGAGAGCATCCTGACCGGTTGCGTTACTGCCTGGTACGGCAATTGCTCGGCCTCCGACCGCAAGGCACTACAGGAGGGTAGTGCGTACGGCCCAGGCTAAGCTGCCTGTCAAAGGACCTCTACACCAGGCGGTGTCAGAGGAAGGCCCTAAAAATTGTCAAAGACCCCAGCCATAGACTGTTCTCTACTACCACATGGCAAGCAGTACCGGAGTGCCAAGTCTAGGAAAAAAGTATCCTCAACAGTTTTTACCCCCAAGCAATAAGACTCCTGAACAGGTAATCAAATGGCTACCCGGACTATTTGCATTGTGTGACCCCCCCAACCCATCTTTTACGCTGCTGCTACTCTCCGTTTATCATATATGCATAGTCACTTTAACCATATCTACATACTACCTCAGCCTGACTTACCTATTGTTCACCAAATACCTTTTTTGCACTATTAGTTAGAGCCTGAAAGTAAGCATTTCACTGTAAGGTCTACACCTGTTGCATTAGGCGCACATGACAAAAACTTCGATATGTTTATTTTATCTCTTAACTTGTCCTTGTGGTAAAAATGTTGTGTAAAACAAAGTGCAAAATAAAAGTACGAATCTCAGACCATCATAAGGTGCAAAAACACGACTTACCCACTTTTCAGAAGCGAATCACATTTGACTTCGTCACCACGTTATAACGGCATTGAACTTGTCACCCTCCCTGGGAGAGGGAGAGACCTCGACAATTTATTGTTAAAACAAGAGGCTGCCTGGATCTTTAATTTAAAGACCCTTGCTCCCTTCGGTCTCAACGTAGACTTTGATCTGAAGCCATTCTTGTGATTTTTCTATTCATTGTTAATATTTGTAGGCCTATGTAGCCAAATTGTATCTATGATCGTATGATATCCATTCATGTTTTTGTATGTTCTTATATCTGAGAATTAACCAATAATG
This sequence comes from Salvelinus namaycush, assembly GCF_016432855.1. NCBI lineage: Eukaryota > Metazoa > Chordata > Actinopteri > Salmoniformes > Salmonidae > Salvelinus > Salvelinus namaycush. The sequence continues at coordinate 18,674,140 of NC_052342.1, read as the reverse complement.
TCAGTCTACCCGGCAATGATTACAGACACCTCGGTGTGTCCTTTGACACTTTATAAACTAGTGACCCACAGTGTTTGTCATGATACCCTGATGAAGACCGCTTGTCTGTTGAAACGTTGGTTATTACATTATTGCATCTAGTCTCCTAGAGTGTGCAGCTCTGTTTCTTTTTCAAAAACTGCAAACACAGTAGCGTTCACGCTCAGTTTCCTGTGTGTATCAAGAATGGTCCACCATCCAAAGGACATCCAGACAACTTGACAACTGTGGGAAACAAGAGTCAACATGGGCCAGCATCCCTGTGGAACGCTTTCGACGCCTTGTAGAGTCCATGCCCCAACAAATTGAGGCTGTTCTGAGGGCAAAAGGGGGTGCAAAACAATATTAGGATTGTGTTCCTAACATTTGGTATACTCAGTGTATATTGCACAAATGAGAAGGGAGTGCTCTTTCTCAATTCCTTGCATCCTCACCGCCTTCTCAAAACTCATTGGAAAAGAAGGTCAGGAGGCTTGGACTTCCTCCTCCAATAAGGTTGAGAAGGCGAGGAGATCCGATTCAAGGAATTGAGAGTTACAGCATGGGTAAATACCTGAACAGCGTCTCATCTGCTTCTCCAGGTCATGGGGTAGTAGTGGTGGAGTGGAGGGGGTGAGGGGAGAGCGGTGAGGTGATATGGAGGTGGGTTGAAGTGCTGTGGAAGTGGTGTCACAGCCTTTTCTGCTTCTGGTCCCGCTCAACACTGGTCCTCCTCGGTCTCGCTGCTCTTCCTTTGCTGCTGGGTTTAATATAATGCTTGCTTGTGTGGCCACGTGTACATTGAGGTTTCCTTGGGTGAGAATGGGCTCTTGTAGCGTGCTTAGTTGTGTTGTTGCTATAATGTCATTGTACCGTTGTGTACTTGGTTGTGCAGTATGCCGGACCAGCTCAATCTCCTCCTTGAGTTCCAGTTGTCCCGAGCTTCCTAGTGGCTCTTCTTTGACAGCAGCACCAGTGATGTCATAGTCAGTGAGTGCTTCCAGGTGTCCCACAGGTGTTCTAAGCATGGGTTCTGTATCTATAGTTCTAAGGGTGTTGGCTGGCTGTTGTTCCGAATCCACCGGCGTGCTGATGGCGATGGGAACAGGCTCCAGTTTCCCCACTAGCTTTCCCCTTTCTAATTCCACTTCTTTTACTGGGCTGACTGAGATAGGAAGAGGAAATAGAAGCCATTTAAGGGGCACTGGATGTGGGGCCTGGGAAGAACCCACCTGCGCCTCCTGTTCAGTCAGTCTGTCTGTCGGGGAGTTTAACAATACGTTGTCATTTGAACACAGTGACAGGGTGGTGGTGGTGGCAGCACTGTCTTCAGTGTGTATGCAGTGGGGGTCCCAGACCTCTGAGGATGTCGATGGTTCAAACGCCAATTCAGAGACAAGACATTCATACTCTTGACTCTCTGGAACAAACAAAGAAACACTGTTGGCCTCGTAACATTCATCTTTTTCATATCAGTGAGAAACAAAGCACTAATATTGCCCTCCAAATGCACTTGATACAGAAGCCTATACAGTGCATTCAGAAAGTATTCAGACTCCTTGACTTTTTCCAAATTTTGTTACGTTACAGCCTTATTTCAAGATTAATTACATTTATATTAAAAAAGATTACATTTACATAAGTATGACGCTACAAGCTTGGCACACCTGTATTTAGGGAGTTTCTCCCATTCTTCTCTGCAGGTCTCAAGCTCTGACAGGTTGGATGGGGTGCTTTGCAGTACATGTTCAATTGGGTTTAAGTCTGGGCTCTGGCTGTGCCACTCAAGGATATTCAGAGATATGTCCCGAAGCCACTCCTGCTTTGTCTTGGCTGTGTGGTTAGGGTCATTGTCCTGTTGGAAGGTGAACTTTTGCCCCAGTCTGAAGTCCTTAGCGCTCTGGAGCAGATTCATCAAGGATCTCTGTACTTTGCTCCATTCATCTTTCCCTTGAACCTGGCTAGTCTCCCAGTCTCTGCCACAAAAAAAAGCATGATGCTGCCACCACCGAAGCCTCGCCGCAGGGATGGTGCAAGGATTCCTCCAGACGTACTGCTTGTCATTCAGGAAAAATAATTCAATCTTGGCTTCATCAGACCAGAGAATCTTGTCTCATGGTCTGACAGTCCTGTAGGTGCCTTTTGGCAAACTCCAAGCAGGCTGTCATATGCCTTTTACTGAGGAGTGGCGTCAGTCTGGCCACTACCATAAAAGACTGATTGGTGGAGTGGTGCAGAGGTTGTTGTCCTTCTGGAAGGTTCTCCCATCTCCACAGAGGAACTCTGGAGCTCTGTCAGAGTGACCATCAGGTTCTTGGTCAAGACCCCCCCCCCGATTGGCCAGCTCTAGGAATAGTCTTGGTGGTTCCAAACTTCTTCCATTTAAAAATAGTGGAGGCCACTGTTTTCCTGGGCACCCTTCCCCAGATCGGTGCCTCAGCACAATCCTGTCTCGGAGCACTACGGACAATTCCTTCGACCTCATGGCTTGGTTTTTGCTCTGACATGCAATGTCAACTGTGGGACCTTATATAGACAGGTGTGTGCCTTTCCAAATCATGTCCAGTCAATTGAATTTACCACAGGTGGACTCCGATCGAGTTGTAGAAACAGCTCAAGGATGATCAATGGAAACAGGATGCACCGGAGCGCAATTTCAAGTCTCATAGCAAAGGGTCTGAATACTTATGTAAATAATGTTTTTCATTTATGAGGAATAGATTGAGGGAAAATATTAATTTAATACATTTTAGAATAAGGCTGTAACGTAACAAAATGTGGAAAAAGTCAAGGGGTCTGAATCCTTTCCGAATGCACTGTAGATGATTGTTGTTTCACCCTGACTGCACTACGGATGTCCCAGTGGCGAACATGCATGAAGATGGAAGAACTCAGATATGTCGTCATCGTTTTAGCACGATCCACTGAGTTGGTAAACTACGTTGCGTGACATGGTTCAATAAATATCTGAATAATCTACCTTTGCGGCAATTAGGAAAAAAACTCAAGATAGAAATTGGGATCATGTATACGGTGCTAATGAACATACAAATAAATTATAAGGAGTGTGATGTACACTACGGCAAACTTAGCCAAACGAGTCATTTGTGGTAAGTGCATGAGGACGGACCATCATCTTTATGTATCTCTACTACTGGGACAATAAAGGTATGACTTAAATTCTCTTTCCATCCACTACTCCACATCATTTCAATAACTCAAATTCAACGCATTTTATAAAGCCCTTTTTACATCAGCAGTTGTCACAAAGTGCTTTACGGTTACCCAGCCTAAAACCCCAAAGCAATCCACTTATCTGGTCCACTTACTGTGCATGCTGTTCCCAATACTGTCACCCTCCTCAAAGACACCAACCTTCACCACCTCCCAGTCCATGTCCAATCTCTACAGGCATAACAATGGATATACTGTTTACCTACATTAGCATTTAGATACTGCTACAGAAGGAAACAAAACTGACACTGAACATTACAGGGGCCATTAAGTCAAATGGTCCACTAAAAGAGTGGCTGTGTTTCACACACACAACCCAGAGCATTCTAACCACAGAACTAGAATGTGCAGAACGGGATTCCCCATTCATGTCAATGATGCTGTTCGTTTTATTCATTCCATCTTTTATTTTAACCATCTCACCTCATATTTAAGATTAATGTGCATGTCTTCACCATCATCACGCCTTGGCATAGCAACAGAGCCACTGGGGGCCTCACCACCATCATGTTGAGTTGCTAGGGTCAACACAACAGAAGATGAACCACACACACACACACACACACACACACACACAGAGAGAGAACAAAAAAATGACAAATAAACTTACTTTTCCGTTAAGGAAAGGCCTGGAATACTAAGGAGGCAACAAATAATTAGTCTACATACTGGAATACAAAGGGAACAGAAGTTCGAACTAGCTAGAGATGTAACACCTGTTGTAGCTGCAGGGCCAGTCCTTGCTGTTCTGCAGCCCTAGCTGAGACCCCAAAAAATGCTAAACTAGCATAGTCCCAGTAAGCAAAATTACGTTGAAAAGACACTTAAAAAACATAATCCCCAGACATTGACGTTATGTTAAATTTAGGTCCTGAGTGGCATTTTCCAGGATGTTGCAATCAGGGTCATTTTTGGTTCTTAATGAAAGTTGAAAATACTATGTTAGGGCCAAATCAAGGCTGGTCCACACAGGACACAATCTGAATAAAACAGTCGTCTATGATTGGTTCAGATTTGGTCTGGACCTGCCCAGAAATTAAGGCCGGTCCAGACTGCACCATAAAAAAAGTCAAGTGCGTCAAAGTGTTACTTCAAATTGCATTTTATGAACGCCCATCTATGTGTTAAGCCCAGTGTTGCCAACTCCCCAGTAAGGACAGTAGATACATGACGGCATCACCTAATTTGCATAATCGGCCATGTGCAAGTAATTGTGATGGACACTGTAGGAGAGAGAAAAAGTGAGTAAAAAACACCCTAAATATGTTTAGAACTACTATGTCACAATTCCAACCCTCCTTTATCTGGGCTTGGGACCGGCAAAAGTGACCCAAAAGAGAGACTGCCAGAGTTACTTAGTTTTTTAATTTTATTTTTCTTAATTTGTTTTTGTTTTTAACCTTATGGTCCACTTAGGAGCCTACAACAAGTCACAGTAAAACATGAACATATTTTTTTACATTTTTTTGTATTTTTGAACATTTGTCGCTAGAGGGATCTAAATATTCGCTAAATATAGCGACAAAGTCGCTAAATTGGCAACACTGGTTAAGCCTACCGTTTGTAAAACACACAAAAAGACGTCTGGTCTGTACCACGTGCAGCCTTATTCTACAGCCCATTAATTCAACTAACGCTGAGACTTCCTGACAATGTTACATTAGGCCTACTTTAAAATAACTTATGTTAAAGTTACTCACCACGTGGTGTCACTTCAGTGGTTTCCCGTGTGTATGTGCATATTGCCATCTCCAATGCATTCTTCAGTCTGCATGCCTGCACGGCCTCTATGGCGTGGTCTCCGGCACAAAGAGCAACGGGTAATACTGTATTCTGGATAGTAGCGTTACCCGAAGTGCCTTGGAAAATATGTGTTATCTCCGATACGGCGACATTTAACAGAATATCCAAAACCATCTTAACCTGTGTTTTAAAAATGTTCACGAAGTCTTCGCGTTCCTCCATAACTGACCAGCTAGTGGAGTTTGGATTACAACTGGGAAGAAATTCTGCGCGCGCATTTCTTTGACGTCATCCCAGGTGTCACGAGGTTACGGATTGAGCCCACCTGCCGTTCCCCGGCATGAATGGTCAAACAACAATTGTAAGTGCCTGAATCGTGTTCGCCTGAGATTTCGCTGACCAAGAACCAGAGAGAAGTTGTAAAATACGGTGTCTTCTGAGATCTAGGTAAGGGACCAATGTTTGTAAATAAGTTACCGTTAGTTGTCAACTGTAGCTAGTTAGCTCCACAAGGTGCGCTCGGGCTGCTATTATGCCACGGACTTGGCTAGAAGGGATCCAGTTTTTGTAAAGTCAACGTCAGGCTTTACATTTCATAGCAGGTTAGAATAATTTACGCAGCAGGTTAGTATAATTATGTTAAGGTTAGGAAAAGGGTTGGTGTTAGCTGAAATGCCCAAAATTTACTTTTGAATTAAATTTTACAAAAGATGGATCCCGTCTAGCCATGACCTTATCCCACCTTCTAAACTAGAGCAGCTAGTTAATTAATTCGATTCTCAGCCCTCTAAACTGGAACATGCCACCCATGTAGGTCAGCGTAATCTATTTAAAATATAAATACGTTTCAATTCAACTACGGTTATTTAGAAGCATTGCACTTGCATACAACACATACCCTAAACCCACGGCTATTTTTGCAGTGTTTTGAAAAAGATATATATATATATATTGGTTATGGTGATTTACAGTGGTGTAAAAATACAGATTTTTTGGGGGGGGTATTTGTACTTTACTATTTATATTTTTGACTACTTTTACTTCACTACATTCCTAAAGAAAATATTCGATACATTTTCCCTGACATCCAAAAGTACTCCTTACATTTGAATGCTTAGCAGGACCGGAAAATTGTCTAATTCACACTTATCAAGAGAACATCACTGGTCATCCCTACTGCCTCTGATCTGGGTGTGGCGGAGGTGCCCCTGGCTATCTATAAATGTTTGCTTAATATAAGGAATTTGAAATGATTTATACTTTTACCTTTGATACTTAAGTATGTTTTAGCAATTACATTTAATTTTGATACTTAAGCATATTTAAAACCAAATACTTTTAGACTTTTACTCAAGTAATATTTTACTGGGTGACTTTCACTTTTATGAGTCATTTTCTAATAAGGTATCTTTACTTTTACTCAAGAATGACAATTTGGTACCTTTTTCCACCACTGGTGATTTATGAGGCTACTATTGCAATTTAAATTGGCCTATTAGCAGTCATGCAACTATGGCCACACATTACCTTTTGAACTTTAGGTTTAGGTCAGCAAGTTCAGAGCTGGTCCAACATCAACATTGTTGATAGGAAAGGGGAAGTGAAAAGTTTAAAACTAGTTTTGTTTTAAACTGCCACATTGGTTACTTCTTAGATGATCACGTTATTATTTGGGCTTTTAGGTTTGTCATTGTTTTACTACTCTGCATATCACAAGAAGGAAAAGGGGCAATAGAATGCCTATTTTACATTTTGATATACGTTTGTTGCAAATTGTTGGTCTATGAGTCAAGATAGTGTAGACATTTTTTATTATTCATATTATTATGATATTATTCACAGTGTACAAAACATTAACACCTTCCTAATACTGCTATGCACCCCCCTCCTTTTGTCCTCAGAACAGCCTCAATATTTTATCTTGCCCGTTCACACTCTGAATGGCACACATACATAATCCATGTCTCAACTGTCTCAAGGCCTCCCCTTCATCTACTGTACACTGATTTGAAGTGAATTTAACAAGTGGCATCAATAAGGGATCATAGCTTTCAGCTGGATTCACCTGGTCACTGTCATGGAAAGAGCAGGTGGTCCTAATGTTTTGTATGCTCAGTGTATAATACTTTTAGATCTTTAACATCTAATCTCAAATGTTTTGTGTGTCTACTACTCTACAGCTACTGCGACCAAACCACACATACCTTGGAACTTCCCCCCCACAACATCAGCTTTCCCCTTCCCATCATCAGCTCTCCCCTTCCCATCATGGCTACCTCTATGGACCAGTCCACTCTTCTAGAAGACGAGCTCACCTGTCCCGTGTGCTTGGACCTGTTCAGGGACCCCCACCTGCTGCCCTGCGGCCACAACTTCTGCCTGCTGTGCGTCCGCCGGCTCAAACGCCAAGCGGAGCGAGGCCGCTTCCGTTGCCCCGAGTGCCGAGAGAGCCACCGCTGCTCCACGGCCTCCCAGAAGAACTTTAAGCTCGCCAACATCGCAGACGACTTCCGCTGCAGGGGACGGGTATGTGCTGTCTGGGGGCTGTATTCATGAAGTGTCTCAGTGGAGGAGTATTGATTTAGGATAAGTTTAGCCTGTTACATGGACAGGAGGGCCCTGATCCTAGATCAGCACTCCTACTCTGAGATGCTTGATACACACGGTCCCTGGTCACATTAGCTGTGGAGCGGTAGCTAAAAGCACCAAAGAAAAGTTTATATGAATTTTAAGGCCTATCACTCTGATGACCTTAGTTTAAGGAGTATTCATCTCTACAATAGCCTGCTCTACTGATTCATAGCCTATAGGCCCCACCCAACAAACACGCTACCTCTCTTCCTCTTCCTTTCTCTATGATGTCCAGGCAGTATCGTCAAGACCACAACAACCAGACGGCAGCCCGACAAAAGCCGAGACCCCCGTGTCCGTGCCGTGTGACTACTGCTCTCCAGGGGACACTAGCGAGGCAGGGAAAGGGGAACCTGGGGCTGGAGTGGTGGTAGAGGTAGCGGTCAAGACGTGTCTGAAATGCGAGGTGTCCATGTGTCAGGTAAAGATCTGAGAGGCATCCATAATTTTAGCATCCATAATTCCAAATGCACCCATGGTAAAGCACTATGGAGCAGAAATATTCCAATATTCTTATTCCGTTATCTAAGCACTCTTTTTGCACAGCACCAGTATTCTCAACACATTCTAGTGTTGGATGTGCATAACACTTTTTTTTATTTTTTAAAGCTTTGTTTTATTTTACATTTTCAATCAGCAGGTAAGTCAAGACAAACATGAACTTTTTCTTCATTTTGTCCATTTCAGGAGCACGTGAAGCCCCACCTGGAGCTGCCTGCGTTTAGGGAGCACCCCCTGACTGAACCCCTGGGGGACCTGAGGAAGAGGAAGTGTCCCGAACACGATGAGATGTACCGCTACTACTGCATGGACGACCGGGTGTGTGTCTGCAACGCCTGTACCATCGAGGGGAGCCACGCCGGACACACCATCAAGACCCTGAAGAACACTATGAAGGATCTGAAGGTAACAGCTCTAAAGTTATAAAACCTATGAAACAGTGAATAGGTTAATCACTGTGTGTTTAAGTCACGGGCACAACTTTCACTGGGGACAGGGGTGACATGCCCCCACCCCACACATTCTGAAATTGCATTTTTGTCCTAGGCAAATGTGTGCTTTAGGACCATGTGGACACCTCTGAGCGTGTTGGAGTGTTTATCTGACTGGATACCCCCACTTCTAAAACCAAAATTGCACCCCTGGTTTAGGTTACATATCGTTATGGAAGAGTGGTAGAGTTAAGAGGTCTCTGTTTGTTGGTCTACTGGTCAGGAGGGGGATGTACAGGACTAAATGAAGCACTCTAAAAATGAAAGACCCTCACTTAGAACACACTCGCACACAAGAAGTATGTACTCCCTATCACTTTCGATCAAACAAAAGGTACACACACAAAGAACACACCTCTATACTCTAGACGAGGCCTCCACAGAATGGCAATTGATGAGTCTAGAACACAGGTGAATGTCATTGTCACTGCTGTTGTCTGACATGGTTGAGCGAATGAGAGACAATGAGTGAGTCCCAAATGTCACCCTATAACCTAAATAGTGGGAAGAGAGATCCCATAGGGCTCTGGTCAAAAGTAATGCACTATAACGGGAATAGGGTGCCATTCGGGACTGAGACAAAACATGATGTGATCTCACTGTTTGAATGAATTGTTCAAGCTGCTTCCTGAAGTGACTTGTCTGAACCAATGTGAAAAAGGGAGACATTTCCAGTTGAGTTCACCATTTACTCTCACTATAGTCTTGTTGTCATAGTGAATGTAATCTCTCTTCCCTCCCTCAAACCCACTCTCTCCCTCTGTTTCTCTCCCTCTGTTTCTCTCCCTTTCTCCCTTTCTCCCACTCTCCCTCTCTGTTCTCAGGGCTCTCTGGAGAACCAGCTACAGAATGTGGACAGGAAGCTGAACAAAGCAGAGAAAAATCTCCAGGAGCAGAAAGAACAAGAACGACTGAACAAGGTGATATTGCTGGTCTAGGATGAGGGCAGCCGGTGATTGTCACACAAATAACTGCCGGTCTCACGGTAATTGACCGTTAATTAACATAAACACATTTCCCATCTCTTGGCTTCCACGCATAGCCTATAAGCCAATGATGCAGAACTTTGGAACATCTACATAAAAAGTTAATATAGCCTACACCATCACAATAAATACATTATTTATTTTAGTCTAAAGAAAAATGATACGAAGAAAATGAAGTCTATTTCAGAAGAACAGAAGAGCATAATCTGAGTTGTCTTTATGTTAGGCCGTGATCTGGCTATGCCATATGGCTGTGGGTTACACTAGTTCATTTAGCAGACAAGATTTCTTTAGAATTCCGTGGCATTATTTTATAGTGTGAAAAATACAGTTGAACATAGCTGAATAAAATAGGAGTGCGCACATGGGGCTATTCTGTGTTGAGCGGTTAACAAAGAAACCGTTCCTCCTATATGCTTCATTTAGAGTTATTTATGCAACTTTAGTTGTTCTACAAACGTTGGGCTATATGTTTTGATTTTTAATACATTCTAAGTCGCATCAAAGGCATGAGCTCTGCTTTGTTTATTGCTCAGGCTATACACACTTAATCAGTCTCTCATTCACAATTTAACAAGCACTTGATAATGCCCCGAATTTCCCGGCCACATCCTCTTTGTGTGGCCGTAATGCCCCCCCCAAAAATGTATACTAATGATTTAGTATATGATTTACATATACTAAATCATATAAGTGTGAAATTAGTTTTGATTTAGAATGGACCATTATCATGCACCTGTCTCGAAACAGGGGCAGCGGGAAAAAATACATGTCATCTATGCTCTTAAATAGCGAATGGAGGACGCTTTTCACGTGGTTCATTTTCAGGCAGTTCAGGCAGTTGGCAAGTTTAGTAGGCTACTAATGACCATCAGCAACAACAGAGTTTGGAGAAGCCTAATTACAGTGACTAAACTGTCACATGGAATTTGACTGCCATCATGACTTGTGACCACCCGTGTGGCGGTAATATGCTCACCGTAACAGCCCTATCTGGGATCAGTTTTGCATTTAAGATTGTAATGAACATGATTATGGACAGGTGTTCGCACCTGATCCTTGATCAGCACTCCTTTCCATAATGTAAGATGTCATGTATTTGTATTGTTTACAGAGCTGTATATTTAAATTTGTTGTATTAAAAAATATATATTTATAATCCATTTTCATGTCTGAAGATGAGAAACTTTTGATCACTGATTAGTTAGTTTTTGGTTAAACACACACCTACCTCTCAACCCTCTCCCTCTCTCTGTGCAGAGGTTCCTGGAGGACTCAGACCAGCGGGTCACAGCCTTAGGGGAGGTGTTACAGGTCCACCTGGAGGGCTTCCTCACCTCCCTCAGGGACTGTTCCTGCTCCCACGGGGTCGAGTGTGGCCCCAGCATCCAGCAGAACATAGCCAAGGCGGTCCAGGACCAGTCCCGTCTGCAGGATGTCCACAGTGGCATCCAGACCCTCGCCCAGGAGAACGACCCCTTCTGCTTCCTGGAGGTCAGTGTGCGGATTAATTGATATACATGGACAAATGGATGTGCCTTTAACATTCTTTTTGAACCGTCCTGCTGTTCCTAAGTAGCTTTATTGTTTTATTTTCATTAACTAAATGTTATTATTTTTTTGATGGGGATTGGAAAAGATGCAGAAAATTACATTGATGGAAGCCACAATCCCTGCAATAGTAAAGCTGATCTACCCCCCCCAAAAATAAATAAAAATAATGAATGATGTTATTCTTTGCTTCTCTGATTTGCTGTGTAGGCATACAAGTCATCAAGCAAAAAGTAAGTGGTGTGTGTGTGTGTGTGTCTCCAACTGTCTATGGGTGTTGGACCATTTGCAGTGTGTTTGTGCGCGTGTGTGTGTGAGCTATGTCTATGGGTGACATTTCATTTGTAATGCGTGTCTTTCTCTCTCCACCTGTCTATGGGTGATGTGCCTTTGCTAATGCGAGTGTGTTTGTGTGTGTTTGTCCCAGTTTCTGCAGGCAGTTGAAGAAGCCTCTGTTCCACCCAGAATGCGCTTGCGTGGACTCAGACGGCCTGGCCGAGTCCATGGAGGCTAAACAGGAAGACTTCCTCACTGAAGTACACTCTCACATCTCTCACCTCATCAACGAGCTCTGTAAGTAACAGACTGGTGTGTGTGACAAAGGGTAGAGGGAACTAGAGTGTGTTGAATAATTTTAATACCTTTTGAATTTGTGGGCACAGGCACACAGAAATGATAATGTATCATGTTCACATATGTATGTACAGTTGAAGTTGGAAGTTTACATGCACTTAGGTTGGAGTCATTAAAACTCGTTTTTCAACCACTCCACAAATTTCTTGTTAACAAACTATAGTTTGTACAACAATAGTACGCTAGTATAAACACTCAGGAAGGAGACGCGTTCTGTCTCCTAGAGATGAATGTACTTTGGTGCGAAAAGTGCAAATCAATCTCAGAACAACAGCAAAGGACCTTGTGAAGATGCTGGAGGAAACGGGTACAAAAGTATCTATATCCACAGTAAAACGAGTCCTATATCGACATAACATGAAAGGCCGCTCAGCAAGGAAGAAGCCACTGCTCCAAAACATCCATAAAAAAAGACATACTACAATTTGCAACTGCACATCGGGACAAAGATCGTACTTTTTTGAGAAATGTCCTCTGGTCTGATGAAACAAAAATAGAACAGTTTGGCCATAATGACCATTATTTTTGGAGGAAAAAGGGGGAGGCTTGCAAGCTGAAGAACACCATCCCAAACGAGAAGCACGGGGGTGGCAGCATCATGTTGTGGGGGTGCTTTGCTGCAGGAGGGACTGGTCCACTTCACAAAAGAGATGGCATCATGAGGCAGGAAAATTATGTGGATATATTGAAGCCACATCAAGACATCAGTCAGGAAGTTGAAGCTTGGTCGCAAATGGGTCTTCCAAATGGACAATGACCCCAAGCATACTTCCAAAGTTGTGGCAAAATGGCTTAAGGACAACAAAGTCAAGGTATTGGAGTGGCCATCACAAAGCCCTGACCTCAATCCTATAGAAAATGTGTGGGCAGAACTGAAAAGGTGTGGGACCAAGGAGGCCTACAAACCCGACTCAGTTACACCAGCTCTGTCAGGAGGAATGGGCCAAAATTCAACCAACTTATTGTGGGAAGCTTGTGGAAGGCTACAAGAAACGTTTGACGCAAGTTAAACATTTGAAAGGCAATGCTACCAAATACTAATTGAGTGTATGTAAACTTCTGACCCACTGGGAATGTGATGAAAGAAATAAAAGCTGAAATAAATCACTCTACTATTATTCTGACATTTTACGTTCTTAAAATAAAGTGGTGATCCTAACTGACCTAAGACAGGGGATTTTTACTTGGATTAAATGTCAGGAATTGTGAAAAACTGAGTTTAAATGTATTTGGCTAAGATATATGTAAACTTCCGACTTCAATTGTATTTTTGCTTGGGTTTTACAAATGCCCTTTGGGTTTCCAGGTTCACATGTACATTTATTTTTACCTTGTTTTTTTCTATCTGAACTGTTTGTCTTTTAGTTGTCTTTTTTTGTGCGTTTGACAAATAAACCAACCTAAAGAATGTACTTGAAACCACAAACACTTTTCTCCTCAGACTTGATTGCATGCCTGATAGAACAGCAGAATATGTACTGCAACATGTCTTCAACAACACTGTCGGACGCTCCTCTCCTCTGTTTCATCAACAAAACCAATAACAAGAGGCGCTGAGGCGAACAGTGGCACAGTTTCACCAAATGTGGATTCTACCTTTAACAGCTTTGTCTTCTACCAGGTCCCGTAGTCCGGGAAGAGGAGGACAGCGGAGGAGAGGAGGAGGAGGAGGAGGATGAAGATGATGACGACAGCAGTGATGGAGATGAGCAAGAAGAAGCTGAGGAGGAGATGAGGAGTGAGGAAGAGGAGGCTGTACACGACCAGAGTGAGTCAGCAGACGAACTTTACAGTCCCGAAGGGCAGGAAGACGAGGAGGAGGAAGAAGAAGAGGAGGGAGAAGAGGAGATTCATTCAGACTGATGAAATTACTTCCATTTAAGTCTGATTTTCAGTCAAAAAGTCATGCATTGATGTTAGTGGGAGAATGTGTGAAAAGGCTACTTTGGATTTTTCCATAAATTACCAAAAGAACAATTTTGGGAAACCTTTTAAATATTATACATCAATCTTTAGAAGATGAGCTGTTTGAGTGCATATGGCACCCTATTTCTTATATAGTGCACTACTTTCGACCAGGGCCCTATATAGGCAATAGGGTGTCATTTGGAACGTAGACAATTTTTTGTTGTTGTTCAAGATTATATTGTAATAACTAAACACTTGAAACTGGGCTTCTCATTCTAACCTCATACGTTTTTTGTTGTTGACTAAAGCACTTTGTGCCCAACCTCTCATTTGTAGACCTGGGTTCAAATAGTATTTGATTTATTATTATTTTTTCAAATACTTTTCTGCGTTTGCTTTGTAATGTAATATAGTTTTGGATCTATTCTATTGCTTCCATTAAGCCAGGCAAGCTTGATCAAGCACTGCTAGAAGTATTTGTAATAATTTCACCTAGTATTTGAACCCAGGTGCGGGCTGTATTATACATCCAGGGAAAGCCACATCTTAAGTATTTATTTTGATTCTCAGGAAGATGTATTATAAGGTGTTTATTATTTGATGGCACTTTGATAAATAATATTGAAAGGTATTGCACTGACCACTTGCAGAAATGTATGTCTTCCTAAACTACAATGGGCTACCTGACTAATTATACACCATTAGTGCATTTAGTTAGCATGGTCCCAGATCTGTTTATGCTGTCTTGCCAGCTCCAATATGAATGACCATCATAGTTGACAAGACAGCAGAAATGGATCTGGGTCCAGGCTAGCATTTAGGTGTCCATGTGTAACCAGACAAATGTGAGTGCATATCCTGACTTAATTCTGTTTGATGTGAATTTTATACCAATGAAAGTTAGATGATAGAAGACTTGTGGATGAGTGTGTGAAGCGTGGGTGTGTTTTTCAAAAGCTGTTTGAAATTTATGTAAAAGTTGGTGAGCTATATGTTTATCAGTCTATCGTTTAATAATTAATTGTTCTTATGGTATTATGTTTCATCAGTTGCATACCTGGGTTGTATTCATTAGGCACCAAATGGGGGGGGGGGGGGGGGGAAACAGACTGAAACAGAGAGATCTACCAGCACTGGTCCAATAAGTAGCCCTTGTTGTCCTTTTCCGTTTGGAAACGGTGTGCACTAATGAACACAACCCATGTCTCATCACTTGTAGTTCTGAGAAATATTTGAAGGCCTACTTCTAGTGGTTGTAGCAATAGATAACTTGTTACTTTAGACATGTTTTGTATCGTTATCAATTTGCACAGTTCTGCAAAGAACATAGTGAAAAATAACTTTTTTGTCCTGCAAGGGATTTAAAAAAAATGTGATCTGAAAAATCTATAATATTTTGGGGGATTTTCATACTGGTGATTTTGAATGTGGTAAAATTGTCATTCTATCCAGCCAATAAACTCAGCATGAATGTTATTATAATAGCACATTGCATTCATATAACATTTCATTGGCTTCTTTCAGACCCCCACATTCTTTTACATTATTAATTATTTTTCTCCTTTCACTTTTATGAATTCTTGAAACTATAATTCCAAGAAATGTCTAATATGTCAGCCTGGCCTCAAAGATGTAACATAGTAAATGCAATCTGTGACAAAGGTTAAATTAAAAAATAATACCCATTAAACCTAGCGGTTAAACAGGGAAACAGTTTTTCCACCGTTCTATTTTCCCATAAGGGATTTTAGAAACACTAAGGGCTGTATTTCATGTAGGCTTACCTTGGTGTAACGTTTTGATAACAATGTCAATCTTTCGCGGACAAGATGAATTTTATCAATATATTCAGCTCTATTTACTCTCAGATTCTAAAATGCTAATTCACATCGGAGTAGACATCATGTAAAAACAACAAATCCCTGCAAGCTCCTGCACGTCATCTCTAGCTGACACCTAACAGGTATTGTGTCAATTTAAAACTTGCACAAGACAGTTCACAGAATTATCCATTAAAGAAATGCAGCCAAATTATCCATTACTACATTTAACTAATATTTGATATTTAATCCAGAGATTCTTACTTTTGCCCCGATTCGGCAGTCTCGTCCAGATCAATTTGTAGTTCTTTATGATAGCCACATTAGCAGGTAATTAGCATTTCATTTTTGGGGGGTAAATACGGAAAATAAACATCACCTTGTCCTAGAGAGATTTACATGGTTATCAAAACATCACACCAGGCTAAGCCTAAATGATACACAGCCCTTATTTAAGTGTTTCTAAAATCCCCTATGGTATTTGAATGGTGGAAATACGATTGGAACCATTTCCCTGTTTGACCGTTAGGTTTTATGGGTATTATGACTCATACTGTAGTACTCTATTTGTATAATATGTTATGTTTGGTATGGTTACATAAGAAAGAAGGTTACCTAAAGGCCCAGTACAGTCAAAAATGTGTTTTCCCTGTGTTTTATACAGTTGAAGTCGGGAGTTTACATACACCTTAGCCAAATACATTTCAACTCAGTTTTTCACAATTCCTGACATTTAATCCTAGTAAAAATTCACTGTCTTAGGTCAGTTAGGATCACCGCTTTATTTAAGAATGTGAAATGTCAGAATAATAGTAGAGAGAATGATTATTTCAGCTTTTATTTATTTCATCACATTCCCAGTGGGTCAGAAGTTTACATACACTCAATTAGTATTTGGTAGCATTGCCTTTAAATTGTTTAACTTGGGTCAAACGTTTCGGGTAGCCTTCCACAAGCTTCCCACAATAAGTTGGGTGAATATTTGGCCCATTCCTCCTGACAGAGCTGGTGTAACTAAGTCAGGTTTGTTGGCCTCCTTGCTCGCACACGCTTTTTCAGTTCTGAACCTAACCCCTAACCTTAATCTTAACCCAGCTAACGCTAGCCACCAAGCTAACATTAGCCACAACAAAGTGGCATATCAAGAATCTGATTAAACAGGATGATCATTACACAGGTGCACCTTGTGCTGGGGACAATAAAAGGCCACTCTGAAATGTGCAAGTTTTGAGGGAGTGTGCAATTGGCATGCTGACTGCAGGAATATTCACCAGAGCTGTTGCCAGAGAATTTAGTGTCCATTTCTCTACCATAAGCTTCCTCCATTGTCATTTTAGAGAATTTGACAGTACGTCCAACCAGCCTCACAACTGCAGACCATGTGTATGGCATCGTGTGGGCGAGCGGTTTGCTGGTGTCAACATTGTGAACAGAGTGCCCAATGGTGAGGGTGGGGTTATGGTATGGGCAGGCATAAACTACGGACAACGAACACAATTGCATTTTATCGACGGCAATTTGAATGCAGATATACTGTGATGAGATTGACCGTTGTCGTGCCATTCATCTGCTGCCATCACCTTATGTTTCAGCATGATACTGCACGGTCACAAGGATCTGTACACAATTCCTGGAAGCTGATCGACGTGTACGACAGCGTGTTCCAATTCCCGCCAATATCCAGAAACGATGCACAGCCATTGAAGAGGAGTGGGACAACATTACACAGGCCACAATCAACAGCCTGATCAACTTAGTCTGAAGGAGATGTGTTGCACTGCATGAGGCAAATGGTGGTCACACCAGATACTGACAGGTTTTCTGATCCACGCCCCTACTTTTTTCTTTTAAGGTATCTGTGACGAACAGATGCATATCTCTACTCCCAGTCATGTGAAATCCATAGATTAGGGCCTAATTAATTGATTTCCTTATATGAACTGTAACTCAGTAAACCTTAGAAATTGTTGCATGTTGTGTTTATATTTTTGTTCAGTATATTTTGTAACATATCACATGAAATGGATGATGGACATCCACAAATTATTACATTCCATATGAAACGTATGAATATGAATAGCCATCTCAAGACAACTCTGATCGGCCTATAAAGTATTTTTCTGAAAGTTGCCCAGATGTCACATGTGCTACTTATATCAGTACACTCATAACTTAAGCATTAAGTAGCAAATAAGCCATGCATTTTTTCATTAACCAAATTCGCCACTCATTGACCTCCATACAAAATTCCTTGCTTGTTGGGCACAACAACATCAAAAAAGTCACCTGCTGGAGGGAGACAGATTTTTTGCAGAGTTGGGCCTGTCTCTTCCTCTTTGTCTGCATCTCTGAACACGTGTATAAACGGAAGAAAGACGCCACAAACGTGTTGTCACTGTAAAATAGCCTACTGTTAGCTGCAACTGTTAAAACCGGTTAAAACAGCGTAGCCTACAGTAATTGTTGCGTTTGTGAAATGATTTTGATGTGATATGAAAGTGGAGGGATTTCTGTTTCCAGAACCGTACCGCATTTGAGAATGGATTCACGTTTAGATCAGGGGTGAAAATCTGATATCAACTTTGGAGGGGACAATTACATGACATTTTCTGAAGAGCAATTCCTGAGGGGGACACCAAAAGTAGTGCTGTAACACATAGCCTACGTTGTAATATGTTAAATGTATATTGAGGAACCATAATTACTATTACTGGGTAATTAATAGGTACAGTAGTTAACTGAAGGGTTGTCCCAACTTGTTCAAATCATTATAATACTTCAACTAATAATAGTTATAGCAGTGCTCCTTATCAGTCCAGTATGTATGTAGGTATTTGTACCTTTGTACCTTTTTCTGATACATTTATATAGGTATTAAATATGTGCCACTGGCCTGAGTCTACTACAACATCTTTACAAGAACAAAAAGCTTAAAATAAGTACAGTTCTAAAAGCGAAAGAACTACTTCAATGAATAACCCAAATAAATCAACCAAAATATCCTTCAAAAATACGTATTTATTGTTCAGTCAGTGTCTCAACTCTTCAAACAACAGCTATGGACAAGTATGTCACACAAAGTATGCAATTTTAAATAAAATAACATAAAATAAATAATTAGTAAGTGTACTGTCATGTACTAAAAACTACTAAAGAAAAAAACAAATATCATACTATACACCAGGGGTTCTCAAACAGGGGTCAGTGGACCCCTAGGGGACCCTGATGTGATTGCAAGGGGTCAGTGAAATAAAAAAGTGTAATGAACGTAGTCAGCACCACAAGCTTTCCAGTAACATATAATATAGAGGGGGTGGGGGTCCCTGAGGACCGCTCAAAACCTTGCCTGCCTTGCCTCAAAATATGCAGGGGTACCAGTACCCCCCAAAAGTTGAGAACCACTGCTATACACACACACACAACTGAACTAATGAACAAAAGAACCAAACATGTTTGCGGTTTTCAATGGATCCAACAAATTTCTGGCAGATATTTTCCCTCAAGACTATCCAGCCTTTCTTTATGTACATTACAGACAACTACGCTGTTCCGTCTCTTTTGGCTCACGCTAGCCCGTAGCCAAGTCTTAACCCGCGGAGTGCACTGAAACTCCTCTCAGCCTTTATGTGACATGAAGACACTGGCACCACAAACAAAATTCTGATCAGCACCTCAACTTGGTCAAACAACCCCCGCACCTCCACTGGAAGCCTCCTGAGGACCTCTGCTGCCTCTCCACTGCTGCTACAGGGGTATTTGTTGTGAAATAGAGGCAACTGCACTGAAAGAGAATCTATGTTCAGCTCAGGTTACTGATCTAGAGACTCATCCAACTCCCCCGTGAGAAGCGCTCTTTCCAACTTGTGCAGGACGTTTAGACCGTCCTGGTCAAAACGGTCGCCAAACTGAACCTCCACACCATCCAACACTTAAAAAAATTCTGCCCTATAGTGATCCACACTTTGCCAGCAAATCATCTTGAGTGTGTCTCAATGGATTCAATCAATGATGTTGCTTTCTCATACAGTGCTAGGTAGCTTTCGTCATTTCTCTTGCACCTAAGAGATGACCGCACACACTCGACTGCAGCCTGCACACCAGAGACAATCCAAGTTTTTTTCTGCAGTAAAATGTTTAGGCATTCAAGTTCTCCAAGAACAGCAGAGGCAAGTGTGAGGCCCAACACACTCTTGCCTTTGCTGAAGTGCTCAAATAAGCCACTGGCAGTTGAAGCTGTCTTGGATGCAGTTTTTGCCATCTCCTCTAGGCTGCTTAGTACCCGCTCATACTGCCCTAGCACAGCTCTAATAGCAGTATTCCGCACAGTCCACCTTGTTGGACATAGGGGTTTCATGGTGGTCAGATGTGTATCTTTGGACGTGGCAATTGATTCCAACATGCTCTTAAACTTTCCTAACTGATGGACCCAAGAAAGGGAATCCCGGATCAGTGGGGAGGCTGAGCAGACAGACTGTGTAATCAGATTTACAGTGTGCTCCACAATGGACATAGAGGGCTAATGGCTGCTGCCTCCTCACAATTGCCTGTGCACCTGTGTATTTTCCTGCCATGTTTGAGGCACTATCGTGACTCTGCCCACGTAAGTCAGACATGGGCAAATTGAGCTTCAACAACACATCATTTGCCACCTTCGCAATGCCCTCGCCTGTTGTCACCGACACCCTGTATAGCCCAATAAACTCCTTGTGAGGGACAAGGTCATGGTCAACATAATGTAGTCAGACACTCTCCTGTTCAGCACCAGAAACATCTTCAGTACCATCAACAATTACTGAAAATTGTACAATCGGAAGAGACCTAACCTCAGCTGCAATGCCTCGAATGACTGTATTAGCCATGATGTTCAGAATTTCATTCTGTGCTTTGGGGCCTGTATACATTGTGGTATGCTCTGTTAACCACTTCAGTAAAATGGGATCCTCCTCTTCTGCCCTAAGCTTCAAAATCTGGTAGATGTTCCCACTGTCATCCGTGTGGCATCTAAAGGCTAGTCCCTGTCTTACTACATGCCGCACCTATTGGGGATATTCCAGTACATGTTATGCATCTTAGGGTAAGCAGAATCCATGTGAATGTGGCAAAGCTGGTACGCAGAATCAATATAAGGGTTAACCATTAGACATGCGTAAGCAGAATCCATGTGAATGTCCAAAGCTGGTGAGCAGAATCAATATAAGGGTTAACCATTAGACATGCGTAAGCAGAATCCATGTGAATGTGCAAAGCTGGTACGCAGAATCAATATAAGCGTTAACCATTAGACATGCGTAAGCAGAATCCATGTGAATGTCCAAAGCTGGTAAGCAGAATCAATATAAGGGTTAACCATTAGACATGCGTAAGCAGAATCCATGTGAATGTGCAAAGCTGGTACGCAGAATCAATATAAGCGTTAACCATTAGACATGCGTAAGCAGAATCCATGTGAATGTGCAAAGCTGGATCAACACTGGCCTAACGATTCTGGGTCATGCCTGGTCTTGTGAAGGCCATTGTACATACACATTAGTTAATCATTTACAAGCACCATAAGACATGTACGTGCATGAAGAGCATGGGTTTGTATTGCTTAAGCACCATTAGACATGCACCTGCATTAGGAGTGTGCATGTCTGTTTATTTCTGTCATTGCTATGGTTACGCCACCAATAGAATCTATGCCCTAATGTCTGTGCCAATAAGAATGAGGAAACTAAGCTAAAATGAGTGCAAGGCAAAAAGATAATGGTGGCCAGTACCAGAGGTGATGAATCATTAACATAAAGAGGAGATAATGTGTATGACGTAAGGATGAGAACTGTATAAAAAGTGTGTGCCGAAGCTGGAAGACAGTTGATCCATGGACCAACTTGGCTTGTCACTTTGTAATAAAGTCTATTTGAATTCACAAGTTCCGGTATCTGAGAAATATTATTGAGCAAATATTTCTACGACACACCGAACTAACAATTTTCATCAAGCAATGCCTTGCGTCGTCCTGCTGTTTACCCCACGCGCTGGATAACTGGACACTGATTGGATTTAGCTGGTGTGCTGTTACAGTTACAAGGTGGCGGTGGGTTTGGCAGTTTTGATGTGCTGTGAATTTTTCAATGGCTTTTCTCCTGTTCCTAAATCCTGCACTAATGAAGGCAGCATCCTCTCTTTGGCCAAAAGATGGCTGGCTTGAAAACACTTGGCTACAGTGAAAACACAACACTCATTTTACTGATGGATTATAATGTAGCCAGGGGAAATCGCAAAACCATTTCTCTTGAAACATCAACACTCTGTTGGCAAGAGTTTGCGGTTCTATAAATTGATATGGTTTTGTGCCATCACTGAGGTAACTGGACAATGCTGTGCCACTGTTTCCCATACTGGTGCTGCTGGCAACAAGGGTGACACCTGGTCCTGCTATGGCTGTGACACTGTCCTCTGAAGTCTCTCTCCCTGGCTCTTTCACTTTCACCACCCTCACAGTCTGTCTCCTAGAAAATAAATATGGTGTTTGCCATACTCCTAACTACCGGTACCCAAAACTACACAATTAATCACAACAGCAATACCATTGCCTTAAACAAATCTTAGTTCAGTCACCAGTTTAAGTTGAGTGGGGGTATCCATGGCATTTTCCAATTATGTCCCTATTTTACAGGTCTAAAAAAGAGAGAACCTTTCATTATGTTGCCAAACAAAGACTCAACAAACTTACCCGAGACTGTCTCTGCCAATCTGTCCCTGCCTATCTGTCCCCAGCTCTGCTGTCTGTGTGCCATCTGTTGCCTGCTCTGCCTAATGACATCATTGTGAAACATTTCCATTAGGATTTCACTTCTTATGAAAATTTTATCAACTAGTCTTTGAGATATTAGGCTACTAGGGTTCTTACCTTGCGTTTTGGTGTACTGAAAAATGCTCTGATGTCCGTCTTTTTTCTGTCATTTTTCTACCTGGCTGGCTGGCTACACACATAGTGTGTAGGTTATTTACAGTAGGAGATGGGCTTCTATCATCTATTAGCTTCTATCATTCTATAATGGGCTTCGATCTACAAGGAAGCTAGCTGGTCAGCTAGCAAATGTGAACGGATTGCTGTAACAAGGGTTGACAGCTGTATGAGTTCACCATTTACACAACGTAAGCTGCAACCTTTTGTAATTTTAATATAGTTTATGTTGTCATTTTATATTTGCTGGCTTCCCACACTAGCTGCATTTGCAGAGCTAGCGAGCACCAATTCCGTTTCTGTGGTGTTTATTATAATCTTTGCTATCGTCAGTTTACTCCAAGATCGGCACACAGGTGCTTCAAATTCCCCCAGCGACAATTTAGCTTTTGCAACGAGACCATTTAAAGACATTTAAGACAATGGTAGAAGAGAGCATAGTTCTGTTCAGTTTATCGCTAACCTTATCACAGGGACTTAGAAGCACTACAGCTGCATGCTGATCTTGGATCAAACCATTGTGAGGCAAAGGGTGAGGGTCGCAATTTTTTAAACGTAAAAACGCGCTATTAAGTGTCTATAATCAGCACAAGTGCTTTCATTGCGTATTATTAATATTATTGAAATGAAATAGTTATGTTTACAGTGATATATTGGGGGGGACAAATCATATTTTTCCGCAGGATGGGGAGAGTCGTGCCCCCCCCCGTAAAATCCTATGGTTTAGATGCAGAATTTGGCTGGGCCAATTCGATTCCCGTTAAATGACAGTATTTATCAAGAGTCAACTCGCCTGTAAACAGACCATTACGTTAGGCTCGTTTAACTTCCATTATTGGGCTACAATAACGTATACTTGGACATTTGTGGAACCTGGCCTGGGGAACCCGTCCGTAAAACGCTTCTTGGTAGAGTGTGCGCATAGAATGACATAGAACTTTAACGTACCTCTTAGGGGGTGGGGTGGGGTGGGGCGGTGGATATTTAGCTACTTTGGGTTGGGCTGCGCAACCAGGGGACTTTCCTCTTTCAGTTTACAGAAAGACACGTCTTTTGTGAGAAGCGAAGGAAATATAGAGGTCTGATACATGGAGAAAGTTTCGCATGGTAAGTCAGAGGAAGTAGATTTTCTGCGTTATTTGCTAAAACTAGTCAGTAGTCTACAACTGAATTGTGTCATCAAAACCTCCGAACTGTTGAGTTGACTGGAATATATCGGCCGCTGGAGCGAATCTACTCTAGGATACAGTTTGCCAGACGCACGTGCCTATTACCACCTTACATTGTAGTTGAACCATGTGCACCTTTGTAAAGGAGAGCTCGACATGTACACAATACTTACCACGAGTAAAATAGGACAGGGTCATGCGTTTTCATTTTCAGCCAGGGGGAGGGTTTCTTATTTTTATTATATTTTTTAGTCCAGGGGAGGGTAATGTAATTTGTAATCGATTAAATGTCATATTGCTCATTTTAGAATGAGTGGCTTATTATAGTATCTCATGTGTGCCGGATTATGCCACTCACCCCTGATTATCTGCTGGGCGCACAATATCAAGTGCGCCTAGTGTGGTCTCCATAAAATGATGCATAGCCTATGATATAGGCCCCTCAAACCTGAACCTCGAAGCCAGTTCCGCTGCATTTTTCATTGTCCCCTTTACTCAGGGACCGATTTAGACCTGGGACACCTGGTGGGTGCAATTAATTATCAAAATACAACAGAAAACCAGCCAGCTCCGGACCTCGTAGTGTAAGAGTTGAATACACCTGCTATCGGCCTAGGCTATGCAAGGCGCATGCTCAGAGAAACACAGGGCAAAGTTATATTTCTAAGAAAATGTACTTCCTTTCCGAGTGATTGCGGCGCACTGATGGTGTAGGCTATATAAAACTAGGCCACACTTCATTACACGCTGCAACGGATAGGCGTTCCTTATCCTGAACCCCGGCCTACCCTGCTCTTGCTGATGGAAGCCCCTTTCTGCTGCCTAATCAAAGACTGTGCTGTGTACGGTGGCACTTCAGGAGTCGAGTCAATTTGTCCCAAATAATCTATATCTGTGCACGCGGACTAGGCCTACTGATGTTCGGTTTGAGAGGGAGAGCTTGAAGATGAGTTTGGGCTCCCGAGTGGCGCAGCGGTCTGGCACTGCATCTCAGTGCTAGAGGCGTCACTAGAGACCTTGGTTCGGTTCCAGACTGTATCACAACTGGCCGTGATTTGGAGTCCCATAGGGCGGCGCACAATTGGCCCAGCGTCGTCCGGGTTTGGCCAGGGTAGGCCGTCATTTGAAATAAGAAGTTGTTCTTAATTAACTCACTTGCCTAGTTAAATAAAATAAAAAAATGAGGACCGGAGTTTATTATTTATTCCGGAACCCTAGTAGTTGCTGCCAAGTCAGCAGCTACTCTTCCTGGGGTTCAAAGCTTGCTACTGATATAATATATTTTATTAAAAATCAAATGAACCTGATTTATATAAAACTATGTATTACGACGCTTTAGTCCGCAATACGTTATGCTAAAAACAAGCTGTAAAATGCCAGGGAAAGACGAGTCTCCGATGCATATGGGATTGGGATATCTTTGGTTTGTCCCTATGACATTCAGATGAAGCGTTACGACTTCTATTGAGCTATTTTTATGAGAGGGAGCGCAAAAAAAGTTTTAAATTACAATACTTTCTCAAAGTTTGTAAGGACAGATTGAATATCGTTACAATATGAAATGCATCCTTCAATTGCAACGTCTGCCTATATGCCCACACATCTTGTCTAAATTTTTTTTTATATTTTTAATAGGCCTACCCTCAAGCACCAAGTTGGGCATACTAATTTCAAAGTAGACCATTATCACTGTCAATCGTGAATGATAATTCTTCACATTTTACCGGTAAAATGTCCAAACTGCGTCTGAATGGCAATCATTTGATCTCAATCAGTTTCATGGGAATATGCATTCAGATGTTCTTGAAAAACTGTTTTGCGGGCGAATTAAAGCAGGTGCTGTTAACAGACTATTAGCATTTCTTGTAGGCATATTTTTTTCTACAATCAAAGCATAGCCTTCGCGCACGCTGTTGTGTTTTGAAAATATTTGACTATTCAGCTTCGGATAAAAAATGACAGGTGTTTTTCGTGTAACATATTATAGGCATACTATGCTGCAGTATGATTATTACATTCTGATCTGCTATGTAAAATACTAATGAATCATTATGTGATCTTGCAAGACATTAATTCATACTTTACTAAACGAGCACCATTGCGAGACGTGATAATCTTCTATTTGTAGTAATAAATAATGCGTAGAACTACTAGTAGGCAACATCTTGATGAGCTTTCTTTTTTTACCAATTTGAGCGCCCTTCGAATCGTGGTGCTGAAAGGACAGCGGTGGTCACGTATCGTTCTGGGTTCCACTGAGGGAGGGGGTCCGTGGAGTTTAATGATCCTCATGACAGACACGCAGTACATTTGAATAGTAAATATCGTTGGTGTGATGATGTATTTGATGATAAGGTTCATGCAGTGGATCGGTTTGTCTGCATATGCAATAGAAGTGGTACGTTTCTGTAAGATAACCACTCGGACAGTAGGGCGAGTGCAAGACTGTTTTCGGCCCACTCAAAGTGGTCCCGTTGGTGAACTTTCAGACGTGATTGGAGTCGGAAGCTTTTCCCGCACTCGGAGCAGCAGTCTGGCTTCAGTCCGGAATGAAGGAGCTTGTGAACATTTAACTCTGTAAGTCTCATCAAGCCTCGGTTGCACGTGGTGCATCGGTGAGGTTCACTTCGTTCTACCGGCCTCTGCACACACGCCTCATGTAAATCATTCGTGCCACAGCCATAGAGAAAGAATACAGGGGGAAAACACGATTTAGGATATCTACAAATAGGCTGCTATAGCCTACATACTTATTACGTTTGTCATTCTATCGTTTTCATGGAATTAATTTTAGTGGTAATTAGGCCTAAATACACTGAACAAAAATAGAAACACAACATGTTAAGTGTTGGTCCCATGTTTCTTGAGCAGAAATTAAATCCCCCAGAAATGTTCTATGTGCAAACATTTAATTTAAATTTTTTCTCTCAAATTTGGGGCACAAATTCGTATACATCCATATTAGTAAGTATTTCTTCTTTGCCAAGATAATCCATCCACCTGACAGGTGTGGCATATCAAGAAGCTGATTAAAAAGCATGATTATTACACAGATGCACCTTGTGCTGGAGAGAATAAAAGGACACTGTAAAATGTGCCGTTTTGTCACACAACACAATGCCACAGATGTCTCAAGTTTTGAGGGAGCACGCAATTGGCATGCTGACTGCAGGAATGTCCACCAGAGCTGTTGCCTGAGAAATGAATGTCCATTTTCTACCATAAGCAGTCGTTTCTGTTCTGATATGTTGATCATTTGTATTTGCAGAATATCTACACTGTAAACTACCCCACACTGACACTGAGATGGATTCTCCCAGAGCCTCTGGACCAGAACCCCTTGTTGCTACGGTGGACACTGGGCAGATAACCAGTAAACCTAATTGGTCACAGGTTAAAATAGAGGATGGCGAAACGGAATGGGATTGTTTTCTGCAGGAGTACCTCACAAACCAAAAACGCCAAGATGGAATGTTTGGGAACTCTCTGGACATTTGCATCAATATGCCAGAGGAGGAGGACGCTGGATTGGATCTTCTTGAAGACCAACCACATAATTCTGAATCGCTGTGGGATGTCGAGTGCGTCTCCAACAGTGTCTCCACTTCAGAGACAGGGACCAGTAGAGGGGACACAAGCCCTAAGACACAGAAGCCCACATGGGGTCCTGACCTGACCCAGTATGGGAACTGCAGCACTAAGTCCAATCTTGAACGTGTGAATGTAAAACCTTCCAGAGAACACCGTGCAAGAACTGACCAACAACAGAGTGACTCAAGTGAGTCAGTTGTTACCAAAAGCAGCCTTGTGATTGTTGAACTGGACAAGCGGGTCAGAATGGAGCAGTCACGTGACCAAAGTCAAAGGAAATGTACAGGTAGATATGACAAGGAGAGTGTTATGCGGTCAAACGCTCATCCATTTATCAGAGATATGCCCCGGTGTTATGTCCAGTGTGGGAAAAGACTAAGCAAGGCGGACATTTTGAAAATACAACAGCACACTAGAATGCGAGGGAGACACAAATGTGACACCTGTGGGAAAACGTTCACGAAATCCACTTACTTAAAACTACACATCTTGACGCACACGGGAGAGAGGCCACACGGTTGTAAACTCTGTGGGAAACGGTTCACCCAGTCATCTCATTTAAACACCCACATGCGCAGACACACAGGACTGAAGCCATTTTCATGTCCTGTATGTGGGAAAACATTTATCGACTCAAAATCCTGCCAGATCCACCAGCGAACGCACACAGGTGAAAAGCCGTACCCTTGTTCTCAATGTGGCCAGGCCTTTAGTCAGACCGGCAACTTAAAAAAACACATGATGGCCTTCCATAGCACTGATGGTGCAGGGAAACCTCACCGATGCACCACGTGCGACCGAGGCTTCATGAGTCTTACAGAGTTAAATGTTCACAAGCTCCTTCATTCCGGACTGAAACCACACTGCTGCTCCGAGTGCGGGAAAAGCTTCCGACTCCAATCACATCTGAAAGATCACCAACGGGTTCACACGGGCGCCAAACCCTTCTCCTGCAATGTATGTGGCAGCAAGTTCTCCAACTACACCACCTGGTCCAGACACAAACAGATCCACACGGGCAACAAACCGCAGGAATGCTCGCAATGCGGGCTGAGGTTCCGATGTCCGGGCACCTTGAAGACGCACCAGCGAACTCACACCAAGGAGAAACCATACACTTGCAGTTTACCCGACTGTGGTAAACGGTTCAGTCATGCATTGAGTTTGCAAAGACATGTTCGTACTCATACAGGAGAGAAACCATTTGCTTGTTCCACATGTGATTACAGAGCTGCGGACAAATCGTCACTCAGAACCCACGAGAAGAGACACACTGGGGTGAAATCTTACTACTGTGATGAGTGTGGGAAGTCCTTTTTATTACCAAAAGAGCTTAATATCCATCAGAGAATCCACACAGGGGAGAAGCCATACCATTGTGACATATGCAGGAAAGATTTCGCCCAGCTAAGTAACATGAAAACACATCAGCAAACACACATCAAGGAGAAGCCGTACGCTTGCAGTTTCCCTGACCGCAGTTAACAGTTCAGTCAAGAGTTGAGTTTGCGGAGACATTTTCCGACTCACATGGAAGAGAAACCGTTTGCGTGTTGAATGTGTGATTGCAGATCCGTGGACAAATTGTCACTCAGAACCCACGAGAAGAGACACGGGTGAAGGTTCACTACTGTGACGAGTGTTGGGAGTCCTTTTTTATTTGAAGTGGAGCTGGAAGTCCATCAGAGAATCCACACAGGGGAGAAACCATACCATTGTGACATATGCAGGAAATATTTCACCCAGCTAAGTAACATTAAAGGGCATCAGAAAACGCATCAGAAATAAAGGAAGTTTGTATGCAACAGGTGTGGCAGGGGGTTTGCTTTAATGCAATACTTTACAAGACACAAACAAAGCCACTCGTAAGAGTTAGTCATATTGACGCTTGGGAGGACATCCCTGCCCAGTACGGATGACAGAAACAATGTTTTATAACTTATAAGCATTTATGAGCCTTCATAATGTATTATAACAAAGCATATAATATCTTATGTCTCTCTATGCACACAGTTGTCAACTGTTTAAAATGTCCAGAATTTGTCATGGATCTATTCCCTTGCTTTTCTTTCCTTAGAAAGACTTCCAAGTGTTATGTAATACTTTATACATTGTTTCAATAAATGCGTTTTGTGCATTTATTTGTTGCTATCATAAAAGAGATTGTCAACATTGGTACTGTATACAAACGTTTCATTAAGCTGTTGAATAAAGCTTTACAATGTTATATATTTGTATTTTGATTGACATGCTGACCACTGGTATTCCTTACCATCACTGACTTGTCATTCACATAGTTGCCTAAATCAAGTCATTACATTTTTCTTTGCATCGTCTTTTCATTGTATTTTCAAAAAAACATCATCAAATCTTTCCTTTTATATATTTTCTTGTCTCTAAATAAATACATTACATTCTAATCAAACTCCAACCCTCTGTAAAAAAAAATGTTTTCTTTTAAACATTTGTGAGTATTTTCACAGTCATGAACACACAAAGAAACAAAGAGAAAGATTTGTGCCCATTTTTTAGAAACACTTCGCCCCCCTCCCTTCATTCACCTATCATTGATTATAGGTGGTTTGTCCATGAATAGTTCATTGATCAGGGATGACGCCAGCTCCTCCAGGATCACTCAAATCAAATCATATTGGTCACATACCCATGGTTAGCAGATGTTAATGTGAGTGTAGCGAAATGCTTCTGCTTCTAGTTACGACAGTGCAGTAATATCTAACAATTCTATAACAACTACCTAATACACACATCTAAAGGGCTGAATGAGAATATGTACATATAAATATAAATGCATAGGAAGTGTATATGGTGCCCCTTGACGTTGGCGGTCCCGAGTAGAGCGCCTCATCTGGTCCTGGGTGGTGCATTTAGCCCTCAACTTATCATAGCCCTTGTCAGCAATAACTCCCCTCTAGGAGTCTGTCATTGATGCCCTTTCCCCTAAAATTAAACTTCAAATTCATTCACCTCCCCAGCTTCTCATTCACCCTTCAATTCTCTGATTAGAAATGGCTCCTGCTCCTTCAGGATCTCTAAGAAAATATCTTTGCCTTTGGGGCCACATCCTGTCAGGGGCCCATCAAAGAGCTCCCTCATCTTCTTCTGTTTGGTTCTTTCAGATCTCATGTCACTGTAGCCATTGGCAGAGATGACTCCACTCTTCAGGAGTCTGTCCAAGATGGGGTCCACCTGGCTCACTCTGTCGTTCAGGTCTGTCCGGTGGAGGTCCACAAAGTGCTTACTTTGTCGCTGTTGTCGGCTGGGGGAAAAAATGTAAATTGAATGATTATTATCTTTGACTTTAACTGACATGGTGCATGTTTAGTCAATGTTGAGACACTGATGTTTTTGGCATAATATTTTTCTGACCTCTTCGTATTGTGTGATCCCAGACGATTTCCCCCTCCACGTCACTGATTAGCTTTATACTGAATTCAACATCTGCATCTTTTATGAACACTTCAAAGTTTGGTGTAACGTAGTGTGAAGGTTGTACTTTGCACTTTGAAGGGTTTCTTTGCCTTACCTGCCTTCACTTTTGTAAACCTGCTTATTCTATACATTAATTCACAATTTAATGAAGATTGGTTTCTGATTAGAAAAAAAGTTGCTAATTATATACCATATAGGGTTCTTTGGTTGGTCCCCATAAGGGAACCCTTTTTTTGTGATAGGTAGAATCCTTTGGTGTTAATTTCCTGGTACACAAAGCATTTTAAAATCAATGATATCACAAATACAATAACAATGATATTTAGTGCTAATAAGGATCTCCATGAGATGAGTGACAAATACTCCCAGCATCACTGTCTCCCCTGTGTAGATTGGTGGGTTTGGACGTCCCGTGTCATCATATTGTGTATTAGCACATTAAAATATCAAGAACTTGAACATGAGTGAGAGAATATAGAGATACAAATTTGAAAAATAAATGTCTTACCGTCTTTAATCAATTATTCCTATCTGAATGGGATGGGTAGTGGATGCCGTAGGCCACAGGACCTCTAATGGTGAAGCCAAGGTAGAAGCAGACGTCTCCGGACTTCCAAACTTTGCTTCGTTGGTCGGCAGAAACTTCAATCTCCTTGCCATCAACACACGCAAACACCCTGTGCTGTCTAACCACTCCATTGACTGGAAGAAGAAGATCCTGGACACTGGGTTCTCTCCACACCTCACCACTCTCCTCTACCAATAGGTTGTCTATTTTTGATCTATGAACCAGTCTGCTCAAACCCTCACCCTTTCCCAGGAAAATAAGGGGGCGAAGGTACCTTGAGCGAAGATGCTTCTTGTATGTATTTTTGTAGGAGTCTTGCATCTCCAGAACACATTTGTTGAGGTCAATATTGAAATCCATTTTCTTATGCTCCTCGGGCCAAAACAGCAAAAGGACTAAGAAGTAAAACTCTGGGGTTTGGTTACCAAAATTAGCCAAAAGATTTCTCTCCAGAATGCTTCTTAGGATTGGCAAAGGGGTAGGCATTGGAGATGCTGTTTCCACTTCGCTTAAGATGATGTTGGCAAGGATGAAGTTTTGGGAAGCGTTATTCTCACCACCACCATCTTTCTTTTTTTCCCAATCTTTTTTTATTTCCTCCCAAAAGTGCATTTTATCATAGCCCTTGTCAAGACAGCGAAGCATTTCTTCTTTGAGCTTCTGGAGGGGTACATCTATTGCAGACTCTGAGTGTATAGGTGTGCATGTCCCCACGTATTTGTGGTAGCAGTTCTTGACATCAGTCTGAAAGTAATGCGGTTCATTTTTTTTCATGCTGGGCTTGGAGTACGTCAAGTAACTGTCAAAAAACTCACATTTCCTCTCCACCTCATCCCTGAGGCTGCTGATGAGTGGCTTGTAATTGAAGGGCTTTTTCTGTCCGATTGATATGAAAAAGGAGTCAGCTGATATTTCCATGGTAAGGACCTTTTGCCAGTTATTGTCAAGAGAGACAAGTGAGTCAAAAACAATGTTGGCAACCTGTAAATAACCAAATAGTCCTCTGTTGTTAAAGATCCGTGAGACTTTGGTCATACCATCATCTTGCACGTCTGCTTCTTCCTCATTTTCAGCAGCAGTTTCCACATCTTTGAAAGCCTCAAATGCCTTTTCTGCCAGTTCCAAGATGTCTTGTGCAGAGATGGGAGGATCATGGATCCTGCTCTTCAAATGGTTCTTGTATACTTGCCCCAGTGTATCAGCAACAAATGAATTCTTAGGATCTCTGTCTTTTGCTATTTTTGCCCACTGCTCCGCTTCACCATATTCCCTCATCCTAAGGTAAAAGAAACGAGCAAGAGCTTGAGGAAAAAAAGGGTTTTGCGTGATTTTCTCTGAAGCTAATTGCAAAACAGATGCACAATTTCTATTGGATTCATTGGCTTCAATATCGTGAATCAACCTGGAAAACATGTCTTTCCTCTCTTTTCCCATTTCCCTTTTTGTTAGCTTGTTTTGTAAAACACATTTTTGGGAAAACAGATCCTGTGTTTCATGTCCTGTATTCTGCTGATGGTCCACTGTGATTTCCCTCTTAGTTAGCATGTCTTTTATAACAGGCATCAAATGTTGCTGCACCTCTTTTCCACAAAAGTCTATCAGAAATGTCGTTGCTGTATCACTCCTGGTCACACCTGCCATAGCCAGTACCTTAACACACTGCTGTGCAATCAGTGAGTGAGCCATGCAGACATGTTTGTCTTGTCCCTGTCGTGCAGGGAATGTCACTATCAGCTGAATGAAAGGCTCCAGTTGCTGCTCAAAGGAAGGACCTCCATAAATGGGATCTGGAGGACCAAGGAATGCCTGACATTGAGACTGCAGAAGGTGGGATCCAGGGACGTAGACATTCACCAGCGACAAGAATGCAAGAAGCTGGGAATTTTTAGATCTTCTATTTTTCCTGACATCTAAAAAGGCACACGTTTCTTGCACATAATCTCCACTGAAATTGGATTGCATTATGTTAAAGCCATGAAACTGTTTGTGTTCATTAATGTAGCTTCGACTGATCTCAATCTGTTTCTTCTCAAACTGTTGTTTCTCTGCTTCAGAAAGTTCCGTCCTGAGAATAATATGTCTTGAGTTGTTATGGTCCTCTTGTTTGATAACTGCCTTACGCACACAGTTTAAAATGATAACCACAGGCCTGTTGGTCTTAGTGTTTCTCTCTGCAATCTCTTTCATGATGGCATCCTGCAGATTCTCCAGAATACGCTCATCTTCCAGCAGTAAGAGCACAGTGTTCTGCTGGCCTTGACCGCCAACAGTGAAAAGGTGAATCACCTGCTTGGCGATAGCGGTGATGTCTGAGGTAGCACCTGTTAGAACAGCACATCTCAGTGTTTTCCTCATGTCCCAGAGCACCTGCTTGGCCAGAGTGGTTCCTCCACTGCCTGGCTGATGCAGCAGATTCATGGTAGAAGTCAGGTCGCCCTTACGCCGTTTCTTAATATTTTCTATCAGCTCAGTGTATCCGTCTCTTTTGATAAAGGGGGTTGTTTTATCAGCTGACGTTGCCCTTTCAGTCCAGTAGAAGTTAAGCCATTGAGGTGGGGCTCCTCTGTAAAAATTTACCTCTGTCTTCTTAGCTACTGCGGAGTCTATGTCCTCTTCTTCAAATGCATTTGCGTACAAAACATCCAGAAGTGAAATGGAATCCCTGATTTGACTTCCAACATAAATTTCACGACCACGGGAATTGAACAGGGATGAGCCCTTGTTGTGTGCCATCTTTGTTGTCTCCGGTCCCAAGCTTAACCAGTGTTCTGTATATTAGTTGTACTTCATGTGGTGGTATGGACTCTGAGAAAGGAGACAATAATGTTTCAGTAAGACTGTTGAAGGTAATTAATGGTTATAAACAAAAGGCTGATTACAGTATATCTTTGACTTTGTTGGACTTTCATTTATATAGCTGATAATATATCTATTTTGCCAATTGGATTGATCCCCTCTACCACACGGAACCCCACTAATCTACAGACGGAAACGCACGTGATGGCTAAAAACAGACATCCATCCTATGCTAGTTTGCTACCGATGGCCCGACTAGCTGTCTGAATCGCCGTGACCCCAACCAACCTCTACTCACTAGATCCTTATGATCACTCGACTAAGCATGCCTCTCCTTAATGTCAATATGCCTTGTCCATTGCTGTTCTGGTTAGTGTTTATTTGCTTATTTCACTGTATTTCAACTGCTCACTATATCTTATCCAACCTTTCAGTTCCACCACCCACACATGCGATGACATCACCTGGTTTCAATTATGTTTCTAGAGACAATATCTCTCTCATCATCACTCAATACCTAGGTTTACCTCCACTGTATTCACATCCTACCATACCTTTGTCTTTACATTATACCTTGAAGCTATTTTATCGCCCCCTCTCTGTTCCAGACGTTCTAGACGACCAAATCTCATAGATTTTAGCCGTACCCTTATCCTACTCCTCCTCTGTTCCTCTGGTGGTGTAGAGGTGAATCCAGGCCATGCAGTGCCTAGCTCCACTCCTATTCCCCAGGCGCTCTCTTTTGATGACTTCTGTAACCGCAATAGCCTTGGTTTCATGCATGTTAACATTAGAAGCCTCCTCCCTAAGTTTGTTTTATTCACTGCTTTAGCAAACTCTGCCAACCCGGATGTTCTAGCCTTGTCTGAATCCTGGCTTAGGAAGACCACCAAAAATTCTGACATTTTCATCCCTAACTACAACGTTTTCAGACAAGATAGAACAGCCAAAGGGGGCGGTGTTGCAATCTACTGCAAAGATAGCCTGCAGAGTTCTGTCCTACTATCCAGGTCTGTACCCAAACAATTTGAACTTCTACTTTTAAAAACCCAGCTCTCTAAAAATAAGTCTCTCACCGTTGCCGCCTGCTATAGACCACCCTCTGCCCCCAGCTGTGCTCTGGACACCATATGTGAACTGATTGCCCCCCATCTATCTTCAGAGCTCGTGCTGCTAGGCGACCTAAACTGGAACATGCTTAACACCCGAGCCATCCTACAATTTAAGCTTGATGCCCTCAATCTCACACAAATGATCAATGAACCTACCAGGTACCACCCCAAAGCCGTAAACACGGGCACCCTCATAGATATCATCCTAACCAACTTGCCCTCTAAATACACCTCTGCTGTTTTCAACCAAGATCTCAGTGATCACTGCCTCATTGCCTGCATCTGTAACTTCGAATCTCACCATACCTTCTCCGCTATGCAATCTGGTTTCAGAGCTGGTCATGGGTGCACCTCAGCCACGCTCAAGGTCCTAAACGATATCTTAACCGCCATCGATAAGAAACAATACTGTGCAGCCGTATTCATTGACCTGGCCAAGGCTTTCGACTCTGTCAATCACCACATCCTCATCGGCAGACTCGACAGCCTTGGTTTCTCAAATGATTGCCTCGCCTGGTTCACCAACTACTTCTCTGATAGAGTTCAGTGTGTCAAATCAGAGGGTCTGTTGTCCGGGCCTCTGGCAGTCTCTATGGGGGTGCCACAGGGTTCAATTCTTGGACCGACTCTCTTCTCTGTATACATCAATGATGTCGCTTTTGCTGCTGGTGAGTCTCTGATCCACCTCTACGCAGACGACACCATTCTGTATACTTCTGGCCCTTCTTTGGACACTGTGTTAACAACCCTCCAGGCGAGCTTCAATGCCATACAACTCTCCTTCCGTGGCCTCCAATTGCTCTTAAATACAAGTAAAACTAAATGCATGCTCTTCAACCGATCGCTACCTGCCCGCCTGTCCAACATCACTACTCTGGACGGCTCTGACCTAGAATATGTGGACAACTACAAATACCTAGGTGTCTGGTTACTGTAAACTCTCCTTCCAGACTCACATCAAACATCTCCAATCCAAAGTTAAATCTAGAATTGGCTTCCTATTCCGCAACAAAGCATCCTTCACTCATGCTGCCAAACATACCCTTGTAAAACTGACCATCCTACCAATCCTCGACTTCGGCGATGTCATTTACAAAATAGCCTCAAATACCCTACTCAATAAATTGGATGCAGTCTATCACAGTGCCATCCGTTTTGTCACCAAAGCCCCATATACTACCCACCACTGCGACCTGTACGCTCTCGTTGGCTGGCCCTCGCTTCATACTCGTCGCCAAACCCACTGGCTCTAGGTCATCTATAAGACAGTGCTAGGTAAAGTCCTCCCTTATCTCAGCTCGTTGGTCACCATAGCAGCACCCACCTGTAACACGCGCTCCAACAGGTATATCTCTCTGGTCATCCCCAAAATCAATTCTTCCTTTGGCCGCCTCTCCTTCCAGTTCTCTGCTGCCAATGACTGGAACGAACTACAAAAATCTCTGAAACTGGAAACAATTATCTCCCTCACTAGCTTTAAGCACCAGCTGTCAGAGCAGCTCACAGATTACTGCACCTGTACATAGCCCATCTATAAATAGCCCAAACAACTACCTCTTTCCCTACTGTATTTATTTATTTATTTATTTAGCTCCTTTGCACCCCATTATTTCTATCTCTACTTTGCACATTCTTCCACTGCAAATCAACCATTCCAGTGTTTTACTTGCTATATTGTATTTACTTTGCCACCATGCTCTTTTTTGCCTTCACCTCCCTTATCTTACCTCACTTGCTCACATTGTATATAGACTTATTTTTCTACTGTATTATTGACTGTATGTTTGTTTTACTCCATGTGTTGTTGTATGTGTCGAACTGCTTTGCTTTATCTTGGCCTGGTCACAATTGTAAATGAGAACTTGTTCTCAACTGGCCTACCTGGTTAAATAAAGGTGAAATAAAATAAATAAATGAAATAAGCAGGACATTGGTTGGATTTATCTACTGACACTGCATGGTGCTGACAAATACAGACTGTGTTTTGCTTCTTGTTGCTACCCTCTCTAATAAATAGGCATCTATTGTAGCAACCCAACACCTAGCGACCTCGTGAAGAGGTTTGGATCTCTTCATGTAATGGCTAAGGTGTTGGGTTGAAAGTCGTGGGACCCGGGGTCATGTCCCGGGCAGGGCTACCCTAGAATTCGGTGCATTGGTGTCAGAAGTTGGATGGCACCTGAGGCCATTGGAGGGGCATGTACACATGAGGGACGTGGTATAGGGAAGCATGGGGACACACTGTAAGGCCTGGGTGTCGGAGTGTGAAGGAAAAAGCGCAGGAGCAGCAGGTGCAAAACACAAATGTTCTTTAATGAACACGGACAAACTAGGCCACCCTACTAACACACTGGGTGTACACTAGAACTACCCCAGACACGGGGGGGAATGAACACAGTCCAGATAAATGCGCAAAACCAACACCACCATTACAATCAAACAATCCCGCACAAAGAAACGTGCGGGCCGGCTGACTAAATAAGCCCAACTAATTACACCCTCATCAACACAGGTGAACCCAATAAACACATAGGGAGGGGGAGAGAAGGATCAGTGGCAGCTAATAGGCCGGTGACGACGACCGCCGAACGCCACCCGAACGGGAAGGAGAGCCTGCCTCGGTCGAAGTCGTGACACACACTCTCCCAAGGAATGGGTAAGTGTTGTGAACTTAAACCAACATCCAACGAAAGCTGGGTTGACAGTCATGTGACTGTCCAGAAATCCAGACATGTTTTGTGCTAAAGTTCCACTCCTTTAGCTCCGTGTCATACAGTGGCAAGAAAAAGTACGTGAACCCATTGCAATTACCTGGATTTCTGCATAAATTGGTCATAAAATTTGATCTGACCTTCATCTAAGTCACAACAATAGACACACACAGTGTGTTTAAACTGGATTTAATAACTGGTTGACCCTCCTTTGGAAGCAGTAACCTCAACCAAACATTTTCTGTAGTTGCGGATCAGACCTGCACAATTATCAGGAGGAATTTTGGACCATTGCACTTTAGAAAACTGTTTCAGTTCAGCAATATTCTTGTGATGTCTGGTGTAAACCTCTATCTTGAGGTCATGTCACTGCATCTTAACCTGTTGAGGTCAGGACTCTGACTGGGCCACTCCAGAAGGCGTTTTTTTGTTTTGGGTCGTTGTCCTGTTGCAACACCCAACTTCTGTTGACCTTCAACTGGCGGACAGGTAGCCTTACATTCTCCTGACAAAAGTCTTGATAAACTTTGGAATTCATTTTCCCGTCGATGATAGCAAGCTGTCCAGGCCCTGTTGCAGCAAAGCAGACCCAAACCATGATGCTCCCTCCATCATACTTTACAGTGGGAATGAGGTTTTGATGTTGGTGTGCTGTGCCTTTTTTTCTCCACACATAGTGTTGTGTGTTCCTTCCAAACAACTCAACTGTAGTTTAATCTGTCCACAGAATATTTTGCCAGTGGCGCTGTGGAACAACCAAGTGCTCTTTTGCGAACTTCCGACTTGCAGCAATGTTTTTTTGGACAGCAGTGGCTTCTTCCGTGGTGTCCTCCCATGAACACCATTCTTGTTTAGTGTTTTACGTATCGTAGACTCGTCAACAGAGATGTTAGCATGTTCCAGAGATTTCTGTAAGTCTTTAGCTGACACTCTAGGATTCTTCTTAACCACATTGAGCATTCTGCGCTGTCCGCTTGCATTCATCTTTGCAGGACGGCCAGTCCTAGGGAGAGTAGCAACAGTGCCGAACTCTCTCCATTTATAGACAATTGTTTTACAGTGGACTGATGAACATCAAGGCTTTTAGAAATACTTTTCTAACCCTTTCCAGCTTTATGCAAGTCAACAATTCTTGATCTTAGGTCTTCTGAGATCTGTTTTGTTCGAGGCATGGTTCACATCAGGCAATGCTTCTTGTGAATAGCAAACTCAAATTTTGTGAGTGTTTTGTATAGGGCAGGGCAACTCTAACCAACATATCTCATCTCATTGACTGGACTCCAGGTTAGCTGACTCCTGACTCCAATTAGCTTTTGGAGAAGTCATTAGCGTTTTGGTTTCCAACGTACACTGTGACATTTTAAATTATGTATTCAAAATAGACAAGAGAAATACAATCATTGGTGTGTTATTAGTTTTAGCACACTGTGTGTGTGTCTATTGTTGTGACTTAGATGAAGGTCAGATCAAAATTGGGGTGTAGATCAGCTTTAATATTGCAGATAGATTGTAGCTTCCATCAATGTAATTGTCTGCATCATTTCCAATCCCCCATATCTTTTTGGGGTTAATATAAGTATTTATATATATATAAGTATTTTTATATATATATATATATATATATATATATATATATATATATATATATATATATATATATATATATATGCACACACATACCCACATATAGACATTTATACACATACATATATACAGTGGGGCAAAAAAGTATTTAGTCAGCCACCAATTGTGCAAGTTCTCCCACTTAAAAAGATGAGAGAGGCCTGTAATTTTCATCATAGGTACACTTCAACTATGACAGACAAAATGAGGAAAGAAATCCAGAAAATCACATTGTATGATTTTGAATGAATTTAATTGCAAATTACGGTGGAAAATTTGCAAATTGTCCAAAAAGATCCTCAAGGTAGATGGATGATTTTAAATATGATATTGGACCATAAACAGATATGGCTTATTAACCTTTTCTCGATAGGGGGGCGCTGTTTTCACTTTGTAAAAAATCGTGCCCAAATTAAACTGCCTCGTACTCTATTCTAGCTTGTACAATATGCATATTATTATTACTATTGGATAGAAAACGCTCAAGTTTCTAAAACCGTTTGAATTATATCTGTGAGTAAAACAGAACTCATTTGGCAGCAAACTTCCTGACAGGAAGTGAAAAATCTAAAATCGAGGCTCTGTTCCAGGGCTTTCCTATTCAATTGACTGAAATCTATGGATCTACATGCACTTCATACGCCTTCCACTAGATGTCAACAGGCAGTGGGAGGTGAAAGGGGGTGTCTAGCTTCATCTGAGGTCGAATAAGAGCTTTTGGAGTGACGTGTCCGGAATTTTCATTGTCGTCGAAGGCGCGAGAAGGAACCTTAGATTGCGTTCTGAAAAGCTTTCGCTATACACGGTTAATATCTCCGGCTTTGATTTTATTTGATACATGTGGTAATATCATCGTAAAGTATGTTTTTTCAATCGAGTTTTATCAGATTATTCAAAGTTTATCGGGAGTTTTGGAGTTTTTCGTTGTTTGCGTCGAGGACAAAGGACAACTTGTACAACATTCTGATGGAAGCTCATCAAAAGTAGGAACCATTTATGATGTTATTTCGTATTTCTGTTGAAAATGTTTAGTCATATTTTCCGCCCTTATTTTGGGCGCTGTCTCGCTATAACGTAAGCTGTATGTCGTACTAAAGTTATTTAAAAAAATCTAACACAGCGGTTGCATTAAGAACTAGTGTATCTTTCATTTGCTGTACAACATGTATTTTTTAGTAAAGTTTATGATGAGTTATTTGATTAGATTAGGTGACTCTCCAAGATTTCTCCGGACAATTTTGTGCATTTTGACTACGTATTCACATTGTAAAACCACGATTTGTACCGCTAAATATGCACATTTCTGAACAAAACATATATGTATTGTGTAATATGATGTTATAGGACTGTCATCTGATGAAGTTTATCAAGGTTAGTGAATAATTTTATATCTTTTGCTGTTTTTTTCGCTATCGCTACCTTTGCGGTGAATGAATGCGGTTGTGTGGTTGGCTATTGTAGTAAGCTAATATAATGCTATATTGTGTTTTCGCTGTAAAACACTTAAAATATCTGAAATATTGGCTGGATTCACAAGATGTTATCTTTCATTTGCTGTACACCATGTATTTTTCATAAATGTTTTATGATGAGTATTTAGGTAGTTCACGTTGCTCTCTGTAATTATTCCGGCTGCTTTGGTGATATTTTTTATGGTAACTGCAATGTAAACTATGATTTATACCTCAAATATGCACATTTTCGAACAAAACATAGATTTATTGTATAACATGTTATAAGACTCTCATCTGATGTAGTTGTTTCTTGGTTAGTGACTAATTCTATCTCTATTTGGACGGTTTTGTGATAGCTACCTATGCGGTAATTTTTTTTGGAAAATATGCGGTTGAGTCTTTTGCTATTGTGGTTAGCTAATAGAAATACATATTGTGTTTTCACTGTAAAACATTAAAAAAATCGGAAATGATGGCTGGATTCACAAGATGTGTATCTTTCATTTGGTGTCTTGGACTTGTGATTTCATGATATTTATATGCTAGTATTTACTTGTGGCGCTATGCTAGGCTATGCTAGTCAGCTTTTTTACTGATGAGGATGCTCCCGGATCCGGGATTGTGTTCAAGTAGAGGTTAACCTATAAGGTCCAAATAATGATGATCCACGTTTCTTTGAAAATATATATAATTTAATGACCCTACAAGTAATACAAAACTGTATAATTGTCACACCCTGATCTGTTTCAACTGTCTTTGCGCCATCTGAGCTGCCCAGCGCCATCTGAGCTGCCCGTCTGCCCAGCGCCATCTGAGCTGCCCGTCTACCCAGCGCCATCTGAGCTGCCCGTATGCCCAGCACCATCTGAGCTGCCCGTCTGCGCAGCGCCATCTGAGCTGCCCGTCTGTCCTGAGCCGCCAGAGCCGTCCGCCAGTCAGGAGCCGCCAGAGCCGTCCGCCAGTCAGGAGCCGTCCGCCAGTCAGGAGCCGCCAGAGCCGCCCGCCAGTCAGGAGCCGCCAGAGCCGCCCGCCAGTCAGGAGCCGCCAGAGCCGCCCGCCAGTCAGGATCCGCCCGCCAGTCAGGAGCCGCCCGCCAGTCAGGAGCCGCCCGCCAGTCAGGAGCCGTCCGACAGTCAGGAGCCGTCCGCCAGTCAGGAGCCGCCCGCCAGTCAGGAGCCGCCCGCCAGTCAGGAGCCGCCCGCCAGTCAGGAGCCGCCAGAGCCGCCCGCCAGTCAGGAGCCGCCAGAGCCGCCCGCCAGTCAGGAGCCGCCAGAGCCGCCCGCCAGTCCGGAGCCGTCCGCCAGTCCGGAGCCGCCCCTCAGTCCGGAGCCGCCCCTCAGTCCGGAGCCGCCCCTCAGTCCGGAGCCGCCCCTCAGTCCGGAGCCGCCCCTCCGTCCAGTGGCGCCCTCTAGGATGGTCTTCAGTCCGGGACTCGCTGTAAGGGTCCTCGCTCCAGAGGTGCCACCAAAGCGGGTATTGACTATGGTGGGGTCCACGTCCCGCACCCGAGCCGCCGCCGTAAGAAGGCCCACCCGGACCCTCCCCTTCTATGTCAGGTTTTGCGGCCGGAGTCCGCACCTTTGGGCGGGGGGGGGGGGTTGGGGGGGGGTACTGTCACGCCCTGGCCTTAGTTATCTTTGTTTTCTTTATTATTTTAGTTAGGTCAGGGTGTGATATGGGGGATGTATGTGTTGTGAATTGTCTAGGGTTTTTTGTATGTTTATGGGGCAGTGTCTAGTCTAGGTGTATGTATGTCTATGGTTGCCTAGATTGGTTCTCAATTAGAGACAGCTGTCTATCGCTGTCTCTGATTGGGAACCATATTTAGGCAGCCATATTCATTAGGTAGTTCGTGGGTGATTGTCTATGTCTATGTTGCATGTATGCACATTGTTTATATAGCTTCACGTTCGTCGGTTTGTTTTGTTTAGTTTGTAAAGTGTTCTTCGTTTTCGTCTTCATTAACCTGTTTGGGATAGGGGGCGCTATTTTCACTTTGGGAAAAAATCGTGCCCAATTTAAATGCCTCGTACTCTATTCTAGATCGTACAATATGCATATTATTATTACTAATGGATAGAAAACACTCTCAAGTTTCTAAAACCGTTTGAATTATATCTGTGAGTAAAACAGAACTCATTTTGCAGCAAACTTCCTGACAGGAAGTGGAAAATCTGAAATCGATGCTCTGTTCCAGGGCATCCCTATTAATTTGCTTGAAATATATTAGTATACATGCACTTCATACGCCTTCCACTAGATGTCAATAGGCTGTGAGAGGTGAAATGAGGTTCCTAGCTATATCTATGGTGAAAAGAGAGGTCTTGGAATGACGAGACCCCAAATTCCTCTGTTCAGGAAGGCGCAGGATGGACATCAGTATTGGCTTCTGAAAAGCATTCGTTATAGACGTCTAATATCTCCGGCTTTGATTTTATTTGATAAATGTGATAATATCATCGTAAAGTATGTTTTTTCAATATAGTTTTATCAGCTTATTGAAAATTTTTCGGGAGTTTTGGAGTGTTCCGTTCTCTGCGTTTGGTGACGATGGACAGCTTCGCGCCACTTGGCTAGTTTGGCTTGCTAATTCGAAACCAAACGACGATTGTTCTGGACAAAGGACCCCTTGTACAAGATTCTGATGGAAGCTCAACAAAAGTAGGACCCATTTATGATGTTATTTCGTATTTCTGTCGAAAATGTTTAGACGTAAATTCCGCTCCTATTTTGGGCGCTGTCTCGCTATAACGTAATCTGTATGTCGTACTAAAGTTATTTTTAGAATTCTAACACGCCGATTGCATTAAGAACTAGTGTATCTATCATTTCCTGTACAACATGTATTTTTTAGTAAAGTTTATGATTAGTTATTTGGTCAGAATAGGTGAGTGTCAGAAATATATCCGGAGATTCTGGAAAATAGTTGCTACGTTAGCACAATGTGTAACCACGGATTTCAGCTCTAAATTTGCACATTTTCGAACAAAACATAAGTATATTGTGTTATAGGACTGTCATCTGATGAAGCTTATCAAGGTTAGTGAAAAATTATATATCTTTTGCTGGTTTGTTACGATCGCTAACTTTTGCTGCTGGTAAATGGCTTGTGTTTCTGGCTATTGTGGTAAGCTAATATAATGCTATATTGTGTTTTCGCTGTAAAACACTTAAAAAATCTGAAATATTGGCTGGATTCACAAGATGTTTGTCTTTCATTTGCTGTACACCATGTATTTTTCAGAAATGTTTTATGATGAGTATTTAGGTATTTCACGTTGGTCTCTATAATTACTCTGGCTGCTTCGGTGCTATTTGTGATGGTAGCTGTGATGGTAGCTGCAATGTAAAACTGATTTATACCTCAAATATGCACATTTTTCGAACAAAACATAGATTTATTGTATAACATGTTATAAGACTGTCATCTGATGAAGTTGTTTCTTGGTTAGTTTGGTTGGTTCTTGGTTAGTTTGGTTGGTTTTGTGCAAGCTACCTGTGCTGTGAAAGAAATGTCTGTGCTTTTTTTGTATTTGGTGGTGAGCTAACATAAATATACGTGGTGTTTTCGCTGTAAAACATTTTAAAAATCGGACATGTTGGCTGGATTCACAAGATGTTTATCTTTCATTTGCTGTATTGGACTTGTTAATGTGTGAAAGTTAAATATTTCTCAAAAATATTTTTTGAATTTCGCGCTCTGCCTTTTCAGTGGAATGTGGGAGGAGTTCCGCTAGCGGAACCCCAGGGGTTAACCCCGGGGGGTTAAACGAGAAGATGTATTGTTATCAC
Organism: Salvelinus namaycush; assembly: GCF_016432855.1. Taxonomy (NCBI): domain Eukaryota; kingdom Metazoa; phylum Chordata; class Actinopteri; order Salmoniformes; family Salmonidae; genus Salvelinus; species Salvelinus namaycush. Next base: position 18,629,409 of record NC_052342.1, on the reverse strand, counting down.
GCTGCGCCTTGGTCCTCCTCTCTTCCACCATACGACGATCGTGACACATATGCTGTATGTGTATAAGAACAGAGCCAGTGCTTAGGGTCTGTGGGTGGTTCCGCGGACCAGCACGGCTTATGATAGCACTTTATTAAAAGCCTTTATTGAATTCACAAGTTCTTGTAAGTGTTATATTTGTAAGTCGATTTTCCACCACATACCCACATACAGTGCCTTCTATGTCCTCTGTGTTTTATCTCTACCATGTTGATTGAATACTTTTGTGTTCCAGTTCTTTACATTTAAAGATGTATTATTTAGCTAATTATATTTTATTCTAATGCTGTCTTATTAATTTATGAAATACTATAAAATGGAAAGTCTAAAACTAATTATTTCATTTCCTATCTAGAATGGTGCAATGTAGTTGTAGTTTTTTCTTTAACAATTGTTGTATTGTATTTCTTTTCTATATGTTTTTTTTATTACAATCCCTAACATAACTAGTATTGGGTGTTCCTTTATTAGACTCCTCTATGGGAACTTTGTAATTTTTAGAATAGCCATGGAGTAGTCTTTGTGTCTCGGAAAATTTGGTTATCAATATACAGTTTATCGACTACGAGAGCTACACTTTTCCCTTTTAATCTATTCTCCTTGAAGATTGGGTACAGAACTTTGCGCCATTCTGCAATTTCCTTCTGGAACTGATCATGCCTATTTTCGTGCCAGCAAGTATTTTACCCAGGCTTTTAATCATTATTTTATCTTTAAGAAAGCAAATTTGGCAACGATAAGGCACTCATATCTCTGTACAGATTTGAGTTGAATTTTGTCGACAGCTTCGTGTGGGATCTGAAACGTTGTAAGGAGTAACTCCCTCACTACACCCTCAGGAACTTCTCCTTCTTTCTCTTGGATACCATCAAGTACCAGATTGTCTCTCATGGATCGAGTCTCAATGTCAAGTAAGGCTTTTCTCAGAAAGATGTTCTCCTTTTTAAGTTCATTCATGTCCGTTTCAATCTTGTTGACTGTCCCTTTTAGCTTGTTTGTTTCTTTCTCCATTGTCGCAGGTTTTTCATCACTCATCTCGAGACTCGCCTTCAACTCCTTGATATCTTTACTGACTTATTCAAGTATGCCCAGTTTGTCATTTATCGATTTTAACAGATCTGTTTCCACCCTTACTATTCCCAGGGGTGAAAAGATGAAATTGTCTGTGTCCGTGGAAGAGTCGCGTTTTCTTTTGCCGATTGGTTCTCCTTTTTTTACTCTCCCTCATGTTTGGGTGTTGCTTGTCATGTTTGGGTGTTGCTTGTTTTCGTAATATTTGTAGATACATTTCTCTAGCACAGGGGTCCCCAACTGGCGGCACGCAGGTCAAATCTGACCCACCAGCAATATTATTTGGCCCCCCAAGTTAATTCTAAAAATGTTTTCAGAAAAACAAAATATAATAATAAAAAAATCTCGGACTCTAGATTCAAAAACTCCCAAATGCAACGTGCAAAGAAGGAAGTTACCCTACCTAAATTGTACTAAAGTTACATTTTCACTTCATTCATGAGGAGAGAGAATGCAGGAGACGGTCAGCTAACAAAGCAGGCGGCGGACCATTTTGTGCTGCTGAAACGTAAAGCTGCAACCACAGCGCAATCAATAGGATGTGACCAGTGCCTGGTGCTGAAAATATAGCTAACTTGTTATGCAAGTGTTGCACACCAACAGATGGAGAAAGCCTACACCAGTCGAGCAACTCATTTCAACAATAATCTTCATTTTAATTTGACTTTACAAACAACAAGAGGGCTTAATTGGAGTCTATTTCTTTGGGGCCTAGACCTACATAAAATAAGTTAACTGGCTGAGGTAAGCTATGAGCCTTAACAGCCGTAACAGCCTAATAGAAGTGGCATTTTTTTTATTAGGTCTACTTACAATTGCAACTGGTCAAAAATGTAGCATCCTACATAAAACAATAATTGAAAGAAAAAAGGTAATGTCTGAATGTATGTATGTATGTATCGGGATAGTCTGCTCCTGTAACGGCTGAACAAACAGAACATACTGTCAGCTTAAGACCTAAATATCCCTGGATAAGTACTCACAATAATGTTAGTATTGACTAAATACGGTCATATAGGCCACTAAGTTACTTATTCAATTGGAAAAGTTGCATTTCCCCTTGGACACAATCTTGTGGATGTCGGGTTTGATTTTGATGTGCAGGCAGTCCTCGATTGACTTATGTGAAAGCCGGTTCCTGCGTTCATAGAGGAAAAAGAGTACTTGCAGGTGTAAGTCAAATCTAACATTGTTAGCACATAACATGCAAGTATCTTTATTGTGCTGTATTCCTCTGAGCATGCCACCCAAAACGCACACAAGGACTATGCACTCCTGAGCACATTCCTGATTTAGCTCGATGTCTGTAATTTAATCAACTCTGCTATGCTGCTATGGTGATCAGTGAGCTGAGATAAGGTGGGTCTTTACCTAGCAAAGACTTAAAGATGACCTGGAGCCAGTGGGATTGGCAACAAATATGAAGCGAGAGCCAGCCAACGAAAGCATACAGGTCGCAGTGGTGGGTAGTATATGGCGCTATGGTGACAAAACGGATGACATTGTGATAGACTACATCCAATTTTCCGAGTAGAGTGTTGGAGGCTATTTTGTAAATGACATCGCTGAAGTCAAGGATCGGTAGGATAGTCAGTTTTACGAGGGTATGTTTGGCAGCATGAGTGAAGGATGCCTTGTTGCGAAATTGGAAGCCGATTCTAGATTTAATTTTTGATTGGAGATGCTTCATGTGAGTCTGGAAGGAGAGTTTACAGTCTAACCAGACACCTAGGTATTTGTAGTTGTCCACATATTCTAAGTCAGAACCGTACATAGTAGTGATGCTAGACGGGCGGGCGGGCGGGTGCGGGCAGTGATCGGTTGAAGAGCATGCGTTTAGTTTTACTTGCATTTAAGAGCAGTTGGAATGAGTGTTGTATGGCATTGAAGCTCGTCTGGAGGTTTGTTAACGCAGTGTCCAACGAAGGGCCAGAAGTACACAGAATGGTGTCGTCTGCGTAGAGGTGGATAACAGAATCACCAGCAGCAAGAGCAACATCATTGATGTATACAGAGAAAAGAGTCGGCCCGAGAATTGAACCCTGTGGCTCCCCCATAGAGACTGCCAGAGGTCTGTACAACAGGTCCTCCGATTTGACACACTGAACTCTGTCTGAGAAGTAGTTGGTGAACCAGGCGAGGCAGTCATTTGAGAAACCAAGGCTGTTGAGTCTGCTGATGAGAATGTGGTGATTGACAGAGTCGAAGGCCTTGGCCAGGTCGATGAAAACAGCTGCAAAGTATTGTCGTTTATCGATGGAGGTTATGATATCGTTTAGGACCTTGAGCGTGGCTGAGGTGCACTCCTGACCAGCTCGGGAAAAAACTGATTTCATAGCGGAGAAGGTACGGTGGGATTCTAAATGGTCGGTGATCTGTTTTTTATCTTGGCTTTCGAATTTGATTTAAACAACATGCCTACCCCTTTGAAGATGCAACATATTTGTTATTGTGAAACAAACAAGAAATAAGACAAAAAAACTGAAAACTTGAGCGTACAAAGTCAATACTTTGTACAGCCACCTTTTGCAGCAATTACAGCTGCAAGTCTCTTGGGGTATGTCTCTATAAGCTTGGCACATCTAGCCACTGGGATTTCTGCCCTTTATTCAAGACAAAACTGCTCCAGCTCCTTCAAGTTGGATGGGTTCCACTGGTGTACAGCAATCTTTAAGTCATACCACATATTCTCAGTTGGATTGAGGTTTGGGCTTTGACTAGGCCATTCCAGAACATTTAAATGTTTCCCCATAAACCACTCGAGTGTTGCTTTAGCAGTATACTTAGGGTCATTGTCCTGCTGGAAGGTGAACCTCTGTCCCAGTCTCAAATCTCTGGAAGACTGAAACAGGTTTCCCGCAAGAATTTACCTGTATTTAGCACCATCCATCATTCCTTCAATTCTGACCAGTTTCCCAGTCCCTGCCGATGAGAAATATCCCCACTGCATGATGCTGCTTCGCTGTGGGGATGGTGTTCTTGGGGTGATGTGAGGTGTTGTGTTTGTGCCAGACATAGTGTTTTCCTTGATAGCCAAAAAGCTACATTTTAGTCACATCTGACCAGAGTGCCTTCTTCCATATGTTTGAGGAGTCTCCCACATGCCTATTGGCGAACACCAAACATGTTTGCTTATTTTTTTCTTTAAGCAATGGCTTTTTTCAGGCCACTTTTCTGTAAAGCCCAGCTCTGTGGAGTGTACGGCTTAAAGTGGTCCTATGGACAGATACTCCAATCTCCGCTGTGGAGCTTTGCAGCTCTTTCAGAGTTATCTTTGGTCTCTTTGTTGCCTCTCTGATTAATGCCCTCCATGCCTGGTCCGTAAGTTTTGGTGGGCGGCCCAGTCTTGGCAGGTTTGTTGTGGTGCCATATTCTTTCAAATTCTTAATAATGGATTTAATGGTGCTCTGTGGGATGTTCAAAGTTTCTGATATTTTTTATAACCCAAACCTGATCTGTACTTCTCCACAAGTTTGTCCCTGACCTGTTTGGAGAGCTCCTTGGTCTTCATGGTGTCGCTTGTTTGGTGGTTCCCCTTGCTTAGTGGTGTTGCAGACTCTGGGGCCTTTCAGAACAGGTGTATATATAGTGAGATCATGTGACAGATCACGTGACACTTAGATTGCACACAGGTGGACTTTATTTAACGAATTATGTGACTCCTGAAGTTGCACCCGATCTTATTTAGGGGCTTCATTTTCCATTTTCTTAGAATTCTTTTGAATAAGTAATTTTTTAAATTTCACTTCACCAATTTGGACTATTTGTGTATGTCTACTACATGAAATCCAAATATAAATCTATTTAAATTACAGATTTTAATGCAACAAAATAGGAGAAATGCCAAGGGGGTGAATACTTTTGCAAGGCACTGTATGTGGTAACTCATTCAAGACTGTTAGAAAATTATTCCAGATGAAGCTGGTTGAGAGAATGCCAAGAGTGTGCCAAATTTTCATCAAGTCAAAGTGTGGCTACTTTGAGAATTCTCAAATATAAAATATATTTTGATTTGTTAAACACTTTTTTGGTTACTACCTGATTCCATATTTGTTATTTCGCAGTTTTGATGTCTTCACTATTATTCTACAATGTAGAAAATAGTTAAAATAAAATAAAAACCTTGAATGAGTAGGTGTGTCCAAACTTTTGACTGGTACTCTATGTGGACACCCCTTCAAATGAGTGGATTCGGCTATTTCAGCCACACCCGTTGCTGACAGGTGTATAAAATCGACCACAGAGCCATGAACACTCCATAGACAAATATTGGCAGTAGAATGGCCCCGTCATAGGATGCAACCTTTCCAACAAGTCAGTTCATAACATTTCTGCCCTGCCCCTGGTCAACTTTTAGTGCTGTTATTGTGAAGTGGAAATGGTTGGGAGAAAGAACGGCTCAGCTGCAAAGTGGTAGGCCATACAAGCTCACAGAACGGGACCACCGAGTGCCGAAGCGCATAAAAATCGACTCTGTCCTCTGTTGCAACACTCACTACCGCCTCTGGAAGCAACATCTGCACAACAAACTGTTTGTCGGGAGCTTTATGAAATGGGATTCCATGGGCAAGCCTAAGATCACCATGCGCAATACCAAGCATCGGCTGAAGTGGTGTAAAGCTCGCCGCCATTGGACTCTGGAGCAGTGGAAATGCCTTATCTGGAGTGATGAATCACGTTTCACCATTGGGCAGTCCGACGAACAAATCTGGGTTTGGTGGATGCCCGGAGAATGCTACCTGCCCGAATGCATTGTGCAAACTGTAAGGTTTGGTGGAGGGTCTAGGGCTGCTTTTCATGGTTCGGGCTAGGCCCCTTAGTTCTAGTGAAGGGAAATCTTAACACTACAGCATACGATGACATTCTAGACGATTCTGTGCTTCCAGCTTTTGTGGCAACAGCTTGGGGAAGGCCCTTTCCTGTTTCAGCATGACAATATCCCCGTGCTCAAAGCGAGGTCCATAAAGAAATGATTTGTCGCGATCAGTGTGGAAGAACTTGACAGGCCTGCACAGAGCCCTGACCTTAACCCCATTGAACACCTTTGGGATGACTTGGAATGCCGACTACAGGCCAGGCCTAATCCCCCAATATCAGTACCAAACTTCAATATTGCTCTTGTGGCTGAATGGAGTCCCCACAGCAATGTTCCAAAATCCAGTGGAAATCCTTCCCAGAAGAGTGGAGGCTGTTATAGCAGCAAAGGGGGGACCAACTCCATATTAATGCCCATGATTTTGGAATGAGATATTCGACAAGCAGGTGTCAACGTACTTTTGGCCATGTAGTGTATCATTTTGATATCATGCATGGTCAGTCCTTGAATCCATAACTCTGTTCATGAATTTGAGAGTGGTTTAATATATCCAGCCCCATCCCTCAGCTCAGGGGTGTGGAGTGCACTTTGTTATTGTTCCTACTGCTGATTGCCCCTTTAAGCAAGAGATGTCTTTTGCATGGGCTGCGTCTCCACCGCTTCGAACACGTTGGTTGTTTTGCTCTACGTTGGTTGTTTTGCTCTAGGATGGTTGTTTTGCTCTAGGTTGGTTGTTTTGCTCTAGGTTGGTTGTTTTGCTCTAGGATGGTTGTTTTGCTCTAGGTTGGTTGTTTTGCTCTAGGATGGTTGTTTTGCTCTAGGTTGGTTGTTTTGCTCTAGGTTGGTTGTTTTGCTCTAGGTTGGTTGTTTTGCTCTAGGTTGGTTGTTTTGCTCTAGGTTGGTTGTTTTGCTCTAGGTTGGTTGTTTTGCTCTAGGATGGTTGTTTTGCTCTAGGATGGTTGTTTTGCTCTAGGTTGGTTGTTTTGCTCTAGGTTGGTTGTTTTTCTCTACGTTGGTTGTTTTGCTCTAGGATGCCATAAAGCCTCATAAGACTCGTCTGAAAGTAACCTGGTACCAGTTAAGAAAATGAATGGAAGTACATTGCATTCGGAAAGTATTCAGACCACTTGACGTTTTCCACATTTTGCTACATTACAGCCTTATTCTAAAATGGATTAAATAAATAAACATCCTCATCAATCTACACACAATACCCCATATTGACAAAGTGAAAACAGTTTTAAGAAATGTTTGCAAATTGATTAAAAATAAAACCGAAATACCTTATTTACATAAGTATTAAGATCCTTTGCCATGAGACTCGAAAATGAGCTCAGGTACATCCTGTTTCAAAAATGTCCTGTTTGTTTTTTGACTATCTGGTCACGCCTCCAATGGAGGGGCCTCTGCACACAAGCCTACAGGAAATGATTCAGGCCAGCGCCATAGACAAAGAATACAGGGAAGAAACCACGATTTAGGCTACCTACCTTTAGGCTGCTATAGCCCACATATATATTACGTTTGTCATTCTATCGTTTTCATGGAATTTTAGTGGTAATTAAGCCTAAATACATGTAACAAATATATAAACACAACATGTAAAGTGTTTGTCCCATGTTTCATGAGATTAAATACAAAATCCCCGAAAATGTTCCATACGCAGAAAAAGTGCATTGCTCTCAAATTTTGTGAACAAATTAGTTTACATCCTTGTTAGTGAGCATTTATTCTTTGCCAAGATATTACATCCACCTGACAGGTGTGGCATATCAAGAAGCGGATTAAACAGCATGATCATTACACAGGTGCACCTTGTGCTGGGGACACTAAAAGACCGCTCTAAATATGCAGTTTTGTCACACATCACAATGCCACAGATGTCTGAAGTTTTGAGGGAGCGTGCAATTGGCATGCTGACTGCAGGAAAGTCCACCAGATCTGTTGCCAGGGAATTCATGTTTATTTATCTAACACAGACTGCCTCCAACATCAATTTAGAGAAATTGGCAGTACGTCCAACCGGCCTCACAACCACAGAGCATGTGTAACCAAGCCTCCATATATGCCAATTCCCTCGAGTGTAAAGTTAATCAATCATCTTATAATTCTGCATGTTGTCGACTAATGGCTCAATTCAATCCGTCATGCTGAAGTTCTGCGTTACAGCATGATTTGAATTTAAAGGCAATGTTCCCGTGTTCGTGGAGACTACATTCACGGCAAATGCTGCATGTGCCCGCTCAACCACAAATTACCTTTACATTTCAAGTGCGCTATAGCACTGACGTTCTGCAAAACAAATGTATACCAATACAAAATGGAAAATATAGGCATTGTCGTTACCTTTGTCTGTTTGAAGACGGTTCTACCTTTTCACAGCCGAATCTGCAAAGGAACGCATGATATCACAGTTACATTATCTGTAAAACTTCAGAGAATCAATTACTTTTAACTGAAATAAGGATAATCTAAAGGTACAACCTTTGTATTGCATGCATTTTCTGGTTAATAATTGTAGGTTGTTATTTTATTACCTGTCTTGGTTCCTGTAATGCAATGGCTGACCCTGGATGATGTGTCCTTTTATAGTCAAATTTGAGTTGAGCCACCCACATTCAAACCGGTTCAGGTTGATGTTTTTCCCCTATGTAGTTAGTCTCTGTGCATCACTCTGTTCATCAGTCGGTTCCCAAGGTAAACTGGATGAACTGGACAGATTAGATGCCAGTGATGATTAACATGTCATTGTTAACTTAAGTTACATTTCACTGTAAATGAAACCGAGTTGGATGGTTGTAAATTGTGCTTTGTTTATTTTTCCTGTAAACTGTGCAGCAGTATCACAGTAAATGTAAACTGTGCAGCAGTATCACAGTAAATGTAGACTGTAGCAGTATCACAGTAAATGTAGACTGTGCAGCAGTATCACAGGCAATGTAGACTGTAGCAGTATCACGGTAAATGTAGACTGTAGCAGTATCACAGGAAATGTAAACTGTGCAGCAGTATCACAGTAAATGTAGACTGTAGCAGTATCACAGTAAATGTAGACTGTGCAGCAGTATCACAGGCAATGTAGACTGTAGCAGTATCACAGTAAATGTAGACTGTAGCAGTATCACAGTAAATGTAGACTGTGCAGCAGTATCACAGGAAATGTAAACTGTGCAGCAGTATCACAGGAAATGTAGACTGTGCAGCAGTATCACAGTAAATGTAGACGGTAGCAGTATCACAGGAAATGTAGACTGTGCAGCAGTATCACAGTAAATGTAGAATGTAACAGTATCACAGTAAATGCATGAAGGTATACATGTATTTCGAACGAAAATATGAAAGTTTCTAAACTTTAGACATAGCAGTGGGTTAGCCATCTAATATGACTAAATATGTTTTACATATTATTTTGTGGCAGATGTACATGTTCCAGGAAATAGTGTGACAGAAAGAACACTGCAGTACGTGCCAAGTTCGCATTCCCAACCCACCTCTCTTCATCGTCACATCACTTCCACATAAGTGGAAACTTATAAATCATAGTCATTATGATGTAATAGGAATGTTAAGAGCACATTTTAACATTATGGGCAAGAATTGTAGTACTCATCATTGTATTCTCTACCAGAACGTTTGTTGGCCTTCTTTGATGTCATATAGGTTAATACATTGCTATGTATTCATTTATAAAGCATTTTTACAAAAAGTCCCACTGTAGGCTACTAACCTCCTTGCTAAACTTTAGACATAGGAGTTACCACCGGGATGTCTAACTCTGGAAATTCCTTTGGTCTCTCATGAGTTAGCTTGGTAAATCAGCTATTCGTTTTCTTGAACCATATTTGTGGAACAATCTTCAAAATGTTCTTACATTTGATGTTTTGGTGCCTCTGGGAAATTCAGAAAGCTGATTGAGGACCTTATTATTGATGAATGTGTTTGTTTTGTATTTACATTTTGATGTGTGTATTTTCTATACTTGATGTAATTCAGGGCTCAGCTCTAAAAGAGACCTTGGTCTCAGTATGACTCGCTGACAAAATAAAGGTTAAATAAAACATGTATATATATATAAAAAAATGCCCTAATGAATGACTAAATATCAGTTGAAATAGAGTAGTTATGGTCTACCCTGGCCCTTATGAATGAGTGAATATCAGTTGAAATACAGTAATGAATGAGTGAATATCCATTGGAATACAGCAGGTACATTCCAAGAGCAGACAATACACTGTGATATTTCTAGGGTTATTGCATTTATTCATAATCAATGGGGGGGGGGTCTACTAAGCTAACATATGGAATTGTTTTTAAGACGGTCATACTAAGGATCATTTAGCTATTTGATTTTGAATTTTAAGCCCCTTTAAGGTGTCAAAAAATATATATATTTGATGACACATTGAATTTGGCATTAATGCTGTTACCCAATAGAAACACATTGAATAACAGATTGAAGAAAATATAGAGGGAGTTTGTTCTGAAGTTTCTATCCTATATCTGAGAGATATAAGAAAGATCAGGAAACTATTTAAATTATACTTCCATTCATGTTTTTTACTGATATTGGGGACCTTCAGACGAGTCTCGCGAGGCTTGTGCGCATCCTAGAGCAAACACCATGGTCTCAGCTTTCCACAGAGGGGTCATATTAGTGTGTGGCCCAAACCGTTAGTGTGCTACAGATGTTTCGTGAGATGCGGAAGGGCGATATTGGCAGATATGGTGGATTGAGACGTAGGCCATGAAAAAAAAACAGATATCTGATTTTGATGGGGATTTTTTTATTATGTTAACTACATTTCTGCAGGGCAACTTTGACTGTACATTTTAGTCAATTATTACGATTTCCTTGGGTCTTTACTCCCAAAGTTGTTGACTGGTTTTGTGCTTGCCAGTTAGCTAGCTGTCCATCTGGTTGAGGCCTCCAGTGCAGTTGAAGGTAAGACACACCCTGCTTCAGAAATTCTACACGCAGCTAGATGAAAGCACAAGCATTTTGATTTTATTACTCTCTTTATTACTCTCTTTCGCACAAATGTTCATAAACAAAGACACATTCTATTTCTCTCTTTCTCTCTCCCTTCCCTTTCCCTCTCCCTTTCTCTCACCTGCTGTAGGAGCTGGTCACCGACCACCTGGTCTGTCAGATCAGCATCTGATTGGATCTTCATCTTCACCTTCATCTTCACCACCGTTCTCTTTGACTTGGAGGCTGTAAATACCCCCAAAAATAAGAGAGAAAAGTGGGGGGAGAGATATAAAAGGGGGTGGGGTAGAGAGAGAGGGGGTGCGGTGTAAAAGAGAGTGAAAGGGGGTGGGGGAGAGAGAGGGGGGGAGAGCGAGAGAGAGAGAGAGAATGGGATGGGGGAGAGAGCAAGGACGTGATTATTGTACAGAGAGAGATGGGGTGGGAGGACAGAGAGAGCTGTGGGGTGGGGGGACAGAGAGAGAGGGGTAGGGAGAGAAAGTGGGGGTGGGGAGAGGGGGTGGGGGACACAGAGAAGGGGAGTGGGGGGACAGAGAGAGAGGTGGGGTGGGGGGCAGAGAGAGAGGTGGGGTGGGGGGACAGAGAGAGAGGAGTAGGGTGAGAAAGTGGGGGTGGGGAGAGGAGGTGGGGGACACAGAGAAGGGGAGTGGGGGGACAGAGAGAAGGGTGTGAGAGAGATATCATTGTAAATGCAACTCATATTTATGTTTACATATCTTCCCTTTTTTACTTTAACTATTTGTACGTCGTTACAACACTGTGTAAAGACATAATATGATATTTTAAATGTCTTTATTCTTTTCAATCTTTTGTGAGTGTAATGTTTTCTGTTCATTTTTTATTGTCCATTTCACTTGTCTTTATTATCTATTTCACTTGTCTTTATTATCTATTTCACTTGTCTTTATTATCTAATTCACTTGTCTTTATTATCTATTTCACTTGTCTTTATTATCTATTTCACTTGTCTTTATTATCTATTTCGCTTGTCTTTATTATCTATTTCACTTGTCTTTATTATCTATTTCACTTGCTTTGGCAATGTTAACATGTTTCCCATGCCAAAAAAGACCTTCAATTGAAATTCAATTGAATTGAGAGAGACAGCGAGAGAGGGAATGAGGAAGCTCTACAATGTACCATAGAGAATACAGTCATTGTCAGGGTTGTGTGCGGAGAATGTTTGGAGTCAAACGCAGGACACAGGTCTGAGCGAAACCACAGAGTTTTTACTCAAAATATATGCACAATTCCACAAATGGAAAAGAAACAGATACGTACACGTATCAAATACAACACCTAACGCACAAACAATCACGGACAAACATAAATGAAAGACAGAGGGTTAAATAGGGAACATGATGAGGGGAATTGAAACCAGGTGTGTAAAATACAGACAAAACAAAACGAAACTGAAAAATGGATCGATGGTGACTAGAAAGCCGGTGACGTCGACCGCCGAACACCACCCGAACAAGGAGAAGGGCCGACTTCGGCGGAAGTCGTGACAGTCATTGTGTTAAATATATAACCACTGAATAGCTACAGAAGCATGGATCAAGACCAATGTATCCAAACACCTTCAAGACAGGACATAAAAATTTACTGATGTCTATGTGTCACCTGGGGTTGTTGATGCCGTTGTTCTCCAGTGAGTTACCGATGCGGATCTCAGCACCATAAGGACAGCATTGTCCTCTGTTGGTGATGGTGACAGCTGTATAGATCCAGCAGGTCCACTCTCCACCAGGGGTTGGTGTTAAATGCAGTGCTGCAGTGCTGTAATGCAGCGGTTTCCATGATGACTTTGCTTGGACTACACCATAAATCCCAAAGGGAAGACTGAGCAGCCACTCCTCTCAACGCAAAGTTGTCTGTTTGAGTGACAGAGACAGATTTAATAGACAGGTGTATTCATTAGTGCACACTGTAGTAATATGTTTTGCAACTGAAACCGTTTGGCAGGTTAGTTTAGTCACTCCCCATTTCGGACATTTTGTTCCTTTTGATTTCTTATTGAATACACCTCAGATATACACATCCCCATCAAAGTTCCATCTAAACTGCGAGCGTACACTTCACTCAACTTTCTAGAGCAGCGGTCACCTACCGGACGATCGCGACCGACTGGTCAATCTCCAAGGCATTACTAGTCGATCACTAAACATTTATGTAAAAACCCAACGATAAAGCCTTGTGCTCCTATTTTGATTTATTCGTCATGGGCTGTTGGCGGCAGGTGCACCCGATTCAGCTGCTTTACGCACCGGGTAGACTAACTGTTGCTATTTTCAACCATTGCATGTGCCTGAAGGTACTAACTCTGCTTTCCCGGCGGGCCCAGAGAGCAAATCAAGTGCACTCTAAGGTCAACCGCTGGCCAATCCGATGGCTCAGATGACCTTGTCTGCAGTCACATAGGAGGCATAAAATAAATCTACAGCAAAGTTGATACTGTGAGATTTCAAAACGTTGAAATCCATGACTAGAGAGAAACTGTCAATGAATACAGCAAAGTGTCACGTTCCTGACCTTATTTCCTTTGTTTAGTCTTGTTTAGTTGATCAGGATGTGAGCTGGGTGGGTAGTCTATGTTATGTGTTTCTGTGTTGGGTTCAATGTGTTGCCTGATATGGTTCTCAATCAGGGGCAGGTGTTTTACGTTTCCTCTGATTGAGAACCATATTAAGGTAGGCTGTTCTCACTGTTTGTTTGTGGGTGATTGTTCCTGTGTCAGTGTTTGTGCCACACGGGACTGTTTTCGTTCGTTCGTTCGTTCGTTTGTTTGTTCACGTCGTTTATTTGTTTTAGTATTTTGTCAAGTGTGTTTTTCGTCTTCGTTGCTTTATTAAAATATATGTATTCAACCCACGCTGCGTTATGGTCCGATCCATGCTCCTCTTCAGACGAGGAGGAAGACGAGCGTGACAGAATCAACCACCAACCATGGACCAAGCAGCGTGGTAACGGGCAGCAACAGCAGCAGCAGCAGCGGCAGAAATCTCAGGACTCCTGGACATGGGAGGAGATTTTAAACGGAGAAGGACCCTGGGCACAGGCTGGGGAATATCGCCGCCCCAAAGCTGAGCTGGAGGGAGCGAAAGCTGAGCGGCGGCGATATGAGGAGGCAGCACGGCAGCGCGACAGGTACGAGAGGCAGCCCCATCATTTTTTTTTGGGGGGGGGAGGCTAAAGAGGAGTGTGGCTAAGCCAGGTAGCAGACCTGAGCTCACTCCTCGCGCTTATCATAAGCAGCGCGTTACTGGTCAGGCACCATGTTATGCGGTTAAGCGCACGGTGTCGCCAGTGCGTGCCCATATCCCGGTGCGCTATAGGGCAGCCCCCCGAAAGTGTCATGTGAGTGTGGGCATCCAGCCAGGGCGTATTGTGCCTGCTCAGCGCGTCTGGTCTCCGGTACGCAGTTTCGGTCCAGGGTATCCTGCGCCGGCTCTGCGTGCTGTGTCTCCGGGGCGCTGGGAGGGTGCAGTGCGTCCTATGCCTACGTTCCGCTCGTACCGGGCAAATGTGGGAGTGGAGCCTAAGGGAGAGGTGCGCGTAGTAGGCACTAGATCTCCAGTGCTCACCCACAGCCCGGTTCAACCTGTGCCTGCACTCTGGAGGGTCCGGGCTGGAGTAGTATTCCAGCCTGGGGGAGTGGTGCCAAGGCTGCGCACCAGAGCTCCAGTGCTCCCCCACAGCCCGGTCCTTCAGGTGCCTCTTAACACCAAGCCTCCTGTAGGTCTCTCCAGCCTGGTGGGTCCTGTGGCAGCCCCACGCACCAGGCTGTCTCTCCGTCTCCTTCCTACAGGTGTGCCCGTCTGCCCAGCATCACCTGCACTGCCCGTCTGCCCAGCACCGCCTGCACTGCCCGTCTGCCCAGCGCCGCCTGCACTGCCCGTCTGCCCAACGCCGTCTGAGCTGTCCGTCTGTCCAGCGCCGTCTGAGCTGCCCGTCTGTCCTGAGCCTTCAAAGCCGCCCGTCTGTCCTGAGCCTTCAAAGCCGCCCGTCTGTCAGGAGCCTTCAGAGCCGTCCGTCAGTCAGGAGCCGCTAGAGCAGTCCGTCAGTCAGGAGCCGCTAGAGCCGCCCGCCAGACAGGAGCCGCCAGAGCCGTCTTCACCATCCATCACAGCCATGGGTCTGTGTTTTGGCAATCTTCACCGTTGAATCAGCTTTGCAATTGCTTTGGCTGTGATACATTGATGATGTCACATGTTTAAAGTCCCACTCATCAGAACATGTTTGAAAGTCCATTCTGGAGAAGGTGGGGCCACTATCAGAAACAACAGTGTGGGCAACGCCATGTCTGCTGAACTGCTTTTTGCAGCATTCAATGATGTGGTGTCAGTCAGCTCGTCGAGCTCTCAGTAGTCCGAGTAATAATCAAGTAATACTTGACTCCATTGTCTTAGGTGAGATGTTGACATCACTGGTGTGATCCACCTGTTCCAGGTCAGTTGTGGCTAGACCCATAGCCTAGACCGTGGCTGGTGTTTGCATTTGTCTGTGCTCTGTGGTTGATTGAGCTGTTCTGGACAGGAAGTCAGCTACATGTAGTTTGCATTGTAGTTTACATTTGCATTGTTTGCATTGCA
Organism: Salvelinus namaycush; assembly: GCF_016432855.1. Taxonomy (NCBI): domain Eukaryota; kingdom Metazoa; phylum Chordata; class Actinopteri; order Salmoniformes; family Salmonidae; genus Salvelinus; species Salvelinus namaycush. The sequence continues at coordinate 18,613,901 of NC_052342.1, read as the reverse complement.
CGCAGAGTTGGTATCTTTGTAGGCTTAGCAACATTCTCTGCAGTCGCTTGGGTGCTGTGAGTAGGGATTTCTTGAAGATTGTCTCAAGCGGTTTGTTTTCGCTGTGTATTGTGATGAACTCTCTGACAGATACTGATCAAACTTGTCACATGCAAAATCAATGGAGAGACATTCTTTCTCAATCTGTGCATATCCTTGTTCTGTCTGAGTCAATGTTTTGGAGGCAAATGCAACAGGTTGTCCTTTCTGTAGAAGGGCTGTGCCCAAACCTGTTATTTTCGCTGGTTCAGGACGAAGGCCCTTTGTGGTGAGAATATGACCCATGTATGTCACACTAGGTGGCTTTAACCAGTTTATTTTTGTTCAGCTTCAGGTTGACATCTTTTGCTCTCTGCAAGAGAGCTGTAATGTATCTGCCATGACCTGCCATCGCCTCTTTGTGTGTGTCACCACATCTATAAAGTAGAATGTCATCTGCGATCACACACACTCCTTTTTGTCCCTGTAGGGCTTGTCTGCACTGGTATTCTGCAGCTGCTGGCTTGATTCCAAATGCCACTCAGCCATCTACAGTTGAAGTCGGAAGTTTACATACACTTTGGTTGGAGTCATTAAAACTCGTTTTTCAACCACTCCACACATTTCTTGTTAACAAACTATAGTTTTGGAAAGTCGGTTAGGACTTCTACTTTGTGCATGACACAAGTAATTTTTTCAACAATTGTTTACAGACAGATTATTTCACTTATAATTCACTGTATCACAATTCCAGTGGGTCAGAAGTTTACATACACTAAGTTGACTGTGCCTTTAAACAGTTTGGAAAATTCCAGAAAATTTTGTCATGGCTTTAGAAGCTTCTTATAGGCTAATTGTCATAATTTGAGTCAATTGGAGGTGTACCTGTGGATGTAGGCCTACCTTCAAACTCAGTGCCTCTTTGCATGACATCATGGGAAAATCAAAATAAATCAGCCAAGACCTAAGAAAATAAATTGTAGACCTCCAATTTCCAAACGCCTGAAGGTACCACGTTCACCTGTACAAACAATAGTATGCAAGTGGAAACACCATGGGACCACGCAGCCGTCATATCGTACCAGAAGGAGACGCGTTCTGTCTCCTACAGATGAACGTACTTTGATGCGAAAAGTGCAAATCAATCCCAGAACAACAGCAAAGGACCTTGTGAAGATGCTGGAGGAAACGGACACAAAAGTATCTATGTCCACAGTAAAACGAGTCCTATATCGACATAACCTGAAAGGCCACTCAGCAAGGAAGAAGCCACTGCTCAAAACTGCCTTAAAAAACCCAGACTACAGTTTGCAACTGGACATGGGGACAAAGATCGTACTTTTTGGAGAAATGTCCTCTGGTCTGATGAAACAAAAATAGAACTGTTTGGCCATAATGACCATCGTTATGTTTGGAAGAAAAAGGGGGAGGTTTGCAAGCCAAAAAACACCATCCCAATCGTGAAGCACGGGGGTGGCAGCATCATGTTGTGGGGGTGCTTTGCTGCAGGAGGGACTGGTGCACTTCACAAAATAGATGGCATTATGAGGAAGAAAATTATGTGGATATATTGAAGCAACATCTCAAGACATCAGTCAGGAAGTTAAAGCTTGGTCGTAAATGGGTCTTCCATATGGACAATGACCCCAAGCATACTTCCAAAGTTATGGCAAAATGGTTTAAGGACAACAAAGTCAAGGTATTGGAGAGGCCATCACAAAGCCTCCAGCTCTGTCAGGAGGAATGAGCCAAAATTCACCCAACTTATTTTGGGAAGCTTGTGGAAGGCTACCCAAAACGTTTGACCTAAGTTAAGCAATTTAAAGGCAATGCTACCAAATACTAATTGAGTGTATGTAAACTTCTGACCCACTGGGAATGTGATGAAAGAAATGAAACCTGAAATAAATAATTCTCTCTACTATTATTCTGACATTTCACATTCTTAAAATAAAGTGGTGATCCTAACTGACCTAAGACAGGGAATGTTTACAAGGAATAAATGTCAGGAAGTGTGAAAAACTGAGTTGAAATCTATTTGGCTAAGGTGTATGTAAACTTCCGACTTCAACTGTATACCTACCTACAGCTGTCTAGAAAGTTGTTAGATAGCTGCTCACTTCATCAGCTTTGACTTGCCAATATCCATCTTTGCCAATGAGTACTGAGAATACCTTTGCATTAGATATCTCTGGTAGAATCTCTTCTATTGTGGGCATCTGGAAGTGAGATCTCAGTAAGGCTTCGTTGAGTGCACTGGGGTCCATGCATGACAACCACGTTGCTAATCCACGGTGTTGGCCCCTTTGACTTTCGTGATGATGTCTGCATTGTCCACTGAATGTATGGCCTTTGTGATCCTTTCTTTCAGTGGAATAGGTATCCGTCTTGGTAGCTGCTACACAGGCCGGGCTGCATTGTCTACTTCCAGCTGTAGCTCTACAGGAAGGCAGCCAAGCCCATCCAACATGTCCTTGTACTTAGAGATGATCTCCTCAGTTGTCATGATGACCACAGTGGATGTGGTGCTTGGGGTGTTGACGTGATGTAACACGTGGCTGTGGTTCACATGTATTAGGCTGAGTCTTTCACACTTGTCAGCAGAGGAAGCTGGGATGTCTCCATGACCTGTTGGCTTTATCAGTGTGCCGTCATTTAGCTTGAGTGTAGCTTTGCTTGGTAGGAGAACTGGATAGCTGTCTTCCATGACTCGCTGTGTGTAGCTAGCTTATGACATTCACTGTTGATCCTGTCTTTATCTGGGGTCATATGTCTATAGCTCATCACTGAGTGGAGCTAGCTTAAGGTTAATGAAATAATGTTTTGCCTTGTCTTCCACAGAATTAACCTGTGAGATGTAACACATTGCATCTGTTGTTCAGTCATCTGGCTCATTATCTTCCTCTAATAGATTGAGTTTAGGTTTGTGTTGTGCTTGTTTACAAACTCAGGCAATGTGTTTGCCACATGCTTTACAGGTGACACTGTATGCTGGGCATTTGGCTTTGTCATGTATTGAACCAAAGTAATGACAGGGTAAGTCGTTTGGCATTCTATGTTTGTTATTATCCCCTGTAAACTCTGTTTACGAGCATATGTTTGGCGTTTTGATTCTGAACGTCGCTCCCAAGAGGACCGAGCACGCCCCCATTCTCATCGACGAGACTGCAGTGGAGCAGTTTGAGAGCTTCAAGTTCCTTGGTGTCCACATCAACAACAAACTAGAATGGTCCAAACACACCAAGACAGTTGTGAAGAGGGCACGACAAAGCCTAGCCCTCAGGAAACTAAAAAGATTTGGCATGGGTCCTGAGATCCTCAAAAGGTTCTACAGCTGCAACATCGAGAGCATCCTGACTGGTTGCATCACTGCCTGGTACGGCAATTGCTCGGCCTCCGACCGCAAGGCACTCCAGATGGTAATGCATATGGCCCAGTACATCACTGGGGCTAAGCTGCCTGCCATCCAGGACCTCAACACCAGGCGGTGTCAGAGGAAGGCCCTAAAAATTGGAAAAGACCCCAGCCACCCCAGTTATAGACTGTTCTCTCTGCTACCGTACGGCAAGCGGTACCGGAGCGCCAAGTCTAGGTCCAAGAGGCTTCTAAACAGCATTTACCCCCAAGCCATAAGACTCCTGAACATCTAGTCAATTGGCTATCCAGACTATTTGCATTGCCCCCCCACCCCTTCTCCCCCTCTTTACACCACTGCTACTCTCTGTTGTCATCTATGCATAGTCACTTTAATAACTCTACCTACAGTACATGTACATTCTACCTCAACTAACCGCTGCCCCCGCACATTGACTCTGTATCGGTACCCCCCTGTATATAGTCTCACTATTGTTATTTTACTGCTGCTCTTCAATTACTTGTTACTTTTATCTCTTATTCTTATCCATATTTTTTTGGAAACTGCATTGTTGGTTAGGGGCTCGTAAGTAAGCTTTTCACTGTAAGATCTACAGCTGTTGTATTCGGCGCATGTGACTAATAACATTTCGATTTATGGCGGAATACAGCTCTTTCAATGCTGTCTTAGTGCCAGCCTCTGACTGTGGTGGTATGTAAAACAGCTACAAAAAATACAGATGAAAACTCTCTAGGTAGATAGTGTGGTCTACAGCATATCATATGATACTCCACCTCAGGTGAGCAATAGCTCGAGACGTCCTTAGATATCGTGCACCAGCTGTTATTTACAAAAATACATAGTCCGCCGCCCCTTGTCTTACCAGACGCCACTGTTCTATCCTGCCGGTGCAGCGTATAACCAGCCAGCTGTATGCTGATAGTGTCGTCATTCAGCCACGACTCTGTGAAGCAGAAGATGTTACAGTTTTGAATGTCCTGTTGGAAGTTTAATCTTCCACGTCAGTCATCATTTTATTGTCCATAGATTGCATGTTTGCTAGGAAACTGGACAGGATTCTTCCAGTCCGTGGTGAGTAATCGCAGTCCTGATGTCCAGAAGATATTTTCGGTCATAAGAGATGGTAGCGGCAACATTATGTACAAAATAAGTAAAAAAATGACTTATGCAAAAACAACGCAAATAAACAAATAAATTACTATTCCTTTTACATATGACTTGTATGACCTTAAACACACATTGAAATTATATTTGAGGACATGTACTGTATACAAATCACTGGATTGTCACGTTCCTGACCTATTTCTGTTAGTTTGTTGTATGTGTTAGTTGGTCAGGACGTGAGTTTGGGTGGGCATTCTATGTTGTCTGTTTCTATGTTGGTTTAAGGGTTGCCTGGTATGGCTCTCAATTAGAGGCAGGTGTTTGGCGTTCCTCTAATTGAGAGTCATATTTAGGTAGGTTGTTTCACAGTGTTCGTTGTGGGTGGTTGTCTCCTGTGTCAGTGTTTGTCGCACCATACGGGACTGTTCGGTTTGTGTTGTACATCGTCATTTTATGTGTAGGCTATTTTCCCTGTTCGTGCGTTCTCGTGTTTAATTAAGTTCGTCGTTCAGGTCTGTCTACTCCGTTTGTTGTTTTGTTAGTTTATAGTGAAGTTCGTGTTTTCGTCTTGTCTTTAATAAATATTATGTGTTCACAACCCGCTGCGCCTTGGTTCCCTCAATACTCCTCCTTTTCAGTTGAAGAGGAGGAGGACCACCGTTACATGGATAATATTATTCTAACCTTTCCATATTGTATGGGCCCGTGTGATTTACCCCTTTCAGTTTAGGGATTAGTTCATTCCTGAAGTAAAAATCTGCATCTTCTATAAACACTTTAAATATATTTGGTAGATTGACATATCTCAGGACTATTTCCTGTTGAGACAACATATTTAACAGAGAGACAGAGAGAAGGAGAGAAGGAGAGAAAGAAAGAGAGAGAATGAGAAAGAGAGACTATAAAACTATAGCTGAAGACTGAAATGGAGCCTACAGTTTCTTCTGACACAAGGTTATTTACATTTCTGATAATTCTTAGTTTATTCTGGATACATTGCTATCTTGTTTTGGATTTCATACATTTTCGATAGGACTTCAGACCGTACGGAAGGGTCTTCAGAATGGTCACCATCAGAAGGACAGGATGTCCTGTGTATTATAATGTACACTGTATACTTTCAATTCCGTTTTATTCTTAATATTGTTTTATGTGTCTCTGATCAGATTTGTTTTAACGTTTTGTGTGCTGCGGAGAGAGGATAATCCTGGTTGAATAAATACTTGAAATAGAAGCAACCATGGCTTCCGAGTGGCGCTGTAACATCTGCTTCCAACTCACACTCTCAAACACATAGATCCCCTGAACGCAGCTCACTCTCCAGATCCCAATCACCTGAATTCTGATCACCAATTCACACACCTGTATGTCATTATCACACACTATTTAGTTCAGTTCTTTGCACCCCATCTTTGTGAGGTATTGTTTGTTTTGTGATACACTTCTATTCGAAGCGCTGGATTTCCTATACTTTTCTCTTCCTGTGTATGATCGTTTTAGCCTGCCTCACTAATGACCCCTTTTGCATATTCCCTGCCTGTACCTTATTCTATCGGATTTCCTGTTATCAACCTATTGCCTGATCTCCCGGACAAAGTTACTAGCCTTTTCCCTGCCTGTACTGTTGCCTTTTTCGACCCCCTGTGCATGACCTTCTGCTGGACCCGGTTACCTGCCTCCTCCTGTGATCCTTTACACTAAACACCTGCTGCACCCTGCGCTTGAACCCAGCTCTCTGTCCCATTTCGTGCTCATTACAGGTGCAGCGGTCTAAGGCACTGCAAGTCAGTGCTAGAGGCCCAGCATCGTCCGGATTTGGCCGGTGTAGGTCGTCATTGTAAATAAGAATTTGTTCTTAACTGACATGCTTAGTTAAATGAAGGTTAAAGAAACTCCGAGGAGGGTCTGAGGAGTGGCCAGTCCTCTTCTGGCTGTGTCGGGTGGAGATTATAACAGTACATGGCTAAGATGTTAAAATGTTCATTGATGACCAGCAGTGTCAAATAATAATAATAATCACAGTGGTTGTAGAGGGTAAAAATGTTAGTTGGCATTTCATAGCCGAGCATTCAGAGTTAGAGACAGCAGGTGCGGTAGAGAGAGAGAGTTGAAAACAGCCTGTCCGGAACAAGGTTGCACGTCCGGTGAACAGGTCAGGGTTCCATAGCCGCAGGCAGAAGAGTTGAAACTGGAGCAGCAGCACGACTAGGTGGACTGGGGACAGCAAGTAGTCATCAGGCCAGGTAGTCCTGAGGCAAGGTCCCAGGTCTCAGGTCCTCCAGGAGGGGAGAGAGAGAGAATTAGAGGGAGCATACTTAAATTCACATAGGACACCGGATAAGACAGCAGAAATACTCCAGACATAACAGACTGACCCTAGCCCCCCGACACAAACTATTGCATCATAAATACTAAAGGCTGAGACAGGAGGGGTCAGGAGACACTGTGACCTTGTCCGACAATAGCCCTGGACAGGGCCAACCAGGCAGGATATAACACCACCCACTTTGCCAAAGCACAGCCCCCACACCAATAGAGGGATATCTTCAAACCACCAACTTACTACCCTGAGACAATGCTGAGTATAGCCCACAAAGATCTCCCCCACGACGATCTCCCCCACGGCACGAACCCAAGGGAGGCGCCAAACCCAGACAGGAAGATCTCGTCAGTGACTCAACCCACTCAAGTGACGCACCCCTCCTAGGGATGGGATGGACGAGCACCAGTAAGCCAGTGACTTAGCCCCCGAGACCGGGATTCTCTGCCTCTAACCCTGTGGAGAGAGGGGAACTGGCCAGGCAGAGACAGCAAGGGTGGTTCATTGCTCCAGTACCTTTCCGTTCACCTTCAGACCTCTGGACCAGACTACACTCAATCATAGGACCTACTGAAGAGATGAGTATTCACTATAGACTTAAAGGTCAAGACCGAGTCTGCATCTCTCACATGGATAGGCAGACATTCCATAAAAATTGAGCTCTATAGGAGAAAGCCCTTCCTCCAGCTATTTGCTTAGAAATTCTAGGGACAATAAGGAGGCCTGCGTCTTGTGACCGTAGCGTACGTGTAGGTATGTACGACAGGACCAAATCGGAGCGATAGGTAGGAGCAAGCCCATTTAATGCTTTGCATGTTAGCAGTAAAACCTTGAAATCAGGCCTAGCCTTGACAGGAAGCCAGTGTAGAGGCTAGCACTGGAGTAATATGATCACATTTTTTTTGTTCTAGTCAAGATTCTAGCAGCCGTGTTTAGCACTAACTGAAGTGTATTTACTGCTATACCTGGGTAGCCGGGAAAGTAGAGCATTGCAGTAGTCTAATCTACAGTAGAAGTGACAAAAGCATGGATTAACTTTTCTGCATAATATTTGGACAGAAAGTTTCAGATTTTTGCAATGTTACGAAGATGGAAAAAAGTTGTCCTTGAAAAAGTCTTGATACGTACGTCAAAAGAGAGATCATGTAACGGCTGTCGTAGTCGTTCTCCTCCTCAGACGAAGAGGAGCATGGATCGGACCAAGATGCGGAGAGGTAAGTGTTCATATTTAATGACAAAACAACAAACACTACAAAATACAAGAACCAACAAACGTGACTAACCCGAAACAGTCCTGTGTGGCCCAAACGCTGACACAGGAACAAACACCCACAAAACACAAGTGAAACCCAGGCTGCCTTAGTATGACTCTCAATCAGGGACAACGATTGACAGCTGTCTCTGATTGAGAATCATACCAGGCCGAACACAAAACCCCAACATAGAAAAACACACATAGACAACCCCACCCAACTCACGCCCTGACCAACTAAATAAATACAAAAACAAAGGAAAACAGGTCAGGAACGTGACAGAACCCCCCCCTTAAGGTGCGAACTCCGGGCGCACCAGCACAAAGTCTAGGGGAGGGTCTGGGTGGGCGTCTGTCCATGGTGGCGGCTCTGGCGCTGGTCGTGGTCCCCACCCCACCATAGTCAACCCCCGCTTCCGTGGCCTCCTCCCAATGTCCACCCTCCATGTCAATCCCACTGTACCAAAGAGCAGTAACAGACTGAGGGGTAGCACCTGACTGAGGGGCAGCACCGGACTGAGGGGCAGCACCAGACTGAGGGGCGGATCCTGGCTGGCTGGCTCTGGCGGATCCTGGCTGGCTGGCTCTGGCAGATCCTGGCTGGCGGAAGGCTCTGGCGGATCCTGGCTGGCGGAAGGCTCTGGCGGATCCTGGCTGGCGGAAGGCTCTGGCGGATCCTGGCTGGCGGAATGCTCTGGCGGATCCTGGCTGGCGGAAGGCTCTGGCGGATCCTGGCTGGTCCTGGCTGGACGGCTCTGAAGGCTCGGAACAGACGGGCAGCGCTGGGCAGGCAGACAGTTCAGACCACGCTGGGCAGGCAGGCAGTTCAGACAGCGCTGGGAAGGCAGGCAGTTCAGACAGCGCTGGGAAGGCAGGCAGTTCAGACTCAGGCTGCGCTGAGCAGGCAAGCAGCGCAGGCGGCGTTGGGCAGACGGCCGACTCTGACCTGCTGAGGCGCACAGTAGGCCTGGTGCGTGGTGCCGGAACTGGAGGCACTGAGCTGAAGACACGCACCACAGGGAGAGTGCGTGGAGGAGGAACAGGGCTCTGGAAATGCACTGGAGGCCTGGTGCGTGGTGTCGGCACTGATGGTACTGGGCTGGGGTGGGAAGGTGGCGCCGGATATACCGGACCGTGAAGGAGGACACGCACTCTTGAGCACCGAGCCTCTCCAACCTTACCAGGTTGAATGGTCCCCGTAGCCCTGCCAGTGCGGCGAGGTGGAATAGCCCGCACTGGGCTATGCAGGCGAACCGGGGACACCACCAGTAAGGCTGGTGCCATGTACGCCGGCCCGAGGAGACGTACTGGAGGCCAGATATGTTGGGCCGGCTTCATGGCACCCGGCTCGATGCCCAACCTAGCCCTACCAGTGCGGCAAGGTGGAATAGCCCGCACTGGGCTAAGCACGCGTACTGGGGACACCGTGCGCTTTACCGCATAACACGGTGTCTGACCAGTACAACGCCCTCTCACTCCACGGTAAGCCCGGGGAGTTGGCTCAGGTATCCAACCCGGCTTCGCCACACTCCCCTTTAGCCCCCCCCCCCCCCCCCCCCAATACATTTTTGGGTGAGCCTCTCGGGCTTCCAGCCTCTCTTACAGAGGCAGCCACCGCTCCTGGGCTGTGGCTGCCTCCTTCTCCTCCCGAGAGCGGCGATTCTCTCCAACCTTTGCCCAGGGTCCTTTTCCGTTCATGATCTCCTCCCATGTCCATTCCTCTTTTCCCCATTGCTGTTGTTCTTGCCTTCCTTCTCCACTCTGCTTGGTCCTGGTTTGGTGGGTGTTTCTGTAACGGCTGTCGTAGTCGTTCTCCTCCTCAGACGAGGAGGAGCATGGATCGGACCAAGATGCGGAGAGGTAAGTGTTCATATTTAATGACAAAACAACAAACACTACAAAATACAAGAACCAACAAACGTGACTAACCCGAAACAGTCCTGTGTGGCCCAAACGCTGACACAGGAACAAACACCCACAAAACACAAGTGAAACCCAGGCTGCCTAAGTATGATTCTCAATCAGGGACAACGATTGACAGCTGCCTCTGATTGAGAATCATACCAGGCTGAACACAAAAAACCCAACATAGAAAACACACATAGACAACCCACCCCAACTCACGCTCTGACCATACTAAATACATACAAAATAAGGGAAAATAAGGTCAGGAACGTGACAAATACATATTTTCAGAATAATAATATTTAATCCTCTCCTCAACAGAAAGGTTGCAATCCAAACATTCCCACAGATGATCTAAAGTCACAATAGATATTAAGGAATGAAATCGCCAGACAATGTATGTACAGTATCTATCCAGTAAACAACCAAATAACCTATAAGAATGAATTCATCCATGTAATAATTAACAAATAATCTGTCATCCCAATATTTTGTTTAATAAATGAATATTTGATTAACTTTATCTTCTTATCTTGGTGTACACCAAGTTAGAGTCTTAGGATAAATAAAGTGGGCATATGAGCATATAAACATTTCTCTAAAACAGGTTATAGGCTGCATGTGCACCATCAAGTAAGAACAGTATGTGAAATTAAGAGGGGCAAATAGACCAAATTATTAACGTGAGGCACAAACCACTCATGGTTGAAGTTGCGATTTCCAACTTGTTGTGTGTAATGTTCATGTCCAATAGCCGTTGAGCACTGATATGTTTTATACATCATTTATCTTCAATATTTATCTCCATTGACAAGGATTAAAAAGGATTTGCCAGTAGATTGTCGACTTGATTCATGATGATGACTGCTAGCTAAGATTTTGTGTCACACTGGTATAAACGATTTGGAGACAGGCGGAGGAATAGATCACGGGACGAGACCCGTAATACAGAATGAACAGAACATACAGCACAGGCTGAGACAACTCATAGGTACTCACACGACCATGGGAACAATAATCAACAGCCAAATGGTGAACCAAAGGGCACATTTATACAATTACAATCAGTGGGAATGGGGACCAGGTGTGTGTAATGACACAGTTCCGGAGGGATCCGTGACATTTTGAAAGTAAGATGCTGACATTATCAGTCCAATCAAAGCTACTGTACATATAATATGATTTGACGTCATTTTATCTGTGACCAATGACCTTGAGCCTTCTTGGAAGGGCACTTCTAATGTAACTCTATGGTTAATTATAACGTGATTAAACCAATCATGTAAACATTTATGAACTAGGAAATCGTGACCATAACGGGAAAATGTTGTTTAAAGAGTTACTATCTCCCGATTTGAATTCTCCTGAGATATTTTCATATCACAGATAACAGTCGCTTATTAATGAATATCTACCATGGTCAGTCTCGTCTTGAACATAGTTATTTCTTGTAGTCTGCACGAACCCTACTTTATTTATGAATCAGCGATACACAAATTGGCTCAATTATTTATTTACTAACTAATTAAACAGGTACAGAATACACAAAGCATACTAACATTATACAGTAAATTCAGTCTCTAGAAGACTAACAAAACATGACAGTTTGTTATAACACGATGGCGAATTCAGAGAGAGGAAGGGGGGAGGAAGAGAGACAAAGGAATTACGCTCATATTATACTTAAGATTGAGCTGTTCTTGATCATCGAGATCCTTTGGTCACGGAGATGTTGGGTGTACGACTCTGGTTTGGCCACCAGAGATCAGCATGTCCTTGGTCTTTGTGGTTGAATCTGTGTTTTAAATTCACTGCTCGACTGAGGGACCTTACAGATAATTGTGTGTGTAGGGTACAGATATGAGGTAGTCATTCAATAATCATGTTAAACACTATTATTGCACATAGTAAGTCCATGCAAATTATTATGTGACTTGTTAAGCAAATGTGTACTCCAAAACCTATTTAGACTTGCCATAACAAGTTGAATACTTATTGACTCAAGACATTTCAGCTTTTCATGTTTTATTAAATTGTAAACATTTCTACAAACATAATTCCACTTTGACATTAAGTGTAGGCCAGTGACACAAAATCTCAATGTAATCCATTTTAAATTCAGACTGTAACACAACAAAATGTGCAATAGGTCAAGGGGTGTGAATACTTTCTGAAGATATGTGACACACAAATGTAAGCAAGGTTTGAAATTATTGTTTTAGTCAAATATTACGTATATCTGAGATTCTTGCGGTCAAGTTGAAGTCTACAAATGATTTGTGATTATGTTCCGTCCAACCTGACCATCCGCTGAAGTAAACATCAGCCCACGGCTGAATCTAGGTGATGATCCTTATACTGGGTTGGCTGTCTTATTTTCTCTTCGAGTCAATTGAATTTCCAGGATCCAATAGAGATAAATACCTCAGTTACTTTCAACCAGATATATAACCATTATATAACATGAGCATTAAACTGCTTTCCAAGGCAGAAACAATTGGAAGTTCGATTTTTAAATGTCACAACAACATGGATGTAACAATCCCAAAGCAAACATGAAGAGGTGCTATCAATGTTCCACAAAATTATTTTAAATTGAAAAGTCCAAGTTTCCATCTTCTGTTACTAAAATACACCTCTTGGAACAGAACTGATCAGGCCAAGTGGTTAGACTCCCCTGTATTCTACAGTCCGGAAAGAACTAGACCACTGCTAACACTGGAAGTGAAACTGAAAGTTGCCCGTTATTTAATTAAAACCTCTGAAGGAGTCTTCTATTTTTCTTTCTCTTCTCTTGCCAGTCCTGGGCTGGATATCAAAGGTGCCAGCTATGCAAAGCAATGCCTTGCAAAGAAGGGCACCTATTGGTAGATGGGTAAAAATGAAAAAGCAGACTTAGCCCCTTTAACACTCCTGCTGTGTTCCGGTCGATTTGGACCGATTTACAAGTTTTCTCTCTGAAAAATGTAGTTAATTTAATCTGATTGTCATAAGGTTCCATGACTTTGTCCACACAGGGCATCTGAACGCACAAAATACATTTTGATAATTTTCGGGAATTTTATTTAACCTCTAATTCCTCCCAAACCCGGATCCGGGAGCACCCCCATCAGTAAAAAAGCTGACTAGCATAGCCTAGCATAGCGTCACAAGTAAATACTAGCATCTAAATATCATTAAATCACAAGTCCAAGACACCAGATGAAAGATACACATCTTGTGAATCCAGCCATCATTTCTGATTTTTAAAATGTTTTACAGGGAAGACACAATATGTAAATCTATTAGCTAACCACGTTAGCAAAAGACACCACTTTTTTACTCCACCATTTTTTTACTCCATCAGTAGCTATCACAAATTCGACCAAATAAAGATATAAATAGCCACTAACCAAGAAACAACTTCATCAGATGACAGTCTGATAACATATTTATTGTATAGCATATGTTTTGTTAGAAAAATTTGCATATTTCAGGTATAAATCATAGTTTACCATTGCAGCCACCATCACAACTCTCACCAAAGCGACTAGAATAACTACAGAGAGCAACGTGAATTACCTAAATACTCATCATAAAACATTTCTGAAAAATACACAGCGTACAGCAAATGAAAGACACAGATCTTGTGAATCCAGCCAATATTTCAGATTTTTTAAGTGTTTTACAGCGAAAACACAATATAGCATTATATTAGCTTACCACAATAGCCAGAAACACAACACCATTTACCAGCAGCAAAGGTTAGCGATCGTAACAAACAGGCAAAAGATATATAATTTTTGACTAACCTTGATATTCTTCATCAGATGACAGTCCTGTAACATCATATTACACAATGCATATAGGGTTTGTTCGAAAATGTGCATATTTAGCGGCACAAATCGTGGTTATACAATGTGATTAGTGGCCAAAACTTCAAGCAATCTGTCCGGCGCCATCTTGGAGAGGCACCTATTCTAATCGATAAGTAATCATAAACTTGACACAGCAAATGAAAGATACATTAGTTCTTAATGCAACCGCTGTGTTAGATTTTTAAAATTAACGTTACTGCGCAATACAGCGTGCGCTAAAGCGAGACCGCACCGAAATTCATGGCGGAATTATTATTTGACATTTGTCAACATAAATACGAATTAACAGCATAAAGACTGCTTACTATTTGCTGAGCTTCCATCAGAATCTTGGGCAAGGTGTCCTTTCTCCAGAACAATCGTCTTTTGGTTGAAAGATGTCCTCTTCTCCTGTAGAAATAGCAGCTAACGCTAGCTATGTGCCGGAGAGGTGTCCAACTCCTGATAGCGCGTCACAAAGAAATCCCAGAAAATCGCAATAAACTGATATAAACTGCTATAAGTCGGTTTAAATTAACTACCTTATGATGTCTTTAACACCTATAACGAATAAAAACATGACCGGAGATATAGAACTGCTAAAACGAAAGCTTTTCAGGACGCCATTGTGATGTCCCTCTTGCGCCAGGTGCCCCGTTGAAAAGAACGGTACTTCCGTTCCATGAGCTTTTATAACGCCCCAGATGGTGCAATCCACTCCATTCAAATTCTCACCGCTTACTGACATCTAGAGGAAGGCGTATGCAGTGCATGTAGCCCCATAGCTTACATGGGGACTTATAAACTGACCCTAGAACAGGGACCTCGATTTCAGAAATCTCACTTCCTGACAGGAAATGTGCTGCAGAATGAGTTCTGTTTCACTCAGAGAAATAATTCAAACGGTTTTAGAAACTAGAGAGTGTTTTCTATCCAATAGTAATAATAATATGCATATTGTACGAGCAAGAATTGAGTACGAGGCAGTTTAATTTGGGAACGAAATTATTACAAAGTGCAAATAGCACCCCCTATTGCCAATTAACGGGAATTTTATTTAACTTCTGTACACCTGTGGTTATATATTTTTTTATTTTACCTTTATTTAACTAGGGAAGTCAGTTAAGAACAAATTGTTATTTTCAATGACGGCCTAGGAACAGTGGGTTAACTGCCTGGTTCAGGGGCAGAACGACAGATTTGTACCTTGTCAGCTCGGGGATTTGAACTTGCAACCTTTCGGTTACTAGCCCAATGCTTTAACCACTAGCTTCTTATTGTCTTGATTGGGCTCTGAGCTCCGACCTCAGATTATTGCATGGTTTGCTTTTTTAGTAAAGCTTTTTTGAAATCTGACACAGCGGTTGCATTAAGGAGAAGTGGATCTAAAATTCCATGCATAACACTTGTATCTTTGATCAACGTTTATTATGAGTGTTTCTGGAAATTGATGTGGCTCTCTGCAAAATCACCGGATGTTTTTGGAACTACTGAACATAACGCGCCAATGTATACTGAGATTTTTTTATATAAATATGAACTTTACCGAACAAAACATACATGTATTGTGTAACATGAAGTCCTATGAGTGTCATCTGATGAAGATCATCAAAGGTTAGTGATTAATTGTATCTCTATTTGTGCTTTTTGTGACTCCTGTCTTTGGCTGGAAAAATGGCAGGGTTTTTTCTGTGATTTGGCGGTGACCTAACATAATCGTTTGTGGTGCTTTCGTTGTAAAGCCTTTTTGAAATCGGACACTTTGGTGGGATTAACAACAAGATTACCTTTAAAATGGTATAAGAGACTTGTATGTTTGAGGAATTTTAATTATGAGATTTCTGTTGTTTGAATTTGGCGCCCTGCACTTTCACTGGCTGTTGTCATATCAATCCCGTTAATGGCTGCTAGAATCTTGACTAGAACCAAAATAAAATATCATATTACTCCAGTGCTAGCCTCTCTACACTGGCTTCCTGTAAAGGCAAGGGCTGATATCAAGGTTTTACTGCTAACCTACAAAGTATTACATGGGCTTGCTGCTACCCATCTTTCCGATTTTGTCCTGCCGTACATACCTACACGTACGCTACGGTCAAAAGACGCAGGCCTCCTTACTGTCCCTAGAATTTCTAAGCAAACAGCTGGAGGCAGGGCTTTCTCCTATAGAGCTCCATTTTTATGGAATGGTCTGCTTATCCATGTGAGAGACACAGACTCGGTCTTGACCTTTAAGTCTTTATTGAAGACTCATCTCTTCAGTAGGTCCTATGATTGAGTGTTGTCTGGCCCAGGAGTGTGAGGTGAATGGAAAGGCTCTGGAGCAACGAACCACACCACACACTGGCCTATTCCCCTCTCTCCACTGGGATTCTCTGCATCAAACCCTATTACAGGAGCTGAGTAACTGGCTTACTGGTACTCTTCCATGCCGTCTCTAGTAGAGGTGCGTCACTTGAGTGGGTTGAGTCACTGACGTGATCGCCCTGTCCGGGTTGGCGCCCCCCCTTGGGTTGTGCCGTGGGGGAGATCATCATGGGCTATACTCGGCCTTGTCTCAGGATAGTAAGTTGGTGGTTTAAGATATCCCTCTAGTGGTGTGGGGGCTGTCCTTTGTCAAAGTGGGTGAGGTTATATCCTGCCTGTTTAGCCCTGTCCCGGGGGTATCGTCAGACGGGGCCACAGTGTCTCCCGACCCATCCTGTCTCAGCCTCTCTCTCTCTCTCTCTCTCTCTATCTGTCCCTCTCTCTCTCCCTCTCTCTATCTGTCCCTCTCTCTCTCTATCTGTCCCATTCTCTCTCCCTCTCTCTATCTGTCCCTCTCTCTCTCTATCTGTCCCATTCTCTCTCTCTCTATCTGTCCCATTCTCTCTCTCTCTCTCTCTCTCTCTCTCTATCTGTCCCATTCTCTCTCTCTCTCTCTCTCTCTCTCTCTCTCTCTCTCTCTCTCTCTCTCTCTCTCTCTCTCTCTCTCTCTCTCTCTCTCTCTCTCTCTCTCTCTCTCTCTCTCTCTCTCTCTCTCTCTCTCTCTCTCTCTCTCTCTCTCTCTCTCTCTCTCTCTCTCTCTCTCTCTCTCTCGACCTGTTGCACCCTCTACAACTAATGTGAATATTATTATTTGACCTTGCTGGTCATCTATGAACATTTGAACATCTTGGCCATGTTCTATTATAATCTCCACCCGGCACAGCCAGAAGAGGTGTAACGGCGTTCCTCCTCCTCTTCATCCGAAAAGGAGGAGTAGTGATTTGACCAAACTGCAGCGTTGTAGTTCGACATAATATTTATTAAACAAAACAGAAAACACGACGAACACGAAACACTTGAGAATTTACAAAATAACAAACGCAGTCAACAGACCTGGACACGAACTTACATATAACGTGAAGAACGCAATAACAGGAAAACTGACTACATAAACCGAACGAACAAACAAAACCGAAAACAGTCCCGTGTGGCGTAACATACACTTACACAGACACAGGAGACAACCACCCACAAAACCAACAGTGTGAAAACACCTACCTTAATATGACTCTCAATCAGAGGAAATGAAAACCACCTGCCTCTAATTGAGAGCCATATCAGGTCACCCTTTAAACCAACATAGAAACAGAAAACATAGACTGCCCACCCAAACTCACGTCCTGACCAACTAACACATACAAAAACTAACAGAAAACAGGTCAGGAACGTGACATAACCCCCCCCTTAAGGTGCATACTCCGGGCGCACCAGCACAAAGTTTAGGGGATTTAAGTTTAGGGGATTTAAGTCTACAAATCATTTGTAGACTTCAACTTGACCGCAAGAATCTCAGATATACGTAATATTTGACTAAAACAATAATTTCAAACCTTGCTTACATTTGTGTGTCACATATCTTCAGAAAGTATTCACACCCCTTGACCTATTGCACATTTTGTTGTGTTACAGTCTGAATTTAAAATGGATTACATTGAGATTTTGTGTCACTGGCCTACACTTAATGTCAAAGTGGAATTATGTTTGTAGAAATGTTTACAATTTAATAAAACATGAAAAGCTGAAATGTCTTGAGTCAATAAGTATTCAACTTGTTATGGCAAGTCTAAATAGGTTTTGGTGTCATGTTTTGTCTTTGATCATCATGTCTTGTCCCTGTGCTTCCCTCTGCTGGTCTTATTAGGTTCTTTCCCTCTTTCTATCCCTCTCTCTCCTCCTCCCTCTCTCCCTCTCCCGCTCTCTCTCTCTATCGTTCCGTTCCTGCTCCCAGCTGTTTCTCATTTCTCAGTCTGTGGTCGCGTCTCCAGTCGTTCCTCTCTACTGACGAGAGGATTTCAGTTTCCTGTTTTGGATTTACCTTTGATAATATCCAGGAGAATCATTGTTTGTTTAATACTGGAATAAAGACTCTGTTTCTATTACGTCGCTTTTGGGTCCTCATTCACCAGCATAACAGAAGAATCCGACCAAGAATGGACCCAGCGACTACGGATTCTCGCAACACTGCCGTCGAGATCCAGGGAGCAATGCTCGGCAGACACGAGCAGGAATTGTCTGCTGCTCGTCATGCCGTTGAGACCCTGGCCGCTCACGTCTCCGATCTCTCAGGACAGTTTCAGAGTCTTCGTCTCGTGCCACCAGCTACTTCCTGGTCTTCCGAGTCTCCGGAACCTAGGGTTAATAACCCACCATGTTACTCTGGGCAGCCCACTGAGTGTCGCTCCTTTCTCACCCAGTGTGATATTGTGTTCTCTCTCCAGCCCAACACATACTCAAGAGAGAGAGCTCGGATCGCTTACGTCATATCACTCCTTACTGGTCGGGCTCGGGAGTGGGGCACAGCTATCTGGGAGGCAAGGGCTGAGTGTTCTAACGTTTATCAGAACTTTAAAGAGGAGATGATACGGGTTTTTGATCGTTCAGTTTTTGGGAAGGAGGCTTCCAGGGCCCTGGCTTCCCTATGTCAAGGTGATCGATCCATAACGGATTACTCTATAGAGTTTCGCACTCTTGCTGCATCCAGTGACTGGAACGAGCCGGCGTTGCTCGCTCGTTTTCTGGAGGGACTCCACGCTGAGGTTAAGGATGAGATTCTCTCCCGGGAGGTTCCTTCCAGCGTGGACTCTTTGATTGCACTCGCCATCCGCATAGAACGACGGGTAGATCTTCGTCACCGAGCTCGTGGAAGAGAGCTCGCGTTAACGGTGTTTCCCCTCTCCGCATCTCAACCATCTCCTCCCATCGGCTCAGAGACTGAGCCCATGCAGCTGGGAGGTATTCGCATCTCGACTAAGGAGAGGGAACGGAGAATCACCAACCGCCTTTGCCTCTATTGCGGTTCTGCTGGACATTTTGTCATGTCATGTCCAGTAAAAGCCAGAGCTCATCAGTAAGCGGAGGGCTACTGGTGAGCGCTACTACTCAGGTCTCTCCATCAAGATCCTGTACTACCTTGTCGGTCCATCTACGCTGGACCGGTTCGGCTGCTTCCTGCAGTGCCTTGATAGACTCTGGGGCTGAGGGTTGTTTTATGGACGAAGCATGGGCTCGGAAACATGACATTCCTCTCAGACAGTTAGGGAAGCCCACGCCCATGTTCGCCTTAGATGGTAGTCCTCTCCCCAGTATCAGATGTGAGACACTACCTTTAACCCTCACAGTATCTGGTAACCACAGTGAGACCATTTCCTTTTTGATTTTTCGTTCACCTTTTACACCTGTTGTTTTGGGTCATCCCTGGCTAGTATGTCATAATCCTTCTATTAATTGGTCTAGTAATTCTATCCTATCCTGGAACGTTTCTTGTCATGTGAAGTGTTTAATGTCTGCTATCCCTCCTGTTTCTTCTGTCCCCTCTACTCAGGAGGAACCTGGTGATTTGACAGGAGTGCCGGAGGAATATCATGATCTACGCACGGTCTTCAGTCGGTCCAGAGCCAACTCTCTTCCTCCTCACCGGTCGTATGATTGTTGTATTGATCTCCTTCCGGGGACCACTCCCCCTCGGGGTAGACTATACTTGCTTTAAGTGGTCCGGTTCCGCCCAGGGAGCTTTTGATCTCCTCAAGAAGCGTTTTACATCCGCCCCTATCCTTGTTACTCCTGACGTCACTAAACAATTCATTGTCGAGGTTGACGCTTCAGAGGTGGGCGTGGGAGCCATTCTGTCCCAGCGCTTCCAGTCTGACGATAAGGTCCATCCTTGCGCTTACTTTTCTCATCGCCTGTCGCCATCGGAACGCAACTATGATGTGGGTAACCGCGAACTGCTCGCCATCCGCTTAGCCATAGGCGAATGGCGACAGTGGTTGGAGGGGGCGACCGTCCCTTTTGTCGTTTGGACTGACCATAAGAACCTTGAGTACATCCGTTCTGCCAAACGACTTAATGCACGTCAAGCTCGTTGGGCGTTGTTTTTCGCTCGTTTCGAGTTCGTGATTTCCTATCGCCCGGGAAATAAGAACACCAAGCCTGATGCCTTATCCCGTCTCTTTAGTTCTTCTGTGGCTTCTACCGACCCCGAGGGGATTCTCCCTGAAGGGCGTGTTGTCGGGTTGACTGTCTGGGGAATTGAGAGACAGGTAAAGCAAGCACTCACTCACACTGCGTCGCCGCGCGCTTGTCCTAGTAACCTTCTGTTCGTTCCTGTCTCTACTCGTCTGGCTGTTCTTCAGTGGGCTCATTCTGCCAAGTTAGCTGGCCACCCCGGCGTTCGGGGTACGCTTGCTTCTATTCGCCAGCGGTTTTGGTGGCCTACTCAGGAGCGGGACACGCGCCGTTTCGTGGCTGCTTGTTCGGACTGCGCGCAGACTAAGTCAGGTAACTCTCCTCCTGCCGGTCGTCTCAGACCGCTTCCCATTCCTTCTCGACCTTGGTCTCACATCGCCTTAGACTTTATTACCGGTCTGCCTTCGTCTGCGGGGAAGACTGTGATTCTTACGGTTATCGATAGGTTCTCTAAGGCGGCACATTTCATTCCCCTCGCTAAGCTTCCTTCCGCTAAGGAGACGGCACAAATCATCATTGAGAATGTGTTCAGAATTCATGGTCTCCCGTTAGACGCCGTTTCAGACAGAGGCCCGCAATTCACGTCACAGTTTTGGAGGGAGTTCTGTCGTTTGATTGGTGCTTCCGTCAGTCTCTCTTCCGGGTTTCATCCCCAGTCTAACGGTCAAGCAGAAAGGGCCAATCAGTCGATTGGTCGCATATTACGCAGCCTTTCGTTTCGAAACCCTGCGTCTTGGGCAGAACAGCTCCCCTGGGCTGAGTACACTCACAACTCGCTTCCTTCGTCTGCTACCGGGCTATCTCCATTTCAGAGTAGTCTTGGGTACCAGCCTCCTCTGTTCTCGTCCCAGCTCGCCGAGTCCAGCGTTCCCTCCGCTCAGGCTTTTGTCCAACGTTGTGAGCGCACCTGGAGGAGGGTCAGGTCTGCACTTTGCCGTTACAGGGCGCAGACTGTGAGAGCCGCCAATAAACGTAGGATTAAGAGTCCTAGGTATTGTCGCGGTCAGAGAGTGTGGCTTTCCACTCGTAACCTTCCCCTTACGACAGCTTCTCGCAAGTTGACTCCGCGGTTCATTGGTCCGTTCCGTGTCTCTCAGGTCGTCAATCCTGTCGCTGTGCGACTGCTTCTTCCGCGACATCTTCGTCGCGTCCACCCTGTCTTCCATGTCTCTTGTGTCAAGCCTTTTCTTCGCGCCCCCGTTCGTCTTCCCTCCCCCCCCCCGTCCTTGTCGAGGGCGCACCTATTTACAAGGTACGGAAGATCATGGACATGCGTTCTCGGGGACGTGGTCACCAGTACTTAGTGGATTGGGAGGGTTACGGTCCTGAGGAGAGGAGTTGGGTTCCATCTCGGGACGTGCTGGACCGTTCGTTGATTGATGATTTCCTTCGTTGCCGCCAGGGTTCCTCCTCGAGTGCGCCAGGAGGCGCTCGGTGAGTGGGGGGGTACTGTCATGTTTTGTCTTTGATCATCATGTCTTGTCCCTGTGCTTCCCTCTGCTGGTCTTATTAGGTTCTTTCCCTCTTTCTATCCCTCTCTCTCCTCCTCCCTCTCTCCCTCTCCCGCTCTCTCTCTCTATCGTTCCGTTCCTGCTCCCAGCTGTTTCTCATTCTCCTAACGACCTCATTTACTCTTTCACACCTGTCCCCTATTTTGCCCTCT
This sequence comes from Salvelinus namaycush, assembly GCF_016432855.1. Lineage (NCBI taxonomy): Eukaryota > Metazoa > Chordata > Actinopteri > Salmoniformes > Salmonidae > Salvelinus > Salvelinus namaycush. The sequence goes on along the minus strand of NC_052342.1, from coordinate 18,591,935 downwards.
GATTAGAGTCCCTATTTCTCCCTCTGTTTTCCGCTTCTGTCCTTGTCGGATTCTTGTTTGATGTTTGCTGTTCTGTGTCCTTGTTCCGCCCTGTCGTGTTTTTGCCTTCTTCAGATGCTGCGTGTGAGCAGGTGTCTATGTCAGCTACGGCCTGTGCCTTCCTGAAGCGACCTGCAGTCTGTGGTCGCGTCTCCAGTCGTTCCTCTCTACTGACGAGAGGATTTCAGTTTCCTGTTTTGGATTTACCTTTGATAATATCCAGGAGAATCATTGTTTGTTTAATACTGGAATAAAGACTCTGTTTCTATTACGTCGCTTTTGGGTCCTCATTCACCAGCATAACATTTGGAGTACACATTTGCTTAACAAGTCACATAATAATTTGCATGGACTTACTATGTGCAATAATAGTGTTTAACATGATTATTGAATGACTACCTCATATCTGTACCCTACACACACAATTATCTGTAAGGTCCCTCAGTCGAGCAGTGAATTTAAAACACAGATTCAACCACAAAGACCAAGGACATGCTGATCTCTGGTGGCCAAACCAGAGTCGTACACCCAACATCTCCGTGACCAAAGGATCTCGATGATCAAGAACAGCTCAATCTTAAGTATAATATGAGCGTAATTCCTTTGTCTCTCTTCCTCCCCCCTTCCTCTCTCTGAATTCGCCATCGTGTTATAACAAACTGTCATGTTTTGTTAGTCTTCTAGAGACTGAATTTACTGTATAATGTTAGTATGCTTTGTGTATTCTGTACCTGTTTAATTAGTTAGTAAATAAATAATTGAGCCAATTTGTGTATCGCTGATTCATAAATAAAGTAGGGTTCGTGCAGACTACAAGAAATAACTATGTTCAAGACGAGACTGACCATGGTAGATATTCATTAATAAGCGACTGTTATCTGTGATATGAAAATATCTCAGGAGAATTCAAATCGGGAGATAGTAACTCTTTAAACAACATTTTCCCGTTATGGTCACGATTTCCTAGTTCATAAATGTTTACATGATTGGTTTAATCACGTTATAATTAACCATAGAGTTACATTAGAAGTGCCCTTCCAAGAAGGCTCAAGGTCATTGGTCACAGATAAAATGACGTCAAATCATATTATATGTACAGTAGCTTTGATTGGACTGATAATGTCAGCATCTTACTTTCAAAATGTCACGGATCCCTCCGGAACTGTGTCATTACACACACCTGGTCCCCATTCCCACTGATTGTAATTGTATAAATGTGCCCTTTGGTTCACCATTTGGCTGTTGATTATTGTTCCCATGGTCGTGTGAGTACCTATGAGTTGTCTCAGCCTGTGCTGTATGTTCTGTTCATTCTGTATTACGGGTCTCGTCCCGTGATCTATTCCTCCGCCTGTCTCCAAATCGTTTATACCAGTGTGACACAAAATCTTAGCTAGCAGTCATCATCATGAATCAAGTCGACAATCTACTGGCAAATCCTTTTTAATCCTTGTCAATGGAGATAAATATTGAAGATAAATGATGTATAAAACATATCAGTGCTCAACGGCTATTGGACATGAACATTACACACAACAAGTTGGAAATCGCAACTTCAACCATGAGTGGTTTGTGCCTCACGTTAATAATTTGGTCTATTTGCCCCTCTTAATTTCACATACTGTTCTTACTTGATGGTGCACATGCAGCCTATAACCTGTTTTAGAGAAATGTTTATATGCTCATATGCCCACTTTATTTATCCTAAGACTCTAACTTGGTGTACACCAAGATAAGAAGATAAAGTTAATCAAATATTCATTCATTAAACAAAATATTGGGATGACAGATTATTTGTTAATTATTACATGGATGAATTCATTCTTATAGGTTATTTGGTTGTTTACTGGATAGATACTGTACATACATTGTCTGGCGATTTCATTCCTTAATATCTATTGTGACTTTAGATCATCTGTGGGAATGTTTGGATTGCAACCTTTCTGTTGAGGAGAGGATTAAATATTATTATTCTGAAAATATGTATTTGTCACGTTCCTGACCTTATTTTCCCTTATTTTGTATGTATTTAGTATGGTCAGAGCGTGAGTTGGGGTGGGTTGTCTATGTGTGTTTTCTATGTTGGGTTTTTTGTGTTCAGCCTGGTATGATTCTCAATCAGAGGCAGCTGTCAATCGTTGTCCCTGATTGAGAATCATACTTAGGCAGCCTGGGTTTCACTTGTGTTTTGTGGGTGTTTGTTCCTGTGTCAGCGTTTGGGCCACACAGGACTGTTTCGGGTTAGTCACGTTTGTTGGTTCTTGTATTTTGTAGTGTTTGTTGTTTTGTCATTAAATATGAACACTTACCTCTCCGCATCTTGGTCCGATCCATGCTCCTCCTCGTCTGAGGAGGAGAACGACTACGACAGCCGTTACAGAAACACCCACCAAACCAGGACCAAGCAGAGTGGAGAAGGAAGGCAAGAACAACAGCAATGGGGAAAAGAGGAATGGACATGGGAGGAGATCATGAACGGAAAAGGACCCTGGGCAAAGGTTGGAGAGAATCGCCGCTCTCGGGAGGAGAAGGAGGCAGCCACAGCCCAGGAGCGGTGGCTGCCTCTGTAAGAGAGGCTGGAAGCCCGAGAGGCTCACCCAAAAATGTATTGGGGGGGGGGGGGGGGGGGGGGGCTAAAGGGGAGTGTGGCGAAGCAGCTCCGGACAGAGAGACAGCTCTGGACTGAGGGGCAGTTCTGGATAAATAGCCGCTCTGGGCTGAGGGACAGCTCATGACTGGCTGACGGCTCTGGACGCTCATGGCTGGCTGACGGCTCTGGACGCTCATGGCTGGCTGACGGCTCTGGACGCTCATGGCTGGCTGACGGCTCTGGACGCTCATGGCTGGCTGACGGCTCTGGACGCTCATGGCTCGCTGACGGCTCTGGCAGATCCTGTCTGGTTGGCGGCTCTGGCAGATCCTGTCTGGTTGGCGGCTCTGGCAGATCCTGTCTGGTTGGCGGCTCTGGCAGATCCTGTCTGGTTGGCGGCTCTGGCAGATCCTGACTGACGAATGGCTCTAGCGGCTCCTGACTGACTAACGGCTCTGACGGCTCGGGACAGACGGGCGGCTCTAATGGCTCGGGACAGACGGATGGCTCAGACGGCGCTGGGGAGACGGATGGCTCAGACGGCGCTGGGGAGACGGATGGCTCAGACGGCGCTGCGGAGACGGATGGCTCAGATGGCGCTGCGGAGACGGATGGCTCTGGCTGATCCTGTCTGGCGGAAGGCTTTGGCTGCTCCTGTCTGGCGGAAGGCTCTAGCGGCTCCTGTCTGGCGGAAGGCTCTAGCGGCTCCTGTCTGGCGGAAGGCTCTGTAGGCTCATGGCAGACGGGCGGCTTTGCAGGCTCAATACAGACGGGCAGTTCATGCGGCGCTTGGCAGACGGACAGTTCAGGCGCCGTTGTGCAGACGGCAGACTCTGGCCGGCTGAGACGCACTGTAGGCCTGGTGCGTGGTGCCGGAACTGGAGGCACCGGACTGGAGACACGCACTTCAAGCCTAGTGCGGGGAGCAGGGACAGGGCACACTGACCTCTCAAAGCGCACTATAGGCCTGGTGCGTGGTACCGGCACTGGTGGCACCGGGCTGAGTGCACGCACATCAGGACGAGTACGGGGAGAAGGAACAGTGCGTACAGGGCTCTGGAGACGCACAGGAGGCTTAGTGCGTGGTGCCGGAACTGGAGGCACTGGGCTGGAGACACGCACCATAGGGAGAGTGCGTGGAGGAGGAACAGGGCTCTGGAAACGCACTGGAAGCCTGGTGCGTGGAGTAGGCACTGGACGCTCATGGCAGACGGACAGTTCAGGCGCCGTTGGGCAGACGGCAGACTCTGGCCGGCTGAGACGCACTGTAGGCCTGGTGCGTGGTGCCGGAACTGGAGGCACCGGACTGGAGACACGCACTTCAAGCCTAGTGCGGGGAGCAGGGACAGGGCACACTGACCTCTCGAAGCGCACTATAGGCCTGGTGCGTGGTACCGGCACTGGTGGCACCGGGCTGAGTGCACGCACATCAGGACGAGTACGGGGAGAAGGAACAGTGCGTACAGGGCTCTGGAGACGCACAGGAGGCTTAGTGCGTGGTGCCGGAACTGGAGGCACTGGGCTGGAGACACGCACCATAGGGAGAGTGCGTGGAGGAGGAACAGGGCTCTGGAAACGCACTGGAAGCCTGGTGCGTGGAGTAGGCACTGGTGGTACTGGACTGGGGCGGGAAGGTGGCGCCGGAAATACCGGACCGTGCAGGCGTACTGGCTCCCTTGAGCATTGAGCCTGCCCAACCTTACCTGGTTGAATGCTCCCCGTCGCCCGACCAGTGCGGGGAGGTGGAATAACCCGCACCGGGCTATGTAGGCGAACCGGGGACACCATGCGTAAGGCTGGTGCCATGTAAGCCGGCCCAAGGAGACGTACTGGTGGCCAGATATGTAGAACCGGCTTCATGACATCCGGCTCAACGCTCAATCTAGCCCTACCAGTGCGGGGAGGTGGAATAACCCGCACCGGGCTATGCACACGTACAGGAGGCACCGTGCGCTCTACTGCGTAACACGGTGTCTGCCCGTACTCCCGCTCTCCACGGTTAGCCTGAGAAGTGGGCGCAGGTCTCCTACCTGCCCTTGGCCCACTACCTCTTAGCCTCCCCCCAAGAAATTTTTGGGGTTTCTTCTCGGGCTTCCTCGCTAGCCGTGTACCTTCATATCTCCGGTTCCCTTGTCCGGTTGCCTCTGCTCTCCTCAGTGCCTCCAGCTGTTCCCATGGGAGGCGATCCCTTCCAGCCAGGATCTCCTCCCATGTGTAGCAACCCTTGCCGTTTAATACGTCCTCCCATGTCCATTCCTGTTTCGTGTTCCACTGCTCGAACTTATGCTGCTTGGTTCTGGATTGGTGGGTGGTTCTGTAACGGCGTTCCTCCTCCTCTTCATCCGAAAAGGAGGAGTAGTGATTTGACCAAACTGCAGCGTTGTAGTTCGACATAATATTTATTAAACAAAACAGAAAACACGACGAACACGAAACACTTGAGAATTTACAAAATAACAAACGCAGTCAACAGACCTGGACACGAACTTACATATAACGTGAAGAACGCAATAACAGGAAAACTGACTACATAAACCGAACGAACAAACAAAACCGAAAACAGTCCCGTGTGGCGTAACATACACTTACACAGACACAGGAGACAACCACCCACAAAACCAACAGTGTGAAAACACCTACCTTAATATGACTCTCAATCAGAGGAAATGAAAACCACCTGCCTCTAATTGAGAGCCACATCAGGTCACCCTTTAAACCAACATAGAAACAGAAAACATAGACTGCCCACCCAAACTCACGTCCTGACCAACTAACACATACAAAAACTAACAGAAAACAGGTCAGGAATGTGACAAGAGGACTGGCCACCCCTCATAGCCTGGTTCCTCTCTAGGTTTCTTCCTAGGTTCTGGCCTTTCTAGGGAGTTTTTCCTAGCCACCGTGCTTCTACATCTGCATTGCTTGCTGTTTGGGGTTTTAGGCTGGGTTTCTGTACAGCACTTTGTGACATCAGCTGATGTAAGAAGTGCTTTATGAATACATTTGATTGATTGATCTGTGATAAATAGCACAATATGTTTCATCTGAGTATTTGTTATAGTCAAAATAATAATAAGTTCAAAACATGTAACGTTCACAAGAACTTAAGTTTGATAAAAAGATAAGCTATAATATAATCAGCTATAATGGGGCGGTCATTTTGGACCTGGAACACAGAATTCATTAACATAAAACGAACGCAACAGGAGGGTTAAGCATGATGAAGTTTTTAATTACACTTTGAATGCACCCAGTCACTACACTGATACAGTCGTCCTTCCTAACTCAGTTGCTGAAGAGGAAGGAAACCATTCAGGGATTTCACCATGAGGCCAATGGTGACTTTAAAACAGTTACAGAGTTTAATGGCTGTGATATGAGGCAACTGAGAATGGATCAACATCGTTGTAGTTACCCCACAACATTAACATAAATGACAGAGTGAAAAGAAGGAAGCCTGTACAATATAATATTCCAAAACATGCATCCTGTTTGCAGTAAGGCACTACAGTAAAACTGTAAAAAATGTGGCAAAGAAATGTACTTTTTGTCCTGAATACAAAGTGTTATGTTTGGGGAAAATCCAACACAAAACATCACTTAGTACCACTCTTCATATTTTCCAGCATGGTGGTGGCTGCATCATGTTATGCTTATATTTGTCATCGGCAAGGAGTAGGGAGCTTAAAAGAAGGGGGGAAAAAACGGAATAGAGCTAAGCACAGCCAAAACCTTAAAGGAAAACCTGGTTCAGGTAAAAAACAACAACATTGTTGCTCTAAAATATTGGAGAACAAATAAATCACCCGCGGGCCAAATTACGCTTTGCATGCCACCAGTTGAAGAACCCTGTTTTAATACCTTATCGTTTATTTATTTGTTGACTTGTTGCTGTCATTGCAAACTAAATAATTTGAATTATTGAAATTCCTGGGAGATATGACAACAATAAAAAGTGTTGTAGTGGTTGTAATTGGCCATGTTCCAGGTTGACTGCATTGCAGACGCATGCCAGATCGCACAACGCCTCGATAAGTGTTAAACATATAAAATAACCACATCACTTGAAGGGCCTCCCGAGTGGAGCAGCTGTCTAAAACATCACTTGAAGGGCCTCCCGAGTGGAGCAGCTGTCTAAAACATCACTTGAAGGGCCTCCCGAGTGGAGCAGCTGTCTAAAACATCACTTGAAGGGCCTCCCGAGTGGAGCAGCTGTCTAAAACATCACTTTTTTTAGCAACCTGATGCCGGACTGTGAGGAAAACGCAACCATTGGTTGATGCAATGCAACGTCTGCAATTGGGTCAGCCTGTAACATTACCAATCTTTTATCAAACCACTCCTCTTTCATATTAATGCAACATCCTGTCATGTAGCTAGGTTGAAGATGGGAAGGTTAAGACAACGTAATATCTCCATGTGGAAGCGTTAGAAAATAAACAAATTCATGGGACCAGCGTCGTTGCTGGATTCTACAGGATTAGCATTATAATTGTGACTAGCGGTCAGAAAATTCATAAAGTGGCTGTAAAATTTTAAAAACATCTAAATGAATAGAATGACAGTAAAGCAGCTATGTGTTCAATGAGTAGTTAGCTGAAATTCACCACGATTGTGTTTATTTTTCACTTTGATGGCAAACTTTCTGTGCTGCTAAAATTCTCTTGACCAGTTGCATTTGTAAGTAAGTCTAATAAAAAAAATCCTACCTCTATTAGGCTGTTAAGGATGTTAAGCCTCATTGCCTACCTCAGCCAGTTAACTTATTTTATATAGGTCTAGGCTCGGAAGTGACAGACTCCAATTAAGGCCTCTTGTTGTTTGTAAAGTCAAATTAAAATTAATATTATTGTTGAAATGAATTGCTCGACTGGTGTAGGTTTTCTCCATTTGTTGCTTTTTGGACAAGGACATCCCAGCCGGCCAAACCCCCCTTTAACCCGGACGACGCTGGGCCAATTGTGCATTACCTCATGGGTCTCCCGGTCGCGGCCGGCACGGATATCGAACTAGCATCTGTAGCAACGCAGTTTGCACTGCATTGCAGTGTCTTAGACAGCTGTTCCACTCGGGAGGCCCCATCCAGGAAGTTTTTAATGCTGATCATTTGCCTTGCACAAAGTATCAAAATACAGAGAGGTGTTGGCAAGAGTCTATTGTCCTGCTAATAGCCCATAATGGACTATTATAATACATGGCGAGTCTATTGTCCTGCTAATAGCCCATAATGGACTATTATAATACATGGTGAGTCTATTGTCCTGCTAATAGCCCATAATGGACTATTATAATACATGGTGAGTCTATTGTCCTGCTAATAGCCCATAATGGACTATTATAATACATGGTGTCCAGGTCAAGATAACCAAAATATTTCTTTATTAAAGACTATCAGAAAGAATGTTGCTACTTATTTATTTTGATCCAAAGCCATGAATGAGTGAGTCACTCAGCTTTATGGAGGTGCCGAGGCTATATGACTGAGTCACTCAGCTTTATGGAGGTGCCGAGGCTATATGACTGAGTCACTCAGCTTTATGGAGGTGTCGAGGCTATATGACTGAGTCACTCAGCTTTATGGAGGTGCCGAGGCTATATGACTGAGTCACTCAGCTTTATGGAGGTGCCGAGGCTATATGACTGAGTCACTCAGCTTTATGGAGGTGCCGAGGCTATATGACTGAGTCACTCAGCTTTATGTAGGTGCCGAGGCTATATGACTGAGTCACTCAGCTTTATGGAGGTGCCGAGGCTATATGACTGAGTCACTCAGCTTTATGGAGGTGCCGAGGCTATATGACTGAGTCACTCAGCTTTATGGAGGTGCCGAGGCTATATGACTGAGTCACTCAGCTTTATGGAGGTGCCGAGGCTATATGACTGAGTCACTCAGCTTTATGGAGGTGCCGAGGCTATATGACTGAGTCACTCAGCTTTATGGAGGTGCCGAGGCTATATGACTGAGTCACTCAGCTTTATGGAGGTGCCGAGGCTATATGACTGAGTCACTCAGCTTTATGGAGGTGCCGAGGCTATATGACTGAGTCACTCAGCTTTATGGAGGTGCCGAGGCTATATGACTGAGTCACTCAGCTTTATGGAGGTGCCGAGGCTATATGACTGAGTCACTCAGCTTTATGGAGGTGCCGAGGCTATATGACTGAGTCACTCAGCTTTATGGAGGTGCCGAGGCTATATGACTGAGTCACTCAGCTTTATGGAGGTGCCGAGGCTATATGACTGAGTCACTCAGCTTTATGGAGGTGCCGAGGCTATATGACTGAGTCACTCAGCTTTATGGAGGTGCCGAGGCTATATGACTGAGTCACTCAGCTTTATGGAGGTGCCGAGGCTATATGACTGAGTCACTCAGCTTTATGGAGGTGCCGAGGCTGTATGACTGAGTCACTCAGCTTTATGGAGGTGCCGAGGCTATATGACTGAGTCACTCAGCTTTATGGAGGTGCCGAGGCTATATGACTGAGTCACTCAGCTTTATGGAGGTGTCGAGGCTATATGACTGAGTCACTCAGCTTTATGGAGGTGCCGAGGCTATATGACTGAGTCACTCAGCTTTATGGAGGTACCGAGGCTATATGACTGAGTCACTCAGCTTTATGGAGGTGCCGAGGCTATATGACTGAGTCACTCAGCTTTATGGAGGTGTCGAGGCTATATGACTGAGTCACTCAGCTTTATGGAGGTGCCGAGGCTATATGACTGAGTCACTCAGCTTTATGGAGGTGTCGAGGCTATGACTGAGTCACTCAGCTTTATGGAGGTGTCGAGGCTATGACTGAGTCACTCAGCTTTATGGAGGTGCCGAGGCTATATGACTGAGTTACTCAGCTTTATGGAGGTGCCGAGGCTATATGACTGAGTCACTCAGCTTTATGGAGGTGCCGAGGCTATATGACTGAGTCACTCAGCTTTATGGAGGTGTCGAGGCTATATGACTGAGTCACTCAGCTTTATGGAGGTGCCGAGGCTATATGACTGAGTCACTCAGCTTTATGGAGGTGCCGAGGCTATATGACTGAGTCACTCAGCTTTATGGAGGTGCCGAGGCTATATGACTGCGCCATCAACTTGATTATTTAGCAGACACCACTTGCTTTTATATTCAGTCAACACATTTATCTTAATTAAGAAATCATGGAATATAATTTAACATTTTTATTTCTCTTAGAATAAAAACCTTACTGTAACATTCAATCACCTTCTTCATCCCCATCATTCAGTTAATTGAAATTCATTTTTGAAGTTGTGCACAATTATTTGGTTTATGTTGCACATTCATTGTCAGTTAGAGAGACAGTAGCGCCTTGGGACCCAAAAGCATAATCAGTGCTCTAACTCCCCCTTGTGCTTGTCTGGAGTGATGAAGCAGTGACGCAGGGTACCGTACTAAACCACAAATTACCTCCCGCAGCATAATCTCAAAACTTTTAGTTGAGCAACCACTGTATGATGTTGACATGATCAGTCCATATCTGCATACTACAGTAGATATAACATGATTTGATGTCCATTTATCTGTGGTCAATGTCCTTGAGCCTTCTTAGATGGGAACTTCTAATGTAAGTCTAAGGCAGCACCCAAGGGGCTTGCATTTTTGAGCTCTACCTGTAGATTTTGCGGTGACGTAGTGTCCCCATGAGTGACAGAACACTGAGCCAATCACGGCGCAACTAGAGAACATTACCAACACCTACACTCCGTATTTTCCGCTGGCTTTACCACCAACACAGAAAGCACTGAGCTAGGCTGAAACACCTGCATTTTGAAGCTGCCTTAGTCAAGAAATCAAAAAAGAGACCATGTTTGTATGCGGCTTTAAAATATATATATATTTTTTTACATTGTTTGCAAACTGATATATGACACATATTAATGCCAAAATAACATGCAAAACAGGCAAAAACAAACAAAAACATAGTTTTTTTTTATACACAGGTTCTGCCCCGCATGCCTTGAATGGCGTGTCGCCAATGCTGGTTTCACATGAACTAAAACAATTTCTATGTGTATTTACAAGTCCTTCTCCAAACGGATTACTCATTTACCTAGCTATTATCAATAGCTCTTATCCATTTATAAGTTACAGTTCATGGAGGATGGTGTTATTTCTTTAGAGAAAAAGGGAATAACGTTCCATTTACGCACGTTTAACTTGGGTCGGAATCAGGGGCTTGTTGAATAGCTGCTTAAAGAGTTATGGGATATTAGAATTGTCTTGTCCTAACCTGTATATTTTGAACCAAGTCATGTGGGTAAGAAGGAAACCTGACCTTTGACCTGCATTTGTCGAATGGTTTGTGTTAAAGGAATTTAATTCCTATGTTTATCAACCAATTAAAACACTCTGCCCATACATAAGAATTTGTAAGATACTTATCAGCATAAAATGGACAGAAACCAGTCTTAAAATCAATCAATCAATAGCGTTTATTCTCGAGAGTACTGATCATATTATAATTTACATCAGGTTATATAATAAAGATGATGTCATAGGTTTTAATGTCCATCCTCCTCTCGGATACAATGGCAGTACAGTTCACAGCCTCATTACGTTGTCTGCCACCTGTTAGACAATCTACAACCAACCCAAGGTCTCTCCCCTCCCTGGGTAGAGACAGCATTTCCTGTAAGGAACACATCATTCCAGCCTGTCTGAAGATAACTCCATTCTTTCTAATAAGGAACACATTATATTCAGCATTATGATTATAATAAGATTCATTCATCCATACAGTAACATAGTAGTATTCTGTTTAGTTATAATTCTAAGTCAAATGTATACATATTTTAGTCATTAAACACAAAAATCCCGTAACAGTTTGTTACCATGGAAATGTGTTGTGGTTTACGCAAGGTACCACATGTTGGCAAAATTTTGGACTTTGGACACCTATTATATTGTGGCTCAATAAAGTCAGTCTCAGTCTGGGATTTAATATTGAAACAGGATATTCAAAACAGACAGAAAATATATGCAACTTCCATGTGTAGCTGCATTACAAAGCAGTTCAATGCTTATGTTTGGTATACAGTGCCTTCGGAAAGTTTTCAGACCCCTTCACTTTTTCCACATTTTGTTACGTTACAGCCTTATTCTAAAATGGATAAAATAAAAAAATATTCAGCAATCTACACACAATACCCCATAATGAAAAAGCGAAAACAGGTTTTTAGAAATCTTTGCACATTTATTAAAAATAATATAATTTACTTATTTACATTAAGTATTAAGACCCTTTGCTATGAGACTCGAAATTGAGCTCAGGTGCATCCTGTTTCCATTGATTATTCTTGAGATGTTTCTACAACTTGATTGGAGTCCACCTGTGGTAAATTCAATTGAATGGACATGATTTGGAAAGGCACACACCTGTCTATATAAGGTCCTACAGTTGACAGTGCATATCAGAGCAAAAACCAAGCCATGAGGTCGAAGGAATTGTCCATAGAGCTCCGAGACAGGATTGTGTCGAGGCACAGATCTGGGGAAGGGTACCAAAAAAATTCTGCAATATTGAAGGTCCCCAAGAACACAGTGGCCTCCATTATTCTTAAATGGAAGAAGTTTGGAAGCACCAAGACTCCTACTAGAGACGGCCACCGGCCAAACAGAGCAATCGGGGGAGAAGGGTCTTGGTCAGGGAGGTGACCAAGAACCCGATGGTCACTCTGACAGAACTCTAGTGGATATGAGAGAACCTTCCAGAAGGACAACCATCTCTGCAGCACTCCACCAATAGGGCCTTTATGGTAGAGTGGCCAGATGAAAGCCATTCCTCAGTAAAAGGCACATGACAGCCAGCTTGGAGTTTGCCAAAAGCCACCTAAACAGTCTCAGACCATGAGAAACAAGGTTCTCTGGTCTGATGAAACCAAGATTGAACTCTTTGGCCTGAATGACAAGCGTCATGTCTGGAGGAAACCTGGCACAATCCCTACGGTGAAGCATGGTGGTGACAGCATCATGCTGTGGGATGTTTTTCAGCGGCAGGAACTGGGAGACTAGTCAGCATCAATGCTAGATGAACGGTGCAAAGTACAGAGAGATCCTTGATGAAAACCTGATCCAGAGTGCTCAGGACCTCAGACTGGGGCGAAGGTTCACCTTCCAACAGGACAACAACCCTAAGCACACAGCCAAGACAACACAGGAGTGGCTTCGGGACAAGTCTCTGAATGTCCTTGAGTGGCTCAGCCAGAGCCCAGACTTGAACCCGATTTAACATCTCTGGAGAGACTAGAAAATACCAGTGTAGCAATGATCCACATCCAACCTGACAGAGCTTGAGAGGATCTGCAGAAAAGAATGTGAGAAACTCCCCAAATGCAGGTGTGCCAAGCTTGTAGCATCACACCCAAGAAGACTCAAGGCTGTAATCGCTGCCAAAGGTGCTTCAACAAAGTACTGAGTAAAGGGTCTGAATAGTTATGTAAATGTGTTATCTCAGTTTTTTTTTCTCAATACATTTGTAAAAATGTATATAAACCTGTTTTTTCTTTGTCATTATGGGGTATTGTGTGTAGATTGATGAGGAGGGGGAAATGTTTAATACATTTTAGTGTAAGGCTGTAACGTAAGAAAATGTAGACGTCTGAATACTTTCCAAATGCGCTGTATGTATAAAAGTATGTGGACACCCCTTCAAATTAGGGGATTTTGTTATTTCAGCCACACCCATAGCTGGATTATATAAAATCGAGCACAATGCCGTGCAATCTCCATAGGAAACATTGGCGGTAGAATGGCCTTATTGAAGCGCTCAGTGACTTTCAACGTGGCACCGTCAGTTTGTAAAATTTATGTAGTGCTAGCGCTGCCCCGGTCAACTGTAAGTGCTGTTATTGTGAAGTGGAAACATAGGAGCAACAACGGATCAGCCGCGAAGTGGTAGGCCACACAAGCTCACAGAATGGAAAGTCAGCACAAGAACTGTTCTTCGGGAGCTTCATGAAATGGGTTTCCATGGCCGAGAAACAGTACACAAGCCAAAGATCACCATGTGCAATGCCAAGCGTTGGCTGGAGTGGTTTAAAGCTCATCGCCATTGGACTCTGGAGCAGTGGAAACGCATTCTCTGGAGTGAACGCTTCTCCATCTAACCATCTGGCAGTCCGTCGAACGAATCTGGGTTTGACGGATGCCAGGAAAATGCTACCTGCCCCAATGCATAGTGCCAACTGTATAGTTCCTTGGAGGATGAATAATGGTCTAGGGCTGTTTTTCATGGTTCTGGCTAGTTCCCTTAGTTCCATTGAAAGGACATCTTAACGCTACAGCATACAATAACATTCTTGATGATTCTGTGCTTCCAACTCTGTGGCAACAGTTTGGGGAAGGCCCTTTCCTGGTTCAGTATGACAATTCCCCTGTGCGCAAAGTGAGGTCTCTACAGAAATGGTTTGTCGAGATCGGTGTGGACGAACTTGACTGGCCTGCACATAGCCCTGACCTTAACCCCATCGAACACCTTAGGGATAATTTGGGATGCCGACTGCAAGCCAGGTCTAATCGCCCAACATCATAGCCGACCTCACTAATGCTCTTGTGGCTGAATGGAAGCAAGTCCCAGCAGTAATGTTCCAACCTCTAGTAGAAAGCCTTCCCAGAAGAGTGGAGGCCGTTATAGCAGCAAAGGGGGGACCAACTCCATATTAATGCCCATGATTTTGGAATGAGATGTTTGATGAGCAGGTGTCCACATACATGTAGTGTATATCTTATTGAGAAGTAACAGGTTTTCTATCTGTATAGGATGCCTGACATTTTCGCCGATCACTCAAAACATTGAATACTTTAGCAAATATAAATATTTACATTTTAATCATTAAGCAGACACTCTTATCCAGAGTGACTTACAGTGAGTGCACAACCTTTTTGTACGTAATGCTTTTTTTGTACTGTTCCCCTGTAGGAATTGAACCCACGAGCTTGCTGTTGCAAGCACCATGCTCTACCAACTGAGCCACATGGGCTAGAATTTATATTTATTTTAGCACAATGACAAAATCATTTAAATCAGTACAAAAGACACATCTGTTGGTAGGTATTTATTCCAATACATATTCTAATACCCGTGTTGTGAAAATGATGTCACAAATCATTCATCACTGTAAAATGTTTCATTAGGCAGGTACATTAAGATTTACGAAGTTTTATCTTCATATATTTATTTACATCACTGGTATTCCTTACCCTCACTAACTTGTCATTTATAAAATAGCCCAAATGAAATAATTTCATTGTTTGCATCATCGTTATATTATATATTTCCTTAATATATTTTCTTGTCTGTAAGTAATCCAGAGCGTCTAGGTGAACCGGTTGAGCAAATGTTATATTTTCAGAGGAAATTCAATTCCAACCCAACTGTTATCAAATGTTATATCTTTGGCAAAGCCTCTAGGCTAAAACACTGCATTGCTGTTCTGCTGGCTACTAATATTTACATGTAGAAAAATAAGAATGATAAAAGAATGATGCTATACTCCTCTTATGTTGTGTTTTCTTGTAAACACAAAGTAATAAAACAAAGCATAACTGCCATCATTTATGCCCTTTTCCCCCTAAAACAAACTTAAAATGCCCCCCATTCACCATTCTAGCTCCTTATTCACCCTCCAGCTCTTTGATTAGCAGTGGCTCCAGCTCCTTCAGGATCTCATAGAAAATATGTTTTGCTCTGATGCCACTTGCCCTCAGAGGTCCCATGTAGAGTTCCCTCATCTGGTCCTGTGTGGTGCGTTTGGCCATTACTGTATTGTAGCCCTCATCATTGATAATTCTCTTGGCCAGGATTTGATCCAATATGGGCTTCACCAGGCACACTCTCTGGATAAGGTCTGTCCGGTGGAGGTCCACAAAGTGCAGGTCTGAGGCAAAGATTGGTTGCAGGACAATTGCATTTAAACACAATGAAATTCACACATGTAATACACTAAAATCGAAATGAAAACCATGATAAATTGTGCTGAAGCTTGGATGCTACGGAAGATTATTAAAGCCAATTCAAGAGAAAAAAATAAACGGCAAACGGTGGTGGTACTTGTATTTTAGATTTGTCTTGCATGATGGTACTTTAAAAAAGTGGCAATATTTCGAGAATAAACTAGACATTTTATTTCGAGAATAAAGTCAACATTTTGAATATAAAGTCACACTTAGTATTTCAAGATTAAACTAGTGTATCTGGTTAACCGCACGTCTCTCTGGCTCCCTGTTGCTGTCCACGCCACCGTTGAAATGCATGCAGTTTGATGACCTGGTGAAACTATACTTGACAATTGGCTTCAGTAACAAGGAAATACTTTCTCTTTAAGCACATAATAACCAAATGATTATGATTATTAGAACCTGGAAAATGTTGTCCAACAGATTCTTTTTTAGGGGTTGGTAGATCAGCTTTTTATGTTGCAGATAGATTGTAGTCAATGTAATTGTCTGCATCATTTTCAATCCCCCACATATATTTTTTGTTAATATATTCACATACAGTACCGGTCAAAGTTTGGACAAAACTACTCATTACAGGGTTTTTCTTTAGTTTGACTATTTTCTACATTGTAGAATAACAGTGAAGACATTGAAACTATGAAATAACACATATGGAAACATATAGTACCAAAAAGTGTAAAAACAAATCAAAATATATTTCTTATTGTTCAAAGTAGCCACCCTTTGCCTTGATAACAGCGTTGCACACTTTTGGCATTCTCTCAACCATCTTCATGAGGTACTGTAGTCACCTGGAATGCATATCAATTAACAGGTGTACCTTCAGTTGTGTTGTGACAAGATAGGGGTGGTATACAAAATATAGCCCTATTTGATAAAAGACGAAGTCTGTATTATGCAAGAACAGCACAAATAAACAAATAGAAACGACAGTCCATCAATACTTTAACCTCTCTGCGCTACGGATCCCTTTATCATTTTCATCATCATTTTCCTAAACAACCGCTGAATTGCAGGGTGCAAAATATTACTAAAAATATTTATAATCATGCAATCACAAGTGAAATATACCAAAACACAGCTTAGCTTGTTGTTAATCCACCTATCATGTCAGATTTTGAAAATATGCTTTACAGCGAAAGCAATCCAAGCTTTTGTGAGTGTATCAATCAATGCTAGAACAGCTAGCCCCAAATTAGCATGGTCACGAAAGTCAGAAAAGCAATAACATTAATCGCTTACCTTTGATAATCTTCGGATGTTTGCACTCACGAGACTCCCAGTTACACAATAAATGTTATTTTTGTTCGATAAATATTACTTTTATAACAAAAAAACGCCATTTGGGTTGCGCGTTAAGTTCAGAAAACTACAGCCTCGTTCTGTTCGCCGAAAATTCCAAAAAGTATCCGTAATGTTCGTAGAAACATGTCAAATGTTTTTTATAATCAATCCTCAGGTTGTTTTTAACATACATAATTGATAATATTTAAACCGGACCGTAACCTATTCAATAAAAGAGAGAAAGAAAATGGAGAGCTACCCCTCTCGCGCGCAGGAACTAATCAAAGGACACCTGACTAGTTTTGAAAAATCTCGCTAATTTTTCAAAATAAAAGCCTGAAACTATGTCTAAAGCCTGGTCACAGCCCGAGGAAGCCATTGGAAAAGTAATCTGATTGATACCATTTTAAATGGAAGAAAGACGGGAAATGAAACACAGATAAAAAAATAAATTAAAAAAAATCACTTCCGGGTTAGATTTCCTCAGGTTTTCGCCTGCAAAATAAGTTTTGTTATACTCACAGACAATATTTTGACAGTTTTGGAAACTTTGGAGTGTTTTCTATCATAATCTGTAAATTATATGCATATTCTATGATCTGGACCTGAGAAATACCTTGGGAACGTTATTTAAAAATAAAATAAAAATCTGACCCCTAGCGCCAAGAAGTTAAGACATATAGGTCAGTCAATCCGGAAAATTTCAGGAACTTTGAAAGTGTCTTCAAGTGCCGTCGCAAAAACCATCAAGCACTATGATGAAACTGGCTCTCATGAGGACCGCCACAGGAAAGGAAAACCCAGAGTTACCTCTGCTGCACAGGATAAGTTAATTAGAGGTAACTGCACCTCAGATTGCAGCCCAAATAAATGCTTCACAGAGTTCAACAGACACATCTCAACAACAACTGTTCAGAGAAGACTGCGTGAATCAGGCCTTCGTGGTGGAATTGCTGTGAAGAAACCACTACTAAAGGACACCAATAAGAAGAGACTTGCTTGGGCCATGAAACACGAGCAATGGACATTAGACTGGTGGAAATCTGTCCTTTGGTCTGATGTCCAAATCTGATGAATGTGTGATGTCTGCATGTGTGGTTCCCACTGTGAAGCATGGAGGAGGAGGTGTGATGGTGTGGGGGTGCTTTGCTGGTGACACTGTCAGTGATTTATTTAGGAGAGTGATGGAGTGCTGCATCAGATGACCTGGCCTCCACAATCACCCAACCTCAGCCCAAATGAGATGGTTTGGGATGAGTTGGACCGCAGAGTGAAAGAAAAGCAGCCAACAAGTGCTCAGCACATGTGGGAACTCCTTCAAGACTGTTGGAAAATTGTTCAAGGTGAAGATGGTTGAGAGAATGCCAAGAGTGTGAAAAGCTTTCATCGAGGCAAAGGGTGGCTACTTTGATGAATTTGTTTCACACTTTTTTGTGTACTACATGATTCCATATGTGTTATTTCATAGTTTAGATGTCTTCACTATTATTCTACAGTTTAGCAAATGGTAAAAATTAGTAGGTGTGTCCAAACTTTTGACTGGTACTGTATACATTATCTTAATTTCCACAATTAACAAATACAATTCCTAATAATGTAGGCAGTTCATGCAAGGGAGTGTTACCTCTAACCAGGATTGCCATTACAAAAATAATTTTTTTGCAAGCAATTATTATTATAGCAAACAATTATTGTGATTCATCCTATATTGTTCCAAACACCTTTACTCCCTTGCAACAGTTGTGGGATGTATACACACACACAGACAGACCACTCATACACACTCAACCCCTTTCCCCCACAAACAACCATAAACTCAGATGCTCAACAGTTATTCCATCCCAGAGCCCCTCAAGAAAGGGCTTGATTTTTGAATGCATATACAGTTGCAGCTGTTTGAGAAGGCATGCAACATTTAGCAAAAACAGGCATCTGATCTCCTAGGTGATGGAGATCATACTCACCCCCTTCCCCTGAAACACAAACATGCTGGTCCCAGTTGTGACCATTTCCCCAAGCATCTCTGTGCAGTCAGACCTTTGATTATTTTGTGCCACCAAGGCCACAATAATATTCCCCCTCTCTGAATGTCAGAGTGTGACCCCCGCCCCATTTGTTACTGCAGCTAGCACTGCCACTGCCTGGGTGGGGGGACCCCACCGGAATCCCCACCGGTTAGGTGCACGGTTGTCAAGGTTCTCATTAGTAGCTTTGAGAATGTCCTTGTATATTATGCTCTCCCATTTGTATTTGTATTTATTATGGATTCCCATACTCTTCCTGGAGTCCAGCAAAATTAAGGCAGTTTATACAATTTTAAAACATTACAAAACATTCACAGATTTCACAACACTCTATGTGCCCTCAGGCCCCTACTCCACCACCACATATCTGCAGTACTAAATCCATGTGTATGTATAGTGCGTATGTTATCGTGTGTGTGTGTGTGTGTATGTGTGTATGTGTGTGTGTGTGTGTGTATGTATGCGTGCGTCTGTGCCAATGGTTGTGTTGCTTCACAGTCCCCGCTGTTCCATCAGGTGTTTTTATCTGTTTTTTAAATCTGACTTTACTGCTTGCGTCAGTTACTTGATGTGGAATAAAGTTCCATGTAGTCATGGCTCTATTTAGTATTGTGTGCCTCTCATAGTATGTTCTTGACTTGGGGACTGTGAAGAGACCTCTTGTGGCATTTCTAGTGGGGTATGCATGGGTGTCTGAGCTGTGTGCCAGTAGTTTGACATGCATATTATTAATATTAGCTCTCTGTGTACATCCAAGGGCTAGCCATGCTGCCCTGTTCTGAGCCAATTGCAATTTTCCTATGTCCTTTTTTTGTGGAACCTGACCACACGACTGAACAGTAGTCAAGGTGCGACAAAACTAGGGCCTGTAGGACCTGCCTTGCATATTATTTCTTCTTCTTATTAATATTATTATTACTTGTTGTATTCGGCGCATGTGACAAATAAAGTTTGATATGATATGTTGTTAGTTTTCTTAACAGTTTTGGAAACTTTAGAGTGTTTTCTATCCAAATCTACCAGTTATATGCATATCATGTCTTCTGGGCCCGAGAAGCATGCAGTTTACTTTGGGCATGCATTTCATCCAAAATTCAGAATGCTTCCCCCTACCCTAGTGAAGTTAAGACTAGATCATTGTGTTAATATTTCGCAATATGAGCTGGGTAGAGTTGAGACTTTCAAGGCCAACTGAACTGTCGACATGTGATAACTCTGAAACAAAATAACAGGAAAGAGGACTCCCCAACTCAGGTAGGGGGAGTAGCTGTTAGGAATGGCTAGACTTGTAGAAGATAATGAGAGATTATGTGTTAGTATTGTGGAAAAATACAGCCCAACTAAAGAGAGGTGGAGTTTTATCACCTTTTCCACACTGACTTTACGGAATTCAAAACTACAATTCTTGTCTTTCATAATTTGGTCCAATATACTTGGATGTGTAGTGTCAGAGTTTCTACTGGTGTGTGTGTGTGTGTGTGTGTGTGTGTGTGTGTGTGTGTGTGTGTGTGTGTGTGTGTGTGTGTGTGTGTGTGTGTGTGTGTGTGTGTGTGTGTGTGTGTGTGTGTGTGTGTGTGGGAATTATAAAATGGGAATTATAAAATGTTCTCATTTTTGACTTCAGAACGTTCTCTGAATAAAGTATTGATCTATTGCAGACTGAGACTTTGTCTAAATTCTTCTACTAACCCGAGCTTTACAACCTCGGGGGAATTGGTCAAAGCTTAAGTGATTGTTGAGTCGACATCATTGGGATTGAAAATTCTCTTGACATATACTCAGTAATTTTCCATCCAGATTGTCAGACCCCAGTGGCTTGTCATTGTTGATAGACAACAATAATTTTATCACCTTTTCCACACTGACTTTACGGAATTCAAAACTACAATTCTTGTCTTTCATAATTTGGTCCGATATACTTGGATGTGTAGTGTCAGAGTTTGTTGCAGTTATGTAATCCCTAGGTTTTCTTATCTTATCAATGAAAAGTCATTAACTTCACTAGGGTAGGGGGCAGCATTCGGATTTTTGGATGAAAAGCGTGCCCAAATTAAACTTCCTGCTACTCAGCCATAAAAGCTAGAACATGTGTCAGATTTAAAAAAACTTTACGGAAAAAGCACACCATGCAATAATCTGAGTACAGCGCTCAGACACAAAACCAAGCCATACAGATATCCCCCATGTTTTGGAGTCAACAGAAGTCAGAAATAGCATTATAAATATTCACTTACCTTTGATGATCTTCATCAGAATGCACTCCCAGGAATCCCAGTTCCACAATAAATGTTTGATTTGTTCGATAAAGTTCATAATTTATGTCCAAACACCTCCTTTTTGTTAGCGCGTTTAGCCCAGTATTCCAAATTCATGACGCGCGATCACTAGGAGCAGACAAAAAGTCAAAAAGTTCCGTTACAGTCCTTGGAAACATGTCAAACGAAGTATAGAATCAATCTTTAGGATGTTTTTAACATACATCTTCAATAATGTTCCAACCGGAGAATTCCTTTGTCTTCAGAAATGCAATGGAACTCAAGGTAACTCTCACATGAACGCTCGTGGCTCTCTGGGAGAGACCTTACTCAATCTCTCATTCGCCCCCACTTCACAGTAGAAGCATCAAACAAGGTTCTAAAGACTGTTGACATCTAGTGGAAGCCTTAGGAAGTGCAATATGACCCCATAGACACTGTGTATTCGATAGGCCAAGAGTTGAAAAACTACAAACCTCAGATTTCCCACTTCCTGGTGCATTTTTCTCAGGTTTTCGCCTGCCATATGCGTTCTGTTATACTCTGCGACATCATTCAAACAGTTTTAGAAACTTGAGAGTGTTTTATATACATATCTACTAATAATATGCATATATTAGCAACTGGGCCTGAGTAGCAGGCAGTTTACTCTGGGCACGCTTTTCATCCAAATGTGAAAATGCTGCCCCCTATCCCAAACAAGTTAAGGAGAAGTGGATCTAAAATTCCATGCATCACAGTTGTATCTTTTAGCAATGTTTATTATGAGTATTTCTGTAAATTGATGTGGTTCTCTGCAAAATCAATGTTTTGGAACTACTGAACATAACGTGCCAATGTAAACTGATATTTTAGGATATAATTATGAACTTTACCGAACAAAACATACATGTATTGTGTACCATGAAGTCGTATGAGTGTCATCTGACGAAGATCATCAAAGGTTAGTGATTAATTTTATCTCTATTTCTGCTTTTTGTGACTCCTCTCTTTGGCTGGAAAAATGGCTGTTTTTCTGTGACTTGGCTCTGACCTAACATAATCGTTTGGTGTGCTTTCGTCGTAAAGCCTTTTTGAAATCGGACACTGTGGCTGGATTTACAACAAGTGTATCTTTAAAATGGTGTAAAATACTTGTATGTTTGAGGATTTTTAATTATGGGATTTCTGTTGTTTTGAATTTGGTGCCCTGCAGTTTCACTGGCTAGCGTCCCACATACCCTAGTGAAGTTAAAGTAGTTTGCAATATCAGTGGGCTTTGTGATGAATGAGCCATCTGATTCAATGAATGAAGGAGCTAAGTTGTTTTTTTCCCCCACAATTTAATTGAAGGTGCCCCAAAGCTTTTTACTATAATTTTTATATAATTTATCTTTGTTTCATAGTGTAGTTTATTTTTATTTTGTTTAGTCACATGATTTCTTAATTTACAGTACATTTGCCAATCAGTTGGGCTGACAGACTTAATTGCCATACCTTTTGCTTTATCCCTCTCAACCATACAATTTTTCAATTCCTCATCAATCCAAGGGGATTTAACAGTTTTTCCAGTCATTTTCTTAAGACTAGATCATTGTGTTAATATTTCGCAATATGAGCTGGGTAGAGTTGAGACTTTCAAGGCCAACTGAACTGTCGACATGTGATAACTCTGAAACAAAATAACAGGAAAGAGGCCTCCCCAATCTAGGTAGGGGAATAACTGTTAGAAATGACTAGGCTTGCAGAAGATAAGGAGAAATTATGTTAGTATTGTGGAAAAATACAGTCCACCTAAAGGGAGGTGGAGTTTCTACCGATGTTTGTGTGTGTGTGTGTGTGTGTGTGTGTGTGTGTGTGTGTGTGTGTGTGTGTGTGTGTGTGTGTGTGTGTGTGTGTGTGTGTGTGTGTGTGTGTGTGTGTGTGTGTGTGTGTGTGTGGGTGTGGGAATTATAAAATGGGAATTATAAAATGTTCTCATTTTTGACTTCAGAACGTTCTCTGAATAAAGTATTGATCTATTGCAGACTGAGACTTTGTCTAAATTCTTCTATTAACTCGAGCTTTACAACCTCGGGGGAATTGGTCAAAGCTTAAGTGATTGTTGAGTCGACATCATTGGGATTGAAAATTCTCTTGACATATACTCAGTAATTTTCCATCCAGATTGTCAGACCCCAGTGGCTTGTCATTGTTGATAGACAACAATAATTTTATCACCTTTTCCACACTGACTTTACGGAATTCAAAACTACAATTCTTGTCTTTCATAATTTGGTCCGATATACTTGGATGTGTAGTGTCAGAGTTTGTTGCAGTTATGTCATCCCTAGGTTTGCTTATCTTATCAATGAAAAGTTATTAACTTCACTAGGGTAGAAGGCAGCATTCTGATTTTTTGGATGAAAAGCGTGCCCAAATTAAACTTCTTGCTACTCAGCCATAAAAGCTAGAATATGTATCAGATTTTTTTTTAACTTTACGGAAAAAGCACACCATGCAATAAACTGAGTACAGCGCTCAGACACAAAACCAAGCCATACAGATATCCTCCATGTTTTGGAGTCAACAGAAGTCAGAAATAGCATTGTAAATATTCACTTACCTTTGATGATCTTCATCAGAATGCACTCCCAGGAATCCCAGTTCCACAATAAATGTTTGATTTGTTCGATAAAGTTCATAATTTATGTCCAAACACCTCCTTTTTGTTAGCGCGTTTAGCCCAGTATTCCAAATTCATGACGTGCGATCACTAGGAGCAGAAGAAAAGTCAAAAAGTTACGTTACAGTCCTTGGAAACATGTCAAACGAAGTATAGAATCAATCTTTAGGATGTTTTTAACATAAATCTTCAATAATGTTCCAACCGGAGAATTCCTTTGTCTTCAGAAATGCAATGGAACTCAAGCTAACTCTCACATAAACATAGACACTGTGTATTCGATAGGCCAAGAGTTGAAAAACTACAAACCTTAGATTTCCCACTTCCTGGTGCATTTTTCTCAGGTTTTCGCCTGCCATATGAGTTATGTTATACTCTGAGACATCATTCAAACAGTTTTAGAAACTTCAGAGTGTTTTCTATCACAATCTACTAATAATATGCATATATTAGCAATTGGGCCTGAGTAGCAGGCAGTTTACTCTGGGCACGCTTTTCATCCAAACGTGAAAATGCTGCCCCCTATCCCAAACAAGTTAAGGAGAAGTGGATCTAAAATTCCATGCATCACAGTTGTATCTTTTAGCAATGTTTATTATGAGTATTTCTGTAAATTGATGTGGCTCTCTTCAAAATCACCGGATGTTTTGGAACTACTGAACATAACGCGCCAATGTAAACTGAGATTGTAGGATATAATTATGAACTTTAACGAACAAAACATACATGTATTGTGTAACATGAAGTCGTATGAGTGTCATCTGACGAAGATCATCAAAGGTTAGTGATTAATTTGATCTCTATTTCTCCTCTCTTTGGCTGGAAAAATGGCTGTGTTTTTCTGTGACTTGGCTCTGACCTAACATAATCGTTTGGTGTGCTTTCGTTGTAAAGCCTTTTTGAAATCGGACACTGTGGCTGGATTTACAACAAGTGTATCTTTAAAATGGTGTAAAATACTTGTATGTTTGAGGATTTTTAATTATGGGATATCTGTTGTTTTGAATTTGGCGCCCTGCAGTTTCACTGGCTGTTGACGCTAGCGTCCCACATACCCTAGTGAAGTTAAAGTAGTTTGCAATATCAGTGGGCTTTTTGATGAATGAGCCATCTGATTCAATGAATGAAGGAGCCGAGTTGTTTTTTTCCCCCACAATTTAATTGAAGGTGCCCCAAAGCTTTTTACTATAATTTGTATATAATTTATCTTTGTTTCATAGTGTAGTTTATTTTTATTTTGTTTAGTCACATGATTTCTTAATTTACAGTACATTTGACAATCAGTTGGGCTGACAGACTTAATTGCCATACCTTTTGCCTCATCCCTCTCAACCATACAATTTTTCAATTCCTCATCAATCCAAGGGGATTTAACATTTTTAACATCATTTTCTTAATGGGTGCGTGCTTATTAATAACTGGAATAAGTAGTTTCATAAATGCATCAAGTGCAGCGTCTGGTTGCTCCTCATTACACACCACAGACCAGCAAATATTATTTAATCATCAACATATGAAACACTACAAAACTTATTGTATGACCTCTTATACACTATATTAGACCCAGCCTTTAGAACGTTGGTTTTCCTAGATATGGCTACTATATTGTGAACACTACATCCTATGGATCTGGATACTGCTTTAAAGCAAACATCTGCAGCATTAGTAAAGATGTGATCAATACATGTTGATGACTTAATTCCTGTGCTGTTTGTAACTACCCTGGTAGGTTGACTGACAACCTGATCCAGGTTGCAGGCACTGGTTACAGTTTGAAGTTATCTCCTGAGTGGACAACTTGATGATAGCCATTCAATATTTAAATCACCCATAAAATGTACTTCTCTGTTGATATCACATACATTATCAAGCATTTCACACATGTTATCCAGATACTGACTGTTAGCACTTGGTGGTCTATAGCAGCTTCCCACAATATTGGGCTTTAGGTGAGGCAGATGAACCTGTAACCATATTATTTCAACAGTATTTAACATTAGATCGTCTCTAAGCTTTACAGGAATGTGGTTCTGAATATGGACCGCAAAACCACCTCCGTTGGCATTTCTGTCTTTTCGGTAGATGTTATAACCATGTGTTGCTACCACTGTATCATCAAAGGTTTTATCTAAGTGAGTTTCAGAGATAGTCAGAATATGAATGTCATCTGTTACAAGCAAGTTATTGACTTCATGGACCTTGTTTCTTAGGTTACATATGTTAATATGGGCTATTTTAAGCACTTTCCTGGATTGCTTGATTGTTTTTCATGTTTTACTGGGAAGCTTATCAGAGGAAGACTTACTCATGTTATTTACATTGGAGCTGATAGTGCAGGGTGAGCTGCATAAAGTGGTCTTCCTACAATTGCACACCGCCTCAGTGCTAACAGTGTAACTCTGGTTTACAGGCTCATGATTACTGCTTACAATAGCTGTAGGATAAACAGATGTATTCGGTGCAATTAGGGGTACATCAATTAAATTACATATATTGTGTTTGCCAATGCCCTTAAGATCAAGTATATTTGATGCAGCATTATGATGACTCATTGTCACAATGGTAGGGATTAACTGAGCTGGTCTTGGATCATTAAATGCATGGACAGAGTCCAGGAGCCAAGATGATTTGGATGGACTTCCTCATTCCTGTAGAGTATATTCTGTTTCCAGAAGGTGTAAAATGTATCAATAAAAGTGACTCCAGCAGAGCATCAGTAGTCTTTTAGCCAGATGTGTAATGCCAGCAGTCTGCTGAATCTTTCACACCAGCGGCCCAACGATGGTACTGGACCTGAAATTGTTGGCCATTTTTTGGAGTCTTTTAATGCTAAAATCAGTTCTTTAAAATCTACTTTCAAATGTTCCGAGCTAGCCCTCCTGATGTTGTTTGACCCCACATGGACTACGACAGTGTCAGCTCCCGGCATCTGTGGTAGAACAGTCGGAAGCAGCCTTGTTAAATCCTGTACTCGTGCTCCTGAGTAGCACAGGGTTTTTGCCATGGGGACCGAGATGTTTCTCACCATAGAGCTGCCTATGATGACAGCTGGTGATGTGAATGGTCTGGTCTCTCAGGCAGCCTCAGGTTCTGGTGAGGCTGGGAGCTCCGAGGATCTGAACTTGAGGTAGAAGCCACCGGAGTGGGAGACAGAACCGAGGACGAAGACGGAGGTACCTCCGGATCCGATCTTGATTGGGAAGCCACCAAGGATGAAGGAGCCGGAACCTCTGGATCCAGGGCGACAAAGCTGTTTCTGGTCTATGTCAGTTCCGGGCTCAACATCTCCATGGAGACCCCCGTTGCCAGAGGGCGCCTTCTTCGACTTCCATGGCGAGTGACATACCTCCATGGCTGGTTGGTTGGGTTGAGAACAGCTCCTTTCTCCAGGGAAGGGGGAGACCTCTTCGGGGATGGGACCCTGCCTAACACCGGCCAGTCAGCTGTGGAGGGCCGACACGGCAGTGAAACTTCCACCAGACCAGAGTGGCGTCCGGCTACTGGAGTGGAAGAAAAAGACGTGGGTTCCCCAGCAGCGTATGCAGGTTTGCTACTTGCTTGCTTAGAGTAGCTACTTCGCTCCTGTAGTCCTCCGCAAGCATTCAGTTGCTACATTGAAAGTCAACACGGTCCACATTGTCCCGGAACAAAGCAAAGTAAACACAGCTCCTGCAACTCTAGAAACGTTCAATAGCGGCCTCCATTTGAGACCACCGAGCCAGCAAAGCTAGCTGTGCTTTAGCATCACTCCCCCTATACGGAATCTGTCAGGATCCCGGGCCAGATAGCAGCGCTCACAGCAATAGCCCAACAGAGCCGCAGGATTCAAAATAAAATAAAAGTATATAAAAACACTGTCGGCTTTTAAACCGAGGGCTTTAGTTCAGGTTTCGGCGTTCGACAGCGTTCAACAACAACAAACATATGTCGCGCTCTGATGACGTAGATTAGGGCTTTGGCTTGTTTTTAAAATTGTTAAATGTAGTGTTTATTTAAGTAGGAAAATCAGTTAAGAACAAATTCTTATTTACAATGACGGCCTACACCGGCCAAACCCTAATTAGGATAAAGCTGGGCCAACGCTAGGACAACGCTGGGTTGTGTTACAGCCCGAGATCGAACCACGGTCTGTGGTGACGCCTCTAGCACTGCGATGCAGTTCCTTAGGCCGCTGCGCCACTCAAGAGCCCCCTGGCAGGGTAGGACCAACCCGGCCAGACAGGCTCAGAATCTTGAGGGGTTGGTGCTTCTTTAGTACGTCTCTGACCGCATTCATCTTTCTGATTTGGCTGCTTACAGACTACTTACATTAGCCCCATTAAACAGATCACTCAGGTCACTCAGGTGGGTGTCTAGGGTATAGGGTTGGGGACCATTCCATCATGATAGGACAATAAATGAATAAACTATATTTATAATTTATTTTAAAATGTATATCCCATATCTGCACAAAATTGAAAGCTCTCTCTCACAACCCCTTCTCACAAACACACATTGGCTCTGGGATTTGCAACTTTCATCCTTTTTCACTCACTTAGCTCCACACTTTTCCAAACACAAAAACACACACCCCACCTTCCATCACAACACATCCGTACATACCCACATACAGTGCCTTCTATGTCCTCTGTGTTTTATCTCTACCATGTTGATTGAATACTTTTGTGTTCCAGTTCCTTACATTTAAAGATGTATTATTTAGCTAATTATATTTTATTCTAATTTATGAAATACTATAAATGGAAAGTCTAATACTAATTATTTTCCAACATGGTATAGTGGTATAGTGTAGTTGTAATATATATTTTTTAACAATTGTTGTATTTTATAGCTTTTTATATGGTTAGTATTGAGTGTTCCATTATTTGACTGCTCTATGGGAACTTTGTAATATTTAAAGTAACCATCGAGTAGTCTTTGTGTCTCGGAACATTTGGTTATCAATATACAGTTTATCGACTACGAGAGCTACACGTTTCACTTTTAATCTATTCTCCTTAAAGATTGGGTACAGAACTTTGCGCAGTTCTTCAATTTCCTTCGGGAACTGATCATTCATGCCTATTTTAGTGTCTGCAAGTCCTTTACCCAGGCTTTTAAAAATTATTTTATCTTTAAAGAAAGCAAATTTGGCAACGATTGGGTGCTTATATCTCTGTACTCTCTGTCCAAAATGGTGTACACGTTTGAGTTGGATTTTGTTGACAGCTTCGTGTGGGATCTGAAGCGCTGTAAGGAGGAACTCCCTCACTACACCCTCAGGAACTTCTCCTTCTTTCTCTTGGATACCAGTAAGTACCAGATTTACTCTCGTATATCTAGTCTCTAAACTTTTCTCCGAAAGATGTTCTCCTTTTAAGTTCAATAACGTCGGTTTCAATCCGTTTCAAAGTCCCTTTTAGCTTGTTTGTTTCTTTCTCCATTGTCGCAGCTTTTGCGTCACTCATCTCGAGACTCGCCTTCAACTTCCAGTTTGTCATTTATCGATTTTAACAGATCGGTTTCCACCCTTGCCATTCCCAGTGGTGAAAAACTTTAATCGTCTGTGTCCGTCGAGGAGTCGCGTTTTCTTTTGGAGATTGGTTCTCCTTGTTTTACTCTCCATCATGTTTGGGCGTTACTTGTTTTCATAATGTTTGTTGATATATTTCTCTAGCCTTATGATTTGTTTTGTGTTGTTATCCAGATGGAAGTTTTTTACCCACCAGTATGTGAAGTGTTAATATTTAGTCTAACTTACATATATTGAATATTATGTTTTCATCTTGAGGTGATCTGCACTGCTGTGTTCAGTCCACCATCTTCTTTCCTTGGACCATTTCAGGACGAGGAACTGTGGTTACATACATAGGGTTGTATGTGTATGCAGATGTGTATGCAGCCAAATGGCCATCAATCTAATTATCTAATACATTTGTTCAAACAGGCATCACTGCGCACTCACGCTTATCAATCTAATGATCTAATAAATCGCACGCACACGCAAGCACACACACACCAAGTGTGTCGAAATATTGCCACTTTATTTCCGAAATATTGCCTTTTGTATTCTCTAAATATTGCCAATTTATTTTACGAAATATTGCCTTTTGTATTCTCTAAATATTGCCAATTTATTTACGAAATATTGCCTTTTGTATCCTCCAAATATTGCCACTTAATTCACAAAATGTAATTTTGACTATATTATTCTGGAAATCTTGTCACTTTCTTCTCCAAATATTTCCACTTATTTTTAAAGGAGTATTATGCAAAAAACAATCATCCAAGTACCACCCATCACTGTTTATTTTTTTATTGTCTTCACTTGTCCCTAATAGGCATCCATAGAATGCAGATGGGATCCAAGCTGAATGAAAAATAATTTAGTTTAGGATCTTCTAATGTTTACAGGAATGTTACAGCACTTACTTTGTGAATTCTGAGGGGTTTTGTGTCTGTAGTCAGCTGGGGGAAAAACACACACGAAATTAAATTATTATTATAATCTTTGACTTTAACTGACTGTCTGTTGAGACACTGATCTTTTTGGCATAATATTTTTCTGACCTCTTCGTATTGTGTGATCCCAGACGATTTCCCCCTCCACATCACTGATTAGCTTCATACCGAAGTCAACATCTGCGTCTTCCATGAACACCTCAAAGAAGTTTGGTGTAGTGTTGTCATATCTCAGCTTCATTTTCTGTGGAGGCAGTAGGTGAGAGAGAGTTGTTTTTTTGGTAGTTTTTTTAGGATATTAAAATTGCTATTGCTTTTTGAATTAGATTGATATTCTGTGGGAGCTCAAACCATACAGGAGGTTTAACTTCAGCAGAAGGAGGCGACGTTGTGAGGCTGAACCAATCCTTCATCCGAAGGGACTTCACTGGTTGTGGTTTTCTGATACTCCTGTATCCATAAGACTGCTCCTTTTTCTTCATTGCCTGAAGAAGCATAAGCCGACA
Source organism: Salvelinus namaycush (assembly GCF_016432855.1). Lineage (NCBI taxonomy): Eukaryota > Metazoa > Chordata > Actinopteri > Salmoniformes > Salmonidae > Salvelinus > Salvelinus namaycush. The sequence continues at coordinate 18,561,179 of NC_052342.1, read as the reverse complement.
TATTCATACATTACATTTAGTTGGATTTTGTAGTTTGAAACAGATTTCAATGAATTAATTATATAACATATTCTAAACTAAAGAATCTAAGGCAACCATGAGAATAACTGCTGGGAGATGTTGACACAGCAACACCATATCGGACTCTTACCCCCAAGATTTCCTAACACCACAGGTGTTCCAGTACTGCTAATATTTAGGTGCAGGAGCTCCACAATACTTTTGAGCTAATATTCTATAAGAGGAACAGGATCTCAATAGTAGAACATTTGAGGTGCTGGTAGTCAGCTCCGGTGAGCTCCTGCCCAGGTCAAGCACTGAATAGGAGCTTGGCTATGTCTAGACAATTATACACTGTATATTAAATGTCAATTTTATAAATCCACGGATATTATCTGCATTGATAACATTGAGAGATGATTTAACCACAGAGGTGAACAATAAGTGGAAATAACCTTTTCTACTGAAGAATCACAGGGAACTAGATATGCATGTAGCGTGAGGAATGCTGTCTTGGCCTGGTAGAGCAGCAAGTCACAGTGGGCTTTCAGCGGAAAGCCAGATCTCACGAGAACTCCTTTTGCAGAGAAGGTTGGATGGACGATCTTGACGTGGAAGCGGGTGACTTCATCCACTTGTTCTACGGACACACCACAGTCTTCTACATGTAGAACTCTCACTTTCTCTTTAAAGGAGGGATCATCGCCTGCAGAGATAAAAACAGGCACATTTGCATAAACATCAGGTTGACATCAACAACAAGGCTTTTTAAAAGTAGTTTGCATCAGTTATATTTGAATTATAAACATATACGCCCATACCGAAACAGGCAAAATGTGGCAGATGCACTTCTTCCAGTTCTCCTGAAATGACTGTGACATCCAATAGGGGGCCTCCTTGCTTGTACCCCAAGCTTTTCATCATTGCACTGTGAGGTTCCCAGGAGCTGAATTGATACTTCAGATTGACATGGTCTTTACATACCCACCGGAGCCCTGATACTCTGCACTCGTAGCGCCCCAGGCGAGACATGCTAGGGATGCCATGATAAGAAGACAGAATGGATTTAGTAAGTAAGTCATGTATTTAATTGTTTATCAGCAGTTGACAAACATCATAATGGTTACTTTACTTTGTTAAACATTTCTGTAGATCTTCACATACTGTATTTCCTAAGTTTTTACAAGTAGTTCAACAAATTCTATAAAGTCAGACTTTCTTTAAATAATGGATAGGAGGTTTATTCCATCTAGTTACTGTTATCCTAAGACAGAATTGTTGGGTAGCAAAACTTAAAGCTTTTATCATACGATATATGGTGAGGGACTAATACAATCCAGGAGTGTACCTGAACATTGGGCCTTCTTCAGTGAAGACCGCAGGTTCAACCTGAACCCAGTTGGTAGATTCCTGAATAAGAGAACATTGATCTCTGGTTATCACAGATGATCAAACTGTATTTACAACATAATTTTTAAAACATTGTAGTGTGAAGGTTCTACTTTGCACTTTGAAGGGTTTCTTTGCCTTCACTTTTGTAAACCTTATTCTATACATTTATTTTTACTTGAATGAAGAATGGTTTCTGATTTGAAATATACACTCTTAGAAATAAAGTAGCTAAATTAAACAATATAGGGTTCTTTGGTTGGTCCCCATAAGGGAACCCTTTTTTTGTGATGGGTAGAATCCTTTGCAGAGGGTTCTACCTAAAACCCTCTATGTAGGGTTCTTCATATAACCCCCTGTAAATCGTTCTACCTAGAACCCTCTATGAACGGATCTACTAAGAACCCCCTTTTATTTTTGGAGGGTTCTTCCTAGAACCCTCTATAAATGGTTCCACCAGCCTTAACCAATGAAACTTTTTATGACAATACATTACATATATCATAAGGCCTTTCTTTGAATGCCTAGTTATACAATAACACAGTGGTGGTAGGAAACTCCTGGTTTACAGGCCACATCAGGCCTGCAAGCCACATTATGCTCACTTGCAAAGTGATGCGTAATTCTAATTGGAATCCAGCCAGAGTGAGGATATCCAACAATTCGAATTTGTATCACCCACAACCTGCATTCAGAATAACTGTCAGGGTAGGGAATATTGATAAATGAGACTAAATCTAAACTTGAACAACCATCCCAGTAACGGGTGCAATAAGTCCAAGGACTAACAGACTGTATTAGTTTAGGAAAATGTATGTTATTTTTCTTTTTGTAGCACAAGATTAATCAACCAATCAATGTACATGCAAAAACACAGGTTTTGAAACAAACAATTCTGAAAATCAACCGGCAATAGAATATGCTGGGAAATATGATATTGATGGGCGCGGTTTTTAATGTTCTACTCTACATAGAGGAAAAATGACAACCACTCAACTGGTTATTAATATCAACACTGGGGTTATTTTACACCACTATGTCAGTTACATGTCAAATGATTAAAGGGAATACCAGATATATGCACAAATATTCCCATATAGGTTTACTCACACCTAACTTTTTAAACTCCTGAAGTTAAAGTTTAAACACTGAGGTAAACACAAATGTCCAGGCACTATCTAAAATAAAAATGCACAATAAATAAACTAATTCAGATTCAGAAGGGGTTCTGTGTAGAAGGTTTCTTGCCTTCCAAAGAAACCTTCTTGCCTTTAAAAAATATCTAAATATACTTTTCTTCCAAAAACGGTTCTTTGCATGTTAATGGTTTTACGTAGAACCCTTTGCCTTACAAATATCCATTGTCTCCCAAAAAGGGTTCTTCAGATGACAAGTGTTGTTGGTAGAACCCTACCCCTCCACAAAGAACCCTTTTATAATCCTGCTGTCAATTGGGTAATTCCATCTGAAAATGGAGCAACATGTTTTGGATTTTCCCACCATATTTTCTTATTTTTCATGAAAACAATTTATATTCATGAATACCGAGCACAGTCAACATAGGTGGTGGTAAAGAATTTGTATTTGTCAAACACTTATCTACTACTATTGTACGGTCTATGAATACTGTAACGAACATTAACTCACCATGACATTGGCACAGGTTGTGCAACTTCTCACAGGCCCTGGGGACAGACACATCAATCAGAAAATCAAGTACACAAAGTACTAACTACTGTGTTAATACAGTTGTGGCCAAAAGTTTTGAGAATGACACAAATATTAATTTTCACAAAGTCTGCTGCCTCAGTTTGTATGATGGCAATTTACATATACTCCAGAATGTTATGAAGAGTGATCAGATGAATTGCAATTAATTGTAAAGTCCCTCTTTGCCATGCAAATTAACTGAATCCCCAAAAAACATTTCCACTGCATTTCAGCCCTGCCACAAAAGAACCAGCTGACATCATGTCAGTGATTCTCTCGTTAACACAGGTGTGAGTGTTGACGAGGACAAGGCTGGAGATCACTCTGTCATGCTGATTGAGTTCGAATAACAGACTGGAAGCTTCAAAAGGAGGGTGGTGCTTGGAATCATTGTTCTTCCTCTATCAGCCATGGTTACCTGCAAGGAAACACGTGCCGTCATCATTGCTTTGCACTAAAAGGGCTTCACAGGCAAGGATATTGCTGCCAGTAAGATTGCACCTAAATCAACCATTTATCGGATCATCAAGAACTTCAAGGAGAGCGGTTCAATTGTTGTGAAGAAGGCTTCAGGGCGCCCAAGAAAGTCCAGCAAGCGCCAGGACCATCTCCTAAAGTTGATTCAGCTGCGGGATCGGGGCACCACCAGTACAGAGCTTGCTCAGGAATGGCAGCAGGCAGGTGTGAGTGCATCTGCAGGAACAGTGAGGCAAAGACTTTTGGAGGATGGCCTGGTGTCAAGAAGGGCAGCAAAGAAGCCACTTCTCTCCAGGAAAAACATCAGGGACAGACTGATATTCTGCAAAAGGTACAGGGATTGGACTGCTGAGGACTGGGTTAAAGTAATTTTCTCTGATGAATCCCCTTTCCGATTGTTTGGGGCATTCGGGAAAAAAGCTTGTCCGGAGAAGGCAAGGTGAACGCTGCCGTCAGTCCTGTGTCATGCCAACAGTAAAGCATCCTGAGACCATTCATGTGTGGGGTTGCTTCTCAGCCAAGGGAGTGGGCTCACTCACAATTTTGCCTAAGAACACAGCCATGAATAAAGAATGGTACCAACACATCCTCCGAGAGCAACTTCTCCTAACCATCCAGGAACAGTTTGGTGATGAACAATGCCTTTCCCAACATGATGGAGCACCTTGCCATAAGGCAAAAGTGATAACTAAGTGGCTCGGGGAACAAAACATCGATATTTTGGGTCCATGGCCAGGAAACTCCCCAGACCTTAATCCCATTGAGAACTTGTGGTCAATCCTCAAGAGGCGGGTGGACAAACAAAAACCCACAACTTCTGACAAACTCCAAGCATTGATTATGCAAAAATGGGCTGCCATCAGTCAGGATGTGGCCCAGAAGTTAATTGACTCTTTGCATCAACTTCATGTAATTGTCAAAAACAATGTTGGCAACCTGTAGATAACCAAATAGTCCTCTGTTGTTAAAGATGTGTGAGACTTTGGTCATACCATCATCTTGCATGTCTGCTCCTTGCTCATTTTCAGCAGCCCTTTCCACATCTTTGAAAGCCTCAAAGGCATTTACTGCCAGTTGCAAGATGTCTTGTGCAGAGATGGAAGGATCATGGACCCTGCTCTTTAAATGTGTCTTGTATACTTGCCCCAGAGTGCCCCAGAACATTGATATTTTGGGTCCATGGCCAGGAAACTCCCCAGACCTTAATCCCATTGAGAACTTGTGGTCAATCCTCAAGAGGCGGGTGGACAAACAAAAACCCACAACTTCTGACAAACTCCAAGCATTGATTATGCAAAAATGGGCTGCCATCAGTCAGGATGTGGCCCAGAAGTTAATTAACAGCATGCCTGGGCGGATTGCAGAGGTCTTGAAAAAGAAGGGACAACACTGCAAATATTGACTCTTTGCATCAACTTCATGTAATTGTCAATAAAAGCCTTTGACACGTATGAAATGCTTGTAATTATACTTCAGTATTCCATAGTAACATCTGACAAAAATATCTAAAGACACTGAAGCAGAAAACTGTGTGTAAATTAATATTTGTGTCATTCTCAAATCTTTTGGCAACGACTGTACAGTCTTAATTTCCTGGTACACAAAGCAATGTAAAATCAATGATATGACAAATATCATAAGAATTATATTTAGTGCTAACAATAATCTCTATGAGATGAGTCACAAATACTCCCAGCATCACTGTTTCCCCTGTGTAGATTGGTGGTGATGGGTTCTGAGTTCTAAACTTGAAAATATGAAGTATCTGTATTCATTTCACTGAGGGAGAGAGGGGAATGTAGAACGTTTACATTCAGTCAGAATATGTTATTGTTAGACATCAGGGATCCTATGGGAAGAAGAATGGCCACAGTCTGGTACAAGTCAACATGACAGTCGTGAGTTGGGGAGAAGTGAGGAATTTGAGCAGAGGTCAGGTTAGGTCAGATGAAGTGAGGAAGAACAGATATCACAAAAATTCTGTCTAGCAACAGAGGTGTATTGGCTGTTCAGAGGTGTAAGGGTAGGAGCAAAAACGTAAATGAACTTGAGTGAGAGACAATAGAGATGAAAATGAGAAATATAGGACTATACAGTAACTGTCTTACCGTCTTTGATCGATTTGATGTCAGGTACTTCCAACATTTTACGAGGTACCCCCCCTGTCATCCTATCTGAATGAAAGAAATGTCCGTGATGGGATGGGTACTGTATGCCATAGGCCACAGGACCTCTAATGGTGAAGCCTAGGTAGAAGCAGACGTCTCCAGGCTTCCAAACTTTGCTTTGTTGGTCGGCACAAACTTCAATATCCTTGCCATCAACTCGCGCAAACACCCTGTGTCTTCTAACCACTCCATTGACTGGAAGAAGAAGGTCCTGGACACTGGGTTCTCTCCACACCTCACCACTGCTCCACTTTTGAGAGATAAAGTCTGGCCTTGCCTCTGGCCTTGCCATTGGATTCTCCTCTACCAATAGGTTGTCTATTTTTGATCTATGAACCAGTCTGCTCAAACCCTCACCCCGTCCCAGGAAAATAAGGGGGCGAAGGTACCTTGAGCGAAGATGCTTCTTGTATGTGTTGTTGTAGGAGTCTTGCATCTCCAGAACACATTTGTTGAGGTCAATATTGAATCCCATTTTCTTATGCTCCTCGGGCCAGAACAGCAAAAGGACTAAGAGGTAAAACTCTGGAGTTTGGTTACCGAAATTAGCCAAAAGATTTCTCTCCAGAATGCTTCTTAGGATTGGCAAAGGGGTAAGCATTGGAGATGCTGCTTCCACTTTGCTTAAGATGATGTTGGCAAGGATGAAGTTTTGGGCAGCTTTGTTCTCACCACCACCATCTTTCTTTTTTTCACATTCTTGTATTTCCTCCCACAATTTTGTTATTCGGCTCAAGTTAGATTCATCATAGCCCTTATCAAGACAGCAAAGCAGTCCAGGGAAGGCAATGGCCATTTCCTCTTTGAGCTTCTGGAGGGGTACATCTATTGCAGACTCTGAGTGTATAGGTGTGCATGTCCCCACATATTTGCAGTAGCAGTTCTTGACATCAGTCTGAAAGTAATGCGGTTCATTTTTTTTAATGTTGGGCTTGGAGTACGTCAGGTAACCATCAAAAAACTCACATTTCCTCTCCACCTCATCCCTGAGGCTGCTGATGAGTGGCTTGTACTTGAAGAGCTTTTTTTGTCCGATTGATATGAAAAAGGAGTCAGCTGATATTTCCATGGTAAGGACCTTTTGCCAGTTTTTGTCAAGAGAGACAAGCGAGTCAAAAACAATGTTGGCAACCTGTAGATATCCAAATAGTCCTCTGTTGTTAAAGATGTGTGAGACTTTGGTCATACCATCATCTTGCATGTCTGCTCCCTGCTCATTTTCAGCAGCCCTTTCCTCATCTTTGAAAGCCTCAAAGGCCTTTTCTGCCAGTTCCAAAATTTCTTGTGCAGAGATGGAAGGATCATGAACCCTGCTCTTTAAATGTGTCTTGTATACTTGCCCCAGAGTGTCAGCAACAAATGAATTCTTAGGATCTCTGTCTTTTGCTATTTTTGCCCACTGCTCTCCTACACCATATTCACTCATCCTAAGGCAAAAGAAACGAGCAAGAGCTTGAGGAAAAAATGGGTTTTGTGTGATTTTTTCTGAAGCTAATCGCAAAACAGATACACAATTGCTTTTGGATTCTTTGGCTTCAATATCGAGAATCAACCTGGAAAACTTGTCTGTCCTCTCTTCTCCCATTTCCCTTTTTGTTAGCTTGTTTTGTAAAACATATTTTTGGGAAAACAGATCCTGTGTTTCATTTCCTGTATTCTGCTGATGGTCCACTGTGATTTCCCTCTTAGTTAGCATGTCTTTGATGACAGGCATCAAATGTTGCTGCACCTCTTCTCCACAAAAGTCTGTCAGAAAGTTCCTTGCTGTATCACTCCTGGTCACACCTGCCGTAGCCAGTAACTCAACACACTGCTGTGCAATCAGTGAGTGAGCCATGCAGACATGTTTGTCTTGTCCCTGTCGTGCAGGGAATGTCACTATCAGCTGAGTGAAAGGCTCCATTCGCTGCTCAAAGGAAGGTCCTCCATAAATGGGATCTGGAGGACCAAGGAATGCCTGACATTGAGACTGCAGAAGGTGGGATCCAGGGACGTAGGCATTCACCAGTGATAAGAATGCAAGAAGTTGGGAATTTTTAGGTCTTCTTTTTTTCCTGACATCTAAAAAGGCACATGTTTCTTTAACATAATCTCTGCAAAAATTGGATTGCATTATGTTAAAGCCATGAAACTGTTTGTGTTCATTAATGTAGCTTCGACTGATCTCAATCTGTTTCTCCTCAAACTGTTGTTTCTCTTCTTCAGAAAGTTCCATCCTGAGAATAACATGTCTTGATTTGTTATGGTACTCTTGTTTGATAACTGCCTTACGCACACAGTTTAAAAGGATGACCACAGGCATGTGGGTCGTGATGTTTCTCTCTGCAGTCTCTTTCATGATGGCATCCTGCAGATTCTCCAGAATACGCTCATCTTCCAGCAGTAAGAGCACAGTGTTCTGCTGGCCTTGACCGCCTGCAGTGAAAAGGTGAATCACCTGCTTGGCGATAGCGGTGATGTCTGAGGTAGGGCCTGTTAGAACAGCACATCTCAGTGTTTTCCTCATGTCCCAGAGCACCTGCATGGCCAGAGTTGTTCCTCCGCTGCCTGGCTGATGCAGCAGATTCATGGTAGAAGTCAGATCACCCTTACACTGTTTCTTAATATTTTCCATCAGTTCAGTGTAACCGTCTCTTTTGATAAAGGGGGTTGTTTTATCAGCTGACGTTGCCCTTTCAGCCCAGTAGAAGTTAAGCCATTGAGGTGGGGCTCCTCTGTAAAAATCTACCTCGGTCTTCTTAGCTACTGCGGAGTCTATGTCCTCTTCTTCAAATGCATTTGCGTACAAAACATCCAGAAGTGAAATGGAATCCCTGATTTCACTTCCAACATAACTTTCATGACCACGGGCATTGGACGGGGATGACCCCGTGTTGTGTGCCATCTTTGTTGTCTCCCGTCCCAAGCTTAACCAGTGTTCTGTATATTAGTTGTACTTCATGTGGTGGTATGGACTCTGAGAAAGGAGACAATAATGTTTCAGTAAGAATGTTGAAGGTCATTAATGGTTATAAACAAAAGGCTGATTACAGTATATCTTTGACTTTTTTGGAGTTTCATTTATATAGCTGATGATTTGGACATTGGTTGGACTTATCTACTGACACTGCATGGAGCTGACAAATACAGACTGTGTTTTGCTTCTTGTTGCTACCCTCTAATAAATAGGCATCTATTGTAGCAACCCAACACCTAGCGACCTTGTGAAGAGGTTTGGATCTCTTCATGTAATGGCTAAGGTGTTGGGTTGAAAGTCGTGGGACCCGGGGTCATGTCCCGGGCAGGGCTACCCCCGAATCCGGTGCATTGGTGTCAGAAGTTGGATGGCACCTGAGGCCATCGGAGGGGCGTGTACACATGAGGGACGTGGTATAGGGAAGCATGGGGACACACTCTCCCAAGGAACAGGGAAGTGTTGTGAACTTAAACCAACATCTAACGATGGCTGGGTTGACAGTCATGTGACTGTCCGGAAATCCAGACATGTTTTGTGCTAAAGTTCCACTCCTTGAGCTCTGTGTCATACAGTGGCAAGAAAAGGTATGTGAACCCTTTTGAATTACCTGGATATCTGAATAAATTGGTCATAAAATTTGATCTGACCTTCATCTAAGTCACACACACACAGTGTGCTTAAACTGATAGCACACTAACAATTTAAGTTTTCATGTCTTTATAGAACACACCATGTAAACATTCACAGTGCAGGGTGGAAAATGTATGTGAACCCTTGGATTTAATAACTGTTTGACCTTCCTTTGGCAGCAATAACCTCAACCAAACATTTTCTGTAGTTGCGGATCAGACTTGCACAACGGTCAGGAGGAATATTGGACCATTACACTTTACAAAACTGTTTCAGTTCAGCAATATTCGTGTGATGTCTGGTGTGAACCTCTCTCTTGAGGTCATGTCACTGCATCTTAAGAAGAATCTTAGAGTGTCAGCTAAAGACTTAAAGAAATCTCTGGAACATGCTAACATCTCTGTTGACAAGTCTACGATACGTAAAACACTAAACAAGAATGGTGTTCATGGGAGGACACCACGGAAGAAGCCACTGCTGTCCAAAAAAACTTTGCTGCACATCAGAAGTTCGCAAAAGAGCACCTGGATGTTCCAAAATATTCTGTGTACAGATGAAATTAAAGTTGAGTTGTTTGGAAGGAACACACAGCACTATGTGTGGAGAAAAAAAGGCACAGCACACCAACATCAAAACCTCATCCCAACTGTAAAGTATGGTGGAGGGAGCATCATGGTTTGGGTCTGCTTTGCTGCAACAGGGCCTGGACAGTTTGCTATCATCGACAGAAAAATGAATTCCCAAATGTATCAAGACTTTTGGCGGGAGAATGTAAGGCTATCTGTCTGCCAGTTGAAGGTCAACAGAAGTTGGGTGTTGCAACAGGACAACGACCCAAATCAAAAATACACCTTCTGGAGTGGCCCAGTCAGAGTCCTGACCTCAACAGGTTAACCTCATTGAGCATTCTGAGCTGTGCACTTGCAGTCATCTTTGCAGGACGGCCAGTCCTAGGGAGAGTAGCAACAGAGCTGAACTCTCCATTTTTAGACGATTGTTTTACAGTGGACTGATGAACATCAAGGCTTTTAGAGATACTTTTGTAACCTATTCCAGCTTTATGCAAGTCAACAATTCTTAATCTTAGGTCTTCTGTGATCTTTTTTGTTTGAGGTATGGTTCACATCAGGCAATGCTTCTTGTGAAAAGCAAACTCAAATTTTGTGAGTGTTTTGTAAAGAGCAGGGCAACTCTAACCAACATCTCCAATCTCATCTCATTGATTGGACTCCAGGTTAGCTGACACCTGACTCCAATTAGCCTTTGGAGAAGTCATTAGCCTTGGGGTTTCCAACCTACACTGTGAAATTTTAAATGATGTATTCAAAACAGACAAGAGGAATACAATAATTTGTGTGTTATTAGTTTTAGCACACTGTGTGTGTCTATTGTTGACCATCTATTGTAGACGGTCAGATCAAAATCAGGGTGTAGATCAGCTTTAAAATTACACACATACCCACATATACATAAATATACATTGATACACATACAGTATATATACTGTATATAGTATATTTATACTGTATATAGTATATATATACTGTATATAGTATATATATATATATATATATATATATATATATATATATATATACTTTACAAATATATTTTCCTTCATTATTTCGCACAACTTGCAAAGAAAAAGCCATATCTCAGACTGGCCAATAAAAAGAAAAGATTAAGATGGGCAAAATAACACAGACACTGGACAGAGGAACTCTGCCTAGAAGGCCAGCATCCCGGAGTTGCCTCTTCACTGTTGACGTTGAGACTGGTGTTTTGCGGGTACTATTTAATGAAGCTGCCAGTTGAGGACTTGTGAGGCGTCTGTTTCTCAAACTAGACACTGTAATGTACTTGTCCTCTTGCTCAGTTGTGCACTGGGGCCTCCCACTCCTCTTTCTATTCTGGTTAGAGACAGTTTGCTCTGTTCTGTGAAGGGAGTAGTACACAGTGTTGTACCAGATCTTCAGTTTCTTGGCAATATCTCGCATGAATAGGCTTCATTTCACAGAACAAGAATAGACTGACGAGTTTCAGAAGAAAGTCTTTTGTTTGTGGCCATTTTGAGCCTGTAATCAAATCCACAAATGCTGATGCTCCAGAAACTCAACTAGTCTATAGAAGGCCCGTTTTATTGCTTCTTTAATCAGAACAACAGTTTTCAGCTGTGCTAACATAATTGCAAAAGGGTTTTCTAATGATCAATTAGCCTTTTAAAATGATCAACTTGGATTAGCTAACACAACGTGCCATTGGAACACAGGAGTGATGGTTGCTGATAATGGGCCTCTGTACACCTATGTAGATATTCCATTAAAAAATCTGCCATTTCCAACTACAATAGTCATTTACAACATTAACAATGTCTACACTGTATTTCTGATCAATTTGATGTTATTTTATGGACCAAAAATGTGCTTTTCTTTCAAAAACAAGGACATTTCTAAGTGACCCCAAACTTTTGAACAATCTATTTTCCAATAGTTATATATTGCTTGTTTTTAGTCCTGTTCTTCCTCTAACTTCCACCTCTCCCATCTATTGCTAATGTCCATCCAGTTTGATTTCTATTTGCCATTTACTTTTAACTGTGCTATTTCATAAAAGTTCTGAACCTATATACATTTTACAGACACAGTATATTTTACATTTGTTATCTTGTTGTTATTAGTCCGACCCTTCAGCTCAGTTCAACCCCTCCCATCTATCTCTTAATTAACACCATCCATATTGGATTTCTATTTGCCATATCTTTTTCAACTGTGCTGTGATGCTTCACAAAAGTACTGAACCTTTCTATTCTCATAGTTTCTACAGATTGTAAATTAATAACGATATAATAATTTTAGCAAAAAGGTATATAACAATGTCTTGGTTGCAAGAATTTTGTATAGTAATTTAAATCGAAAAATTCAAAGTTTTGAATCTGGCGACGTTTTTTGTGTCAGTTCATAAACCATGTGCCATGGAATCGGTACATCGAAAATATCTTCCCAACTATTTTGCAATCTATATGGCACAGCTGTCAATGTTTTGGTTCTTAAATGAAACTGGTATATTTATCACAACCAATTTTGGTCTTTAATGCAGGGCCGACAGATAAGTTCCTCACTTTTCCTCCTTCCACTTGCCTCTTCCATTTTTGCGGTAATGCTGCAATTAGTTGGTTGTAATTTTGAGTAGAGCAGACATTTCCATATATGTGTGTTAGATGCATGTGTGACATAACTCCACCAGTTATATTTATGATATAATTTACAAAGATTATACTTTGTAAAAAAAAAATGATTGAAAAATATAGTTTTTTTTATATCTATTATATCATAGTATATTTGAGTTTAACCACCATATTTGTTGTATTATTTGTTCTGTCTTTTCTGGTGGATTAAACTGAAATTGAAAACAACCTTCTATGGCGTGTTTAAAAAATAACGCCCTGATCTGTTTCACCTGTTCCTGTGATTGGCTCCACCCCCTCCAGGTGTCGCTTATTATCCCTGGTGTATTTATCACTGTGTTCCCTGTCGCTCTGTGCCAGTTCGTCTTGTATGTTTAGTCAAGTCAACTAGCGTGTTTTTCCCCGTACTCCTTTTGCTATTCTCCTTTTTCTAGTCCTCCTGGTTTTGACCCTTGCCTGTTTTCTGGACTCTGTACCTGTCTGCCTGACCATTCTGCCTGACTTGATCATGAGCCTGTCTGCCACTCTGGACTCTGATCTGGTTTTGACCGTTTGCCTGTCCACGACCATCCTCTTGCCTACCCCTTTAGATTATTAAACATTGCAAGACTCCAACCACCTGCCTCCTGTGTCTGCATTTGCGTCTCGCCTTGCATCTTGATACATTGTTACTAATTTGCTAGAGAACCAGTTTGGATTTAAGTATACATTTTGTATGACTTATGCCTTAAGTGAGAGGTCTAATGCTTTAATAATTTCTGCGCCCCGAATTCATATTCATTATATAAATAGGCCCTTTTAAGTCTGTCTAGTTTGCCATTCCAAAAAAAATTGATTATTTTTTGCTCATTATTTTAAAAAACAGGACAGGCAGAGGTTCATAAATGGGTCAGAGTCAGGCAGGTACAGTATGACAGGCAGGCTTGAGGTCAGGGCAGGCAGAATGATCAGAACCGGAGAAACTAGGAAACAGAACTTGAGAAAGCAGGGAGACAGGAAAACACGCTGGTAAGACCTGACAAGATGAACTGGCAACAGACAAACAGAGAACACAGGTATAAAAACACTGGGAATAATGGGGAAGATGGGCGACACCTGGAGGGGGGTGGAGACAAGCACAAAGACAGGTGAAACAGATCAGCGTGCGACAATAATACAGTTTTGTATTGCTTGTAGGGTCAATAGATTATTATATATATTTTCAAAGAAGCGTGAATCATCATTATTTGGACCGTATAGGTTTAATGAGACTTATCTGTTTAAGGTCCAATATCATATTTAAAATCATCCATCTACCTTGAGGATCTGTTTGGGACAATTTGCACAATTACTCTTAATATCATCACCCTTTTTGAATTTCTTTTCCCATGGGAGAAATATATTAAGCCCCCCCAGTCCTTTTTCCACACAACTTCATCTAAAATGGTTGAATGAGTTTCCTGTAAACAATAGATAATATATTCCTTCTCTTTTTGCCAGGAAAATACTGACCGTCTTTTCTTATTATCTGCTAAGCCATTACAATTATAACTGGCTATACTTAATTCACCATTTACCATAATGAAACACAAGTTTCAAATCTATTTATCATAATATATGTTTGTAAACTCACCATTAAAAAGTACCATAGTGTTTGAGTGTCCATATAGCTGTACCATGACATTTGCATTGCTACTAAGTAAACCTTCAATTGGTCCCCACTATTCCACCTGTTAAAACCCCTCCCATCCCAAGTTGGGTTGTCATCCCAGTGACCAGCAGACCACCCCCGTCCCCCCGGATCCCAGGGCATCGCTCGAAAAGAGCACACAGTGTAACAGTTTGGGTGTAGAAAGTCTCCCCCTTTGAGAGCTGGCGGCAGCTTGACGGCGGCAGCTTTACAATCTTTGGGGATCGCTGAGAGGTTGAACAGTCTAGTAATAGGGTTTGGAACAATTGCGGAGGATAATTTTAGAAATAGAGGGTCCAGATTGTCTAGCCCAGCTGATTTGTAGGGGTCCAGATTTTGCAGCTCTTTCAGAACACTCAGCTATCTGGGTGAAGGAGAAATGAGGGAGGCTTGGGCAAGTTGCTGTGGGGGGTGCAGAGCTGTTGACCGGGGTATGAGTAGCAAGGTGGAAAGCATGGCCAGCCGTAGAAAAATGCTTATTGAAATTCTCGATTATCGTAGATTTATCATGGTGACAGGGTTTCCTAGCCTCAGTGCAGTGAGGCAGCAGGGAGGAGGTGCTCTTATTCTCCATGGACTTTACCGTGTCCCAGAACTTTTTGGAGTTTGTGCTACAGGATGCAAATTTCTGTTTGAAAAAGCTAGCCTTTTCTTTCCTAACTGCCTGTGTATATTGGTTCGTAACTTCCCTAAAAAGTTGCATATCGCAGGGGCTATTCGATACTAATGCAATATGCCACAGGATGTTTTTGTGCTGGTCAAGGGCAGTCAGGTCTGGAGTGAACCAAGGGCTATATCTGTTCTTAGTTCTACATTTTTTGAACGGGGCATGCTTATTTAAGATGGTGACGGAAACACTTTTAAAGAATAACCAGGCATCCTCTACTGACGGGATGAGGTCCATATCCTTCTAGGATACCCCGGCCAGGTCGATTAGAAAGGCCTGCTCGCTGAAGTGTTTTAGGGAGCATTTGACAGTGATGAGGGGTGGTCGTTTGAACGCGGACCCATTACGGACACATGCAAAGAGGCAGTAATCACTGAGATCTTGGTTGAAAACAGCAGAGGTGTATTTGGAGGGCAAGTTGGTCAGGATGATATCTGTGAGGGAGCACGTGTTTATGGATTTAGGGTTGTACCTGGTAGGTTCCTTGATAATTTGTGTGAGATTGAGGGCATCTAGCTTAGATTGTAGGACGGCCGGGGTGTTAAGCATATCCTAGTTTAGGTTACCTTACAGTATAAACTCTAAAGATAAATGGGGGGTAATTATTCCACATATGGTGTCCAGGGCACAGCTGGGGGCTGAGGGGGGTCTATAACAAGTGGCAACAGCAAGAGATTTATTTCTGGAAAGGTGGATTTTTAAAGGTAGAAGCTTGAACTGTTTGGGCACAGATCTGGATAGCATGACATAACTCTGCATCCTGTCTCTGCAGTAGATTGCAAGTCCACCCCCTTTGGCAGTTATATCTTGGTGGAAAATGTTGTAGTTGGGGATGGAAATCTCAGAATTTTTGGTGGCCTTCCTAAGCCAGGATTCAGACACATCAGGGTTTGCGGAGTGTGCTAAAGCAGTGAATAAAACAAACTTAGGGAGGAGGCTTCTGATGTTAACATGCATGAAACCAAGGCTTTTAAGGTTACAGAAGTCAACAAAAGATAGCACCTGGGGAATAGGAGTGGAACTGGGGGCTACAGGGCCTGGGTTAACCTCTACATCACCAAAGGAACAGAGTAGGAGTAGGATAAGGGTACGGCTAAAGGCTATAAGAACTGGTCGTCTGGTGCGTTGGGGACAGAGAATAAAAAGATCAGATTTATGGGCGTGGTAGAATAGATTCAGGGCATAATGTACAGACAATGGTATGGTAGGATGTGAGTACAGTGGACGTAAACCTAGGCGTTGAGTGACGATGAGAGAGGTTTCGTCTCTGGAGGCACCAGTTAAGCCAGGTGAGGTCTCCGCATGTGTGTGGGGTGGGACAAAAGAGCTATCTAAGGCATTTTGAGTGGGACTGAGGGCTCTACAGTGAAATAAAACAGCAAGAACTAGCCAAGACAGCAGTAGACAAGGCATATTGACATTAGAGAGAGGCATAAAGCAAACACAGGTGTTGATCAGGAGAGCTAAGACAACAACGGGTAAATGGCGATGAATGGGCAGAGCAGGTTAGTTAGGTACATACAGGACCTGAGTTCAAGGCTGGGGCCGACAGGTAAACAAAATGAGGTACTGTGTTATTGAAACAGTCCAGGGGGCATCAGCTGTGTAGCCGAGTGATCATAGGGTAAAAAGAGTAGCAATAGGTGAGTCAGGGTGCCGTTTGGTAGTCACTACTAAGCTAGGCGAGCAGGGGACACAGTGTTCAGAAAAGCTAGCGGGCCGGGGCTAGTAGGTGGTTCTTCGGTGACATCGTAACAGAATAGCCTGTTGAGACCCATTCGGACGGTTACGTCGGTAGACCAGTCGTGATGGATCGGCGGGGCTCCGTGTCGGCAGTAAAAGGGTCCAGGCCAATTGACAAAATAGATATTGTAGCCCAATAATTGGCTGGAGGACCTCTTCGGCTAGCCGGGAGATGGACCTAGCTCTAGGCTAGCTCCAGGCTAACTAGTGCTTGCTTTGGACAGAGACATTAGCCAGGAGTAGCCACTTGGATAGCAGCTAGCCAGCTGCGACAATCCGGTGTAAAGGTTCATTGCTTGCGGTAGGAATCCGGAGATGTGTTAGAGAAAAAGCAGTCCAATATGCTCTGGGTTGATATCGAGCTGTGCAACTGTCAGGAATTGACCGGGCTGAGGCTAGCTGATGTCCAAGTTAACGTGATGACCGCTCGCAGTGGCTAACTGACTACTAGCTAGTAGCTAGTTAGCTGGCTAGCTCCTGATGGGGGTTCCGGTTCTAAAGTGTAAAAAAATAGCAGATCCGTGCCACATTGGGTGAGGCAGGTTGCAGGAGACTATGTTCAGTCCGTAGATGGAAATTTAAAAAATATATATAAAAAGTAGATATGAAATATACACGAAGAAGACGATATATACTGTACATGGGACGGGACGAGACAAGACAAATAGACGTCCGACTGCAAAGCCATCTTGGATATGTATGAGGTAGCTTCATGAGGTAGTCACCTGTAATGCATTTCAATTAACAGTTGTGCCTTGTTAAAAGTTCATTTGTTGATTTTCTTTCCTTCTTAATGCATTTGAGCCAATCTGTTGTGTTGTGACAAGGTAGGAGTGGTATACAGAAGATAGCCCTATTAGGTAAAAGACCAAGTCCCTGTTATGGCAAGAACAGCTCAAAAAAGCAAAGAGAAACAACAGTCCATCATTACATAAGACATGAAGGTCAGTCAATTTGGAACATTTCAAGAACTTTGAAAGTTTCTTCAAGTGCAGTCGCTATGATGAAACTGGACTCATGAGGACCACCACAGGAAAGGAAGACCCAGAGTTACTGCTGCTGCAGAGGATAAGTTTGTGTAAGAGCTATTTGACCAAGAAGGAGAATGATGAGGTGCTGAATCAGATGACCTGGCCTTACCAATCACCCAACCTCAACCCAATTAAGATGGTTTGGGATAAGTTGAACCGCAGAGGGAAGGAAATGCAGCCAACAAGTCATCAGCATATGTGGGAACTCCTTCAAGACGGTTAGAAAAGCATTCCAGGTGAAGCTGGTTGAGAGAATGCCAAGAGTGTACAACGTTTTCATCAGGGCAAAGGGTGTCTATGTTGAAGAATCTCAAATATAAAATATATTTTGATTTGCTTAACACTATTTTTGGTTACTACTTGATTTCATATTTGTTATTTCACAGTTTTGATGTCTTCACTATTATCCTACAATATAGAAAATAGTTAAAATAAAGAAAAACCCTTGAATGAGTAGGTGTGTCCAAACTTTTGACTGGTACTCTATGTGGACACCCCTTCAAATGAGTGGATTCGGCGATTACAGCCACACCCGTTGCTGACAGGTATATAAAATCGAGCACAGAGCCATGAAATCTCCATAGACAAACATTGGCAGTAGAATAGCACCGTCATAGTATGCAACCATTCCAACAAGTCAGTTCATAACATTTCTGCCCTGCCCCGGTTAACTGTAAGTGCTGTTATTGTGAAGTGGAAATGTCTAGGAGCAATAACGGCTCAGCTGCGAAGTGGTAAGCCATACAAGCTCACAGAACGGGACCGCCGAGTTCTGAAGCGCGTAAAAATCGACTCTGTCCTCAGTTGCAACACTCACTACTGCCTCTGGAAGCAACGTCTGCACAACAAACTGTTTGTCGGGAGCTTTTTGAAATGGGATTCCATGGGCAAGCCTAAGACCACCATGCGTAATGCCAAGCATCGGCTGGAGTGGTGTAAAGCTCGCCGCCATTGGACTCTGGAGCAGTGGAAATGCCTTATCTGGAGTGATGAATCACGTTTAACCGTCGGGCAGTCCGACGAACGAGTCTGGGTTTGGCGGATGCCAGGAGAACGCTACCTGCCCGAATGCATTGTGCCAACTGTATAGTTTGGGGAAGGGTCTAGGGCTGTTTTTCATGGTTTGGGCTAGGCCCCTTAGGTCTAGTGAAGGGAAATCATAACACTACAGCATACGATGACATTCTAGACGATTCTGTGCTTCAAGCTTTTGTGGCAACAGCTTGGGGAAGGCCCTTTCCTGTTTCAGCATGACACTGCCCCCGTGCTCAAAGCGAGGTCCATACAGAAATGATTTGTCACGATCAGTGTGGAAGAACTTGACGGTCCTGCACTGAGCCCTGACCTTAACCTCATCGAACAACGTCGGGATGAATTGAAATGCCAACTACAGGCCAGGCCTAATCGCCCAACATCAGTGCTCAACCTCACTATTGCTCTTGTGGCTGAATGGAAGCAAGTCCCTGCAGCAATGTTCAAAAATCTAGTGGAAAGCATTCCCAGACGAGTGGAGGCTGTTATAGCAGCAAAGGGGGGACCAACTCCATATTAATGCCATGATTACTGATAACTGTTACCAAGCCAGCCTAGGACCTCCACATCCGGCCTCTTCATCTACAGGACCGTCTGAGACCAGCCACCCTGACAGTATTTCTGTCTGTAATAAACCCCTTTTGTGGGGAAAAACTCATTCTGAATGTCTGGGCCTGGCTCCCCAGTGGGTGGGCCTTGCTCCCAAGTGGTTGGGCCTATGCCCTCCCAGGCCCACCCATGGATGCGCCCCTGCCCAGTCATGTGAAATCCATAGATTAGGGCCTAATGAATATATTTCAATTGACTGATTTAGTTATACGAACTGTAACTCAGTAAAATCGTTGAAATTATTGCATATTGCGTTTCTATTTTTGTTTAGTATAGTTTGCCATCTATGAACATGTTTTTCTATGGACTAAGGCCAAATTCAATGTTTAATCAAATAATTGTTGTATATATATCGTTTTTTTCACTTCCCTACAGGGGTCCTACAATTCAAAATCAAATTGCAAAATTATCCATGCTATGACCATCTTAAAACAATGCCATATGTTAGCTTAGCAGATCCCCCCTTAGACTTGTTGGGGTTAATTGATGTGTATTGTCCATGTCAAATAAATAAATACATTGATTCTGTTAGAAATTTGGCCCTGTCCATATATGCCAATTCCCTCTAGTGTAAAGTTAATCAATCATCTTATAATTCTGCATGTTGTCGACTAATGGCTCAATTCAATCCGTAATGCTGAAGTTATGCGCTACAGCATCATTTAAATTTAAGGCAATGTTCCCGTGTTCGTGGAGACTACATTCACAGTAAATGCTGCATGACTCGGCTCAACCACAAATGACCTTTACATTTCAAGTGCGCTATAGCACTGAACTTCGGCAATACAAATGTATACCAATACAAAATGGAAAATAAAGGCATTGTCGTTACCTTTGTCTGTTTGAAGACGGTTCTATCTTTTCACAGCCGAATCTGCAAAGGAACGCATGATATCACAGTTACATTATCTGTAAAACTTCAGAGAATCAATTACTTTGATCTGAAATAAGGTTAATCTAAAGGTACAACCTTTGTATTGCATACATTTTCTGGTTAATAATCGTAGGGTGCTATTTTATTACCTGTCTTGGTACGTGTAATGCAATGGCTGACCCTTGATGATGTGTCCTTTTATAGTCAAATTTGTGTTGAGCCACCCACATTCAAACCGGTTCAGGTTGATGTTTTCTTCCCTATGTAGTTAGTCTCTGTGCATCAGTCTGTGCCAGGTTCCCAAGGTAAACTGGATGACCTGGACAGATTAGATGCCAGTGATGATTAACATGTCATTGTTAACTTAAGTTATATTTCACTGTAAATGATACAGAGTTGGATGGTTGTAAATGGTGGTTTGTTTCTTTTTCCTGTAAACTGTGCAGCAGTATCACAGTAAATGCATGAAGGTATACATGTATTTCTAACGAAAATATGAAAGTTCCTAACTGTATAGCTTACTGGACTCCTCCACAGCCATATCAAGGGTACAAAATATGGTTCCCTGATCAATTTGTTATAATACTGTATTTTCTATGTTTTTCATAGACTTGGAAGATTATCCCCCATTGTGACATATTTAAATAAACAAACAAATTATTCTGTTGGATAAAATACACATACAGAATTTAGACCTGAGGGGTTTACAACAAAGCAGGATCAGTGGGTTAGCCAGCTAATATGACTAAATATGTTTTACATATTATTTTGTGGCAGATGTACATGTTCCAGGAAATGGTGTGACAGAAAGAACACTGCAGTACGTGCCAAGTTCACATTCCCAACCCACCTCTCTCTCTTCATCGTCACTTCCACTAACTTCTAAATCATAGTCATTATGATGTAATAGGAATGTTAAGAGCACATTTTAACATTATGGGCAAGAATTGTAGTACTCATCATTGTATTCTCTACCAGAACGTTTGTTGGCCTTCTTTGATGTCATATAGGTTGATACATTGCTATGTTTTCATTTATAAAGCCTTTTTACAAAAAGTCCCAGTGTAGGCTACTAACCTCCTTGCTAAACTTTACATAGGAGTTACCACAGGGATGTCTAACTCTGGAAATTCCTTTGGTCTCTCATGACTTAGCTTTGTAAATCAGCTATTCGTTTTCTTGAACCATATTTGTGGAACAATCTTCGAAATGTTCTTCCATTTGATGTTTTGGTGCCTCTGGGAAATTCAGAAAGCTCATTGAGGACCTTATTACTGACGAATCTGTTTGTTTTTTATGACCCTGTTTTTCTTTCTGCCTACATTTTGTATTTACATTTTGATGTGTGTATTTCCGCGGCCTCCCAGAAGAACTTTAAGCTCGCCAACATCGCAGACGACTTCCGCTGCAGGGGACGGGTATGTGCTGTCTGGGGGCTGTATTCATGAAGTGTCTCAGTGGAGGAGTACTGATTTAGGATAAGTTTAGCCTTTTACATGGACAGGAGGGCCCTGATCCTAGATCAGCACTCCTACTCTGAGATGCTTGATACACACGGCCCCTGGTCACATTAGCTGTGGAGCGGTAGCTAAAAGCACCAAAGAAAAGTTTATATGAATTTTAAGGCCTATCACTCTGATGACCTTAGTTTAAGGAGTATTCATCTCTACAATAGCCTGCTCTACTGATTCATAGCCTATAGGCCCCACCCAACAAACACGCTACCTCTCTTCCTTTCTCTATGATGTCCAGGCAGTATCGTCAAGACCACAACTACCAGACGGCAGCCCGACAACAGTCGAGACCCCCGTGTCCGTGCCGTGTGACTACTGCTCTCCAGGGGACACTAGCGAGGCGGGGAAAGGGGAACCTGGGGCTGGAGTGGTGGTAGAGGTAGCGGTCAAGACGTGTCTGAAATGCGAGGTGTCCATGTGTCAGGTAAAGATCTGAGAGGCATCCATAATTTTAGCATCCATAATTCCAAATGCACCCATGGTAAAGCACTATGGAGCAGAAATATTCCAATATTCTTATTCCGTTATCTAAGCACTCTTTTTTGCATAGCACCAGTATTCTCAACACATTCAAGTGTTGGATGTGCATAACACTGTCTTTTTATTTATTTTTATTTTTTAAAGCTTTGTTTTATTTTACATTTTCAATCAGCAGGTAAGTCAAGACAAACATGAACTTTTTCTTCATTTTGTCCATTTCAGGAGCACGTGAAGCCCCACCTGGAGCTGCCTGCGTTTAGGGAGCACCCCCTGACTGAACCCCTGGGGGACCTGAGGAAGAGGAAGTGTCCCGAACACGATGAGATGTACCGCTACTACTGCATGGACGACCGGGTGTCTGTCTGCAACGCTTGTACCATCGAGGGGGGCCACGCCGGACACACCATCAAGACCCTGAAGAACACTATGAAGGATTTGAAGGTAAACAGCTCTAAAGTTATAAAACCTATAAAACAGTGAATAGGTTAATCACTGTGTGTTTAAGTCACGGGCACAACTTTCACTGGGGACAGGGGTGACATGCCCCCACCCCACACATTCTGAAATTGCATTTTTGTCCTAGGCAAATGTGTGCTTTAGGACCATGTGGACACCTCTGAGCGTGTTGGAGTGTTTATCTGACTGGATACCCCCACTTCTAAAACCAAAATTGCACCCCTGGTTTAGGTTACATATCGTTATGGAAGAGTGGTAGACTTAAGAGGTCTCTGTTTGTTGGTCTACTGGTCAGGAGGGGGATGTACAGGACTAAATGAAGCACTCTAAAAATGAAAGACCCTCACTTAGAACACACTCGCACACAAGAAGTATGTACTCCCTATCACTTTCGATCAAACAAAAAGGTACACACACAAAGAACACACCTCTATACTCTAGACGAGGCCTCCACAGAATGGCAATTGATGAGTCTAGAACACAGGTGAATGTCATTGTCACTGCTGTTGTCTGACATGGTTGAGCGAATGAGAGACAATGAGTGAGTCCCAAATGTCACCCTATAACCTAAATAGTGGGAAGAGAGAGATCCCATAGGGTTCTGGTCAAAAGTAATGCACTATAACGGGAATAGGGTGCCATTCGGGACTGAGACAAAACATGATGTGATCTCACTGTTTGAATGAATTGTTCAAGCTGCTTCCGAACCAATGTGAAAAAGGGAGACATTTCTAGTTGAGTTCACCATTTACCCTCACTATAGTCTTGTTGTCATAGTGAATGTAACATCTCTGTCCCCTCCTTCAAACCCACTCTCTCCCTCTGTTTCTCTCTCTCTCTCCCAAACTCCCACTCTGTTCTCAGGGCTCTCTGGAGAACCAGCTACAGAAGGTGGACAGGAAGCTGAACAAAGCAGAGAAAAATCTCCAGGAACAGAAGGAACAAGAACGACTGAACAAGGTGATATTGCTGATCTAGGATGAGGGCAGCCGGTGATTGTCAAGCAAATAAATACCGGTCTCACGGTAATTGACCGTTAATTAACATAAACACATTTCCCATCTCTTGGCTTCCACGCATAGCCTATAAGCCAATGATGCAGAACTTTGGAACATCTACATAAAAAGTTAATATAGCCTACACCATCACAATAAATCCATTATTTATTTTAGTCTAAAGAAAAATGATATGAAGAAAATGAAGTCTATTTCAGAAGAGCATAATCTGAGTTGTCTTTATGTTAGGCCGTGATCTGGCTATGCCATATGGCTGTGGGCTACACTAGTTCAATTAGCAGAGAAGATTTGTTTAGAATTCCGTGGCATTATTTTATAGTGTGAAAAATACAGTTGAACATTGCTGAATAAAATAGGAGTGTGCACATGGGGCTATTCTGTGTTGAGCGGTTAACAAAGAAACCGTTCCTCCTATATGCTTCATCTAGAGTTATTTATGCAACTTTAGTTGCTCTACATGTTTTGATTTTTAATACATTCTAAGTCGCATCAAAGGCATGAGCTCTGCTTTGTTTACTGCTCAGGCTGTACACACTTAATCAGTCTCTCATTCACAATTTAACAAGCACTTGATAATGCCTCGAATTTCCCGGCGGCATCCTCTTTGTGTGGCCGTAATGTCCCCTAAAAAAATCCATGCATTTTTTGTCCGATGTGCCCTTGTGCTGAATATAATAATTATAATTCCCTTCTCCAGGCGTCATGCTCCAAAGCACCTCACTCACATGGCTCTCTCAGATTGCTCAATTCTTATTAGCCAATGCCCGTCACGTGATCGGGTCTTTCTCACAGGCTAGGTGCATATTGAAGACATTAGAATAACTGTCCACATTTACTTTTTGGCAGACTATTCTTGATTTAATCTTGTCTTTACATATACTAAATCATATAAGTGTGAAATTAGTTTTGATTTAGAATGGATCATTATCATGCACCTGTCTCGAAACAGGGCCAGCGGGAAAAAATACATGTCATCTATGCACTTAAATAGCAAATGGAGGACGCTTTTCACGTGGTTAATTTTCAGGCAGTTCAGGCAGTTGGCAAGTTTGGTAGGCTACTAATGACCATCAGCAACAACAGAGTTTGGAGAAGCCTAATTACAGTGACTAAACTGTCACATGGAATTTGACTGCCATCATGACTTGTGACCACCCGTGTGGCGGTAATATGCTCACCGTAACAGCCCTATCTAGGATCAGTTTTGCATTTAAGATTGTAATGAACATGATTATGGACAGGTGTTCGCACCTGATCCTTGATCACCACTCCTTTCCATAATGTAAGATGTCATGTATTTGTATTGTTTACAGAGCTGTATATTTAAATTTGTTGTATTAACAAATATATATATTTCATCTATTTTCATGTCTGAAGATGAGTCAACTTTTGATCACTGATTAGTTAGTTTTTGGTTAAACACACACCTACCTCTTAACCCTCTCCCTCTCTCTGTGCAGAGGTTCCTGGAGGACGCAGACCAGCGGGTCACAGCCTTGGGGGAGGTGTTACAGGTCCACCTGGAGGGCTTCCTCACCTCCCTCAGGGAATGTTCCTGCTCCCACGGGGTCGAGTGTGGCCCCAGCATCCAGCGGAACATAGCCAAGGCGGTCCAGGACCATTCCCGTCTGCAGGATGTCCACAGTGGCATCCAGACTCTCGCCCAGGAGAACGACCCCTTCCGCTTCCTGGAGGTCAGTGTGCGGATTAATTGATATACATGGACAAATGGATGTGCCTTTAACATTCTTTTTAAAACCGTCCTGCTGTTCCTAAGTAGCTTTATTGTTTTATTTTCATTAACTAAATGTTATTATTTTTTTGATGGGGATTGGAAAAGATGCAGACAATTACATTGATGGAAGTTACAATCCCTGCAATAGTAAAGCTGGTCTACACCCCCCCCCCCAAAAAAAACACACAAATAATGATGGTGATGTTATTCTTTGCTTCTCTGATTTGCTGTTTAGGCGTACAAGTCATCAAGCAAAAAGTAAGTGGGTTATGTGTGTGTCTGTAACGTTCTTTCTCCTCCTCTTCGCTTGAAGAGGATATACAAAAATAAGAGAAAACAGGTCAGGAACGTGACAGTCTATGGGTGTATGGGTGTTGCGCCATTTGCAGTGTGTTTGTGCGTGTGTGTGCGCGTTTCCGTGTGTGTGAGCTTTGTCTATGGGTGACATTTCATTTGTAATGCGTGTCTTTCTCTCTCCAACTGTCTATGGGTGATGTGCCATTGCTAATGCGAGTGTGTTTGTGTGTGTTTGTCCCAGTTTCTGCAGGCAGTTGAAGAAGCCTCTGTTCCACCCAGAATGCGCTTGCGTGGACTCAGACGGCCTGGCCGAGTCCATGGAGGCTAAACAGGAAGACTTCCTCACTGAAGTACACTCTCACGTCTCTCACCTCATCAACGAGCTCTGTAAGTAACTGACTGGTGTGTGTGAGAAAGGGTAGAGGGAACTAGAGTGTGTTGAATAATTTTAACTTCAATTGTATGTTTGGTTGGATTTTACAAAAGCCCTTTGGGTTTCCAGGTTCACATGTACATTTATTTGTACCTTTTTTTTTTCTATCTGAACTGTTTGTCTTTTAGTTGTCTTTTTTTGTGTGTTCAACAAATAAACCAACCTAAAGAATGTACTTGAAACCACAAACACTTTTCTCCTCAGACTTGATTGCATGCATGATAGAACAGCAGAATATGTACTGCAACATGTCTTCAACTACGCTGTCGGACGCTCCTCTGTTTCATCAACAAAACCAATAACAAGAGGCTCTGAGGCGAACAGTGGCACAGTTTCACCAAATGTGGATTCTACCTTTAACAGTTTTGTCTTCTACCAGGTCCCGTAGTCCGGGAAGAGGAGGACAGCGGAGGAGAGGAGGAGGAGGAGGAGGAGGATGATGATGACGACAGCAGTGATGGAGATGAGCAAGAAGAAGCTGAGGAGGAGATGAGGAGTGAGGAAGAGGAGGCTGTACACGACCAGAGTGAGTCAGCAGACGAACTTTACAGTCCCGAAGGGCAGGAAGACGAGGAGGAAGAAGAAGAGGAGGAAGAAGAGGAGATTCATTCAGACTGATGAAATTACTTCCATTTAAGTCTGATTTTCAGTCAAAAAGTCATGCATTGATGTCAGTGGGAGAATGTGTGAAAAGGCTACTTTGGATTTTTCCATAAATTACCAAAAGAACAATTTTGGGAAACCTTTTAAATATTATACATCAATCTTTAGAAGATGAGCTGTTTGAGTGCATATGGCACCCTATTTCTTATATAGTGCACTACTTTCGACCAGGGCCCTATATAGGCAATAGGGTGTCATTTGGAACGTAGACAATTTTTTGTTGTTGTTCAAGATTATACTGTAATAACTAAACACTTGAAACTGGGCTTCTCATTCTAACCTCATACGTTTTTTGTTGTTGACTAAAGCACTTTATGTGCCCAACCTCTCTTTTGTAGACCTGGGTTCAAATAGTATTTGATTTATTATTATTATTATTTTCAAATACTTTTCTGCGTTTGCTTTGTAATGTAATATAGTTTTGGATCTATTCTATTGCTTCCATTAAGCCAGGCAAGCTTGATCAAGCACTGCTAGAAGTATTTGTAATAATTTCACCTAGTATTTGAACCCAGGTGCGGGCTGTATTATACATCCAGGGAAAGCCACATCTTAAGTATTTATTTTGATTCTCAGGAAGATGTATTATAAGGTGTTTATTATTTGATGGCACTTTGATAAATACTATTGAAAGGTATTGCACTGACCACTTGCAGAAATGTATGTCTTCATAAACTACAATGGGCTACCTGACTAATTATACACCATTAGTGCATTTAGTTAGCATGGTCCCAGATCTGTTTGTGCTGTCTTGCCAGCTCCAATATGAATGACCATCATAGTTGGCAAGACAGCAGAAATGGATCTGGGTCCAGGCTAGCATTTAGGTGTTCATGTGTAACCAGACAAATGTGAGTACATATCCTGACTTAATTCTGTTTGATGTGAATTTTATACCAATGAAAGTTAGATGATAGAAGACTTGTGGATGAGTGTGTGAAGCGTGGGTGTGTTTTTCAAAAGCTGTTTGAAATTTATGTAAAAGTTGGTGAGCTATATGTTTATCAGTCTATCGTTTAATAATTAATTGTTCTTATGGTATTATGTTTCATCAGTTGCATACCTGGGTTGTATTCATTAGGCACCAAATGGGGGGGGGGAACAGACTGAAACAGAGAGAGATCTACCAGCACTGGTTCAATAAGTAGCCCTTGTTGTCCTTTTCCGTTTGGAAACGGTGTGCACTAATGAACACAACCCATGTCTCATGACTTGTAGTTCTGAGAAATATTTGAAGGCCTACTTCTAGTGGTTGTAGCAATAGATAACTTGTTACTTTAGACATGTTTTGTATCGTTATCAATTTGCACAGTTCTGCAAAGAACATAGTGATAAATAGCTTTTTTGTCCTGCAAGGGATTTAAAAAAAATGTGATCTGAAAAATCTATAATATTTTGGGGGATTTTCATACTGGTGATTTTGAATGTGGTAAAATTGTCATTCTATCCAGCCAATAAACTCAGCATGAATGTTATTATAATAGCACATTGCATTCATATAACATTTCATTGGCTTCTTTCAGACCCCACATTCTTTTACATTATTAATTATTTTTCTCCTTTCACTTTTATGAATTCTTGAAACTATAATTCCAAGAAATGTCTATGTCAGCCTGGCCTCAAAGATGTAACATAGTAAATGCAAATCTGTGACACAAAGGTTAAATTAAAAAATAATACCCATTAAACCTAGCGGTTAAACAGGGAAACAGTTTTTCCACCGTTCTTTTTTCCCATAAAGGATTTTAGAAACACAATACGGGCTGTATTTCATGTAGGCTTACCTTGGTGTAACGTTTTGATAACAATGTCAATCTTTCGCCGACAAGATTAATTTTATCAATATAGTCAGCTCTATTTACTCTCAGATTCTAAAATGCTAATTCACATCGGCGTAGACATCATGTAAAAACAACAAATCCCTGCAAGCTCCTGCACGTCATCTCTAGCTGACACCTAACAGGTATTGTGTCAATTTAAAACTTGCACAAGACAGTTACACAGAATTATCCATTAAAGAAATGTAGCCAAATTATCCATTACTACATTTAACTAACATTAGATAGTCAATCCAGAGATTCTTACTTTTGCCTCAAATTGGCAGTCTCTTCCAGATCATCATGGCATTTGTAGTTCTTTATGATAGCCACATTAGCAGCTAATTAGCATTTCATTTTTTGGGGGGGGGGGGGGGGGGGGTGAATACAGAAAATAAACATCACCTTGTCCTAGAGAGATTTACATGGTTATCAAAACATCACACCAGGCTAAGCCTACATGAAACACAGCCCTTATGTAAGTGTTTCTAAAAACCCCTATGGGAAAAATGAATGGTGGAAATACGATTGGAACCATCTCCCTGTTTGACCGCTGGGTATTATGACTCATACTGTGGTAGTCTATTTGTATGATATGTTTGGTATGGGTTACATAAGACAGAAGGTTACTTAAAACATCTTAAGGTTCTGACCCTTTTTTTTCTCAATTTGCTGCATTCGACCATTAAGCCAAAAACAAAAGGAGGGAGGTTGGCCTGGGAGTATGGGTGGGTGTATAACGTGAATGTTCGAATCACATCACAGACAATTTTAGCAACATTGCAACTACTTAGCATGTTAGCTAACCCTTCCCCTAACCCTAACTCCTAAATTGAACCCTAAACTTAACCCAGCTAACGCAAGATAACATTAGCCACAACAAAGTGCAATTAGGAATATATCATACTTATTGTACACTGAACAAAAATATAAACACATGTAAAGAGTTGGTCCCATGTTTCTTGAGCTGAAATAAAAGATCCCAGAAAGGTTCCATACAGCTTATTTTTCTAAAATGGTGTGCACATATTTGTTTACATCCCTATTAGTGAGCATTTCTCCTTTGCCAAGATAATCCATCCACCTGACAGGTGTGGCATATCAAGAATCTGATTAAACAGGATGATCATTACACAGGTGCACCTTGTGCTGGGGACAATAAAAGTCCATACTAAAATGTGCAAGTTTTGAGGGAGCATGGAAATGGCATGCTGACAGCAGGAATGTCCACAAGAGCTGTTGCCAGAAAATTGTGTTAATTTCTCTACCATAAGCTGCCTCCAATGTGATTTTAGAGAATTTGGCAGTACGTCCAACCAGCCTCACAACTGCAGACCATGTGTATGGCATCGTGAGGGCGAGCGGTTTGCTGATGTCAACATTGAGAACAGAGTTCCCAATGATGGGGGTGGGGTTATGGTATGGGCAGGCATAAGCTATAGACAACGATCACAATTTAATTTTGTCGATGGCAATTTGAATGCAGAGATACCATGATGAGATGCTGAGGCCCATTGTCGTGCCATTCATCTGTCGCTATCACCTCATGTTTTAGCATGATAATTAATACACAGCCCCATGTCGCAAGGATCTGTACACAATTCCTGGAAGATGAAAATGTCCCAGTTCTTCCATGGCCTACATACTACACCAGACATGTCACCCATTGAGCATGTTAGGGATGATCTGGATCGACGTGTACGACAGCGTGTTCCAGTTCCCGCCAATATCCAGAAACGTTGCACAGCCATTGAAGAGGAGTGGGACAATATTCCACAGGCCACAATCAACAGCCTGATCAGCTTTATGTAAAAAAGATGTCATGCTGCATGAGGAAAATGGTGGTCACACCAGATACTGACTGGTTTTCTGATCCACACCACTACTATTAAGGTATCTGCGATGAACATATGCATTTCTCTACTCCCAGTCATGTGAAATCCATAGATTAGGGCCTAATGAATTGATTTCCTTATATGAACTGTAACTCAGTAAACCTTAGAAATTGTTGCATGTTGTGTTTATATTTTTGTTCAGTATAATTTGTAACATATCACATGAAATGGATGATGGACATCCACAAATTACTACATGCCATATGAAACGTATGAAAATGCATAGCCATTTCAAGACAACTCTGATCGGCCTATAAAGTATTTTTCTCAAAGTTGTCCGGATGTCACATGTCCTACTTATATCAGAACACTCATAACAATTTAAGCATTAAGAAACTTCTATTCGATCCAATAAAACTCATGTAGCAAATAAGCCATACATTGTTTTGTTGACCAAATTCAGCACTCATTGACCTCCATACAAAACTCCTTGCTTGTTGGGCGCAACAACAACAAAAAAGTCACCGGTTGGAGGGAGACAGATTTTGCGCAGAGTTGGGCCTGTCTCTTCCTCTGCATCTCTGAACACGTGTATAAACGGAAGAAAGACGCCACAAATGTGTTGTTATTGTAAAATAGCCTACTGTTAGCTGCAACTGTTAAAACCGGTTAAAACAGCGTAGCCTACAGTAATTGTTGCGTTTGTGAAATGATTTTGATGTGACATGAAAGTGAAGGGATTTCTGTTTCCAGAACCGTACCGCATTTGAGAATGGATTCACGTTTAGATCAGGGGTGAAAATCTGATATCAACTTTGGAGGGGACAATTGCATGACATTTTCTCAAGAGCAATTCCTGAGGGACACACCAAAAGTAGTGCTGTAACACATAGCCTACGTTGTAATATGTTAAATGTATATTGAGGAACCATAATTACTACAACTGGATAATTGATAGGTACCGCAGTTAACTGAAGGGTTGTCCCAACTTGTTCAAATGTTTAAATTATTATAATACTACTACTGGATAATAGTTATAGCAGTGTTCCTTATCAGTCCAGCAGGTATTTGTACTTACAACCAGCAATACGAAGAAAGGCCAGTAGGTGGCAATGGTACTATACACTGTATGGGTGCAGTTTTTGTAAATACAATGAACATGTTGTGATCTCATCTAAAATAATCTCCATTGAGAACCATCACAAAGTTGGCCTTTTTATTTTACTTTTTCTGATATTTATATAGTCATTAAATATGTCTACTACAATAGCTTTACATAAACAAAAAGCTCAAAATAAGTAGTTCTAAAAGTGAAAGAGCTACTTCAATGAATAACCCAAATAAATCAACCAAAATATCCTTCAAAAATACTTATTTATTGTTCAGTCAGTGTCTCAACTCTTCAAACAACAGCTATGGACAAGTATGTCACACAAAGTATGCAATTTTAAATAAAATAACAAAATAAATAATTAGTAAGTGTACTGTCATGTACTAAAAACTGAAAACTACTAAACAAAATAACAAATATCATACTATACATCAGGGGTTCTCAAACAGGGGTCAGTGGACCCCTAGGGGTCCCTGGTGTAATTGCAAGGGGTCAGTGAAAAAGAAAAGTGTAAAGAACATATTCAGCACCACAAGGTTTCCAGTAACTTTATATATACATAGTACTGAACATAAGAACCAAACATGTTTGCGGGTTTCAATGGATCCAACAAATTGCTGGCAGATATATTCCCTCCAGACTGTCCAGCCTGTCTTTATGTACATTATAGACAAGTACGCTGTTCCGTCTCTTTTGGCTCATGCTAGCCTGTAGCCAAGTCTTTAACCTGCGGAGTGCACTGAAACTCCTCTCAGCCTCACATGAAGACACTGGCACCACAAACAAAATTCTGATCAGCACCTCAACTTGGTCAAACAACCCCTGCACCTCCACTGGAAGCCTCCTGAGGACCTCTGCTGCCTCTCCACTGCTGCTACAGGGGTATTTGTTGTGAAATAGAGGCAACTGCACTGAAAGAGAATCTATGTGTCAGGTTTTGGCCATGACTGTTCGGGTTTTGGTCACTAGATGTCCCCATTGCACCTTTTTTGTACCTTTTGTTTTTCTTGCTCTAATTATTGTTTGCACCTGTAGGTCATTCCCTTGTTAGTATTTAAACCCTGTGTGTTCCTCAGTTCCTTGCTCAGTGTTTGTAAGTTAGCACCCAGCCCCAGCCCAAGCCTTGTTTTATATAGATATTTCTCTTGTTGGATTTTCCAGAGGTTCTCTGGTTTAGTTCTTGTGTATTATTTGAGTAGTCTTTTGAGGTTTGTTTTTCCCTGCTGTTTTTTACCACTTTGTGGAGTTTCTTTTGTATTTTGGAGGATTTCCACTTTGTGCCTCTTGGCTTTATTTTTGGACATTGTGGATTTAGTTTCTTTGCCTGAAGATTTTGTTCTTTAATTAAACCACCATCTCTAGTACTGCTGTGTCTGCCTCATCTTCTGGGTTCTGACGATTATTAGTGACTGTTTCTCGCACCGGGTCGTGACAGAAACACTGAGCCATTATAATGAACCCAGAGGCAGCCAGTACCCAGGATCTTTTTTCCATGCTGTCCCACCACGAGGGGACTGTCCAACGCCACGAAGCTGCTCTGGTTCAGCAAGAGGCCTTAATGGCTAGACATTCTCAACTTCTGTCAGAGATGCTGACTTCCATAAAGCAGATTTCGGATCGACTTTCCCCGGCAACCGCTTCTGCTCCAGTTCATCCGATTCAAGTGCCCCTGGCAGTTAATCCCCTGGCTGAACCTCGTCTGCCGCCTCCCCAACGGTTCTCAGGGGATCCGAGTGTTTGTAAGGGGTTTTTCACCCAATGTTCTCTCTCCTTTGAGCTGCAACCATCGTCGTTTCCCACCGACCGGTCCAAGATAGCATATATCATCACCCTGCTGTCGGAAAAAGCCCTAGCCTGGGCTACTGCTGTGTGGGATGCCCAAAGTCCCTGCTGTGCCAGCTACTCTACCTTTGCTGAAGAATTCAAGCGAGTGTTTCAAGGTCCTACCAACGGCCCTGACTCAGCCAAACAGCTCCTGACTCTCCGCCAAGGTCGGCGCAGCGTGACGGACTATGCCATCCAGTTCCGCACTGTGGCAGCAGCAAGTGGCTGGAACGACGAGGCGCTCACAGTGTTTTTTGAAGGGTCTTTCTGACACCATCCAAGATGAACTGGCCACTCGGGAACCACCGGACAACCTCGAGTCCCTTATCAAGTTGGCTTCACGCATAGACCAGCGTCTGAGAGAGAGAGAACAAAACCATAGACCGCTCACCCTAGCTCCTATCGGTTCCAGCTCCGAGTCTCCACCTTTATCCTCGCTGGCTCCACCAGAACCCATGCAGGTTGGACGCATCTCCCAGGCTGAGAGAGACCGCCGGATGAGGGAGCGATGCTGTCTATATTGCGGCAAACCGGGCCATTTCCGCTCCACGTGTCCCGGGCTCCAGGGAAACGCACTCTCCCGTGCAGGCCTGGGAGGACTGTAACGGGAAACATAACCTCCTCCCATCCATCCAACTCCCGCCTGCTCATTCCAGTTACCCTTTCCTGGGACGACCACGAGTTTTCTCTTCAAGCCTTGGTAGACTCTGGAGCCGCAGGTAACTTCATGGATGGGATCTGGGCGAAGGAGAATGGCGTTCCTTCTGAACCTCTAAGTGACCCCATAAGGGTTACTACGTTGGATAGAAGCCCTTTGGGATCTGGACTTGTCACTCGTGCCACTACCCCCTTGCGACTTTCAGTTTCCCAACACCAGGAAGTGATGAACTTTCATCTGATCTCCTGTTCCGAGTTCCCTCTCGTCCTTGGTTATCCCTGGCTTCACAGCCATAACCCTCACATCGACTGGTCTGTGGGCACTATCAAGCAGTGGGGTCCTACGTGCCAAGCCACTTGTATCTTCCCGAGTTCCCAGAGTTCTCCTTCCGAGTCTCTAGAATCCATCGACTTGTCCCGAGTTCCCGAGTGTTACCATGACCTCAAACTGGTATTTAGCAAACAGAGGGCCACCAAACTACCACCCCATAGACCTTACGATTGCACCATCGACCTGTTGCCGGGGACCTGCCCTCCCAGGGGTCGGATCTTTTCCCTTTCTCCTCCCGAACGAGCTGCTATGGATACCTACATCAAGGACGCTCTGGCAGCAGGCCTCATGCGTCCATCTACCTCGCCGGCGGGAGCAGGGTTTTTCTTTGTGGCCAAGAAAGACGGTGGATTACGACCTTGCATCGACTACCGGGGACTCAATGCCATAACCGTCCGTAACCGCTACCCGCTACCCCTTATGGCCACAGCCTTTGAGCTGCTCCAGGAAGCAGTTGTCTTCACTAAGCTTGACCTGCGGAACGCATACCATCTTGTGCGGATCAAACCCGGGGACGAGTGGAAGACCGCTTTCAACACGCCTACTGGTCACTACGAATACTCGGTGATGCCCTTCGGCCTGACCAACGCTCCGGCTGTGTTCCAAGCGCTCATAAACGATGTGCTTAGGGATATGCTTAACATCTTTGTGTTTGTTTACTTGGATGACATCCTCATCTTTTCGAGCTCCCTTCAAGAACACACTAAGCATGTCAGACAAGTGCTCAAACGCCTCCTAGACAGCCATTTGTACGTTAAGCCGGAAAAGTGTGAATTCCATTCCTCTCGAGTACAATTCCTGGGATTTATAGTGGAACCCGGACGAGTCCAGATGGACCCCAAGAAGGTAGAGGCGGTAGCGGATTGGCCCACCCCCAAGTCCGTTAAGGAAGTTCAGCGTTTCCTGGGCTTCACCAACTTTTACCGCAAGTTCATCAAGAACTTCAGCTCGGTGGCAGCCCCTCTCTCAGCTGTAACCAAGGGTGGCAACACAAGGTTTCTGTGGGGAAGAGAAGCTGAGACGGCCTTCCAAGGACTCAAGCAGCGCATCCTCTCTGCTCCCATCCTGACACTACCAACGGCGGATGAACCTTTTGTGGTGGAGGTAGACGCATCAGAGGTTGGGGTTGGAGCTGTCCTGTCTCAGAGGGGTGAAGACAAGAAGCTTCATCCTTGCGCCTTCTTCTCTCACCGGCTTACCCCGGCCGAGAGGAATTACGATGTGGGGGATCGTGAACTCCTAGCGGTTAAGATGGCATTGAAGGAATGGAGACACTGGCTCGAGGGGGCTTCTCAACCGTTTCAAGTGCTTACGGACCACAAAAATCTGGAGTATATCCAGCAGGCGAAGCGGTTGAACGCCAGACAAGCTCGATGGTCTCTTTTCTTCAGCCGATTTCAGTTTATCCTCACCTATAGACCCGGGTCGAAGAATCTCAAACCGGACGCCTTGTCACGAATCTACTCTCCTGCCATTCGAGAAGATACTGACATGACTGTCCTTCCGGCCGCTAAGATCGTGGCTCCGATCTCGTGGCAAGTGGAGGATACCGTGAAACAAGCTCAAGCCATCGAACCGGGCCCTGGAGGAGGTCCTGCTAATCGGTTGTTTGTTCTCAAGGCAGCAAGGTCCCAAGTCCTTCTGTGGGGGCACTCCTCTCGCCTCACCTGTCACCCGGGCGTAGGTCGCACCTTGGAGTTCATCCAGCGTAAGTTCTGGTGGCCCACCATAAAAGAAGACGTTGCCACTTTCATCAAGGCCTGTTCCGTGTGCTGCCAGGGCAAATCTTCTCACCTCCGCCCTCAAGGACTCCTTCACCCTCTATCTATTCCCCACCGACCCTGGTCCCATATCTCGTTGGACTTTATTACTGGCCTTCCTCCGTCCCATGGTAATACTACGATCCTAGTCATCATCGACAGGTTTTCTAAGGCGGCCAGGTTTGTTCCCTTGACCAAATTACCTTCTGCCAAGGAAACAGCTGAGTTGGTGATTAACCATGTGTTCCGAGTCTTTGGGATTCCGCAAGATATGGTTTCCGACAGAGGTCCCCAGTTCGCCTCAAGGTTTTGGAAGGCCTTCTGCCAACTCATAGGGGCCACGGCCAGTTTATCTTCAGGGTACCATCCGGAGTCCAATGGCCAAACTGAGAGGATGAATCAGGAGCTGGAAACCACCCTCAGATGCATGGTTTCCAACAACCCGTCCACATGGTCATCCTTCATTGTTTGGGCCGAGTACGCGCACAACACCTTGTGCTCCTCCTCCACTGGTATATCCCCGCATGAGTGTCAGTTTGGCTATGCGCCTCTATTGTTCCCGGACCAGGAGGCAGAAGTCAGAGTGCCTTCAGCCTCGAGGTTCATCAGACGCTGTCGGCTTACGTGGAAGAAGGCACGTCTTAATCTTCTGCGTTCCTCTCAGCAGTACCAACGACAAGCCAACAGACGTCGCCGTCCCGGTCCTACCCTGTACCCCGGCCAGAGAGTATGGCTCTCAACTAAGAACTTACCACTACGGGTGGAGTCTCGCAAGCTGTCCCAGAGGTTCATCGGTCCCTTTAAGATTGCCAGGAGAGTCAATCCCGTTACTTTTCGCCTGCACTTACCCAGATCCCTTAAGATCAATCCAACATTTCACATTTCTTTATTAAAACCTGTTGTTTTTTCTCCCCTTATCCCGGCAGGCAGACCTCCCCCTCCGCCCCGTGTCATCGGTGGCCAGTCGGCTTATACCGTCCACCGGATACTGGATTCCCGCCGGGTGCAGCGGTCCTGGCAGTATCTGGTGGACTGGGAAGGCTACGGTCCCGAGGAGCGCTCCTGGGTTCCTGCCAAGGACATACTGGACCCTGACCTCATTCGTCAGTTCAGGACCCTCCACCCTGAGAAGGCTGGTAGGAACGTCAGGAGCCGTTCCTAGGAGGGGGATTCTGTCAGGTTTTGGCCATGACTGTTCGGGTTTTGGTCACTAGATGTCCCCATTGCACCTTTTTTGTACCTTTTGTTTTTCTTGCTCTAATTATTGTTTGCACCTGTAGGTCATTCCCTTGTTAGTATTTAAACCCTGTGTGTTCCTCAGTTCCTTGCTCAGTGTTTGTAAGTTAGCACCCAGCCCCAGCCCAAGCCTTGTTTTATATAGATATTTCTCTTGTTGGATTTTCCAGAGGTTCTCTGGTTTAGTTCTTGTGTATTATTTGAGTAGTCTTTTGAGGTTTGTTTTTCCCTGCTGTTTTTTACCACTTTGTGGAGTTTCTTTTGTATTTTGGAGGATTTCCACTTTGTGCCTCTTGGCTTTATTTTTGGACATTGTGGATTTAGTTTCTTTGCCTGAAGATTTTGTTCTTTAATTAAACCACCATCTCTAGTACTGCTGTGTCTGCCTCATCTTCTGGGTTCTGATGATTATTAGTGACTGTTTCTCGCACCGGGTCGTGACACTATGTTCAGCTCAGGGTACTGATCTAGAGACTCATCCAACTCCCCCGTGAGAAGCGCTCTTTCCAACTTGTGCAGGACGTTTAGACTGTCCTGGTCAAAACAGTCGCCAAACTGAAGCTCCACACCATCCAACACTTAAAAAAATTCTGCCCTATAGTGATCCACGCTTTGCCAGCAAATCATCTTGAGTGTGTCTCAATGGATTCAATCAATGATGTTGCTTTCTCATACAGTGCAAGGTAGCTTTCGTCATTTCTCTTGCCCCTAAGAGATGACCGCACACACTCGACTGCAGCCTGCACACCAGAGACAATCCAAGTTTTTTTCTGCAGTAAAATGTTTAGGCATTCAAGTTCTCCAAGAACAGCAGAGGCAAGTGAGGCCCAACACACTCTTGCCTTTTCTGAAGTGCTCAAATAAGCCACTGGCAGTTGAAGCTGTCTTGGATGCAGTTTTTGCCATCTCCTCTAGGCTGCTTAGTACCCGCTCATACTGCCCTAGCACAGCTCTAATAGCAGTATTCCGCACAGTCCACCTTGTTGGACATAGGGGTTTCATGGTGGTCAGATGTGTATCTTTGGACGTGGCAATTGATTCCAACATGCTCTTAAACTTTCCTGACTGGCCATAGAGGACACCTAACTGATGGAACCAAGAAAGGGAATCCCGGATCAGTGGGGAGGCTGAGCAGACAGCCTGTGTAATCAGATTTACTGTGTGCTCCACAATGCACATAGAGGGCTAATGGCTGCTGCCTCCTCACAATTGCCTGTGCACCTGTGTATTTTCCTGCCATGTTTGAGGCACTATCGTGACTCTGCCCACGTAAGAGAGACATGGGCAAATTGAGCTTCAACAACACATAATTTGCCACCTTCGCAATGCCCTCGCCTGTTGTCACCGACACCCTGTATAGCCCAATAAACTCCTCGTGAGGGACAAGGTCATGGTCAACAAAATGCAGTCAGACACTCTCCTGTTCAGCACCAGAAACATCTTCAGTACCATCAACAATTACTGAAAATTGTACAATCGGAAGAGACCTAACCTCAGCTGCAATGCCTCGAATGACTGTATTGGCCATGATGTTCAGAATTTCATTCTGTGCTTTGGGGCCTGTGTACATTGTGGTATGCTTTGTTAACCACTTCAGTAAAATGGGATCATCCTCTTCTGCCCTAAGTTTCAAAAGCTGGTATAAATTCCCACTGTCATCCGTGTGGCATCTAAAGACTTGTCCCTTTCTAACTACATGCCGCACCTATTGGGGATATTCCAGTACATGTTATGCATCTTAGGGTAAGCAGAATCCATGTGAATGTGCAAAGCTGGATCAACACTGGCCTAACGATTCTGGGTCATGCCTGGTCTTGTGAAGGCCATTGTACATACACATTAGTTAATCATTTACAAGCACCATAAGACATGTACGTGCATGAAGAGCATGGGTTTGTATTACTTAAGCACCATTAGACATGCACCTGCATTAGGAGTGTGCATGTCTGTTTATTTCTGTCATTGCTATGGTTACGCCACCAATAGAATCTATGCCCTAATGTCTGTGCCAATAAGAATGAGGAAACTAAGCTAAAATGAGTGCAAGTCAAAAAGATAATGGTGGCCAGTACCAGAGGTGATGATTCATTAACATAAAGAGGAGATAATGTGTGTGACGTAAGGATGAGAACTGTATAAAAAGTGTGTGCCGAAGCTGGGAAGACAGTTGATCCATGGACCAACTTGGCTTGTCACTTTGTAATAAAGTCTATTTGAATTCACAAGTTCCGGTATCTGAGAAATATTATTGAGCAAATATTTCTACGACACACCGAACAAACAATTTTCATCAAGCAATGCCTTGCGTCGTCCTGCTGTTTACCCCACGCGCTGGATAACTGGACACTGATTGGATTTAGCTGGTGTGCTGATACAGTTACAAAGTGGCGGTGGGTTTGGCAGTTTTGATGTGCTGTGAATTTTTCAATGGCTTTTCTCCAGTTCCTAAATCCTGCACTAATGAAGGCAGCATCCTCTCTTTGGCCAAAAGATGGCTGGCTTGAAAACACTTGGCTACAGTGAAAACACAACACTCATTTTACTGATGGATTATAATGTAGCCAGGGGAAATCGCAAAACCATTTCTCTTGAAACATCAACACTCTGTTGGCAAGAGTTTGCGGTTCTATAAATTGATATGGTTTTGTGCCATCACTGAGGTAACTGGACAATGCTGTGCCACTGTTCCCCATACTGGTGCTGCTGGCAACAAGGGTGACACCTGGTCTTGCTATGGCTGTGACACTGTCCTCTGAAGTCTCTCTCCCTGGCTCTTTCACTTTCACCACCCTCACTGTCTGTCTCCTAGAAAAGAAATAAGGTGTTTGCCATACTCCTAACTACCGGTACCCAAAACTACACAATTAATCACAACAGCAATACCATTGCCTTAAACACATCTTAGTTCAGTCACCAGTTTAAGTTGAGTGGGGGTATCCATGGCATTTTCCAATTATGTCCCTATTTTACAGGTCTAAAAAAGAGAGAACCTTTCATTATGTTGCCAAAGACTCTACAAACTTCACTGAGACTGTCTCTGCCAGTCTGTCCCTGCATATCTGTCCCCAGCTCTGCTGTCTGTGTGCCATCTGTTGCCTGCTCTGGCTAATGACATCATTGTGAAACATTTCCATTAGGATTTCACTTCTTATGAAAATTCTATCAACTAGTCTTTGAGATATTAGGCTACTAGGGTTCTTACCTTGCGTTTTGTTGTACTGAAAAATGCTCTGATGTCCGTCTTTTTTCTGTCATTTTTCTACCTGGCTGGCTGGCTACACACATAGTGTGTAGGTTATTTACAGTAGGAGATGGGCTTCTATCATCTATTAGCTTCTATCATTCTATAATGGGCTTCGATCTACAAGGAAGGTAGCTAGTCTGCTAGCAAATGTGAACGGATTGCAGTGACAAGGGTTGACAGCTGTATGAGTTCACCATTTACACAACGTAAGCTGCAACCTTTTGTAATTTTAATATAGTTTATGTTGTCATTTTATATTTGCTGTCTTCCCACACTAGCTGCATTTGCAGAGCTAGCGAGCACCAATTCCGTTTCTGTGGTGTTTATTATAATCTTTGCTATCGTCAGTTTACTCCAAGATCGGCACACAGGTGCTTCAAAGTCCCCCAGCGACAATTTAGCTTTTGCAACGAGACCATTTAAAGACATTTAAGACAATGGTAGAAGAGAGTGTAGTTCTGTTCAGTTTAACGCTAACCTTATCACAGGGACTTAGAAGCACTACAGCTGCATGCTGATCTTGGATCAAACCATTGTGAGGCAAAGGGCGAGGGTCGCAATTTTTGAAACGTAAAAATGCGCTATTAAGTGTCTATAATCAGCACAAGTGCTTTCATTGCGTATTATTAATATTATTATTATTTAGCTACTTTGGGTTGGGCTCCGCAACCAGGGGACTTTCCTCTTTCAGTTTACAGAAAGACACGTCTTTTGTGAGAAGCGAAGGAAATATAGAGGTCTGATACATGGAGAAAGTTTCGCATGGCAAGTCAGAGGAAGTAGATTTTCTGCGTTATTTGCTAAAACTAGTCAGTAGCCTACAACTGAATTGTGTCATCAAAACCTCCGAACTGTTGAGTTGACTGGAATATATCGGCCGCTGGAGCGAATCTACTCTAGGATACAGTTTGCCAGACGCACGTGCCTATTACCACCTTAAATTGTAGTTGAACCATGTGCACCTTTGTAAAGGAGAGCTCGACATGTGCACAATACTTACCACGAGTAAAATAGGGCAAGGTCATGCGTTTTCATTTTCAGCCAGGGGGAGGGTTTATAATTTGTATTATATTTTTTAGTCCAGGGGAGGGTAATGTAATTTGTAATCGATTAAATGTAATATTGCTCATTTGAGAATGAGTGGTTTATAGTATCTCATGTGTGCCGGATTATGCCACTCACCCCTGATTATCTGCTGGGCGCACAATATCAAGTGCGCCTAGTGTGGTCTCCATAAAATGATGCATAGCCTATGCTATAGGCCCCTCAAACCTGAACCTCGAAGCCAGTTCCGCTGCATTTTTCATTGTCCCCTTTACTCAGGGACCGATTTAGACCTGGGACACCTGGTGGGTGCAATTAATTATCAAAATACAACAGAAAACCAGCCAGCTCCGGACCTCGTAGTGTAAGAGTTGAATACCCCTGCTATCGGCCTAGGCTATGCAAGGCGCATGCTCAGAGAAACACAAGGCAAAGTTATATTTCTAAGAAAATGTACTTCCTTTCCGAGTGATTGCGGCGCAGTGATGGTGTAGGCTATATAAAACTAGGCCACGCTTCATTACACGCTGCAACTGATTGTCGTTCCTTATCCTGAACCCCGGCCTACCCTGCTCTTGCTGATGGAAGCCCCTGTCTGCTGCCTAATCAAAGACTGTGCTGTGTACGGTGGCACTTCAGGAGTCGAGTCAATTTGTCCCAAATAATCTATATCTGTGCACGCGAACTAGGCCTACTGATGTCCTGTTCGGTTTGAGAGGGAGAGCTTGAAGATGAGTTTGGGCTCCCGAGTGGCGCAGCGGTCTGGCACTGCATCTCAGTGCTAGAGGCGTCACTACAGACCTTGGTTCGGTTCCAGACTGTATCACAACCGGCCGTGATTGGGAGTCCCATAGGGCGGCGCACAATTGGCCCCAGCGTCGTCCGGGTTTGGCCAGGGTAGGCCGTCATTTGAAATAAGAAGTTGTTCTTAATTAACTGACTTGCCTAGTTAAATAAAAAATAAAAATGAGGACCGGAGTTTTTATTATTTATTCCGGAACCCTAGTAGTTGCTGCCAAGTCAGCAGCTACTCTTCCTGGGGTTCAAAGCTTGCTACTGATATAATATATTTTATTAAAAATCAAATGAACCTGATTTATATAAAACGATGTATTACGACGCTTTAGTCCGCAATACTTTATGCTAAAAACAAGCTGTAAAATGCCAGGGAAAGACGAGTCTCCGATGCATATGGGATTGGGATATCTTTGGTTTGTCCCTATGACATTCAGATGAAGCGTTACGACTTCTATTGAGCTATTTTTATGCGAGGGAGCGCAAAAAAAGTTTTAAATTACAATAATTTCTCAAAGTTTGTAAGGACAGATTGAATATCGTTACAATATGAAATGCATCCTTCAATTGCAACGTCTGCCTATATGCCCACACATCTTGTCTCAAAAAAATGTTATATTTTTAATAGGCCTACCCTCAAACACCAAGTTGGGCATACTAATTTCAAAGTAGGCCATTATCACTGTCAATCGTGAATGATAATTATTCACATTTTACCGGTAAAATGTCCAAACTGCGTCTGAATGGCAATCATTTGATCTCAATCAGTTTCATGGGAATATGCATTCAGATGTTCTTGAAAAACTGTTTTGCGGGCGAATTAAAGCAAGTGCTGTTAACAAACTATTAGCATTTCTTGTAGGCATATTTGTTTCTACAATCAAAGCATAGCCTTCGTGCACGCTGTTGTGTTTTGAAAATATTTGACTATTCAGCTTCAGATAAAAAATGACTGAGGTGTTTTTCGTGTAACATATTATTGGCATACTATGCTGCAATATGATTATTGGCTGCAACACAGTCTCACATTCAATTCGCGCATATATGTACAAAATGTATTTCAGCAGATTTCGTGCGTTTTTGTGCGTTTTCGTCTGGCTTAATTCGTGAGAAAAGACATGAATTTATGTGCTTCTTAATTCGTGCGAAAAGACACAAATTTAACCAGTAGGCTACACAAGCCTTTGCAACAACCATATAGACGCGATAATTTGTATTTCATTTTTGTTATTCTTAATGGCTAATTCAACGTCATGAATATACAGAAATGTTGTCTTTGTTTAACCATGTTTTAAAATGTGTCGTTGTATGCCTATATGTACTGTTTTAGACTTGCTGAACAGAATTTTTGAGAAAAGACGCACATTTACGTGCGACTTAATTCGTGGGAAATATTGTTTTATTAATGCCAATGCTGTTTTCTGTGCTTGATTTCGCTTAATACTTTGGATACTGGTGCACTTGTAATCAGAACGCCTTTTTGTCATGTAGGCAACCATACACGATTTTCTTCATAACCCATTTCATATTTCGTGGAGCCTAAATTACACAATTTCTTCATAATGCATGTATTACATGTTAATGTAAAATAATGAATTATGTTGGCTTACACTTATGGCCTTTCCAAGGCCTTTCCATACCTTAAGGGAACATTTTAGCACTCGCCATATGGTTAGTGAGAAACGCCACATTGCAAACGTAAGGTCCCTTACTAGACGTCCTGCAACGTTTCTAAAATTCGCGGACGGCGTCGGGCGGTG
Source organism: Salvelinus namaycush (assembly GCF_016432855.1). Lineage (NCBI taxonomy): Eukaryota > Metazoa > Chordata > Actinopteri > Salmoniformes > Salmonidae > Salvelinus > Salvelinus namaycush. Next base: position 18,517,032 of record NC_052342.1, on the reverse strand, counting down.
AGCGGTGGAGAGATCTTTCAGGAAGTCATCAAACGAAATCTCTCGGACGTTCGGTTTCCGTTTTATAAAAATAACACATTTTGGTCATTTTTCCGCAGTCTCGGAAATTCCCACCAGAGGGAAAATAAATAATATTGCAAATGCACAAGCACATTGCAAATGCATGTGGCCTTTTCTCCTAAACGGAAAATATTTCGAAGACGTAATGGACAGTTGGCCCCGAACAAGATGGCGTCGAGGCCTCAACGCTTTTTGAGTTATGGCCATTTTTCTGGGATTAAAGGTCAAAAACGCAAAGTAGGGTGCTAATTTGACCGCTTCACGTCAAAGTACATAAGCATACGGTGTCAGGAAAAAAAGAACCAGCCATTTATCTATCGTAATTTAAGAGAAATCGTACATTGACAAATTGGTAATGTTCACAAAAAGGAGTTAAAAAAAAAAAGTTACAGATCCAGTTGCAGTGTGTTCAGACGAACATTTTTTAAGTGGGTCTCGAAGCTCTGCCAGAATTCTGTGATTTTATGTGATTTTATGAAATAACACACACTCATTTAACCCTCTGTAAATAAGTCAGTTCTTAACATAAAGACTTAAAACTCAATATTATAAAGAGCCTACCCCAAGGAGGATATGTGTTCACTTTCAGCTTCCTATGTCAACCGGAGGTACCTTCAAATGGTGCCATAGGGTCAGTTTCGAAGGGTTAAAAAGGTCAGATCTGCCTACCGGGTGGCGCAGTGGTCTAGGGCACTGCATCGCAGTGCTAGCTGCGCCACCAGAGTCTCTGGGTTCGCGCTCAGGCTCTGCCGCAGCCGGCCGCGACCGGGAGGTCCGTGGGGGCGACGCACAATTGGCCTAGCGTCGTCCGGGTTAGGGAGGGTTTGGCCGGTAGGGATATCCTTGTCTCATGGCGCTCCAGCGACTCCTGTGGCGGGCCGGGGGCAGTGCGCGCTAGCCAAGGGGGCCAGGTGCACGGTGTTTCCTCCGACACATCGGTGCGGCTGGCTTCCGGGTTGGAGGCGCGCTGTGTTAAGAAGCAGTGCGGCTTGGTTGGGTTGTGCTTCGGAGGACGCGTGGCTTTCGACCTTCGTCTCTCCTGAGCCCATACGGGAGTTGTAGCGATGAGACAAGATAGTAATTACTAGCGATTGGATACCACGAAGAAAAGGGGATAAAAGGATGGAGTGAAAAAGTACGGTGCTTAAAGACACACAAAGCCTGCAATGGCATTGCCATTATCTCCAGGCCGTGCCGAGTTCAACGAGATGCCCCGCTTGACCGTAGCTTGCTCGGTCTGAGCGCAGCTACAGTGACAAGAAGATGACCCTTGACCTACATTTCAAGTCTTTTGCTTTTGGGAGACAAAGAGAGAACTGTTAAGGTTTAGAAGCACAATTTGACCTCAGGAACGTTCCTAAGGTCTCTGTGCAAGCCTAACCTTGACCGTGTGGCATTAACCCTTAACAGTTAAAAGAAGGTGTTTACATCAAACAGTTTACAATGACATCTCACCCCATAGGAACACATTGCCTGCACCCCTAAATTCAACCTGAAGCCTGTGTGGGTTATGAATGTCTTATGAACCTGTCTTCAATGACAATCCATCAAGCCACTATGAGGTCTACCTGTGTTGATTCTAAGCTTCCTGGAGCAACCGGAAGTGATAAAATCACCCTGAAAGTGTTTTGCCATAGCCAACCAGCAGTTTGTGATATATAGTGCATTCAACCCTGTGTAAATCAGTCAGTTCTTAACGTATAGACTTAAAACTCAGGATTCTGTAAAAGCATACCCCGATCAGGATATGTATTTACTTATAGCTTCCTGTGCCAACCGGAAGTGCCTTAAAATGGGGTCATAGGTGCTGTTTCGAAGGTTTAAAAAAGTCAGATCTTTCCAAAACTTTAAATGTGTGAATCGGTCAACCCTCATGAACTGTAAATCAGTAATTTCTCTAAACAGATGTCAAAGAAAAGCTCTCTCACACACACACACACACACACACACACACACACACACACACACACACACACACACACACACACACACACACACACACACACACACACACACACACACACACACACACACACACACACAGCAAGGATGGAGTGAAAAAGTATGGTGCTTAAAGACACACAGAGCCTTAAATGCTTTTAGGGGGGATCCAGACTTCCATACCCGCTCTGGGAGCGCTATACTACCGCCCCAAATCAATGGGTGCTGGCCTGAGTGATTTATGGAGGTTTTCAAAAAATATTCTATGTTTTTTCTTCTGGAAAATATTGAAAATATATATTTTCAAACGAATTGAACCACCCCAAAAATGCACAAAAACGCACGAAATCTGCTGAAATATATTTTGTACATATATGCGCGAATTGAATGTGAGGCTAGCCTGGATTATTACATTCTGATCTGCTATGTAAAATACTAATGAATCATTATGTGATCTTGCAAGACATTAACTCATACTTTACTAAACGAACACCATTGCGAGACGTGATGATCTTCTATTTGTAATAATAAATGATGCGTAGAACTACTAGTAGGCAACATCTTGATGCAGCCCAGCCTCACATTCAATTCGCGCATATATGTACAAAATATATTTCAGCAGATTTCGTGCGTTTTTGTGCATTTTTGGGGTGGTTCAATTCGTTTGAAAATACACGAATTTCTGTGCTACTTAATTCGTGCGAAAAGACACGAATTTAACCAGTAGGCGACACACAAGCGGTTGCAACAACCATAGACACGATCGCCTGTATTTATTTATTTTACGTTATGAATATATAGATATTTTGTCTTTTTTTAACCATATAACCATAAGAGGTTATATATATATATTGTCTTGTTTTAATCCCTATTAAAACATTGTGGTTTTATGCCTATATGTACTGTTTTCGATTTTTCTGAACAGACTTTTCAGTATAGAATGAATGTAAGCAATGCATGATGGTTAATGGTGTTTTATTCGGTTGTAGTTCCATGTATTTCGTAAAAAATAAACGTGTAAACCATTTTTATTGACCAGAATGTAACTGAAAATACAATGGCAGCCTTGCCATTGTCCATCAATAACAAAACATTTTTTTTTCGTATAACATTTGGGGAAACGTATGCAGTCATTGTAGTCTTACATTTTGTTGGCCAACCAAAATTACCAAAACGTTAACCCGTAATAAGGCTAGGGTGGCTGAGTGTAAATACATGGCTCTGAGTGTAAGCACCTTTTCACTAGAAACGTTCTTGTGTTCAAATTACCGTCAGTGCGAAATAGCTAGAAAGCTTTCGTATTTCCACTTGGCTGCACCTACGGTTACGATAACGATAAATCAAGTGCAATACCTGCATCGACCTGTGTTGAGCAGCAAAACACCGGAAAGCTTCTAGCCTACCGGAAAGTTACAAGAAGAACAAGAATAGTTACCTCATCCGGTCATGTGACACTCTGGATGCCCCCTAAAAGCAATTTCAACCGTTTTGAAAAATGACGCCTGGTAACCCCAAAAAAATACCAGGTGCACGAAAAGTTTGGACTTAGAATATTTTTTGAAAACCTCCATAAATCACTCAGGCCATTGACTCGAGAAGAATAAACATAAAATATTTTCCAGAAGAAAAAACATAGAATATTTTTTGAAAACCTCCATAAATCACTCAGGTCAGCACCCATTGATTTGGGGCGGTAGTATAGCGCTCCCAGAGCGGGTATGGAAGTCTGGATCCCCCCTAAAAGCATTTAAGGCTCTGTGTGTCTTTAAGCACCATACTTTTTCACTCCATCCTTGCTGTGTGTGTGTGTGTGTGTGTGTGTGTGTGTGTGTGTGTGTGTGTGTGTGTGTGTGTGTGTGTGTGTGTGAGAGAGCTTTTCTTTGACATCTGTTTAGAGAAATTACTGATTTACAGTTCATGAGGGTTGACCGATTCACACATTTAAAGTTTTGGAAAGATCTGACTTTTTTAAACCTTCGAAACAGCACCTATGACCCCATTTTAAGGCACTTCCGGTTGGCACAGGAAGCTATAAGTAAATACATATCCTGATCGGGGTATGCTTTTACAGAATCCTGAGTTTTAAGTCTATACGTTAAGAACTGACTGATTTACACAGGGTTGAATGCACTATATATCACAAACTGCTGGTTGGCTATGGCAAAACACTTTCAGGGTGATTTTATCACTTCCGGTTGCTCCAGGAAGCTTAGAATCAACACAGGTAGACCTCATAGTGGCTTGATGGATTGTCATTGAAGACAGGTTCATAAGACATTCATAACCCACACAGGCTTCAGGTTGAATTTAGGGGTGCAGGCAATGTGTTCCTATGGGGTGAGATGTCATTGTAAACTGTTTGATGTAAACACCTTCTTTTAACTGTTAAGGGTTAATGCCACACGGTCAAGGTTAGGCTTGCACAGAGACCTTAGGAACGTTCCTGAGGTCAAATTGTGCTTCTAAACCTTAACAGTTCTCTCTCTGTCTCCCAAAAGCAAAAGACTTGAAATGTAGGTCAAGGGTCATCTTCTTGTCACTGTAGCTGCGCTCAGACCGAGCAAGCTACAGTCAAGCGGGGCATCTCGTTGAACTCGGCACGGCCTGGAGATAATGGCAATGCCATTGCAGGCTTTGTGTGTCTTTAAGCACCGTACTTTTTCACTCCATCCTTTTATCCCCTTCGTGGTATCCAATCGCTAGTAATTACTATCTTGTCTCATCGCTACAACTCCCGTATGGGCTCAGGAGAGACGAAGGTCGAAAGCCACGCGTCCTCCGAAGCACAACCCAACCAAGCCGCACTGCTTCTTAACACAGCGCGCCTCCAACCCGGAAGCCAGCCGCACCAATGTGTCGGAGGAAACACCGTGCACCTGGCCCCCTTGGCTAGCGCGCACTGCCCCCGGCCCGCCACAGGAGTCGCTGGAGCGCCATGAGACAAGGATATCCCTACCGGCCAAACCCTCCCTAACCCGGACGACGCTAGGCCAATTGTGCGTCGCCCCCACGGACCTCCCGGTCGCGGCCGGCTGCGGCAGAGCCTGAGCGCGAACCCAGAGACTCTGGTGGCGCAGCTAGCACTGCGATGCAGTGCCCTAGACCACTGCGCCACCCGGTAGGCAGATCTGACCTTTTTAACCCTTCGAAACTGACCCTATGGCACCATTTGAAGGTACCTCCGGTTGACATAGGAAGCTGAAAGTGAACACATATCCTCCTTGGGGTAGGCTCTTATATAATATTGAGTTTTAAGTCTTTATGTTAAGAACTGACTTATTTACAGAGGGTTAAATGAGTGTGTGTTATTTCATAAAATCACATAAAATCACAGAATTCTGGCAGAGCTTCGAGACCCACTTAAAAAATGTTCGTCTGAACACACTGCAACTGGATCTGTAACTTTTTTTTTTTAACTCCTTTTTGTGAACATTACCAATTTGTCAATGTACGATTTCTCTTAAATTACGATAGATAAATGGCTGGTTCTTTTTTTCCTGACACCGTATGCTTATGTACTTTGACGTGAAGCGGTCAAATTAGCACCCTACTTTGCGTTTTTGACCTTTAATCCCAGAAAAATGGCCATAACTCAAAAAGGGTTGAGGCCTCGACGCCATCTTGTTCGGGGCCAACTGTCCATTACGTCTTCGAAATATTTTCCGTTTAGGAGAAAAGGCCACATGCATTTGCAATGTGCTTGTGCATTTGCAATATTATTTATTTTCCCTCTGGTGGGAATTTCCGAGACTGCGGAAAAATGACCAAAATGTGTTATTTTTATAAAACGGAAACCGAACGTCCGAGAGATTTCGTTTGATGACTTCCTGAAAGATCTCTCCCCCGCGCACGGCCCGACGCCGTCCGCGAATTTTAGAAACGTTGCAGGACGTCTAGTAAGGGACCTTACGTTTGCAATGTGGCGTTTCTCACTAACCATATGGCGAGTGCTAAAATGTTCCCTTAAGGTATGGAAAGGCCTTGGAAAGGCCATAAGTGTAAGCCAACATAATTCATTATTTTACATTAACATGTAATACATGCATTATGAAGAAATTGTGTAATTTAGGCTCCACGAAATATGAAATGGGTTATGAAGAAAATCGTGTATGGTTGCCTACATGACAAAAAGGCGTTCTGATTACAAGTGCACCAGTATCCAAAGTATTAAGCAAAATCAAGCACAGAAAACAGCATTGGCATGAATAAAACAATATTTCCCACGAATTAAGTCGCACGTAAATGTGCGTCTTTTCTCAAAAATTCTGTTCAGCAAGTCTAAAACAGTACATATAGGCATACAACGACACATTTTAAAACATGGTTAAACAAAGACAACATTTCTGTATATTCATGACGTTGAATTAGCCATTAAGAATAACAAAAATGAAATACAAATTATCGCGTCTATATGGTTGTTGCAAAGGCTTGTGTAGCCTACTGGTTAAATTTGTGTCTTTTCGCACGAATTAAGAAGCACATAAATTCATGTCTTTTCTCACGAATTAAGCCAGACGAAAACGCACAAAAACGCACGAAATCTGCTGAAATACATTTTGTACATATATGCGCGAATTGAATGTGAGACTGTGTTGCTTGATGAGCTTTCTCTTTTTTACCAATTTGAGCGCCCTTCGAATCGTGGTGCTGAAAGGACAGCGGTGGTCACATATCGTTCTGGGTTCCACTGAGGGAGGGGGTCCGAGGAGTTTAATGATCATCATGACAGACACGCAGTACATTTGAATAGTAAATATCGTTGGTGTGATCATGTATTTGATGATAAGGTTCATGTGGTGGATCGGTTTGTCTGCATATGCAATAGAAGTGGTACGTTTCTGTAAGATAACCACTCGGACAGTAGGGCGAGTGCAAGACTGTTTTCGGCCCACTCAAAGTGGTCCCGTTGGTGATCTTTCAGACGTGATTGGAGTCGGAAGCTTTTCCCGCACTCGGAGCAGCAGTGTGGTTTCAGTCCGGAATGAAGGAGCTTGTGAACGTTTAACTTTGTAAGATTCATCAATCCTCGGTCGCACGTGGTGCATCGGTGAGGTTTCCCTGCACCATCAGTGCTATGGAAGGCCATCATGTGTTTTTTTAAGTTGCCGGTCTGACTGAAGGCCTGGCCACATTGAGAACAAGGGTACGGCTTTTCACCCGTGTGCGTTCGCTGGTGGTTCTGGCAGGATTTTGAGTCGATACAAACACATCAGCAAACACACATCAAGGAGAAGCCGTTACGCTTGCAGTTTCCCTGACCGCAGTTAACAGTTCAGTCAAGAGTTGAGTCCTTTTTTATTTGAAGTGGAGCTGAAAGTCCATCAGAGAATCCACACAGGGGAGAAGCCATACCATTGTGACATATGCAGGAAATATTTCACCCAGCTAAGTAACATTAAAGGGCATCAGAAAACGCATCAGAAATAAATGAAGTTAGTATGCAACAGGTGTGGCAGGGGGTTTGCTTTAATGCAATACTTTACAAGACACAAACAAAGCCACTCGTAAGAGTTAGTCATATTGATGCTTGGGAGGACATGCCTGCCCAGTACGGATGATAGAAGCAATGTTTTATAAATTATAAGCTGTTATATGCCGTTGAATAAAGCTTTACAATGTTATATATTTGTATTTTGATTGACATGCTGACCACTGGTATTCCTTACCATCACTGACTTGTCATTCACATAGTTGCCTAAATTAAGTCATTACATATTTCTTTATCGTCTTTTCATTGTATTTTCTTAAAAATCTATCCTTTATATATTTTCTTGTCTCTAAATAAATAAATACAATTCTAATCAAACTCCAACCCTCCATAAAACAATGTGTTTTATTTGAAACATGTGTGATTATTTTCACAAAGTCATGAACACACAAAGAAACAAAGAGAAAGTTTTCTGCCCCTTTTTAGAAACACTTCGCCCTCCCTTCATTCACCTATCATTGATTATAGGTGGTTTGTCCATGAATAGTTCATCGATCAGGGATGACGCCAGCACCTCCAGGATGACATAGAAAGTGTCTTTGGTGCTCCTTGACGTTGTTAGGCCTGAGTAGAGCGCCCTCATCTGGTCCTGGGTGGTGCATTTAGCCCTCAACTTATCATAGCCCTCGTCAGCAATGACTCCCCTCTAGGAGTCTGTCATCCATGTCCTTTCCCCTAAAATTAAACTTCAAATGTATTCACCTCCCCAGCTTCTCATTCACCCTTCAATTCTCTGATTAGAAATGGCTCCTGCTCTTTCAGGATCTCTAAGAAAATATCTTTGCCTTTGGGGCCACATCCTGTCAGGGGCCCATCAAAGAGCTCCCTCATCTTCTACTGTTTGGTTCTTTCAGATCTCACGTCACTGTAGCCATTGTCAGTGATGACTCCACTCTTCAGGAGTCTGTCCAAGATGGGGTCTACCTCGCTCAGTCTCTGGATCAGGTCTGTCCGGTGGAGGTCCACAAAATGCTTACTTTGTGAATTGAGTCCTTTCGTCTCTGTAGTCGGCTGGGGATTTAAAATGTTTTATTATCTTTGACTTTAACTGACATGGTGCATGTTTAGTCAATGTTGAGACACTGATCTTTTTGGCATAATATTTTTCTGACCTCTTCGTATTGTGTGATCCCAGACGATTTCCCCCTCCACGTCACTGATTAGCTTCATACTGAAGTCAACATCTGCATCTTTTATGAACACCTCAAAGAAGTTTGGTTTGGTGTTGTCATATCTCAGCTTCATATTCTGTGGAGGCAGTAGATGAGAGAGAGTTGTTTTTTTTGGTAGTTTTTGTTAGTATATTAAAATTGCTATTGCTTTTTTAATTAGATTAACATTCTGTGGGAGCTTAAAACATACAGGAGGTTTAACTTCAGCAGAAGGAGACAACGTTGTGAGGCTGAACCAATCCTTCATCCGAAGGGACTTGACTGGTTGCGGCTTTCTGATACTCCTGTATCCATAAGACTGCTCCTTTTTCTTCATTGCCTGAAGAAGCATAAGCCAACATGTCCTTGTCAAAACCATTCACACATGACATTTTGTTAGATTTTGTTGTTTGAAAGAGATTTCAATGAATGAATTATATAACATTGTAAACTAAAGTACCCAGCTACCCCGAGAAGAACTGCTGGGAGATGTTGACACAGCAACACCATATCGGACTCTTACCCCTAAGGTTTCCTAACACCACAAGTCAACCAAATTTCCCTGCTTTTGGATGGAAAATAAACAGCTGTTTTTCCGCCTGTAGGAACTGTATAGGCAGTGCTTTACTCATTTTGGGTTCCGGTACAGTCAGTATTTAGGTGCAGGAGCTCCACAATACTTTTGAGCTAATATTCTATAAGAGCAACAGGATCTCAATAGTAGAACATTTGATGTGCTGGTAGTCAGCTCCGGTGAGCTCCTTACAAGTCAAACACTGAATAGGAGCTTGGCTACACTGTATATTAAATGTCAATTTTCTAAATCCACTGGTATTATCTGCATTGATAACATTGAGAGATGATTTAACCACAGAGGAGAACAATAAGTGGAAATAACCTGTTCTACAGAAGAATCACAGGGCACCAGATATGCATGTAGAGTGAGGAATGCTGCCTTGGCCTGGTAGAGCAGCAAGTCACAGTGGGCTTTCAGCGGAAAGCCAGATCTCACGAGAACTCCTTTTGGAGAGAAGGTTGGATGGAGGATCTTGACGTGGAAGCGGGTGACTTCATCCACTTGTTCTACGGACACACCACAGTCTTCTACATGTAGAACTCTCACTATCTCTTTAAAGGAGGGATCATCGCCTGCAGAGATAAAAACAGGCACATTTGCATAAACATCAGGTTGACATCAACAACAAGGCTTTTTAAAAGTAGTTTGCATCAGTTATATTTGAATTATAAACATATACGCCCATACCGAAACAGGCAAAATGTGGCAGATGCACTTCTTCCAGTTCTCCTGAAATGACTGTGACATCCAATAGGGGGCCACCTTGCTTGTACCCCAAGCGTTTCATCATTGCCCTGTGAGGCTCCCAGGAGCTGAATTGATACTTCAGATTGACATGGTCTTTACATACCCACCGGAGCCCTGATACTCTGCACTCGTAGCGCCCCAGGCGAGACATGCTAGAGATGCCATGATAAGAAGACAGAATGGATTTAGTAAGTAAGTCATGTATTTAATTGTTTATCAGCAGTTGACAAACATCATAATGGTTACTTTACTTTGTTAAACTTTTCTGTAGATCCTCACATACTGTATTTCCTAAGTTTTTACAAGTAGTTCAACAAACGCTATGAAGTCAGACTTTCTTTAAATAATGGATCGGAGGTTTATTCCATCTAGTTACTGTTATCCTAAGACAGAATTGTTGGGTAGCAAAACTTAAAGCTTTTATCATACGATATATGGTGAGGGACTAATCCAATCCAGGAGTGTACCTGAACATTGGGCCTTCTTCAGTGAAGACTGCAGGTTCAACCTGAACCCAATTGGTAGATTCCTGAATAAGGGAACATTGATCTCTGATTATCACAGATTATCAAACTGTATTTATGACATCATTCTTAAAACATCGTAGTGTGAAGGTTGTACTTTGCACTTTGAAGGGTTTCTTTGCCTTACTTGCCTTCACACTTTTTTAAACCTGCTTATTCTATACATTAATTTGCAATTTAATGAAGATTGGTTTTTGGTTAGAAAAAAAGTTGCTAAGTAAAACCATATAGGGTTCTTTGGTTGGTCCCCATAAGGGAACCCTTTTTTGTCATAGGTAGAATCCTTTGCATAGAGTGTAGTGTTGTAGGGTTCTTCATAGAACCCCCTGTAAATGGTTCTACCTAGAACCCTCTATGAACGGATCTACTAAGAACCCTTTTCATATATCATAAGGCTTTTCTTTGAGGGCCTAGAATAGTGGTAGGAAACTCCTGGTTTACAGGCCACGTTAGGCCTGCAAGTCACATTATGCTCACTTTCAAAGTGATGTGTAATTCCTATTGGAATCCAGCCAGAGTGAGGATATCCAACAATTATAATTTTTATCACTTGCAACCTGCATTCAGAATGACATCAAAGGTAGTGAAGATTGATAAATGAGACTAAATCTAAATCTAAACTTGAACAACCATCCCAGTAATGAGTGCAATAAATCCAACTACTAACAGATTGGATTAGTTTAGGAAAATGTACGTTATTAATCTTTGTGTAGCATAAGATTAATCAACCAATCAATGTACATGCAAAAACACAGATATTAAAACAAACAATTCTGAAAATCAACCTGCAATAGAGCATACTGGGAAATATGATTATGATTGGCGTGGTTTTGAATGTTATACTCTACATAGAGTAAAAATGACAACCACACTCTGGTTATTAATATCAACACTGGAGTTATTTTACACCACTATGTCAGTTACATGTAAAATGATTATGGGAATACCAGATATATATATGCACAAATATTCCCATATAGGTTTGCTCACCTATCTCTTTTAACTTTTCAGATTACTCAAACTCCTGATGTTAAAGTTTAAACACTGAGTTAAACACAAATGCTCAAGCACTATGTAAATTATAGAAATTACAATAAATATGCTTATTCAGATTCAGAAGCTTCTTGCCTTCCAAAGAATCCTTCTTGCCTTAAAAAAAACAACAAAAAAAACTTTTCTTCCAAAAACAGTTCTAAGCATGTTAAAGGTTCTAGGTAGAACCCTTTGCCTTATAAAGAGTCCTTGTCTACCAAAAAGGGTTCTTCAGATGAAAAAGGTTCTTGGTAGAACCCTATCCCTCTGCAAAGCAAGCTTTTGTAATCATTTTTTCTAAGAGGGCAGCTGCCAGCTGGGTAATTCCATGTGAAAATAGATAAAATGTACAATTTCCCCAACATATTTCTTTATTGTCATGGAAACTATGTTATATTCATGAATAAAGAGCACAGTCAACATAGTTAGTGGTAAAACGTTTCATTTGTCAAAAACCTATCTACTACTATTATACACTCTATGAATACTGTAACAAACATTAGCTCACCATCACATTGGCACATGTTGGGCAACTTCTCACAGCCCCTGGGGACAGACACGTCAATCAGAAAATCAACCACACCAAGCATTAACCTCAGTGATAATACAATGGTGTTAATTTCCTGGTACACAAAGCATTTTAAAATCAATGATATCACAAATACAATAACAATGATATTTAGTGCAAATAATGATCTCCATGAGATGAGTCACAAATGCTCCCAGAGTCACTGTCTCCCCTGTGTAGATTGGTGGGTTTGGACGTCCCGTGTCATTATATTGTGTATTAGCACATTAAAATATCAAGAACTTGAACATGAGTGAGAGAATATAGAGATACAAATTTGAAAAAGAACTGTCTTACCGTCTTTAATCAATTTGATGTCCGGTACTTCCAACATTTTACGAGGCTCCTCCTCTTTAATCCTATCTGAATGGGATGGGTAGTGGATGCCGTAGGCTACAGGACCTCTAATGGTGAAGCCAAGGTAGAAGCAGACGCCTCCGGACTTCCAAACTTTGCTTTGTTCTTCGGCAGAAACTTCAATCTCCTTGCCATCAACGCGCGCAAACACCCTGCGCTGTCTAACCACTCCATTGACTGGAAGAAGAAGGTCCTGGACACTGGGTTCTCTCCACACCTCACCACTCTCCTCTACCAATAGGTTGTCTATTTTTGATCTATGAACCAGTCTGCTCAAACCCTCACCCCGTCCCAGGAAAATAAGGGGGCGAAGGTACCTTAAGCGAAGATGCTTCTTGTATGTATTTTTGTAGGAGTCTTGCATCTCCAGAACACATTTGTTGAGGTCCATATTGAAATCCATTTTCTTATGCTCCTCGGGCCAAAACAGCAAAAGGACTAAGAAGTAAAACTCTGGGGTTTGGTTACCAAAATTAGCCAAAAGATTTCTCTCCAGAATGCTTCTTAGGATTGGCAAAGGGGTAAGCATTGGAGATGCTGTTTCCACTTCGCTTAAGATGATGTTGGCAAGGATTAAGTTTTGGGAAGCGTTATTCTCACCACCACCATCTTTCTTTTTTTCCCAATCCTTTTTTATTTCCTCCCAAAAGTGCATTTTATCATAGCCCTTGTCAAGACAGCGAAGCATTTCCTCTTTGAGCTTCTGGAGGGGTACATCTATTGCAGACTCTGAGTGTATAGGTGTGCATGTCCCCACATATTTGCAGTAGCAGTTCTTGACATCAGTCTGAAAGTAATGTGGTTCATCTTTCTCTATGCTGTGCTTGGAGTAAGTCAAGTAACTGTCAAAAAACTCACATTTCCTCTCCACCTCATCCCTGAGGCTGATGATGAGTGGCTTGTACTTGAAGAGCTTTTTCTGTCCGATTGATACGAAGGAGTCAGCGGATATTTCCATGGTAAGGACCTTTTGCCAGTTTTTATCAAGCGAGACAAGTGATTCAAAAACAATGTTGGCAACCTGTAGATAACTAAATAGTCCTCTGTTGTTAAAGATGTTTGTGACTTTGGTCATACCATCATCTTGCATGTCTGCTCCTTGCTCATTTTCAGCAGCCCTTTCCTCATCTTTGAAAGCCTCAAAGGCCTTTTCTGCCAGTTCCAAGATGTCTTGTGCAGAGATGGAAGGATCACGGACCTTGCTCTTCAAATGGTTCTTGTATACTTGCCCCAGTGTATCAGCAACAAATGAACTGTTAGGATCTCTTTCTTTTGCTATTTTTGCCCACTTCTCCGCTTTAAAATAGGCCTTTCTCTCAATGTAAAGAAAACGAGCAAGATTTTGAGGAAGAAATGGGTTTTGCTTGAATATCTCTGAAGCTAATTGTAAAACAGATACAACATTGCTTTTGGATTCTTCGCCTTCAATATCTTGAATCAACCTGGAAAACGTGTCTTTTCGCTCTTCTCCAATTTCCCTTTTCGTTAACATGTCTTGAACTAAAAATTGTTGTACCTCTTCTCTACAAAATTCAGTCAGAAAGTTCCTTGCTGTATCACTCCTGGTCACACCTGCCATAGCCAGTACCTTAACACACTGCTGTGCAATCAGTGAGTGAGCCATGCAGACATGTTTGTCTTGTCCCTGTCGAGCAGGGAATGTCACTATCAGATGAGTGAAAGGCTCCATTCGCTGCTCAAAGGAAGGACCTCCATAAATGGGATCTGGAGGACCAAGGAATGCCTGACATTGAGACTGCAGAAGGTGGGAGCCAGGGACGTAGGCATTCACCAGTGATAAGAATGCAAGAAGCTGGGAATTTTTAGATCTTCTATTTTTCCTGACATCTAAAAAGGCACATGTTTCTTTAACATAATCTCCACTGAAATTGGATTGCATTATGTTAAAGCCATGAAACTGTTTGTGTTCATTAATGTAGCTTCGACTGATCTCAATCTGTTTCTCCTCAAACTGTTGTTTCTCTGCTTCAGAAAGTTCCGTCCTGAGAATAATATGTCTTGAGTTGTTATGGTCCTCTTGTTTGATAACTGCCTTACGCACACAGCTTAAAATGATGACCACAGGCCTGTTGGTCTTAATGTTTTTCTCTGCAGTCTCTTTCATGATGGCATCCTGCAGATTCTCCAGAATACGCTCATCTTCCAGCAGTAAGAGCACAGTGTTCGGCGGGCCTTGACTGCCTGCAGTGAAAAGGTGAATCACCTGCTTGGCGGTAGCGGGGATATCTGAGGTAGCACCTGTAAGAACAGCACATCTGAGCTTTTTACGCATATCCCAGAGCACCTGTTTGGCCAGAGTGGTTCCTCCACTGCCTGGCTGATGCAGCAGATTCATGGTAGAAGTCAGGTCGCCCTTACTCCGTTTCATAATATTTTCTATCAGCTCAGTGTATCCGTCTCTTTTGATAAAGGGGGATGTTTTATCAGCTGACGTTGCCCTTTCAGCCCAGTAGAAGTTAAGCCATTGAGGTGGGGCTCCTCTGTAAAAATCTACCTCTGTCTTCTTAGCTACTGCGGAGTCTATGTCCTCTTCTTCAAATGCATTTGAGTACAAAACATCCAGAAGTGAAATGGAATCCCTGATTTCACTTCCAACAAAACTTTCACGACGACGGGCATTGGACAGGGATGACCCCTTGTTGTGTGCCATCTTTGTTGTCTCCGGTCCAAAGCTTAACCAGTGTTCTGAATATTAGTTGTACTTCATGTGGTGGTATGGACTCTGAGAAAGGAGATGTTGAAGGTCATTAATGGTTATAAACAAAAGGCTGATTACAATATATCTTTGAATTTGTTGGAGTTTCATTTATATAGCTGATAAGTTGGACATTGGTTGGATTTATCTACTGACACTGCATGGCGCTGACAAATACAGACTATGTTTTGCTTCTTGTTGCTACTCTCTCTAATAAATAGGCATCTATTGTAGCAACCCAACACCTAGCGACCTTGTGAAGAGGTTTGGATCTCTTCATGTAATGGCTAAGGTGTTGGGTTGAATGTCGTCGGACCCGGGGTCATGTCCCGGGCAGGGCTACCCCCGATCTCAGTGCATTGGTGTCAGAAGTTGGATGGCACCTGAGGCCATCGGAGGGGCATGTACACATGAGGGACGTGGTATAGGGAAGCATGGGGACACACTCTCCCAAGGAACGGGTAAGTGTTGTGAACTTAAACCAACATCTAACGATGGCTGGGTTGACAGTCATGTGACTGTCCGGAAATCCAGACATGTTTTGTGCTAAAGTTCCACTCCTTGAGCTCCGTGTCGTACATTAGCAAGAAAAAGTATGTGAACCCTTTGGAATTACCAGGATTTCTACATAAATTGGTAATAAAATTTGATCTGACATTCATCTAAGTCACAACAATAGACACACACAGTGTGTTTAAACTAATAGCACACAAACTATTTTAAGTTTTCATGTCTTTATTGAACACACCATGTAAACACTCACAGTGCAGGGTGGAAAAAGTATGTGAACCCTTGGATTTAATAACTGGTTGACCCTCCTTTGGAAGCAATAACCTCAACCAAACATTTTCTGTAGTTGCAGATCAGACTTGCACAACGGTCAGGAGGAATATTGGACCATTACTCTTTACAAAACTGTTTCAGTTCAGCAATATTCTTGTGATGTCTGGTGTGAACCTCTCTCTTGAGGTCATGTCACTGCATCTCAATCGGGTTGAGGTCGGGACTCTGACTGGGCCACTCCAGAAGGTGTATTTTTGATTTGGGTCATTGTCCTGTTGCAACACACAAATTCTGTTGACCTTCAACTGGCGGACAGATAGCCTTACATTCTCCTGCCAAAAGTCTTGATATACTTGGGAATTCATTTTTTCGTCGATGATAGCATGCTGTCCAGGCCCTGTTGCAGCAAAGCAGCTTCAAACCATGATGCTCCCTCCACCATACTTTACAGTGGGAATGAGGTTTTGATGTTGGTGTGCTGTGCCTTTTTTTCTCCACACACAGTGCTGTGTGTTCCTTCCAAACAACTCAACTTTAGTTTAATCTGTCCACAGAATATTTTGCCAGTGGCGCTGTGGAACATCCAGGTGCTCTTTTACGAACTTCAGATGTGCAGCAATGAGTTTTTTGGACAGCAGTGGCTTCTTCCGTGGTGTCCTCCCATGAACACCATTCTTGTTTAGTGTTTTACGTATCGTAGACTCGGCAACAGAGATGTTAGCATGTTCTAGAGATTTCTGTAAGTCTTTAGCTGACACTGTAGGATTCTTCCTAACCTCATTGAGCATTCTGCACTGTGCGCTTGCAGTCATCTTTGCAGGACGGCCAGTCCTAGGGAGAGTAGCAACAGTGCTGAACTCTCTCCATTTATAGACAATTGTTTTACAGTGGACTGATGAACATCAAGGCTTTTAAGAGACACTTTTGTAACCCTTTCCAGCATTATGCAAGTCAACAATTCTTGATCTTAGGTCTTCTGAGGTCTGTTTTAGTCGAGGCATGGTTCACATCAGGCAACGCTTGTGCATAGCAAACTCAAATTTTGTGAGTGTTTTGTAAAGAGCTGGGCAACTCTAACCAACATCTCCAATCTCATCTCATTGATTGGACTCCAGGTTAGCTGACGCCTGACTCCAGTTAGCTTTTGGAGAAGTCATTAGCCTTGGGGTTTCCAACCTACACTGTGAAATTTTAACTGATGTATTCAAAATAGACAAGAGGAATACACTCATTTGTGTGTTATTAGTTTTAGCACACTGTGTGTGTCTATTGCTGTGACTTAGATGAAGGTCAGATCAAATTTTACGGCCAATTTATGCAGAAATCCAGGTAATTCCAAAGGGTTCACATACTTTTTCTCGCCACTGTATGTCAAACATTTGTTAAGACAAGTAGTGGAATGTTGGCACAAACAGACTGGTCCCTTAGCTAGATCTGAGGGATGATCTGAATTAATAAAACACATAATCTTGTTTAGCAACTCTTAACCCTCTCTATGAAATGTTACACTTCATGGGTAGGGCCTTTCCAATTTGCACAAACTGGTTGTCACGTTCCTGACCTGTTTTCTGTTGTTTTGTATGTGTTTAGTTGGTCAGGACGTGAGCTGGGTGGGAATTCTATGTTGTGTCTAGTTTGTCTGTTTCTATGTCCAGCCTAATATGGTTCTCAATCAGAGGCAGATGGTAATCGTTGTCCCTGATTGAGACTCATATATAGGAGGCTTGTTTTGTGTTGGGAGTTTGTGGGTGTTTGTTTCCTGTCTCTGTGTCTGTGTTCTGCACCAGATAGGTCTGTATCGGTTTTCACGTTTGTTATTTTGTAAGTTGTTTGTAGTGTTCACTTGTTCTTTAATTAAACATGTTGAGCACTGGCTACGCTGCATTTTGGTCCTCTCCTTCACCTCAGGAAGAAAGCCGTTACAGAAACACCCACCAAACCCGGACCAAGCAGCGTAGCAACGGGGAGCAGCAGCGGCCCAGTACACAGGACTACTGGACACAGGAGGAATGGTCTTGGGAGATCATGGACGGAAAAGGACCCTGGGGAAGGGTTGGAGAGAATCGCCGCTCTCGGGAGAAGAAGGAGGCAGCCACAGCCCAGGAGCGGTGGATTGAGGAGGCAGCACGTAAGAGAGGCTGGAAGCCCGAGAGGCTCACCCAAAAATTTCTTGGGAGGGGGCTAAAGGGGAGTGTGGCGAAGCCGGGTTGGATATCTGAGCCAACTCCCCGGGCTTACCGTGGAGTGAGAGGGTGTCGTGCTGGTCAGACACCGTGTTATGCGGTGGAGCGCACGGTGTCCCCAGTACGCGTGCTTAGCCCAGTGCGGGCTATTCCACCTTGCCGCAC
Organism: Salvelinus namaycush; assembly: GCF_016432855.1. NCBI lineage: Eukaryota > Metazoa > Chordata > Actinopteri > Salmoniformes > Salmonidae > Salvelinus > Salvelinus namaycush. Next base: position 18,498,740 of record NC_052342.1, on the reverse strand, counting down.
TGGTATGAAGCCGGCCCAACATATCTGGCCTCCAGTACGTCTCCTCGGGCCGGCGTACATGGCACCAGCCTTACAGGTGGTGTCCCCGGTTCGCCTGCATAGCCCAGTGCGGGCTATTCCACCTCGCCGCACTGGCAGGGCTACGGGGACCATTCAACCTGGTAAGGTTGGGGAGGCTCGGTGCTCAAGAGCGCGTGTCCTCCTTCACGGTCCGGTATATCCGGCGCCACCTTCCCGCCCCAGCCCAGTACCACCAGTGCCTACACCACGCACCAGGCTTCCAGTGCATCTCCAGAGCCCTGTTCCTCCTCCACGCACTCTCCCTATGGTGCGTGTCTCCAGCCCAGTGCCTCCAGTTCCGGCACCACGCACCAGGCCTATAGTGCGCCTCGAGAGTCCAGTGTGCCCTGTTCCTTCTCCCCGCACTCGCCCTGAGGTGCGTGCCCTCAGCCCGGTACCTCCAGTTCCGGCACCACGCATCAGGCCTATAGTGCGTCTCAGCCGGCCAGAGTCTGCCGTCTGCCCAGCGGTGCCTGAACTGCCCGTCTGCCCAGCGGCGCCTGAACTGCCCGTCTGCTCAACGCCGTCTGAACTGTCCGTCTGCCCAACGCCGTCTGAACTATCCGTCTGCCCAACGCCGTATGAGCTGGCCGTCTGCCAAGCGCCATCGGAGCCATCCGTCTCCCCAGCGCCATCTGAGCCATCCGTCTCCCCAGCGCCATCTGAGCCATCCGTCTCCCCAGCGCCATCTGAGCCATCCGTCTCCCCAGCGCCGTCTGAGCCATCCGTCTGTCCCGAGCCGTTAGAGCCGCCCGTCTGTCCCGAGCCGTCAGAGCCGTTCGTCAGTCAGGAGCCGCTAGAGCCATTCGTCAGTCAGGATCTGCCAGGGCCGCCAACCAGACAGGATCTGCCAGAGCCGCCAACCAGACAGGATCTGCCAGAGCCGCCAACCAGACAGGATCTGCCAGAGCCGCCAACCAGACAGGATCTGCCGGAGCCGCCAACCAGACAGGATCTGCCGGAGCCGTCAGCCAGCCATGAGCGTCCAGAGCCGCCAGCCAGTCATGAGCCGCCAGCCAGTCATGAGCCGCCAGCCAGTCATGAGCCGCCCTACAGTCATGAGCCGCCCTACAGTCATGAGCCGCCCTACAGTCATGAGCCGCCCTACAGTCATGAGCCGCCCTACAGTCATGAGCCGCCCTACAGTCATGAGCCGCCCTACAGTCATGAGCCGCCCTACAGTCATGAGCCGCCCTACAGTCAGGAGCTGCCAGTCAGTCCGGAGCTGCCAGTCAGTCCGGAGCTGCCACTCAGTCCGGAGCTGCCACTCAGTCCGGAGCTGCCACTCAGTCCGGAGCTGCCACTCAGTCCGGAGCTGCCACTCAGTCCGGAGCTGCCATTCAGTCCGGAGCTGCCATTAGTCCGGAGCTGCCCCTCTGTCCTGAGCTACCCCTCTGTCCTGAGCTACCTCTCTGTCCTGAGCTACCTCTCTGTCCTGAGCTACCTCTCTGTCCTGAGCTACCTCTCTGTCCTGAGCTACCTCTCTGTCCTGAGCTACCTCCAAAATCATGTGGGGGCCTTGGGGAGGATTCTTAGGCTAAGGTCGTGGGCGAGGGTCGCCACTCAAAGGACGCTAAGGAGGGGGACAAAGACAGTGGTGGAGTGGTGTCCTCGTCCACCGCCGGAGCCGCCACCGCGGACAGATGCCCACCCAGACCCTCCCCTTGAGTTTTAGGGGTGCGCCCGGAGTTCGCACCTTGAGGGGGGGGGGTTCTGTCACGTTCCTGACCTGTTTTCTGTTGTTTTGTATGTGTTTAGTTGGTCAGGACGTGAGCTGGGTGGGAATTCTATGTTGTGTGTCTAGTTTGTCTGTTTCTATGTCCAGCCTAATATGGTTCTCAATCAGAGGCAGATGGTAATCGTTGTCCCTGATTGAGAATCATATATAGGAGGCTTGTTTTGTGTTGGGGGTTTGTGGGTGTTTGTTTCCTGTCTCTGTGTTTGTGTTCTGCACCAGATAGGTCTGTATCGGTTTTCACCTTTGTTATTTTGTAAGTTGTTTGTAGTGTTCACTTGATCTTTTAATTAAACATGTTGAGCACTGGCTACGCTGCACTTTGGTCCTCTCCTTCACCTATGGAAGAAAGCCGTTACACTGGTTCAATCAATCCTGTTTAAATGTCATTTGTCAATGCATTGTGATATGGAATGTATGTGTAAAATACATTGGATTTGCAAGTCATCAACATTGTTTTGAGCATAACATTTTCACCACAGGATTATGTCATTATTGTAACCAATTTTCAACATAGGTAAACCTTGTATAAAATATGTTGACTTTGAACCTTTGAAAAAACGTCAGATCTTCAAAGTCATATCCACTATCGTAAATCCAACAAATAAATGATTAAGTTATAGACAAACTGAAATTAATTCCCGACTAAGTCAGTGGAGCAGATGGAACTATCCAAGCAGAAGATACAGTACATGTCTTTGAAATGTTGATATTTGGTTGTGTTGACAACCAAACATAATTCAGTATCACTTTTGCAATAAAGTAAATAGCCTATTAACTTGTTGACAAGTTAACAAATGATATGTTGGATTGACATTTCCATCTGAACAAAAAACTTTTTTTAAATTATCCAAGCAGTAGATACATCTCCTTCAAATGTTGATAATTGGTTACGTCAATAGTTTTTTTATTTGTTATTTTTTATAGGGGGTAGATCAGCTTTAATATTGCAGATAGATTGTAGCTTCCATCAATGTAATTGTCTGCATCATTTCCAATCCCCCATATATTTTTGGGGTAAATATAAATATTTATATATATATATATACACATACCCACATATGTATAAATATACATATATACACATACATATATATATATATACACTTTTAAAATATATTTTCCTTTATTATTTTGCACAAACCTGTCTCAACATCAACAGTGAAGAAGCGACTCCGGGATGCTGGTCATCTAGGCAGAGATGCAAAGAAAAAGCCATATCTCAGACTGGCCAATAAAAAGAAAAGATTAAGATGGGCAAAAGAACACAGACACTGGACAGAGGAACTCTGCCTAGAATTCCAGCATCCCGGTGTTGCCTCTTCACTGTTGACGTTGAGACTGGTGTTTTGCGGGTACAATTTAATGAAGCTGCCAGTTGAGGACTGCCAAGCATCGGCTGGAGTGGTGTAAAGCTCGCCGCCATTGGACTCTGGAGCAGTGGAAACGCCTTATCTGGAGTAATGAATCACGTTTCACCATCGGGCATTCCGAAGAACGAATTGGGGTTTGGCGGATGCCAGGAGAATGCTACCTGCCCGAATGCATTGTGCCAACTGTAAAGTTTGGTGGAGGGTCTAGGGCTGTTTTTCATGGTTCGGGCTAGGCCCCTTAGTTCTAGTGAAGGGAAATCTTAACACTACAGCATAGACGATTCTGTGCTTCCAGCTTTTGTGGCAACAGCTTGGGGAAGGCCCTTTCCCGTTTCAGCATGACAATGCCCCCGTGCTCAAAGCGAGGTCCATACAGAAATAGTTTGTCGTGATCAGTGTGGAAGAACTTGACTGGCCTGCACAGAGCCCTGACCTTAACCCCATTGAACACCTTTGGGATGAATTGGAATGCCGACTACAGGCCAGGCCTATTCGCCCAACATCAGTGCCCAACCTCATCAATGCTCTTGTGGCTGAATAGAAGCAGCAATTGTCCGAAATCTAGTGGAAAGCCTTCCCAGAAGAGTTGAGGCTGTTATAGCAGCAAAGGGGGATCAACTCCATATTAATGCCCACAGAGCTACAGAAGTGTTTGTCAGACCAGGAGACATCTGAAAATTGGTCTTCGAAATCGTCTGTAGTGTCCGAATAGTTTGATAATAATATGACCCCACCATCGAAAGGTGAGACTCTCATGAACACGTACGTTGGTTGTTTTGCTCTAGGATGCCCTAGAGCCTCATAAGACTCGTCTGAAAGTAGCCAGGTACCAGTTTAAAAAATGAATGGAAGTACATTGCATTCGGAAAGTATTCAGACCCCTTTTTCCACATTTTACTACATTACAGCCTTATTCTAAACTGGATTAAATAAGTAAACTTCCTCATCAATCTACACACAATAACCCATAATGACAAAGTGAAAACAGGTTAAGAAATGTTTGCAAATTGATTAAAAATAAAACGTATATAAATACTTATTTACATAAGTATTAAGACCATTTGCTATGAGACTTGAAATTGATCTCAGGTGCATCCTGTTTCCATTGATCATCCTTGAGATGGTTGTACAACTTGATTGGAGACCACCTGTGGCAAATTCAATTGATTGGACATGACTTGGAAAGGCACACACCTGTCTATATAAGGTCCCACAGTTGACAGTGCATGTCAGAGCAAAAACCAAGCCACGAAGGAATTGTCCGTAGAGCTCCGAGACAGGATTGTGTCAAGGCACAGATCTTGGGAAGGGTACCAACAATTGTCTGCAGCATTGAAGGGCCCCAAGAACACATTGGCCTCCATCATTCTTAAATGGAAGAAGTTTGGAACCACCAAGACACTTCCTAGAGCTGGCCACCCGGCCAAACTGAGCAATCGGGGGAGAAGGTCCTTGGTCAGGGAGGTGACCAAGTACCCGATGGTCACTCTGACAGGGCTCTAGAGTTCCTTTGTGGAGATGGGAGAACCTTACAGAAGGACAACTGTCTCTTCAGCACCACCATTCAGGTCTTTATGATAGTGACCAGATGGAAGCCACTTCTCAGTTAAAGGCACATGGCAGCTCGCTTGGATTTTGCCTAAAGGCACGTAAAGGACTCTCAGACCATGAGAAACATAATTATTTGGCCTGAATGCCAAGCGTCACGTACTTGATGAAAACCTGCTCCAAAGCGCTCAGGACCTCAGACTGGGGCGAAGGTTCACCTTCCAACGTGAAAATGACCTTAAGCAAACAGCCAAGACAACGCAGGAGTGGCTTTGGGACAAGTCTCTTGTCCCTGGCCCAACCAGAGCAAGGACTCAAACCCGATCGAACTTCTCTGGAGAAACTTGAAAATAGCTGTGCATCGACGCTCCCCATCCAACCTGACAGAGCTTGACAGGATCTGCAGATTAGAATGAGCTAAACTCCCCAAATACAGGTGTGCCAAGCTTGTAGCATCATACCCAAGAAGACTCAAGGCTGTAATCACTGCCAAAGGTGCTTCAACAAAGTACTGAGTAAAGAGTCTGAATACTGATGTAAATGGGATATTTCATTTATTTAGTTATTTATACATCTGCAACAATTTCTGAAAACCTGTTTTTGCTTTGTTATTATGGGGTATTGTGTGTAGATTGATGAGGGGAAAAAACTATTGAATCTATTTTAGAGTAAGGCTGTAACGTTACAAAATGTGGAAAAAGTCAAGGGGTCTGAATACTTTCCAAATGCACTGTATATATGGAAGTAGTTTAGTGCCAAAAAATGGGTGACATATGGGTCACAAAATGTTTTATATAATTTCCTGATCTTTCTTATATCACTCAGACACTTCAAAACAAATTTCCTGTTTGTTTTTTGACTATCTGGTCACGCCTCCAATGGACGGGCCTCTGCACACAAGCCTACAGTAAATCATTCAGGCCAGCGCCATAGACAAAGAATACAGAGAGGCTGCTATAGCCCACATAAATATTACGCTTGTCATTCTATCGTTTTCATGGAATTTTAGTGGTAATTAGGCCTAAATACACTGAACAGAAATATAAGTATTTGTCCCATGTTTCATGAGATGAAATAAAAAATCCCAGAAAATGTTCCATACGCAGAAGAAGTGTATCGCTCTCAAATTTTGTGAACAAATTTGTTTACATCCTTGTTAGTGAGCATTTCTCCTTTGCCAAGATAATCCATCCACCTGACAGGTGTGGCATATCAAGAAGCTGATTAAACAGCATGATCATTACACGGGTGCACCTTGTGCTTGGGACACTAAAATACCACTCTAAATGTGCAGTTTTTTCATACAACACAATGCCACAGATGTCTGAAATTTTGCGGGAGCGTGTAATTGGCATGCTGACTGCAGGAATTTCCACCAGAGCTGTTGCCAGAGAATACATTTTTATTTATCTAACATAGACTGCCTCCAACAAAATGTTTGAGAAATTGGCAGTACGTCCAACCGGCATTGTAACCAAGCCAGCCCAGGACCTCCACATCCGGCTTCTTCACCTGCAGGACCGTCTGAGACCAGCCACCCTGACAGTATTTCTGTCTGTAATAAACCCCCTTTGTGGGGAAAAACTCATTCTGAATGTCTGGGCCTGGCTCCCCAGTGGTTGGGCCTTGCTCCCAAGTGGTTAGGCCTATGCCCTCCCAGGCCCACCCATGGCTGCGCCCCTGCCCAGTCATGTGAAATCCATAGATTAGGGCCTAATTCATTTATTTCAATTGACTGATTTCTTTATTTGAACTGTAACTCAGTAAAATCGTTAAAATTGTTGCATATTGTGTTTATATTTTTGTTCAGTATAGTTTGCCATGTATGAACATGTTATTCAATGCATTTCTATGGACTAAGGCCAAATTCAATGTTTAATCAAATAATTGTTTTATAAAAATCAAAATTTTTCTTCCCTACAGGGGTCCTAAAAATCCAAATCAAATAGCAAAATGATCCATGGTATGACCATCTTAAAATAATTCCATATGTTAGCTTAGCAGAACTCCCATTAGACTTGTAGGGGTTAGTTGATACATAAATACATTGATTCTATTAGAAGTTTGGCCCTGTCCATATATGCCAATTCCCTCGAGTGTCAAGTTAATCAATCATCTTATAATTCTGCATGTTGTCGACTAATGGCTCAATTCAATCCGTAATGCTGAAGTTCTGCGTTACAGCATGATTTGAATTTAAAGGCAATGTTCCCGTGTTCGTGGAGACTACATTCACAGTAAATGCTGCATGACTCGGCTCAACCACAAATTACCTTTACATTTCAAGTGCGCTATAGCACTGAAGTTCGGCAATACAAATGTATACCAATACATAATGGAAAATATGGGCATTGTCCTTACCTTTGTCTGTTTGAAGACGGTTCTATCTTTTCACAGCCGAATCTGGAAAGGAACGCATGATATCACAGTTACATTATCTGTAAAACTTCAGAGAATCAATTACTTTGATCTGAAATAAGGATAATCTAAAGGTACAACCTTTGTATTGCATGCATTTTCTGGTTAATAATCGTAGGTTGTTATTTTATTACCTGTCTTGGTTCCTGTAATGCAATGGCTGACCCTGGATGATGTGTCCTTTTATAGTCAAATTTCAGTTGAGCCACCCACATTCAAACCGGTTCAGGTTGATGTTTTCTTCCCTATGTAGTTAGTCTCTGTGCATCAACTGTGCCAGGTTCCCAAGGTAAACTGGATGACCTGGACAGATTAGATGCCAGTGATGATTAACATGTCATTGTTAACTTAAGTTATATTTCACTGTAAATGATACAGAGTTGGATGGTTGTAAATGGTGGTTTGTTTCTTTTTCCTGTAAACTGTGCAGCAGTATCACAGTAAATGCATGAAGGTATACATGTATTTCTAACGAAAATATGAAAGTTCCTGACTGTATAGCTTACTGGACTCCTCCACAGCCATATCAAGGGTACAAAATATGGTTCCCTGATCAATTTGTTATAATACTGTATTTTCTATGTTTTTCATGGACTTGGAAGATTATCCCCCATTGTGACATGTTCAAATAAACAAACAAATTATTCTGTTGGATAAAATACACATACAGAATTTAGACCTGAGGGGTTTACAACAAAGCAGGATCAGTGGGTTAGCCATCTAATATGACTAAATATGTTTTACATATTATTTTGTGGCAGATGTAGATGTTCCAGGAAATAGTGTGACAGAAAGAACACTGCAGTACGTGCCAAGTTCACATTCCCAACCCACCTCTCTTCATCGTCACATCACTTCCACATAAGTGGAAACTTCTAAATCATAGTCATTATGATGTAATAGGAATGTTAAGAGCACATTTTAACATTATGGGCAAGAATTGTAGTACTCATCATTGTATTCTCTACCAGAACGTTTGTTGGCCTTCTTTGATGTCATATAGGTTGATACATTGCTATGTTTTCATTTATAAAGCCTTTTTACAAAAAGTCCCAGTGTAGGCTACTAACCTCCTTGCTAAACTTTAGACATAGGAGTTACCACAGGGATGTCTAACTCTGGAAATTAATTTGGTCTCTCATGAGTTAGCTTGGTAAATAAGCTATTCGTTTTCTTGAACCATATTTGTGGAACAATCTTCGCAATGTTCTTACATTTGATGTTTTGGTGCCTCTGGGAAATTCATAAAGCTGATTGAGGACCTTATTACTGACGAATTTGTTTGTTTTTTATGACCCTGTTTTTCATTCTGCTTACATTTTGTATTTACATTTCGATGTGTGTATTTCTGCGGCCTCCCAGAAGAACTTTAAGCTCGCCAACATCGCAGACGACTTCCGCTGCAGGGGACGGGTATGTGCTGTCTGGGGGCTGTATTCATGAAGTGTCTCAGTGGAGGAGTATTGATTTAGGATAAGTTTAGCCTTTTACATGGACAGGAGGGCCCTGATCCTAGATCAGCACTCCTACTCTGAGATGCTTGATACACACGGTCCCTGGTCACATTAGCTGTGGAGCGGTAGCTAAAAGCACCAAAGAAAAGTTTATATGAATTTTAAGGCCTATCACTCTGATGACCTTAGTTTAAGGAGTATTCATCTCTACAATAGCCTGCTCTACTGATTAATAGCCTATAGGCCCCACCCAACAAACACGCTACCTCTCTTCCTTTCTCTATGATGTCCAGGCAGTATCGTCAAGACCACAACAACCAGACGGCAGCCCGACAAAAGCCGAGACCCCCGTGTCCGTGCCGTGTGACTACTGCTCTCCAGGGGACACTAGCGAGGCGGGGAAAGGGGAACCTGGGGCTGGAGTGGTGGTAGAGGTAGCGGTCAAGACGTGTCTGAAATGCGAGGTGTCCTGTAACGGCTTTCTTCCTGGGGTGAAGGAGAGGACCAAAGTGCAGCGCGGCTAGTGTTCAACATGTTTAATAAAGCACAAGTGAAACACTACAAACAACATACAAAATAACAAATGTGAAAAAACCGAGACAGACCTATCTGGTGCAGACAAACACAGAGACAGGAAACAAACACCCACAAAATCCCAACACAAAACAAGCCTCCTATATATGATTCTCAATCAGGGACAACGATTACCAGCTGCCTCTGATTGAGAACCATATTAGGCTGGACACAGAAACAGACGAACTAGACACACAACATAGAATTCCCACCCAGCTCACTTCCTGACCAACACTAAACAAGCAAAACACATAATAACTCTGGTCAGGACGTTACAGTACCCCCCTCCTGAGGTGCGGACTCCGAACGCACCCCTACAACTCAAGAGGAGGGTCTGGGTGGGCATCTGTCCGCGGTGGCGGCTCCGGCGCAGGACGAGGACACCACTGTCTTTGTCCCCCTCCTTAGCGTCCTTTGAGTGGCGACCCTCGCCCACGACCTTAGCCTAAGAATCCTCCCCAAGGCCCCCACATGATTTAGGAGGTAGCTCAGGACAGAGAGGTAGCTCAGGACAGAGAGGTAGCTCAGGACAGAGAGGTAGCTCAGGACAGAGAGGTAGCTCAGGACAGAGAGGTAGCTCAGGACAGAGAGGTAGCTCAGGACAGAGGGGCAACTCCGGACTAATGGCAGCTCCGGACTGAATGGCAGCTCCGGACTGAATGGCAGCTCCGGACTGAATGGCAGCTCCGGAATGAGTGGCAGCTCCGGACTGAGTGGCCGCTCCGGACTGAGTGGCAGCTCCTGACCGAGTGGCAGCTCCTGACCGAGTGGCAGCTCCTGACCGAGTGGCAGCTCCTGACTGTAGGGCAGCTCATGACTGTAGGGCAGCTCATGACTGTAGGGCAGCTCATGACTGTAGGGCAGCTCATGACTGTAGGGCAGCTCATGCCTGGAAGGCAGCTCATGACTGGAAGGCAGCTCATGACTGGAAGGCAGCTCATGACTGGCAGGCGGCTCTGGCAGCTCCTGACTGGCTGGCGGCTCTGGCAGCTCCTGACTGGCTGGCGGCTCTGGCAGCTCCTGACTGGCTGGCGGCTCTGGCAGCTCCTGACTGGCTGGCGGCTCTGGCAGCTCCTGACTGGCTGGCGGCTCTGGCAGCTCCTGACTGGCTGGCGGCTCTGGCGGCTCCTGACTGGCTGGCGGCTCTGGCGGCTCCTGACTGGCTGGCGGCTCTGGCGGCTCCTGACTGACGGACGGTTCTAGCGGCTCCTGACTGACGGAAGGCTCTAATGGCTCGGGACAGACGGGCGGCTCAGATGGCGCTGGGCAGACGGATGGCTCAGATGGCGCTGGGCAGACGGATGGCTCAGACGGCGCTGGGCAGACAGATGGCTCAGACGGCGCTGGGCAGACAGATGGCTCAGACGGCGCTGGGCAGACAGATGGCTCAGACGGCGCTGGGCAGACAGATGGCTCAGACGGCGCTGGGCAGATGAGCAGTGCAGGCAGCTCAGACGGCGCTGGGCAGACGAGCAGTACAGGCGGCGTTGGGCAGACGGCCGACTCTGACCTGCTGAGGCGCACAGTAGGCCTGGTGCGTGGTGCCGGAACTGGTGGTACCGGACTGGAGACACGCACCTTAAGGCTAGTGCGGGGAGCAGGAACAGGGCACACTGGACTCTCGAGGCGCACTATAGGCCTGGTGCGTGATACCGGCACTGGTGGTACCGGGCTGAGGGCACGCACCTCAGGGCGAGTGCGGGGAGAGGGAACAGTGCGTACAGGGCTCTGGAGACGCACAGGTGGCTTGGTGCGTGGTGCCGGAACTGGAGGTACTGAGCTGGAGACACGCACCATAGGGAGAGTGCGTGGAGGAGGAACAGGGCTCTGGAGACGCACTGGAAGCCTGGTGCGTGGTGTAGGCACTGGTGGTACTGGGCTGGGGCGGGAAGGTGGCGCCGGTTATACCGGACCGTGCAGGCGTACTGGCTCCCTTGAGCACCGAGCCTGCCCAACCTTACCTGGTTGCATGCTCCCCGTAGCCCGACCAATGCGGGGAGGTGGAATAACCCGCACTGGGCTGTGTAGGCGAACCGGGGACACCATGCGTAAGGCTGGTGCCATGTACACCGGCCCGAGGAGACGTACTGGAGGCCAGATATGTAGAGCCGGCTTCATGGCACTTGGCTCAATGCTCACTCTAGCCCGGCCCGTGCGGGGAGGTGGAATAACCCGCACCGGGCTATGCACACGTACAGGAGACACCGTGCGCTCTTCCGCATAACACGGTGTCTGCCCGTACTCCCGCTCTCCACGGTAAGCATGGGAATTGGGCGCAGGTTTCCTACCTGCCTTTGCCACACTACCCTTTAGCCCCCCCCCCCCAAGACATTTTTGGGATTTCTTCTCGGGTTTCCGTGCTAGCCGTGTACCTTCATAACGCCAGTTCCTCTCTCCGGTTGCCTCCAGCTGTTCCCATGGGAGGTGATCCTTTCCAACCTTAGCCCAGGGTCCTTTTCCGTTCATGATTTCCTCCCATGACCATTCCTCCTGGTACCGCTGCTGCTGTTGCCCGTTGCCACGCTGCTTAGTCCGGGTTTGGTGGGTGATTCTGTAACGGTTTTCTTCCAGGGGTGAAGGAGAGGACCAAAGTGCAGCGCGGCTAGTGTTCAACATGTTTAATAAAGAACAAGTGAAACACTACAAACAACATACAAAATAACAAATGTGAAAAAACCGAGACAGACCTATCTGGTGCAGACAAAACACAGAGACAGGAAACAAACACCGACAAAATCCCAACACAAAACAAGCCTCCTATATATGATTCTCAATCAGGGACAACGATTACCAGCTGCCTCTGATTGAGAACCATATTAGGCCGGACACAGAAACAGACAAACTAGACACACAACATAGAATTCCCACCCAGCTCACGTCCTGACCAACACTAAACAAGCAAAACACATAATAACTCTGGTCAGGACGTTACATGTCCATGTGTCAGGTAAAGATCTGAGAGGCATCCATAATTTTAGCATCCATAATTCCAAATGCACCCATGGTAAAGCACTATGGAGCAGAAATATTCCAATATTCTTATTCCGTTATCTAAGCACTCTTTTTGCACAGCACCAGTATTCTCAACACATTCAAGTGTTGGACTTTTTTTATTTTTTAAAGCTTTGTTTTATTTTATATTTTCAATCAGCAGGTAAGTCAAGACAAACATGAACTTTTTCTTCATTTTGTCCATTTCAGGAGCACGTGAAGCCTCACCTGGAGCTGCCTGCGTTTAGGGAGCACCCCATGACTGAACCCCTGGGGGACCTGAGGAAGAGGAAGTGTCCCGAACACGATGAGATGTATCGCTACTACTGCATGGACGACCGGGTGTCTGTCTGCAACGCCTGTACCATCGAGGGGGGCCACGCCGGACACACCATCAAGACCCTGAAGAACACTATGAAGGATCTGAAGGTAAACAGCTCTAAAGTTATAAAACCTATAAAACAGTGAATAGGTTAATCACTGTGTGTTTAAGTCACGGGCACAACTTTCACTGGGGACAGGGGTGACATGCCCCCACCCCACACATTCTGAAATTGCATTTTTGTCTGAGGCAAATGTGTGCTTTAGGACCATGCGGACGCCTCTGAGCGTGTTGGAGTGTTTATCTGACTGGATACCCCCACTTCTAAAACCAAAATTGCACCCCTGGTTGAGGTTACATATCGTTATGGAAGAGTGGTAGAGTTAAGAGGTCTCTGTTTGTTGGTCTACTGGTCAGGAGGGGGATGTACAGGACTAAATGAAGCACTCTAAAAATGAAAGACCCTCACTTAGAACACACTCGCACACAAGAAGTATGTACTCCATCACTTTCGATCAAACAAAAGGTACACACACAAAGAACACACCTCTATACTCTAGACGAGGCCTCCACAGAATGGCAATTGATGAGTCTAGAACACAGGTGAATGTCATTGTCACTGCTGTTGTCTGACATGGTTGAGCGAATGAGAGACAATGAGTGAGTCCCAAATGTCACCCTATAACCTAAATAGTGGGAAGAGAGATCCCATAGGGCTCTGGTCAAAAGTAATGCACTATAACGGGAATAGGGTGCCATTCGGGACTGAGACAAAACATGATGTGATCTCACTGTTTGAATGAATTGTTCAAGCTGCTTCCTGAAGTGACTTGTCTGAACCAATGTGAAAAAGGGAGACATTTCCAGTTGAGTTCACCATTTACCCTCACTATAGTCTTGTTGTCATAGTGAATGTAATCTCTCTTCCCTCCCTCAAACCCACTCTCTCCCTCTGTTTCTCTCCCTCTGTTTTGCTCCCTTTCTCCCAAACTCCCACTCTCCCTCTCTGTTCTCAGGGCTCTCTGGAGAACCAGCTACAGAAGGTGGACAGGAAGCTGAACAAAGCAGAGAAAAATCTCCAGGAGCAGAAAGAACAAGAACGACTGAACAAGGTGATATTGCTGGTCTAGGATGAGGGCAGCCGGTGATTGTCACACAAATAACTGCCGGTCTCACGGTAATTGACCGTTAATTAACATAAACACATTTCCCATCTCTTGGCTTCCACGCATAGCCTATAAGCCAATGATGCAGAACTTTGGAACATCTACATAAAAAGTTAATATAGCCTACACCATCACAATAAATACATTATTTATTTTAGTCTAAAGAAAAATGATATGAAGAAAATGAAGTCTATTTCAGAAGAACAGAAGAGCATAATCTGAGTTGTCTTTATGTTAGGCCGTGATCTGGCTATGCCATATGGCTGTGGGCTACACTAGTTCATTTAGCAGACAAGATTTGTTTAGAATTCCGTGGCATTATTTTATAGTGTGAAAAATACAGTTGAACATAGCTGAATAAAATAGGAGTGCGCACATGGGGCTATTCTGTGTTGAGCGGTTAACAAAGAAACCGTTCCTCCTATATGCTTCATTTAGAGTTATTTATGCAACTTTAGTTGTTCTACAAACGTTGGGCTATATGTTTTGATTTTTAATACATTCTAAGTCGCATCAAAGGCATGAGCTCTGCTTTGTTTATTGCTCAGGCTGTACACACTTAATCAGTCTCTCATTCACAATTTAACAAGCACTTGATAATGCCTCGAATTTCCCGGCCGCATCCTCTTTGTGTGGCCGTAATGCCCCCCCCAAAAATGTATACTAATGATTTAGTATATGATTTACATATACTAAATCATATAAGTGTGAAATTAGTTTTGATTTAGAATGGACCATTATCATGCACCTGTCTCGAAACAGGGGCAGTGGGAAAAAAATACATGTCATCTATGCTCTTAAATAGCAAATGGAAGACGCTTTTCACGTGGTTCATTTTCAGGCAGTTCAGGCAGTTGGCAAGTTTGGTAGGCTACTAATGACCATCAGCAACAACAGAGTTTGGAGAAGCCTAATTACAGTGACTAAACTGTCACATGGAATTTGACTGCCATCATGACTTGTGACCACCCGTGTGGCGGTAATATGCTCACTGTAACAGCCCTATCTAGGATCAGTTTTGCATTTAAGATTGTAATGAACATGATTATGGACAGGTGTTCGCACCTGATCCTTGATCAGCACTCCTTTCCATAATGTAAGATGTCATGTATTTGTATTGTTTACAGAGCTGTATATTTAAATTTGTTGTATTAAAAAATATATATATTTAATCTATTTTCATGTCTGAAGATGAGTCAACTTTTGATCACCGATTAGTTAGTTTTTGGTTAAACACACACCTACCTCTTAACCCTCTCCTTCTCTCTGTGCAGAGGTTCCTGGAGGACTCAGACCAGCGGGTCACAGCCTTGGGGGAGGTGTTACAGGTCCACCTGGAGGGCTTCCTCACCTCCCTCAGGGACTGTTCCTGCTCCCACGGGGTCGAGTGTGGCCCCAGCATCCAGCGGAACATAGCCAAGGCGGTCCAGGACCAGTCCCGTCTGCAGGATGTCCACAGTGGCATCCAGACCCTCGCCCAGGAGAACGACCCCTTCCGCTTCCTGGAGGTCAGTGTGCGGATTAATTGATATACATGGACAAATGGATGTGCCTTTAACATTCTTTTTGAACCGTCCTGCTGTTCCTAAGTAGCTTTATTGTTTTATTTTCATTAACTAAATGTTATTATTTTTTTGATGGGGATTGGAAAAGATGCAGAAAATTACATTGATGGAAGCCACAATCCCTGCAATAGTAAAGCTGATCTACCCCCCCCCCAAAAAAAGAAATAAAAATAATGAATGATGTTATTCTTTGCTTCTCTGATTTGCTGTTTAGGCGTACAAGTCATCAAGCAAAAAGTAAGTGGGTTGTGTGTGTGTGTCCAACTGTCTATGGGTGTTGCGCCATTTGCAGTGTGTTTGTGCGTGTGTGTGTGTGAGCTATGTCTATGGGTGACATTTCATTTGTAATGCGTGTCTTTCTCTCTCCACCTGTCTATGGGTGATGTGCCATTGCTAATGCGAGTGTGTTTGTGTGTGTTTGTCCCAGTTTCTGCAGGCAGTTGAAGAAGCCTCTGTTCCACCCAGAATGCGCTTGCGTGGACTCAGACGGCCTGGCCGAGTCCATGGAGGCTAAACAGGAAGACTTCCTCACTGAAGTACACTCTCACGTCTCTCACCTCATCAACGAGCTCTGTAAGTAACTGACTGGTGTGTGTGAGAAAGGGTAGAGGGAACTAGGGTGTGTTGAATAATTTGAATACATTTTGAATTTGTGGGCACAGGCACACAGAAATGATAATGTATCATGTTCACATATGTATGTACAGTTGAAGTTGGAAGTTTACATGCACTTAGGTTGGAGTCATTAAAACTAGTTTCTTCAACCACTCCACAAATTTCTAGTATAAACACTCAGGAAGGAGATGCGTTCTGTCTCCTAGAGATGAATGTACTTTGGTGCGAAAAGTGCAAATCAATCCCAGAACAACAGCAAAGGACCATGTGAAGATGCTGGAGGAAACGGGTACAAAAGTATCTATATCCACAGTAAAACAAGTCCTATATCGACATAACATGAAAGGCCGCTCCGCAAGGAAGAAGCCACTGCTCCAAAACAGCCATAAAAAAAGACAGACTACAATTTGCAACTGCACATCGGGACAAAGATCGTACTTTTTGGAGAAATGTCCTCTGGTCTGATGAAACAAAAATAGAACAGTTTGGCCATAATGACCATCATTATTTTTGGAGGAAAAAGGTGGAGGCTTGCAAGCTGAAGAACACCATCCCAAACGAGAAGCACGGGGGTGGCAGCATCATGTTGTGGGGGTGCTTTGCTGCAGGAGGGACTGGTCCACTTCACAAAATAGATGGCATCGTGAGGCAGGAAAATTATGTGGATATATTGAAGCCACATCAAGACATCAGTCAGGAAGTTGAAGCTTGGTCGCAAATGGGTCTTCCAAATGGACAATGACCCCAAGCATACTTCCAAAGTTGTGGCAAAATGGCTTAAGGACAACAAAGTCAAGGTATTGGAGTGGCCATCACAAAGCCCTGACCTCAATCCTATAGAAAATGTGTGGGCAGAACTGAAAAAGTGTGGGAGCAAGGAGGCCTACAAACCCGACTCAGTTACACCAGCTCTGTCAGGAGGAATGGGCCAAAATTCAACCAACTTATTGTGGGAAGCTTGTGGAAGGCTACAAGAAACGTTTAACGCAAGTTAAACATTTGAAAGGCAATGCTACCAAATACTAATTGAGTGTATGTAAACTTCTGACCCACTGGGAATGTGATGAAATAAATAAAAGCTGAAATAAATCACTCTACTATTATTCTGACATTTTACATTCTAAAAATAAAGTGGTGATCCTAACTGACCTAAGACAGGGGATTTTTACTTGGATTAAATGTCAGGAATTGTGAAAAACTGAGTTTAAATGTATTTGGCTAAGGTATATGTAAACTTCCGACTTCAATTGTATTTTTGCTTGGGTTTTACAAAAGCCCTTTGGGTTTCCAGGTTCACATGTACATTTATTTTTACGTTGTTTTTTAAAAATCTGAACTGTTTGTCTTTTAGTTGTCTTTTTTTGTGCGTTTGACAAATAAACCAACCTAAAGAATGTACTTGAAACCACAAACACTTTTCTCCTCAGACTTGATTGCATGCATGATAGAACAGCAGAATATGTACTGCAACATGTCTTCAACAACACTGTCGGACGCTCCTCTCCTCTGTTTCATCAACAAAACCAATAACAAGAGGCGCTGAGGCGAACAGTGGCACAGTTTCACCAAATGTGGATTCTACCTTTAACAGTTTTGTCTTCTACCAGGTCCCGTAGTCCGGGAAGAGGAGGACAGCGGAGGAGAGGAGGAGGAGGAGGATGAAGATGGTGACGACAGCAGTGATGGAGATGAGCAAGAAGAAGCTGAGGAGGAGATGAGGAGTGAGGAAGAGGAGGCTGTACACGACCAGAGTGAGTCAGCAGACGAACTTTACAGTCCCGAAGGGCAGGAAGACGAGGAAGAGGAGGAGGAAGAAGAAGAGGAGGAAGAAGAGGAGATTCATTCAGACTGATGAAATTACTTCCATTTAAGGCTGATTTTCAGTCAAAGTCATGCATTGATGTCAGTGGGAGAATGTGTGAAAAGGCTACTTTGGATTTTTCCATAAATTACCAAAAGAACAATTTTGGGAAACCTTTTAAATATTATACATCAATCTTTAGAAGATGAGCTGTTTGAGTGCATATGGCACCCTATTACTTTCGACCAGGGCCCTATATAGGCAATAGGGTGTCATTTGGAACGTAGACAATTTTTTGTTGTTGTTCAAGATTATACTGTAATAACTAAACACTTGAAACTGGGCTTCTCATTCTAACCTCATACGTTTTTTGTTGTTGAGTAAAGCACTTTGTGCCCAACCTCTCATTTGTAGACCTGGGTTCAAATAGTATTTGATTTATTATTATTTATTATTTTTTCAAATACTTTTCTGCGTTTGCTTTGTAATGTAATATAGTTTTGGATCTATTCTATTGCTTCCATTAAGCCAGGCAAGCTTGATCAAGCACTGCTAGAAGTATTTGTAATAATTTCACCTAGTATTTGAACCCAGGTGCGGGCTGTATTATACATCCAGGGAAAGCCACATCTTAAGTATTTATTTTGATTCTCAGGAAGACATGTATTATAAGGTGTTTATTATTTGATGGCACTTTGATAAATAATATTGAAAGGTATTGCACTGATCACTTGCAGAAATGTATGTCTTCATTAACTACAATGGGCTACCTGACTAATTATACACCATTAGTGCATTTAGTTAGCATGGTCCCAGATCTGTTTGTGCTGTCTTGCCAGCTCCAATATGAATGACCATCATAGTTGACAAGACAGCAGAAATGGATCTGGGTCCAGGCTAGCATTTAGGTGTTCATGTGTAACCAGACAAATGTGAGTGCATATCCTGACTTAATTCTGTTTGATGTGAATTTTATACCAATGAAAGTTAGATGATAGAAGACTTGTGGATGAGTGTGTGAAGCGTGGGTGTGTTTTTCAAAAGCTGTTTGAAATTTATGTAAAAGTTGGTGAGCTATATGTTTATCAGTCTATCGTTTAATAATTCATTGTTCTTATGGTATTATGTTTCATCAGTTGCATACCTGGGTTGTATTCATTAGGCACCAAATGGGGGGGGGGGGGGGGGGGAACAGACTGAAACAGAGAGAGATCTACCAGCACTGGTCCAATAAGTAGCCCTTGTTGTCCTTTTCCGTTTTGAAACGGTGTGCACTAATGAACACAACCCATGTCTCATGACTTGTAGTTCTGAGAAATATTTGAAGGCCTACTTCTAGTGGTTGTAGCAATAGATAACTTGTTACTTTAGACATGTTTTGTATCGTTATCAATTTGCACAGTTCTGCAAAGAACATAGTGAAAAATTACTTTTTTGTCCTGCAAGGGATTTTAAAAAATGTGATCTGAAAAATCTATAATATTTTGGGGGGGATTTTCATACTGGTGATTTTGAATGTGGTAAAATTGTAATTCTATCCAGCCAATAAACTCAGCATGAATGTTATTATAATAGCACGTTGCATTCATATAACATTTCATTGGCTTCTTTCAGACCCCCACATTTTTTTACATTATTAATTATTTTCCTCCTTTCACTTTTATGAATTCTTGAAACTATAATTCCAAGAAATGTCTAATATGTCAGCCTGGCCTCAAAGATGTAACATAGTAAATGCAAATCTGTGACACAAAGGTTAAATTAAAAAAGAATACCCATTAAACCTAGCGGTTAAACAGGGAAACAGTTTTTCCACCGTTCTTTTTTCCCATAAGGGATTTTAGAAACACAATATGGGCTGTATTTCTTGTAGGCTTACCTTGGTGTAACGTTTTGATAATAATGTCAATCTTTCGCGGACAAGATTAATTTTATCAATATAGTCGGCTCTATTTACTCTCAGATTCGAAAATGCCAATTCACATCAGCGTAGACATCATGTAAAACAACAAATCCCTGCAAGCTCCTGCACGTCATCTCTAGCTGACACCTAACAGGTATTGTTAGAAAATAAACAGAAAATAAACATCACCTTGTCCTAGAGAGATTTACATGGTTATCAAAACATCACACCAGGCTAAGCCTACATGAAACACAGCCCTTGTTTAAGTGTTTCTAAAAACCCCTATGGGAAAAATGAATGGTGGAAATATGATTGGAACCATCTCCCTGTTTGACCGCTGGGTATTATGACTCATACTGTGGTAGTCTATTTGTATGATATGTTTGGTATGGGTTACATAAGACAGAAGGTTACTTAAAACATCTTAAGGTTCTGACCCTTTTTTTTCTCAATTTGCTGCATTCGACCATTAAGCCAAAAACAAAAGGAGGGAGGTTGGCCTGGGAGTATGGGTGGGTGTATAACGTGAATGTTCGAATCACATCACAGACAATTTTAGCAACATTGCAACTACTTAGCATGTTAGCTAACCCTAACTCCTAAATTGAACCCTAAACTTAACCCAGCTAACGCAAGATAACATTAGCCACAACAAAGTGCAATTAGGAATATATCATACTTATTGTACACTGAACAAAAATATAAACACATGTAAAGAGTTGGTCCCATGTTTCTTGAGCTGAAATAAAAGATCCCAGAAAGGTTCCATACAGCTTATTTTTCTAAAATGGTGTGCACATATTTGTTTACATCCCTATTAGTGAGCATTTCTCCTTTGCCAAGATAATCCATCCACCTGACAGGTGTGGCATATCAAGAATCTGATTAAACAGGATGATCATTACACAGGTGCACCTTGTGCTGGGGACAATAAAAGTCCATACTAAAATGTGCAAGTTTTGAGGGAGCATGCAAATGGCATGCTGACAGCAGGAATGTCCACAAGAGCTGTTGCCAGAAAATTGTGTTCATTTCTCTACCATAAGCTGCCTCCAATGTGATTTTAGAGAATTTGGCAGTACGTCCAACCAGCCTCACAACTGCAGACCATGTGTATGGCATCGTGAGGGCGAGCGGTTTGCTGATGTCAACATTGTGAACAGAGTTCCCAATGATGGGGGTGGGGTTATGGTATGGGCAGACATAAGCTATAGACAACGATCACAATTGAATTTTGTCGATGGCAATTTGAATGCAGAGATACCATGATGAGATGCTGAGGCCCATTGTCGTGCCATTCATCTGTCGCTATCACCTCATGTTTTAGCATGATAATTAATACACAGCCCCATGTCGCAAGGATCTGTACAATGAATGAAAATGTCCCAGTTCTTCCATGGCCTACATACTCACCAGACATGTCACCCATTGAGCATGTTAGGGATGATCTGGATCGACGTGTACGACAGCGTGTTCCAGTTCCCGTCAATATCCAGAAACGTTGCACAGCCATTGAAGAGGAGTGGGACAATATTCCACAGGCCACAATCAACAGCCTGATCAGCTTTATGTAAAAAAGATGTCATGCTGCATGAGGAAAATGGTGGTCACACCAGATACTGACTGGTTTTCTGATCCACACCACTACTATTAAGGTATCTGTGATGAACATATGCATTTCTCTACTCCCAGTCATGTGAAATCCATAGATTAGGGCCTAATGAATTGATTTCCTTATATGAACTGTAACTCAGTAAACCTTAAAAATTGTTGCATGTTGTGTTTATATTTTTGTTCAGCATAATTTGTAACATATCACATGAAATGGATGATGGACATCCACAAATTACTACATGCCATATGAAACGTATGAAAATGCATAGCCATTTCAAGACAACTCTGATCGGCCTATAAAGTATTTTTCTCAAAGTTGCCCGGATGTCACATGTCCTACTTATATCAGAACACTCATAACAATTTAAGCATTAAGAAACTTCTATTCGATCCAATAAAACTGTAGCAAATAAGCCATGCATTGTTTTGTTGACCAAATTAAGCACTCATTGACCTCCATACAAAACTCCTTGCTTGTTGGGCGCAACAACAACAAAAAAGTCACCGGTTGGAGGGAGACAGATTTTGCGCAGAGTTGGGCCTGTCTCTTCCTCTGCATCTCTGAACACGTGTATAAACAGAAGAAAGACGCCACAAATGTGTTGTTATTGTAAAATAGCCTACTGTTAGCTGCAACTGTTAAAACCGGTTAAAACAGCGTAGCCTACAGTAATTGTTGCGTTTGTGAAATGATTTTGATGTGATATGAAAGTGGAGGGATTTCTGTTTCCAGAACCGTACCGCATTTGATTCACGTTTAGATCAGGGGTGAAAATCTGATATCATCTTTGGAGGGGACAATTACATTACATTTTCTCAAGAGCAATTCCTGAGGGACACACCAAAAGTAGTTCTGTAACACATAGCCTACGTTGTAATATGTTAAATGTATATTGAGGAACCATAATTCCTACAACTGGATAATTGATAGGTACCGCAGTTAACTGAAGGGTTGTCCCAACTTGTTCAAATGTTTAAATTATTATAATACTACTACTGGATAATAGTTAGAGCAGTGTTCCTTATCAGTCCAGCATGTATGCAGGTATTTGTATTTACAACCAGCAATACGAAGAAAGGCCAGTAGGTGGCAATGGTACTATACACTGTATGGGTGCAGTTTTTGTAAATACAATGAACATGTTGTGATCTCATCTAAAATAATCTCATTGAGAACCATCAAAAAATTGGCCTTTTTATTTTACTTTTTCTGATATTTATATAGTCATTAAATATGTCTACTACAATAGCTTTACAAGAACAAAAAGCTCAAAATAAGTAGTTCTAAAAGTGAAATAACTACTTCAATGAATAACCCAAATAAATCAACCAAAATATCCTTCAAAAATACTTATTTATTGTTCAATCAGTGTCTCAACTCTTCAAACAACAGCTATGGACAAGTATGTCACACAAAGTATGCAATTTTAAATAAAATAAAATAAATAATTAGTAAGTCTACTGTCATGTAATAAAAACTGAAAACTACTAAACAAAATAACAAATATCATACTATACACCAGGGGTTCTCAAACAGGGGTCAGTGGACCCCTAGGGGTCCCTGGTGTAATTGCAAGGGGTCAGTGAAAAAGAAAAGTGTAAAGAACATATTCAGCACCACAAGGTTTCCAGTAACTTTATATATACATAGTACTGAACATAAGAACCAAACATGTTTGCGGGTTTCAATGGATCCAACAAATTGCTGGCAGATATATTCCCTCCAGACTGTCCAGCCTGTCTTTATGTACATTACAGACAAGTACGCTGTTCTGTCTCTTTTGGCTCATGCTAGCCCGTAGCCAAGTCTTTAACCTGCGGAGTGCACTGAAACTCCTCTCAGCCTCACATGAAGACACTGGCACCACAAACAAAATTCTGATCAGCACCTCAACTTGGTCAAACAACCCCCGCACCTCCACTGGAAGCCTCCTGAGGACCTCTGCTGCCTCTCCACTGCTGCTACAGGGGTATTTGTTGTGAAATAGAGGCAACTGCACTGAAAGAGAATCTATGTTCAGCTCAGGGTACTGATCTAGACTCCCCCGTGAGAAGCTCTCTTTCTAACGTGTGCAGGATGTTTAGACTGTCATGGTCAAAACGGTCGCCAAACTGAACCTCCACACCATCCAACCCTGTAAAAAATTCTGCCCTATAGTGATCCACGCTTTGCCAGCAAATCATCTTGAGTGTGTCTCAATGGATTCAATCAATGGTGTTGCTTTCTCATACAGTGCAAGGTAGCTTTCGTCATTTCTCTTGCACCTATGAGATGACCGCACACACTCGACTGCAGCCTGCACACCAGAGACAGTCTGAGATTTCTTCTGTAGTGAAATGTTTAGACATTCAAGCTCTCCAAGAACAGCAGAGGCAAGTGTGAGGCCCAACACACTGTTGCCTTTGCTGAAGTGCTCAAATAAGCCACTGGCAGTTGAAGCTGTCTTGGATGCAGTTTTTGCCATCTCCTCTAGGCTGCTTAGTACCCGCTCATACTGCCCTAGCACAGCTCTAATAGCAGTATTCCGCACAGTCCACCTTGTTGGACATAGGGGTTTCATGGTGGTCAGATGTGTATCTTTGGACGTGGCAATTGATTCCAACATGCTCTTAAACTTTCCTGACTGGCCATAGAGGACAAATAACTGATGGACCCAAGAAAGGGAATCCCGGATCAGTGGGGAGGCTGAGCAGACAGCCTGTGTAATCAGATTTACAGTGTGCTCCACAATGTACATAGAGAGCTAATGGCTGCTGCCTCCTCACAATTGCCTGTGCACCTGTGTATTTTCCTGCCATGTTTGAGGCACTATCGTGACTCTGCCCACGTAAGAGAGACATGGGCAAATTGAGCTTCACCAACACATCATTTGCCACCTTCGCAATGCCCTCGCCTGTTGTCTCAGACACCCTGTATAGCCCAATAAACTCCTCGTGAGGGACAAGGTCATGGTCAACATAATGCAGTCAGACACTCTCCTGTTCAGCACCAGAAACATCTTCAGTACCATCAACAATTACTGAAAATTGTACAATCGGAAGAGACCTAACCTCAGCTGCAATGCCTCGAATGACTGTATTGGCCATGATGTTCAGAATTTCATTCTGTGCTTTGGGGCCTGTATACATTGTGGTATGCTCTGTTAACCACTTCAGTAAAATGGGATCATCCGCTTCTGCCCTAAGTTTCAAAAGCTGGTATAAATTCCCACTGTCATCCGTGTGGCATCTAAAGACTTGTCCCTGTCTTACTACATGCCGCACCTATTGGGGATATTCCAGTACATGTTATGCATCTTAGGGTAAGCAGAATCCATGTGAATGTGCAAAGCTGGTACGCAGAATCAATATAAGGGTTAACCATTAGACATGCGTAAGCAGAATCCATGTGAATGTCCAAAGCTGGTACACAGAATCAATATAAGGGTTAACCATTAGACATGCGTAAGCAGAATCCATGTGAATGTGCAAAGCTGGTACGCAGAATCAATATAAGGGTTAACCATTAGACATGCGTAAGCAGAATCCATGTGAATGTGCAAAGCTGGATCAACACTGGCCTAACGATTCTGGGTCATGCCTGGTCTTGTGAAGGCCATTGTACATACACATTAGTTAATCATTTACAAGCACCATAAGACATGTACGTGCATGAAGAGCATGGGTTTGTATTGCTTAAGCACCATGAGACATGCACCTGCATTAGGAGTGTGCATGTCTGTTTATTTCTGTCATTGATATGGTTACGCCACCAATAGAATCTATGCCCTAATGTCTGTGCCAATAAGAATGAGGAAACTAAGCTAAAATGAGTGCAAGGTGTAACAGTATATCTTTACGGCGTCCCCTCGCCCCGACACGGGCGCGAACCAGGGACCCTCTGCACACATCAACAACGGTCAGCCACGAAGCGTCGTTACCCATCGCTCCACAAAAGCCGCGGCCCTTGCCGAGCAAGGGGCAACCCTACTTCAAGTCTCAGAGCAAGTGACGTAACCGATTGAAACGCTATTAGCGCGTACCCGCTAATTAGCAAGCCATTTCACATCCGTTACAAAGGCAAAAAGATAATGGTGGCCAGTACCAGAGGTGATGAATCATTAACATAAAGAGGAGATAATGTGTGTGATGTAAGGATGAGAACTGTATAAAAAGTGTGTGCCGAAGCTGGGAAGACAGTTGATCCATGGACCAGTTTGGCTTGTCACTTTGTAATAAAGTCTATTTGAATTCACAAGTTCCGGTATCTGAGAAATATTATTGAGCAAATATTTCTACGACACACCGAACAAACAATTTTCATCAAGCAATGCCTTGCGTCCTCCTGCTGTTTACCCCACACGCTGGATAACTGGACACTGATTGGATTTAGTTGGTGTGCTGTTACAGTTACAAAGTGGCGGTGGGTTTGGCAGTTTTGATGTGCTGTGAATTTTTCAATGGCTTTTCTCCAGTTCCTAAATCCTGCACTAATGAAGGCAGCATCCTCTCTTTGGCCAAAAGATGGCTGCCTTGAAAACCCTTGGCTCCAGTGAAAACACAACACTCCTTTTATTGATGGATTATAATGTAGCCAGGGGAAATCGCAAAACCATTTCTCTTGAAACATCAACACTCTGTTGGCAAGAGTTTGCGGTTCTATAAATTGATATGGTTTTGTGCCATCACTGAGGTAACTGGACAATGCTGTGCCACTGTTCTCCATACTGGTGCTGCTGGCAACAAGGGTGACACCTGGTCTTGCTATGGCTGTGACACTGTCCTCTGAAGTCTCTCTCCCTGGCTCTTTCACTTTCACCACCCTCACTGACTCACAGTCTGTCTCCTAGAAAATAAATAAGGTGTTTGCCATACTCCTAACTACCGGTACTGTTGATAATGGGATATGGAGAAGGGTGAGCCGGTCAAGGATCGATTCAGACAAGGTGGTAAATTGTATGACAAGCGACAGTTTAATTTAAGAGTAAAGATATCTGGTACAAGCGTATACGGACTCGTTCATTCAGCTCATAAGGAACCAGCAGAAAAAAGCCCAGATAACAGAGTGCATAGACATTTTATACAGCACAGAAAGTAGGTTGAGTCTGGAAGTTCTGGTCCTCTGGTTGGTTCTGGACAGGTTGTTGTCTTCTCAGATTGGTCCTGATGAGCTGGGCGTCATCCTTCTGAGTCTTGCAGCAAAAGTTCTTTGTTACCAAATGTTCAGCTAAGCAGGAGATTTTGTGTGTGCGTAGATGTTCTGTAGGAGTAAAATGAGATGTATAGGACAGCACATAGATGTATAAGCTAGCTGAACATTAAAAATAGGCTTCAAAGACAATTGCACACACTAAGGATAGGGGAGAACAGAACAAAGGGCAACTGGACACACTAATGCTAGAAGAGACACATAGTCTGACAATTCCACTCAGGACACATACCAGAGACACGTAGGCGCCTAGGGCAATTGGACACCTAGATATATAGTCTGCTGATTCCCTTAAGTGCATGTGACCAGACATGTAGGCGCCTAAGATAATTGGACACACTAAGATAGAGGGTCCGGCCACTATTATAATTTAACTGAAAGCAGATAATGGGGGTTAGTAGGCGTGAACAAGCAGGAAGCCTGAACTAAAAAGATAATGATGGCAGGAAGAATTAGGGGAAGTATGCTTATTTGCATATGGGGTGGACCCATATGCTATTTGTGTATAAATGTTGGAGCCAGGGCTGGGAAGCGGGGTGTGTTCCGCGGGACATTCCAGCTGGCTATACAATTGTATTAAAAAGCATGTTTGAGTTTACAAGTTCTTGTAAGCGTTATATTTGAACTGATTCTCCACGACAGATTTTGGCGAGCTAGCCCGGAGCTGATAGGGACTGGGACGTTCTTGGCTGATGACGGGTTCTTTGGACAATCTGACAAACAAGGGTGGCCGCCCAACTATAAGAAGGTAAGCAAGTTCTTACTATAGTTGAAATGTTTGTGTAGATTGCTTCAGAGGTCCTGTCTCAGCGAGAGGGGCGCCACGTAAGTCTCTCTTTCAAATTTCCTAAAATGAAACCAGTAAATACTAAAGAACTTTTAAATTCAATGAATTTGCATGTATGTGTAATTTGGGGAATTGTATTAAATATAAATGTATGCGCATGTATAGAGACTGAGTGAATAGGTGCTGTGAACTTTGCTTGTGTTAGATGTAGAGGGGGCATGCATGCGCTCGTTCAGATTAGACCGTTCGAATGTGTAGCTTAAATGATGCGGTTGTTTGCGCATCTGGCTGAGATGGTTGGCTATAATGTGGGACAGCCCATACGGTCAAAACAGATAATGTAGGTAGAAAATCCTGTGATACCTCTTCAATAAAATTAGTAGAAGGAATGCTTGGACAGGTTACTTATGAATAACGGCTCTAAAAGTAATAGAGAACTGCATAAATAAGTAGTTAGGAAGCCACGATACCGCTCTTTAAAAAAAGGAACATTTTTAAAGAGGTCTGCTTGGGTGGGATATTCACGGCAGAAGAATCTGTGGGTGAATATTTAGTAAATAAATATTTCATGGCTACCGCCCCAGAACGGGGGACTGAACGGGTGAAATATTTAGGACGCAGGAAAACGTTAGCCCGATTGTGCGGCGTTCAACTGCAAGCGAAATCCTACGAATAAGAAACGCTCTGTCTAGCTAACTGGGTTTTGTAATTCAGTAGGTCACACCACAATACTACTCTAATAATAGAAGAAAAGATCAGTATTGGGGGTGAATAGGATATGAAGACAAGCTGATCCGATTAGACAGTAGTCTCATCATATCGTAGAAATCATATCAGTCTAGGCTTATGTTGAAGAAATGGATTGAGTCAATAAAGACAGACTGTAAGTTGTTTTTAGGTAAAAACAAAGTCATTGAATGAACGAATGGAAAAATGAACGAATGTATGAAAATACTGTAAGAGAATGAGTGGATCTGTGTAAAGATAGAACATTAGGAAGGAAGGATAAGTTGTGTGTGATTAGGCAGAGCGGCCAGAAGAGGGAGCGCGCAGCTCTCCTGTGACAGAGTAGAGTTGATGAAGGGTGCCGTTAACTGCTATTAGGCAGAGGGAACGAAGTTAAGAAACATCGAAGTAAAATAAGTTATAAGCAAGGATAAAAACAATGTTGTGATAAAGTGGTAAGAGACCGCGGTAAGAATAACAAAAAGGTGTCAAAACAAATAATAAATAAAAATACTTAAAAAGGCGTTAACCGAATAGTATAATACGGATAGGAAGTGGGTAACAAAAGAGAAAACAGAATTGCCAATAAACTGAAATTGTACTATAACGTTAAAACGAATCTAGGTTAGCTAAGATAAAGAGTGATAAATAGGTAAAATCCAGGACACATTAAGAATTCATAAACAGTGTAAACGGAGTAAGGGGAAAAAACAGGTGCTAGTCACTCTGTGGTCACAGAAATTACGGTCTAAGAATAGTTTGAAGAGGAGAAAGCGGTGCAAAATCGAGTGGCCAGGATAAAAAGGAGAACAGGGGAGGCTTGACTCACTAGTAAATTGACCATAGGATCAAACAATAAGAATATAGAGAAGAGGTAAGAAAGTAGAGACAAAATAAATAAATAAAGGTAAAAGTAAGACGTTAGATAGAGATCTTAACGGAGCGGGCAGTGGTCCCGTGTGGCTCAGTTGGTAGAGCATGGCGCTTGCAACGCCAGGGTTGAGTGTTCAATTCCCACGGGGGGACCAGGGTTCAATTCCCACAGGGGGACCAGGATGAATATGTATGAACTTTCCATTTTGTAAATCGCTCTGGATGGGAGCGTCTGCTAAATGACTTAAATGTAAAGTAAATATAATCTTAAAAATTGATTAGAACTGTAATAACAGAACGAATAAAATGAATAAATAATGATATCTGTAAAGGGAAAAACACAGTGATATTTGAAGTATTGTACTAGAATAAGACATTAAGTCATCTGTAGTATTCAGAAATAATGTCTGTACTATATAGAGGAGGCTTTGATAAGAGAAATTAAGTGATGTGACAAATGAATTATTAATTGGAAAGTAGATTAGCTCTACCTTGAAAAAATAGTAAGTAAAAGGTGTATAACAGAAGTGGAGTATTTAGGAAAAATAAATAAATAAATAGTGGCATGAAAACAAAAATGATTGTTTCTCCCTAGCATAGAGGGATTTTTAAAAAGCCATGGAGTCACTGAAAGACGCGCACATTAGTTCTACCGAATTCGGATTGAATATGAAAAAACTGGATAATGGGGGACGCCATTACCTAGTAATATTCTATCATCAGAAAATACATTACTATAAAAGACAAATGTGGTTCCACTCGTCCTCGCAGACGTGCGGGTGATTAGTAGAACTATTGACCATATCTAAAAACAAATAAGAAAATAGCTCCCTGTTTTGAATATAGATATAGCGGATATGAGGAAAATTAGTGTAAGGTGACACTAGAACTTAGTGCGGTAGCAGGAAATGCCGATATACGAGAGTTTATTTCCTTGTCAAAATAACAAACAACTAATTGGTTTGAGGTTAGTGAGGTTTATTTTTATTTTTTATTTTTTGATATAACATGTGTTCATAGGTAAAATTATCAGTTCCTTGGGGTTATGGTCTTTGGGAAAATACACAAATGTGCTTTGTTCATTCTGCATATAAAAAGTGATGAAAGTTCCTCCAAAGGGTTTATTGGAGTGTGGGTATCTGTAAGGGTTTTGTTGATAAATACATCATCTGTAATTCATCTGAGAGATCACCAGTAGAATAAGGGAGTTATCATGGAAGGTGACGTCAGAATGTTTTAAGGCATGGGAGAGAATATCACCACAAGTGGGTGTGGAGCTCAAACCCACCCTAACCGACTGAATAGTGAGGGACAACCGTGTCTGATGACCTGTGAACTGTATCTTAAAGTAGACATGCTGAAATGATATGGGCCAGGGAGAATAATGACTTAAGGGAATTGGGGAACTGACCTTTTATTACCAGGTCACTCATGAGAGAAAAACTGAGACAAAAGGGCTATTGGGAAAATAAATAATACTGGTAATAACAGTGTTTAGTATAAATGTTAATTATTAAAGGGATGATGTGTATTGAATAGATAAGGTCAAATTTTAGTTAAAGTAAACATTAAGGATTGTTATCCTGAATATTGTGTTGGTAAAAGTATTTCAAAAAGAACTGTTTAGTTATTTGGATATAGAACTGTTTAAATTTAATAGGCCTAGGGAAGCTCTGGAAACTACTCCTGAGACAAGGAGGTTGATAAAGCTTACAGAATATTAGATAGGGTTTTTTGTTTATTTTGTTTTATAATGTCATTGGAATTGTAATGATAATAATGTTATAATATAATTGGATAAAAAGGTAGTCTGTTGTGCGATGATACCCAATGATGGAGAAGAAAGAGACCAACAATAACATTGGCATAGAATTACACGGATGGACATTTTCCCCAGGTTTAATTACATTACAAATAGTGGTAATATTGCAAATGTGCAATGATTATAATTTTTTTTCTCTTTTTCTCGTTTGGTCGATTTATTTTTGTTTTGAGGAACATAAGGTTGTGTATATGTTCCTGAGGAGGGACTGATACTGATATAAATGATATATAAATTGACTTAAGAATGTTTTAAGTATGTATCAAACAATGGCTGTGTAAAATATAGGGACAATTCTAAAGTGAATAGAACAATTCACATATGGTAAAATGGTAAGAATGGTAAAAAGGTCAAAATAATAAGTGGTGGCATTTTGAACATTAGAGCAAAAGTTTAAGAAACTTATGACTTAGTTTTGTTAGGATTGGATATTAATCCAACTGGAAGACACATGACTGATTATATGTTATTTTACAGCAGTTGCTGTAGGGACCATCATTTGACTATCATTATGAATATTTCTGTGGCAGGAGGCCAGGTATTGAGGCAGAATGTTTACATAGGGCTGTTATTAAAAATTAAGATTTAGTGATCTTGCTATAAGAAGAAAGTCTGTTGTCAGGAAATAACCCATGTGTTAGTGTGTATGTCCTCAGGAAAAAACAGCCAGAAATGGAAGGGTTTGGGCTGCATTCTTGAGACTGAGTGTACATCAAGATACACCAGGCTGGTGGTATACTTCTTACAACACTGCAGTGGTAAAGATCGTCATGTCTCTCTTTGGTGGGTGCATAAGTCTCACGAGAAGTGAGGTCCAGCTGAATAATGGGTGACCTTGAAAACACCATGACAGAGGACGTGGAATCAGAGAGAGAGAGAGAGAGAGAGATTAGATTCCACTATAGACATACTGGGTTGTGTTTGGGGGTTACTTGTTTCATTTTTTAATACATCATGTGAAAAAGAATAGATGATAGGATATTATACTCTAAACAAACATGTTAAAGGGATTGATATGAAAGCATATACAGTGTTGAATTAATTTAAGAAGAGATAATGTTAATTGTAGGTTATGCACATGATTATCAGTTGAAATGGAGCAGATGGGAAACTAAGTAAAAAATGACATGATTTGGGAACACCTCTCAGAACCTGGGGCCGAAAGGGGAAGACTGGGTGGAAGCATGAGGAAGCTTTTTAGGGCTTTTATTTTTGTGGAGTCCAGCAGAAAAGTATCCTGGAGGCATAGAGTCAGGTAAAGAGAGAGTGGGAATTGTCATGGTCTCAGATTTCAGTTTGCATGAATATATTTATGCATAACACATAACATTGTCAATGCTGTTATGTTTTGTCTGTTGTTTTCCAAGTCTTATGTTTAGGAAACCAGAAGGAGAGGGGTTTGCCAGCTTCAGATGGAATGTCAGTTTGTTGTGTGATGAGTGATGGAAGTAAGAGGATGTATGGTGCAATCATAGAACAGAGGCCATAAGTCTCTAAGTATGAATGCCTCACAGAAAGAAGGCAGAAACCTGAACCAGGACGAGAGGTTCCGCGTCTGATGATCCAAGGGGACCAGAAGGACCTCTTCCAGTGATACCAGGAGATCTAGTCCACGTTCGAGTGTTCCGGAGGAAGTGGGATCAACCGAGAAGAGAAGGACCCTATGAGGTGGCCAAAGCAACAAGAACGGCCGTCAAAGTGAAAGGAAGCCAGACGTGGTACCATCTGAACCACTGCAGCTGAGTCCCAACAGAGAGAAGGATACAACCACATAGAGATGAGGACACAGAGGATGCTGATTCACCAGGAGGGAGCCCGGAGGGAGCAGGAGCAGCGGAAACGATTGAGACGCCAGGGAGGAGCCAAGAAAACAGCAAATCAAGTGAAAGCAAAAATACGACAAGTGCACCGACTAATGCACCCAGAAGAGGAGGAGAGGCCTCACAAGGAACAGAATGAGAACATCTTTTCCCTAAAAATTGAAACCCTTCCAGATGGAAGTTAAGTCCGGCCTGAGGAGGGAGCCTCAGGTGAAGAAAGAGGAGGAAAAGTCCCGCAAGCTGAAGAAAATGGGGATTTCCCCACAATTGACTTTTAAACTTTTGAATGGTCTCCTTTACAGACAATTGAAGTTAGAACAACAAAAGAATAATGACATTGACATAACAGAAGTAACAGTGAATGCTAGTATAGAAACAACAGACTAATGCACAATCAAGATGTATGGTGGAAGCAGGAAGAGAAGAAAGGAATCAGCCGAACAATCCAAAAAGACTGACAAGGTTAGAATCTCTGTTCCACCTCAACTTATAACAGAAGCAGGAGAACTGAAGTCTATCTCAATCATAAGGATCAAACCCTTACCGGAGATGGCACTCTGTGGATGGACATATCACCAAACAAAGGGACAAGTCGTTTGGGATCCGAAAGGATGTGACCTGACATTAATCAAAGAAAAAGACGAGAGGGTGCTCATCATGAATCAGATTGAACCAGTTGAAGGTGAAGAATTAATAGTTGAAATAACAAGAACAACAGTGACCGAAGGGAGTAGCACCACGGTCATTAAGATTGATCCTACCCCTGCACCTGAACAGGAAGAACCTGTGACAACAACAAGGGTGGCGGCTGCTGTGACGACCACAGTAGCTACCACTAAAATGACATCGACCTCCCTTACCAAGCAGATCACCGTATCCACAAAGCAACCTGAGACATCAGAGTCAGGAGAGTTTTTTTACTGACATTTGGAACTTTCTGATAACTCTAATGATCTACCTCAAGATAAGAACATTGTAAAAGCGACAGAAATTAGATATATTAGAACCACTCAAGGACAGCACACGAGAAGAAGTAGTGAAGAACGAGTGGTACAAATGGGCTAAGTATATGGCAAACAAACACAGAATGGACAATTGTATTTTGTGTAGAAAATCACATTTGTCTGATCTTTTAATAGTCTCTGAACTGTCATCATTTAAAAACTGTGTAAGTTGAAAAAATGACCATTGTACCAATAGAAAGTATTCTATTCCTTTGTGTGACATAGAATATAGGATTGATCTGGGTAAGCACTAGGGGTAAAACTATGTTGAATAAGATCATGCTGGGAGATAATGATTGTGCTGCCTATATCATTAGAACTGAATCAAATGGACCTCAATTAGACAGAGGTACTGTGGTTAAAGGAAAATATGAATGTTTTTACAGCCATAACACCGAAGGAATTGATGTAGGAAACACCACTGTAGAATGTGATATTATTTGGGTGCTAGAGACTGCGGGAGTTCGTAGAAATAATGATAAAGGGTTGATAATGAATAGTTTCTGGATGTGTGGAAAAAACAAATTGTTGAATGTATTGCATAATGAATGGATTGTTCTTTGTGCCTTAGTTAGAACAATTCAACAGGTTACCATTATTAAATCACCCCATGATGACTATGTTAATCCTAGGGTTAAAAGGGCGTATGAGAAAAACCCTGAGGTATACCTTGATACAATTGGACAACCTAGAGGTGTACTTCGAGAGTTCAAGGCAAGAGATGAAGTTAAATCAGGATTTGAATCTATATTTTTGTGGATAACACCAAATAAAAACTTAGAGTGGATTAATTATATATATTATAACCAACAGAGATTCATTAACTATACTGACTCGGCTCCAACGGCGTTGGGGGAACAGGTACAGGCTACCAGTAAAATGACTTGGCAAAATAGACAGGCTCTCAATTGGCTCTTAGCGGAGAAGGGTGGAGTTTGTGTCATGTTTGGGGATGACTGTTGCACCTTTATTCCCAATATTGCTATGGACAAACTCAAAGGATTATGAGCAGAAGTAAAGGCTAATGCTGGTTTAGACTCTCATGTATGGGATTGGTTGGACCTAGCGTTAGGAAAGTGGGGAGCCATGTTTGCTAGGATGGCCATCATGTTGGGAGGAGGGTTATTGGCTCTGGGTATTGCAGTTTGTTGTGTTATACCCCTGGTAAAGTTAATTGTGGTTCAGACAACAGTTAAACAGATGTCTGTAATGAGAGATGACTCTCCTGTGGTGATTGATCCTGTACCGGGAAGCCCAGGCAATTATACCAATAAGTATGGAAAGCCTTGCAATGAGGTTGGAGGACCTCTTGACTGCCCCTTTGGTAACCCTAACTGTCTCTATGAAGTGATTGGGGGGGGTGGTCATGTGTGTCACGATTTTCGTAAGGATGGTTTCCATGTATATGTTAAATTACCCAGTTCAGATGAATGTTTACTTATACATGTCCACAAAAAGTGTCATTTGCATCACAATTGCAAGTGGTGTACAAAAATTTATGAGGATGGTCATAACCATCACCCGGAACCTTTTTCCTGTGCCAAGTGTCAAAGAGGAGATTGTCTTATTTGTAAGGATGAGGACTGTGCTCTTAGATAATGGGGTTTTAGCATTTTTATTTTGCCTAATGCTTTGTGTTCTTTGTATGTTTCTTTGAATTTTTATATATATATCGATGAACATGTATATTTTCTTTTAATTAAAGTTAGTTTTGCCTTCTAAAAATAGGATCATTTTACAAAAACATGTTAGGTGACAGAGGGTATTCCGGTTACAAGTGTCTATGGACCATGTATTAAATCATCTAACAAAGGTTGGTAGGTGTCTGCACGGGAGGATAATGTTGAAATGTTTTGTCTAGTTAGGTTTTATTGAATGTTTCTAATTGGATCTTTTACTCCTATTTTAGTATTAATCATTTGGAGATGTTTGGTCCAGTTGGTTTATGTGTTTTACTCTGTTTTTGTATTTTCTTGTTTATCATAGGTATTCTCATTTACTATCCCAAAGTCATGTTTGTATAATTTATGTGGCTAATAAGCCCCAGAGGAGGGTTTGTAGGAGTAAAATGAGATGTATAGTACAGCACATAGATGTATAAGCTAGCTGAACATTAAAAATAGGCTTCTAAGACAATTGCACACACTAAGGATAGGGGAGAACAGAACAAAGGGCAACTGGACACACTAATGCTAGAAGAGACACATAGTCTGACAATTCCACTCAGGACACATACCAGAGACACGTAGGCGCCTAGGGCAATTGGACACCTAGATATATAGTCTGCTGATTCCCTTAAGTGCATGTGACCAGACATGTAGGCGCCTAAGATAATTGGACACACTAAGATAGAGGGTCCGGCCACTATTATAATTTAACTGAAAGCAGATAATGGGGGTTAGTAGGCGTGAACAAGCAGGAAGCCTGAACTAAAAAGATAATGATGGCAGGAAGAATTAGGGGAAGTATGCTTATTTGCATATGGGGTGGACCCATATGCTATTTGTGTATAAATGTTGGAGCCAGGGTGTCAGGTTTTGGCCAGGACTGTTCTGGTTTTTTGTCACTAGATGTCCCCATTGCACCTTTTTTGTACCTTTTGTTTTTCCCTTGCTCTAATTATTGTTTGCACCTGTATGTCGTTCCCTTGTTAGTATTTAATCCCTGTGTGTTCCTCAGTTCCTTGCTCAGTGTTTGTATGTTAGCACCCAGCCCCAGCCCAAGCCTTGTTGTGAACTTATATTTTTCTCTTGTTGGATTTTCCAGAGGTTCTCTGGTTTTGTTCTTTTGTATTTTGGATTAGTCTTTTGAGGTTTGTTTTTCCCTTGCTGTTTTTACCACTTTGTGGATTTTCTTTGTATTTTGGAAGATATCTATTTTTTATTAAACCACCATCTCTAGTACTGCTGTGTCTGCCTCATCTTCTGGGTTCTGCCGATTTAGTGACTGTTTCTCGCACCGGGTCCTGACAGAAACACTGAGCCATTAAAATGAACCCAGAGGCAGCCAGTACCCAGGACTTTTTTCCCATGCTGTCCCACCACGAGGGGACTGTCCAACGTCACGAAGCTGCTCTGGTTCAGCAAGAGGCCTTAATGGCTGGACATTCTCAACTTCTGTCGGAGATGATGACTTCCATAAAGCAGATTTCTGATCAACTTTCTCCTGCAACCGCTTCTGCTCCAGTTCATCAGATTCAAGTGCCCGTGGCAGTTAACCCCCTGGCTGAACCTCGTCTGCCGCCTCCCCAACGGTTCTCAGGTGATCCGAGTGGTTGTAAGGGGTTTTTCACCCAATGTTCTCTCTCCTTCGAGCTGCAACCCTCGTCATTTCCCACCGACCGGTCCAAGATAGCATATATCATCACCCTGCTGTCGGAAAAAGCCCTAGCCTGGGCTACTGCTGTGTGGGATGCCCAAAGTCCCTGCTGTGCCAGCTACTCTACCTTTGCTGAAGAATTCAAGCGAGTGTTTCAAGGTCCTACCAGCGGTCCTGACTCAGCCAAACAGCTCCTGACTCTCCGCCAAGGTCGGCGCAGCGTGACGGACTATGCCATCCAGTTCCGCACGGTGGCAGCAGCGAGTGGCTGGAATGACGAGGCGCTCACAGTGTGCTTTTTGAAGGGTCTTTCCGACACCATCCAAGATGAACTGGTCACTCGGGAACCACCGGACAACCTCGAGTCCCTGATCAAGTTGGCTTCACGCATAGACCAGTGTCTGAGAGAGAGAGAGCTCAACCGTAGATCTCTCACCCTAGCTCCTATCGGTCCCAGCTCCGAGTCTCCACCTTTATCCCCGCTGACTCCACCGGAACCCATGCAGGTTGGACGCATCTCCCAGGCTGAGAGAGACCGCCGGATGAGGGAGCGATGCTGTCTATATTGCGGCAAACCGGGCCATTTCCTCTCCACGTGTCCCGGGCTCCAGGGAAAACGCACTCTCCCGTGCAGGCCTGGGAGGACGGTAACGGGAAACATAACCTCCTCTCATCCATCCAACTCCCGCCTGCTCATTCCAGTTACCCTTTCCTGGGACAACCACGAGCTTCCCCTTCAAGCCTTGGTAGACTCTGGAGCCGCAGGTAACTTCATGGATGGTGTCTGGGCGAAGGAGAATGGCGTTCCCTCTGAACCTCTAAGTGACCCCATAAGGGTTACTACGTTGGATGGAAGCCCTTTGGGATCTGGACTTGTCACTCGTGTCACTACCCCCTTGCGTCTTTCAGTTTCCCAACACCAGGAAGTGATGAACTTTCATCTGACCTCGTGTTCCGAGTTCCCTCTCGTCCTTGGATACCCCTGGCTTCACAGCCATAACCCTCACATCGACTGGTCTGTGGGCACTATCAAGCAGTGGGGTCCTACGTGCCAAGCCACTTGTATCTTCCCAAGTTCCCCGAGTTCCCCTCCCGAGTCTCTAGAATCCATCGACCTGTCCCGAGTTCCCGAGTGTTACCATGACCTCAAACCGGTATTTAGCAAACAGAGGGCCACCAAACTACCACCCCATAGACCTTACGATTGCCCCATCGACCTGTTTCCGGGCACCTGCCCCCCCAGGGGTCGGATCTTTTCCCTATCTCCTCCCGAACGAGCTGCTATGGATACCTACATCAAGGACGCTCTGGCAGCAGGCCTCATGCGTCCATCCACCTCGCCGGCGGGAGCAGGGTTTTTCTTTGTGGCCAAAAAAGACGGGGGATTACGTCCTTGCATCGACTACCGGGGACTTAATGCCATAACCGTCCGTAACCGCTACCCGCTACCCCTTATGGCCACAGCCTTTGAGCTGCTCCAGGAAGCAGTGGTCTTCACTAAGCTTGACCTGCGGAACGCATACCATCTTGTGCGGATCAAACCCGGTGACGAGTGGAAGACCGCTTTCAACACGCCTACTGGTCACTACGAATACTTGGTGATGCCCTTCGGCCTGACCAACGCCCCGGCTGTGTTCCAAGCGCTCATAAACGATGTGCTTAGGGATATGCTTAACATTTTCGTGTTTGTTTACTTGGATGACATCCTCATCTTTTCGAGCTCCCTTCAAGAACACACTAAGCATGTCAGACAAGTGCTCAAACGCCTCCTAGACAGCCATTTGTACGTTAAGCCGGAAAAGTGTGAATTCCATTCCTCTCGAGTACAGTTCCTGGGATTTGTAGTGGAACCCGGTCGAGTCCAGATGGACCCCAAGAAGGTAGGGGCGGTAGCAGATTGGCCCACCCCCAAGTCCGTTAAGGAAGTTCAGCGTTTCCTGGGCTTCACTAACTTCTACCGCAAGTTCATCAAGAACTTCAGCTCGGTGGCAGCCCCTCTCTCAGCTTTAACCAAGGGTGGCAACACAAGGTTTCTGTGGGGAAGAGAAGCTGAGACGGCCTTCCAAGGACTCAAGCAGCGCATCCTCTCTGCTCCCATCCTGACACTACCGACGGCGGATGAACCTTTTGTGGTGGAGGTAGACGCATCAGAGGTTGGTGTTGGAGCTGTCCTGTCTCAGAGGGGTGAAGACAAGAGGCTTCATCCTTGCGCCTTCTTCTCTCACCGGCTTACCCCGGCCGAGAGGAATTACGATGTGGGGGATCGTGAACTCCTAGCGGTTAAGATGGCATTGAAGGAATGGAGACACTGGCTCGAGGGGGCTTCTCAACCGTTTCAAGTGCTTACGGACCACAAAAATCTGGAGTATATCCAGCAGGCGAAGCGGTTGAACTCCAGACAAGCTCGATGGTCTCTTTTCTTCAGCCGATTCCAGTTTATTCTCACCTATAGACCCGGGTCGAAGAATCTCAAACCGGATGCCTTGTCACGAGTCTACTCTCCTGCCATTCGAGAAGATACTGACATGACTGTTCTTCCTGCCGCTAAGATCGTGGCTCCGATCTCGTGGCAAGTGGAGGATACCGTGAAACAAGCTCAAGCCATCGAACCGGGCCCTGGAGGAGGTCCTGCTAATCGGTTGTTTGTTCCCAAGGCAGCAAGGTCCCAAGTCCTTCTGTGGGGGCACTCCTCTCGCCCCACCTGTCACCCGGGCGTAGGTCGCACCTTGGAGTTCATCCAGCGTAAGTTCTGGTGGCCCACCATAAAAGAAGACGTTGCCACTTTCGTCAAGGCCTGTTCCGTGTGCTGCCAGGGCAAATCTTCTCACCTCCGCCCTCAAGGACTCCTTCACCCTTTATCTATTCCCCACCGACCCTGGTCCCATATCTCGCTGGACTTTATTACTGGCCTTCCTCCGTCCCATGGTAATACTACGATCCTAGTCATCATCGACAGGTTTTCTAAGGCGGCCAGGTTTGTTCCCTTGACCAAATTACCTTCTGCCAAGGAAACAGCTGAGTTGGTGATTAACCATGTGTTCCGAGTCTTTGGCATCCCGCAAGATATGGTTTCCGACAGAGGTCCCCAGTTCGCCTCAAGGTTTTGGAAGGCCTTCTGCCAACTCATAGGGGCCACGGCCAGTTTATTTTCAGGGTACCATCCGGAGTCCAACGGCCAAACTGAGAGGATGAATCAGGAGCTGGAAACCACCCTCAGATGTATGGTTTCCAACAACCCATCCACATGGTCATCCTTCATTGTTTGGGCTGAGTACGCGCACAACACCTTGTGCTCCTCCTCCACTGGTATATCCCCGCACGAGTGTCAGTTTGGCTATGCTCCTCTATTGTTCCCGGACCAGGAGGCAGAAGTCAGAGTGCCTTCAGCCTCGAGGTTCATCAGACGCTGTCGGCTTACGTGGAAGAAGGCCCGTCTTAATCTTCTGCGTTCCTCACAGCAGTACCAACGACAAGCCAACAGACGTCGCCGTCCCGGTCCTACCCTGTACCCCGGCCAGAGAGTATGGCTCTCAACAAAAAACTTACCGCTACGGGTGGAGTCTCGCAAGCTGTCCCAGAGATTCATCGGACCCTTTAAGATTGCCAGGAGAGTCAATCCCGTTACTTTTCGCCTGCACTTACCCAGATCCCTTAAAATCAATCCCACATTTCACATTTCTTTATTAAAACCTGTTGTTTTTTCTCCCCTTATTCCGGCAGGCAGACCTCCCCCTCCGCCCCGTGTCATCGGAGGCCAGTCGGCTTATACCGTCCACCGGATACTGGACTCCCGCCGGGTGCAGCGGTCCTGGCAGTATCTGGTGGACTGGGAAGGCTACGGTCCCGAGGAGCGCTCCTGGGTTCCTGCCAAGGACATACTGGACCCTGACCTCATTCGTCAGTTCAGGGCCCTCCACCCTGAGAAGGCTGGTAGGAACGTCAGGAGCCGTTCCTAGGAGGGGGATTCTGTCAGGTTTTGGCCAGGACTGTTCTGGTTTTTTGTCACTAGATGTCCCCATTGCACCTTTTTTGTACCTTTTGTTTTTCCCTTGCTCTAATTATTGTTTGCACCTGTATGTCGTTCCCTTGTTAGTATTTAATCCCTGTGTGTTCCTCAGTTCCTTGCTCAGTGTTTGTATGTTAGCACCCAGCCCCAGCCCAAGCCTTGTTGTGAACTTATATTTTTCTCTTGTTGGATTTTCCAGAGGTTCTCTGGTTTTGTTCTTTTGTATTTTGGATTAGTCTTTTGAGGTTTGTTTTTCCCTTGCTGTTTTTACCACTTTGTGGATTTTCTTTGTATTTTGGAAGATATCTATTTTTTATTAAACCACCATCTCTAGTACTGCTGTGTCTACCTCATCTTCTGGGTTCTGCCGATTTAGTGACTGTTTCTCGCACCGGGTCCTGACACAGGGCTGGGAAGCGGGGTGTGTTCCGCGGGACATTCCAGCTGGCTATACAATTGTATTAAAAAGCATGTTTGAGTTTACAAGTTCTTGTAAGCGTTATATTTGAACTGATTCTCCACGACAGTTCCTATTTTAATCAGTGTTTATGAAAGTTTTACGTCAGCCCTCTGTCCTTGGGTATGTGTGTGTCTCAGTATCTCGTGAAATGCAGAACCAAGCACCCCTTTCTTATCAGTGTTTATGAAAGGTCTGTGCCAGCCATCTGTCTCTGGGTGTGTGTGGGTCTCAGTATCTGCTTATGAGTTTGTGAGAAACCCTGTTTTGAAAGAAGTTAGTTATAACAACGTAATAGCAATATGCTTGTGTTATTTTAAATGGTATTTATTACAGTACCCAAAACTACACAGTTAATCAGCAATACCATTGCCTTAAACACATCTTAGTTCAGTCACCAGTTTAAGTTGAGTGGGGGTATCCATGGTATTTTCCAATGTCCCTATTTTACAGGTCTAAAAAAGAGAGAACCTTTCATTATGTTGCCAAACAAAGACTCAACAAACTTACCTGAGACTGTCTCTGCCAGTCTGTCCCTGCCGATCTGTCCCCAGCTCTGCTGTCTGTGTGCCATCTGTTGCCTGCTCTGCCTGATGACATCATTGTGAAACATTTCCATTAGGATTTCACTTCTTATGAAAATTGTATCAACTAGTCTTTGAGATATTAGGCTACTAGGGTTCTTACCTTGCGTTTTGGTGTACTGAAAAATGCTCTGATGTCCGTCTTTTTTCTGTCATTTTTCTACCTGGCTGGCTACACACACGTGTAGGTTATTTACAGTAGGAGATGGGCTTCTATCATCTATTAGCTTCTATCATTCTATAATGGGCTTCGTTCTACAAGGAAGCTAGCTGGTCAGCTAGCAAATGTGAACGGATTGCAGTGACAAGGGTTGACAGCTGTATGAGTTCACCATTTACACAACGTAAGCTGCAACCTTTTGTAATTTTAATATAGTTTATGTTGTCATTTTATATTTGCTGGCTTCCCACACTAGCTGCATTTGCAGAGCTAGCGAGCACCAATTCCGTTTCTGTGGTGTTAATTATAATCTTTGCTATCGTCAGTTTACTCCAAGATCGGCACACAGGTGCTTCAAAGTCCCCCAGCGACAATTTAGCTTTTGCAACGAGACCATT
Source organism: Salvelinus namaycush (assembly GCF_016432855.1). Lineage (NCBI taxonomy): Eukaryota > Metazoa > Chordata > Actinopteri > Salmoniformes > Salmonidae > Salvelinus > Salvelinus namaycush. The sequence continues at coordinate 18,456,459 of NC_052342.1, read as the reverse complement.
TAAAGACATTTAAGACAATGGTAGAAGAGAGCGTAGTTCTGTTCAGTTTATCGCTAACCTTATCACAGGGACTTAGAAGCACTACAGCTGCATGCTGACCTTGGATCAAACCATTGTGAGGCAAAGGGCGAGGGTCGCAATTTTTTAAACGTAAAAACGCGCTATTAAGTGTCTATAATCAGCACAAGTGCTTTCTTTGCGTATTATTAATATTATTGAAATGAAATAGTTATGTTTACAGTGATATATTTGGGGGGACAAATCATATTTTTCCGCAGGATGGGGAGAGTCGTGCCCCCCCGTAAAATCCTATGGTTAAGATGCAGTATTTGGCTGGGCCAATTCGATTCAAGTTAAATTACAGTATTTGTCAAGAGTCAACTCGCCTGTAAACAGAACATTACGTTAGGCTCGTTTAACTTCCATTATTGGGCTACAATAACGTATACTTGGACATTTGTGGAACCTGGCCTGGGGAACCCGTCCATAAAACGCTTCTTGGTAGAGTGTGCGCATAGAATTACATAGAACTTTAACGTACCTCTTAGGGGATGGGGCGGTGGATATTTAGCTACTTTGGGTTGGGCTGCGGCAACCAGGGGACTTTCCTCTTTCAGTTTACAGAAAGACACGTCTTTTGTGAGAAGCGAAGGAAATATAGAGGTCTGATACATGGAGAAAGTTTCGCATGGTAAGTCAGAGGAAGTAGAGTTTCTGCGTTACTTGCTAAAACTAGTCAGTAGCCTACAACTGAATTGTGTCATCAAAACCTCGGAACTGTTGAGTTGACTGGAATATATCGGCCGCTGGAGCGAATCTACTCTAGGATACAGTTTGCCAGACGCACGTGCCTATTACCACCTTACATTGTAGTTGAACCATGTGCACCTTTGTAAAGGAGAGCTCGACATGTGCACAATACTTACCACGAGTAAAATAGGACAGGGTCATGCGTTTTCATTTTCAGCCAGGGGGAGGGTTTCTTATTTCTATTATATTTTTTAGTCCAGGGGAGGGTAATGTAATTTGTAATCGATTAAATGTCATATTGCTCATTTGAGAATGAGTGGCTTATTATAGTATCTCATGTGTGCCGGATTATGCCACTCACCCCTGATTATCTGCTGGGCGCACAATATCAAGTGCGCCTAGTGTGGTCTCCATAAAATGATGCATAGCCTATGCTATAGGCCCCTCAAACCTGAACCTCGAAGCCAGTTGCGCTGCATTTTTCGCTGTCCCCTTTACTCAGGGACTGATTTAGACCTGGGACACCTGGTGGGTGCAATTCATTATCAAAATACAACAGAAAACCAGCCAGCTCCGGACCTCGTAGTGTAAGAGTTGAATACCCCTGCTATCGGCCTAGGCTATGCAAGGCGCATGCTCAGAGAAACACAGGGCAAAGTTATATTTCTAAGAAAATGTACTTCCTTTCCGAGTGATTGCGGCGCACTGATGGTGTAGGCTATATAAAACTAGGCCACACTTCATTACACGCTGCAACGGATAGGCGTTCCTTATCCTGAACCCCGGCCTACCCTGCTCTTGCTGATGGAAGCCCCTTTCTGCTGCCTAATCAAAGACTGTGCTGTGTACGGTGGCACTTCAGGAGTCGAGTCAATTTGTCCCAAATAATCTATATCTGTGCACGCGGACTAGGCCTACTGATGTCCTGTTCGGTTTGAGAGGGAGAGCTTGAAGATGAGTTTGGGCTCCCGAGTGGCGCAGCGGTCTGGCACTGCATCTCAGTGCTAGAGGCGTCACTACAGACCCTGGTTCGGTTCCAGACTGTATCAAAACCGTCCGTGATTGGGAGTCCCATAGGGCGGCGCACAATTGGCCCAGCGTCGTCCGGGTTTGGCCAGGGTAGGCCGTCATTTGAAATAAGAAGTTGTTCTTAATTAACTGACTTGCCTAGTTAAATAAAATAAAAAAATGTGGACCGGAGTTTTTAATTATTTATTCCGGAACCCTAGTAGTTGCTGCCAAGTCAACAGCTACTCTTCCTGGGGTTCAAAGCTTGCTACTGATATAATATATTTGATTAAAAATCAAATGAACCTGATTTATATAAAACTATGTATTACGACGCTTTAGTCCGCAATACTTTATGCTAAAAACAAGCTGTAAAATGTCAGGGAAAGACGAGTCTCCGATGCATATGGGATTGGGATATCTTTGGTTTGTCCCTATGACATTCAGATGAAGCGTTACGACTTCTATTGAGCTATTTTTATGCGAGGGAGCGCAAAAAAAGTTTTAAATTACAATACTTTCAATACTTTTTTGTAAGGACAGATTGAATATCGTTACAATATGAAATGCATCCTTCAATTGCAACGTCTGCCTATATGCCCACACATCTTGTCTCAAATAAATGTTATATTTTTAATAGGCCTACCCTCAAACACCAAGTTGGGCATACTAATTTCAAAGTAGGCCATTATCACTGTCAATCGTGAATGATAATTATTCACATTTTACCGGTAAAATGTCCAAACTGCGTCTGAATGGCAATCATTTGATCTCAATCAGTTTCATGGGAATATGCATTCAGATGTTCTTGAAAAACTGTTTTGAAGGCGAATTAAAGCAAGTGCTGTTAACAAACTATTAGCATTTCTTGTAGGCATATTATTTTCTACAATCAAAGCATAGCCTTCGTGCACGCTGTTGTGTTTTGAAAATATTTGACTATTCAGCTTCAGATAAAAAATGACTGAGGTGTTCTTCGTGTAACATATTATAGGCATACTATGCTGCAGTATGATTATTACATTCTGATCTGCTATGTAAAATACTAATGAATCATGATCTTGCAAGACATGAATTCATACTTTACTAAACGAACACCATTGCGAGACGTGATAATCTTCTATTTGTAATAATAAATGATGCGTACAACTACTAGTAGGTGTAACAGTATAACTTTAGTACGTCCCCTCGCCCCGACACGGGCGCGAACCAGGGACCCTCTGCACACATCAACAACTGATACCCGCGAAGCGTCGTTACCCATCGCTCCACAAAAGCCGCGGCCCTTGCAGAGCAAGGGGCAACACTACATCTAGGTTTCAGAGCAAGTGACGTAACTGATTGAAACGCTACTAGCGCGTACCCGCTAATTAGCTAGCCATTTCACATCCGTTACATAGGCAACATCTTGATGAGCTTTCTCTTTTTTTTACCAATTTGAGCGCCCTTCGAATCGTGGTGCTGAAAGGACAGCGGTGGTCACGTATCGTTCTGGGTTCCACTGAGGGAGGGGGTCCGTGGAGTTTAATGATCATCATGACAGACACGCAGTACATTTGAATAGTAAATATCGTTGGTGTGATCATGTATTTGATGATAAGGTTCATGCGGTGGATGTTTGTCTGCATATGCAATAGAAGTGGTACGTTTCTGTAAGATAACCACTCGGACAATAGGGCGAGTGCACGACTGTTTTCGGCCCACTCAAAGTGGTCCCGTTGGTGATCTTTCAGACGTGATTGGAGTCGGAAGCTTTTCCCGCACTCGGAGCAGCAGTGTGGTTTCAGTCCGGAATGAAGGAGCTTGTGAACGTTTAACTCTGTAAGACTCATCAAGCCTCGGTCGCAGGTGGTGCATCGGTGAGGTCCACTTCGTTCTACCGGCCTCTGCACACACGCCTCATGTAAATCATTCGTGCCACAGCCATAGAAAAAGAATACAGGGGGAAAAACACGATTTAGGATATCTACAAATAGGCTGCTATAGCCTACATACTTATTACGTTTGTCATTCTATCGTTTTCATGGAATTAATTTTAGTGGTAATTAGGCCTAAATACACTGAACAAAAATAGAAACACAACATGTTAAGTGTTGGTCCCATGTTTCTTGAGCAGAAATAAAAGCCCCCAGAAATGTTCTATGTGCAAAAATTGTATTTTTATTTTTTCTCTCAAATTTGGGGCACAAATTCGTACACATCCATATTAGTAAGTATTTCTTCTTTGCCAAGATAATCCATCCACCTGACAGGTGTGGCATATCAAGAAGGTGATTAAAAAGCATGATCATTACACAGATGCACCTTGTGCTGGAGAGAATAAAAGGACACTGTAAAATGTGCTGTTTTGTCACACAACACAATGCCACAGATGTCTCAAGTTTTGAGGGAGCACGCAATTGGCATGCTGACTGCAGGAATGTCCACCAGAGCTGTTGCCTGAAAAATGAATGTCCATTTTCTACTATAAGCAGTCGTTTCTGTTCTGATATGTTGATCATTTGTATTTGCAGAATATCTACACTGTAAACTACCCCACACTGACACTGAGATGGATTCTCCCAGAGCCTCTGGACCAGAACCCCTTGTTGCTACGGTGGACACTGGGCAGATAACCAGTAAACCTAATTGGTCACAGGTTAAAACAGAGGATGGCGAAACGGAATGGGATTGTTTTCTGCAGGAGTACCTCACAAACCAAAAACGCCAAGATGGAATGTTTGGGAACTCTCTGGACATTTGCATCAATATGCCAGAGGAGGAGGACGCTGGATTGGATCTTCTTGAAGACCAACCACATAATTCTGAATCGCTGTCGGACGTCGAGTGCGTCTCCAACAGTGTCTCCACTTCAGAGACAGGGACCAGTAGAGGGGACACAAGCCCTAAGACACAGAAGCCCACATGGGGTCCTGACCTGACCCAGTATGGGAACTGCAGCACTAAGTCCAATCGTGAACGTGTGAATATAAAACCTTCCAGAGAACACTGTGCAAGAACTGACCAACAACAGAGTGACTCAAGTGAGTCAGTTGTTACCAAAAGCAGCCTTGTGATTGTTGAACTGGACGAGTGGGTCAGAATGGAGCAGTCACGTGACCAAAGTCAAAGGAAATGTACAGGTAGATATGACAAGGAGAGTGTTATGCGGTCAAACGCTCATCCATTTATCAGAGATATGCCCCGGTGTTATGTCCAGTGTGGGAAAAGACTAAGCAAGGCGGACATTTTGAAAATACAACAGCAAACTAGAATGCGAGGGAGACACAAATGTGACACCTGTGGGAAAACGTTCATGAAATCCACTTACTTAAAACTACACATCTTGACGCACACGGGAGAGAGGCCACACGGTTGTAAACTCTGTGGGAAACGGTTCACCCAGTCATCTCATTTAAACACCCACATGCGCAGACACACAGGACTGAAGCCATTTTCATGTCCTGTATGTGGGAAAACATTTATCGACTCAAAATCCTGCAAGATCCACCAGCGAACGCACACAGGTGAAAAGCCGTACCCTTGTTCTCAATGTGGCCAGGCCTTTAGTCAGACCGGCAACTTAAAAAAACACATGATGGCCTTCCATAGCACTGATGGTGCAGGGAAACCTCACCGATGCACCACGTGCGACCGAGGCTTCATGAGTCTTACAGAGTTAAATGTTCACAAGCTCCTTCATTCCGGACTGAAACCACACTGCTGCTCCGAGTGCGGGAAAAGCTTCCGACTCCAATCACATCTGAAAGATCACCAACGGGTTCACACGGGCGCCAAACCCTTCTCCTGCAATGTATGTGGCAGCAAGTTCTCCAACTACACCACCTGGTCCAGACACAAACAGATCCACACGGGCAACAAACCGCAGGAATGCTCGCAATGCGGGCTGAGGTTCCGATGTCCGGGCACCTTGAAGACGCACCAGCGAACTCACACCAAGGAGAAACCATACACTTGCAGTTTACCCGACTGTGGTAAACGGTTCAGTCATGCATTGAGTTTGCAAAGACATGTTCGTACTCATACAGGAGAGAAACCATTTGCTTGTTCCACATGTGATTACAGAGCCGCGGACAAATCGTCACTCAGAACCCACGAGAAGAGACACACTGGGGTGAAACCTTACTACTGTGATGAGTGTGGAAAGTCCTTTTTATTACCAAAAGAGCTTAATATCCATCAGAGAATCCACACAGGGGAGAAGCCATACCATTGTGACATATGCGGGAAAGATTTCGCCCAGCTAAGTAACATGAAAACACATCAGCAAACACACATCAAGGAGAAGCCGTACGCTTTGACGTTTCCCTGACCGCAGTTAACAGTTCAGTCAAGAGTTGAGTTTGCGGAGACATTTTCTGACTCACATGGAAGAGAAACCGTTTGCGTGTTGAATGTGTGATTGCAGATCCATGGACAAATTGTCACTCAGAACCCACGAGAAGAGACACGGGTGAAGCTTCACTACTGTGACGAGTGTTGGGAGTCCTTTTTTATTTGAAGTGGAGCTGGAAGTCCATCAGAGAATCCACACAGGGGAGAAACCATACCATTGTGACATATGCAGGAAATATTTCACCCAGCTATGCAACAGGTGTGGCAGGGGGTTTGCTTTAATGCAATACTTTACAAGACACAAACAAAGCCACTCGTAAGAGTTAGTCATATTGATGCTTGGGAGGACATGCCTGCCCAGTACAGATGACAGAAACAATGTTTTATAACTTATAAGCATTTATGAGCCTTCATAATGTATTATAACAAAGCATATAATATCTTATGTCTCTCTATGCATACAGTTGTGAACTGTTTAAAATGTCCAGATTTTGTCATGGATCTATTCCCTTGCTTTTCTTTCCTTAGAAAGACTTCCAAGTGTTATGTAATACTTTATACATTGTTTTAATAAATGAGTTTTGTGCATTTATTTGTTGCTATCACAAAAGAGATTGTCAACATTGGTACTGTATACAAACGTTTCATTAAGCTGTTGAATAAAGCTTTACAATGTTATATATTTGTATTTTGATTGACATGCTGACCACTGGTATTCCTTACCATCACTGACTTGTCATTCACATAGTTGCCTAAATCAAGTCATTACATTTTTCTTTGCATCGTCTTTTCATTGTATTTTCAAAAAAACATCATCAAATCTTTCCTTTTATATATTTTTCTTGTCTCTAAATAAATAAATTACATTCTAATCAAACTCCAACCCTCTGTAAAAAAAAAATGTTTTCTTTTAAACATTTGTGAGTATTTTCACAAAGTCATGAACACACAAAGAAACAAAGAGAAAGATTTGTGCCCCTTTTTAGAAAAACTTCCCCCTCCCTTCATTCACCTATCATTGATTATACGTGATTTGTCCATGAATAGTTCATTGATCAGGGATGACGCCAGCTCCTCCAGGATCACTCAAATCAAATCATATTGGTCACATACCCATGGTTAGCAGATGTTAATGTGAGTGTAGCGAAATGCTTCTGCTTCTAGTACCGACAGTGCCGTAATCGAACAATTCTATAACAACTACCTAATACACACAAATCTAAAGGGCTGAATGAGAATATGTACATAAATATAAATGCATAGAAAGTGTATATGGTGCCCCTTGACGTTGGCGGTCCCGAGTAGAGCGCCTCATCTGGTCCTGGGTGGTGCATTTAGCCCTCAACTTATCATAGCCCTCGTCAGCAATGACTCCCCTCTAGGAGTCTGTCATTCATGTCCTTTCCCCTAAAATGTTACTTCAAATTCATTCACCTCCCCAGCTTCTCATTCACCCTTCAATTCTCTGATTAGAAATGGCTCCTGCTCCTTCAGGATCTCTAAGAAAATATCTTTGCCTTTGGGGCCACATCCTGTCAGGGGCCCATCAAAGAGCTCCCTCATCTTCTTCTGTTTGGTTCTTTCAGATCTAACGTCACTGTAGCCATTGGCAGGGATGACTCCACTCTTCAGGAGTCTGTCCAAGATGGGGTCCACCTGGCTCACTCTGTCGATCAGGTCTGTCCGGTGGAGGTCCACAAAGTGCTTACTTTGTCGCTGTTGTCGGCTGGGGAAAAAAATGTAAATTGAATGATTATTATCTTTGACTTTAACTGACATGGTGCATGTTTAGTCAATGTTGAGACACTGATGTTTTTGGCATAATATTTTTCTGACCTCTTCGTATTGTGTGATCCCAGACGATTTCCCCCTCCACATCACTGATTAGCTTTATACTGAAGTCAACATCTGCATCTTTTATGAACACTTCAAAGTTTGGTGTAACGTAGTGTGAAGGTTGTACTTTGCACTTTGAAGGGTTTCTTTGCCTTACCTGCCTTCACTTTTGTAAACCTGCTTATTCTATACATTAATTCACAATTTAATGAAGATTGGTTTCTGATTAGAAAAAAAGTTGCTAATTATATACCATATAGGGTTCTTTGGTTGGTCCCCATAAGGGAACCCTTTTTTTGTGATAGGTAGAATCCTTTGGTGTTAATTTCCTGGTACACAAAGCATTTTAAAATCAATGATATCACAAATACAATAACAATGATATTTAGTGCTAATAAGGATCTCCATGAGATGAGTGACAAATACTCCCAGCATCACTGTCTCCCCTGTGTAGATTGGTGGGTTTGGACGTCCCGTGTCATCATATTGTGTATTAGCACATTAAAATATCAAGAACTTGAACATGAGTGAGAGAATATAGAGATACAAATTTGAAAAATAAATGTCTTACCGTCTTTAATCAATTATTCCTATCTGAATGGGATGGGTAGTGGATGCCGTAGGCCACAGGACCTCTAATGGTGAAGCCAAGGTAGAAGCAGACGTCTCCGGACTTCCAAACTTTGCTTCGTTGGTCAGCAGAAACTTCAATCTCCTTGCCATCAACACACGCAAACACCCTGTGCTGTCTAACCACTCCATTGACTGGAAGAAGAAGATCCTGGACACTGGGTTCTCTCCACACCTCACCACTCTCCTCTACCAATAGGTTGTCTATTTTTGATCTATGAACCAGTCTGCTCAAACCCTCACCCTTTCCCAGGAAAATAAGGGGGCGAAGGTACCTTGAGCGAAGATGCTTCTTGTATGTATTTTTGTAGGAGTCTTGCATCTCCAGAACACATTTGTTGAGGTCAATATTGAAATCCATTTTCTTATGCTCCTCGGGCCAAAACAGCAAAAGGACTAAGAAGTAAAACTCTGGGGTTTGGTTACCAAAATTAGCCAAAAGATTTCTCTCCAGAATGCTTCTTAGGATTGGCAAAGGGGTAGGCATTGGAGATGCTGTTTCCACTTCGCTTAAGATGATGTTGGCAAGGATGAAGTTTTGGGAAGCGTTATTCTCACCACCACCATCTTTCTTTTTTTCCCAATCTTTTTTTATTTCCTCCCAAAAGTGCATTTTATCATAGCCCTTGTCAAGACAGCGAAGCATTTCTTCTTTGAGCTTCTGGAGGGGTACATCTATTGCAGACTCTGAGTGTATAGGTGTGCATGTCCCCACGTATTTGTGGTAGCAGTTCTTGACATCAGTCTGAAAGTAATGCGGTTCATTTTTTTTCATGCTGGGCTTGGAGTACGTCAAGTAACTGTCAAAAAACTCACATTTCCTCTCCACCTCATCCCTGAGGCTGCTGATGAGTGGCTTGTAATTGAAGGGCTTTTTCTGTCCGATTGATATGAAAAAGGAGTCAGCTGATATTTCCATGGTAAGGACCTTTTGCCAGTTATTGTCAAGAGAGACAAGTGAGTCAAAAACAATGTTGGCAACCTGTAGATAACCAAATAGTCCTCTGTTGTTAAAGATCCGTGAGACTTTGGTCATACCATCATCTTGCACGTCTGCTTCTTCCTCATTTTCAGCAGCAGTTTCCACATCTTTGAAAGCCTCAAATGCCTTTTCTGCCAGTTCCAAGATGTCTTGTGCAGAGATGGGAGGATCATGGATCCTGCTCTTCAAATGGTTCTTGATCCTGCTCTTCAAATGGTTCTTGTATACTTGCCCCAGTGTATCAGCAACAAATGAATTCTTAGGATCTCTGTCTTTTGCTATTTTTGCCCACTGCTCCGCTTCACCATATTCCCTCATCCTAAGGTAAAAGAAACGAGCAAGAGCTTGAGGAAAAAAAGGGTTTTGCGTGATTTTCTCTGAAGCTAATTGCAAAACAGATGCACAATTTCTATTGGATTCATTGGCTTCAATATCGTGAATCAACCTGGAAAACATGTCTTTCCTCTCTTTTCCCATTTCCCTTTTTGTTAGCTTGTTTTGTAAAACACATTTTTGGGAAAACAGATCCTGTGTTTCATGTCCTGTATTCTGCTGATGGTCCACTGTGATTTCCCTCTTAGTTAGCATGTCTTTTATAACAGGCATCAAATGTTGCTGCACCTCTTTTCCACAAAAGTCTATCAGAAATGTCGTTGCTGTATCACTCCTGGTCACACCTGCCATAGCCAGTACCTTAACACACTGCTGTGCAATCAGTGAGTGAGCCATGCAGACATGTTTGTCTTGTCCCTGTCGAGCAGGGAATGTCACTATCAGCTGAATGAAAGGCTCCAGTTGCTGCTCAAAGGAAGGACCTCCATAAATGGGATCTGGAGGACCAAGGAATGCCTGACATTGAGACTGCAGAAGGTGGGATCCAGGGACGTAGACATTCACCAGCGACAAGAATGCAAGAAGCTGGGAATTTTTAGATCTTCTATTTTTCCTGACATCTAAAAAGGCACACGTTTCTTGCACATAATCTCCACTGAAATTGGATTGCATTATGTTAAAGCCATGAAACTGTTTGTGTTCATTAATGTAGCTTCGACTGATCTCAATCTGTTTCTTCTCAAACTGTTGTTTCTCTGCTTCAGAAAGTTCCGTCCTGAGAATAATATGTCTTGAGTTGTTATGGTCCTCCTGTTTGATAACTGCCTTACGCACACAGTTTAAAATGATAACCACAGGCCTGTTGGTCTTAGTGTTTCTCTCTGCAATCTCTTTCATGATGGCATCCTGCAGATTCTCCAGAATACGCTCATCTTCCAGCAGTAAGAGCACAGTGTTCTGCTGGCCTTGACCGCCAACAGTGAAAAGGTGAATCACCTGCCGGGCGATAGCGGTGATGTCTGAGGTAGCACCTGTTAGAACAGCACATCTCAGTGTTTTCCTCATGTCCCAGAGCACCTGCATTGCCAGAGTGGTTCCTCCACTGCCTGGCTGATGCAGCAGATTCATGGTAGAAGTCAGGTCGCCCTTACGCCGTTTCTTAATATTTTCTATCAGCTCAGTGTATCCGTCTCTTTTGATAAAGGGGGTTGTTTTATCAGCTGACGTTGCCCTTTCAGTCCAGTAGAAGTTAAGCCATTGAGGTGGGGCTCCTCTGTAAAAATTTACCTCTGTCTTCTTAGCTACTGCGGAGTCTATGTCCTCTTCTTCAAATGCATTTGCGTACAAAACATCCAGAAGTGAAATGGAATCCCTGATTTGACTTCCAACATAAATTTCACGACCACGGGAATTGAACAGGGATGAGCCCTTGTTGTGTGCCATCTTTGTTGTCTCCGGTCCCAAGCTTAACCAGTGTTCTGTATATTAGTTGTACTTCATGTGGTGGTATGGACTCTGAGAAAGGAGACAATAATGTTTCAGTAAGACTGTTTAAGGTAATTAATGGTTATAAACAAAAGGCTGATTACAGTATATCTTTGACTTTGTTGGACTTTCATTTATATAGCTGATAATATATCTATTTTGCCAATTGGATTGATCCCCTCTACCACACGGATCCCCACTAATCTACAGACGGAAACGCACGTGATGGCTAAAAACAGACATTCATCCTATGCTAGTTTGCTACCGATGGCCCGACTAGCTGTCTGAATCGCCGTGACCCCAACCAACCTCTACTCACTAGATCCTTATGATCACTCGACTAAGCATGCCTCTCCTTAATGTCAATATGCCTTGTCCATTGCTGTTCTGGTTAGTGTTTATTTGCTTATTTCACTGTATTTCAACTGCTCACTATATCTTATCCAACCTTTCAGTTCCACCACCCACACATGCGATGACATCACCTGGTTTCAATTATGTTTCTAGAGACAATATCTCTCTCATCATCACTCAATACCTAGGTTTACCTCCACTGTATTCACATCCTACCATACCTTTGTCTTTACATTATACCTTGAAGCTATTTTATCGCCCCCAGAAACCTCCTTTTACACTCTGTTCCAGACGTTCTAGACGACCAAATCTCATAGATTTTAGCCGTACCCTTATCCTTCTCCTCCTCTGTTCCTCTGGTGGTGTAGAGGTGAATCCAGGCCATGCAGTGCCTAGCTCCACTCCTATTCCCCAGGCGCTCTCTTTTGATGACTTCTGTAACCGCAATAGCCTTGGTTTCATGCATGTTAACATTAGAAGCCTCCTCCCTAAGTTTGTTTTATTCACTGCTTTAGCACACTCTGCCAACCCGGATGTTCTAGCCTTGTCTGAATCCTGGCTTAGGAAGACCACCAAAAATTCTGACATTTTCATCCATAACTACAACATTTTCAGACAAGATAGAACAGCCAAAGGGGGCGGTGTTGTAATCTACTGCAAAGATAGCCTGCAGAGTTCTGTCCTACTATCCAGGTCTGTACCCAAACAATTTGAACTTCTACTTTTAAAAACCCAGCTCTCTAAAAATAAGTCTCTCACCGTTGCCGCCTGCTATAGACCACCCTCTGCCCCCAGCTGTGCTCTGGACACCATATGTGAACTGATTGCCCCCCATCTATCTTCAGAGCTCGTGCTGCTAGGCGACCTAAACTGGAACATGCTTAACACCCGAGCCATCCTACAATCTAAGCTTGATGCCCTCAATCTCACACAAATGATCAATGAACCTACCAGGTACCACCCCAAAGCCGTAAACACGGGCACCCTCATAGATATCATCCTAACCAACTTGCCCTCTAAATACACCTCTGCTGTTTTCAACCAAGATCTCAGTGATCACTGCCTCATTGCCTGCATCTGTAATGGGTCAGCGGTCAAAAGACCTCCACTCATCACTGTCAAACGCTCCCTGAAACACTTCAGCGAGCAGGCCTTTCTAATCGACCTGGCCGGGGTATCCTGGAAGGATATTGATCTCATCCCGTCAGTAGAGGATGCCTGGTTATGTTTTTAAATGCCTTCCTCACCATCTTAAATAAGCATGCCCCATTCAAGAAATTTAGAACCAGGAACAGATATAGACTTGGTTCTCTCCAGACCTGACTGTTCTTAACCAACACAAAAACATCTTATGGCATTCTGCATTAGCATCGAACAGCCCCCGTGATATGCAACTTTTCAAGCAGAAATTGGCTTCCTGCAACACAAACTCAAAAAAGTTCTGGGACACTGTAAAGTCCATGGAGAATAAGAACACCTCCTCCCAGCTGCCCACTGCACTGAAGATAGGAAACACTGTCACCACCAATAAAACCACTATAATTGAGAATTTCAATAAGCATTTTTCTACGGCTGGCCATGCTTTCCACCTGGCTACCCCTACCCCGGTCAACAGCACTGCACCCCCCACAGCTACTCGCCCAAGCCTTCCCCATTTCTCCTTCTCCCAAATCCAGTCAGCTGATGTTCTGAAAGAGCTGCAAAATCTGGACCCTTACAAATCAGCCTGGCTAGATAATCTGGACCCTTTCTTTCTTAAATTATCTGCTGAAATTGTTGCCACCCCTATTACTAGCCTGTTCAACCTCTCTTTCGTGTCGTCTGAGATTCCCAAAGATTGGAAAGCAGCTGCGGTCATCCCCCTCTTCAAAGGGGGGGACACTCTTGACCCAAACTGCTACAGACCTATATCTATCCTACCCTGCCTTTCTAAGGTCTTCGAAAGCCAAGTCAACAAACAGATTACCGACCACTTCGAATCTCACCATACCTTCTCCGCTATGCAATCTGGTTTCAGAGCTGGTCATGGGTGCACCTCAGCCACGCTCAAGGTCCTAAACGATATCTTAACCGCCATCGATAAGAAACAATACTGTGCAGCCGTATTCATTGACCTGGCCAAGGCTTTCGACTCTGTCAATCACCACATCCTCATCGGCAGACTCGACAGCCTTGGTTTCTCAAATGATTGCCTCGCCTGGTTCACCAACTACTTCTCTGATAGAGTTCAGTGTGTCAAATCAGAGGGTCTGTTGTCCGGGCCTCTGGCAGTCTCTATGGGGGTGCCACAGGGTTCAATTCTTGGACCGACTCTCTTCTCTGTATACATCAATGATGTCGCTTTTGCTGCTGGTGAGTCTCTGATCCACCTCTACGCAGACGACACCATTCTGTATACTTCTGGCCCTTCTTTGGACACTGTGTTAACAACCCTCCAGGCGAGCTTCAATGCCATACAACTCTCCTTCCGTGGCCTCCAATTGCTCTTAAATACAAGTAAAACTAAATGCATGCTCTTCAACCGATCGCTACCTGCCCGCCTGTCCAACATCACTACTCTGGACGGCTCTGACCTAGAATATGTGGACAACTACAAATACCTAGGTGTCTGGTTACTGTAAACTCTCCTTCCAGACTCACATCAAACATCTCCAATCCAAAGTTAAATCTAGAATTGGCTTCCTATTCCGCAACAAAGCATCCTTCACTCATGCTGCCAAACATACCCTTGTAAAACTGACCATCCTACCAATCCTCGACTTCGGCGATGTCATTTACAAAATAGCCTCAAATACCCTACTCAATAAATTGGATGCAGTCTATCACAGTGCCATCCGTTTTGTCACCAAAGCCCCATATACTACCCACCACTGCGACCTGTATGCTCTCGTTGGCTGGCTCTCGCTTCATACTCGTCGCCAAACCCACTGGCTCTAGGTCATCTATAAGACAGTGCTAGGTAAAGTCCTCCCTTATCTCAGCTCGTTGGTCACCATAGCAGCACCCACCTGTAACACGCGCTCCAGCAGGTATATCTCTCTGGTCATCCCCAAAATCAATTCTTCCTTTGGCCGCCTCTCCTTCCAGTTCTCTGCTGCCAATGACTGGAACGAACTACAAAAATCTCTGAAACTGGAAACAATTATCTCCCTCACTAGCTTTAAGCACCAGCTGTCAGAGCAGCTCACAGATTACTGCACCTGTACATAGCCCATCTATAAATAGCCCAAACAACTACCTCTTTCCCTACTGTATTTATTTATTTATTTATTTAGCTCCTTTGCACCCCATTATTTCTATCTCTACTTTGCACATTCTTCCACTGCAAATCAACCATTCCAGTGTTTTACTTGCTATATTGTATTTACTTTGCCACCATGCTCTTTTTTTGCCTTCACCTCCCTTATCTTACCTCACTTGCTCACATTGTATATAGACTTATTTTTCTACTGTATTATTGACTGTATGTTTGTTTTACTCCATGTGTTGTTGTATGTGTCGAACTGCTTTGCTTTATCTTGGCCTGGTCACAATTGTAAATGAGAACTTGTTCTCAACTGGCCTACCTGGTTAAATAAAGGTGAAATAAAATAAATAAATGAAATAAGCAGGACATTGGTTGGATTTATCTACTGACACTGCATGGTGCTGACAAATACAGACTGTGTTTTGCTTCTTGTTGCTACCCTCTCTAATAAATAGGCATCTATTGTAGCAACCCAACACCTAGCGACCTCGTGAAGAGGTTTGGATCTCTTCATGTAATGGCTAAGGTGTTGGGTTGAAAGTCGTGGGACCCGGGGTCATGTCCCGGGCAGGGCTACCCCCGAATTCGGTGCATTGGTGTCAGAAGTTGGATGGCACCTGAGGCCATTGGAGGGGCATGTACACATGAGGGACGTGGTATAGGGAAGCATGGGGACACACTGTAAGGCCTGGGTGTCGGAGTGTGAAGGAAAAAGCGCAGGAGCAGCAGGTGCAAAACACAAATGTTCTTTAATGAACACGGACAAACTAGGCCACCCTACTAACACACTGGGTGTACACTAGAACTACCCCAGACACGGGGGGGAATGAACACAGTCCAGATAAATGCGCAAAACCAACACCACCATTACAATCAAACAATCCCGCACAAAGAAACGTGCGGGCCGGCTGACTAAATAAGCCCAACTAATTACACCCTCATCAACACAGGTGAACCCAATAAACACATAGGGAGGGGGAGAGAAGGATCAGTGGCAGCTAATAGGCCGGTGACGACGACCGCCGAGCGCCACCCGAACGGGAAGGAGAGCCTGCCTCGGTCGAAGTCGTGACACACACTCTCCCAAGGAATGGGTAAGTGTTGTGAACTTAAACCAACATCCAACGAAAGCTGGGTTGACAGTCATGTGACTGTCCAGAAATCCAGACATGTTTTGTGCTAAAGTTCCACTCCTTTAGCTCCGTGTCATACAGTGGCAAGAAAAAGTATGTGAACCCATTGCAATTACCTGGATTTCTGCATAAATTGGTCATAAAATTTGATCTGACCTTCATCTAAGTCACAACAATAGACACACACAGTGTGTTTAAACTGGATTTAATAACTGGTTGACCCTCCTTTGGAAGCAGTAACCTCAACCAAACATTTTCTGTAGTTGCGGATCAGACCTGCACAATTATCAGGAGGAATTTTGGACCATTGCACTTTAGAAAACTGTTTCAGTTCAGCAATATTCTTGTGATGTCTGGTGTAAACCTCTATCTTGAGGTCATGTCACTGCATCTTAACCTGTTGAGGTCAGGACTCTGACTGGGCCACTCCAGAAGGCGTTTTTTTGTTTTGGGTCGTTGTCCTGTTGCAACACCCAACTTCTGTTGACCTTCAACTGGCGGACAGGTAGCCTTACATTCTCCTGACAAAAGTCTTGATAAACTTTGGAATTCATTTTCCCGTCGATGATAGCAAGCTGTCCAGGCCCTGTTGCAGCAAAGCAGACCCAAACCATGATGCTCCCTCCATCATACTTTACAGTGGGAATGAGGTTTTGATGTTGGTGTGCTGTGCCTTTTTTTCTCCACACATAGTGTTGTGTGTTCCTTCCAAACAACTCAACTTTAGATTCATCTGTCTACAGAATATTTTGCCAGTGGCGCTGTGGAACATCCAAGTGCTCTTTTGCGAACTTCCGACGTGCAGCAATAGTTTTTTTGGACAGCAGTGGCTTCTTCCGTGGTGTCCTCCCATGAACACCATTCTTGTTTAGTGTTTTACGTATCGTAGACTCGTCAACAGAGATGTTAGCATGTTCCAGAGATTTCTGTAAGTCTTTAGCTGACACTCTAGGATTCTTCTTAACCACATTGAGCATTCTGCGCTGTCGGCTTGCATTCATCTTTGCAGGACGGCCAGTCCTAGGGAGAGTATCAACAGTGCCGAACTCTCTCCATTTATAGACAATTGTTTTACAGTGGACTGATGAACATCAAGGCTTTTAGAGATACTTTTGTAACCCTATCCAGCTTTATGCAAGTCAACAATTCTTAATCTTAGGTCTTCTGAGATCTGTTCGAGGCATGTTTCACATCAGGCAATGCTTGTGAATAGCAAACTCAAATTTTGAGAGTGTTTTGTATAGGGCAGGACAACTCTAACCAACATATCTCATCTCATTGACTGGACTCCAGGTTAGCTGACTCCTGACTCCAATTAGCTTTGGAGAAGTCATTAGCGTTTTGGTTTCCAACGTACACTGTGACATTTTAAATTATGTATTCAAAATAGACAAGAGAAATACAATCATTGGTGTGTTATTAGTTTTAGCACACTGTGTGTGTCTATTGTTGTGACTTAGATGAAGGTCAGATCAAAATTGGGGTGTAGATCAGCTTTAATATTGCAGATAGATTGTAGCTTCCATCAATGTAATTGTCTGCATCATTTCCAATCCCCCATATCTTTTTGGGGTTAATATAAGTATTTATATATATATAAGTATTTATAAGTATAGTATATATATATATATATGCACACACATACCCACATATAGACATTTATACACATACATATATACAGTGGGGCAAAAAAGTATTTAGTCAGCCACCAATTGTGCAAGTTCTCCCACTTAAAAAGATGAGAGAGGCCTGTAATTTTCATCACAGGTACACTTCAACTATGACAGACAAAATGAGAAAAGAAATCCAGAAAATCACATTGTATGATTTTGAATGAATTTAATTGCAAATTACGGTGGAAAATTTGCAAATTGTCCAAAAAGATCCTCAAGGTAGATGGATGATTTTAAATATGATATTGGACCATAAACAGATATGGCTTATTAACCTTTTCTCGATAGGGGGGGCGCTGTTTTCACTTTGTAAAAAATCGTGCCCAAATTAAACTGCCTCGTACTCTATTCTAGCTTGTACAATATGCATAATATTATTACTATTGGATAGAAAACGCTCAAGTTTCTAAAACCGTTTGAATTATATCTGTGAGTAAAACAGAACTCATTTGGCAGCAAACTTCCTTACAGGAAGTGAAAAATCTAAAATCGAGGCTCTGTTCCAGGGCTTTCCTATTCAATTGACTGAAATCTATGGATCTACATGCACTTCATACGCCTTCCACTAGATGTCAACAGGCAGTGGGAGGTGAAAGGGGGTGTCTAGCTTCATCTGAGGTCGAATAAGAGCTTTTGGAGTGACGTGTCCGGAATTTTCATTGTCGTCGAAGGCGCGAGAAGGAACCTTAGATTGCGTTCTGAAAAGCTTTCGCTATACACGGTTAATATCTCCGGCTTTGATTTTATTTGATACATGTGGTAATATCATCGTAAAGTATGTTTTTTCAATCGAGTTTTATCAGATTATTCAAAGTTTATCGGGAGTTTTGGAGTTTTTCGTTGTTTGCGTCGAGGACAAATTCAACTTGTACAACATTCTGATGGAAGCTCATCAAAAGTAGGAACCATTTATGATGTTATTTCGTATTTCTGTTGAAAATGTTTAGTCATATTTTCCGCCCTTATTTTGGGCGCTGTCTCGCTATAACGTAAGCTGTATGTCGTACTAAAGTTATTTAAAAAAATCTAACACAGCGGTTGCATTAAGAACTAGTGTATCTTTCATTTGCTGTACAACATGTATTTTTTAGTAAAGTTTATGATGAGTTATTTGATTAGATTAGGTGACTCTCCAAGATTTCTCCGGACAATTTTGTGCATTTTGACTACGTATTCACATTGTAAAACCACGATTTGTACCGCTAAATATGCACATTTCTGAACAAAACATATGTGTATTGTGTAATATGATGTTATAGGACTGTCATCTGATGAAGTTTATCAAGGTTAGTGAATAATTTTATATCTTTTGCTGTTTTTTTCGCTATCGCTACCTTTGCGGTGAATGAATGCGGTTGTGTGGTTGGCTATTGTAGTAAGCTAATATAATGCTATATTGTGTTTTCGCTGTAAAACACTTAAAATATCTGAAATATTGGCTGGATTCACAAGATGTTATCTTTCATTTGCTGTACACCATGTATTTTTCATAAATGTTTTATGATGAGTATTTAGGTAGTTCACGTTGCTCTCTGTAATTATTCCGGCTGCTTTGGTGATATTTTTTATGGTAGCTGCAATGTAAACTATGATTTATACCTCAAATATGCACATTTTCGAACAAAACATAGATTTATTGTATAACATGTTATAAGACTCTCATCTGATGAAGTTGTTTCTTGGTTAGTGACTAATTCTATCTCTATTTGGACGGTTTTGTGATAGCTACCTATGCGGCAAATTTTTTTTGAAAATATGCGGTTGAGTCTTTTGCTATTGTGGTTAGCTAATAGAAATACATATTGTGTTTTCACTGTAAAACATTAAAAAAATCGGAAATGATGGCTGGATTCACAAGATGTGTATCTTTCATTTGGTGTCTTGGACTTGTGATTTCATGATATTTATATGCTAGTATTTACTTGTGGCGCTATGCTAGGCTATGCTAGTCAGCTTTTTTACTGATGAGGATGCTCCCGGATCCGGGATTGTGTTCAAGTAGAGGTTAACCTATAAGGTCCAAATAATGATGATCCACGTTTCTTTGAAAATATATATAATTTAATGACCCTACAAGTAATACAAAACTGTATCATTGTCACACCCTGATCTGTTTCAACTGTCTTTGCGCCATCTGAGCTGCCCAGCGCCATCTGAGCTGCCCGTCTGCCCAGCGCCATCTGAGCTGCCCGTCTACCCAACGCCATCTGAGCTGCCCGTATGCCCAGCACCATCTGAGCTGCCCGTCTGCGCAGCGCCATCTGAGCTGCCCGTCTGTCCTGAGCCGCCAGAGCCGTCCGCCAGTCAGGAGCCGCCAGAGCCGTCCGCCAGTCAGGAGCCGCCAGAGCCGTCCGCCAGTCAGGAGCTGCCAGAGCCGCCCGCCAGTCAGGAGCCGCCAGAGCCGCCCGCCAGTCAGGAGCCGCCCGCCAGTCAGGAGCCGCCAGAGCCGCCCGCCAGTCAGGAGCCGCCAGAGCCGCCCGCCAGTCAGGAGCCGACAGAGCCGCCCGCCAGTCAGGAGCCGCCCGCCAGTCAGGAGCCGCCAGAGCCGCCCGCCAGTCAGGAGCCGCCCGCCAGTCAGGAGCCGCCCGCCAGTCAGGAGCCGCCCGCCAGTCAGAAGCCGCCAGAGCCGCCCGCCAGTCAGGAGCCGCCAGAGCCGCCCGCCAGTCAGGAGCCGCCAGAGCCGCCCTGGCCTTAGTTATCTTTGTTTTCTTTATTATTTTAGTTAGGTCAGGGTGTGATATGGGGGATGTATGTGTTGTGAATTGTCTAGGGTTTTTTGTATGTTTATGGGGCAGTGTCTAGTCTAGGTGTATGTATGTCTATGGTTGCCTAGATTGGTTCTCAATTAGAGACAGCTGTCTATCGCTGTCTCTGATTGGGAACCATATTTAGGCAGCCATATTCATTAGGTAGTTCGTGGGTGATTGTCTATGTCTATGTTGCATGTATGCACATTGTTTATATAGCTTCACGTTCGTCGGTTTGTTTTGTTTAGTTTGTAAAGTGTTCTTCGTTTTCGTCTTCATTAACCTGTTTGGGATAGGGCGCGCTATTTTCACTTTGGGAAAAAATCGTGCCCAATTTAAATGCCTCGTACTCTATTCTAGATCGTACAATATGCATATTATTATTACTAATGGATAGAAAACACTCTCAAGTTTCTAAAACCGTTTGAATTATATCTGTGAGTAAAACAGAACTCATTTTGCAGCAAACTTCCTGACAGGAAGTGGAAAATCTGAAATCGATGCTCTGTTCCAGGGCATCCCTATTCATTTGCTTGAAATATATTAGTATACATGCACTTCATACGCCTTCCACTAGATGTCAATAGGCTGTGAGAGGTGAAATGAGGTTCCTAGCTATATCTATGGTGAAAAGAGAGGTCTTGGAATGACGAGACCCCAAATTCCTCTGTTCAGGAAGGCGCAGGATGGACATCAGTATTGGCTTCTGAAAAGCATTCGTTATAGACGTCTAATATCTCCGGCTTTGATTTTATTTGATAAATGTGATAATATCATCGTAAAGTATGTTTTTTCAATATAGTTTTATCAGATTATTGAAATTTTTTCGGGAGTTTTGGAGTGTTCCGTTCTCTGCGTTTGGTGACGATGGACAGCTTCGCGCCACTTGGCTAGTTTGGCTTGCTAATTCGAGAGGGAAAAAGGACATTCTAAAACCAAACGACGATTGTTCTGGACAAAGGACTCCTTGTACAAGATTCTGATGAAAGCTCAACAAAAGTAGGACCCATTTATGATGTTATTTCGTATTTCTGTCGAAAATGTTTAGACGTAAATTCCGCTCCTATTTTGGGCGCTGTCTCGCTATAACGTAATCTGTATGTCGTACTAAAGTTATTTTTAGAATTCTAACACGCCGATTGCATTAAGAACTAGTGTATCTATCATTTCCTGTACAACATGTATTTTTTAGTAAAGTTTATGATTAGTTATTTGGTCAGAATAGGTGAGTGTCAGAAATATATCCGGAGATTCTGGAAAATAGTTGCTACGTTAGCACAATGT
The DNA here is from genome assembly GCF_016432855.1 of Salvelinus namaycush. Lineage (NCBI taxonomy): Eukaryota > Metazoa > Chordata > Actinopteri > Salmoniformes > Salmonidae > Salvelinus > Salvelinus namaycush. Next base: position 18,434,662 of record NC_052342.1, on the reverse strand, counting down.
GTAACCACGGATTTCAGCTCTAAATTTGCACATTTTCGAACAAAACATAAGTGTATTGTGTTATAGGACTGTCATCTGATGAAGCTTATCAACGTTAGTGAAAAATTATATATCTTTTGCTGGTTTGTTACGATCGCTAACTTTTGCTGCTGGTAAATGGCTTGTGTTTCTGGCTATTGTGGTAAGCTAATATAATGCTATATTGTGTTTTCGCTGTAAAACACTTAAAAAATCTGAAATATTGGCTGGATTCACAAGATGTTTGTCTTTCATTTGCTGTACACCATGTATTTTTCAGAAATGTTTTATGATGAGTATTTAGGTATTTCACGTTGGTCTCTATAATTACTCTGGCTGCTTCGGTGCTGTTTGTGATGGTAGCTGTGATGGTAGCTGCAATGTAAAACTGATTTATACCTCAAATATGCACATTTTTCGAACAAAACATAGATTTATTGTATAACATGTTATAAGACTGTCATCTGATGAAGTTGTTTCTTGGTTAGTTTGGTTGGTTCTTGGTTAGTTTGGTTGGTTTTGTGCAAGCTACCTGTGCTGTGAAAGAAATGTCTGTGCTTTTTTTGTATTTGGTGGTGAGCTAACATAAATATACGTGGTGTTTTCGCTGTAAAACATTTTAAAAATCGGACATGTTGGCTGGATTCACAAGATGTTTATCTTTCATTTGCTGTATTGGACTTGTTAATGTGTGAAAGTTAAATATTTCTCAAAAATATTTTTTGAATTTCGCGCTCTGCCTTTTCAGTGGAATGTGGGAGGAGTTCCGCTAGCGGAACCCCGGGGGTTAACCCCGGGGGGTTAAACGAGAAGATGTATTGTTATCACGCTGCGCCTTGGTCCTCCTCTCTTCCACCATACGACGATCGTGACACATATGCTGTATGTGTAGAAGAACAGAGCCAGTGCTTAGGGTCTGTGGGTGGTTCCGCGGACAAGCACGGCTTATGATAGTTCTTTATTAAAAGCCTTTATTGAATTCACAAGTTCTTGTAAGTGTTATATTTGTAAGTCGATTTTCCACCACATACCCACATACAGTGCCTTCTATGTCCTCTGTGTTTTTTATTACAATCCCTAACATAACTAGTATTGGGTGTTCCTTTATTAGACTCCTCTATGGGAACTTTGTAATTTTTAGAATAGCCATGGAGTAGTCTTTGTGTCTCGGAAAATTTGGTTATCAATATACAGTTTATCGACTACGAGAGCTACACTTTTCCCTTTTAATCTATTCTCCTTGAAGATTGGGTACAGAACTTTGTGCCATTCTGCAATTTCCTTCTGGAACTGATCATGCCTATTTTCGTGCCAGCAAGTATTTTACCCAGGCTTTTAATCATTATTTTATCTTTAAGAAAGCAAATTTGGCAACGATAAGGCACTCATATCTCTGTACAGATTTGAGTTGAATTTTGTCGACAGCTTCGTGTGGGATCTGAAACGTTGTAAGGAGTAACTCCCTCACTACACCCTCAGGAACTTCTCCTTCTTTCTCTTGGATACCATCAAGTACCAGATTGTCTCTCATGGATCGAGTCTCAATGTCAAGTAAGGCTTTTCTCAGAAAGATGTTCTCCTTTTTAAGTTCATTCATGTCCGTTTCAATCTTGTTGACTGTCCCTTTTAGCTTGTTTGTTTCTTTCTCCATTGTCGCAGGTTTTTCATCACTCATCTCGAGACTCGCCTTCAACTCCTTGATATCTTTACTGACTTATTCAAGTATGCCCAGTTTGTCATTTATCGATTTTAACAGATCTGTTTCCACCCTTACTATTCCCAGGGGTGAAAAGATGAAATTGTCTGTGTCCGTGGAAGAGTCGCGTTTTCTTTTGCCGATTGGTTCTCCTTTTTTTACTCTCCCTCATGTTTGGGTGTTGCTTGTCATGTTTGGGTGTTGCTTGTTTTCGTAATATTTGTAGATACATTTCTCTAGCACAGGGGTCCCCAACTGGCGGCACGCAGGTCAAATCTGACCCACCAGCAATATTATTTGGCCCCCCAAGTTAATTCTAAAAATGTTTTCAGAAAAACAAAATATAATAATAAAAAAATCTCGGACTCTAGATTCAAAAACTCCCAAATGCAACGTGCAAAGAAGGAAGTTACCCTACCTAAATTGTACTAAAGTTACATTTTCACTTCATTCATGAGGAGAGATAATGCAGGAGACGGTCAGCTAATAAAGCAGGCGGCGGACCATTTTGTGCTGCTGAAACGTAAAGCTGCAACCACAGCGCAATCAATAGGATGTGAACAGTGCCTGGTGCTGAAAATATAGCTAACTTGTTATGCAAGTGTTGCACACCAACAGATGGAGAAAGCCTACACCAGTCGAGCAATTCATTTCAACAATAATCTTCATTTTAATTTGACTTTACAAACAACAAGAGGGCTTAATTGGAGTCTATTTCTTTGGGGCCTAGACCTATATAAAATAAGTTAACTGGCTGAGGTAGGCTATGAGCCTTAACAGCCTTAACAGCCTAATAGAAGTGGCATTTTTTCTACTTACAATTGCAACTGGTCAAAAATGTAGCATCCTACATAAAACAATAATTGAAAGAAAAAAGGTGATGTCTGAATGTATGTATGTATGTATCGGGATAGTCTTCTCCTGTAACGGCTGAACAAACAGAACATACTGTCAGCTTAAGACCTAAATATCCCTGGATAAGTACTCACAATAATGTTAGTATTTACTAAATACGGTCATATAGGCCACTAAGTTACTTATTCAATTGGAAAAGTTGCATTTCCCCTTGGACACAATCTTGTGGATGTCGGGTTTGATTTTGATGTGCAGGCAGTCCTCGATTGACTTATGTGAAAGCCGGTTCCTGCGTTCATAGAGGAAAAAGAGTACTTGCAGGTGTAAGTCAAATCTAACATTGTTAGCACATAACATGCAAGTATCTTTATTGTGCTGTATTCCTCTGAGCATGCCACCCAAAACGCACACAAGGGCTATGCACTCCTGAGCGCATTCCTGATTTAGCTCGATGTCTGTAATTTAATCAACTCTGCTATGCTGCTATGGTGATCAGTGAGCTGAGATAAGGTGGGTCTTTACCTAGCAAAGACTTAAAGATGACCTGGAGCCAGTGGGATTGGCGACAAATATGAAGCGAGAGCCAGCCAACGAAAGCATACAGGTCGCAGTGGTGGGTAGTATATGGCGCTATGGTGACAAAACGGATGACATTGTGATAGACTACATCCAATTTGCCGAGTAGAGTGTTGGAGGCTATTTTGTAAATGACATCGCTGAAGTCAAGGATCGGTAGGATAGTCAGTTTTACGAGGGTATGTTTGGCAGCATGAGTGAAGGATGCCTTGTTGCGAAATTGGAAGCCGATTCTAGATTTAATTTTTGATTGGAGATGCTTCATGTGAGTCTGGAAGGAGAGTTTACAGTCTAACCAGACACCTAGGTATTTGTAGTTGTCCACATATTCTAAGTCAGAACCGTACATAGTAGTGATGCTAGACGGGCGGGCGGGCGGGTGCGGGCAGTGATCGGTTGAAGAGCATGCGTTTAGTTTTACTTGCATTTAAGAGCAGTTGGAATGAGTGTTGTATGGCATTGAAGCTCGTCTGGAGGTTTGTTAACGCAGTGTCCAACGAAGGGCCAGAAGTTCACAGAATGGTGTCGTCTGCGTAGAGGTGGATAACAGAATCACCAGCAGCAAGAGCAACATCATTGATGTATACAGAGAAAAGAGTCGGCCCGAGAATTGAACCCTGTGGCTCCCCCATAGAGACTGCCAGAGGTCTGTACAACAGGTCCTCCGATTTGACACACTGAACTCTGTCTGAGAAGTAGTTGGTGAACCAGGCGAGGCAGTCATTTGAGAAACCAAGGCTGTTGAGTCTGCTGATGAGAATGTGGTGATTGACAGAGTCGAAGGCCTTGGCCAGGTCGATGAAAACAGCTGCAAAGTATTGTCGTTTATCGATGGAGGTTATGATATTGTTTAGGACCTTGAGCGTGGCTGAGGTGCACTCCTGACCAGCTCGGGAAAAAACTGATTTCATAGCGGAGAAGGTACGGTGGGATTCGAAATGGTCGGTGATCTGTTTTTTATCTTGGCTTTCGAATTTGATTTAAACAACATACCTACCCCTTTGAAGATGCAACATATTTGTTATTGTGAAACAAACAAGAAATAAGACAAAAAAACTGAAAACTTGAGCGTACAAAGTCAATACTTTGTACAGCCACCTTTTGCAGCAATTACAGCTGCAAGTCTCTTGGGGTATGTCTCTATAAGCTTGGCACATCTAGCCACTGGGATTTTTGCCCTTTATTCAAGACAAAACTGCTCCAGCTCCTTCAAGTTGGATGGGTTCCACTGGTGTACAGCAATCTTTAAGTCATACCACATATTCTCAGTTGGATTGAGGTTTGGGCTTTGACTAGGCCATTCCAGAACATTTAAATGTTTCCCCATAAACCACTCGAGTGTTGCTTTAGCAGTATACTTAGGGTCATTGTCCTGCTGGAAGGTGAACCTCTGTCCCAGTCTCAAATCTCTGGAAGACTGAAACAGGTTTCCCGCAAGAATTTACCTGTATTTAGCACCATCCATCATTCCTTCAATTCTGACCAGTTTCCCAGTCCCTGCCGATGAAAAATATCCCCACTGCATGATGCTGCTTCGCTGTGGGGATGGTGTTCTTGGGGTGATGTGAGGTGTTGTGTTTGTGCCAGACATAGTGTTTTCCTTGATAGCCAAAAAGCTACATTTTAGTCACATCTGACCAGAGTGCCTTCTTCCATATGTTTGGGGAGTCTCCCACATGCCTATTGGCGAACACCAAACATGTTTGCTTATTTTTTTCTTTAAGCAATGGCTTTTTTCAGGCCACTTTTCTGTAAAGCCCAGCTCTGTGGAGTGTACGGCTTAAAGTGGTCCTATGGACAGATACTCCAATCTCCGCTGTGGAGCTTTGCAGCTCTTTCAGAGTTATCTTTGGTCTCTTTGTTGCCTCTCTGATTAATGCCCTCCATGCCTGGTCCGTAAGTTTTGGTGGGCGGCCCAGTCTTGGCAGGTTTGTTGTGGTGCCATATTCTTTCAAATTCTTAATAATGGATTTAATGGTGCTCTGTGGGATGTTCAAAGTTTCGGATATTTTTTATAACCCAAACCTGATCTGTACTTCTCCACAAGTTTGTCCCTGACCTGTTTGGAGAGCTCCTTGGTCTTCATGGTGTCGCTTGTTTGGTGGTTCCCCTTGCTTAGTGGTGTTGCAGACTCTGGGGCCTTTCAGAACAGGTGTATATATAGTGAGATCATGTGACAGATCACGTGACACTTAGATTGCACACAGGTGGACTTTATTTAACTAATTATGTGACTCCTGAAGTTGCACCCGATCTTATTTAGGGGCCTCATTTTCCATTTTCTTAGAATTCTTTTGAATAAGTAATTTTTTAAATTTCACTTTACCAATTTGGACTATTTGTGTATGTCTACTACATGAAATCCAAATATAAATCTATTTAAATTACAGATTTTAATGCAACAAAATAGGAGAAATGCCAAGGGGGTGAATACTTTTGCAAGGCACTGTATGTGGTAACTCATTCAAGACTGTTAGAAAAATTATTCCAGATGAAGCTGGTTGAGAGAATGCCAAGAGTGTGCCAAATTTTCATCAAGTCAAAGTGTGGCTACTTTGAGAATTCTCAAATATAAAATATATTTTGATTTGTTAAACACTTTTTTGGTTACTACCTGATTCCATATTTGTTATTTCGCAGTTTTGATGTCTTCACTATTATTCTACAATGTAGAAAATAGTTAAAATAAAATAAAAACCTTGAATGAGTAGGTGTGTCCAAACTTTTGACTGGTACTCTATGTGGACACCCCTTCAAATGAGTGGATTCGGCTATTTCAGCCACACCCGTTGCTGACAGGTGTATAAAATCGACCACAGAGCCATGAACACTCCATAGACAAATATTGGCAGTAGAATGGCCCCCGTCATAGGATGCAACCTTTCCAACAAGTCAGTTCATAACATTTCTGCCCTGCCCCTGGTCAACTTTTAGTGCTGTTATTGTGAAGTGGAAATGGTTGGGAGAAAGAACGGCTCAGCTGCAAAGTGGTAGGCCATACAAGCTCACAGAACGGGACCACCGAGTGCCGAAGCGTGTAAAAATCGACTCTGTCCTCTGTTGCAACACTCACTACCGCCTCTGGAAGCAACATCTGCACAACAAACTGTTTGTCGGGAGCTTTATGAAATGGGATTCCATGGGCAAGCCTAAGATCACCATGCGCAATACCAAGCATCGGCTGAAGTGGTGTAAAGCTCGCCGCCATTGGACTCTGGAGCAGTGGAAATGCCTTATCTGGAGTGATGAATCACGTTTCACCATTGGGCAGTCCGACGAACAAATCTGGGTTTGGTGGATGCCCGGAGAATGCTACCTGCCCGAATGCATTGTGCAAACTGTAAGGTTTGGTGGAGGGTCTAGGGCTGCTTTTCATGGTTCGGGCTAGGCCCCTTAGTTCTAGTGAAGGGAAATCTTAACACTACAGCATACGATGACATTCTAGACGATTCTGTGCTTCCAGCTTTTGTGGCAACAGCTTGGGGAAGGCCCTTTCCTGTTTCAGCATGACAATGCCCCCGTGCTCAAAGCGAGGTCCATAAAGAAATGATTTGTCGCGATCAGTGTGGAAGAACTTGACAAGCCTGCACAGAGCCCTGACCTTAACCCCATTGAACACCTTTGGGATGACTTGGAATGCCGACTACAGGCCAGGCCTAATCCCCCAATATCAGTACCAAACTTCAATATTGCTCTTGTGGCTGAATGGAGTCCCCACAGCAATGTTCCAAAATCCAGTGGAAATCCTTCCCAGAAGAGTGGAGGCTGTTATAGCAGCAAAGGGGGGACCAACTCCATATTAATGCCCATGATTTTGGAATGAGATATTCGACAAGCAGGTGTCAACGTACTTTTGGCCATGTAGTGTATCATTTTGATATCATGCATGGTCAGTCCTTGAATCCATAACTCTGTTCATGAATTTGAGAGTGGTTTAATATATCCAGCCCCATCCCTCAGCTCAGGGGTGTGGAGTGCACTTTGTTATTGTTCCTACTGCTGATTGCCCCTTTAAGCAAGAGATGTCTTTTGCATGGGCTGCGTCTCCACCGCTTCGAACACGTTGGTTGTTTTGCTCTAGGTTGGTTGTTTTGCTCTAGGTTGGTTGTTTTGCTCTAGGATGGTTGTTTTGCTCTAGGTTGGTTGTTTTGCTCTAGGATGGTTGTTTTGCTCTAGGTTGGTTGTTTTGCTCTAGGTTGGTTGTTTTGCTCTAGGTTGGTTGTTTTGCTCTAGGTTGGTTGTTTTGCTCTAGGTTGGTTGTTTTGCTCTAGGTTGGTTGTTTTGCTCTAGGATGGTTGTTTTGCTCTAGGATGGTTGTTTTGCTCTAGGTTGGTTGTTTTGCTCTAGGTTGGTTGTTTTTCTCTACGTTGGTTGTTTTGCTCTAGGATGCCATAAAGCCTCATAAGACTCGTCTGAAAGTAACCTGGTACCAGTTAAGAAAATGAATGGAAGTACATTGCATTCGGAAAGTATTCAGACCACTTGACGTTTTCCACATTTTGCTACATTACAGCCTTATTCTAAAATGGATTAAATAAATAAACATCCTCATCAATCTACACACAATACCCCATATTGACAAAGTGAAAACAGTTTTAAGAAATGTTTGCAAATTGATTAAAAATAAAACCGAAATACCTTATTTACATAAGTATTAAGATCCTTTGCCATGAGACTCGAAAATGAGCTCAGGTACATCCTGTTTCAAAAATGTCCTGTTTGTTTTTTGACTATCTGGTCACGCCTCCAATGGAGGGGCCTCTGCACACAAGCCTACAGGAAATGATTCAGGCCAGCGCCATAGACAAAGAATACAGGGAAGAAACCACGATTTAGGCTACCTACCTTTAGGCTGCTATAGCCCACATATATATTACGTTTGTCATTCTATCGTTTTCATGGAATTTTAGTGGTAATTAAGCCTAAATACATGTAACAAATATATAAACACAACATGTAAAGTGTTTGTCCCATGTTTCATGAGATTAAATACAAAATCCCCGAAAATGTTCCATACGCAGAAAAAGTGCATTGCTCTCAAATTTTGTGAACAAATTAGTTTACATCCTTGTTAGTGAGCATTTATTCTTTGCCAAGATATTACATCCACCTGACAGGTGTGGCATATCAAGAAGCGGATTAAACAGCATGATCATTACACAGGTGCACCTTGTGCTGGGGACACTAAAAGACCGCTCTAAATAGGCAGTTTTGTCACACATCACAATGCCACAGATGTCTGAAGTTTTGAGGGAGCGTGCAATTGGCATGCTGACTGCAGGAAAGTCCACCAGATCTGTTGCCAGGGAATTCATGTTTATTTATCTAACACAGACTGCCTCCAACATCAATTTAGAGAAATTGGCAGTACGTCCAACCGGCCTCACAACCACAGAGCATGTGTAACCAAGCCTCCATATATGCCAATTCCCTCGAGTGTAAAGTTAATCAATCATCTTATAATTCTGCATGTTGTCGACTAATGGCTCGATTCAATCCGTAATGCTGAAGTTCTGCGTTACAGCATGATTTGAATTTAAAGGCAATGTTCCCGTGTTCGTGGAGACTACATTCACGGCAAATGCTGCATGTGCCCGCTCAACCACAAATTACCTTTACATTTCAAGTGCGCTATAGCACTGACGTTCTGCAAAACAAATGTATACCAATACAAAATGGAAAATATAGGCATTGTCGTTACCTTTGTCTGTTTGAAGACGGTTCTACCTTTTCACAGCCGAATCTGCAAAGGAACGCATGATATCACAGTTACATTATCTGTAAAACTTCAGAGAATCAATTACTTTTAACTGAAATAAGGATAATCTAAAGGTACAACCTTTGTATTGCATGCATTTTCTGGTTAATAATTGTAGGTTGTTATTTTATTACCTGTCTTGGTTCCTGTAATGCAATGGCTGACCCTGGATGATGTGTCCTTTTATAGTCAAATTTGAGTTAGCCACCCACATTCAAACCGGTTCAGGTTGATGTTTTTTCCCCATGTCTAGTTACTCTCTGTGCATCACTCTGTGCATCAGTCGGTTCCCAAGGTAAACTGGATGAACTGGACAGATTAGATGCCAGTGATGATTAACATGTCATTGTTAACTTAAGTTACATTTCACTGTAAATGAAACCGAGTTGGATGGTTGTAAATGGTGCTTTGTTTCTTTTTCCTGTAAACTGTGCAGCAGTATCACAGTAAATGTAAACTGTGCAGCAGTATCACAGTAAATGTAGACTGTAGCAGTATCACAGTAAATGTAGACTGTGCAGCAGTATCACAGGCAATGTAGACTGTAGCAGTATCACAGTAAATGTAGACTGTAGCAGTATCACAGGAAATGTAGACTGTGCAGCAGTATCACAGTAAATGTAGACTGTGCAGCAGTATCACAGTAAATGTAGACTGTAGCAGTATCACAGTAAATGTAGACTGTGCAGCAGTATCACAGGCAATGTAGACTGTAGCAGTATCACGGTAAATGTAGACTGTAGCAGTATCACAGGAAATGTAAACTGTGCAGCAGTATCACAGTAAATGTAGACTGTAGCAGTATCACAGTAAATGTAGACTGTGCAGCAGTATCACAGGCAATGTAGACTGTAGCAGTATCACAGTAAATGTAGACTGTAGCAGTATCACAGTAAATGTAGACTGTGCAGCAGTATCACAGGAAATGTAGACTGTAGCAGTATCACAGTAAATGCATAAAGGTATACATGTATTTCTAACGAAAATATGAAAGTTTCTAAACTTTAGACATAGCAGTGGGTTAGCCATCTAATATGACTAAATATGTTTTACATATTATTTTGTGGCAGATGTACATGTTCCAGGAAATAGTGTGACAGAAAGAACACTGCAGTACGTGCCAAGTTCGCATTCCCAACCCACCTCTCTTCATCGTCACATCACTTCCACATAAGTGGAAACTTCTAAATCATAGTCATTATGATGTAATAGGAATGTTAAGAGCACATTTTAACATTATGGGCAAGAATTGTAGTACTCATCATTGTATTCTCTACCAGAACGTTTGTTGGCCTTCTTTGATGTCATATAGGTTGATACATTGCTATGTTTTCATTTATAAAGCCTTTTTACAAAAAGTCCCACTAGGCTACTAACCTCCTTGCTAAACTTTAGACATAGGAGTTACCACAGGGATGTCTAACTCTGGAAATTCCTTTGGTCTCTCATGAGTTAGCTTGGTAAATCAGCTATTCGTTTTCTTGAACCATATTTGTGGAACAATCTTCAAAATGTTCTTACATTTGATGTTTTGGTGCCTCTGGGAAATTCAGAAAGCTGATTGAGGACCTTATTATTGATGAATGTGTTTGTTTTGTATTTACATTTTGATGTGTGTATTTTCTATACTTGATGTAATTCAGGGCTCAGCTCTAAAAGAGACCTTGGTCTCAGTATGACTCGCTGACAAAATAAAGGTTAAATAAAACATGTATATATATATAAAAAAATGCCCTAATGAATGACTAAATATCAGTTGAAATAGAGTAGTTATGGTCTACCCTGGCCCTTATGAATGAGTGAATATCAGTTGAAATACAGTAATGAATGAGTGAATATCCATTGGAATACAGCAGGTACATTCCAAGAGCAGACAATACACTGTGATATTTCTAAGGTTATTGCATTTATTCATAATCAATGGGGGGGGGGGGTCTACTAAGCTAACATATGGAATTGTTTTTAAGACGGTCATACTAAGGATCATTTAGCTATTTGATTTGGAATTTTAAGCCCCTTTAAGGTGTCAAAAAATATATATATTTGATGACACATTGAATTTGGCATTAATGCTGTTACCCAATAGAAACACATTGAATAACAGATTGAAGAAAATATAGAGGGAGTTTGTTCTGAAGTTTCTATCCTATATCTGAGAGATATAAGAAAGATCAGGAAACTATTTAAATTATACTTCCATTCATGTTTTTTACTGATATTGGGGACCTTCAGACGAGTCTCGTGAGGCTTGTGCGCATCCTAGAGCAAACACCATGGTCTCAGCTTTCCACAGAGGGGTCATATTAGTGTGTGGCCCAAACCGTTAGTGTGCTACAGATGTTTCGTGAGATGCGGAAGGGCGATATTGGTGGATATGGTGGATTGAGACGTAGGCCATGAAAAAAAAACATATCTCTGATTTTGATGGGGATTTTTTTTATTATGTTAACTACATTTCTGCAGGGCAACTTTGACTGTACATTTTAGTCAATTATTACGATTTCCTTGGGTCTTTACTCCCAAAGTTGTTGACTGGTTTTGTGCTTGCCAGTTAGCTAGCTGTCCATCTGGTTGAGGCCTCCAGCGCAGTTGAAGGTAAGACACACCCTGCTTCAGAAATTCTACACGCAGCTAGATGAAAGCACAAGCATTTCGATTTTATTACTCTCTTTATTACTCTCTTTCGCACAAATGTTCATAAACAAAGACACATTCTATTTATCTCTTTCTCTCTCCCTCCCCCCTTCCCTCTCCCTCTCTCTCACCTGCTGTAGGAGCTGGTCACCGACCACCTGGTCTGTCAGATCAGCATCTGATTGGATCTTCATCTTCACCTTCATCTTCACCACCGTTCTCTTTGACTTGGAGGCTGTAAATACCCCCAAAAATAAGAGAGAAAAGTGGGGGGAGAGATATAAAAGGGGGTGGGGTAGAGAGAGAGGGGGTGCGGTGTAAAAGAGAGTGAAAGGGGGTGGGAGAGAGAGAGGGGGGGAGAGCGAGAGAGAGAGAGAGAATGGGATGGGGGAGAGAGCAAGGACGTGATTATTGTACAGAGAGAGATGGGGTGGGAGGACAGAGAGAGATGTGGGGTGGGGGGACAGAGAGAGAGGGGTAGGGAGAGAAAGTGGGGGTGGGGAGAGGGGGTGGGGGACACAGAGAAGGGGAGTGGGGGGACAGAGAGAGAGGTGGGGTGGGGGGCAGAGAGAGAGGTGGGGTGGGGGGACAGAGAGAGAGGAGTAGGGTGAGAAAGTGGGGGTGGGGAGAGGAGGTGGGGGACACAGAGAAGGGGAGTGGGGGGACAGAGAGAAGGGTGTGAGAGAGATATCATTGTAAATGCAACTCATATTTATGTTTACATATCTTCCCTTTTTTACTTTAACTATTTGTACGTCGTTACAACACTGTGTAAAGACATAATATGATATTTTAAATGTCTTTATTCTTTTCAATCTTTTGTGAGTGTAATGTTTTCTGTTAATTTTTTATTGTCCATTTCACTTGTCTTTATTATCTATTTCACTTGTCTTTATTATCTATTTCACTTGTCTTTATTATCTAATTCACTTGTCTTTATTATCTATTTCACTTGTCTTTATTATCTATTTCACTTGTCTTTATTATCTATTTCGCTTGTCTTTATTATCTATTTCACTTGTCTTTATTATCTATTTCACTTGCTTTGGCAATGTTAACATGTTTCCCATGCCAAAAAAGACCTTCAATTGAAATTCAATTGAATTGAGAGAGACAGCGAGAGAGGGAATGAGGAAGCTCTACAATGTACCATAGAGAATACAGTCATTGTCAGGGTTGTGTGCGGAGAATGTTTGGAGTCAAACGCAGGACACAGGTCTGAGCGAAACCACAGAGTTTTTACTCAAAATATATGCACAATTCCACAAATGGAAAAGAAACAGATACGTACACGTATCAAATACAACACCTAACGCACAAACAATCACGGACAAACATAAATGAAAGACAGAGGGTTAAATAGGGAACATGATGAGGGGAATTGAAACCAGGTGTGTAAAATACAGACAAAACAAAACGAAACTGAAAAATGGATCGATGGTGACTAGAAAGCCGGTGACGTCGACCGCCGAACACCACCCGAACAAGGAGAAGGGCCGACTTCGGCGGAAGTCGTGACAGTCATTGTGTTAAATATATAACCACTGAATAGCTACAGAAGCATAGATCAAGACCAATGTATCCAAACACCTTCAAGACAGGACATAAAAATTTACTGATGTCTATGTGTCACCTGGGGTTGTTGATGCCGTTGTTCTCCAGTGAGTTACCGATGCGGATCTCAGCACCATAAGGACAGCATTGTCCTCTGTTGGTGATGGTGACAGCTGTATAGATCCAGCAGGTCCACTCTCCACCAGGGGTTGGTGTTAAATGCAGTGCTGCAGTGCTGTAATGCAGCGGTTTCCATGATGACTTTGCTTGGACTACACCATAAATCCCAAAGGGAAGACTGAGCAGCCACTCCTCTCAACGCAAAGTTGTCTGTTTGAGTGACAGAGACAGATTTAATAGACAGGTGTATTCATTAGTGCACACTGTAGTAATATGTTTTGCAACTGAAACCGTTTGGCAGGTTAGTTTAGTCACTCCCCATTTCGGACATTTTGTTCCTTTTGATTTCTTATTGAATACACCTCAGATATACACATCCCCATCAAAGTTCCATCTAAACTGCGAGCGTACACTTCACTCAACTTTCTAGAGCAGCGGTCACCTACCGGACGATCGCGACCGACTGGTCAATCTCCAAGGCATTACTAGTCGATCACTAAACATTTATGTAAAAACCCAACGATAAAGCCTTGTGCTCCTATTTTGATTTATTCGTCATGGGCTGTTGGCGGCAGGTGCACCCGATTCAGCTGCCTTACGCACCGGGTAGACTAACTGTTGCTATTTTCAACCATTGCATGTGCCTGAAGGTACTAACTCTGCTTTCCCGGCGGGCCCAGAGAGCAAATCAAGTGCACTCTAAGGTCAACCGCTGGCCAATCCGATGGCTCAGATGACCTTGTCTGCAGTCACATAGGAGGCATAAAATAAATCTACAGCAAAGTTGATACTGTGAGATTTCAAAACGTTGAAATCCACGACTAGAGAGAAACTGTCAATGAATACAGCAAAGTGTCACGTTCCTGACCTTATTTCCTTTGTTTAGTCTTGTTTAGTTGGTCAGGATGTGAGCTGGGTGGGTAGTCTATGTTATGTGTTTCTGTGTTGGGTTCAATGTGTTGCCTGATATGGTTCTCAATCAGGTGCAGGTGTTTTACGTTTCCTCTGATTGAGAACCATATTAAGGTAGGCTGTTCTCACTGTTTGTTTGTGGGTGATTGTTCCTGTGTCAGTGTTTGTGCCACACGGGACTGTTTTCGTTCGTTCGTTCGTTCGTTTGTTTGTTCACGTCGTTTTTTTGTTTTAGTATTTTGTCAAGTGTGTTTTTCGTCTTCGTTGCTTTATTAAAAGATATGTATTCAACCCACGCTGCGTTATGGTCCGATCCATGCTCCTCTTCAGACGAGGAGGAAGACGAGCGTGACAGAATCAACCACCAACCATGGACCAAGCAGCGTGGTAACGGGCAGCAACAGCAGCAGCAGCAGCGGCAGAAATCTCAGGACTCCTGGACATGGGAGGAGATTTTAAACGGAGAAGGACCCTGGGCACAGGCTGGGGAATATCGCCGCCCCAAAGCTGAGCTGGAGGGAGCGAAAGCTGAGCGGCGGCGATATGAGGAGGCAGCACGGCAGCGCGACAGGTACGAGAGGCAGCCCCATCATTTTTTTGGGGGGGGGGAGGCTAAAGAGGAGTGTGGCTAAGCCAGGTAGCAGACCTGAGCTCACTCCTCGCGCTTATCATAAGCAGCGCGTTACTGGTCAGGCACCATGTTATGCGGTTAAGCGCACGGTGTCGCCAGTGCGTGCCCATATCCCGGTGCGCTATAGGGCAGCCCCCCGAAAGTGTCATGTGAGTGTGGGCATCCAGCCAGGGCGTATTGTGCCTGCTCAGCGCGTCTGGTCTCCGGTACGCAGTTTCGGTCCAGGGTATCCTGCGCCGGCTCTGCGTGCTGTGTCTCCGGGGCGCTGGGAGGGTGCAGTGCGTCCTATGCCTACGTTCCGCTCGTACCGGGCAAATGTGGGAGTGGAGCCTAAGGGAGAGGTGCGCGTAGTAGGCACTAGATCTCCAGTGCTCACCCACAGCCCGGTTCAACCTGTGCCTTCACTCTGGAGGGTCCGGGCTGGAGTAGTATTCCAGCCTGGGGGAGTGGTGCCAAGGCTGCGCACCAGAGCTCCAGTGCTCCCCCACAGCCCGGTCCTTCAGGTGCCTCTTAACACCAAGCCTCCTGTAGGTCTCTCCAGCCTGGTGGGTCCTGTGGCAGCCCCACGCACCAGGCTGTCTCTCCGTCTCCTTCCTACAGGTGTGCCCGTCTGCCCAGCATCACCTGCACTGCCCGTCTGCCCAGCACCGCCTGCACTGCCCGTCTGCCCAGCGCCGCCTGCACTGCCCGTCTGCCCAACGCCGTCTGAGCTGTCCGTCTGTCCAGCGCCGTCTGAGCTGCCCGTCTGTCCTGAGCCTTCAAAGCCGCCCGTCTGTCCTGAGCCTTCAAAGCCGCCCGTCTGTCAGGAGCCTTCAGAGCCGTCCGTCAGTCAGGAGCCGCTAGAGCAGTCCGTCAGTCAGGAGCCGCTAGAGCCGCCCGCCAGACAGGAGCCGCCAGAGCCGTCTTCACCATCCATCACAGCCATGGGTCTGTGTTTTGGCAATCTTCACCGTTGAATCAGCTTTGCAATTGCTTTGGCTGTGATACATTGATGATGTCACATGTTTAAAGTCCCACTCATCAGAACATGTTTGAAAGTCCATTCTGGAGAAGGTGGGGCCACTATCAGAAACAACAGTGTGGGCAACGCCATGTCTGCTGAACTGCTTTTTGCAGCATTCAATGATGTGGTGTCAGTCAGCTCGTCGAGCTCTCAGTAGTCCGAGTAATAATCAAGTAATACTTGACTCCATTGTCTTAGGTGAGATGTTGACATCACTGGTGTGATCCACCTGTTCCAGGTCAGTTGTGGCTAGACCCATAGCCTAGACCGTGGCTGGTGTTTGCATTTGTCTGTGCTCTGTGGTTGATTGAGCTGTTCTGGACAGGAAGTCAGCTACATGTAGTTTGCATTGTAGTTTACATTTGCATTGTTTGCATTGCACGCAGAGTTGGTATCTTTGTAGGCTTAGCAACATTCTCTGCAGTCGCTTGGGTGCTGTGAGTAGGGATTTCTTGAAGATTGTCTCAAGCGGTTTGTTTTCGCTGTGTATTGTGATGAACTCTCTGACAGATACTGATCAAACTTGTCACATGCAAAATCAATGGAGAGACATTCTTTCTCAATCTGTGCATATCCTTGTTCTGTCTGAGTCAATGTTTTGGAGGCAAATGCAACAGGTTGTCCTTTCTGTAGAAGGGCTGTGCCCAAACCTGTTATTTTCGCTGGTTCAGGACGAAGGCCCTTTGTGGTGAGAATATGACCCATGTATGTCACACTAGGTGGCTTTAACCAGTTTATTTTTGTTCAGCTTCAGGTTGACATCTTTTGCTCTCTGCAAGAGAGCTGTAATGTATCTGTCATGACCTGCCATCGCCTCTTTGTGTGTGTCACCACATCTATAAAGTAGAATGTCATCTGCGATCACACACACTCCTTTTTGTCCCTGTAGGGCTTGTCTGCACTGGTATTCTGCAGCTGCTGGCTTGATTCCAAATGCCACTCATCCATCTACAGTTGAAGTCGGAAGTTTACATACACTTTGGTTGGAGTCATTAAAACTCGTTTTTCAACCACTACACACATTTCTTGTTAACAAACTATAGTTTTGGAAAGTCGGTTAGGACTTCTACTTTGTGCATGACACAAGTAATTTTTTCAACAATTCTTTACAGACAGATTATTTCACTTATAATTCACTGTATCACAATTCCAGTGGGTCAGAAGTTTACATACACTAAGTTGACTGTGCCTTTAAACAGTTTGGAAAATTCCAGAAAATTTTGTCATGGCTTTAGAAGCTTCTTATAGGCTAATTGTCATAATTTTAGTCAATTGGAGGTGTACCTGTGGATGTAGGCCTACCTTCAAACTCAGTGCCTCTTTGCTTGACATCATGGGAAAATCAAAATAAATCAGCCAAGACCTAAGAAAATAAATTGTAGACCTCCAATTTCCAAACGCCTGAAGGTACCACGTTCACCTGTACAAACAATAGTATGCAAGTGGAAACACCATGGGACCACGCAGCCGTCATACCGTACCAGAAGGAGACGCGTTCTGTCTCCTACAGATGAACGTACTTTGATGCGAAAAGTGCAAATCAATCCCAGAACAACAGCAAAGGACCTTGTGAAGATGCTGGAGGAAACGGACACAAAAGTATCTATGTCCACAGTAAAACGAGTCCTATATCGACATAACCTGAAAGGCCACTCAGCAAGGAAGAAGCCACTGCTCAAAACTGCCTTAAAAAACCCAGACTACAGTTTGCAACTGGACATGGGGACAAAGATCGTACTTTTTGGAGAAATGTCCTCTGGTCTGATGAAACAAAAATAGAACTGTTTGGCCATAATGACCATCGTTATGTTTGGAAGAAAAAGGGGGAGGTTTGCAAGCCAAAAAACACCATCCCAATCGTGAAGCACGGGGGTGGCAGCATCATGTTGTGGGGGTGCTTTGCTGCAGGAGGGACTGGTGCACTTCACAAAATAGATGGCATTATGAGGAAGAAAAATTATGTGGATATATTGAAGCAACATCTCAAGACATCAGTCAGGAAGTTAAAGCTTGGTCGTAAATGGGTCTTCCATATGGACAATGACCCCAAGCATACTTCCAAAGTTATGGCAAAATGGTTTAAGGACAACAAAGTCAAGGTATTGGAGAGGCCATCACAAAGCCTCCAGCTCTGTCAGGAGGAATGAGCCAAAATTCACCCAACTTATTTTGGGAAGCTTGTGGAAGGCTACCCGAAACGTTTGACCTAAGTTAAGCAATTTAAAGGCAATGCTACCAAATACTAATTGAGTGTATGTAAACTTCTGACCCACTGGGAATGTGATGAAAGAAATGAAACCTGAAATAAATAATTCTCTCTACTATTATTCTGACATTTCACATTCTTAAAATAAAGTGGTGATCCTAACTGACCTAAGACAGGGAATGTTTACAAGGAATAAATGTCAGGAAGTGTGAAAAACTGAGTTGAAATCTATTTGGCTAAGGTGTATGTAAACTTCCGACTTCAACTGTATACCTACCTACAGCTGTCTAGAAAGTTGTTAGATAGCTGCTCACTTCATCAGCTTTGACTTGCCAATATCCATCTTTGCCAATGAGTACTGAGAATACCTTTGCATTAGATATCTCTGGTAGAATCTCTTCTATTGTGGGCATCTGGAAGTGAGATCTCAGTAAGGCTTCGTTGAGTGCACTGGGGTCCATGCATGACAACCACGTTGCTAATCCACGGTGTTGGCCCCTTTGACTTTCGTGATGATGTCTGCATTGTCCACTGAATGTATGGCCTTTGTGATCCTTTCCTTCAGTGGAATAGGTATCCGTCTTGGTAGCTGCTACACAGGCCGGGCTGCATTGTCTACTTCCAGCTGTAGCTCTACAGGAAGGCAGCCAAGCCCATCCAACATGTCCTTGTACTTAGAGATGATCTCCTCAGTTGTCATGATGACCACAGTGGATGTGGTGCTTGGGGTGTTGACGTGATGTAACACGTGGCTGTGGTTCACATGTATTAGGCTGAGTCTTTCACACTTGTCAGCAGAGGAAGCTGGGATGTCTCCATGACCTGTTGGCTTTATCAGTGTGCCGTCATTTAGCTTGAGTGTAGCTTTGCTTGGTAGGAGAACTGGATAGCTGTCTTCCATGACTCGCTGTGTGTAGCTAGCTTATGACATTCACTGTTGATCCTGTCTTTATCTGGGGTCATATGTCTATAGCTCATCACTGAGTGGAGCTAGCTTAAGGTTAATGAAATAATGTTTTGCCTTGTCTTCCACAGAATTAACCTGTGAGATGTAACACATTGCATCTGTTGTTCAGTCATCTGGCTCATTATCTTCCTCTAATAGATTGAGTTTAGGTTTGTGTTGTGCTTGTTTACAAACTCAGGCAATGTGTTTGCCACATGCTTTACAGGTGACACTGTATGCTGGGCATTTGGCTTTGTCATGTATTGAACCAAAGTAATGACAGGGTAAGTCGTTTGGCATTCTATGTTTGTTATTATCCCCTGTAAACTCTGTTTACGAGCATATGTTTGGCGTTTTGATTCTGAACGTCGCTCACAAGAGGACCGAGCACGCCCCCATTCTCATCGACGAGACTGCAGTGGAGCAGTTTGAGAGCTTCAAGTTCCTTGGTGTCCACATCAACAACAAACTAGAATGGTCCAAACACACCAAGACAGTTGTGAAGAGGGCACGACAAAGCCTAGCCCTCAGGAAACTAAAAAGATTTGGCATGGGTCCTGAGATCCTCAAAAGGTTCTACAGCTGCAACATCGAGAGCATCCTGACTGGTTGCATCACTGCCTGGTACGGCAATTGCTCGGCCTCCGACCGCAAGGCACTCCAGATGGTAATGCATATGGCCCAGTACATCACTGGGGCTAAGCTGCCTGCCATCCAGGACCTCAACACCAGGCGGTGTCAGAGGAAGGCCCTAAAAATTGGCAAAGACCCCAGCCACCCCAGTTATAGACTGTTCTCTCTGCTACCGTACGGCAAGCGGTACCGGAGCGCCAAGTCTAGGTCCAAGAGGCTTCTAAACAGCATTTACCCCCAAGCCATAAGACTCCTGAACATCTAGTCAATTGGCTATCCAGACTATTTGCATTGCCCCCCCACCCCTTCTCCCCCTCTTTACACCACTGCTACTCTCTGTTGTCATCTATGCATAGTCACTTTAATAACTCTACCTACATGTACATTCTACCTCAACTAACCGCTGCCCCCGCACATTGACTCTGTACCGGTACCCCCTGTATATTGTCTCACTATTGTTACTTTACTGCTGCTCTTCAATTACTTGTTACTTTTATCTCTTATTCTTATCCATATTTTTTTTGAAACTGCATTGTTGGTTAGGGGCTCGTAAGTAAGCTTTTCACTGTAAGATCTACAGCTGTTGTATTCGGCGCATGTGACTAATAACATTTCGATTTATGGCGGAATACAGCTCTTTCAATGCTGTCTTAGTGCCAGCCTCTGACTGTGGTGGTATGTAAAACAGCTACAAAAAATACAGATGAAAACTCTCTAGGTAGATAGTGTGGTCTACAGCTTATCATATGATACTCCACCTCAGGTGAGCAATAGCTCGAGACGTCCTTAGATATCGTGCACCAGCTGTTATTTACAAAAATACATAGTCCGCCGCCCCTTGTCTTACCAGACGCCACTGTTCTATCCTGCCGGTGCAGCGTATAACCAGCCAGCTGTATGCTGATAGTGTCGTCATTCAGCCACGACTCTGTGAAGCAGAAGATGTTACAGTTTTGAATGTCCTGTTGGAAGTTTAATCTTCCACGTCAGTCATCATTTTATTGTCCATAGATTGCATGTTTGCTAGGAAACTGGACAGGATTCTTCCAGTCCGTGGTGAGTAATCGCAGTCCTGATGTCCAGAAGATATTTTCGGTCATAAGAGATGGTAGCGGCAACATTATGTACAAAATAAGTAAAAAAATGACTTATGCAAAAACAACGCAAATAAACAAATAAATTACTATTCCTTTTACATATGACTTGTATGACCTTAAACACACATTGAAATTATATTTGAGGACATGTACTGTATACAAATCACTGGATAATATTATTCTAACCTTTCCATATTGTATGGGCCCGTGTGATTTACCCCTTTCAGTTTAGGGATTAGTTCATTCCTGAAGTAAAAATCTGCATCTTCTATAAACACTTTAAATACATTTGGTAGATTGACATATCTCAGGACTATTTCCTGTTGAGACAACATATTTAACAGAGAGACAGAGAGAAGGAGAGAAAGAAAGAGAGAGAATGAGAAAGAGAGACTATAAAACTATAGCTGAAGACTGAAATGGAGCCTACAGTTTCTTCTGACACAAGGTTATTTACATTTCTGATAATTCTTAGTTTATTCTGGATACATTGCTATCTTGTTTTGGATTTCATACATTTTCGATAGGACTTCTGACCGTACGGAAGGGTCTTCAGAATGGTCACCATCAGAAGGACAGGATGTCCTGTGTATTATAATGTACACTGTATACTTTCAATTCCGTTTTATTCTTAATATTGTTTTATGTGTCTCTGATCAGATTTGTTTTAAAATTTTCTGTGCTGCAGAGAGAGGATAATCCTGGTTGAATAAATACTTGAAATAGAAGCAACCATGGCTTCCGAGTGGCGCTGTAACATCTGCTTCCAACTCACACTCTCAAACACATAGATCCCCTGAACGCAGCTCACTCTCCAGATCCCAATCACCTGAATTCTGATCACCAATTCACACACCTGTATGTCATTATCACACACTATTTAGTTCAGTTCTTTGCACCCCATCTTTGTGAGGTATTGTTTGTTTTGTGATACACTTCTATTCGAAGCGCTGGATTTCCTATACTTTTCTCTTCCTGTGTATGATCGTTTTAGCCTGCCTCACTAATGACCCCTTTTGCATATTCCCTGCCTGTACCTTATTCTATCGGATTTCCTGTTATCAACCTATTGCCTGATCTCCCGGACAAAGTTACTAGCCTTTTCCCTGCCTGTACTGTTGCCTTTTTCGACCCCCTGTGCATGACCTTCTGCTGGACCCGGTTACCTGCCTCCTCCTGTGATCCTTTACACTAAACACCTGCTGCACCCTGCGCTTGAACCCAGCTCTCTGTCCCATTTCGTGCTCATTACAGGTGCAGCGGTCTAAGGCACTGCAAGTCAGTGCTAGAGGCCCAGCATCGTCCGGATTTGGCCGGTGTAGGTCGTCATTGTAAATAAGAATTTGTTCTTAACTGACATGCTTAGTTAAATGAAGGTTAAAGAAACTCCGAGGAGGGTCTGAGGAGTGGCCAGTCCTCTTCTGGCTGTGTCGGGTGGAGATTATAACAGTACATGGCTAAGATGTTAAAATGTTCATTGATGACCAGCAGTGTCAAATAATAATAATAATCACAGTGGTTGTAGAGGGTAAAAATGTTAGTTGGCATTTCATAGCCGAGCATTCAGAGTTAGAGACAGCAGGTGCGGTAGAGAGAGAGAGTTGAAAACAGCCTGTCCGGAACAAGGTTGCACGTCCGGTGAACAGGTCAGGGTTCCATAGCCGCAGGCAGAAGAGTTGAAACTGGAGCAGCAGCACGACTAGGTGGACTGGGGACAGCAAGTAGTCATCAGGCCAGGTAGTCCTGAGGCAAGGTCCCAGGTCTCAGGTCCTCCAGGAGGGGAGAGAGAGAGAATTAGAGGGAGCATACTTAAATTCACATAGGACACCGGATAAGACAGCAGAAATACTCCAGACATAACAGACTGACCCTAGCCCCCCGACACAAACTATTGCATCATAAATACTAAAGGCTGAGACAGGAGGGGTCAGGAGACACTGTGACCTTGTCCGACAATAGCCCTGGACAGGGCCAACCAGGCAGGATATAACACCACCCACTTTGCCAAAGCACAGCCCCCACACCAATAGAGGGATATCTTCAAACCACCAACTTACTACCCTGAGACAATGCTGAGTATAGCCCACAAAGATCTCCCCCACGAAGATCTCCCCCACGGCACGAACCCAAGGGAGGCGCCAAACCCAGACAGGAAGATCTCGTCAGTGACTCAACCCACTCAAGTGACGCACCCCTCCTAGGGATGGGATGGACGAGCACCAGTAAGCCAGTGACTTAGCCCCCGAGACCGGGATTCTCTGCCTCTAACCCTGTGGAGAGAGGGGAACTGGCCAGGCAGAGACAGCAAGGGTGGTTCATTGCTCCAGTACCTTTCCGTTCACCTTCAGACCTCTGGACCAGACTACACTCAATCATAGGACCTACTGAAGAGATGAGTATTCACTATAAACTTAAAGGTCAAGACCGAGTCTGCATCTCTCACATGGATAGGCAGACATTCCATAAAAATTGAGCTCTATAGGAGAAAGCCCTTCCTCCAGCTATTTGCTTAGAAATTCTAGGGACAATAAGGAGGCCTGCGTCTTGTGACCGTAGCGTACGTGTAGGTATGTACGACAGGACCAAATCGGAGCGATAGGTAGGAGCAAGCCCATTTAATGCTTTGCATGTTAGCAGTAAAACCTTGAAATCAGGCCTAGCCTTGACAGGAAGCCAGTGTAGAGGCTAGCACTGGAGTAATATGATCACATTTTTTTTGTTCTAGTCAAGATTCTAGCAGCCGTGTTTAGCACTAACTGAAGTGTATTTACTGCTATACCTGGGTAGCCGGGAAAGTAGAGCATTGCAGTAGTCTAATCTACAGTAGAAGTGACAAAAGCATGGATTAACTTTTCTGCATAATATTTGGACAGAAAGTTTCAGATTTTTGCAATGTTACGAAGATGGAAAAAAGTTGTCCTTGAAAAAGTCTTGATACGTACGTCAAAAGAGAGATCATGTAACGGCTGTCGTAGTCGTTCTCCTCCTCAGACGAAGAGGAGCATGGATCGGACCAAGATGCGGAGAGGTAAGTGTTCATATTTAATGACAAAACAACAAACACTACAAAATACAAGAACCAACAAACGTGACTAACCCGAAACAGTCCTGTGTGGCCCAAACGCTGACACAGGAACAAACACCCACAAAACACAAGTGAAACCCAGGCTGCCTTAGTATGACTCTCAATCAGGGACAACGATTGACAGCTGTCTCTGATTGAGAATCATACCAGGCCGAACACAAAACCCCAACATAGAAAAACACACATAGACAACCCCACCCAACTCACGCCCTGACCAACTAAATAAATACAAAAACAAAGGAAAACAGGTCAGGAACGTGACAGAACCCGCCCTTAAGGTGCGAACTCCGGGCGCACCAGCACAAAGTCTAGGGGAGGGTCTGGGTGGGCGTCTGTCCATGGTGGCGGCTCTGGCGCTGGTCGTGGTCCCCACCCCACCATAGTCAACCCCCGCTTCCGTGGCCTCCTCCCAATGTCCACCCTCCATGTCAATCCCACTGTACCAAAGAGCAGTAACAGACTGAGGGGTAGCACCTGACTGAGGGGCAGCACCGGACTGAGGGGCAGCACCAGACTGAGGGGCGGATCCTGGCTGGCTGGCTCTGGCGGATCCTGGCTGGCTGGCTCTGGCAGATCCTGGCTGGCGGAAGGCTCTGGCGGATCCTGGCTGGCGGAAGGCTCTGGCGGATCCTGGCTGGCGGAAGGCTCTGGCGGATCCTGGCTGGCGGAATGCTCTGGCGGATCCTGGCTGGCGGAAGGCTCTGGCGGATCCTGGCTGGTCCTGGCTGGACGGCTCTGAAGGCTCGGAACAGACGGGCAGCGCTGGGCAGGCAGACAGTTCAGACCACGCTGGGCAGGCAGGCAGTTCAGACAGCGCTGGGAAGGCAGGCAGTTCAGACAGCGCTGGGAAGGCAGGCAGTTCAGACTCAGGCTGCGCTGAGCAGGCAAGCAGCGCAGGCGGCGTTGGGCAGACGGCCGACTCTGACCTGCTGAGGCGCACAGTAGGCCTGGTGCGTGGTGCCGGAACTGGAGGCACTGAGCTGAAGACACGCACCACAGGGAGAGTGCGTGGAGGAGGAACAGGGCTCTGGAAATGCACTGGAAGCCTGGTGCGTGGTGTCGGCACTGATGGTACTGGGCTGGGGTGGGAAGGTGGCGCCGGATATACCGGACCGTGAAGGAGGACACGCGCTCTTGAGCACCGAGCCTCTCCAACCTTACCAGGTTGAATGGTCCCCGTAGCCCTGCCAGTGCGGCGAGGTGGAATAGCCCGCACTGGGCTATGCAGGCGAACCGGGGACACCACCAGTAAGGCTGGTGCCATGTACGCCGGCCCGAGGAGACGTACTGGAGGCCAGATATGTTGGGCCGGCTTCATGGCACCCGGCTCGATGCCCAACCTAGCCCTACCAGTGCGGCAAGGTGGAATAGCCCGCACTGGGCTAAGCACGCGTACTGGGGACACCGTGCGCTTTACCGCATAACACGGTGTCTGACCAGTACGACGCCCTCTCACTCCACGGTAAGCCCGGGGAGTTGGCTCAGGTATCCAACCCGGCTTCGCCACACTCCCCTTTAGCCCCCCCCCAATACATTTTTGGGTGAGCCTCTCGGGCTTCCAGCCTCTCTTACAGAGGCAGCCACCGCTCCTGGGCTGTGGCTGCCTCCTTCTCCTCCCGAGAGCGGCGATTCTCTCCAACCTTTGCCCAGGGTCCTTTTCCGTTCATGATCTCCTCCCATGTCCATTCCTCTTTTCCCCATTGCTGTTGTTCTTGCCTTCCTTCTCCACTCCGCTTGGTCCTGGTTTGGTGGGTGTTTCTGTAACGGCTGTCGTAGTCGTTCTCCTCCTCAGACGAGGAGGAGCATGGATCGGACCAAGATGCGGAGAGGTAAGTGTTCATATTTAATGACAAAACAACAAACACTACAAAATACAAGAACCAACAAACGTGACTAACCCGAAACAGTCCTGTGTGGCCCAAACGCTGACACAGGAACAAACACCCACAAAACACAAGTGAAACCCAGGCTGCCTAAGTATGATTCTCAATCAGGGACAACGATTGACAGCTGCCTCTGATTGAGAATCATACCAGGCTGAACACAAAAAACCCAACATAGAAAACACACATAGACAACCCACCCCAACTCACGCTCTGACCATACTAAATACATACAAAATAAGGGAAAATAAGGTCAGGAACGTGACAAATACATATTTTCAGAATAATAATATTTAATCCTCTCCTCAACAGAAAGGTTGCAATCCAAACATTCCCACAGATGATCTAAAGTCACAATAGATATTAAGGAATGAAATCGCCAGACAATGTATGTACAGTATCTATCCAGTAAACAACCAAATAACCTATAAGAATGAATTCATCCATGTAATAATTAACAAATAATCTGTCATCCCAATATTTTGTTTAATAAATGAATATTTGATTAACTTTATCTTCTTATCTTGGTGTACACCAAGTTAGAGTCTTAGGATAAATAAAGTGGGCATATGAGCATATAAACATTTCTCTAAAACAGGTTATAGGCTGCATGTGCACCATCAAGTAAGAACAGTATGTGAAATTAAGAGGGGCAAATAGACCAAATTATTAACGTGAGGCACAAACCACTCATGGTTGAATTTGCGATTTCCAACTTGTTGTGTGTAATGTTCATGTCCAATAGCCGTTGAGCACTGATATGTTTTATATATAATTTATCTTCAATATTTATCTCCATTGACAAGGATTTAAAAGGATTTGCCAGTAGATTGTCGACTTGATTCATGATGATGACTGCTAGCTAAGATTTTGTGTCACACTGGTATAAACGATTTGGAGACAGGCGGAGGAATACATCACGGGACGAGACCCGTAATACAGAAAGAACAGAACATGCAGCACAGGCTGAGACAACTCATAGGTATTCACACGACCAAAGGACATGGGAACAATAATCAACAGTCAAATGGTGAACCAAAGGGCACATTTATACAATTACAATCAGTGGGAATGGGGACCAGGTGTGTGTAATGACACAGTTCCGGAGGGATCCGTGACATTTTGAAAGTAAGATGCTGACATTATCAGTCCAATCAAAGCTACTGTACATATAATATGATTTGACGTCATTTTATCTGTGACCAATGACCTTGAGCCTTCTTGGAAGGGCACTTCTAATGTAACTCTATGGTTAATTATAACGTGATTAAACCAATCATGTAAACATTTATGAACTAGGAAATCGTGACCATAACGGGAAAATGTTGTTTAAAGAGTTACTATCTCCCGATTTGAATTCTCCTGAGATATTTTCATATCACAGATAACAGTCGCTTATTAATGAATATCTACCATGGTCAGTCTCGTCTTGAACATAGTTATTTCTTGTAGTCTGCACGAACCCTACTTTATTTATGAATCAGCGATACACAAATTGGCTCAATTATTTATTTACTAACTAATTAAACCGGTACAGAACACACAAAGCATACTAACATTATACAGTAAATTCAGTCTCTAGAAGACTAACAAAACATGACAGTTTGTTATAACACGATGCCGAATTCAGAGAGAGGAAGGGGGGAGGAAGAGAGACAAAGGAATTACGCTCATATTATACTTACGATTGAGCTGTCCTTGATCATCGAGATCCTTTGGTCACGGAGATGTTGGGTGTACGACTCTGGTTTGGCCACCAGAGATCAGCATGTCCTTGGTCTTTGTGGTTGAATCTGTGTTTTAAATTCACTGCAGTAAGGCACTACAGTAAAACTGTAAAAAATTTGGCAAAGAAATGTACTTTTTGTCCTGAATACAAAGTGTTATGTTTGGGGAAAATCCAACACAAAACATCACTTAGTACCACTCTTCATATTTTCCAGCATGGTGGTGGCTGCATCATGTTATGCTTATATTTGTCATCGGCAAGGAGTAGGGAGTTTAAAAGAAGGGGGGAAAAAATAGGAATAGAGCTAAGCACAGCCAAAACCCTAAAGGAAAACCTGGTTCAGGTAAAAAACAACAACATTGTTGCTCTAAAATATTGGAGAACAAATAAAACCAAA
The DNA here is from genome assembly GCF_016432855.1 of Salvelinus namaycush. Taxonomy (NCBI): domain Eukaryota; kingdom Metazoa; phylum Chordata; class Actinopteri; order Salmoniformes; family Salmonidae; genus Salvelinus; species Salvelinus namaycush. The sequence continues at coordinate 18,406,929 of NC_052342.1, read as the reverse complement.
TTACGCTTTGCATGCCACCAGTTGAGGAACCCTGTTTTAATACCTTATCGTTTATTTATTTGTTGACTTGTTGCTGTCATTGCAAACTAAATAATTTGAATTATTGAAATTCCTGAGAGATATGACAACAATAAAAAGTGTTGTAGTGGTTGTAATTGGCCATATTCCAGGTTGACTGCATTGCAGACGCATGCCAGATCGCACAACGCCTCTATAAGTGTTAAACATATAAGCTAACCACATCACTTGAAGGGCCTCCCGAGTGGAGCAGCTGTCTAAAACATCACTTTTTTTAGCAACCTGATGCCGGACTGGGAGGTAAACGCAACCATTGGTTGATGCAATGCAACGTCTGCAATGGGGTCAGCCTGTAAACATTACCAATCTTTTATCAAACCACTCCTCTCTTTCATATTAATGCAACATCCTGTCATGTAGCTAGGTTGAAGATGGGAAGGTTAAGACAACGTAATATCTCCATGTGGAAGCGTTAGAAAATAAACAAATTCATGGGACCAGCGTCGTTGCTGGATTCTACAGGATTAGCATTATAACAGTGACTAGTGGTCAGAAAATTCATAAAGTGGCTGTAAAATTGTAAAAAAACGTCTAAATTAATAGAATGACAGTAAAGCAGCTATGTGTTCAATGCGTAGTTAGCTGAAATTCACCACGATTGTGTTTATTTTTCACTTTGATGGCAAACTTTCTGTGCTGCTAAAATTCTCTCCCAGACATTCAGAATGTAGAAGCTGGTCCCTTGGGGTCCGATTCCTACTTATGAAATGATGCCTTTCTTAATTAAGGACTTCTCAGTATTTGGTAATCAGACTTACCTTATGTGGGTGCGTAATGGGCTTTGCACGTGTGGTTCCCTTGAAGGTGCTGAATAAATGTAATTCGACCATTGCTGGCCAACAGATTTTCTCATGGAGTTCTCAGTTAATAGGGTTTTCAGTACATTTATCTTAATCCATCCCTTTAGGAACGGTGTACTCTTAATTAGAACTTTGTCGACAGACTACAATGCATTGAGAGAACGGGTGTCACACCCTGTCCTTAGTATTCTTTGTTTTCTTTATTATTTTAGTTAGGTCAGGGTGTGACATGGGGAATGTTTGTGTTTTATCGGTTTTGGGTGGTTATATGGTAAAGGGGGTGTTGGGTGTAGTGTATGGGTTTGTGTTGAGTGTATGTGTCTAGCTGTGTCTATGTTGGTGTAGTTGTCTAGGAGAGTCTATGGTTGCCTGAATGGGTTCCCAATTAGAGACAGCTGATTTCTGTTGTCTCTGATTGGGAGCCATATTTAGGGTAGCCATAGGCTTTCGTTTGATGTGGGTAATTGTCTATGTTATACGTTTGTAGCCTGTATGTGCACTACGTTCATAGCTTCACGGTCGTTTGTTTGTTTTGTTAGTTTTGTAATAGTGTTTTGTTTTTGGTTCTCCTTCTTCATAATAAAAAGGAAGATGGCTTATTTTCCTAATGCTGCGTTTTGGTCCGTCAATCCTCCACACGATCGTGACAGATTGGAGGAACAGTAGATGCAGACATGTTTGACAATTGAGGAACGATTAGATGCATTAACATGTTGACATTGAGGACGTTAGAATGTCAGTAACATGTTGACATTGAGGAACGTTTAGATGTGAACCAACATGTTGACATTGAGGAACGTTAGATGCAGTAACATGTTGACATTGAGGAACGTTAGATGCAGTAACATGTTGACATTGAGGAAGTTAGATGGAGCAACATTTGACATTGAGGAACGTTAGATGCAGAAACAGGTTAACATTGAGGAACGTTAGATGCAGTAACAATGTTGACATTGAGGAATGTTAGATGCAGTAACATGTTGACATCGAGGAACGTTAGATGGAGCAACATGTTGACATTGAGGAACGTTAAGATGGCAGCAACATGTTGACATTGAGGAACGTTAGATGCAGTAACATGTTGACATTGAGGAACGTTAGATGCAGTAACAGTTTGACATTGAGGAATGTTAGATGCAGTAACATGTTGACATTGAGGAACGTTAGATGCGGTAACATGTTGACATTGAGGAACGTTAGATGCAGTAACATGTTGACATCGAGACGTTAGATGGAGCAACATGTTGACATTGAGAACGTTAGATGCAGTAACATGTTGACATTGAGGAACGTTAGATGCAGTAACATGTTGACATTGAGGAACGTTAGATGCAGTAACATGTTGACATTGAGGAACGTTAGATGGAGCAACGTGTTGACATTGAGGAACGTTAGATGCAGAAACATGTTGACATTGAGGAACATTAGATGCAGTAACATTTTGACATTGAGGAACGTTAGATGGAGTAACATGTTGACATTGAGGAACATTAGATGCAGTAAACATGTTGACATTGAGGAACGTTAGACACAGTACATGTTGACATTGAGGAACATTAGATGCAGTAACATGTTGACATTGAAGAACATTAGATGGAGCAACATGTTGACATTGAGGAACGTTAGATGCAGAAACATGTTGACATTGAGGAACATTAGTCATTAACATGTTGACATTGAGGAACGTTAGATTGAGTACATGTTGACATTGAGGAACATTAGATGCAGTAACATGTTGACATTGAGGAACGTTAGACACAGTAACATGTTGACATTGAGGAACATTAGATGCAGTAACATGTTGACATTGAGGACATTAATAGTGGAGCAACATGTTGACATTGAGGAACGTTAGATGCAGTAACATGTTGACATTGAGGAACGTTAGATGCAGTAACATGTTGACATTGAGGAACATTAGATGCAGTAACATTTTGACATTGAGGAACGTTAGATGCAGTAACATGTTGACATTGAGGAACGTTAGATGAGCAATATGTTGACATTGAGGAACGTTAGATGCAGTAACATGTTGACATTGAGGAACGTTAGATGCAGTAACATGTTGACATTGAGGAACGTTAGATGGAGCAACATGTTGACATTGAGGAACGTTAGATGCAGAAACATGTTGACATCGGGAACGTTAGAGCAGTAACATGTTGACATTGAGGATGTTAGATGCAGTAACATGTTACATCGAGGAACGTTAGATGGAGCAACATGTTGACATTGAGGAATGTTAGTGGAGCAACATGTTGACATTGAGGAACGTTAGATGCAGTAACATGTTGACATTGAGGAACGTTAGATGCAGTAACATGTTGACATTGAGGAATGTTAGATGCAGTAACATGTTGACATTGAGGAACGTTAGATGCAGTAACATGTTGACATTGAGGAACGTTAGATGCAGTAACATGTTGACATCGAGGAACGTTAGATGGAGCAACATGTTGACATTGAGGAACGTTAGATGCAGTGACATGTTGACATTGAGGAACGTTAGATGTAGTGACATGTTGACATTGAGGAACGTTAGATGCAGTAACATGTTGACATTGAGGAACGTTAGACACAGTAACATGTTAACATTGAGGAACGTTAGATGGAGCAACGTGTTGACATTGAGGAACATTAGATGGAGCAACATGTTGACATTGAGGAACATTAGATGCAGTAACATGTTGACATTGAGGAACGTTAGATGCAGTAACATGTTGACATTGAGGAACGTTAGACGCAGTAACATGTTGACATTGAGGAACGTTAGATGGAGCAACATGTTGACATTGAGGAACGTTAGATGCAGTAACATGTTGACATTGAGGAACGTTAGATGCAGTAACATGTTGACATTGAGGAACGTTAGACCGTAATAACATGTTGACATTGAGGAACGTTAGATGAGGCAACATGTTGACATTGAGAAACGTTAGATGCAGTAACATGTTGACATTGAGGAACGTTAGATGCAGTACATGTTGACATTGAGGAACGTTAGATGAGCAACATGTTGACATTGAGGAACTTAGACACAGAACATGTTGACATTGAGGAACGTTGATGCAGTAACATGTTGACATTGAGAACGTTAGAGCAGTAACATGATGACATTGAGGAACGTTAGATGCAGTAACATGATGACATTGAGGAACGTTAGATGCAGTAACATGTTGACATTGAGGAACGTTAGATGCAGTAACATGTTAACATTGAGGAACGTTAGATGGAGCAACATGTTGACATTGAGGAACGTTAGATGCAGTAACATGTTGACATTGAGGAACGTTAGACACAGTAACATGTCGACATTGAGGAACGTTAGACACAGTAACATGTCGACATTGAGGAACGTTAGATGCAGTAACATGAAATGTCTGTACTTTCCTGATGCCCTTATTACGATGTCAAGAGATGAAAAAGATAGGTGAGCAAATAACTTCAGCAGCTCCTTTCTCTTCCTCTTGCAAGCCAGTACACGCTGTAGTGTACTACTAGTCAGTGTGTGTGTGTACCTGTGTGTGTGTGTGTAGTTTAGTGGCAGCAGGCGAGAGCAGTAGAGCTCTCAGAAACAATTATGTCATCTAGACAAGAAATACATTCCAGATAGAGCACAACAGCTTAGTGTGTGAATGTTAGTGTATATACACTGAGGGGTGTGAATGTTAGTGTATACACACTGAGGGGTGTGAATGTTAGTGTATATACACTGAGGGGTGTGAATGTTAGTGTATATACACTGAGTGGTGTGAATGTTAGTATATACACACTGAGGGGTGTGAATGTTAGTGTATATACACTGAGGGGTGTGAATGTTAGTGTATATACACTGAGGGGTGTGAATGTTAGTGTATATACACTGAGTGGTGTGAATGTTAGTGTATATACACTGAGTGGTGTGAATGTTAGTGTATATACACTGAGGGGTGTGAATGTTAGTATAACACTGGTGGGTGATGTTATTGTATATACACTGAGGGTGTGAATGTTAGTGTATATACACTGAGGGGTGTGAATGTTAGTGTATATACACTGATGGTGTGAATGTTAGTGTATATACACTGAGTGGTGTGAATGTTAGTTTATATACACTGAGGGGTGTGCATGTTTAGTGATACACCGTGAGGGGGTGTGAATGTTAGTGTATATACACTGAGTGGTGTGAATGTTAGTGTATATACACTGAGGGGTGTGAATGTTAGTGTATATACACTGAGGGGTGTGAATGTTAGTGTATATACACTGAGGGGTGTGAATGTTAGTGTATATACACTGAGGGGTGTGAATGTTAGTGTATATACACTGAGGGGTGTGAATGTTAGTGTATATACACTGAGTGGTGTGAATGTTAGTGTATATACACTGAGTGTTAGTGTATGTTTAG